>NC_030386.2:34971295-37371295 GCF_001625215.2 Daucus carota subsp. sativus | reverse complement strand
ACAGTCTTGTGTGTATATACACAGCACATGGACAGCACTGATGTACTTGCATTCTACTTTTATTTTCTGTTTTGAATATTTTCTGTTTTATTTTTAAAAATTAATTCTAAATTTTAGTTTTATTTAAAATCTTTTAATATTTTCTTTTTATCCAGTTTTAGTTTATTTATTTATTTTTATTTTTAAAATTACATTCTACTTTTATTTTACTTAAAAACTTCTAATAATTATTTATTTTTAATATTAATTTATTTTAAATCATATTTATAATTATTTTTTCCATCTTTTATTTTTAAAAATTCCATTCTAATTTTGTTTTACTTAAAATATTTTGATATTGATTTTATCTATTCTGCCTTTTTAAATAAAAAATATTTTAATTATTATTTTTTAATTATTTTTTATTCATATTTAATATTTAAAAAAATCAACTTTTTTTTTTGTTTTTATCTATATCTATATTATATAATCTTTACTATATATATATATGTATGTATATATATATTTATTTATGTATATATATATTTATTTATGTATATCACGACTTGTCGACTTATTTCGACTAGTCGGGCGACTTGTCGACTAGTCGATTCCAAGGTGTCCGGGCGCCGAGGCTCGACTTGTCGACTTAATAAGCATGCTTACGACCTTACCTGTGCGAGTTATATATAGCTAGTGAAGAAGACAAAAAGTTGGATTAATTTTTTATTAACTTAGCAAATATGCTTTATGCTTTATTATCTCTTCAATCTTCCAAATTAAAGATCACACCCATCCTACTGAACTAGCATCCTGTCACTGCATGGGATTGCGATAATAGTTTGATGCCAGGAACTTAATGTACTAAAAGATTGATGTGTTACAGTTTTACATATCTGGGCAGTTCCGATTGCTCTTCTGATTTTTCTGCAAAATCTTTTTAACTTGCTTATGATACTTATCTGGTTTTCCTGATTTTGGCTGATCATCTCAATTTGAACTTCTAACAATGTCAGACAAATGAGCTGTACCAGCTGGCAATGGTGGCATTTTGCTTATTATCTGCTACGGTGGGTGCATCATAAAATCGTGTTCGTTTGACTCAACTTTAAGATGATGGTTTCCTTTGTGCATCTTGCTATTTACCTAATTATTGTTGCTCTTTTTTGGTTTAAAAACCTGAGACTCAACACAAAGGGTAGATATAAGAGTGGAACTTTTAATCATGATATGCAAACAAAAAATGTTATTGCACATGAATGAATTGACTCTGTTTTCACCTAGATATGAACAGGATAATTTACATTGATTCTGCACAGGTAGATGCATAATAATATGTAGCCATTAAAACTCAAAGAGCGAAACAAAATTATCTAGCAAAAAAGTTAAATTCTAGGATATTTATAAATATGTGTATAGATGTTGTAACTTGCATATAGGAAAGCACTTTTGTTTTATGTTGTTAATATGGAGTTGGAGGAGGAAGTACAAGAAATTAAAAAAAATTAATGTTGAGACTATGGTGTTCTTGAGTGGGGAGAGAAGAATATAGGTGAAAAAAGTTGATGTATACTAAAATCTTCTTCATACTGAAAATTGTTGGCATGTACTGCATGAAATTATGTAGAAAAAGCACCAATGGTCTTCATCAAAATTATCTTTTGTTCAATTCAACAATATAAAAACGTCATTGCTAATACTCTGTCATGCCTATTAACATTTCAGTGCAGTGATAAGCTGGGGTTAAGTCTTGAATTGGGTTCATTTGTGGCTGGAGTAATGATATCGACCACTGAATTTGCACAACATACTTTAGATCAGGTGATTCTGTGACTTAATGTGCTTCAGCCTTAAAGTTATGTTACTACTTACTAGAATATATATATATATATATATATATATATATATATATATATAAAATAACAGAAAATATGTATACATATTATCTGCACCCACATGTCTGATATGTAATCTATCAAGTTGTTTAACATTATTGTGAAAATATGCTGCCTCTGCATATCTTATGGATATAGTACATATTTCTAGACTGATAGTGGAGTATCGGATGAACATTCCATGCTTTTTACTACTATATTTAGTGTTCTGTGTAAATCAAATGACTTGCTACAGTCTATGAAGGATATTATACTCTTTTATAAAGGGTATTTAAAGTTCTGAGAAAATTTATGCTTAGCATTTTTTACTAATTATCCTATATATAACAAAAGTAAGAAAGTATTCGTCTGTTGTAGTGATGTTTGATGTTGTAACTTGATAAATTTTTATAAAGGGAAATAATGGATTTTGATAAATTTTTATAAAGGGAAATAATGGATTTGTTCATTATTCTCTTTCGGTCAACAAATTATTTGGCAACAGGCATAAATGCGAAAACCACTTTTCTCCTTGCTGTCTGAGATTTGCACTTTCTGTGACCTCTGGCATATTATATATTCAGTGGAGGAGACGAGTAGAAGAGGCTCACATCGCAGCACATGATATTTTATATAAACTGTTGGGTTCTGATTACCAAAAATTGTCAAGATATAAAATATGCAACTAAAAGGACAACAAACAAATGCAAACACTTTTAAAGTCAGTTTGAAGTTCATATAACTGAAAAAGTTTGATATATTGCTTGTACTTGTAGCTTTCTGATCTGCAGCCTAGCAAAAGTTTTTAACATGTCTTATTCAATGTTATAGGTGGAGCCAATTCGAAACTTATTTGCTGCTCTCTTCCTTTCTAGTATTGGAATGCTCATACATGTGCAGTTCTTGTGGACTCATGTGGATATATTGCTAGCATCCGTAATTTTGGTTATAATTGTGAAGACTACTGTTGCTGCTATGATCACAAAGGCCTTTAGATATGGCACCAGGACTTCCTTTCTTGTAAGCACACTGGTTAAAGTTTCCATCGCAATGCCAGAACAAGTATAACCAAAGTTTTCTTTTCTTTAAATGTATTGCAGGTTGGGGTGATGCTTGCTCAAATTGGAGAATTCGCTTTTGTTCTTTTGAGTCGTGCCTCAAATCTCGGAATTATCGAGGTTCTGTTTCTCTCTCTCTACACACACACACATGTCAACTTCTTAGATATTTGTACATTATTCATGCCAGTTATGCCAATATATATATATATATGTGTATGTGTGTGTGTGTGTATGCGTGCCGCGCGCGCGTGTACTGAAGTTTGCACAAGCACAAAAGTGATTAGAGTTGTTGGTTAAGTGGTTAAGTGAAAAATGATTAATATTTAATATCAATAATTATTCACTGGAAGAGCTTTTAGTCAATCTAACTATGTTTTCTTCAATCATTTAGGGGAAAATGTACCTCCTTCTACTTGGAACAACAGCCCTTAGTCTGGTAAGTTTATGTGGATCATTTAAGTTGCTAATCTGAGAATGCTGTTCTTCCTCCATCCACCCCCCAAAACCAAAACACAGACACACACAACACTGTCAAGAGAACAGAAGAATCTCTCCTTATAGAAATCTATTAGCTGATAGCAAGAGATATCGGTCATAGGTAGTATATAACCACAAAATTTTATTTTTTTTTGGGTTTCCGACATAATTTATTGATGAATGTTGTTATGTATGAGTACTGACATTTCTATTTGATGAGCTCCAGGTAACAACTCCTGTAGTGTTTAAATTGGTCCCAGCTATGGTGCATTTGGGGGTTCTCATGCACTGGTTTCCCCCAGAAAGTAGCGGAGAGACTGAGGTTGGTATTTGTCTCTCTGGGCATGACACATGAACAGTTGCACTTCATATATTACTTTCTCCTTTATACTTGCAAGTTCTGCGCTGCCACTATTGTTTTAATTGAAAGTAAAAATGTAGATTACTTTAATTATTTTATGGTCTATGTTTTTCTATGTTTGTTAGCTGACAGGATGGACTACAAGAGTATAGAAATCATAATTAACCTTATATGTTTCATACGGACCTATTTTTGAGGGAAACAGAAAAGAGAGAAATGATAAACTGTTTATTATTTTTGTATCTGCTGCTGCACCTGTTTTTTGTTTTTTGCAATTTTGAAGTAGCTAACCCTTCCTAGCAACTCAGTAAATAACCTTTAAACCTACATTGGCACTGATGGCAAATATGCCAACGAATCACAAAGCAAAAAATACGACATAGCTATGACGGAAAAAGGTTTTGTTTCATCATTTGCTACTGCATTATATTAGCTGTTTGATAACCAAACATTAGGAAAGGGATGGGGGAGGGAGCTGGAAGATAGTATGAACTATGAACTGTTATGATCTTTGTACTAGAGAACAATGCATATTGAAGAAATCCAAATGTCTTAATATATTGATATTCCAAGAAGTATAGCATTTTGCATCTCTTTAACCATTTTCTAGGGTCCCTATTACATTGCCCGTCTCCGTAATCTTGTCTTCATGTTCTTTATTGCAGGAAAAAGTTTTAATAATTGAAGCACATAACAGATTGTTGTGACAATTGTATATCAAATTATACAAATGATAATGTTGATTGATGAGGTTGTCGGATTTCACACCTACAGCTCCATTTTGAAAGCAGACTGCGGAGTATCATTTTACTCAAACAGCAACATCCAGACACATATGACATGACATACCTCTAAAGCTTGGCTCGGTTCAGATTGTGTACAGATCTATCCATTGTCCTTGTGATAGTTGTAAATAGGCATCATCACTCTCACATACTATATTGTGTAGGGATAGTTTTTGAAATTAAAAAATAGTATCAAAATTCAAAGCCAAATGTCAATAGTATGTTTTCTTTATAAAGAGGATGGCCATTCATTGGGAGTGTATTTTCTAGTTGACAATGTATTGTAGATTTTTAGAAGTTTTGAGATATACAGAATGCATTTCAGTTTTTTTCGATGGTTAGTGTTATTGTCTGCCAACACTATAGACTTGTAGAATGAATGCCGTAAATTGCAACATATTAGTATTAAATACTAAAAGGTAATTTTTGGTGTTGAATTCTAAAATAATAATTTTTAACGTTAATATAGAGTATATGTTTCGTTTAAAATTTGACTATTTTATTCTAATTTATACTACAAATTCTGTTAAAAAGTGACATTTAGTTAAGTTAAAAATAATTTTTTCAATTTATAATTAAAAGAGATTCAACTATATTCTATCATAAAAAAAAACTTTTTTGGTATCCATGTTATCGCTAACCTCTCACTCTAATTTATTTAATATAAAAGTGATTATATAATTGTATTATTTTTAATATAATATTTTATAAATCATCAAATGAATGTCATCGAATATAATTTCTTTTGGGACTATAATATAGATATAGCACCATATTTATAAGAATGTGTAATTCTATCTCATAATTAAATTAGATAATAATAAACCGGTTATTACGTGTTTCAGTTTCAAAATCCTCACACTGCAATTGTTAAAATATTTGTTTTGAAACTATTATAATAATATTTTTTTTAATAAAAATGTAGACATAATTATATTTCCAAAAACTATTATTTATTATTTATTATACAGAATAACAGTATTTTTTGGAGAAAAAAGGCCTGGGAAATTTCCCAGTATATACAGAGTCCTATAGTCTAGCAGCTACATTGCCCCCCAAAAGCAAAATACAGAGAGAAAACGAGCGAGAGAGAGATGTCTAAGCTTCGATGCCAGAGGATCGGCTGTGATGCCACTTTCACTGAAGACGATAATCCTGAAGATTCTTGCACTTATCACGCTTCGGTCTCTCTCTCTCTCTCTCCCCTTTTTGCTCTTTCGTTTTGATTGTATAGCTTAGGATATACCAATTGAAACATCAAACATAGAGTTGTACTAATGACATATATCTATATTGAAGTAAGCTGATATTTGCGCTTGTGGGTGTGAATTGTACAAATGATTTCGAGCACCAGTGTGTTAGCAATGCTTAAATTAGTTGTCGTACTGACTAACATAGTTAAATTAAATTTATATGCTGCCGATTAAGCATTATGACTCTCAGTCACAATAGTGAAAATCGCTGGGTTTTTTTGTGTGTGTTACATATGTATTCATACAAAGGTATGAAAATATTTCACTTCCGAACAGCTCTTAGACGAAGAATAAAGAAATTATGGCACAAGAGTGCTATTCCCCTTCCGTTTGTATATGAATTTAATTTTAATGAAAAAAAAGTATTGCTAATGTTATTAGGCATTCTTAGCAACGGAACAGTTTACCTTAAAGAAGTTTTGCCTCATTTATAGGGAAAAGATTATATCGATTTAGATGAGACTATGAATACATTGTGAATCAATAATAGTTTCTTGTATTTGTTGTTTTTTCCCTGCATTTTGATATTTTACATTTTAATTGTAAGTAATTGTTTGTTTCTTTTAACAACACTAAAAGAGGGCAACTTGGTTCAGTTATTATCTACATTGACACCCCCATGCTATTGTAATTTGTAATTGCAGGTGCTTTTTAGTTTTTTTATTCTTCTATTTACGATTATATATTGTAAAAATAACTTGACTAACTGAGCTCTCCATTTTGCATATCTGGGCTGTATTTGACGCACTACGGATATCTATATCATCAGGGAGTAAGTTCTACTTAATTTAGTCGTATTGCTACCTACTAAATTCACAACCATAAAAGTAATCGTTCCCCTACTTTGCAGCCTTTATTTCATGATGGAATGAAAGAATGGAGTTGCTGCAAGAAAAGAAGCCATGATTTCAGCTTATTCTTGGAAATCCCAGGGTGTGTTTCGTTTTCTGTAGATAAAATTTTTATGTTTTACTACAATAGATATGCCTTGAATAAATTCAATCTTGAAAAACAGAAGAAAATACTTCTAGTTGCAGATTAAAGAGTACTTCAGAGTTTGAACAACCGTAGCAATAGAGTGATTTAGTAATACCTTTAAGTAATAATAGTGATTTTTGAGCATGCATTGTTGATGTTGAAATAAGTTGGATTCTTGTAGATAGTACCCAGAGAACAGAAGACCTACTAAACTAGTTATCACGTTTGGACCTAATGGGTATGAGTTCTGATGGAACTTTTTAAGAATATAATACCCAGAAAAGTTTATGGCTAAATGCTGAAGTATGTTCCTTTTGACCTATTTTTGTTTTAGCATTTTTTTTTATGTGGCACTTTCTCTTTCTGTCTTAACTTTCATTTATAAATGTCATTTAATAGTTCAGTTGTATTTCCTATGATTTTGCTAAATGTGCTTTCTTTATGAATCAAGATGTAAGACGGGAAAGCATACCACTGAAAAACCGGTGCTAGCAAAGGTAACTAATACTACAACGAAATCAACTAATGCACCAACTCCTGTAGCTAATGCCTCGTCTCTAGCTAATGCATCTTCAAGAGACAGTTGCTCGAGGTGCCGACAAGGGTTCTTTTGCTCGGACCATGGTATTTCTCTAATTTTCACTTGGGTAGTTTAGCATTTACAATCTTAGGCTTATACAATTCAAATAATTGCAGGCTCGGCGAAGGATATGAATCCAAAACAGACAAATGGAGTAAAAGTAACAGTTGCAGGAGCTGAAAGCAAATCAGAATTGCAGGAAAGTCTTCCTGCTCCAGTGAAGAAGACTGTTGGTATAAATGAGCCTCAAACTTGCAAAAATAAGGGGTGTGGCCAAACTTTTAAAGAAAAGGATAATCATGATGCTGCTTGCAGTTATCACCCTGGACCTGCTGTCTTTCATGACCGACTGAGAGGGGTAAGACACTTATTAAGTAGACACATTTTGTTGTTTAAAACCCTCAGATTTACCCAATAAGCATCAAATGATAATATTTATCTTAATAACATGTATTGCAAGAGTTTATATATAAACAAAATTAAAAAAACAAGTAAATCCTAGATACAAGGAAACAATTTTTTTTTGTAGTTCTACTTTTATCAAGAATATTTCTAGCAATCTACTTTTCATACAACTAAAGTACATAGTTACAATTAATAAATTCTTGAAGAATATGTACTATATTAAAATTGTTTTATTGAATATTTATTTGCATCATTTTCTTATCTGCTAAACAAACTCAAACCAAGAGTTCTGTAAAAAGGATTAATCCACAATACTCGAACAGGGCTCTACACATGTTGGACATTTAACTATTGAAAGTCATTGAGACTTGAAATATATTATCTGCATACCTGACTATAAAAACATTTTTGTATCATGATGTTCATATGGACAGTGAGGATAATTAAACAGAGGTCTTTAACAATCTCTGTATCAACTTGTGCCACTTTATGTTTCGGAAGAACTAGAAAATCAGTTTCAGAAAAAAACAAGCTCTTCATTTAGTTGTGCATCTGAATTCGGATTTGCTTCAAGAGTCTTGCTGCATAAATCATTGGAATACTTATCTTCTTAATCATGGCCTATTTGTACAATTGTTGACATCTTGTCTCTAATTCTTTGTCTCAATCAATGGCTGCACAATCATCAGAATCATGTGGATGAGATTGTGTAAGCATGCCTTCAAGATGACAAAGTAATTAATCTAAAATCGGAACCTTGAGTACTGCGGGAACAATATAAGAGGACTTGTAGATTTGAGGTTAACAACATTCATGTTGCAGATCTTGATTGTCGAACTTGAACTAATGGTTAAGGCTAGAAAATTTGGCAGAACTTGTCAGCTTGATGTGGGAAATGTTTAAAACCTGGTTGGAAGTCATAACAAAGGATAAATTGCAGAGGATAAGCAGAGACACAATTCAATTCTCAAAATTATCCAATAATAATAGATCATAGAACTGGGAGAACAATAAAAATAGTCCGTCAAAGGAATGATTTTGTGTTTAACGTACTCAAATTATTTGTAGTATGTAAATCTTGTAGACCTGCTTAACGTAATCAAGATACTTAACAGTATGTACAAAAAAAAACTTTTTTTTTCAGTACTTTTCTTTCAGATGGATTATCAACAAAACTACCACCTGTTGTTACATAAATATATGTCAAGACTGCATGCTTGTGAACTTATAAGTTTGTCTTTATGTATACAACACCAATATTCCAGATCGTTTTCAGTCATTTTTCAGCAAGTTTAATTGTATGACATTCTTTCTGATTCTTCTTTTGCAGTGGAAATGTTGTGACATTCATGTGAAAGAATTTGACGAGTTCATGACTATACCTCCATGCTCAAAGGGGTGGCACAATGCGGATGCAGCTTGAGAAAGTAATTTATCAGCAAACAGTCAATCTTCTTTTCTCCCATCATCAATCTATATTATGGAAACTTTTAATGTATGTGCGCTAATATCTGTAACTGTGGGACTAGATCGCTAGACTTAAGTTGTTGTGCAAGAACTTTGTTGTGTTTCTCCAATCATAAATCATGGAATGAACTGAACGTCGTCAACTTTGTTAGTCTCATAGAAGAGTGATGAGACTTGACTTCTGTTATCCTAAAATCATATATTTGCAACCCAACCCATGCTTGGGCGTGCAAAATTTTAAAAGTGTGCACACGTGTATGTGGCATGTGATACGATCATGTGTCATATATTAAAACCTAAATAAATCAAAAGCACAAATGTCTCGAAACAAATATCTATATTTATGGGTATACTACTTTCCCTTGATAGTTCATGTCGTATTGTCGTCGAAATATTTCTGGAATGGAGAAATCGTTAATGTTGTGACATTCAAACTGGGAACCATCCCTTTTCAGTTATTCATACCAAAGTTTTGGAGCGTAATAAAGTTGTGTCGCTTTACTGAAATGTTAAAGCACTTTAAACAGCTAAAATCCATGGACAGGCTATGAAGCAAAGAAGTGGGAAGAAACCAATATGGACTTAAGAAGGTGGTCCTTTACTTTGATCTATATAAACCTTTTAGATTACTTGCAAGTGTAACAAGTCCGTTAAACATTTATAAAGCCCTTTCAATTTGTATTGTATCCACACATCTGAATATCTAGCTGTGCAATTTTAAAGGAACTAGGCTACACTACTTGAAGGAAAAAAAAACCCTCGGAAACAGACTCTAAATATATTAGAGCTGACAAGGGACACTATTGTAGTGAGCCTTGTACAATGGTTTCTCAAGGAAATGGACCGGGAAGGGGGGAGAAAGCTTACAAAAAAGTTACCGCCGCTTGACCAGGCATACTCTCAACCAAGAAGATTCAAACTTATGAACACTGGAACAATTTTCTTGACAGGAGCATTGGTCAGAAGTTTCATACTAACAAAGTTTCACAAACTAATGATGCATTTTCTCATATATAAAAATAAGGAAAACGAATTATCATGAAAACCAACTCAAGTATATTAATATCAGCACCAAAGCAGAACAATATTATAGGTTCAGAACTGCAAGGCACTACAAAAGAGGACAAGTCTCGCTTGTAGATCAGAAACTACATCATTCTAAATGTAATAGCTAAAAACCTTTAAATGCACGGCCAATGGAGGTACATATGCACCACGAAATCGATGATAAGCTGCATTTGTAATATTTCGATCTACTCTCCATCTTTGTTCTTCTTTTTCTTTTTCTCTTTTCTATCCTTTTTCTTGCTTTTGTCTACCTCATCGTCACTGCCAACTGCAGCTGCAGGCGAATGACGATTCTCAGCATCTTTGCTCTTCTTCTTCTCAGATTTCTCCTCCCCCGAAACATCTACTTCTTCCTTGACCTTGCTCTTCTTCTCAAATTTCTCCTCACCAGAAACATCTACTTCTTCCTTGACCTTGCTCTTCTTCTTTTTCTTCTTCTCAGATTTCTCCTCGCCCGAAACATCTACTTCTTCCTTCACCTTGCTCTTCTTCTTTTTCTCCTTTTTAGCTGTTTCCCCATCCGAAGCATTGATTTCATCATCTTGGTTTTTCTTCTTCTTCTTTTTCTTATCTTTCTTCTCACTATCCAAAGTTTCCTCAGCTTCCTCCACCTTTGGCTTCTTAGTATGTTCGGGAGCATGGCTAGCATCAGCCTCCTCCAGCTTCCTCTTACGTCCATCCTCCTCGTTTTCCCTATCTTTGTTTTTTTTCTTCTTTGTTTTTTCAACCTCCTCGACAGGGATCTCTGCCTTCACATTAACACTCTCAGTTCCAGCTGCAAGGCTAGCAACAACCGAATCCCCCCCAGTAGGATAAACAACATTTCTCATCCATTCAGCCGGTGTACTCTCATTCGGTTTCCCATGCTTATCCAATTTCCCCTCTGAAACCAACTTCTTCTTCATAGAAGCCTTAGGTCCCAACCCCCATTTCCTGGGATAGGTATCCCTATCCATCACCACCCTCTTAATCTTCGCAACCACCCCATGATCACAAGTAGCCATAACAGCAGTCGTCATCTCTGCAATCCCCAACGCAATTGCCTCCCCTTTAGTTGTCATCAAGACCACCTCCTCCCCAACCTCGACATCATTCTCAAACCTCAACAACCCTGGAATCATCAACTTCGCCCCATAACAAATCGCATTCACAGCCGAATCCTTCACAACCAACCTCTTATAACTAGTCAAAAGCACCTCCAACGGCATAACCACCCGCCTCAAATAACTCTCATCCCTGAAATTATCATACACCCATTGTGCATCCATCACATCATGCATCGTAACCATATTATCATTCTCCCCCATAATCCCCGACCTAACCCTCCTCAACTCCTGCATATGCGCTCCCACACCCAAAATCAATCCCAAATGCACGCACATTGTCCTCACATACGTCCCCGCCTCACACGATATCCAAAACACAACCAAATGCCTCTCCGCATCATACTCAAGCATCTTACTTCCATAAATAGTCCTAATCCTCAATTGCCTCTTAACAGCCGATATCAAAGGCGGTCTCTGAAACACCGCGCCACTCAAACTCTCCAACGCTCTCGCAACCTTTGCCTTATCACCTACATCACTATGCAACCTGGCAATACAAACATACTCTTTACCAGCACCCTGTTGTGACTTAACCAACCTAGTTGCTCTATCAATACACACAATCAAATTCCCCGTGACTTTCGGGTCCAGAGTGCCCGAATGCCCCGTCTTTTCGACACGGAGAATTCTTTTAATCCAGGCAACAACTTCATGACTAGAGGGATTAGCAGGCTTATCAAGATTCATAACACCATATCTCAAGTACTCAATTAGGGGTCTCTTAAGCGGCGAATACCCAGATGGGAGAGGAGTGTAGTGGCCTGTACGGACATTGAGACGATCGTAATTCTTGAGAAGAATTGGCCAATCAGAGGTGTTGATTGGGGGCGTGAAGCTTTGGGGTTTGATTAGGTAATCCGGGTCGGAGTCGGGTTCGGTTTTGGGTTTGGATTTCTTCTTCTTGGTGGATAGCTCGAGGTCAGACATGGCGGCGGCTCCGGCGAAATTATCGGGTGCAGAGGAAATGATGTTGAGGATGAAAGGGGGTGAAGAAGATGATCAGGGGTTTAGGGCTTTTGTGTGAGGGTTAGAGTGATTGTGAATTCATGCTTGTGTCTTTGTTTTGGACCGTTGGATTGATGTGTGTCACTTATTTGTCACCGTCAGATTATGATTTTTATTTAAAAAAGAATTTTGGCTCATAGATGATTACATATATATCTATACAACAAAAAAATTAATAAATAAATAAATAATATATATATAGGGGAGGGTTCTGGTACAAACTTACAAACTTACAAACTTTTTTTGTTCAACACATATATAACTTGAGTTCAACATTTTTTAAACATATTTTGTTGAACATCGATTAAAATAGTGGTGGAGAAGTACATAAACCAATTTTTAAATGTAAGAACTAAGGTATACATGTCATATAACTAATATTTATGTTTCTAGACGCTACCCAAACCCCAGAGGTATAATTTAAACATCTTTTTAGATATATTCAACACAATGATAATTAGTGTTCAACAACCGATGTTGAACCCCAGTTATAAATGTGTTGAAAACGAGATTTATTTATGCGTTATTTTTAAAAATTGTGATGTTTTTTGAAGAATTTTCAACATGGATACTTTATATAACTAAGGATTAACACGATGGGAGAATAAAAAAAAGTTTGTAAGTTTGTAACTTAAAAAAGTTTTTATTTGATCCTATCCCTATATATATATAGGCCAACATTCCAGAGAGGGACTCCTTATATGGAGTTACATAGTGCGCCACTATAAATCATCAATTTTATTATAAATTCTGTTATAGAATACATATAAAACGTGATTTTAATACAAAATACTATAAAATATATCTATTTTAAGTAATTTAACACTTAAAATTTGATTAAAAAAAGTATATTTTCGAAACTGATTCTACAACAGAATAATTCTGGATGATTATTATTCTGTTATAGAATCATGTTGAGGTATTGCATAATTTTAGATGATCTTTGGAATAAAAAAATTGTATAACTTCGTTTTCGGTTTAATAATCAATATGTGCAATTATGTTTCATAAAAAATATAATAGAATATATATTATGTATATATTTATAATGGTGTGCTACGTAACTCCATATAAGAGGGTATGCTATGGAGTGCTACCCTATATATATATATATATATATATATATATATATATATATATATATATATATATATATATATATATATATATATATATATATTATAAATTCAATATTATGAATACATATTTAATGTGTATGTTATATAAAATTTGATTCTGTTTTTTTAATTAAAAATTGATTTAATCATACCCAAAACAAAATTTTCAATTTGATAAAATATAAAATCAGAATCGAAGGGGAAGAAACTCAAAATTTAATGTTCAAATAATTATATATATTATAAAATATTATTTCATATTTTAATACTTTATTATTATATTATTCTATATTACCCATAATGCATTAATGCCCCATATTAGTTCCACAAAATATGTTGTGCAAGTGTACATTATAAATGTAAGTCTGTAAAATTAAAAAAAATCTGATCAGAATTATGATGAAAATGGCTAGAGCCTAGAAGAGGTTTTAGGGGTAATATAGTCATTCACAGGACTAGGGTTTATGAAGCAGGCTCATCATATAATTACGCAGCTTCTCTGCCGCACCAATTAATCCTCCGCTTCTGTTTCCAGGTAATTCCCCAATTCGCTTTCATATCTTTGCGTGTATCTATTTTTCGTTTATTGTATGTATAGGCTAGGGTTTATCTGCAATGTCTGTTATCTTTTTCACTGCGTTAATTGTTTTAAAGGTTTATTGAGCGATGGTGGTTCATAAAGGACGTAAGGCATCTGTTAAGGAGGCAGTGAAGAATGATGTTGTAGAAGATCTTGATGTGGAAGTTTCTGACCAAGACGAAGAATCTGAAGATGACGTTGAAGTTTCTGACCAAGACGAAGAATCTGAAGATGATGCTGAAGAATCTGGAGAAGATGATGGTGATGTAAAGCTAAGTGTACCGCAGGAGAAGGCAGTGTATGACAGAGCTGGCCTACTTGATAAACTCGGGAATGTGAGCTGGCCGGAGAATGTGGATTGGATACACAAGCTTACTCTTGATTATAGTCAAGAGAAAGAGGTGGATGTGAATGATGACTTGAACCGAGAGCTATCGTTTTATACGCAAGCGCTTGACAGCACTAGGGAGGCGTTTATGAAATTGGAATCGATGAATATTCCTTTTTTAAGGCCTACGGATTATTATGCTGAAATGGTGAAGAGTGATCATCACATGGAAAAGGTTAGGGGACGGCTTTTGGCGGAAAAGAGAAGGATTGAGGAAGCAGAGGAGAGGAGGAAGGCTAGGGAGAATAAAAAGATGTCGAAAGCGGTCCAGGCTCAGAAACAGAAAGAGAGGGCTAAGGAGAAGAAGAACGAGATCGAATCTGTTAAGAAGTGGAGGAAGCAGAGGCAACAAAGTGGGTTCCCTGGGAATGGAAAAGCTTTTGACATTGGCTTATCGTTTGAGGATGGAAATACATTTGAAAGGTCAAATAAAAAGAGGCCAGGGGTGCATCCTGGTGATCGTTCTGGAGGCAAGGCACGACAAGGCGCTGGCAGGGGTAAACCAGGAGCAGACAAAAAGAGAAAGGGTAGGGAGTTCAAAGAGTCAAAGTATGGATTTGGAGGCAGAAAAGGTATGAAGAAGCAAAATACTGCCGAGACAACTAATGATATGCGGGACTTCAGTAAAGGTTTCTCCAAGAACAAGAAACAGAAGACTTGAAAGGATAGCATTGCTGAATACTCATATGGTGTAGAATGACAATTAGTTCTGCTTTCTTGTCAATGTCAGACCTGCAACATTATAGTTCTGTTTTACCATGATATTATGCCTTTTTACAAGTTGAAACCTTATGATTTGAATTGTCCATGTAAAATGTTTTGCTGATCCCCGATTTTCATATCGCTGTTTCAAGTGGATCAAATTTATAATAGTTCTATTTTAATTCTGGCTGAGCTAGATGAATTTTTAAGTTCCATATGTTGTATTCTACCCTAAGTTGCCCGGACTCGGCTAAAAGTGTCCAACATGGATACGTGTCGGAGTGTCGGACTCGGCAATAATTTGAAAATTTTACATGTTTTTGGTTTAAAATAAGTGTCCATGTTTTACATCTTTTATTTGATGAGCTACAGGTAACAGCTCCTGTAGTGTTCAAATTGGTCCCAGCTATGGTGCATTTGGGGGTTCTCATGCACTGGTTTCCCCCAGAAAGTAGCGGAGAGACTGAGGTTGGTATTTGTCTCTCTGGGCATGACACATTAACCTTATATGTTTCATAAGGACCTATTTTTTAGGGAAACAGAAAAGAGAGAAATGATAAACTGTTTATTATTTTTGTATCTGCTGCTGCACCTGTTTTTTGTTTTTTGCAATTTTGAAGTAGCTAACCCTTCCTAGCAACTAAGTAAATAACCTTTAAACCTACATTGACACATAACGCAGATATGCCAATGAATCACAGCGCAGAATATAACGACATAGTTACGTCGGGAAAAGGTTTTGTTTAATCATTTGCTACTCCATTATATTAGCTGTTTGATAACCAAACACTTGGAAAGGGGAGGGGGAGGGAGAATGGAAACAGACCTTATCTGTAAGACAGTATGAACTATGAACTTTTATAATCTTTGTATGAAAGAACAACGCACATTGAAGAAATCCAAATGTCTTAAAATATTGATATTCCAAAAATTGTAGCATTTTGTCATCTCTTTAACCATTTTCTAGGGTCCCTATTACATTGCCCGTTTCTAATCTTGTCTTCGTGTTCTTGCAGGAAAAATTGTAGTAAAGGTTTCTCCAAGAACAAGAAAAAGAAGACTTGAACGGATAGCGTTGCTGAATGCTAAAAGGCCGAAACAGTAGCAGGTTTAGGAAAGATATACCCTTGAATTGTCACTCATGTGGTGCAGAATGACAGTTAGTTCTGCTGTAGTAGTTTATTGTCAATGTCAGCAACATTCAAGTTTTATTTTCCCATGACGATTATGCCTTTTTCATGAGTAGATACCTTACTATTTGCGTCCATGTAAAATGTCTTGCTGATCACCAGATTTTCATATTTCCGTTTCAAGTGGGTTTAATTTATATTAGTATTTATATTTTAAGTTTGGCTGAGATATATTAATCTTGAGGTTGCAAAAGTTTTATTCCCCTTTCTAGAAAGTACTCCAATAGCCCAAATGTCAGATTTATTTCTCAGATAGCCCAAGTGCTCGGTTTATTTTTGGACACCTGGGTTCACCTCTAACTCACTCAAAAAAGTATTAGAATATACATTCATTTGTATAACATATAAGAATAAATTGTAAAAGAAGTACTCGTGCAGTCTTTTTTGAATTTTTTTAGTGAGATTGACTGAAAATTAGAAGTTTTTATTGTTTGAAAAACTTGACAGGTGCATTTGAACTTTGATAAACCAAATGGGCTCATAATATGACCCAAATTCAGAGATCTAATTATATAGGCAAGTCAATAAAATGACAAGCCGAGAGTTCATACATCTTCCAAATTCTAAATCAGCAAATGCAACAAGCATCATACAACATATAATTAAAAACTGCTACAAGGTAAGCTTGCTACCTGAAAGTCCTAGCCTAGTATTGTAAGACATTACAAATCTTGAGTCGCAGAAACTTAAGAGAGATTAAGAACCTAGAAATTTGGAGTCCAACAACAGCCAGTAATAGACTGCATATAATCAGCATGAAACCATAAATTTTGTTTGGCTGAGGTCTGTAGGTCCCCCCGACAAAGATATATCATTTGAGAAGCCTGAAGCTGTTGAGCCTTGCACATTGTTTCCGAAGCTCAAGTTATTACCATTATATGGTAGCGGCGTGAGGCTTTGTTGTGTATTAAAGATCATTTCAGTACCCTGTCCAGAATTATGATTGGCAGGGAAAGGCGAGAAAGCTGCTGCGACCTCCGATTTATGCTTCTTCGGCTTATGCTCCTGCGGATGGCCTGACAGAAAGCTTCCGATAACAACCTGATGCAACCAAAATTAAATTCAACTGTGAACTGTGTGCGCGTGTATAAAAACAAGATGCAACAGAAATTTTGTGCGAACTGTGAAATATTTTAACTCTGTATTGTATCCAAAAACTTTCTGTTCTAACCTATCTAATTTGGTGGCACTGAACAACTGGTACATTGCTAGCGGAAAAAGTCATCACTGTATGACATTAGACAGTGTACATGTTACACCAACAATTTCTTCACATATGGCTAGAGTTGGATTAGAAACCAAATTTGGGCCTTCCATACACTAAAGGATTATACACTGGGTGTGAAGTTATGGCTATAATTGAAGATAATGGAATGTCCTTGCTCCACTTTCTTAGTTTCTTAGCATCTATCGGCATAATAAATTACCATGGGTAAAGCGAATGTTCTCATATTTTATGAAATTTACATATGGTGTTCACACTTCAGACATATGTTAGCAGAGAGCTATTCCTGGCAATAACTCTGCCTCTCTGTAGGCAGAAACTATTTCCTATATCCACCATTTATACAAAAAAAAAATAAAAAAAAATCAGCTTTGTCAGTTTAAATTATGGAGCCATATCTAACCTGAACAGGACCAGCAGCTATTAACATGCCAGCAAGTCCACCACCTAGAACACGCCCATCTGGGCCTGCCAATGAGACGCTCATCCCGCCAGCTCTGCTTTTCGTTCCTCCACTGTCGGTGGGCATGAACGATCCAGATAGAGATAGAATCTCAAAATGTCCCTGCAAGATGCAAAACTTTAATATAATCTCTGAATTTGGAATATCTTAAAATTTTATGAGATCTACTACAAACAAAAGACTATTTTACTGTGATTTACTGCCCCTAAACTGAAGAATTAAACACTAAACCACTTCAAGATCAATGCAGAGTGGGCAAATTTTTCTAGGAACCAATAATAACGTTTTGTGGCATAGAGAGTAAATAAGGACAAAAAATAGTAATTTGTAACTGAAAAGAGGAAGACGTTGAACTAGTATCAAGATTGAAAAAAATGCAGGTGGAGGCATTTCTTTGGCCCCTTCTAAAGAAAATGCGGGCAGGGCAGAGCTCGGCAGAGGATTCTTTGCAGGCTGTATTTATAGCATATCTATGGTGGAAGTGGTTGCTATTCAATTGATTCACTGCTTATATGCACTTTGAGAGGAAAAAAATACAGTGCAAGTTGGTCCTCTCAAGTATAGCTCTAGCTCCACCACTGACTAGCGTAAACTTAAAGGTAGTGAAGGGATTATATATCCATGAGTTACACACGTTTATTATCTAAAATTTTAATGCGTTCTAATCCTCATAAATCTCTAAATTCCTTAAGTGTACAACAATTTTTTCACATAATCTGCAAAAAAGACAAGTACATATTACTTTTGAAAAACATAGTACACAGAGTTTTAATGCACTAAGTATGTTATATACTAATACAAGTACATTTGATTTTAGCATAAACTTATGAAACAGAACTCTACATATGCCCCCCCCCCCCCCCCCCCCCCCCAAAAAAAAAAAAAAAAAAAAATCTGAGAAAAATTGTCAGTCAAAAACAAAAAACATCACACCTCATAGGTCAAAGTACCCCCAGAAGAGTTAGGCTGATGAAGTGTAACATTTGAAACAGAACCATTTGCAGCAAGAATACATATTACTCTAGACCCCTGTTGTGAAAATGATATGATCTTCATCGAAACATCCTGAACAAACAAGAAAGAAACAATCCTTTATCTGTAACAATAACAAAATCCAGAGCTTTCTTCTAGAAACAATGAATCACATTATCATTGAAATCTATAATACCACTGTCCAAAGTCCATGAACTTTCATTATGTATAATAGCAATTGTTAATAACCCATCTATTCATGTATCTAAACCATTTAACCAAAAGTCATATACATAGAAATCACATGACATCCCCATGCTGCTCCTGCTTGAGTGCCGTAAGACACTGAAACAGTTAGTGCAGTTCTAAATTCTTTACCTAAACACTACACACAACCTAGATAATTTGATGCCTGCCCCTGCTACCTGTGACAAATAAACCCACCCTGCAGGACCATTTGGTTCACATAACAGATACTACTTCATTCATAATCAGGTGTATTAAAAATGACAAATTTCTAAAATATGTCAATTACACATAGTACATTACTTAATAAACAAAAATGTACTTTTAGAGGTAAGCTAGCTCGGTGTAGTTATATAACAAGTCGCTGACCACATTATATTGATGCTAGATAAAAAATATATTTTTTATCAAGCACATAAGAAGTTGATAATCAAAAGCTCAATACAAACATGAATTGAAGATGTATAGAACTGCACATGTTTTTTGTTGCTGGAAATAACTACTTGCAGAAATTCTAATACTGAGATACACACACAGCTTAAACCCTCATCCTCTTGTTACTAAGAGTAAGTCCAATGGAGGTGCTAGAAGTGATGCTATATCTATAATATAGCACCCAAGCAAAAAACCTCACTCCAATGAGGTGCTAAACACGGATGCAAAATAGCAAAATGCTATACTTGGTGCTAAATATAGAATCAAGTATAGATGTTGCTATAATTGCCACATAAGCATGCAAGTGGGAAAATCAACGTTTAAAGTAATGTTGACAAATAAAATAGTGCATTTAAAGTTTTGGTGAGTGAAATATAGCTATATCTAGATAGTTTGGTGCTATTTTATAGCTATAATTGTAGTATAAGTTATATTTTAACATCAAAAATCACTTTTTTGATTTCATAATATAGCAATAGCTATATGTATTTTAGCACCTCCATTGGACTTGCTCTTAGAGGACAGAGACCTTCATATTTATGGTCTCTTGTTTTCTAAATACACGATGAAGTCCTTTATAGTCATTAATTACAATATCCTCCTACGTGATGAAAAGAAGTCAAAAGGATGCTCTTATTTTAGGCATCCTCCAATTCTCAGTAACGATTTACTTGCTATGTTTAGCAATCATTCTTGCAATATAACCAAAAATTAAAATAAGAATCCATGTGATGTATGACAGGAGATACCTCGCCTACATTAACAGTGATCATGTGTGGAGTGAAATTTCCACCAACAGAATAGGGCACCTGCGAACCTGTAATAATAATTAATTCAAGTGATCAGTAATCCAGAAAAAAAAAAAATTCAACTTCTCAGAGAAATTTTTTTTTTTTTTTTTTTGCTAAATAACTTCTCAGAGAAAATATTAATCTACTTATACAAAATCAAAAAGCTGACTACATTGCGTATGCTATGCAGCATAACATATGCTTCCAATCTCAGTCACTCAATGGTAAAAAAATTCACCTGCCATCTAAACACAGGTAACACATTCTAATTTCCATGCATACTAGTATACGATAGTCAGATGTCACTTAAAGATAGAAAACTCATATTTCAAAATTGCACTCAATTCCTTGTAGTGGCTTGAACAAAAGTACATAACACAGTAGATAGATTCCCTTTATTTGTGATTTATTTTAATAGCTTCTTCCATATATCAGATCTCTAAGTTCAAAAGAATCTGAGGGCCCAATTCAGCCAACTCACACAGCAATCCATTTATAATATCTACCAATGTTGACTAGTACAACATTACTCCAATTCTACTATCCACAAACACATTTCATTCATTATATACAGCACATAACAATCTCCAGCAAACACAACATACTTACAGATTATAGTTATACTTCTACAGTTCTACTAGCTTATCACTAAATCAGGTTTCGGGTTTCCATTAACCACAAGAAAATATAAACAAGTCTTAATTACCGAATCAGAATTAACCTATTACCTGGGCTCCCAAATTCCAACTTCTGCTTCTTCTTCTTCTTAAACAAGTCCGCCGACACTCCTTTACTAGGGTTCCATGTGTCTCCAGCCAGCGGAATAGAAGCTGAAATTGGCATAGGAGACAATGCCAAGGGCTTTCCATCCGGTCCATACTTCCTTGGCCTTCCCCTCTTTTTCTTCAATTCCGTGCCAGGACCCGCTGCATTAGCCCCTGCCATTACTCCAACTGCCTGCTCTACTGCCATTCCCGGTGGCGCCGACACAACAGGTCCCCCTCCCTGTTCTAATCCCATTGCTGGTGGCACCGACTCATCAGGCCCCACCCCCTGCTCTGCCCCCACCACAGGCCCTACACCGGGACCCACAGAATCACTAAACTGGTTCTCTGCCTTCCCTTCAGCCCTTGCTTCCACATTATAACTACCAGGAACTTCATCCCCATATAAAATTCCAGGGCTTTCCAAATCAATTTTCACCTCCATTGTCATAAAGAAATCTTTCAACTACAAATAAATAAATACAAACCCCAATATATTAAAGCTCAGATCTTTAGCACTTAAAGCACTCAACAAAACCACAACAATTCAGGAACTGCAAAGAGATAGCATCTTTATAAAGAACAGAGCAAATAAAGACAAGTAAACTTTAAACAGAGCAAGATTAAAGATACTGAACCTGGAATCTACAAAGATCAGAATCAAATTTAGACAGAGTATATATGTATTATATATTAATTAAAAATTTGAAATTTGAAATAATTTCCTCTGCAGAGTATACACAGCTAGAATTACTAAGCTTGATTGAGAAATACCTTATAAATATAAATTACTGATGGATTTGAATTTGTGCAGAGAAAATATAATTAGGGTTTTGCTGGAAAAAGGAGAGCAGAAATAAAGTTGAGAAAATCAATGATAAATATATAATAAATGTGATTTAAATATTTGGGATACTTATTATTTATTTATATTTAATTGGCCAAATTCAAAGTTATTGATTCTGGTATATAATGCTTTCAAGTCCGTCTCGAAATTGTAATAAAAAATTAAAGAAAATTTATGGGAAATGATTGTGTACAGAGCAAGATATTTTGAAAATGTGAATTCTTTATATTTAATTGTAAATTAATTACTTTAAAGCTGTAAAGTAGCGTTGGAGCCGTGCTATTTTTATATGCTTTGACCAGTTTTTTGTCTTTGTAGGTAAAATTAACGTGGTCAGTATTAGTTGTGCGTATATTAAATTCAGTTTAATGAGAAGTTTATTTTAGTTCAGATTTCTATAAATCAAGTTTTTAAAAAAATCAAATCTCGATTTGACCATTATTTCTTTGAATAAACTAGTTGAGAAGCCGCGCGTTGCGGCGGCCTACAAAAATTATATTAATGATTTAATATTAATATTTGTATAATAAAATAATTTTGTGGCTGTCTATAAAAAGTATATTAATGTTTTAAAATTAATCTTTGCAGGATAAAATAAATTTATATTATAAAAATCTTGATGTAATACCAATACTAATATATAAAATTGTAAAATTGGACTATAATTTATAGTGAAAAAATGAAAATAAATTTATACATGTAATTGACAATTTAAAGCATGACGAATCTTCATTTTCTTTGGGTTTTTTTTTTTTGAAAAGTAATCATGTTCTTACATTGTCACCTTCCTCCAATTTTTTTTGGATTGATTGTGCACAAAAACATCTAACTCATATCTGTGAGATATCGGTTTATAACTACCCTTACTTGTAACAACCTTTATTTTTTAATACTGTATAAACAACCTTTACTTAAAAGTTGCTTGAACGGAGCAAACAGATAATGCATCTATAATTTTTTCTTGTACACAAAGTAAATCATATAAAAATTAACAACAACAAAAATGTCCGATGAACAAAACAAATATTATAAAAGAATAACCAACAAACATACATCACTAATAGTTAAGTTATTGATATCAACCATCAATATCATGTCAAGACTATATTTTTTTTCCCATATTTGGATTTGTCGACTCCAATATAACGGTCTATAACTACCTTGATTGCAAAGGTGAGAGGTAGGTTTGTGGTATTGAGAGAGAAGAGGTTGTGTTTAGATGATCCAAAACCCTACAATCTACAAAGTTATATAGGTGCAGAGAGACTTGTGTGCAACTCTTTTCCATAATTAAATAATTCGAAACAAAATCATATTAAAACTTTCAAGAATCAGATTATAACTAACTACCTTTGCTAGGTAGGTTTGTGGTAATGAGAGAGAAGAGGTTGTGTTTAATGATCTAAACCCTACAATCTATAGGGGTATTTATAGGTGCAGAGAGACTTGTGGGTTACTCTTTCACATAATTAAATAATCTGAAACAAAATCAGATTAAAATTTTCAAACTACTATATTCCATAAATAATTTGTCTTTCCCATAATTAAATAATTTGAAACAAAAACAGATTAAAACGTTCAAGCTGCCATATTCCATTAATAATTTGAAACAAAATCAGGTTCTGAAACTTGCTTCAAATATACCCGAAACTAAAATAGGTAATTCTAATTTTTGATATTTTTCTTCCAAAAATTCCAGAAAATTAGAAAAATAGAACGGAGCGTTATGAGAGGCGCCACCTACACGCCCCTCGCTTCTGCGCGTTGCGGCGGTCTGTAAAAATTATATTAATGACTCAATATTAATATTTGTATCATAAAATAATTTTGTGACTGTCTATAAGAATTATATTAACGTATTAAAATTAATATTTGTAGGATAAAATAAATTTTATATTATAAAAATTTTGATGTAACACCAATATTAATATATAAAATTGCAAAATTGGACTATAATTCATGGTGAAAAAATGAAAATAAATTTATACATGTAATTAACAATTTAAAGCACGACGAATCTTAATTTTATTTGTGTTTTTTTTTTTGAAAAGTAATCATGTTCTTACATTGCCACCTTCCGCCAATTTTTTTGGCTTTATTGTGCATAAAAATATCTAACTTAAATCCGTGAGGTTGTAGTATTGAGAGATAGGAGGTTGTGTATAAATGACCCAAAACCTTACGATCTATAGGGGTATTTATAAGTACAAAGAGACTTGTGTGCTACTCTTTCCCATAATTAAATAATCTGAATTCCGTACACAATCTGAAACAAAATCAGATTCTGAAATTTACTTCTAATATACCCGAAACTAAAAAAAGTAGTTCTAATTTTTGATATTTTTCATCCAAAAATTCCAGAAAATTAAAAAAAATAGAACGGAGCGATGTGAGAGGCGCCACCTACACGCCCCTCGCTTCTCGACCATATTTTCCTGTATACAA
Organism: Daucus carota subsp. sativus; assembly: GCF_001625215.2. NCBI lineage: Eukaryota > Viridiplantae > Streptophyta > Magnoliopsida > Apiales > Apiaceae > Daucus > Daucus carota. The sequence continues at coordinate 37,346,730 of NC_030386.2, read as the reverse complement.
AATAAATCATATAAAAATTAACAACAAACATGTCCGATTAACAAACAAATATTATTATAAAAGAATAACCAACAAACATACATCACTAATAGTTAATTTATGGATATCATCCATCAATATCATGTCAAGACTATATTCTTTCCCCTGTTTGAATTTGTCGACTCCCACATAGCGATCTATAACTGCCTTGTTTGTAACAACCTTTATTTTTTTAATACTATATAAACAGTCTTCACTTATCATTGCAGAAGAATGGCACTACTGAGTTAGAAATCAAGCAAGAGAACTATCACCAGAGAGAGGTGGAGTTGTGGCATTGAGAGAGAGGAGGTTGTGTTTAGATGATCCAAAACCCTACGATCTAGAGGGGTATTTATAGGTGCAAAGAAACTTGTGTGCTACTCTTTCCCATAATTAAATAATCTGAAACAAAATCAGATTAGAACTTTCAAAATATTATATTCCATAAATAATCTGAAACAAAATTAAATTCTGAAACTTGCTTCTAATATACCCGAAACTAAAAAAGGTAGTTCTAATTTTTGATATTTTTCATCCAAAAATTTCAAAAAATTAGAAAAATAGAACGGAGCGATGGGAGAGGCGCCACATACACGCCCCTCGCTTCTCCTTTATATAAGTATATTGATTTAAATTTAGTCTTCGATCCTGAGTCCTGACTAAAACAAAGCTTCGGGACTTTGACGTCATCTTTTTCTTTTAAATTGTTTTCCCTTTTTTATTTCTTTTAACTCGTGTTTTATATTTTTTTCCTTTTTTATTAAATATTTTAACTTGTGTTTCTGTTTCAAACTGTGTCAAGTAAATTACTCGTTTTCAAGAAAAATAATATGTACATTATTTATTAAATAAAATAAAATATGATGGTAAGTTAGTAGCCAATATGCCATGGACTTGGAGTTGCACAATTTAAGTATGCTCCTTAAGAACAAATAATGCAACCCGAAGATAGAGACCAATTTTGCTCATAGGCAGATTGGACAATTAATTGAATTATTACATTCTTCATATAACTAGTCTTTTCTCATACTTATAAAATCCTGTCAATGTTATAGGTGCTTGCATAGAATAGAGAAGCCAATTTAAAATTGACTTTTAACCAAACTCAAGTATCAGAGACAATTCTGATAATAGCCGAAGGAACATTTACACTAGTAACTGACTCTTAGGACGAGTTCCAGGAAGCACAAACCCTGCTCTTCGTTCCTCGAAAGAATATTCAATCTCTTCGGGAACCTCTTTAATGGGAGTAGTGGCAGTATAAGCAAGTGCATGAGGAGCTGGAGTCATGCCTGTCTGCATTGGAATTGATGGTGTTGATGGTGTAAAGGGTACATGCATCGTCTTGGGAGTCATGTTCTCTTCTTCAGCTGCAGCAAAAACTGTCTTGGAGGGAGTAGAAAATGGCGTAGTGTTACCTGAGATTGTTTTCTGTGCTGTCTCATTTCGTTTCCGATTCAGGTCTTCCAATATGTTTGTTGCATTAGTCTTTGTTGAAGAATCTCTGGATGATATAGGCGAGAAAGGCTTGCGTTTCACAGGCGATGATTCGACTTCATGAGCATTGAATGAGTGTTTTTTCACGGGAAGACCAGCAATGTCCAAGCCTCTCCTACCTAAAACGATGAGAAGGATAAAAGTTAGAAACTGTGGCAATGAGGCAATAACAAATCCAAGGAATTCAACAAAATCTATCTCAAGTTTGTGTAAACTTCGGATACAAAGAAAACGAATAAACGATCACATAGAAGCTGATGAATAAACGATCACATAGAAGCTTCGGATGTAAACCTTTACTCTGAATTTCACAAACACATGAAAACATGAGGTCATATTCTGCAAAATAATGCAAAGATGGAGAAAAAATATGTGTTCATAAAAGTAATACCAGCTGATAAAGCCGAGATGCCACCGTCTTTTCGAGAATTCAACTGGCCATTTTGGTGTGGTCGCTCATTCTTTTTGGTTTGACGTGTATTAGGAGTCCCTTTGAAGGAGTGAAGTTGGTCAGTTTTAGGAGTTTGTAGCATTGCTCCCCCAAGTGAAAGTCTTCTATTGCTTGTACCCCCACATGACAGTCTAGAACCTTTTTTAGCATTCTGGGTTTTCATAGGGCTTGGCTTTGATCCGAAGAGTACTTCCTGTTCTGCTATCAATTGTCCTTCCAGTTTCTTCTGGTCCTGGTATAAATGAATACACGCGTAAGTCATAATTAAGACACAGATACAGGCTCATGCAAAACTATACTATTCCCAGTGAAAAGATGGTCTATACCCTTTGCCTCTTGCGTTCTTGCTCCTTTTCTTGCCGTAGAATATTATACTCTTCAAGCATGGAAAGAAGTCGTATCTGAATGACAGCCAATAACAATTAGTAATTCATGTTTATATGGTTTTCTCATGCAGGGCATACTTATTAGAAGGGAAGTAAAACTCACTCCATCATAAGTGAACTCAATTCCCCTCTCCTTTTCCCATGCATCAGTTTTTAAAGCTAATGTTTCTACCATTCCTGTTGCAAAGGATGCATATGTTAGACAATTGCGTTCTTAATGTCCAATAAGTGTAATTTTTATGCATACAAAAATGTAATATGGACATAATACTTTGTTTAAGTGTCCAGATTGATGTGTACAAATGGGCACAGTAGTACCATCAAAACCCAAATTCCACTAGCCTGATTTGTGATATTGGTAAACATAGCTCTAATGTACTTCGGCAGTGGTGTTACCGCTAAAATTTACCTGGAAGTTTATTAACCAAGGCTCGAGCTTTCTCAGCACGTTTTAGAGTGAGATGTGCACCTCTCCCAGCATTGTATCGATTTTCATCCTGAAGAAAAATAAGGTAAGTGGCAATCCAGCTAGAAGATCTGTGCAAAGTAAAATATCATTAACAACCAAGACATAGAGAGAGAAAACACTGCACCCTGTTGTACTCTTCAAGCCAACACTCCTCTTCACAAGCAGCCATCCATTTTTCAACCCTTTCAAGTATTTCTTTTCTGCTAAGAGCTTCCTCTTTCACATTACCAATTTGAAGCTCTATTTGCTCAAGGATATGAGAAGGGTCCACAGCTCCTTTAATACATAATACAAGTAAAACTGAGTCACTTGTTTTGTTTGGCATAGGAAATGTGACAGATATCTTATTTATAAGCTCCACTTACCAGTTTCTATGGCTTCTATAGCAAATTCCAGTCCACTGTCTGTTTCCGGAATCATGCGCGTCTTCCTGCATAAATCCTCTAACTCAGACCTCTTCTTAAAAACAAGCTCTTTCATTTTGCTTGCTTTTAATGCTTCCAGCCGATACACTTCAGCCTCGACCTGCACAATAGTTCATATTATATTATACTTGATAATGGAAGTGGACCCCTAAACAAAAAATTTAAAAACTTTACTTACATAATTAATGAATTCTTCAGAAAGCATGTTAGGCTCTGTTAATTCATGTTCTGAAGCAGCTATGTTGCAAGTAACATTCTGAAACATCTGCTGCTCTTCAACTGGAGTATCCATTAAATTCCATAGCTCCAGCATGGATGTAGCAAGGTCTTGCAGCTGGCACAATATAACAGGTAATAAGTTAAGCAAAGTATTTAAGATCTCTCAAAACAATTGGCATTCTGTGCAATCATTATTACCCGCTGCATCCTTTGTATCTTTAATTCTAGCAACCTTTTAATTGCTGTTGCCAAACTGTCTATAGTATCATTACTTATGCTTTTTGTTCCATCAGAATCGCCTAAACTGGGATGAACCTCATTAACAGTTTGTTGGAAATCTATTCCCAGAACCAAGCATAGTGAGTTCAAGGTACTTAGGTGTTCCAGGACCTGCTTCAGGCGATCACTCTGCATATACATAAACAATTACATTAACAAATATGAAAGAATGCAATTATGTCTAGCGACAGAGTATTTAGAACTTAGAGGTTGTTTATAGGCTACCTTTTCTCTTTGAAGGGCCTGAAGCTCTTTCTGCAATTCTTCAAGCTTTCTCAAAGATAAATCAGTTTCATCAACAACAGGGCTAGTGTGATGAATCTTATTGGACGCGTAAATTTCACTTCTTATCTTCTGTATTTGTTGTACGACGTCAGAAAATTGATTTCTCCGCTCCAATTTCCTCTTCTGCATCTCCTCTAGTTGCGGAAGAATAGTTCTGAGCTCTTCTTTTAGACTTCCGTGAGTTTGATCAGCCTGAATTTATGACAACACTGTTAATTTATATTGACTAATGTGTATGCTGGGGGAAAACATCAGATGCTTTATAGACATAGAGAAACTTGTTAAATGGAAAACATTAGTCTGCAATTCTAAAAAAACAAACAGTAATAATTAAATCTAGAAGCACATTAAACTATATTCCTGACATACATCAGAATTTTATCAAGGGGCTAGAAGCCGAGGATAACCAGTTCATGAGGGTGTTATCATGTTCGATATCATACAGTACATATAGTTAGTTGAGAAAAATACAACCAACAGAGTCAAAAAGTCTACTCATGGTAACATGAGCAACAGAACATAGATATTTCAAAGTTAAATTCAAATACACAGTTTCGGATCTTTCTTCTTTACCTGCCTAATATGTACTGGTCTCTCCCCCATTGCGGAGCAGATGGCCGCAAGCTCTGCTTCAGCATCAGCAATTGCCTGTCTTAGCTGGGCTCTGCACTTGTTCGCTGTATCAACTTTTCTTCTGTAAACCTCTAGGCACTCTCTTTCAAGCTCCAGCAGCATTTTGTCTCTTTCAATATCAGACTCCCCAACTTCATCCCATATTATCTGGTGTCACCAACAAGTTCATAGAAGATGCTTAGCTGCTATTAACTTATGACCACAACATGAAAACTTCATAATGCAGCTTAAATGCTAAGACAAAAATGTATCAATGCTTTTAAGGGGTCAAACCTGAAGTTCATAGAGAAGAGAGCCACACGTCGTTTCTACTTGCATGAGTGGATCAATTTGAGGGACAGACATTCTTGAGAATTACAACCTGTTAATAACAACAAATATATGAGACGCCAAGCTTTATGGAGTATGGATTTTCATATAAATCCACATTTTAATGGGTATCAGCCAACGTACTAATTTTCTTTTCGCACACTCTTATCACATGAACTTGCAAAGACCCTATACAGTGCATTGAATATAAGAGAAACAAAAAATAAAATGAAATATAGTCACAGCATTTAAAAGTGCCAAAAACAGAAGCCGGTAGTAGCTTAGCATGAAAAATTTAGTAAATTACCAAAGGAAAAGTGACAAAACAATTAAAGCTGTACATTATATTTTATAAAAGAATTTAATATGCCTTCCCATTAAGGAAAAAGAAGAGCTATTTTAAAAACTGACAAAAAGGATCAAAATTGAATTTTATATTCCACAACAAAAATCTAATATGTCACCCTATGAGGGAACTAGGGAGTCCTTTCTTTGTAAAGTCTTAGCCTAACTCAATTATCTGCTTACTAATAAAAATCCGCCAAAACACCGAGACTCTTAGATCCAAAAAGCAACTACTAACTCCACAATTATTTCCTCATTTTACTTGGAAACTAAATATGACTCTTCAAACATCAAATGATGAGAAACTGACTATTACAAATTTCAAACAAATCAGGTCCACATAGCAAAATTGTACACCATTTCTATAACTCGCCTGATTTTAAATTCAACTCTAATTTTACGGACAAACCAAAATGTAAAACTAGTTCTAGTGCCTCTAATTTCAAACCAAAAGAACTAAATCTCCATCCACTAGCTACGAAAACTGAGAGATTATAATAACGATATTTCCATATAAACTTCACACTAATCTAGTGCTGCACATAGTGCACACATAAAATTAACCTAATTCGCAGCTTAATAGCTAACTTAAGTAAATCTGATTATATTCCCCTTAAAATAACTTGGCCCCACACAACGAATTACTAAAAAGGTAATACGAAAACAAATCCAAATCAACTTAGCTCAAATTAAAATCTAGTTTAATTCAAAACAGTATATACTTAAGCTAACCACAGATGATAAACAGATAAACACATACAAACATTTAAATGTATGTGTGTGCATATATCAAATGGATCTGAAAAAAATTACCTGAAATCGATAGTTCGTAACGAATCAAGACGAGTCGAATTGAGAAGAGATGGGAACAGATGAGATGGATCTGAATTGAGGGGAAAAAGATTGATTCAAGAATTCGACCGTTGAAGAGAGAGAGAGGGGTGGAGAGATGTGTGCTGTAGAGAGAGATAGGGTTTTGTTGGTTTGAGAGAGAGACCAATGGGGGGTTTGTGTAAAAAGGAAATCAATTTGAAATTTGAATGCCGAAGTTGTGTAACGGACAGTTTATGTGGGACCCGGAGTGTTTTGTATTTACTCTTGTGTTACTTGCATTTATTCTTTGGGTCAGTTTTTTTTATCCGGAGATTAGATCGGGAATTTTCTTTAATTACTTTATTTAGTGTTAAGAAATAAGATTAATCAAACATATATTTGTTCTTATTTTCAACATGATTATAATAATACCTAATTTTATGAGATCTTAAAATAAAAGTATATGAATTTGTTTTTTAAACAATGGGGCCGTTTGGCTGGGATTAAAAAAATTGACTTATTTCTTAAAATAAAGAAGTTGATTATAAGTGAGAAGTTGATTTGGACTTATAAGCTACCAGAAGTGTTTGGATGCTGTGGCTTATAAGTTTTAAAGTGTTTGGATAACTTAACTTATTAGTTAGTATAATTTTATAATTTTGTAATATATAAATTATTTTATTTAAAAATAAATTTATCTTTATATATATAATAGAACAACCTTGAGTAAATTAATTCAATATGACTAATATACCCTTTTTTTATTACTCATATTTTAATATATACAAAGGTTATTATTGATTTTTAATACTAACGTATTTATTATACATTAATGTCTAAGCAATGTATTTATTATACATTAATGTCTAAGCATTAATATACAATAATTATATAATACAATTTAAATAGTGTATATGTTTTTTATATTTATATTTTAATAAATATCATCACAGTGAGGATATATGTACATTTAGACATCAAGATAATATGATTTAAAATAGAAGCATATATAAAATTTAAATTATTTTTATAATACAAATAATCCCAATTTTCAAAAAAAAATGAAGAAAAGATATAACAATATTTCAAAAGAATACTTTAAAGCAACCCATGCTTTGCATGGGTTAAGAAGCTAGTTATAATAATATTAGATCTTTTATTATTATATACACGAAATATTTTATAGATTCAAAATGTAAAACAAAAAAGTTGACTTTTGAAATTGATTCTGCTATAGAATAGTCCTGCATTATTATTATTCTGTTGTAGAATTATGTTAGAATATTGCATAATTTTCGTGATTTTGAAACTAAAAAAATTATATATTATTATTTTCGGTTAGTATTTTCGATAAAATAATTAATTTTTGTAATTATATTTCACAAAAAATATAGAAATATAATATTATATATATATATAGAGAGAGAGAGAGAGAGTAAAGTTCAATGGAGTACACAATATATTGGAGTATCGGAGTACAAAGTTGGATAAAATGTAATCTATTCATCTAAATTTCAATTTTTTTGTTCAGTAATATTCGTAAACATTTAATAACCTGCACATTATGTTCTACACAACATAAACATTGTAATCAAAAGGTAGAATAATGATTTTTATAAATTACAGGACTATATGTTCTGCAATATAACTAATAAGCAGAAAAATAATGTTAATACTTGTTAAAGTTGAAAGATATTAAAGATTGATAGACAATTATATGCAAGACAACTTATAAATGATAGATTGTATATAAATTTGTATAATCAAATATATTATTTATGATTAAACTAAAAAATTAAGACTTGTACTCCAATACTCCAATATTTTTTTGTACTCCATAGAACTTAACTCTATATATGAACTTAACACTTAACTCTATATATGAACTTAACTCTATATATATATATATAGAGGGGTATATTACGAAATTCAATATAAGAAGGTATGCAATAAAGTGCAACCTATATATATTGCATATATATAAAGTGCAACCTATATATATAAGAAGTTATAAATGAACGGTGGAGACAAGAAACCTTAAATACAAAAATAATAGATAGGCACCCCAAAGGGACAATGTGTTGCAATAAGTTGGAGGGAAAAAAAAGAAGCCGCCTTTCATAGCTTTTTTTCTGGGCGCTTCCAGCTTATATTAAGCACTGCTGAAACTTTCCCAAACACTCGGAAAATAAGTGAAGTGAGCGGTCATGTCAAGTAAGTAATTATTTTTAAAAAAATTGTATCTCATGATCTTCTTTTTGTGATTAGTTGTCACAAAACTATTTATTTGAATGTTGACGGTATTATTCACATTTATTGTCTGTTGTCACATAAATTATGAAACTAGGCTAGTTTTTCTCTTTTCAAACTTACTAAAAAATAATAGCAATTTTTAATTATTTACGTTCGTTGCTCTACAAGATGCCCCTGAAAGGCTGAAACCATTGCTGAACCTCGCTGCTTAGAAAGGGTTGTGCTTGAAACTTTTGAATTTTGTCGAAGCAATGAAGCTGTTATCGCTCTGGATCTCTTGTTCTTGTTCCATCTCCCTGTGTCACACGCAGTGATGCAGAGTCTCAGCCCCTAACCGATCCTCACTCGAGCCAAGTTTTAGAGTAAATAAAAATCATGACTGATGTGCTTTATCTATGACACTTCTTTGGCACCCTCAAATTCCTTTCGTATTTCTTCAAACATCAGCTCATTCCATGTATCGATTGGTCCTGGCATGCACCAATGCAGACAATCTTGCGGCGGAGGCCTCCCACTTGAACCTCTTTCAGTAATCTTGAACGGGTCCGGGCTCCTGTAGGGGCCTGGATGCCCGTCAGATCGATAGCCAAAGGCTTGTGTGACGTCCATCAGTCTCAATTCTCGTAATGATCAGGTGAGTAGGAGCGAAGAATGGTGAGGCCTGTGTAATTCGGATGGGTGGCCAGGGATGTGAGAATAGTTTCGACTGAAATTCCATAAGCTTCGGTATTGTTAATCTTTTTTATCCGAGATTTGTTAGGCCACCATAAATCCATAATTGTCCCCCCACAATTTCATTGTTCAAAATATATGCTGATCTTTTTGTAAACCAATGGCCAGAGGAAATGACAATTACATCAAGTTCGGCATCAAATCCATAAAACTTTTACTAGGAACGTCGAGGTGAAGCTTGTCAACCCCTTGGGAGCGTACTCAAAAGGGTCTGATGTCTTGTGAACAAGGCACCAGGACCATATTCGAATGATTTTTTTTGTAGATGTTGTTCTAAAGATATAACGTTGCATTCTTCTGCTTCCGCGGTTTTGGGGAACTTCAACCTGACATTCACAAAATCAACGAATAAATACAAAATAATTTGAGCCAAATAGGCTCCATCACAACCAATCAAAAGTCTAAAAAGCAAGATCAACATGCTCAAGTCATTAGAGAAAGTCAGATTACTTGCCTGCCAAAGGATACACAACAAAGATTCCATTTGGTTCCAAGCAACAGAGTCACCGATGTAAGCTATTGTCTTCCCTCTCATCAGCTCCAGAAATTTTGTGGCGTCGAACCTGGGGACATCACAATGTGTAGGTGTCCAACGCCAATTTTCATATTCCTTGTCCGGTCTACCATTTCCCTGGCAATTCTGCATCTGTGATAGAACAGGGCATGAATTGTTCGAGTACAAGGGTCCAGTCGAGTTATACACCCATTTTCCATGGTACAGATCACACTCTTACAAGTCGCCAACAAAGAAGCAATAATCAGTTGTCAGGTTTGGTCGAAATACTATTCATATAATTTATCACTATCTAAATAATAATTTTAACTACACGGTTGCCATTATTCAGTACTCCCTCATCCTTTTTTAGTTGTCCAGTTTTGACTTTCAATGGTCAAATTGAAAAACCTACAAAAATGTCATAGCAGAGAAGGACTGACAATATCAAAAACCAAGATAAATGTGAGTTGTACCTGTAGATTCAGCCGAGACAGGTTCATTCAAAACCGATGAAACAGATTCAGCATTGCCGTCATCTAACGGAGGACCTAAGGGTTTTATATCTTCTAATCTTCTTGTCCGCCTAAAGTACGAGCAACACTGGCAACTCTGTTGTCATCAAATAAAGGAAAAGGACCTAAACCCGTATCTGATACTTGTGATTTCTTCACATCCTGGGCAACATTTTCGTTGTGATCGATTAACTGGTCTTTCGTGAACCAATGACATGAAATCAAAATTCTTCGAAGCATAAACATTGTCGATTTTATAAACTCTAGACCCGATCGATTGTGAGATCAGAAGGATCGAAGTGCAAATCAGGACTAAAGCTAGTAACCACACTGAAACTACAGGATGGCCTAATGTCAAAGATCTGTTAGAAGAGTATAATTTCATGGTTTTTTCAAATTAATTAAAGACAACAAACCATTTGTATTTGCTAATAGTAAAAGTAACATGAATTTAAACAGCACCATTGTAACTAGGCTACGTGCAAATCATCATACTCTCTCTCCCAATTTATCACGACCAACAAAAGGATTTTCCCGGGCCAAACTAGCACGTCCAAGCGCCTGGTAATCAAAGAAGCACATATGAGTCTCTGGATAACGATGCATGTTGCAGAACTTGCCTCCACACCTGCACGCAAACCCTAGCAACCCGATCTTCTTGTCGCAGCACGAGCAGCGGCAAGCTTTCTTCTTCGCGACGAAACCATCATCAGAAACACCATCCTGATGATTCTCCTTGCGTAAAGAGAGTTCACGCAAAGAGGCGGCAATGGACTTGGTATAAGACTCACACAATGCAAATTCTTGTTTCAGAACAACTTGATAGCACTTGGAGCAGAGGCAGAGGTTGCGCTTTGCTGAAGATCCATAGAAGCCACAAGCCTTTGCGCAGAGTGCAGGAGCGCTACCCAACGACGACATCTTTGCTAGTTGAATGACGTACTGTTGGGATTCCAAGTAACTTGTGATGAATACAGTCGGTGATCAGCAGATTAATAATGCCATTGATGGTTTTTTTCACTCGTTTTTATATGTAATCGAACACAAGTCGCCTATGCTTGTACAGTTGTACTGACTTGTAACCCTGCATAGTACGCGATAGGAGTATTAACCAAAAAAATATAATTTCTATTAATTTTTACTGTTTATATGGACAGCTAAAGCTGGACATCGAGAATTTTGATTAGTCGTGTTTCTTATCGGTCAGATAATTGGGCCAGGTTTCAAGCTTATTTTTAACTTAAAATATATTTAAAATTATTTTAACTAGCAAAAGAACTGTTTTAAGACGACTCCTCAAATTAGAATTTCAGTTGTTAACCTCGTCGAATTAAGTATCCTTCGTTCATCCATCTCCAAGGGTGATTTCTAAATTTGTTAGCTATAATGATTATGTAAATTAATAATACAAGTTTTTTGCTAACAGGAGAGAAAAACACTCCAATGGGGTTATGTATAATTATGTCAAGCTAAAATTATACATAATAGTTTTCCTGGTTCAACAAATCTATTGAATCAAACATGATTATCTATATTTTTTTTGCTAAAGGGTGATGGTTGGAGAGTATTTATTTTTACATATCATCTAAAAGTGCCACTTAGATGACACATGGGATGACACGTAGATATTTTACCTAACAGCTCTCAACCCTTGGAGATGCTCTTATATGTTATATATATCAATTTTTAATAAAATCTATATCTAATTTTTTGGTTGAGATCTTGTTGAGTATGTTTTATGAAGATTGTTAGTCGTGTTCATCTTTTTGGATATTACGGATTATATTTTTGATACTTTTGCGTGTTGGTGATAATGAGAATGATTTATATAGAATTATTTATACATTTAAAATTATTTTTTAATTTAAACTAACAATAAGGCAGCTAAGATTACCTTATTGTAAAAGTTAAACCATCAAAATTTAAGAGGCCGTTCTTTTGAAGTAACTAACAATAAGGTAACTAACAAAGACAAATACAATTAAACTCGTTTTATTTTAGTAAAATTGTCATTCTCTTTTATTTTTCCAATTTCTTTTATTTTAAATTTATCTAATATTTCTTCTTATCCATCCCCGATCCCGATATTTACTTTTTCTTTTCAGTATTTTTCTTTTTTAATTTATAATTTATGTTTAAGATCATTAAAATTAAAAATAATATATTTTAAAAAAACTTAATATGCATATTAGGTAATGTAAAAAATTATATATAAAATGAGTGAGACGGAGAGAATATTTATTTGTAATATTTTAAAATTCGTTTTTGGTGTCCGATTTTTATATATAAGAAATTTTTATATTTCTCATTTTTAGCATTATGTATGCTTGTAGACACTCGTAACCAATTGAACTTGACACCGTGCTCACAATTTCACAAATAATATATTTAATTTATTATTTATCTGTGAGCATAAAATTGTGAACGAAAAAACTCGTGAATGATATTAATAATTTATTTACAGAGCTTGTGAGGAAAGATCATGCCACATGCGTGGTGTTTGGCAATGTTTAAGCCCGACTTCAGGGGTTAGAAGCACTTATTTGTGGTGACTGGTGCCGCTTAGGTAATTTTAAAATAAATGTTTTTTGATTAAAGTGAAATTAAAGTGTTTGGGAAAAAAAAAACTCTGACAGAAAAGTCAGCATTTGTGACTTTTAAAAGTGCTTATGTTTTTTTACACAAACGGGTCAAGAAAAGCAGAAGCCAACTTATTTAAAAAAGAAGTACTTCTGGCTGTTCCCAAACAACTGTGTCGTTTGTGTAAAAACTCAAGAAGTACTTAAAAAAATTTAGGATTACTAGCTTTTATTTCACAACTTCTACTTATTTCTTAAACAGGTTAATAAGTTATAGGTTTTAGGTTGCTTATAACTTCACCTTATTTTTTTACTTTAACCAAAGAAATACTTATTTCAAATTAATCTAAACCACCCCTTCATGAGCTATACGCGAATCTTCTGCAAACAAATTTGTTAATAAACCAAATTTAAGCAAATTTTTTATTATTTTTTTATTTTTTTGAAAAAGGAAAATAATTCAATAATGAAAAGTCATACGGCATCTACAGATATAATCGAGATTGAACAAACGCAGAATCATACCGCCGTTGAATCCTTCCTTCTTCGGTAGGCAACCAAGCGATTTTTTGGAGAGATATGTACATGCTGTAATACTTTCAATGTTGTTTTGAGCAATCGACCATAAATGCATCACCATACAAACTTTTATCACTGAATCAGCATCATGAAAATCCCGCAGATCCGCAATCCCGAACATGATGAACACACAAAATCCAAACAAAAACCAAACTCTCACAGAAGGAGAGATCAAACAAAACCCAAATAAATTGGGAACTTATTGAAGAAAACAAGAGATTAACTAATAGTAAGAAAAGAAGACAAGATTGGGGCTTTCCACCGGTGAAAGCCGATGGAAGCCCCTCAGATAAAAAGAGACGGCGGCTACTTCAAGTTGAGAGAAATTTAGGGTTTTGTCTTGTCTATTTAGCAAATTTTTTATTAGACTGAAATTGACGGGGGTGTATTCGATTGGGATTTTAATGCATTGTTTTTAGTCTATGGATTTTAATGAATTGTATGGGATTTCGATTTTTTGCGGATTATTGATGAAATGTCGCAGAGTTGATAGGATTTAGGTACAATGCTTCAAAATCTCATTGAATTTGGTGGGATCTCAAAAAACTTAGAATACACTGAAGAATGTCACAAAATCCATCATTTTATGAAATGAAAAAAATCCATCAGCATTTGAATACCATCAGATTTTAATGGATTTTAAACAATCTCAATTGAATACCATCGGATTTTAAAGCATAATTTAAAATCCCAATTGAATACCACTAGATTTTGTAGCATAGTTTAAAATCCCAATTGAATACCTCAAGATTTTAATGGATTTCAAACAATCCCAATCGAATACCCTCGGATTTCATGAATGCAAAAAAATGCTTTAAAATCCCAATCCAATACACCCCTCTGAAGCTCGAAATCGAGTTTAATTTTTTTAATAAACGATACGATAGCATTTTAAGATTCGACTCGGCTCGAGCTACATCTAAAACTCATAATATTTGTGTCTATTCGGCTCAGTCAGCCGATTATAGAAATAACAACACAAGATTTATAAACCGTGTCAAATCCGATTAAGTATATTTAAGGAAGATATTATTGTGTTGAGCTGGGTGAGTACCCAAGAAAGATAGTGTCATTTAAACATCGAGAAAAGACAATGATGAAACAGTAAAGGAACAAGTGGGAGGGCAATCCGGTGGTTCCACATGGCCTCAGCGTCACGAGATTCTGGTTCTCACTTCACCCTCCCCTCACACACACACACACACACTCTCATTCACTAACTTTTAGTTTTACCCCCCCCCCCGCTCTCTCCCAATCTCTCTCTCGCTCGCTCTCTCTGCCACCAATTTCCTATTCACACCTATACTTTTAGTAATAATATAATAACACACCCACATAATACATGTACTAATATTTTATATATACAGATCGATTATGCTTGGACACGACTGCATCAATCATTCCTAGCTTCATCTCTCTCTCTCTCTCTCCCCCCTCTCCAGTGAGATTTTCCGATGGAAGTATACCAAGCAAATCACCACCCTTGATTCCTCTAACTACACACCAATCTCGTTCTTGTTCTTTCTTTCTCTGTAAAGTTTGACTTTTAGCTATTTTTACTTGGATTTTATCAGATGGGTCAATGCAGTTTTGTTGTTTTCTTCACTGCTACAATCATCTCTCTCGCTACTGTTCTTGCTGCAACTTCTGGGGATTCTGATCCCAATTACATGTACCCTTTTCAACTCCTCTTTATCTATATCGAATTATTTGTTTGCTTTGTTATTGAAATTTGAAGAATTTTTAGTAAGTTTCTTGAATGTTGTTTTAGGTGTTTTTTAGTTATTGTTTATGTGGGGTTTGTCTAATAATTGGAAGTGTTGAGAATTCTATATATGTTGTGTTTTATGTTGCTTAAAGTGTGCAGTAATTTGTTACATTGATTTCTCAACTAAGAGCCCATGTTATCAGTTTGTGGAATTTTGAGAAGAAGGGTCCACCAATGTTTTAATTCAAGGTGTACCAAATCTGATTGTATTTGATACCTAGTAATGATTTGCCATTTTTGTTTTTGTGGGTGTGAAAAAGTTTGACTTTTTTGATCAGCACTATTTAGGATAATGGAGTCTGTATTCATGTCACTTTTTAAGGGTTCATAAGAAAGAAGTCAGATGTTTATTTGATTGCTTTCTCATCAGCTAGTCTACTCCGATAGAAGGCTGCAGTCTAAATTGAAGTTAAGAAGCAGGGTTGGAATCTAGTAAAAGTTTGGCCGCTTGTGTGTGGGTATAGTGGAACGATCATATATTGTTATATAGATTTTGATGTAATGACTTGATGCATATTCGAATTGTTGAGGTTTACATCATGCGGTAGTTGCAATTGCTAAACTTTATGCATAAACAGAGTAAAGACGCGTCACATGTTTATGATGATGCTAAAGTTCTCAGTGTTGATTGAATTATAACTATCTTCCATTGTCAGATAAAATGTGATATCCAGAGTTGAGTCTTTTCCTAGCATATGGACGCAGAACTTTCTGGGAGTGCTTGATTTGCCCATTCGGAAAAATTGGATTATCTTGAACTTGTACAGTTGTGCAAAATGTTAAATATTTATTGTCTACATGGTCAACTGAATCAATAGTATTCTTCTCTTTACATGCCAAACTGGTTAATATGGCGCAAACTGCATCTTCTGAGGTTCACTATGGTGGATGCAGATGCAAACTATTTAACATGGTTTCAAGAGCAGTTCGATCTTTACAATTACAAGGACTTGTAGAGCTAGCTACTCGTACCAAGTATAGACCAGTTTAACTGGATTTTGCCCGGCAATATGATAATATTGATAACATATAATATCTAACCTAGCATAATGCTGCTGTGTATTGCATGCACCAGAGAATCAATTTGGTATATTCTTTTCTTTTTTACGCATATGCAACAGTGTTGGTGTATGCATCAAGTAACAATGATTCATGTGAAAGTGCTCAGTTTGTATTAGCCTATGTTACGTGGGCTTGTATCTGTTATGTGTTCGTATCCAATAAATACTGACCTTTTCGAGCATATAAAAGTTTTTTTCAGTCTAATCTCTCAGACTGAAAAGCAAGTTAATGCTGGAGTTTCTTGATTTGTATAGATGCAGTAGTTGTTTTCATGTGTTTGCTTGCCCATTAACTTGATAGACGCGAGTATGTCAAATTCAATTGATGGTTGGAAATAAAAACCTCAATTCCTGGAAGGAAATTCGACATGAAATGCTATATACTTTAGGGCAGGGGTGCTGCTTGTATCGTGTTACATTTCACTCCTTATTGGTTCCACTTTAAATCTGTCACTGCTTGCTGCTTTGTGCTGAAGAGCTAGAATTTCTTTTAGATAAATTGTCTGCCGAGAACTTTTTGTTTTCATCTTTGTCAACAACTTTGTAAATGAATAGCACAATTATTCTTGCCTTCATAATTGAGTGGGCAGATTGAGAAGCACTTAAAGTAGTTACTGTCAGGAGTGTGGGTTTACCTAACTCACTCCAATGGTATTGCGACAATACTGTTACCTAAACCGTCACTAGTAAATTTAAGATGTGCTTTTATGTCAGCAACCACTATTATATTCCTCACTAGCATGATTACTACTTTATAGAGAAATTAAGAATATTCTGCTAATAATATTTTGCTTTTGAAGTTCTTAGTTTCTGATGGATTCCCTGATTGTTGTCAACATAAACATTTATATTTCCTATTGGTAACATTATTCTTTTTTTTTTCCTAAGCTATCATCTTCGTCATGGTATTGCATTTTTTTGACAGAGCTTGTGTTGATGAATGCGAGAAGACTGGATGTGTGGCAGCCAAGTGTTTCCAACACTGCAAATTTTCATCTGATGGAAAGTCTATAGACGGTCCATGGTATTTACAAGAACCACTCTATCTACAGTGGAAACAATGGGATTGTCGTAGTGACTGTAGATACCACTGTATGCTCGTTAGGGAGGAAGAGAGAGAAAAACTTGGTGAAAAACCTAATAAGTATCACGGAAAATGGCCATTTCGACGTGTTTTTGGGATTCAGGTCGGTTTTCTTGCACAAAATCAATGCATGTTAATTGATGCCCAGTTACATGAGATTTGCCTATGTTGAGCTGGAACCATTTGTTTCTGCAGGAACCTGTGTCTGTAGCTCTTTCTGGGCTTAATCTTGCTATGCAGTTTCAAGGTTGGGTGTCCTTTTTTATCCTTGTGAACTACAAATTACCTCTTAAGCCAGACAGGAAGACGTACTATGAATACACTGGTTTGTGGCATGTCTATGCTATCTTATCAATGAACGCCTGGTTCTGGAGTTCTGTTTTTCACAGTCGGTAAGCAGTCGCCTTCCTCACCCCACCTTCCTTTCTGCTTCTCCATCCACTTAACTGCTTTATTTAGCAGTACACGTGAACATGCGAAGTTTTTCCAAAATTTGAAAGAAAAAAACCTAATCAAACATATTGATTCTTTGTTGAATTTACATGTATATATGGGAAAAATTGTTGACGCTGTGGCATTACTCTTTTTTCAACAACTATTAATTTGTTAATGTTATCTTTATTGACAACCAACTACTATATACTGATTTAAGAATTTCTGAAAATTCTTATAACATAGCAGTGACATAAGAGGCCACTTTAAAGTCAAAGAAAGTTACAGTGTTTCTACCAAACCCACCAGCATCATATTAATTCTTTACTTACAGTTGTAAGAGTAGTTATTACGTTGCATCCCCAAACCTCTAACTTAATCTTCATTCTGTAGCTATGGTTTGACTGTGGCAAGTAACATGCATATGCTTTTGAAGTGAATAATTTGCACCATCGAGACATTTTAGATTGAATTCTTTAGCTGTAGCTTTTAGAAGGATATTTCAGACTGTTTCATATTTTTTTAACAATAACACCATCTTTTCCATGAATATTAAATATTTGAGTTAAAGTCCCCATAGTATGCAAGAATTGTAAATTAGATGATAAATACACAATTTATATTGGGGGAGTGTTTTGCATCAACAAGAAGTGTCAAGGCAACCAAAGTATTAGATGAAATGACAAAGTGTGGTTTTAAACAGTTAAACTAGATGCAAGATAGTTAAACATAAGGGGTAGTAGAATGATATATTTATTTTTTACTTATATTGGGAAAAGAGACAGAGGTACCTAACTGATCTCACCTTAAAAGCATTGAAAATCCTCGCTCAAGAGGATGAAAATTGCTCCTAAAACGAGGAGTTTGTTCCGAAAAATTCAGGGTGAAAGTTGCTCTGTTCAAACAGTGTTGCAAGTTTCACGACCTATATCATTGCCACCAGGCTGAATTTGTTACACGAAACAGAATTCAAAGAGTGAAGCTCTCTAACAATAAGCACCACCGCAGTTTACCAGTACCAAATTTTAATTTTAGATGCAGAAAAATAAAGATATGGTGTCATATCGTACCAAAGACCATTTTTTTTTTATGTAGAATATTCCGGGTGAGAACTTTTTAATATTTTCCATATCGTCTGATATGTCAACTCATTCAGAACTGATTGGTTGCAACAATCGGGTTATTCAGCTTATAGGCTGTTAATGTCTGTCTATGCTAGTGGCGAGTCTTTTCTTTTTTCAGGGTACCTTGATCTGCATTTCTGCAGTTTAAATAAATATGGGCATATTTCCTTTAGATTTAAGCAACTCCGAGCATATAATATTAGTGGACAATAATATTTACTAATATTCTTTCCTCCATTTATTGATTTATGATGTTGCCACTGCATTACCCTACATATTTAGTATGTAATCTAATATATTAACTAATTGAATAACCATTTTGAAATCATAGTCAAGGGAGGGTGTAATACGCTTGTCATTGTTGTCTTAGAAGTTATAGGCTGTAGCCTATTGGTAGTTACAGGGATTAGCTCATCTTCTCTCTCTCTATATATATACTTATATATATATATATATATATTAAGTTAATAAAGCAAACCTGATTGTTTTATATGTTTTATAGGCGCTGTTCTGGCTTTTTGCAACTTACAATCTTTACTCTATGTAAGTAACATACTGTATCTGCCCCCTATTTGCAGAGATGTTGATATAACAGAGAAACTAGACTACTCGTCTGCTATTGCACTGCTTGGATTTTCCCTTATTTTGGCTATAATACGAGTTTTTAGTGTGAGAACCGAAGCTGCCAGGGTTATGGTTGCTGCTCCTCTGCTTGCATTTGTGACAACTCATATTTTGTACCTTAATTTTTACCAATTTGACTATGGTAAGCGCATAGTGCAAATTTTTACTTTTGGTAATATATGGGATGATAGCATGACTGTTAACATACTCTTTATTTGAAAGAGAAAAAGTTTGAATATACTCTTCTAATGCAACTTTAAGCTTTGTGGAAAGTTCCTTATATCGAAATTTGACATTGCAGGTCTGAACATGAAAGTGTGTGTGACCATGGGTTTATTGCAAATTCTTTTGTGGGCAATCTGGGCTGGGGTCACTCATCATCCATCTCGCTGGAAGTTATGGGTGGTTGTGATCGGAGGAGGTCTTGCCAGTCTATTAGAGATATACGACTTCCCGCCCTACAAAGGATTTGTGGATGCTCATGCACTCTGGCATGCAACGACCGTACCACTCAGTTTCCTCTGGTGGAGCTTCATCAGGGATGACAGTGAATTCAGAACATCAGCCCTAATCAGGAAGATAAAATAAAAACTACCTTGTGCCGACAGCTGGTGGATTGTATTAACTTTTCCGCGTCTTTGTTAATTCCACGGTAGGAGCTATGGCTTTTTTCTCACGTTTTGCATTTATGTAAATGCTGGTTATCGTGAGTTTCTTTGTTTATTTTCTGTTTGATTGGTCATGATTGATCAATTTGGTTCTGTATACTGTTGTTTACATGTATTCTGTAATTAGACTCAAATATATGATTTTTGTTTGATTTTTAGTGTAGTGAACTCATATGGGATATGTGTATATGGTATCTGGCAGTGTTTACTGTTAACTAAGCAGCGCAAAACATTTAATGGGTAGAATTTACTTCATCATATATATACTCTTTCGGTGGCAGCTGTTTGGGTTTAAAGCTGGTTCGCTCTTAACTCTCTGACGGGTCGTTTGGTTGGAAAGGGGGTATGGGGTTGGAATGAGGAATCGGGTTAAGCTGGTATGGGTTTGAGGTATCATATCTGATATCAGGTGTTTGGTTGAGTGGTGGAATAAATATGGTTGAATTATAATATTTATGAGTTATTAATTGTAATTAATTTAAAATATTATTAAATTAATATTTATATATATTTTTGAGTCATTAATTTCATTTTGTATTAATAATCTACATGAAATGATAAAAATAGTAATGAAAATAAAAGGAAAAGAGTTTGATTCCTGAAACCCATGTTTCATACCCACCTCCCCTTGGGTATGAAAATCTCATACCTTGTGGGTTTGAGGAATGGGGTTGAGAGAAGAAAATTTTCAACCAAACACCAGGTATGGGTTTGGAATGAACAAAACCCATACCTGATACCAGGAAAGCGCGAACCAAACGACCCCTGAACAGAAAGATGTTTGCATGTGAAATAAGTCAAAAACTGGCTTAGAGTTAAAAATAAAGTAGACTTTAAAATCCGAAATTAGTTTCAAATATTTTTTTTCAGTAACTTAATATTTTTAAAATTTTGTTTTGATAAAAATTACCCATAATAATAAGTTGTTCATACAATATTTTTACTTTTTTATTATATATTTTTGAAAATTTACTGGATGTCCCTAAAATTTGAATTTTAGACTGGGGTCCTATGCTTCTGATTACAATTAAATTATTACCTATAACACATTAATAAAAAACAAATTTTATAAAAACCACGAGATAAATTCATAAATAATAATATATTTGGAAATACTTTATAAGTATATATTTACCGTTAACACACGACTTAACTTTGACGCTGAGTCGCTGACATATATTTAGTTGTTATTTACGCACACAGCATTAGGGTTTTATAGGAGTTTACACACCCCATCATATCTATCCGCACGCAATCGACATAGCTAGACCGGCCATCTCCGCTCGCAATCTCTGTATATCTCTCCTCTCTCCTCGAGCTTTTCGCCGAACTTTTCGCTCTTCGCCTCTGCCCTCTCAGGTACAATCACTTCAATCTCGCATAGTTCCGGCTTCTAACTATTATAATGTTATGTATGTGTGTGTAGCGATTTTAGCTTTCATTAACTCGCTCGTACTTTTATATATATAGGCGGCAATGACAGATCCCGAGAAGAAGGAAAAAACGGTGAAATTCTCGCGTCTTGTTAAGTGATTGATTGTGATTAATTGTTGAGTAGAATGTAGTTTTTTCGATAACTGTGATTGTTAAAGTTGTAATAGGAATTGGACACATTGGGAAACGATGTGTGTTTATAGTTTGTCACTATCGATTTTAATATCAATATAGATTTATATTATTGTTTTTGGTATAGCGTTCGGTGTCTAGTTCACACTGCCTATGTTACTATGTAGATCATGCTTGTATCGACTTTTAGGTAGGTCTAGCTTTTAGTTTAGACTGTAATTCAGACTCGGTCCATTACTGTGTTTTTAAAAAAAATTCTAAATAAAACATTTAGTAAATAACAAGGTCTTCCATTACAATTGCAAGTAGTCGAGGACATATATCATCATCCTGATGCAGTTCTTTGACAAACATTCCCCTCCCTGGCTGCCATAGTGATGCCATGATGTGTTGTTCAGCCTCGAAATTGATAGGTCTTTCTGTGAAAAATCGTCCAACTAAACACCAACCGTCATTAAAAGTACTTTTAGAAGCTATGACATCTCCATAAACCATGCCTCCCTCCTCTATATCTACAAGTTGAATATTTGCATAATGATCTTCCAACTCACTAACCATCCTGCTCCTGGAAGCCCTCATCAAATACAAATCTTAATAAAACAGAATAACGAAACAATCACACCCTCACAACTCAAACCATGTCACACAGACTAAACTCGATAAATATTTTATTTATTTTAGCATTCTAGGTGTTGTTTGAAATAATGTGTGTACATAATTTTTGTATAAGTTAAGTTTGCATGTTGACTCAGCTTTGAATTTTCATCTGGTGATGTGCCTGTGAGTCTGTCATTTTATATTTTTAGTTATAACATCTACAATTATAGTTTTTTTAGTGTGGGATTGTAATTTCTTACAGTTTTATTTGTAATTGGAATTCTTAGGACATGCAGCCAACTGTATCGACAGTAGAAGACCCTGAGAAGAAGAAAAAGAAAGAAGAGAAGGTACAACTTTCTTGTGTCTCATATTTGTTAATCGACTGGTTCTTTTTAAGTTAAGCTTGAATACTTCGTAACTCTTATTTTCTGCAAAAGTAAATATGAGATTATGTGCGAGGAAATTTGTAGTAGTCGTTAAATTATGCCACTTTGTTAGATAATTTTAGTCATATTTGATCTTACCTAATCCCAAATATATCAGGCTTTCCGTGTAAATTTTGTTTTGTTCCCTTTTCAGTTTTGACCAGGAACTCATAGTAATGTTTTATTACATATTGTATGATAGGCTAAAGAAAAAGAACTGAAGAAACTAAAGGCCGCACAAAAAGCTGAAGCAGCAAAAATGAAGGTATGTGGTTATTTTGGTTGTTATTGTTTTTTTTTTATCGCATATATGTAGATCTGCTGATATTTATTTCCACTAAATGACTTCATGACTTAATAAGTCGTTCTGAGAAAATTTCGAGTACCTAACAGTATTCTTTTATAAGGCTCAACAAGGTACCAAAGGTAGTAAAAAGAAGAACACAAAAAGGGAGGCAGCAGAAGAAAATGCCACAGACTATATTGACCCACATACTCCTTCCGGTGAGAAGAAACAACTCTCTTCGCAAATGGCAAAGCAGTATAATCCTGTTGCTGTAGAGAATTCGTGAGTGTCCACAGTTTCTTTCTTAGCAAGTTATGTTTCTTACCGAGATCATGTTTGTTTGTAGTATTTACTCCAGGTTTATCTTTACAACTAATCTAGGTGGTATCAATGGTGGGAAAAATCAAACTTTTTTGTGGCAGATTCTAGCAGTTCCAAGCCTCCATTCGTGATTGTGAGCTTTTTTCTGTAGTCATGACCATTGTTTTTCATTTTCCTGGTCATTTATAATAAAAATTTGTAATTCTATGGGTTTAACTTTGTTTATTCTACGTCTTTATGACTTCCTATTGTTAATTGAAGTGTACTGGTTGATCTAAGTTAATAATTCTTCTAAGTGCAGGTTCTACCACCTCCTAATGTAACTGGGGCGCTGCATATAGGTCATGCACTCACCGCTGCCATCCAGGTTTCTTGATTCTTCCTTCCCAATTATTTTTCATATTTAGTTTCATTATGTATACATATTGCGCGCTATCCAGGGACTGACCTAGAATTTACATCCTGCTGGGGCTTGCTAGGAGAAAATGAAATATTAGAACATCTCCAGCCCACTGAAACCCTTAGCTAAAAATAGATAAAAGATACCATAAATAAAAATTGTAGAGAATATGTAAAAAAATTTCCAATCCAACGGGGCTCTCCCCTTATCTAAAAATTTAGCAAACTCTGTGACGTGGGCTATATTTGTCGAACCTCTAGAGACATGTAAGAAGATCTCACTTTTTTCTATGACCATATTAAAATAATATGTTTTATTTAGAACAACTTGAAATAATAGTAATATACTATTTTTAAAAAATAGCCAACCATTATAGCCAGTCCCATTGGAGTACGTGTTACAGTTTCAACAATTTTTTACATAATCATTATTTTATATCATTTTAGCCAACCATTTTAGCCAATAGTGTTAGAGATGCTCTTATGTAACTAAAATTTGTAAATTCAGGGGGAAAATAAAAATTCAGCAAGATTCGGAGCTGGATCAGTCCTATGCACAAGTTTTTGTTACCAGCTTAGGGTGGACATAACATATATGGGTCAGATATAAATTTGTATTACTATGAAATATGAAAAAAATTTAGGGGAAACTCTAACTAGCCAGATCCGACCCTCTATCAACCCTGTGCTACAAGTTCTTGGCAGCTGAAACAGGACATAACCTATGGATAGGTTAGATATCATTATATTAGCAGCAAGCACTAGATTCAGTGGGGGGGTGTCATTCAAGGTTTTGGGGAAAATTCTCCTCTACCATGTTACCGAAGCTGAAAGGACTGGGACATCTGAAATTTAAATCTTAGGCACCCCTGTAACCCCCCCCCCCCCCCCCCCCCCCCCCCCCAACACACACACACACACATCAATTGTGGACAGATAAGAATGTCCAGCTGCACTTTTTAAGTCTAATTTCGACTGTCAAGTGGGGGTGAGGGTATTACATTTATGATGTGTGCACATTTTTACATCATGCTATGCACCTAAAACAATAAGGTTTACCTTGGGATTTGGGAAAGTTGGGGAGATGGTGAATGAACACACTTATATTGTTGTCCAAAAACCTCAGTATATGTATTTTACACATACTGGTTTTGATTTGTGCAGGATACAATAATACGCTGGCGGAGAATGTCAGGATACAATACCTTGTGGGTGCCAGGGATGGATCATGCTGGTATAGCAACACAGGTTGTACTTAGGACGGTCTCTATAAATGTGTTATATTGTAATGTATGTAGGTTGCAGCTTAAATTGTTTTTGGTTGTATGCTGTTATGTTGCATACATAATTTTTCATCTGCTCCATACATGCAAAAAGGTTCTAATGTTTCTAATATCGTTCATATAGTGACATAAAATGAAAGGTGGTGTTTCTATTTCACCTTAGCTCTCAATCAATAATTGTCAGTTTCTTAAAAGTGAAAAAGAATCAATTAATGTAAGTAACCAGGACCTAGTGCATGGAAGTTTTGGCCACCCTTAATTTGGTATAAGGACCTATCTGTTTTAGCTTATTTTGGCTAAGAACTCGTTTCTGCCTGTATCTCTCCTGGTACTGTGTAGTAAGTGTGAAATATTTTACATCTAAGCAGGCTGGCTACTGTTTGTATATATGGTACATCCCTAGATTCTGCTAGAGGCGCAATTGGACTAGATGATTTTCAGTGACATCATGCCTGCAAATTGATGCAATTCGGAGCTTATATTGATCCATTAGTGTTTCATGTTTTCTAATGAATCTGAGCTTCTAATGATGTTTTATTTTAATGCAATCGGTTAGGTGGTTGTGGAAAAGAAGATCATGAGGGAAAAACAATTAACTCGACATGATTTGGGGCGGGAAAACTTTGTATCGGAAGTGAGTTTGGTGCCTCGTACATGTGGTTCACCTCTGTTGGTGCTTCTGTTACATATTATATTTATATCTTTTCTAATATTCTAACTTTTGAGAGATTGAATTTGTTTGAAGGTATGGAAT
This sequence comes from Daucus carota subsp. sativus, assembly GCF_001625215.2. NCBI lineage: Eukaryota > Viridiplantae > Streptophyta > Magnoliopsida > Apiales > Apiaceae > Daucus > Daucus carota. Next base: position 37,321,052 of record NC_030386.2, on the reverse strand, counting down.
TGGAAAAACCAGCACGGGGGAACTATCTTGAAACAATTACGCCGCCTCGGTGCTTCTCTTGACTGGTCTCGTGAGGTAATTATGGACTCATATGATTCGATGCAGACTAGAAATTACTTTGGACATTAGGCCTCATACTATTTTATCTTTGTTGATATATTCCCTCTTCCTGCAGTGCTTTACAATGGATGAGAAAAGGTCAAGGGCTGTGACAGAAGCTTTTGTTAGGCTTCATGAGGAAGGTCTTATTTATAGGTACTTCAATATCATCATATATTTGACTTTTTTTTTTGTTGATGATAATTTAGTTTTAATGTTTTCTTGCTTGAGGATGCCAAGAGTTGTACCTTGTTCCTTTAAACATTCAGGCCGTTTCCTATGACAAGCTTACAAACCAAAAACAACTTTGTCCTTTTGTCAAGCAACTATTCATGATTTAAACTGGATTATGAGTTGAATTTTAACATTAAGTAGAAGTAATATTCGTATATTTAGATTACTGTATTTTATTTGGATGTTTTGTGATATAAATATAATATGCAAGTTACATTAAAAATTGTTAAAAGATATTAGTAGATATCTGTTGATATTTTTAATTTCAAATCATAAAATTAGTCACTGCAAAAGGCACCTAATTCGTTCTTGATAAATTCAACTTTCAAGTACATTATACCACTGTTATCAAGTCGACTAGTGCGACTAGCCGTCCAGTCAGTTCTACAGAAAAAGCCTAGTAGTGACTTATTTAGTCTGGCGACCATGTGTTTTCCCGAACCGACCCGGTACCTGGCCCAACCTGAAGCTTCGGAAGTAGGGTTTTTTAGACAAAATCTTATGCGATTTTGATCTGGAAAGAAAGATAAGGCTTTTGGCGGCTATATCTGGTCCTACTAATAGACTTGTCGTTGGCGTGTAGGGCCTGATTACCTGTCCCGGCTAAATATTTGTATCATTTTCGACATATCAGTATCTCCCTGATCTTTCTGTCATTTTCAACTTCACATTATTATTTCCATCCTGTCATTAATTTCTGGCTTCACTTTACATGTGAACTAACAATCTGCTGCATCCTGTACATCTCAGTGCAACTAGTCGATTCCAAGGTACCTGGGCTCCGAGGCTCGACTTGGCTCCGTGATAACCTTGCATTATACATCATAAGTTAAAACATGAAAAACATGCAATATATTTAATTTTAAACCTGATTCAAGTTACTTTGGGTCTCCTGTATGTAGCTCATTTTGCTAAAGTAAAAAATAAGTCGAAAGTGAGTTGTTTGGTTGATGTACTAGGAATTGGACTCGATTTAAGATATCAAAAAAGCCATAAATAGGGTTAGGTTTTTTATTTTTTTTAAACTTCTCTCAGCAAGTGTGTTATCCATCTGTTATGTAAATCTAATTTTTCCCTTGTGGCTGAATAATCCTAAGCATCTCTTCTGATCACCGCAATCTCCAGATACATCAAATTTTGAAGCAAGTTGCTTCTATTTTAAAATAAACATTGGAGCAGAATTTCTGTTTTAGCATAAAATAAATCACTTTTTGGTTCCAAAATAAAGCAATGGCTACAGCCGGTTCAGCATTAGCATCGCTTCCAAAATGTATTAGCTGATTTGAGATGTTCTGTATATGTTTTTTGTGGGTGGGGTGGGGTTATGGGGGTGGGGGGTAGATTGGAGGAGCAGTAGTTAGGTGAAATATCCAAACACTCCTAAGTAGAACATCTAGTTTTTCTTTTTCCTAATCTTAATATCTGCTCTTTACTTTTAAGTTGCTAAAATTAACTTTATAACAAGTATTCTTTTTGAATTAACCCAAAGAAGCTCAGGTTAGACAAAGACGCCTTTAGTAAAGACTTATGATAGTGGCATGTGATTATTGTTATTTTTATTATATATAAATTAGCCTACACACACACACACACACACACACACATATATATATATATATATTGAATAACACTCACATATCTTTCTTTCCAATAAATAATATTATTAAATCTTGAGTTTAGTCAATACTGTCTATATATGCACCAAACACATGAGTTATGATAGGGTGTTGGGACACATGACCTATATTTGATTTTATGTGTTGTACTTCGATCTATGTTGTCTGGTAGACATTGTCTTTCATTTTATGGAGTACCACATTAACATTCATCCTTTGGTGTCTACCAGGGATCTGCGACTAGTAAATTGGGATTGTGTCCTGCGAACAGCAATTTCCGATATTGAGGTATGCCAGCCTGACAATATTGTGTTTTCAGCTTAACTTTGGAACAAAGTTACGTATTACAAGCTTTGTTGGTGTTTGCAGGTAGAGTATCTTGATATCAAAGAGCGCACATTGTTAAAGGTCCCTGGATATAAAAAACTCGTGGAGTTTGGTGTTTTGACATCATTTGCCTATCCTCTGGAAGGAGGTCTTGGTGAGATTGTTGTGGCCACTACTAGAGTTGAAACAATGCTAGGTGATACTGCTATAGCTGTACATCCTGAAGACCCACGGTACAAGCATCTTCATGGGAAATTTGCCATTCATCCGTTCAATGACAGAAAACTTCGTATAGTATGTGATGCTATACTTGTTGATCCGAAGTTTGGAACTGGTGCTGTTAAGGTAAGGTCTTTTTAGCTTGCGGCTGTGGTGTTTTAGTCAATGTATAGAATATATACTTGTGATGCCTAGAAGTTTCACATCAATTTATCTTCCAGATAACTCCTGCACACGATCCAAATGATTTTGAGGTTGGGAAGCGACATAATCTTGAGTTCATTAACATATTCACTGATGATGGTATGATCAATAGCAATGGTGGCTCAGCCTTTATAGGGATGCCGCGCTTTGAAGCTCGTGAGGCACTGACTAAAGCTTTAGAAGAGAAGGTATTGTTATTTATATAGGTGTCTATCTAGGTTTACGTGTCTGGAGCCAATAATTTTTGGGTGGGCAATCATGAATATACAGTAATATTAAAGATGTAGTTTCAAAACAAAATATTAAGCTGATATAGGTAATAGATAATAATAAAAATCACTAATAAATCCGTGCAACAAAACAATTTTTGGAACTTAAATATCATACAATTACAAAAAATGTTCATGATACACAAGCATTATATGATATATTTCTTTGCCATTAATGCAAATAGACATACTAACTAAAGGATGAGTAGGATTTATGGCATCAACTTGACGCATTAGTGAGCATGTGCCAGTTTCTGTGTATGATTTGGTTTGGTTTTGTTTTAAAATTTGAAAATCAAGCATCCATGTTAAATATGTTGTAATATCCCTGCACAGATTGTAGTTTACTGGAACCAATGACATACGTCCTTAGTTTTGAATCTTGATATTGAAGGGGTCATTGTCTCACTGAAAGTATGTTGAGTTATGGGAAAATTGCTTGGTGTGGAGGCCATTTAAGCGAATATCTATTTTTGTTTGATGTGTATTTTTGTTTTTTGTCATATCTTCCAGGGACTTTATAGAGGTGCTAAGAATAATGAGATGCGTCTCGGTATTTGTTCGAGAACAAACGATATCATAGAGCCTTTGATAAAGCCGCAGTGGTATGTCAACTGCAAAGATATGGCCAAGGAAGCTTTGGACGCTGTTATGTGCGAGGAAAGGAAAATTGAGATCATTCCATGTCAGTATGCTGCAGAATGGAGAAGGTAGTTTCCTAGGTTTATTTGCTCAGTAAGAAAATTTTGTTAATGCTTGGTGCCTAGGTATGATTTTTGTTATAGGTTTATGTATGTGTATATCTACGTTTACAGTCTGATGTTGTTGGTGACCATTGTAATTACTTATTCTAGTATGTGTAAAGGGTGTTAACTTTTGCCATCAACTAGATTCTGTTAAGTGCGTCCTAACAAGCCTTAATCTAGCTTCTTAAGGTTGAAAATTTTATCGAAATCATGCTTGTGAAGAGTTGGCTATCTACGTATTTATTTGTACAAGAACCTATCTTGAATCTAGGATACTAATAAAATTTTTCAAGTAACTTCTGATGTTTAATTGTCACAGATGGCTTGAGAACATTCGTGATTGGTGCATTTCAAGGCAGCTTTGGTGGGGTCATCGTATTCCTGCATGGTATGCTTCCCTGGAGGATGATCAACTGACAGAAGTTGGAGCATACTCTGATCATTGGGTGGTGGCCAGAAATGAAGAAGAAGCTCATATACGGGCAAAGCAGTTATTTGCTGGGAAAAAGTTTCAGTTGTCTCAAGACCCTGATGTTCTAGATACCTGGTTTTCTTCGGGCCTATTCCCTTTATCTGTATTAGGGTGGCCAGATGAGACTGAAGATTTTAGGGCTTTTTATCCTACTGCTGTCCTCGAAACCGGACACGACATACTATTTTTCTGGGTTGCTCGTATGGTGATGTTAGGAAGTAAATTAGGAGGTGATGTACCTTTCCGAAAGGTTAGTTTATTCCTCCTATATATTGTGTAAACTGTAAACATTACTTTTACCTGTTTATAACTTTATCTGTACATGTTCATGTTCCATATATAATATAGCTACTCGAGTATGAATTTTGAAATTTTGCACATTTTTTTCTTGTAATTGCATCGAGCTCAAGAGTTCTTATATTACAGGTTTATTTGCATCCGATGATTCGTGATGCACATGGCCGTAAGATGTCCAAATCACTTGGAAATGTTATTGATCCCCTTGAAGTAATTACTGGAATATCCTTGGACGGGCTTCACAAGAGACTTGAAGAGGGTAATTTGGATCTCTCAGAACTGCAAGTTGCCAAAGAGGGACAACGGAAGGACTTCCCTGATGGTATTCCAGAATGTGGAGCGGATGCCCTACGCTTTGCCCTTGTGTCTTACACAGCCCAGGTTCTTGGTTTTATATATTATGAATAAACCCGCTACCTTTCCCCTGATAAATAAAGGGTTAAATATCAAGCAGGTGACTGACTGCATCGAAAAAACTCAAGTAGGACACTCATTGCAAATTTGACTCAGACTGATCATCAATTAACTTAATTTGATCATTATGTTAAAGTCAAAAATTGAAATTACCCAAAATTAAAAAATGATAACATCAGAGGGCATAACTCATTTTGAGCTTCAATATGGTTACTAAAACTTGCTATTTGGTTCACAAAATTGGGATAAAATCTGGCTTTATTCTCCCTATTTTTGAGGTTTCGAAAAATCAAATCCAGATTTTATCATGATTCTGTGAGCCAAATAGCACGTTTTAGTAACCATATTGAAGCCCAAAACGAGCTTTACTCTTGTTTGTTGCCATCTTTTAATTTTGGGTGATTTTAATTTTCGACTTCAATGGAATGATCAAATTAAGTTAATTGATGATCAGTTCGAGTCAAATTTACAATGAGTGACCTACTTGAGTTTTTCGGACGTAGTCAGTCACCTACTTGATATTCAACCCAATAAATAAATGAAAAAAATTGTAAACAATGAAAAAAAAGAAGAAATTCTATGGATTTATCTGCCACTTGACAATTGTTTTTTCATCCTTCCAGTCTGATAAGATTAACTTGGACATACAAAGAGTTGTTGGGTATCGCCAATGGTGCAACAAGTTGTGGAATGCTGTGAGGTTTGCAATGAGTAAGCTTGGAGATGATTATATCCCTCCCTCGAACTTTGTGTATGAAGGCTTGCCATTTAGCTGCCAATGGATACTATCAGTGTTGAATAAAGCCATTGCCAAGACTGTAAAATCTCTCGATTCATACGAGTTTTCTGATGCAGCCACTGCAGTGTTTTCGTGGTGGCAGTTCCAGCTGTGTGATATTTTTATTGAAGTTATAAAACCCTATTTTTATAGTAATGATCCAACGTTAATATCGGCGAGGACGTCTGCACAAGACACCTTGTGGTTGTGTCTAGATAATGGTTTGCGTTTGCTCCATCCATTTATGCCTTTTGTCACTGAAGAATTATGGCAGAGACTTCCTTCACCCAGGGACTCTGCAAGGAAAGAATCAATCATGATATGTGAATATCCAACAGTCATAGAGGTGAGTGTTTATTCAAATCTTAGTTTGAAGTAACTACATATAAATCAAAAACATTTCTGCTCGTAAACAGGAATATGGCAGGTTAAAGAAGGATAGTACTATAGTTCCTTGATAAATAAATATTCGGTAAACAATTAACCTCATCAAATGACTACTTTTTTCTGGCCCCATCCTAGTATAGACGAAGTAATTTTAACCTCTATAGATGAATTAGATCGATAAATGGACAAAATTAAATTAGAAGCAGGTGAGGAAGCACTTTCTCTTTTGTTGCCTTAAGTTTGTAAAAATTACTGGACAGAAAATGATACTATTATTGATACTTGTAACTTTTAGGCTTTAGCATTCTCAAGTCTTTACATTTTTCTAAATTTAAATATTTATATTGGTAGAAACTCTCAATTGAAAAATTGCTCTGACTTGTAAGCTGGATAAAAATATTTAGGTAAGAAATAACTTATTTTTCTTAGATAAGCGAAACAGAACCTTAGTTTCATTGATTTTACTTCAAAATTTGAGTGTAGATTCTTGCCTGGATTTAACAAATTAAGATAAACAGAACCTTAGTTACATTAATTTTACTTTAAAATTTTTAAGTGTAGATTCTTGCCTGGATTTAACAAAATTAAGATGCACTAGATTGTTTCTTAAGTATTCGTATACTTTTCATATGTTTGTTTGAAATATTAATATGATTTTTCACGTATAAAAATATATATGAAGTGTAATTTTTCTCACATTCTGAAATTGTTGTAAAAGAACTTCCTTTTCTTTTGTGTACTTTTTTAGGACTGATATTCAGATTGTGATTTCAGTTTAATATTTAATCTTGCTTGTCAATGTTGCAGTCTACTAAATTTTTTTTGTTAACTTTTTCAATCATTATACAGTCCGGATGTAATGAAGTAGTAAAGATAATTATACATATTATATTCAGTTCAAACTGTAATTATCTAGGAACTAGGTGGAGATGACAAACTTGATTTTTACTGGTGTATCAGATTTCTTAGGTAGGTATTTTAAAGAGTTGGGGTAGAAATAGCTTACTGATATCGTCTGTTTATTTGTTTTGCAGCACTGGACAAATGAGAAAGTGGAAAATGAGATGAATTTGGTTGAATCAGTTGTGAAATCATATAGGTCACTCAGGGCAGAATTGCCTGCAAATGAAAGAAATGAAAGGTAAAGTTGAATGATATCTACCTAGGTTCTATAATAGGCTATACATATGCTTTTCCAGATTATGTGCTTTTCACATCTCTCTAATATCATATATGTAGCAGTAACGAATACAGATTTATGTGAATTGTTACAAGTTTCATTTTACATACTATATTTGGGTTCTACCAATTTTAGATAGGTAAAAAGTCAATGACAGTAATGTGAACTTCGTCAGTCCTTATGACACAAACCTCTGCATTAATGCAGAGCCTTGGTAGTGTGTATTAGTTCATTCCACTCATGCTTTGCTTTACTTGGGAACATCTGCCTTCGTTTTAGAGTTTTCTTCAGTTGCTTATCCGCCTCATCTCAAGAGCTGGGGATTGTAAATTCCTGATTGATGTCTCAGATTGTATGCCAGATGGGGGGTCAAGGTGATAGTGCGAGTACGAGAAATTAGTAAGTTGGATATGGTATCAGTTTTTAGGCATGAGGCGTGCTTGACTAGTAACAAAGACGCAAAGGCATTGGGTAGAGTGGTGTCATGAGGGAAACAAAACAATTTTCTTTGCAGAACATATTTTCCTAACAAATGTATGATATATTTTCCTAACAAATATGATTTTTGATAAGATTTGTTTTCAATTTACAGATCAAATACAGCAAATGAAAATTAGTACTTGTCTCTGTGTTGGACCTTCTCATTTTGATTACATTGCTTTAGTATAAATAGAAATTATATATTTCTTCTGGACTGATGCTAACTAGCACTAGGTATACGTTCAGCTTAGTTACCAGATTATGACCTTTGATGATGAAGTTTGAAATAAAGAAACTAGAAGCTGTTATATAAAGTAATATATGAAAGTCTATCCATTAGTACAATGATGCTTAGAAGTACCCTGACCACTGATGATGTTTGATGTAGTAGGTTGCATTATTATTTATACATTTCGAGTGCACTTGTCTTGAGCTTGCTTCATGGTTATACAGAGGGGAGTTAATAGTTAAAGATTTTTTGAGTGAGACAAGTGTTATGCACTTCATTCCCGTCTCTTGTTATAGATGTAGATTCTCTAGTTCTTAAAGTTTGTTTCTTTTATCTTCAAATTTTCTCATGTGGTTTGCATTTGTTTATAGATATCTTGAATGTTTAGATATATAGGTTTGAATATTGCTTGGAGCTTATTAATTGAATATCTGATATCAGCTGAATCACTGATATTGAATCAGGCGATCAGCTTTTGCCCATTGCCAAACAGATGAAGTTGCGGAGACGATTAAGGTCCATGAATCAGAGATTTCAACTCTAGCTGCTCTTTCATCTTTGCAGGTATCTAACTTTTTGTACTGTCATGTGAGCTTCAAGTTAGAAATGATAATTGTCGCTAGTCAGGTTTTAAGTCAATATACCAAATCCAGGAATCCTACAATACAATGTTAATTGGTTGTATAGTTGTTTTGTGACCAATGTGTTTACTTTCAATTTCAGAAACTTTCCAGTAATTAGCAAATCTGTGCTCATTGCACAACACTCTTATAACACTAGATCAAACTATATGAATGTGAAGAATATGTGTGTGTGATCCTTTCTGTTATGTATATGTACACTTTGTTTCCTGGAATCATTGATCTATCTCCGTGTCCTTGTTGGAAAAAACCTGACACGACAGACATGGGTGTGGACATTCCGCACTTCATTCTAGGCAAGGAACATGTGTAGGAAATAATAATAATATATGTAGTTATTACTTGCACGTCAGTTTCCTCGCCCAGTAGCTGCAACTTTATAGCTTAAAATCTAATGAACCCCTTTTAATATAAAGGTCTCACATAATGGTTTTGGAAAAAAAGCAGTTCCGGTCCTTTTTTCACGGGTGGGCTATTTGTGGCCTTGGCCACTCCGACTTGCTGAAAAATACCCTTTATAAATCAATGACATGTTATCTCCCCCCAAGATATTAAGCTGCCTTAAAAGCACCAAGTCTGGTCTTCATCTCTTTTGCACTCGTGGATTTCCGCCATCTTCATTCGATTCGCTTAATTATTTGTTTATATATATATTTGTAAATTTTAAACTCTGTATGATTTTATCCATATATTCAAATATTGCTATATGCTTTTTTTACGTTTTTGTTATTGTTAAAATATATTATCTACATTCCTGACCAAAATTAATAAATTACCTACATTACAATTGTTTTATTAAAGTTGGGATATTAAAAGTGTGGTAGTCGGTCTTTGGGCTTTGGTACTTGATTGGTGTTACCGACCTCATGAATTATAAACTTATGTTCTACTTATTTTCAAAATATGTAATGGTGGCCCAAATTATTTGAACAACCAATTTAGATTTAAAACATATTAATATTCTAATTTAAACAAATCTCTTAGACATTTTATGATTCAGTTCTTTATAAATAGTAAAATAATATATACTAAAAATAACTAGTGAATCGCAAGGTATACTAGCTAGTACTTTAAAATTTAAATATATAGTGTACTTTAAACTTTCCTTTACCTGCGAAAAAAATGCCTCGCAGTCTATATAATTCTTCGTCAACCTCTGCCTTTAACGGTGATAGCATGTGTCTTGCATGGTTGAGGCTAATGGTTGGAGCAATTACCTTTTTGTTATTGTAGATCTTTTCATTTAATCCTTGAATTTTGTTTGCCAGGTGCTGCGCCAGAATGATGATCCTCCAGCCGGGTGTTCAGTATCTATAGTAAACGAAAACCTTTCTGTCTACTTAAAGCTTCAAGGAAATATTAATGTCGAAGCTGAACTTGAGAAGCTAAAGAAAAAGATGGAGGAGATACAGAAGTGAGTACCATCTTTATGCTGAATGTTTGTTTTATTCTTTGTTGAATGCATGTGCAATATCAGAGGATAACCGTTGCTTTTACTAAAAAACAGTAACTTGTGTCTGTGAAAATGCTTTAGATATTTTAAACTTAGTTATGTTAAAGTAGAGGTCAATGGTACCAATATCTCGTGAATTGAGGTTTCTGTTGAAGAATTCTCTTGAGAAGAACTTGAAAGCTAAAAGTCTAAAACCATCAATATTAAACATCTTTTTCACGACACAAACTTTAATAGATCACAAAAGCGAAGAGAGTGTTCTGGAGATTTGGTTGTCTGCGAAGTATATTATAAAAAATTAGCTGCACAAATAACCTTTTGGTTGGTGGATCCTCAAGTTTTAAGTTCGGAATTTTGAGGATTTTTTAGTGTGTCTTTTGCTCTGTATACTAATCATGTGCTAACAGCCTAACACTATGTAAGGTGGTTGTTTATCTCGATGGCAACTGTCTACTTGCCATTATTTAGGTTAGGTAATTAAAACTTGGAGACCACCTCTATGAACTGAAGGGTAAGACTGTGTACATTGTACGTTCCCTGGACCTTGGTGATGTGGGTCTCTGGATAAAATCTATTTTCTTATACTAAAACCACGGAGATAATTTTTGATTCCGGAAAGTAGTATATGACTTTCTCGTTATGTTGATACTTCAATTCTCGTCAGCTTTAGTTCTGAGTAAGAAAATGGATCCAAATGGCATATATAAAAGTATAGAAACACGTGAAAAATTTCTGAGTTGTTACTGGAACACTTGCATTTTAGCTATGTAAATGTATATATCCTGTGGTACTATATTTGGTTTTTTCATCAAGTTATTGGTACTGCCAAATCATATTGGTATATTAATTTTCTCATAGTTGTTTTTTCAGAATTTCTTTACAAAACTACAGCCTATATCAACAAGAAAATTAGTTACCTATTCACATTTGAAATCTCATCATCACTTTTCTACTCTCCTAAATTTGCATTATATCCGTTTTTGTTAAACTTTCAGTCTGTAGGTGTACAGTAGAACATAGATAAATGAATAAATTTGTCATGTCCTGAAATAATAGGGAAGTGTAGTTTTTACCTCTCCATGGGTATTCATTTATCGAGGTTTAATTTACATGCTTATGAATATGATTATTTAAATCCTTTCTATAATCCCGCGGATCTCAAATACCATGTATATGTGTCTGCACTCAGTCACTGGAACTGAATATCAAGTGTGGTCCTAGATTAACCCTGATAACAATTGGCTCCAGAAGTTGAGAGAACTTGTTTTTGCATGTGTGATTTTCTTCTTCCTCTTATAAATCAAGACAGTATAAGTTAGTCTAGACATGTGTCATTCTCCTTATGATGGTAACCTTGGAGACTTGTTACTTGTTAGTAGCAGACTGTAGGCAATTGGAAGAGATATCTTGCTTATAAGTTTTGTGGTTACAAGATTTATTTTACTGCATGAAGTTGGCAACTAAAAACAGTTTGCACACATCCTACATTATAAGTGTAGGACCTGACTAAATTGAATGGATTCTTAATGACTTTTGTGGTGATTACGATTTACGGAGCTAATCAATAGCATTGCAGTTTACACAGGCTTTTGTAGAACAAATGAGATGATACTGTGTATTAGTAATGATAAATTGTCAAAAACAAAATAAAGTAAAATAAGAAGCTATGTGTATTTAGAGGCATGGAAAACATGCATCTATGGTTACTTTATAATTTATGTTGTCAGAAAAATTCTGTTCAGCATACTTTGTACTGTCAAAGGTGTGGGTTCTTTTTTCTTGTGAACAAAGTTAAGGGTGACTATATAATCTCTTGAAACACAAATTTTCTGTTGATGTAAATCTCTCTTATTTCCTTATATTTTTTGCACAGTGGATTAAATTAGTTTGATCTTTGTAGGCAATGTGATAACCTGAACAAAATGATGGGCGCTTCCGGCTACCAGCAAAACGCTCCAAGACATGTCCGTGAAGAGGATCAGGCCAGGCTTGAAATGCTCATGCAACAACTTTCTCTTTGTGAAGATGCCACCCAGCGATTAGGAAAGGCAACTGATGCATCAGAAAATGGTGGAAATGGTAACTAGTAATTGTTTGAGCATGCATATTGCTTTGTCATTGGCAGTGTAATATCAGCAAATCCCTTAAGAGGCAAGTCTCTGGAAACTATACATATATTATTATCCTGACATTGTTTTGATTGTGTTTAGCTGTGATTAGGGAATTGATCTTCTGTGACTTCCTGTTTCGGAAACCAGTATTTTATTATAATTCATACTATATCCTGTCAATTGATTGGGTACTCAATACCGTTCTTTACTGTATAAGCCAATCATGCGTGTATTTACTTTTACGGTCTTTTGCCCCACAAGAGCCTGTAGGAATTTTGTTATGAATATGACCAACATAGCACATATCAATTAACGTTGCTCAAGCTGGATGGAAGCATAAAGAAAATTTTAATCATCTTGTATGGATGCAAATTAAGTGCATATAAAATTTCACACTTGTCTGGATCTATATTACACATGCTTGTAGATTACTAAAGTTAAGACTTGGCAGTTCTTTTTTTAGAGAGGACACTATTTTTTTTAGCGTCTAGAAAGGGCAACTTGGCAGTAGGCACATCCGATCCTATACTAGTAGAGTTGTTAGTCAAAATTAAAAACTCCATAAAGACAGGTCGCTAGCGGCTTCCATGTCATCATTCCCATAATACATTTCACTTTGCACAAGTTGAGGGGGAGGAAGCATCAGCCCCTGTGCCATATTGTTAATGTATTCAGGCGTCCCAAACAGGGCCTCCTCATCCATGTAGGACACCTCATTCTCTTGCAATTTTGAAGTCCCCTGAGTTGTTTCTGCTGGAAATTCATTTTCTGTTGGCCTGAAGGCCTCTGCTGCCTCAGCAGCAGCTTTCTGAATGTCCTTGGCCCCGGAAGAAACTGGAACTGGCAACCTCCATGCAGAGTCGGCAAAGTTAAGGCAGGCATGTTGACCTCTTAGTGCAATAGCTGCAACATCGTGAGCTCGAGCAGCCATTTCAGCAGTAGGAAATGTTCCAAGCCAGATTCGAGAGTTCTTGTTTGGTTCTCTAACCTCAGAAACCCACCTGTTGGGGTTTCTCCGCCTCACTCCTCTGTAAACTGGGTGGCGCGTCTCCTGAAATTTCTTCCTTCCACCACGTTTCTTTGGATTACTTGACGCTAGCAACACTCCATCTGGAATTTGAATAGGCGGCTCACTGCCACTGCCACTGCCACTGCCTGTGCTTTCTGTGGTGAATGAGGATCCAGGAGAAGCTGAGTACTGATATTCCAAGTAGTGGTACGGATTCTGAGGTGGAGGCGGGGCGCTTTCCGTGGTGAAAGACGATTCAGAAAAAGCGTAGTGGTACTGATCCTGGGAAAGAGGCGGGGACGAGTACGAGAAGAAATGATCCATATGTATTGTTTTCAAGGAAGTTAACTAGGTAACGAAGAAGGCAATTCTGAAAGACTTGTGTACGTAGTAACTTATAAGTGATTCTAGGAACTTAAACATGAGTTACTTCTCAGGTAAGAGATTATATTATATATACAAGTAGGTACCAAGTTAGATAAAAAAAAGGTTTAGAGAATCCATGATTAGAACGTGGAGTGAATGCGTTATGGACGCGGAGTGTGGGTGCAGTACCATAAATCAGGAGAGTACCAACTCTAGTAGAACCCAGACCCATCCCAGCTGTATTACGTTAGTGTGTTCCCTCGATTTCAAACATGCGTGTGCTTTCCTTTTTGGCAGCTGTGGGTCCGTGGCAACTTCCATATTGATCCGTCTCTTTTCTTTATGTCACATTCAGTAACCGTACAAGTCTTCAATTCTTTTCAGTTTCATTTGCAGACAGTTTCTGTTTATACTTTATGTACAATCAACTTTTTGCATAAATAGATAAAGCTCAGTTATATAAGTTATTGCTCTAATCGTGATATAAATCAGATTATTATTCTTTTCAATTTTCAATATAACCATAAAATTTCTCTAGTATAGTGTAATAGAAAATATTATTCCGTTATTTAGCAAAAAAAATACTATTCAGTTCGTATTATCATTTTTAAGGACCACTGTCAAGTGTCATCACATATAATTTGAACAAATTGATAATTGTAAAGTATCTTAAACTAATTTATAGTTATATATGGTGAGAAAAGAATAAAAATTATATTTTAATCTAAAATACTCGAAAAATTGAACTGACAAAGACGGCGGAAACGAATAAGGTGATTGAGTTGACTTGGGAGATGCAGCCAAAATAATGTTTCCAGGTGACATCAAGTGATATAACGCTATGAGCCTATGATGCAACTGGAGTTCGTGTTTGCGCGTGTATCACGTGCTCGTTCTGTTTGGGCGCAGGCTGAGAAAATTAAACAATAACAGTAATATCTTTCGGACTGCTTATTACTCCCTTTATCTCATTTTAATTATTATATTTTTATTTTTGTTAGTCAAATTAACTAATTTTTTACCAAAGATTATAGGTCACTCTTTCATTATTTTAAAAAACTAAAAATTACATTTTAAAATAGATTAAAAGTTATTTCCGATGATATTTTTTTTTATTTTTCACTTGATAAAATATTAATAAATTTGAGTTAAATTTTGGTCAATTTGACCGGCACAAAATTAAAGATGACAACTAAAATGGGACGGAGAGAGTACTTTTGCAAGTTCTTGTCCTTCTAAAAATTACCTGTGTCGGGTTTTATACCATTTCTTTTTTAACTGAGTTTGTTAGATACAAATTTGATTTTTGATTTATTCAATTCTTCTATTTTCGATTCAAAACGCAGAGGAACAGAAGGCAGCAGTGCCGAAGAAACACAATCTTTTCATTTGAACTGATATTGCAAATTCAGATAATATTTTTGACTTTAAACGAGCTCACAAAGACATTACACATCAAATCAAATAAGCGAATATTACACATCAGTTAAGGATGAAGTACAGGCAAGCTCAAACCAAATGTAGCAGAACCAAAACTGGCAAATCCCCTAGTCATATGACATTACATATACAGACGATGGTGTACTGTGGAACCTAGTTTCCAACGCCGGTGACTTGAAAATCAACTGTGGTATAATCTCAGTTGCAACTTCGACCGTATTTTTTGAAATAAATATTAAAATATTAGTATTTTTGCAAGTTCTCCTTTTTTTCAATAATTCCAGAGTGACATGTCAGTAACATAATCCATGTCATCATTCCCGTAGTACATGTCACTCTGCGCGAATTGAGGGGGAGGAAGCATCATCCCCTGCGCCATATTGTTCATGTACTCAGGCGTTGCAAACATGGCCTCTTCATCCAAATACGACCCCTCATGATTTTCTTGCAATTCCTGCGTCTCCTCTGGAATACTTCTGTCCTCTGAATTGTGATTCTCTTGCGGCCTGAAGGCCTCTGCTGCCTCAGCCGCGGCTTTCTGAATGTCCTTGGGATCAGAAGAAGCAGGAACTGGCAATCTCCAAGTAGAATCAGCAAAGTTAAGGCAGGCATTCTGACCTCTGAGTGCAATGACCGCGACATCATGAGCCCGGGCAGCCATTTCAGCAGTAGGGAAAGTTCCAAGCCATATTCGAGATTCTTTGTTTGGCTCTCTGACTTCGGAAACCCACTTGTCAGGATTCCTACGCCTCACTCCTCGGTACACAGGGTGGCGCGTCTCCTGAACCTTCTTCCTTCCACCACGTTTCTTCGGGTTACTAGAAGCTAGTGACATTTCTTCATCTGGAATATGAATGGGTTGGTCATTGTCATTGCCAAAGCCGCTGGCATTGCCTGTGGTGAAGGTGGATTGCGGATGACCTGAGTACTGGTATGGATCCTGAGGTGGGGCCGAGTAAGATGAGCTGGAGTACGAGAAGAAATGATCCATATATAAATGAGAATTTTTCGGATTCGTGTTGGGTTTAGGGTAGAAAAATTTATGTAAAAGACTACAGTAGTAGGTAAATAAGTGAGTGAGTGGTCTTATCAGGAGGAGGGGATATATTTATAAGTTATCTGAGAGTTGTACGGACGTTTAGATAACTAGAATGAGAGGGGAGTATGTGTTTGAGACGCGGAATGAGGGTGTGACATTAATTATCAGTTATAACAGTAGACAAGATTGGATTGGAAGATAGCAGCTGAATTGTGTCTGAAGAAGTTATGTGGTACCCTCCTGGGATGCCTGTGGAGCCCTAACCACCTGATACTGCTGCTGGCCTGATAAATCTCACACGAACAACATTGCGCGTGTATAACGTGCTCATTTATTTCTTCCGAAATTCATGGCCCCCTTCTTGCTTTGTCCTCTGTTCTCTTGGTGTGTGATTTTTTCTTCAAGGATTTTCTATCGTCTGTTTGTGAATATATTAATAATTATTTTTTTTGTTAGTTCTAATCTCATTACAATAAAGAGACATCGTATAACTTTTTTTTCAATTTTCGAATAAGATGGTCTGAAATATGATCAATCTCATAAAAGTATGTGTCAAAAGACAAATTAAAAACTAGAGGTCATTTTCGACAAAACAGAGGACCGGAGGTTAATGATATTAATAGTATTTAGTTAGTTTAAATCATTTCCCACTCACTAATATCAAAGTAATGTATAAATTATAATCTTACAATATAAAAATTACGCTATTTATCAAATTATTTCAGTCCATTACTTGATATTAAAGAATTACAGGGTCAACTTGGAGATCCTCATATACATGAGATTATGCTGTTGAATTTGATGTTAATAATTGTGTTAACTTTTCAGAGATGAGGTAATCTGGTTTCATATAAAGAATAAGGGGTATTATGGCCGGATCGCTCGGCTAGTCGGATATGCATGCATGTGTTGGTTATGGAGTTAGACGGCAAATTCCTAGACAAAATTCTATACATGTCAGGGTGTCCTATGATACGTCTTTTCATCGATGTCGAACATAATATAGAATTGTGGTGGAGAGCTCTGCATGATACCTAATTTCAACAAAAGTGGTTTGCAAAGAAGTTTATATATTGATATCACACTATCCAACTTGCCGGAGCCTATACAGAAAAACTAAGTGTAAAAAAACAACTTTAAATAAAACAATATTGCAAAACCACACTTCTGAGCCTACAGCTTACATATTAGTATATTACACATACAGAAAATTAGATAAAATATGCATAATCTTGATCCCATTAGTAATTCCACAGAGACATATCAGTAACAGAGTCCATGTCATCATTCCCATAGTACATGTCACTCTGCGCGAATT
Organism: Daucus carota subsp. sativus; assembly: GCF_001625215.2. NCBI lineage: Eukaryota > Viridiplantae > Streptophyta > Magnoliopsida > Apiales > Apiaceae > Daucus > Daucus carota. The sequence goes on along the minus strand of NC_030386.2, from coordinate 37,303,724 downwards.
GCGGGGGAGAAAGCATCATCCCCTGTGCCATGCTGTTAATGTACTCAGGCGTCGCAAACAAGGCCTCTTCATCCATGTACGCCACCTCATTTGCTTGCGATGCATATGTCTCCTCCGGACTTGTTCTCTCTGCTGCATTGTCATTCTCTTGTGGCCTGAAGGCCTCGGCGGCCTCAGCTGCAGCCTTCTGAATGTCCTTGGCATTGGTAGAAGCTGGAACAGGCAGCCTCCAAGCAGAGTCCGCGAAATTAAGGCAGGCACCTCGGCCCCTAAGCGCGATGGCTGCAACATCATGAGCCCGCGCAGCCATTTCAGCTGTGGGAAAAGTTCCTAGCCAGATTCTTGTGTTTTTATTTGGTTCCCTGACCTCAGAAACCCATTTATCAGGATTCCTGCTCCTCACTCCTCGGTAAACAGGGTGGCGTGTCTCCTTGAATTTCTTCCTTCCGTCGCGTTTTTTCGGGTTACTGGAGGCTAGCAAGACTTCGTCACCAGGAATGTGAACAGGCTGGTCACTGGCATTGCCAATGCCATAGGCATTGCCTGTGGTTTCTGTGGGGAATGAGGAATCGGGGTAGGATGAGTAGTGACATGGATCTTGAGGTGGGGCCGAGTAAGATGAGGTGGGGTAGGATGAGTAGTTATATGGGTCTTGAGGCGGGGCCGAGTAAGATGAGGTGGAGTACGAGAAAAAGTGATCCATTAAATGAATTTGCAAGTGAAAACTAGTTGTGTGGGAAAAGCAGAGACTTGTTTGTGTGTAGGAGAGTGTGAGTGAGAGTGTTGAAACTTAGATTGTGAGTTGGTCAAGTCAAGTGGAAGGGAGTATTTATAAGTATGTTGAGAAGAGAGGATGTGGAGTGAGTGTGTTTCGGACGCGGAACGGGTGTGTGGTACGATAAAGAGAAGGTGTAATAATAATAACTACAGTAATAACTGAATCCGATTAATAATGCAAGAAATTGAAGCCATCCCATGTCTCTCCGGGGCCCCTAGGCCCTAGCTGTGTGCTTGCTGGCTAACTTTTGTCTACCTATGGGCCCGACTATACTAAAATCACTTCTATTGCTAAAATCATTAAAATTTACTTCTATGAATCATGATTTTAAGTTAAAAATCAATAATATTTAAAATTAGTTTTAGGTTTTGTTTGGGAGTGGTCAAGGATGTTGCATAATCAGAAATTTGTTTTATGATTTTTGATATTTGCATGTTCCGAGTTATAATATAATATAATATAATATTTTTGTTAATGGTGGAATCTGTAATAACTTTCCAACTTTTTTTGCTTTGTCTAAAGTAGTTTTTAGTAAAAGATTATTATTCACAAATACTATTTTTAGATTTAATGAACAGTTTTTTTACATATTTTTTGATAAAAAAATTATTGTTATTATATGTAACATCAATGCTAAACCATGTCTGATTTTCAAAATCGAGCAATCTATTATTATATCGACTTTTTCGTTCTGCCGGTGCTAAAATTGCATTTAATCGGAGGGAATGTAATGATTAGAGAATGCAATAAAAAAATTGTAAAAAGATTTGATGAAGAAGATACGAGAAAATAGTGAATAAATATGAATGAAATTAAATTTTTTATGATGAATATCGTAGAGAAATATGATGAAAAAGTGGTATAGTATTTATTCCAAAACATGTGAATTGGATTTTTAGTTCCAATAATTTATAATATTATATCTAAAAAAATGAAAATTATAGATATTTTTTTCGACCACTTATATTTAAAATTATTAAATTTCATTTAATTTTTTCGAATTTCGTTCCATCCAAAAAAACGGCCAGCGCAACAAGTCAAATCCTTTCATATTCATCACGTGACACTTTCCATTTTTGGTGTTATTGTGAGTACTCTAGATGGAAAACAACGATCCTCGTTGAGCTAAATTTAATAGCCAAGTTTCGCGTTTGCGCGTGTATGGCGTGCTTGCCTTTTCCCCTATACATTTCTTTTCTTTTTCGTTTTTCCTTCTGCTGTGCTGGTCGTTCGTTTTTCTCTTTGTAAACTTAATTGTCTGTTTTTGCGAGAAAAGAACATTATTCTAAGTTATTTGGGTCTATTTAAAACATAATTTTAATAATATTTCCTCTTCTCAGGGTTAGAGCTATCCGTTTGTCGTCCTAAGAGCATCTCCAACCATCTAAAGTCTTTGGCTAAAAAGTGAGGTGGCATACCTAAAATAAAAAAATTTAGCCAACAGTTCCAAAAACCCAACTCCAACCATGCTCAGCTGTTGTCTATAAATTTAGCCAACCTCCTATGGATGGCTAAATTTGTCGAACCTCTACAGGTCTGTAAGAAAATCTGTAGAAAGATTGTACATCATTTATTACCATATTGAACTGATATATTCTATTTTAACAATTTAAAATATTAATAACATACTATTTTTAAATTATAGCCAACCAATATAGCCAGTACCATTGAAGCAAAATGTCTTACAGATTCAGCAAATTTTACATAATATCTTACAGGTCCAATTTAGCCAACGATTATAGCCAACGCCGTTGGAGATGCTCTAAGATCATGGCTTCGATTCTCACCTATATCGAATTTTATATAGAACGGATACTAATGAGTATCTTTAGACTTATCTCAAAAAAAAAAAAAATTCTCTCTTTTATTTATATTTTCACAATTAATTTTAATAAAAGTCTACTAAGGTTCGGGTCTACGTGTACATCGTGCTCTCTTTCTATCCTCCAGGCTCCAATAATCATGGCCCAAAAATTGGGTTGGTTCAATTTGTAATCCAGCCACAAGTTTTTGCACTGGGCTCCTACTACAGGAGTAGAGGTACGCTAGAAAACAAGAATTGCAGCAGCTAATGAAATAAGTTGACCGAAAATGTTGAATTACACGTTACGGTACAGGTATATATTGAGAAATAATTAAATTATGGGTAATATAAATGATGTAACATATAACATAAGAAATTTAATAAGGGTTTGTCTAGTGTGTGCCCATGGGCACATGCTAAGCACAAAAATCCATTAATTTGGAGGGTTTTGATTGGTGGTTGTTGTAACTGCAGGGGGGTCCACCATTATTAAAGAGAATAAGCCAATCAAAACTCTCCAAATTTATATGTTTTAGTGCTTAGCATGTGCCCATGGGCACACACTAGAAAAACCGATTTAATAATGGATGTTCTAATACGTGTCACCGACTGGCATACACTAACACTAACAACTACTCCCTCCGTCCCATTGATTAGTATACATACGAGGAGGGGCACGGAGAAAAGTAAGAAAAGTGGGTGAAGTGGTGGGACCCATTAATATTTATTGTGTAAAAATGAGTGTAGTGGGAGTAAAGTGGCGGGACCTACTAATATTTAATGAATAAAGTGGGTGTAGTGGAAGAAAGCAGTGGGTGTAGTTAAGTTTTTATATTATAAAAACTTACTATTTTTGGTATGTATACAAATAGTGGGAAGTCCCAAAAAAAAAACTGTATACAATCCAATGGGACGGAGGGAGTATTTTTTAGTATATGGTAAATTATTATTAGTTACAATCTCATTGATAATATTGGCCTCCTGCATGTACAAAAATCTACACCAATAAAAAAAATTATTAAAAAAATAATTGTTTGAGCAAGTCCAATATGTTACCGATCTTATTACCTATTAATAATTAATAAATATAAAATAATGAGTTCTAGTGATTTAGGGATTCAATTTGCAGTATAAAAACCCTATTTTTGTTTCCTATTATAGTTTTGATAATAAATTTGAGGGAAAAGATAATGAAAAAAAAGAGGGAATGAATTTTTTTATTCATAAATATTAAATAGATAATGACCCGAGGCTATCTAAAAATAAGTAATGATTAGAAAATTTGAGGATGTGTATATGATTTAGGCAGTCAGTAGGATAGTGTTGTATTACTTTTTATATATATTACCCAAATGTGAGTTTCCGATCTTATTTAAGTGAACTATTACACTTGTGGAAGAAGACTAATTTAATAAAGCAAACACAAGGTGAAATTCTTCATTTAAGGGATTTTCAACCATGAAAATGGATGAAAACCCGATTGTTGTTATGAAAAGAAGAGGTCGGTCGAGAGGATTTTAGTTTTATTAATAAAAATATGTTGTTTCAAAATTTTAAAACTAGAAAAAATAATTTTATTTATGATAAAATTATCGAAAATAAGATGAAATTATCTTCGTAAAACGTCAAAGCATTAAAGAAGACTAGCAAGCAGTTGGTTGTGACTTTTAAATGGAAAATGCTACATGCACAGAATTGGGTACATAAATATTCACAGAATGAGTATGTGTTAACTTGTGATTGGAATGGACCCCAGCACATGCATTAATAGCACCAATTACTAAAACTCCCCACCTAGATTGCTATATCATTTTGTGTAAAATTATGTACCCAATTTTGTGCATGTAGCCCTACTCCTTTTAAATAGGACAAGCACCGATAAATTGCTAAATTCAATGGCAAAAATCTGATCTTTCTAATTAGGAGTAGTATTTTTTTGGCTAAAGAATTATTCTGAGGTGCAGAAGAACGAAGAAGCATAAAGTATATATATACAATTATACATGTAAAGATTATTTTAATCCCCATCCAAAGTATTGTCTCCTCCTTTTCTCTCCTCTCCCCCTTTTCTTCTCCGGCCCCCCTTCCTTGCATCCGCCACGAAACTCCGTCGGCCTTGTCGACATGAGTTCCGGCCAACAGCCCTCCACTTTTTTCCATCAAAACCCAACTCCAATCAATTAACCAACAACAAACCTAATTCTGATTAACCCATATCAGCTAGTATTAATAAAATTCCAAATATGTATCTTGGATTAGCATATTCCATACGAAACATATGTATCTACACAAATCGCGCGGATCAAGTGGTGAACGAGGGAGAATAGTTATATGTGGAGGCCGTTCAACGATTCAGCACCGGATGGACAAATAATGAGAATGGTGATGTTAACCTATGAAATGGTGGTCCCTTTATCATTCGACTCATATACATGTCAAAATTTCGACATTCAAAAGGTGTACTCTATCCAATTCTTAAATTATATGTTTATATGTTTATGTGATTTTTGTTTTATTAGTGTATACAATTTCGTATGTTTTAATAGTGTTTCGTTAGAACTCGGATTTTCTTATTATTTTATATTTGTGCATGATAATCAATTATTGGAGGTGGTGTACAATGATTTAGTTTTGTTTGTTGATTTATCTAAAAGATGTGAAAGTTGGAGAGCTTTAGTCAATATATTATGTGCATAGTATGTTGTATTTTAACAATTTATTTCGAGTCACAAGTTTATTAGAATTTGTGTTTTAGGCTTGTAGGGGTAAGAGTTTGTATATGGTTTGTGTTAGTGACAATGACAAGTTTTTGATGATTAGTGACAATGACGAGATTTTGATGATTCCTTGTCCATGATGATGAGATGGTTTTATCACTTAGTGTGATTTTGAATAGAATATTATTGATTAATTTGTTTGCATGATTTTAGGTTTTGTTTTGTAAAACTAGTAATTTCCTGCAACTGTAATTTTATTGAATTGACTTTATTAGAAGTAAATGATGATTTAATTTTCAGTTATATTATATGGCTAGTTGACTTGCTTGATTGTTGTTTTTTTGAATTTATTTTGTTTCTCTTGGTTTTGCTAATAAATATTTGGTCTAAATGTTTTAATCATCATTGATTAGAGTTTAATGCAATTTATTAATTGGTGTACAATTACTTGCAGTCTTGATTAGGGAATTTATGAAATTTATTTGTACCATTTATTGGTGGCCATGATCGGTGGCGTAGATTTTGGCCTTCTATACGGCAATTTGATGCCATTTTGTTGGCTTGATTATCATATTTAATTTATTTCTTAAACTTTTAGTTATTATTATATTTAAATACTTATATTATTAATTATCTTCTTAGTATTTATCTAGCTTGTAATATATATCTAACCAATGGTATCTAGCCAAAGGGTCTCCCTTTGGTTAGATATACTTTCTGTTTTTTTATCTTATTTTGACTAATTATTTTATTTATCTTTTATAATAATTAAATTTATTAATTTTTGTTATTAATGAATCGTATTGTTTCAGGGATGAGGTGGAAGTAGCGTGGATTTGGAGCTTGGGACATTTTATTTCGGACATTAAGTTTTATTGTCTAAACTTCCGGAGACATTTTCATGTCTTTCGGTTAGATAATAAGCTTTTTGAATGAAAAAAACTCCTCGGAGTACTGGCGTATTATCGATACGAGCAAGTGAATTTCTGTCAAAAAAAAAAAAAAAAATTATACATGTAAAGAAGAGAAACACAAGGAAGGAGGACCCAACAAAAGTGTCTGGTAGCTAACAATTTCCGGTAGAAACTAAATTTATGGAGTTCAGGCCACATGCAACTTATGCAACTGAAGAGAATATACAACCCAACAAAACAAGATAAGTGCCACTAATATTTCGTACCTTGTACCCACGTGACCATGTCCACTACAGCTCCAAACATTTCAACTCCCACTTATTTAGTTACCTTCCTAATTTGTAAGTTTCCTCCTCCCCAGTCCCAACTTCCTAAACACAGGGTAACACTCTGCTGTTTGCTTTTTTATAAATATCACTCCCCTTCCTAAATTTTGTTTGATCGATTTTTAAGTTTTATGATTTTCGATTGCTCAGTTAAGTACTATACGATATATAATTGTAAAATTCACACGATACATAAACTCGTGAAATCAATTATTCAAAGAATTTTATGGATACCGCTCTACTTTTGATGATAAGAGATTGAAATTCCGGGGACGCGGAACAAAATGTGATTGGAAGTCGTAGTCGCGTCATTTAAAACAGAATCTATTCTTACGGAGTGTATTCGATTGGGATTTTAATGGATTGTTTTTAATTTATGGATTGTATGTGATTTTGATTTTTTGCGGATTCTTGATAAAATGTCGCAGAGTTGATAGGATTTAAGCACAATGCTTCAAAATCCCATTGATTTTGATGGGATTTCAAAAAACTTAAAATGCAATGAAGAATGCCACAAAATACATCATTTTATGAAATCCAAAAAAATCCATCAGCATTTCAATACCACCAGATTTTAAACAATCCTAATTGAATAACATCGGATTTTAAAGCATAATTTAAAATTCCAATTGAATAATCTGTAGCATAATTTAAAATCTCAATTGAATACCTCAAGATTTTAATGGATTCCAAACAATCCCAATCGAATACCCTCGGATTTCATGAATGAAAAAAAATGTTTTAAAATCCCAATGCAATACACACCTATTAATCAAAAATCTCAAAATGCACATTGAGCGCAGCTAGATCCTGAGCACCATAAAAGAGTGATGTCAAAGGATAAAAAAGGAACCAAAAATTACGCAAAGCAACAAATAAAAGGAAAGAGTACAACAAGCCAACACGAAGGGTACTTGCTAGCAATCTAGCATAATTCGATAATAGTAACGAGTTGGACAGAAGCGAGCAAACACAAATTATAGTTCTAGTCGTTATATGCTACCTCTGAGTTGTTAATAGTAACTAGTTACGTGGGTAACTCCATAGGTTGTCTCCCTCTTTTTCTGGTGAGTCATCCGTTTTCATTCTCGGCGGACTAATCAGCATTCCCTCCGCCATGTCAGCCAGCAAATTCGGCATGTCAAAAATATCCTCCTCATCAATAAATTCAGAAGTCTCTGAAGGTATATTGATGTTCTCTGCTGGAGGCGGTAATTCGGGATTATCGCCTCCAGCAGTACTTCCAGAGCCTCCGCAGGCTCTGGAAGCTGCAGCATTTGCAGCGGCAGCACGAATGTCTGCCGCGGTAGGGTTTGCAGGAATCACGTAAGACAAAGCCGAGTCAGGAAAATTCAGAGCAGCATCAGGGCCTTTTAAGGCCAATGCAGCTACGTCATACGCGGCAGCTGCCATTTCAGGCGTGGGATAAGTCCCCAACCAGATTCGGCTAGTCTTACGTGGCTCGCGAATCTCTGACACCCATTTCCCGCTCCTGCATCGAATTCCTCGATAAGATGGATGACGGCCTGAGGATGGTGACAATGACATTTTACTTGGGGCTACTGGTGAAGGTTTTAACAAAGGGTCTTCAGAAGAAGCTGTGGGTGGTAAAATAGAAAGACTTGACTCATTTGAGCAATATTCAGATTCACTTTGTGATTCTGGTTGGTCATTTTTGGGTATGTGAGCAGAATCAGCCATGCACTATCACTAAAATATCACTAATATATGCAAAATAAAATTATTGAAATATGGATAGATTTATAGATATATGGTGATAGAAGACAGTTGAGATGAGTAGAAGATTTTATAGGTGAATTGAAAGGACCAGCAAAGAGTGGAGGGCGTGTCTAGTTCGCGGACCCCAGGGAGAATGTGTGTTTAGCACTTAAAAAGACAAAAGACAGTACATTTTGGGAAAGAATGGACTGGATTATTATTATATGGTGGGGGTGGTTGTATTAAATTATGTGTGAAATGAAATTATGGCTCACACCCGTATTAAGCACACGTATTAAACGCTAATTTTTTATGGCATACTGATTCAACACAGTCGGCATATCTACTCCCTCCGTCCCCTTTTACTTGTCCTTTTTGAAAAAATAACGCATCTTAAGAAAATGTTACTCCCTCCGTCTTAATTTATAGGTCCAGTTTGGAAAAAAAAATTGTCCCAAAATATTTGTCTCTCTCTTCTTTCAATACAAATTTATCTACATATTAATTGTGACTTTTTTGAAACTCAACATTATTCTCATTTCTCAATGCACTAAATCCCTATATTTATTGTGATTTTTTTGAAACTCAACAATATTCTCACTTATCAATGCACTAACTAATGATACATGAGATAAGATTCCATCAAACCAACCTTTTTTCTTAATATGTGTGTTTATTCCTAATAAATTGAGACGGAGGGAGTAGTTGGATATCTTGTTTTCATACATATCCCTAATAAATGTAATGAATTAGATAGAGTTGTGTATATATACTATATGCTAGTCAAACATTGGAAGTTGTTATTTTTTGAAAAAACATACAAAAAGTTGCTTTGAAAAGAGAAGTGGACAAGTAATTTGGGACAATTTTTTTTTTCAAAGTGGACATGTAAAAGTGGACGGAGGTAGGCCTGTAAACGGATCGGATTTGGATCGGATCTAGCTAAATCCATATCCTAATCCATTTAAATTTATCGGATTCGGATCGGATCAGGAGTCGGATATTTTACAAGTCAATCCATATCCGGTCCACTCGGATCATGGATAATCGGATCGGAGCCCCGATCCACTAAAAAATATGAAATATATTTTTTCACCGTGAACAATGTTTTAAGTTCCATACAAGAAAAGGAGATATTTTCTAGCTATATTAATTCATAAACTTTAGCGTAATAGGTAAAAAAACTAATAAAGCAGTATTTAATAAAAACTTTGTTGGTTGTTCCGATAAAAACTTCAACACAGAATTTATCAAGTAAATAGAGAAATAATAAATAAGTTGCTTAATACTTTGGAGGAAGCAAATTATAATTTGCTCCTCTATTAATAAGGATTAAAATCGATAAATATGTCTTAAATACGGAACCAGGTAATTGAGGAGATTTTAAGTGGAAGAGTTAGCTCATGTGTTTATACTCACTCTACATAAAAAAAGAGTGATTATTAGATTAACCGGATAACAAGAGTGAAAGCCATGTCAAGAATTAGGAGCGGCTCATCGATTATAAGAAAATATGATTTAGGGTTTTGTCTTGTATCTTTAGAAGATTATAAGAAAATATGATTTAGGGTTTTGTCTTGTATCTTTAGAAATTTTTATTTTGTATGTAATATATTAATAATATTATATTATATTATAATACAATATAATATAAAATATATAATATAGTTAAGTATGAATCGGATCGGATCGTTAACAGATCGGATTTGATCATATCCATATCCATTCTTTATCGGACCGGATTATTATCGGATCGGATTATTAGCAGATCGGATTTTTTTAATAAGGATCCATATCCATTTATTTAACCACGGATCGGATCGGGTCGGATCGGATATCCGATCCATTTACAAGCCTAGACGGAGGGAGTACCGTTTAATGAATAATTATTATTTCTATATTTTACTCTTTTTTTTCTTTTATATGATATTTGAAAGCAAATTGCCCACAAGCAAGCAGGTTTTTGGTTTAGTTTAGAAGAAAAATTAGTAATAAATAAAAAAGAAAGTAAATGACAAAATGGTGGCGTTTGTTCTTCAAATTTTACAAAATGTTGGCCGAACTTTAAAATTTACAAAATGGTAGGCAGAGTTTAATTTCGCCTTCCAAAAAGGTGGCGGCCGTGAACCTCCGTTAATTTTTTCCCATTAACTCTAAAAAAATAAAAAAGTAAACGACAAAATGGTGGCCATAATTTTTCAAATTTTTCAAAATGTTGGCTGGATTTCCACCACTTTTTCATTTATTATTTTTTTTTGAGTTAACGGAAGAAAATTAACGGAGGTTCACAACCGCCACCTTATTAAAAGGCGAAAGCAAACTCCGGCCAATGTAATTTTTAAAGTCCAGCCAACATCTTAAAAAATTTGAAAAACTACGATCACCATTTTGTGATTTACTCATAAAAAATTATATATAAAAAGTAATTTTATAAGTTTAGGTTGATATGTTTATTTATAATTATAGCTACTGTTTAAAATTAATAATAGAATAATAAATATCACAAATTACTTTTTAAAATGACCAAAATAAAATAAAATGAATAAAAAATAGTTGAAATTTTATACGTCTAAATCAATATATATATATAAAGGAGGATGCGGGCGTCTCTAGAATTGTTCGATTCAGTCTTCTGATTTTTCTTAAATTTCGAATAAAAAATATAATTATAATTCAAATTCAAAAAATTAGGTTTAATACAATTCTAATGATAATACAATTCTTTTCTTATTGGATTCTGAAAATAGTACTCCAGAATTTAGAAAAAGGATTCTAAAAGTAATTTTTTTTTCTTATTTAGGAATCATAAAGATAATATTATTCTTATTTTTATTTATACATTATTTTAGAAATTATTAAAGAAGTACAATTCTAATTTTCAAAAGTTATAAAATTTATAATTTTATTTTATTAAATTTAAATAGAATCCAAAATTTCCCGTTAGCACGATCCCCTTTTTTACCAATCGATGGACTACGTGCACAGTGGATGAGAATGCATGTGAATGGCTATTAGATTAATAATGATATTACTGGGATAGCAAGATCACCTGGGTAGTTAAGAAATTTTTCTCTGAAATAATTTTTCGAAAAATTTTTCGTTTAATTTTTCCAATTTTTTGAGAGAAAATAGATAAGATAGCTAAAAAATAGTAATCGTAAAAGAGATATATTCTAAGTAGTTAAGAAATAGGAATTTTAGCAAAAATATAATAGCTAAAATCTATGATATTCTAAGTAGTTAAGAAATTGAAATTCTAAAGAAAAGAGAGATAATTCTAAACAATTAAGAAATAGGAATCTTAAAGAAAAATATAATAACTAAAATCTATAAATTGGATATATTTATCCAATTATAATTATAATTTTATCATAATGTAAATGATTCTTAATTAGTATTTTGTTTGAGGGGAGGGCGGCCCAAATTATCTTTCATCTAAATAAAAATAAATTTTCTATTAGTATTATGTTTTACGGGAAAGCGGCTAAAATAATTTTTTATCTATGTTATAATATATTGGAAGGCCGCTTACAAAAATTTATATTAATTTTCATATTTTATATTAATGATATGTTTAACGGTAACATGAATCAAAATAACTTTTATGCAATTATAATATTAATTTGTATCAAAATTTATAAAAGAGATTCCTGATTAGTATTGTGTTTGAGGGGAGGGCGGCCCAAATTTATTTTTATCTAAATAATAATAAATTTTCTATTAATATTATATTTGACGGGAAAGCGGCTAAAACAATTTTTTTATCTAAGTTATAATGTATTTTTCTTTTACTAAAACGGGACCACGACTTAAAATAATTTTATCCGGTTATAATCTTTAACTTTATCATAATTATAATAATTTTGTCGTGTATTGTGTTTGACTGTAGGCGACTCGAACTAATATGTATATTTTAACTTTTTGTTATGAGTACTGTGTTTGACAAGAGAGCGGCTCAAACTAATTTTTATCTATATTGTTATATTTAATTTTATCATAATTATAATAATTATTGATTAAATTATCTTTGATGAGAGGGCGGTTCAAACAATTTTTTTTATTAGTATTGTGTTTGACAGGAGTGCCGCTTAAACAAATTTTTATATTAATTATAATTTTTTTATTAGTGATATGTTTAACGGAAACATGACTCAAAATAACTTTTATACAATTATAATATTAATTTGTATCAAAGTTTATAAAAAAATCATAACGCCGCCGCGAAGCGCGGCTTTATTCACTAGTTGATCTTATAAGTTACTATTATATTACTATTGGTTGTTATGTAAATGCGCATATTTTTTTGTAAATAAATAATTTAATTTTGTAAAAAGCAAATATTAAAACGTACTTTAAGGCAGAGTATGAGGCTTTCTGACCGGCCATAAATATTCCTCAAAAAAAAAGAAAAAAAAAAAAAAAAGACCGGCCATAATTCAGCTCCCAATGTAAATACCTGCGTCCAGGTCCAGCAGCCCACTTGATGATAGAAACATAGCTATACAAGACAAGCGAAGGTTGTCACATATCACAGTCTTGAATCAGTTAATTCATCGACGCTCTGCTACTCATGTTTCAAATTGGTCCCCGGATCAAGTGCCTGTTTGGCTGCAGCATGAAAAATTCATTTATAACATTAATACATACTATCTTCAATATCTAAATCATTTTTTATAGAGATAATTGCATATCGCATCCCCTAAGTATCGTTCAAAAACGATAGAGTACCTATACTTTAAGAAACTCAACTCGCACTCCTTATCTTTACTTCTCAAAACCGAGATGCACCCCCTGCCGTTAACTTCCATTAACTCAGTGCACTCCGCTAAGTCACTATATATATAATTGCAATTCGGACCCCCTAACTTACGTTCAAAAACGATATTGTACCCGTGCTTTTGGAAACCCAAATCGCACCACCTATCTTTACATTTCAAGAACGACACGCACCCCCTCCGTTGAATTCCGTTACCTTCCGTTAAAGTACTCTTTCGTCTCAATTTACATGTCCCTTTTGCTTTTTGAAAAGTCAGATTGACTAATTTTTGACCAACTAGTAAAAAATTATTCATTTACTATTTTAGGAAATAGAAAGTTACATATTAAAATATACTAAATTTTGTTTTAAAAAAATATCATTAAAAAGTAAATCTAGCCTGTTTTAATAGAGGTAAATAATAGGGGGTCCGAATTACAGTTAGCTCTATAATTTGCGAAATTCGGACCCTCTATTATTTGCGAAAACAAAAAGACTAGATTTTTTTTTTGATGATATTTTTTTAAAATTTTTTTGTTTAATTAAGTTATGCCCAAGTCAAAATGATTTTACATATTGAATGATTTTAAATTTTTAGTGACATATGTATTAGGTACTTAAAATATACACTATATTAAATATAAAAAATAAATATTATGTGATATTTATTATAAATAACACATAATTTTATCTATTGACTAAAATATATAAATTTTAATTATTCTGTTTGGAAAAATTGATCAATTTTTTTTTAAAAAATATCATCAAAAATTAAATCTAGTCTATTTTAATAAATACATATTTTCAAATAGTTGGTCAAAAATTAGTCAATTTAACTCCTCAAAAAGCAAAAGGGACATGTAAATTGAGACGGAGGAGTATTTTAACGGAAGGTAACGGAATTCAACAGAGGGGGTGCGTATCTTTCCTGAGATGTAAAATAAGTGATGCGATTCGAGTTTTCAAAAATATGGGTACAATATCATTTTTGAACGTAAGTTAGGGGGTTCGAATTGCAATTATATATAGTGACTTAACGGAGTGCACTAAGTTAACGGAAGTTAACGGCAGGGAGTGCATCTCGGTTTTGAGAAATAAAGATAAGGGGTGCGAGTTGAGTTTCTTAATGTGCAAGTACTTTATCGTTTTTGAACGGTACTTAACGGGGTGCGATATGCAGTTACGTCTTATTTATATCAACATTCTATCGAGATTTGGTAATGGACCTTTTATCCTTGTCTGGGACTTCACCTGCACTCTATCAGAAGCTGAAAAACTTGGTAGCTGTTTGGCAAAGGCTTTTAAGCTTGCTTCTGGGCTTATAAGTTAGAAACACTTATTTCGTACTGTTTGTGTAAAAAGTCAAAAAGTACTTATAAAAAGCTAGGAATGCTAGTTTTTGTTTTAAGGCTTCTACTTATTTCCCAAACACTTTAATCATTTATAAGTCTTAATTTTCTTCTAACTTCTACTGCACTTTTTTATTTTAAGCAAGAAGCATTTATTTTAAGTTTACCCAAATGGTCCCTTAATTGCATTTACAACAAAAAAGATTTAAAAGAGTCCACGTGTTTTGTGGAAAATAATGGATTCTGGGATGTTCCTCTATTAAATTTCTCTTTTAACTTGGTTAGGTGGAAATAAAAAAATATAGCAGAATTGACGGAATTTCACTGAATTAATTATGGTTGTGTGTTCCTTGCAAAAACAAAATTAAAAAAAATACATGGTTGTGCATTCAAGTTGTTTATTTTTATCTTCAGATCACATACCTCTGTTTTTCAGCTGCAAGTTGTTGATTTGCTGAAACATTCAAGGAACTCAACCCACAGGTGGGACATGAATTCAAATGGAAATTGTTTTGATATAATTAAGTCATTGGAGCAAGAAGGGTTATGAATATATTTCAGAGGTCCAGACAGCTTTTGTTTGAGGAAGAAATATTATTAACAGGTATCACTAGAGGAATAAATTTTGGGATATTAGTCATTTTTTTAAAATTCATTAATTTATTATTTATAAAAGATCATATTTCACTTTTCATGAAACAAAAAAAAAAAATCAAAAATCATAAAGTATATTAAATCAACAAAAAGAGGGTTAGTTTTGTAATTTGACATGCTTAGCCCACCAGTTTTTATATTTGGTGTCTGCAACAGTTTTTCTCTATTCTGGAGCTGCCGCTGTCAAAACACACCTAGGGTTCTTGCTTCTCGTTCAAACACAGGTACATCTTTTCTCCGCAACAATCTATACATACATATGCGCTTGTATGTATATTTATAATTGAATAATTGAATTTATTCTCATTCTTGCACATCAATTTTATTTTTAATTTTGAGATTGTTGTTTATATTCATATCTCGCATCACGATAGAGATTTCATGTTTAATCTGCTGTTTTTGATTAAATTTCGTTTAGATCTATGTGTTTTTTGTGTCGGTCTATTGGAGAGACGGTAATTTTTGTTTTGATTTGTGTTTTTACCTTTGTTACAGGTAATTTTGATTTCGAGGACTTGTATGTGTACTTGATGATTTTATGTGCACTATATTGTATCAAATACGTGGCGTGTCTAATGATGTTTTCGTCAATTATGTTTATTGTTATTGAATTTACTTTTGAATGTGCAGAAGTTATTGTTTTGTAGTAATTGTTAGTTAATTGGCTGTTTTTTATTTTTGATTTGAATGTTTGATGATTGTGTGTCAGTGTGTGGATTATTTATGGTTTGAGGTTGCCAGTTCTGTTATTTTCCGCCACATATTTTGCTTTTGGTAATTCTGCTGTGAAGATTATTAAAAGTTTTTATATTACCTTGTTAGGTGAAATGAAGCCTGTTTTCTGCGGTAACTTTGATTATGAGGCACGGCAGTCTGATCTGGAACGGCTTTTCAAAAGATATGGGAATGTTACTCGTGTTGATATGAAGTCTGGTAATATTTTGCGCATCCTCTTGCCATTTTTGATTGCTTTGTCTTCTGCTCAGGCAGATGCTTTTTCTCCTTCACTCTAGCGTTTTCTCTGGTTTATAACTTTATTGGTTCAGGATCCATGGTAGCTTATAATAGCACGCGGCACCCCAGTGCCTTACTCACAAGCTATAGAAACAACCATTCTCACCTATTGTGCTTGTGAATAGTACGAAGTGTTAAAAAGATATTACCTCTCCATAAACCTGACTTGAAATTAAGTCCGAGTGGCTGGTTTATTTGTATTCTCAAGCATAAGGTTCCCAACTTCTGTATGCATATGGAAAAATCCAATCCAAGTCAAGTTTGAATTCTAGTTTTGACTAGTGAAGGTAATGATACTTTTTTCTTTCAAAGTATATACACTTTCACATAGGCAATGGCATATCTCATTTGGGAAGAGTGGATTGAGAAATGTTGAGCAATTATTCTCAACATCGCTGGTGTTAACTTGGCCTCATTCATTGGAACAGATGGCTGTTTGAGTAAATTGACTAATCTAACACTAAAGACTTCATTTTAATATTATTGTTTGGTTGAATAAAGTTAGTCTTGAGAGAATTACTTTTTTATGCTTAGTTAACACGTCTTAAGTTGAATGTCGAAGCCCCCACTCCTAAATCTGCTACCATGTATATGGTAGCTTGAGAATTGAGATCATTCAACATTGCAGCACGGCTACAACTGCAGTTGTCCTTCCTCCTTGAGTTGCAGTGGGGTTATGGAGTATGTCTAAAAGAAAAGTGTGTTTTTTAGAGTGTAAAACCCCCGTACTCAACTAGTTCTTTGGCGCAGGACTACATTATGGCTGACTTACCACCACATTCCATTGCCGTGACGTGCCTCCTCTTCTTGTATTCTAGAAGAGCCACATCTTAAGGCACGACTGTCATACATTATCCTCAGACATTTGCCTTTATTCCTCTGTATGTGTCTTTTGCCCAGCCCTCATATCACAGACATCCTACCTCAAAGCAGGGCAACAGAAAAAATTGGAGAAGCCACAATGTTTTCATTATTCTAGCATGAGACTTCCACGTTTGGATTCTTGTCCCTTGACATCACTTAGTCCATTATTGAAGGTCTGTTACTGATTTTATTGGTCAATGGTTTGTAGATTTCATAAAAGTAGTATTTTATTTTGGGTCAAATGTAAACACCTTTTATCACTGATCTTATTGGTCAATGGTTTGTAGATTTCATAGAAGTGGAGTTCTTATTTCAGATAAAATTTCAAACACCTTTGGTTTTTCAGTGGAAAATTCTTTCTCCGCGAACGTATCCTTCCGTCAAGGAGATCTTATATCAGTTTTATCTGTGCACATGTAATTTAATTAGAATCTCATTTAATTTAAATGTTGCATATTATAGGTTTTGCTTTTGTTTACATGGAGGATGAGAGAGATGCAGAGGATGCAATTAGAAGACTTGATAACATTGAGTTCGGTAGAAAAGGGCGACGACTTCGTGTTGAGTGGACAAAGGTAATAAATGTGCTTTGATTATATACAACATTTTTTGATCTTTTCAGTTTCCTTAATTTTTGCGGTTGTAATACAGCAAGAACGTAGTGTGCGGAAGCCTGAAAACTCTAGGAGATCTTCATCTAACTTGAGGCCCTCAAAGACTTTGTTTGTTATAAACTTTGATCCTTATCATACAAGGACAAGGGACTTGGAGAGGCACTTTGATCCATATGGGAAGATATTGAACATAAGGATTAGAAGGAATTTCGCATTTATCCAGTTTGAAACACAGGAAGATGCCATCAAAGCTTTAGAAGCAACAAACATGAGGTGAGCTTACCTTTACAATTTCTATAGATTATAGTCTTAAGTGTCTACCTTTAGAAAGTAGGTATCACTATCTTGATACCCTCTTCTGTTTGTGTGCAGCAAGCTGATGGACCGAGTTATTTCAGTGGAATATGCTATAAAAGATGACGACGAAAGAAAAAGTGGATACAGTCCTGATTTGGTCCGTGATAGGTCTCCGCGTAGGAGAAATGATGATAGGGGAAGATCTCCTAGCCCTTACAGGAGAGAACGGGGAAGTCCTGATTATGGCCATGGTCATGGTCGTAGCCCTAGTCCTTATCGCAGAGAACGTGCCAGTCCTGATTATGGTCGTGGTGGTAGTGGTACTCCCAATGGAAGGATAAGAAAATCTCATGGCCGTGGAGGTAGTAGGAGTCCGAATGGAAGGGATATGAAGGCTGACTATGGTCGTGGGAGTAGGAGTCCTATCAGAAGAGAGAGGAAAGCTGACTATGGCCGTGGTGGCAGTCTAGATGGAAGGGAAAGGAAAGCTGACTACCGCCGTGGTGGCAGTCCTGATGGAATGGAAAGGAAAGTTGACTACGAACGTGGTGGTAGTCCTGATGAAAGAGAAAGGAAACTTGACTACGGCCATGGTGGCAGTCCTGATGGAAGGGAACGGAAAGTTGATTCCCACCGTGGTGGCAGTCGTGATGGAAGGGAAAGGAAAGCTGACTATGGCCGTGGTTCAAGTCCTAATGGTAGGGAAAGGAAAGTTGACTATGGACGTGTTGGCAGTCCTAATGTTAGAGAGAGGAAATCTGACTACAGTTTTGAGAAGAGTCCAAGCCCACCAAATGGTAAGGACCGAATCTCCTATGGCCGTCGGAGCAGCATTAGTCCTGAAAGAGAGTTGGTTAGTCCTGACCTTGTTCATAGTCCTAGCCCAAGAGAAAGGCTTAACCCTGAGTATGATAATGGTCACAGTCCAAGCCCTCAAACAGAAAAAGTTAGTTTTGATGATTACAATCGGGAGGCTAGCCCAGATTACAAGCCTGAAATGGGGGACAGTCCAGGATACAGTGGAGGAGAGAGCCCTATGCGGGACCACTGAGAATAGGTATGAAGGCCTGTTCATCAAAAAATTTAGACCTATATTTAATTTTGTTTAGATGCCGGCTTACATAGACCGTCTTTGAACTATTTTAAAAATTTACATCTTCACTATCTTATTTTGGTGTTAAAATCAACTCTAGCCTGACTTGCACAAAATTTGGAGTAAATTTGAGTGTTCTTTGTTAATTTCAACTATATGCTTTTGTACTCTTTAATCAAAAGAATTTTATTCCTTCTGGATTTAAAAAGATTTAATACTTCTTTACTACACAAACAATATTTTTTGCCCAGGAGTAAAATTACCTTTGGTGCTAAATATAATGTTGATGGGTGAATTGTTTTTTAGATATTATAATTTTTAAACTAATTTATTTGTATCCTTCTATCTGTTCTTAAAATCCTAGCTAGATTATTTTGTTGGTTCAGCAAAAAAAAATAATGATTTGTTTTTTCTTGATTATGCAGTCAGCCACTTCTGGTACGGGTGAGGTTATTTCTGGGTGAGATAACAAATTTGATGCTAGCTTAAACTCAAAATTGTTGTGTTTTGGCCGAATCGATGAATGCTGTGTTCCAATTTAATGATACATTGGAATAGAGCAGGAAAAAACCATGACAAAGCATCTGAGGGTTGATGTTTCCATCAATATTTTGGTTGTCTAGGTCATCTGTCTTTCATTTCTGTTGATTATGTAAACGATTTTAACTTCTGTATCTGATAGACCTATGCTGAACTCGCAACCATTGTATTAAATGCTTAATTAGCTGTCTATCGTTTCTTTGCTCTATGGTTGAATATACTTTGAATTTTTTTATTTTTTATTTTTTTGGTGCCATTTGTTTCTTGGTTAATGTTTGGGTAGTCTGGTTGGAACTGGTTGCTACTAGAGTTGCATATTATCATCATTATTATTGCACTGTTTAGTTGGAGGAAAATGGGTTCGGGCAGGTAAATTGGAACTGTAATTTGATACCAAAATCAGTGTTTAGATTGATGGCTTGGAATGGGAAACTGTACCCATTAGCTAATTAACTGGTATAATTGTCATTAGAGAAAATGACAATTATACCGGGTTTTTTTTTAAAAAAATGTATAAAAGTATCAATTTCCATGTTAGGCCAATTCTACTATCTTATAAATGCGTTCGAAAACTTCTGTCGCAAACAAGTCTACACTTTTTTGGAGTTCCTCTGATTTTCAGAGACATGTACCTACAAGTATATCTACGCCTGTTATAGTTTGCGCTCATTATGATATATACAATATACTTACAAATATATCTACGCTTTTTCAAAATAACTAGAAAATCAAAAATATATACCATCACTACACACACAAAGTATGGTCATGTAGTTTAGTATTGTTAGCCTAACCAGAAAAAATGATGATAATACCATTTTAAAAAATATATATATTGAAGTTCCATTTTTCAGATTTCTTCGTCTTATTATTCCTTTCGTCTTATTACTCCTTTTTAAAATATGTATTAAAATTCTACTGCTGGCAGATTATAGCCAACAGGAAACTAAATCAGATATATACATACAAGCAGGGTCGTGCCTGAGAGTGTGCAAGGTGTTGGACGATACAGAGCCCATAATATTTTAGAGGCATAGTTTATATGTATGTATTGTTTGAAAAAAATATTATCTTAGCAAAATTAAGTCCTTTTTTTTTTGTCTAGGAAAAAAATGTTATATTAGTCTTAATGATAAAGTAATTTATAATTTTTTTAATAAAATTAATAAGAAAAATATTTTAATAAGAATATTAATCTATTTGATTAGTAATTTAGACTACTAATTTTAATAATTAAATATAACGGTCAAAATTAGTTTTCATTTAGACAACTTGTACATTATATTATTTTTAATAATTTAATTTTTGGATATCTAATTTATTTTAAATTAGGTTTCTATTTAATGTTTATATATTCAATGAAAAAGTTAAATTAGAATTAATTAATCCATTAGTTAAAGTTTTACATCAAAATTTAATAAATTTTATATATAAATTAGTTTTTGTATGATTATATTTTTTTATAATTATTATATCTTACTATTTTTGTACTTGTTTTTCTAGTTTTTAATATTTTTATAATTATGTCAAAATAATAAAAAAATGATTAACTTTTATTATTTTATATAATTACTATTACTTTTTTATTGTTGCGGCACATATTTTTAATTTTGCACATGGCACTTAAAATTTCAGTCACAGCCCTGCATACAAGTGTATAAAATCTATAAGGATAATAATTAACTGATTTATGTAGAGTTTTAATATCGAATCAAGTAATATTATGCAAAAATTGAGTCTGATAAAATATCACCTTCTATAACTATAAGATTACTCGAACATCTAGACAATGTCTTTACCGTGTCATCAAGTATAAGAATATCATTTTCATGACTAGCACAGGACCGAAATAAATAGCAGATTCAGGATTGAAGGGAACCAAACATAACTTATTTGGATGTTGCAAATTTCGCAGAATTGAACAATTTATTGTTGACCATCTTTTCGATATCTATACTTGCTTATCTTTGCGGATTTTGTACTATCTTATTACATTCATCTGTATCAATTTTCGTTAGAATTTTATTGTTTCGACTTTTTGAACATTGTAACGTTTGTTAAATTCATCACTATTAATCTTCGTAAAAGTTTTACTTGTTCGACTTTTAGAACTCTGTAACGTTTTGTTACATTGTCATAAGTAAATTTTGTTATAACTGTTAAAAATATATATCGAGCATATACCGGTGCATAGTTGAGAGCATGTATCGTGTATAATTTTCGTTTTTTTGCCGATCGGAAGGTTGTGTCTTGCTTTTCATTTGAAATTGCAATAACTCATTTTCTCTCCAAACTATGTATTTTAGATGGCCGATTAACTCGAAACTATGATCTAATTAGTTTGCGATTTTATTATAAACGTATTTCAAGTTTGTTTTAATCGAATTTTGATGAAGATTAATAATTTTTTTAATAAATTAATTCTAACTTGTATTTACATCTTTTATGAAACCAGATACCCATATTAACAATTAGAGAATATGTCTATATTTTTAAAAAAGAAAATACTAATACTAAATGTCTAAATTAGAGTAATATGAGTACAGTGAAAGCTAAAACTTGAAAGTATCACTCATCCTGCTTTCCACTTTTTACCATATATAGTGTATATATGACATTTTAAAATCTCAGCCAAACAGTCTTATCAAAACACAAAAGAACTTTGCACTCTTCAAAGTTTTCAAGTGTTAATATTGCTTTAATTGTGAATTTATTAGGTGACTCGAGTGATGGGTCCCAACAAAGCTATAAAAGTAATCTTATTAAAGCCCAGATAAAATCTGAAATTGTTCCTCTATTTTTGTTTACTAATTGATTTTCATTTTTTTCTTTTTGGCAGCATGAACATCTTCAAGAAATTGATAACCTTAACTTTTATCCGCGGTATGACTCGTCACTCCAACAGGTCTTTATCAAACAGGTTACAAGTCAAACGAGCCCCCTTTTGCCTTCATCCGCATTCTTACTCCCGCTAACCTGGCTGATCATATATTTCTACATGGTAAAAATTTCACAAACTTTTATCCAACAATTCCACAAGTTTAACTTCTTGTGATCTGTTTTTTACTTTTGTGTTATTGATTGCACAGAGTCATACAATGTAAGAAATAAGATGAATAATCTTTTTACAATGTACTGATATTTTATGTGATTGTATTGCAGAAGTGGCTACATATACGTCGAAAATGAGAGGTCATCCTCGCCGTGGGGTTTCATTTTTCTGGAGTGATGTGATGTGTTCGTTTAACTGGGATCATCTTGATAAGATTAATAAGATTCAGGATTTGGACGCCTATGCGATTACAACAGTGATTATCCCAAGGAGTGCATGTTGTTATATATGAGATGGTCCCAAAGAGTATTTGTTGTTATATATGAGATGCACTTTTGAAGATATTCAAAAGGTTTTCATGTTTTTGCGGTCAAAGAAGATTAGCGTAGTTGTTGGTGCTTATTCGAGTTGCATCCCCCACAGTTCATCCACGGAATTCATCTGGCTTAGTGGGCTTACCGTCTCAAATTCTCCGTGCCTAATGCTCTGCACTGATGCTTCACTTTTAGGGGATTCTGGAAGCTACGGTTATATCTTTTCAGATTCAGCCGACAGATACTTGGAGTGGGATTATAATTGTAAGAGTGATTGACACTTTGCACCTCTTATGTTTAGGCACTTTTTTCGATTTGGTCTCAAACAATTTTTTTTGGCAGTATGCACCATAAAGTTTGCACTCTTTTGACCACTCTCCGTTTAATTGACCGTTAAAATTAACAGATGTGCGGTTACACTTTGCAATATCTAATGCTCATGAAAAAAGTTAAAACTGCGGGTGCAAAGTGTAAACCCCACATCTGTTAACTTTAACGGTCAATTAAACGGAGAGTGGTCAAAGGGGTGCAAAGCGAATCGCTTTTCAAACTTTATGGTGTATACTGTCAAAAAAAATTGTTTGAAACCAAATCAAAAAAGCGTCTAAACATAAAAGGTGTAAAGTGTCAATTACTCTAAAATATTAATATTATATTTTTTAAATATAAAACCCTTGATTTATATCGAAAGATTACAGCTGAAGCTTCAAGTCTAGGGATCTGTATGTATCTTGTATGTATATTCATTAGGTGAGTTTTTCAGCAACATATATGCGAAAATGTCGGGCACCAAGAATGTTCTTGACAAGAAAAAAAAGGGTGTTCATAAAGCAATTGCATCACTCATAACTCAGCTCAAGGACTTTGAGAATCTGTTAGAATCCCCTTCAACTTGTGCTGAAATCTTGAATTACTCTCAATTTGGGGCTCAGAAATCGAGGCAAGAACAATCAAATGCGGGGTTGGGGGAGAATCAAGTCAATCAATTGACAGTTTTGAGAAACCCCACGAGTGAGAAGGTGAAAGATGTGGATTTTAGTGGAATTGGTGAGGTGGGGTTGAAGGAATTGTGGGAAAAACTGGCTGAGAAAGAGAGGGAGATTGAGGGGAAGATGAAAGAAGTGGAATTTAGCAGGAGATTTGTCGAGGATCGGGCACTGGAGCTTGAGGTTAGGCAGAAGGAGCTTGATGATGGGTTTCGAGAATTGGAGTTGAGGAAGAGAGAATTTGCTAATAAGATTTCTGGGATTAAACGTTCAAATGCAGGTTTATGTGATTTTATGATTATGTTTTTGTCTACATGTTTTTGATAATGTTGTTGCATTGGCACGATTAGGTTTTTGTTCTTTGTTTTTTTATATTATGAATGTTTTGCTCTTATATGTATGGATTGGTATTTGCAATTGTATGAAGTGGTTAGTATGTGTTTTTGAAGATGTATAATACAATTTAGTCTCCTCAGTAATACCTAAAGGCTTGGAGGGACAGTTAGCTTAATTACGTGTCGCCGTATCGGAGATAAGGTTTATATGAGTTGGAACCCTTAAGAGAAATGTTATTGTCCTATCGAATGAGAAGGAATTTTCAACAAATATAATCCATTCTGATTCCACCCATCTACTAGCACCTTTAGATTTGTGAGATGTGGTAAGATGACATGTATTTTAGATAAATTTATTTTATAATTTGATGAGTTGTTTCTTGTCGGATGATTAAAATATAGTCAAGTATCCGTGCAGGCGATTTCTGCCAGTTATAGCGCTGTAGCCTGCATGTCCAGTCAAGCACTTAAGGATTTTTCTACTTTTTATTCTATTTTCTGAAGTGTGTAGTGTACTGCTCTGGCATTTTTCATGAATCCTTTAAAGGAAATCGTTTTGTTTGTTAGGAGTAATTTATAATGGCACTTATTTTTTGTGTCCAATTAGATAAGGAA
Source organism: Daucus carota subsp. sativus (assembly GCF_001625215.2). Taxonomy (NCBI): domain Eukaryota; kingdom Viridiplantae; phylum Streptophyta; class Magnoliopsida; order Apiales; family Apiaceae; genus Daucus; species Daucus carota. The sequence goes on along the minus strand of NC_030386.2, from coordinate 37,278,983 downwards.
TTGGCATACATTCTTGACATTATAATAATTTTGAATTATTGTTTTTGAGAGAATGCATCTCCTTACATCTGGATCTCTGAAATGATAACTGATATTGTCAATGAGTTTCTTTAGGTCGGAGAGATTATTGTTGGACATTCATATATTTCTTATAGCAGGCACATGAGGTTAAATGCTTGCTGTTTAGTTGTTCATAGTGAGATCCTCTAGTGAAAGTGAGATATGGTGATTATAAATGTAGTAGATAACAAAAACACACTTGTAAATCCTCTATATACAAAATGGTATTTAACCTCATGCACTAAGCAATGCAACATCTGGTGCATCAGGTGATCACAAACAGCCTTTTAATACAGACAAATTCAATCAACTTGCTCACTGTTTGGGTACTAGCCCAGAGAGTCAGAGCCGACTGGAAGTTTAGAACATCAAACATCATGTCCTATACATGTTCACAAATCGAAGTGCACCCAACTGGCCAGCTGTTTGTTTGAGCACTTCTATGGTTTCTGATTTTACAGAGTCTCACTTTTAAGTAAAATAAATACATACTGATCACCAAACTTCCCATATATCTTACATAAATTTTTATTAGTAAAAGAAGCAGTATTTAGGTGTGCTAGTTTTATTTTAAAACTGGAATCTTTTGTTTTATCTTTTACATACTCTTTTAACTTTAAAGAATGACTTCCACACTATAAAAATTTATAAATTCTTATTAAAGTGATTAACTTAGAAGATTGATGCTTACTCTAGGTGTGGTGAAAGTAAAACAAGAACCTTCGTCTGCCAGTGCCAAGTGGGACGATGACACCCATCGAATTTTTACTGAATTATGTGTTAATGAGGTTCGGAAAGGCAATAAACCGAGGACCACCTTATCTAAGACGGGCTGGGCAAATGTGCGCAAGGAGTTCAGTGCCATTACCGGAAAAGTGTACAATAAGAAACAATTAAAAAACCATTGGGACTGCATGAAAGTAGAGTGGATTCTCTTTGACCAATTAAGGGAGAGACATACGGTGTTAAAATGGAACCCAGAGAAGAAGACAATTGTGGCTGATGATGCATGGTGGGATGCTGAAATCAAGGTAACTTCGTTATATTTGCAGTTTCATTTGTAGATAAGTTGCAGTGGTTTCTTATTCTGGCAGTCCTCTGTTTATCCCAGTGTACTGAGATATTTTGGTTAACATTACTAGGATTATAATTAATTGCTCCAGTGACTGATCGCATGACCTGCTCTGCTTTTGACTTTTGTGCTTATCCTTTAGTACCTTCAGGCTTCAATTATTAAGATTATTTGCTCTTATCCTATTATACTTTACCTGTTGACTCATCTATTGAGTTTTAATTAGGAGAATACCAGTGATGCGAAATTATGTTTTATATTGCATATGCATTCATTATAATATGTTTGTTTAATATCTTCATGCAATTATGAATGCAATTTCAAATATGTTTTATTATTATAAATACCTGAAGTAAGAATTAAAATAGAGTCAAAATTCTATTTAGTTGTAATGGCTTGTTCTGTGATAATATATCTGTCTGTGTTGTATATTTGCTGGAGCTTGAAATTGATATTTGGTAATATCTGTAATGCAGCAAACGTGTTAGTAGATGATCGTTGGCATGCTGTTAGATGGTTATCTCATTTTAAATGTTTACATTAGATATGATAATGATGTTCGTTCATTGTTTCAGATTAATCCAAAATATGCAAAGTTCAAGAACAAAGATCTGTCAATTATTTGGTTTAATTATGATATTTTATTCGGCGATGTTGTGGCGACTGATAATAGAGCACTAGTGCCCGTTGGACTCTCCCCCGATTTTAAATTGAAGGATGAAGATTATTTTATTGATGAGGGTGATGCTGCTGCTGTTGAAGGGGCTGAAGAAAGTGAGTGTGGTGATAGCCAAGCCAGTAGACAGCCAGGTAGTGATGATATTAAAATCCCCGTGACATCTGAGAAAAAATTGAGTAGTGGGACGAAAAGAAAGATTGGAGCTCTGTCCTCTAAAGATGGTATTGATTCCCTCGACAATGTGATGGCTTCTAATAGCACAGAATCAAGTTTTCATACAGCTGATGCCCCAAGTATTAAGGAATGTATGGACAAACTCGAGGAAATTGAAGAAATTCCGAAGAATGCTCCTCTCTACTGGTATTGCCAGAATTTGTTTACTAGAGCTGACATGAGAACGATTTTCATGAAACAGCGCTGTGATCGCTCTCGAGTTGGATGGCTAGAATATAACTTTAGCGAATATCTAAACAGAAAGCCTGTTTGAGAATGCTAGTATTTCCTTAAGCACTGGTATTTCAGATGGCTCTTCCGCGAAATGGTCCAATGCTGTCATAAAGTAGAGATCCAGAAACAGGTTGTATGAAGATAAATCTGTAGTGTTAGCTGTTATATATGCAGTAGTACTTTATCAAATTGTCATGGATGTTGTATGCAATGAAATGGCTATTTTCGTTGGTTTTAGTTAAAAATGGCTGTTTTTCCACAAAAAGAAAACGATTTTATTGACTTCTCAAATCATTCGACATTACAACCTACAGGGAGAAAGGAATTCCGGATGGGCTTCACCCTCCTGGAGCTTCATGAGTTCAAAAATTAAGATAGCATAAAACTTTACTTCTTATAAATATAGTTAAAACATTTAAATAACAAATCTTTAGAACAAAAGAAAATTTATTTTAACGGTTTGTCTTGAGACATTGAAGAAATATTACTATTACTTAATCGAGTTTTCATTATAAAATAATATGGATGTTTTATTATCTTATTTTTTTAGAATAAGTGTTTTTTTTTAAAAATGTAAAAAAAAATATTTTTTTAAATTTATTATTTAATCTGATTTATCTTTTTAGAAATAAGTGTTTATCTAGGAAAAGAAATGTATATGAATATTTTTTCATAAAACAATGACTTGTTTTCGTGAAAGAAGTAATGTCATATATCCTCTTAGTCACTATTTTTTATTATAAAAATATATATATATGTAATTTTATTTGGAACAAATTCTTATATTTAAAATACTAAATGGGCAGAGCCGCAAAGTATATAACATTGATAATCTCAAATTTATTATTAATTTCGAGATTATATAACAAATATACGCATGAAATCAGCGGTTACAACTGAGCACGATATATCCCATTCAAATAATATTATTCGTAAATATTTCACATTTTCACTCGCATATTAATCGTAAATTTTAATTAAATATTTCACCTTTTCAATCGCATATTTCTATTGTCAGGAAGAGGGTAAAAATGACAATTCACAGCTTTACATGTAGGACTTGTATATATACACCAAAATGATACGAGGCAAGTTAGGGTTTTGGATTGCAAATAAGCAGCAGAAGCGGCCGCCATGGTTCTCAAGTAATCTTACTCATTCATTTTCATCATGAATTCTCCTAGTACATATTGATTTGATTAATCACTTGAATTTTCATTCAGATCGATATCAAAATTTTCAATTTTAGTGAATTATTTTTCACCTAATTGATTTCTTTGATCGATTCTTCGTTTTATTTGATTAGAAGATTAGAATTTGATTATATATAAATGGTTTAATGTGTTGATTACGAGTCCTTTTGTTACAGATTGTTTTTAATTCATTTTCTATTTGATTATTGTTAGAAATGCTTTTAAGATGATGTAATTTAGAAATTTTATGTGTTTATCTGTGTGTTATACACGTGAAGCAGATGATTTAGGGGTTAGAGTTGAAATTGTTGATTATATTGCGTTGGATTTGAATTGTTGTGTGCTTGAATTGGGGGTTTTACAGGACTGAGCAATGCCGATTCAGTGGTGCCAAGATTTATCCAGGAAGGGGTATTAGGTTTGTTCGTGCCGATTCTCAGGTGAAAAACAGCTTGATTTTAAAGTCTTTTTATCGTATTGTAGAAATTGTGGTTTTGAAGAGTGGGATTCGGTTCTTAATTTTTTGTGTATTGGATTTTTAGGTGTTCCTTTTTGTGAACTCAAAATGCAAGCGGTATTTCCATAACAGGTTGAAGCCGTCCAAGCTGACATGGACAGCAATGTACCGTAAACAACACAAGAAGGTAAATTATCTTTAATTAGTTCTTATATGTTGGTGTCCATCTAAAAAGGCAAATAGAGTTGTTAAACTTTTTTCGTTTGTCTCCATATAAGCTGATGTAGCCAAGTTGCTTAGCTGTTATGTGTACTGTAAATGCACTTGCAGGATAGTGCTCAAGAGGTTGTTAAGAAGAGGCGCCGTGCAACCAAGAAGCCTTATTCAAGGTCTATTGTGGGTGCTACTTTGGAGGTGATCCAAAAGAGGAGAAGTGAGAAACCCGAAGTTCGTGATGCTGCTCGGGAGGCTGCACTTCGGTACTGTAATTTATTTATACGTAAAGTTGTTACATATCTGTTAATATCAGAACTGTTTCACACCATGGTTCTTTTAACTGCAGTGAAATTAAGGAGAGGATCAAAAAAACCAAGGATGAGAAGAAGGCCAAGAAAGCAGAGGTGACTGCTAAAAAGAGTCAAGGTAAGGCTAATGTGCCCAAAACCGGAAAGGGTCCCAAGCTTGGCGGAGGTGGCGGCAAGCGTTGAACGCCAGTTTGTGTTTCCTTAGATATCATAAGGTTGATAAGAGAATTTTTGCAGGTTTCCTGTGTTTAATATCATTGTTGTTTAGACAAACACTTCTGGATGGATGTTTTTATTTATGCTTTAAATGGTGCACAACATCAAAACACATTGCATTTCATATTACTTTCCCATTATTTTAAATCTATTACCATGAGGGGTGTTTTATTTGATTGTCTACACAAAAATATTTTTGCAGTTTAGTTTGTTGGCATTGAGCAGCTCATGGGTTAATGTGGTTATGTAGTAGTTTCAGAAGATTATGTGTTCTTTATAACTAGTGAGAATGATTAAAGGTTTTGGTTGCTTTTCTTTTTCTACGGAGCTTATTATTTTACATGGAAATGGAATGGTGTTCGCTGTCCAGTGGTATTCTGAAATTTCCTTGTTTAGCAATTGTAAGCGTGTCTTTGCAATTATTGGCGGTGAAAGTACCTAGTGATTAGAGACTTAGTGTTTCCATTATCTAAATCAACTATTTCTGCTGCTGCAGAACCAGTGGTAGGAGTCTGGGCTTGGCTCAAAATTTTAATTATTTTTTAATTTTCCGTTATGTTTTGCCCTATTACATTTTCAGAATTTCGTCAAAATTTATCATAATATATTATATTTCAGTCTTGTACCGGGTCTTTTAATTGGTGTTTCTGCCACTAAACAGTTTAGTTATTAATGGAAAACGGTTGCAAGATTTCTTGACTTCATAAAAGAGATAAAAAGTGTATTGGTGCAAGTATTTATTAAATCATATCAAAACTCATCTTATTTAAATACATCATCAAAACTTTATTGCTATAATTTACAGAAAAGAACTTTTTGAAGCTCGAATAAAAACGAGTTTAACGCATCAGAGTCCTAGTCTATTCCACAGTTTCTTTATCACTCCGCTTTTGAATACATGTTAGCTTGACTTCATACTATATATACGCAACTGTCAAAAATAATTATCGAGAACTTTTCAGTAATTAGTGTTAAAAAATTAATTATCGAGAACTATTCAGTAATTAGTGTTAAAAAATTAATACAACTTTAAGATAGATGTACTAGAATGTTTATGGCCTCATATAAACGCGTGTAATTCATTTACACGGTGAGTTGCTACTCCCTCCGTCCCTTTTTACTTGTCCCTTTTGAAAAAATAACGCATCTTAAGAAAATGTTAGGTGGATATCTTGTTTTCATATATATCTCTAATAAATGTAATGAATTAGATAGAGTTGTGTATATATATATATGCTAGTCAAACATTGGAAATTGTTACATTTTGAAAAAACATACAAAAAGTTGCTTTGAAAAGAGAAGTGAACAAGTAATTTGGGACAAATTTTTTTTTCAAAAGGGACATGTAAAAAGGGACGGAGGGAGTATTACATGTGTTCATAAACATTAAGAAAAAACGATCATATTAATTGCACTATGAAAATTTCACAATTAGAACTGTGTTTGTTGCAGTATGGGATTTTACTAGCTGGCGAATAGTTAAGGCAGCTGGCCCGTTTTGTAGTCATTCCTAACGGGTGTCACCTTCCTATTTGTACTAAATTTTTTAGAATTCAGGATATTTCAATTATTTATTTTATATTCCATACTTTATATACGAATTTTCTATGATGTACCTATGGTACACAATAGTCACTAACTTATATAAAAATACTCACTTTTGAGTGATGGATGGATATTAAATGTTGATGACCCATGCATTTACACGAATTCCACCAATCAAATTAAGCTATTTTCACGAGAATTGGTGCTTAACGTGCCCATGGACACGCTACAATAACCGTTTTATATAATACACATAAGGAAGATTTTAAATATTAGAATGCAGAATGTGATTTCTATAACACTAATGAAATAAATATATAAATTCTGCCTTTGTTGCCAGTAATCAATTTATATTGGGAGTGTTTAGCCTAATTTGAAAGAACAAATACTTATAAGTGAGATTATATTCATAAATGAAAAACAACTTTTATTTATGTGTATGTATATTCTTTTTTATAATTACAAATTATCATGTATAAAAATTATTATAATAACAATAAATATTATAAATTATCTTTTACGGTAGTTCTTTACACTAAAAATAAATCATTAAAAAGACAATATTTTCAGTTTTTCATATTATGATTTATAAGTGAGGAACTTATTTATAAATTCTTTATATAAACGATACTCTAGTGTAGAAGTTGGATTTAAAAGTCTCCATCATCGTATACTTGACGAAAATTTTATAATTTGAAATTCGAGGATATTCAGGATAATATCATATATAAACAACGTATAAATTGCGGATAAGATGATATTATATCACATTCACATGAAAAACCTGAGTCCTAAAAATTTTGCTTTTGTTGCCAATAATCATTTTAGATTATATACTTGGATGTAATTTGTAGTTTATAGATCTTGGATGGATGTTGATGATAACTACAAAACAGGTGGGACAACAAAAGAAACATTTTTGAAAAAAATTACTCCCTCCGTCCCGTTGGATTGTTAACATCACTTTTTGGCACGCTTTTTAAGACCTCTATAAAATATAGTTGCATGAGGTTTTTTTTTTATAAAAAAAATTCTGAATAAAAGTTTGATGTTTAAACTTTTATTCAGAAAAAAAATAAATTAAAAAAACATTATAGAACTGTACTCCCTCCGTCCCACCAGGTTCTTTACGTTACTTTTCGACACGCATTTTAAGGCTCCTATAAAGTATACTGTATACCTACATTATATATATATTTTTAAAAAAAATCTTGAAAAAAAGTTTGATGTCTAAACTTTTATTCAGAAAAAAAATAATTTTAAAAAATATTATTGACCTATTCTTTATAAGAGCCTCAAAATGCGTGCAAACAGTGAACGTAAACTACCTGGTGGGACGGAGGGAGTACTTTATAAGAGCCTCAAGATGCGTGCAAAACAGTGAACATTAACACCGGTGGGACGGAGGGAGTAGAAAGAAAAGAAACTGAAAAACTCCACTGTCCTACCTTTTCGCTTCACTACAAAATACGGGGTACATTATATGCTTCTTCTAATCTCTACGAGAGAGAGAGAGAGAGCAGCAGCCCATCTCAGCATCTCAGTTCTCTTACTTCAGGTATCTTCTTCATTTCATCTAAATTTACATTCCTTGAATAATAATTATGCAATTGAACTCAATTCACTATTATCTTTCTTTATAAAGTTCTGTGCTTTACTTGTTATATCATTGGTTAATCTTGCTTAGTACTTGTACTGTTGTTTTTTCATATATTTCTTGAAGAAATGATTCTTGATACTAATGGGTATGTGTCTACATCAAGTTGTTAGACAATGTTCTGTAGATTATCACCAACTTACAATCATCCCCACATGTGAAGAGACATAATTGTCAAAAAAATTGAGTTAAACAAATTGGTGGGCTGTTGTGGGTCATTAATCTTTTTTGGGTTTTTCCGTAATAATTCACCGAAAAATGACTACCAATTTACTTCTTCGGTAGAGGTTATCACTATAATTATAATTCACTGTTGGGAAAGGCTCAATGGTCCACAAAGAATATGTTAAAACAGCAGCCTTGAAATTGAAATCACCAACTGGATTGCATTTGCAAAGTCCGTGTTCATTTCTGCAGAAAAAGGCAGGGAATTATTCTTGTGAACTAATATGAAATCTGTTCTTGGTTTGAACTTTGTGTATACTTGTGTATATGGGGTTCTTTTCTTCATGGCTAGACAGTAGTTTTGCATTTAGCTACTACATAAGTCACAATAATATTCTTTTAAGCGAGAAATGTTATGAACTTGCACGCGATTGGTTTTTATATTTGAATTGTCCATTTAAATATGAATATATGATGGTGCATCATAATTTATTTCATGGGACATGTGTGTAATTGTGGCAACAATATCTAGAGTAGATAGAATAAGATTTCTTTACTTGCACGTTCTGGGAGAAGGGTGATCAGCTACCAAAGCTAATAGTTGGAGAGGAGCCAGGCAATGTATTTTCTTGTTGATATATGCTTCCTGCCTATTTAAACACTTTCTGTCCCCCAGAGTTAAGCTACTTTTCTTTTTACTGACCGGTGGCTATATTATATGAAGAGTGAAGGTAATATCTTCATAATCTGGAATTTGAGATCCCCTACAGTTTCATTAGCCATGATGAGGAACATAGAATTTCAGGACCCCTATTTGGCAGGAAATATTCCAGCAGAAATTGCAGAAAACTGGAAAGAATTTTTTCCCGAAAATGAGGATTTTAGTTGCGAAGAGGTTCTTGTTCAGCAGGTAATATTGAAATATGGACTGAGTTTCTCTTTAATAAGATCAAGGAATGTGATACTTCTCTAGAACACAGCTCTTATATTATTCGAGTTCAGCCAGTAATTTCATGATAATTTCCTTGTCATCTTGCAGGAGAGCGTTTATCTATCAATTCAAGAGAATGGAAGGGATAAGAGAAGCACCTCTGGTTGTAGCCATAGCAGTGATAAGAGTCATCTGGTTTCCGAAAAGGGTGGATCTTCACATGGTGGCAGTAATAATTCACAGGTAGCTTTGGATGAAGCTTTAGCTAGATCCTTGCAGGAGCTAGGAGATGACTTTGAGGATTTCTATCCACATGAAGACAATGGTGCTGAAGCCGGTAAGCCTTATGTTTGACCTTTAATTTGAATATGTTAAAAATTTCTAGTACGACTACTGACTACATCCTATTTGATCTGTAATTAAGTGTTGTTGTACTTTATTCTTTTGGGAGATAGGCTGGTAGTCGGGTTGTTACCTTTGATGCAAAACAAGTTACTAGAAAGTATAAGGAAAACGAAAGGTTACGAAATTCTTTACTAGAGTTGCTGCTTGTGCAGAAAAAAAATGCTGATAACACAAATATTTAACTGAGACGGTCTTTTAGCGACTAAAAGATAGGTTTGTACTTTTTTCAGTATAGGTTTAACCACTAAATCAAGCTCTGGATATCCATGATACTTAAAGGAATTCCAGCAAAAGGTTTCCCGCCATCTTGAAAGCATAAACCTATTACTGAAAGAATAAGCCTGTTACAGAGGCTCACATTACGTCCAATGTATTAAAGTATTGTAAATTTTGTTAATTGGGGTGGATTATGGGTTGCAAGTAATTGAGTGATACATCTTTACTGAATTGTAGTCACAACGAAGTGTGAGGTTGATCCTGACTATATACATACAAGGGGTTAGCATAATGCCATTTTGAGCCGAAGCATCAAAAGTAACCAATGAGTTCAACTATTATTGCAGGTGTGTCATTAATCCTAGACATCTACAGTACTTGCCTACCAAAGGCAATCATTGCTAGTTTACAGACTACAGTACAATTACATAATGATATTTCTGCACAGGACTCTCTCAAATTTTCAATGGCCCTTTTCCTCTTGTAATGTCTGACATTTTAATTATAGTTCATTGCAATAATGATTTTCTTCTTGAATGTTATGCAGGGACTCGGATTAGAGAAGTTAGTACTGTAGAAACTCCAACCAGGGTAATAATGAAACTTATTAGATTACTTTCCATTGTAGCATATACTGTTGATTCCAAAATTCTTAGTTCTAATGTCTGCAGGCTGTCACTCATAATCTGATACAAGATGACATTGATCCTGATAATATGACTTATGAGGTAAGAGAAGAAGCTGATGCCTTTAGTATAATCTTCTAGGCTGTAGCTCTTCTTGCCATTTATACATGACCTTTTATAAAAAAATGCCCGAAAGATATATATTACTACTTATCATACGTAAATTTATTAACATCATACTATCACTTTACACACTTTTATCTCATATAGTTTATGTTTGCCAAGTAAACTTTTGAGATTAGCGAATATGTGTTACTAGCTTTCATACTGGAGGAGCTATCAGTGCTACTTCAAAAAATAACCGTGAACAGTTTATCTAGATTCATTGCTCCTAAGTGTTTCTGTTTCCTTAAGATTAATAATGCTGACAAAGTTGAATGTTTTAATTGCAATAATATATTATTATCACAATTTTAAAGTCTCCGTTCTTCCAGTGATAATATCTGAAATAATTGTCTCAATTTTAAAAATTTTCCTTATGGTTTTGATCTTATACCACCCTATAATCTTATGAATGATAGATGGGAAAATAAGGAGACTAATGTTTATTCAAGTACTTTTTAAGCATATAGTTTTTCAAAGCACAGCTTATAATTTCTACATTCTTCAATTATCCACAGTTTCTTTCATCAAAGTAATGTGTGCTATTTATTTTTGTTGTAATCTAATGTTTTCTATTTACATATGTTAGCAATTACAATCATTAGGTGAAAGTATTGGAAGCGAAAATAAAGGACTGCCAGAAGAGCTTATCGCCCGTTTACCAACTTTCAAGTATAAATCAGGATTCTTTTCTAAGAAAAAGAAAGAAGAGTAAGATACATACATATACTTGATAGTCTTTCTCCCTGGCTTTTCTTGTTTATTTTGTTTGTATGTAATAAAATGTACGCATAGCTCTGTGTTTTGCTCTTGGGGAAAATTGGAAAACGTATATGACTTTGTTTTTTATATGTTACTTCTCATCCTCCCTTAGTCTGAATGTGCATGATTATAAATCATTAGAACTTTTAGAAGTCGGAGGTGAAATGGTGGAATAGAGGGTCAATGCGGAAGGGTTAAATTTCATGAAGTATACGCTGAAGCATTTTATTTAATGGTTTTGGCGGAACTCTGGTTGTAAATTTGCTATCATCATCTCCCATGAGGTGCTTATTAAAATTCCATCTTAGTTCCTGCAACAGGACCCAATATTTATTACTGATAATATTGCAGATCGAGTTCTTTTAAATAATATATAAGTTTGGATGTCCTTTGCTAAAATTATTAATTAGATTGACGTGACTATATGACATAAAGGCTATCAAATGTTTCATTCTATGCTCTCTTTTCCCGGAAAGTTCTTAGCAGAATGCCTTCTTCACTAGTACTTACTCTTATTAAATTCTGTTTTATCTATCTTGTGATAAACCATACAATAATTTCAGTTTAGCAATTTGGAACGATGAGTAATATAATGAATAAAATAAGAGTACTGTATTTTTATCTGCAACTTGTGGAAAATCTTGAACATGACAAAGTCAACGTTGCTACCTTTAGATTTTTAAAATTATATGAAGAAGTCATTAAATGGTTCTTGTAATCCAGGTGTGTGATATGTTGCATGGTGTATAGTACTGGAGAAAGGTTGATCAACCTGCCCTGTGCACACCAGTACCATTCTGCGTGCATTAAACGTTGGTTGTCAGTGAATAAGGTACACTTATCTTTCATTGTCATAAACTCATTATTCTTGCTGCATGGATCAAACTACATTCAAAGTATACTTAAATACTTGAACATCTAGATTATGCTTGAAATTGTGGTCGCCTAGACACTTGCCGTATTTATTTTAGTTTTGAGAAATTTATTATTTGTATCTATTCCTAGGAAACTTGCTCAACTTTGTCTTACGTTAGCTATCTATCCTAAAATTTTGATTAGCACCTTGGCAGATCCTCCTTTGACACTTTTAATCAAATTCTTGAGACATTAAGTCATCCGCCCTATGTTTTTCAAAGTTTCTCTATGGCATGAGACACTTAAAGGCAAGGTGTCTGTTTTTTCACTTTCTATGTTGTGTCTGGATTAGAAGAGGAATACCTGTTTTAGATAATAGCTTTGTCTCTATCTTTGATTTGATCATAAATTAAGTAATTTCTACAGCCTAATTCCACATTTCCTGAAAAAAGTAAAATTCATTAATTCATTCCTTTATATGATATTCTTTTCTGGAGAACTCGCGCAAATGTTAATCTAGCTTAGTTCACTGACAGCAGCATCACTTGTGTTATATGATTCCGTTAATGTCTAAAGATTTTTACTGGCACAGTTTGTCAATATAACTGTGCATTTCACACTAAATGCTATTTCTTGTTCTCATCTTCTATAAATTACACCTCTTTCTATTTCATCCTGCTTTGTAGCAATGCCCTGTCTGCCAAACGGAGGTGCAAGATGAATGAATTGAGGACAATATGCGAGGACTGAAGGCAAATGAACTCATGAAGTGCATGTTTATTCTGTTACGTTGTTGACTGTTAGTATCTAGTACAATTACGAAGCTTAAGTTATCGTTGTAAAAGATTACAAGTTTCTTACCTGCTCGATTATAAGTGCTCTCATATCTCATTGGCTTTGCTATGTAAACTGTAAAGTATCTCTAGTCAGTAAAAAAGAGGAAATCCTTTAATAGATAAATTTAGCAAGAGTGGCTTTTATCCCCCTCAGTCCACAAGCATACCATTCATCCCCCATTCCTCGCTCTTGTGATATTTGTTCTTCAGCTGTTCATTATTCATTAGGAGAGGGGAAAGCAAATTCATAGGATTCAAATAAAAAGAATACAACCCAAAACCTGGGAGCTCCAATTATCTATCTATACATTTTGAGATGACATTTTTATAGGGGAGACTGAGGCGATTGAAATCATAGGTTGTACAGTTGAAGAAAACTGGAGGGAAAATAAAAAATTCCATTGCCGGGAATCGAACCCGGGTCTCCTGGGTGAAAGCCAGATATCCTAACCGCTGGACGACAATGGATGATGATTAGAAAGATTCATACAATCTATTTCTACTCAATTACATATTCCCTACATACGGGTTGTGACTTGTTTTAACCCTACATATCATGGTCTTCCCGATGATAGTCCTAAACTCCAAAACAACAGCGGAAAATATTGTTTATTGTATGGTAATGAACGAATCACCAGATACATTATCATCAATGTTTTGCACTTCAAATGTTGGACTTCAGTGCAAATTTGCTTGAACAAAATTGCCAATGATGGCTTAATCGCAGCTGTAGAAAATATTGGCCAAAGACAAGACACAAGCAAAACCTAAACTCAACAAGCTCATCTCAGACGCATAAATAAATAATATATAAATTTCAAGCTAGACTAGTTTTTCTCAGAAAATTACACTTGAGGGTTTTGAAACAGTAAACACAACAAGAAATAGGAAACTAAAAACTATTGAACATATCTAATTTCTAGCTTCATGACATTTTAACTTGAGGTGTTTTAGTTCAAATGACAGAATTCATAGACTATTTAACTTGATAACTTGAGACATGTACAAAGGAGAAATGAAAGCTGGTCTAAGCAGAGCTACACAAGTTAAAATCATGCCTTCCAGCCACCATAAGCCATAGTTTCGTCGAGATCACTAAAAAGACCATGTTCTGAAAATTCACGAGCAATATCCTGTGCCAATTCGTCTGACAACTGAAGGTTTTGTTGTAATTCAGATGCTTTTTGGCTGCTTACATTATTGCCACCAGCAGCTGCGGAGGAATCACTATTGGAAATTCCCTTAAAACTGTTGCTTCTAGTTGGAGTGGGTCCATTAATAGAAGCTGCTCTGTTGCCCTGAGCTGCTGTTCCTACATATGTTTTGCTTCCCGATCCAAGACAATCTCTGCCCTCATTAACATCAGCACTGCATGTATTGCTGTTGCTGTTGATATCATGTAGCAGCCTCTGGATCATTTGCTGCTGCAAAGATTGGCTGCCGTGGGATGATTGCGGATGGTTCTGTTGCAGAATGCCACTAACATTAGGAGAACGCTGCAAAGGTTGCAGGACATTAGAACTTGAGAATCCACCGGCTGGTAAATTTTGCATGGTTCCAGGCAGTTGAGAAGCAGACCCTTGAAACGGCGAGGATGGCTTCTGGTTAGAATTGTTAAAAGCAGGTGGCTCATGTTGAAGTGAATTAGAATTCGAGTTAAATGAGTTTTGTCTCATCAACATATTCTGGTAGTTTGAAACAGCCAGGGAAGCACGAGGAGACCCACTTAAGGCTGCTCGCCCGACCATTTGATTACTACTGTTGATCTGATTATTTAGTCCAGCATTTTGTGCTACTAGCCTGTTGAGGGTTCCACGGTCAGTTGGAAGACCCTGAACACTTGCCAGCTGTTCCAACTCCTGCATCTTTTGCAACTGAACCTTGGCAGGATTGGTAAGTCGAGGAAACTTTTTTAGACACTCTGCAAGTAAAATAACAACTTAGAAAAGTCTGAAGAGGATTTATAGAAAATAGAAATTAAAACTTCATATGCAGGTTCAAGAATTCTAGTTCAGAAGAAAAAAAAATATTATATATTAATCAGTTCATTGGTTGACAAATACATTCATTTATGTGAGTAGAATATTCAGGGTAATCTAAAATCTTCTGCAAGTATAAAGCAGGCAGAAAAGAGATGTTAACAGCGAATTACTTGTCCCCGATTTCAAATGATCAAATACTAAAGTTCACCGTTGATAGACTCTACTTCTGAAATTTTTAATAGATACCCTAGCATTTTACCCCGACAATTCTTTCACCTCGAGTACCCAAGTGTTACATTTGACACTCAGACAGGAAACTTGACATTTCACCATGGGCTGAAAATGCAAATTTTCAGCTATTGTCTATTCCAACACTTGGACACGTGTCCATATTGGACACTTCCAGCTGAGACCAGGTAACATAGATCCTAGCTATGTTTACTGATGATTTGCTTGACAAGGAACTCTACATGGGTGATTAAATTATTGGTCAAATAATAATTTACTAGAAGTGATCATGTTTGAAAACATACAGAATCAGGGGGAAGTTGGTACTACATCGTTCCCCTTCTAGGACATTAGACTGGCCCAGGAATAATTATTTGAAAGGTGACTAACACTGCAAATTTGGTACTACAATTTAACTGAACAGTGAAACTAAATAAAGGGTAATAGTAGATTACCAATGGGTCCATCTTTCCGGTCTTTGCAGAAATCCATAAGATCTTTCATGCTGTTAAAAACCTCAGATATCTGTCACAAAGTAATTCAACTGAAGTTAAGATACTTCAAATCAACCAACCTTATATCATACTATTAGAATATAAAGTGAGAATCTACCTGTAAGCACCGCACATATCTTTTGGAAAATCCCAGATCATTTAGGGACTGCAACTCCAAACTCTTTGCAAGTTGCCGGCCAGCTGTCACCACCCTGACCAAAAAAACAGCAAGTTGTGAACATTGGGATCCACCGCGAGCCATGACTAAAATTTTAACCAACTGAATTGTGTGAAGGTAAGTAAAAGATTGGAATTAAGTAACTGATGATCTATGGCTCAGTCACAATAATCATAGACAAAACTTGACATATAGCAAGAGTATATGTGGGCTACTTCTAGGAGAAAAATGATTGACAAAAGGTCCTAAGATAAAATATGAAGCCAGCTACCGAACTAGTTAGCTAGATAAATAGGGGATTAACTACATATATCAATGAAACCCCTTCAAACAACCAGACGACAGGTTAAATGTATAAGAGGATACTCAAAAGTTCATCTTAAATTAAGTCACTTATATGTATCAAATATGATTAAGAAATTTGTAACTCACATATTGCTGTTGTTCTGCAAATCCTGCTGAGGAATCCCATCTTGTCCACTCTCTGTTATTGTACTTTGGCATTTCTGTGCAATCTGTAACAGCTGATTCACCTGGAAAGAAAAATTCTTAACCTTCCCTTTATTACATGATTCTTAGAGTGTTCATCTTGTACAAATTTACATGACCAATACTTTCATATGAACGGTCATATGACTTCGTCATTGATGAATAGAGCAGATAATACACTAAGAGAACATTTTAAGATACAAAAATAGTGGTTTATATTATAAAAAAGGTAAAAAAAATTAAAAAATCCTGAGTTCATTCTTACAGTTAATTCACCTCATATGAGAAACAGTATTTGTAAGATAACAAGTAGAACTTAATTAATTGATCCTCTAAATCCTGTCTCTTTATTAGTTCCAATGTTCACAGGACCTATACCTCTTAATTAACTAATAAAGGTAAACGAACAACTAGCAGAAACAGAAATTCTAAGAACTCGTCAATAAGGTTGACATGTTTATTGTGTAATCTACTGAGTACTGACCAATTATCTATAGCGAAGTTGCTAATCAATAGATGCAAATTTTCACCAGATATATTAAATAGTGAATCAAAATCGCAAACATAGTGCCATACGGCCCATACCTGTGGTGCAACCAACCTACGGGGAAGAAGTTCTTCATGGCGCCGTGCACAAAATTCCCAAGACAGTATCTGAAACATGTGTTGAGTTGTTCAGGAAAAATGAAGCACAACTCTATGTTATTCAATATGGGAAATGTAAGTATTGACCTTCAAGTCCGCAGTAAAAATCACACGCAGCTGACCCTCACGAACCACCCGAAGTTGCTCATACACAGTTTCTTGAACCGCTTTTCCATATTCCAGCATCATTATTCCAGAAGGAAATCTACACTCACGGGGTAAGTCCAAATACAAAAGCTCATCAATGACTCCGCTGCCAAATTTAATTTCATTCAGTCTAGGAAGCACTTCATAAGTTGCCTCTGTAGAAACCAGCAGCGAAGGTAAAAAGTTAGAATTGGGTCCACTAACATTAGACCATTGCAGCTCACAGTAGTAACATCAAGTAAAAAAAAGCTAGCCAATAAGGTCACAGCAAGACCTACTTAATAAATCAACAATTAATAAGTAATTCAAGACAGTCATATAATGAACCTTAGACTTTAAACATAAGAAACTGGCAATGAAAATAGGAAACAATATCTTCATTCAAAAGATAGATCGGTTCCCACTGTCTGCATTTTATATAATATTAAGAGGACAATGAACTAGAGATAAACTCAGTGCCTAAAGGATGTGCAATGGTCATCAAAGAAAGAGGGGAGGGGGCATAAAAGCTAATAAGTATAAGAAATATAACTGATTCGGATCTAACATATAACTGTCAAACAACAGTCAGTGAAACCAAAAACTGTCAGTGGTACCCAAGGCAAAAACTCACTGTAAGAAGATATTAGAGATCATACTGGAAAGAGCACAAAGACAACACTAATATAGAGAAACACTCACCAAATCCCCTTCCTGATTTTGAACCACAGATATCACATTGCCAAGCATCCTTCCAACCAGAATGAATACCATGAAAAAAAAATAGTTTGTGATATGCACGGCTGATTATTTGGAACAATAAATAATACAGTTATCATATCTTATCATTATCCTCGATCCTAAGTAAACAATCATGTCAAACCGGGGATCAATTGGTGAATACCATAAGGACTCATATGATGCGATATATTTGACTCATTTGTATAAATAAGAGATATAAACAAATAGCTAACCATGGCTGCCTGGGGGAATACGCCCAAAGAGTGAACCCCAACATTATCATACAACGACAAGCACCATCTTTTCTTTGCACGTGGAGAATAGTACTCGGCCACAAATTTCCTCCAATAGGCAAAAGCATTGTCCTGTTAGAAAGTTGATGTGGTTAAGACCTCATATCAGATGCAGGACATAAGCTGATACCAACTTACCAAGTTGAACAATACAAAATTTTTCACAATCCATTTATATAATTCAAATAGAAGTATGTTCCCCCTTTCCCAAAGAAAAGTCAACAAAAATTTACTCACAGCTGGCCGCCTCTGATGATATAGGTACTGCATTAGTCGGCGGGAACAAACACCGCCATCATAGGGTCGCTTTACACCAGAAGTAGGCTGTACCCCATGTTGAAGCTGCTGTCTCATCTTCTGCTGCTGCTGCTGCTGCTGCTGTTGTTGTTGCTGCTGCTGCAACAAATGGGCTCGTTGCACTTGTGGCATAGCCTGCAGCAACTGCTGTTGCTGCTGCTGCTGCCTAAGTCGCTGCTGCTGCTGAAAGAAAGCTGGCATAGAATCTTGTCTTTGCAGCATCTGTTGTATAGCCTGTTGTGGCTGGATGTCTTCCTGCTTAATATCCAGTCGAGGTTTCTTCTGCAAATGAGAAGTATTGGTGGTATCCTGAATAAAAGATCCAGTAACTCTTGGACCAGACGGAAGTGAAACTTGACCACCTAGAGCTGCAGGAAATGATGTGGCACTAGATGCACCTTGGTGCTGTTGACTCTGGTAGCAATTAGGTTCTTTAGTAGAGCTCTGCTGCACTACAGAGGACCCATCCATTACTGATGATCCCGAAATGCTTATGTTATTTGATGAGAATGACATAGGCGAAGCTGGTAATCGCATGTATGAATCTGTATTGATGCTAGCACTTCTCTGTAAATGAGGGCCCCCAGAAAGTCCCGAGTTTGCATCAGTCACCAATGAGCTAGCCCCAACACTAGGCCCAGAGGTGGGTACACTGTTTAATATCGTGGTACCTACATCTCCAGAACTTGGCCCTATATTAGAACGGAAACTCCCAGGAATTGAACCATACGAGTTTCCAAAAGAAGAGCTCAAGTGCGAATTTCCCACTCCATGAGACTGTCGATCCCCCTGGAAAAAGATACCAGACGTGGCAGATGAATTCACCATCCCTCCACCCACCCGAGAAGGTACCATTGGATGTCCCGCTCCCTGGTGGCTAGTATCCAAGTAACAATCCAAGCCTACCCTTTCTTCTTTCAAAACCAATAATCAATTCCAACACAATCTCCCAAATAGATTAAAATCTCGATAGCTACGATCCGTGCAAGATAAGCCCTGCTTACCAAACTCCCTAATTCAACCTTCAACACGGAAGGAGCAAAACGATTATCATTCTTGAACTAGTAAACCACAAAATTAACAGCAGATAAATAATAATCCATAAAACCACAGCAGCAAAACTTAGCAACTAAATCAAATTAAAATCAAAACTTCAACAATTGAACACAATATACAATCAGACCCACAACCCCTAATTTCTCCCCCAAATCAAAACCCTAACTTTCCACACCAAAAATCAACACCGCCATTACATAATTATTGCTAAAACAAGAAACAAAATCAAAATCAAAGAATCCCCCATCAATAATATGAGCAGTAAAATCAAGTAATCATCAACAATTATTATCACAAAACAAAACAAACAAACAACAACATACAACAAAACAATAAAAAAAAACAAAAAATTAAAAAACAAAAGAATAATAAACCCTAGAGAAAGTTAAAAGCGATGGAAACAGTGGAGACCTTGAGAGAGAGAGTCAATATATATATATAAAGGAGGATGCGCGCGTCTCCAGAATTGTTCGATTCAATCTTCTGATTTTTCTTGAATTTCGGAGAGAAAATATAATTATAATTCAAAAAATCAGGTCCAAGAATTCTAAAAGTAATACAATTCTTTTCTTTTTTAATTCTAAAGATGATACAGTTCTTTTCTTATTTGGTATTTCTTATTAAATTCTAAAGATGATACAATAGTATTTCTTATAGAATTCTAACAATGATACAATTCTTTTCTTATTTAGTAATCCTAAAAGAAATAGGATTATATTTATTCAAACTAATAATAATAGATAAAATACAATTTATATTTAAGTTATGTAAAGTAATATATGCAATTCTTATTTTCGATAATATATAATATATTGAAGATATGTTTAACGGGAACACGACTGAAAATAACTTTTATGGAATTATAATATTATTTCGTATCAAAATTTATAAAAAAGATTATTTATTAGTATTGTGTTTAAGGGGAGGACGGCCCAAATTAATTTTTACCTAAATAATAATATGTTTTTATTAGTATTATGTTTGACGGCAAAGTAGCTAAAACAATATTTTATCTAAATAACGCCGCCGCGAAGGATAAAAAATATAGTTATAATTCAAAAAATCAGGTTCAAGAATTCTAAAAGTAATACAACTCTTTTCTTATCGAATTCTAAATATGATACAATTCTTTTTTTATTTAGTTTTTCTTATTGAATTCGAAAGATGAGACAATTCTTTTCCTATTTAGTAATCCTAATAGAAATAGGATTATATTTATTCAAACTAACAAAATTATAGATAAAATACAATTTATATTTAAGATTTGTAAGGTAATACGTACAATTTTTATTATCGATTTAGTCTTATAATTTTCTTAAATTTCGAATAGAAAATAAAAGATTGTAAAGATAATAATCATTAAAAAAACTGATAGCAACAAAAATTAGAACCATAAAAGAATAATAATTTTTAACTAATAAATAGGCATCAAAAAATAAAAATAATTAACAAATAAAATAATATATAAAAAATAGGAATCATATATTAATTTTATGATAATGTAAATGGGTCTTGATTAGTATTGTGTTTGACGAGCACGGGAGGCGGCCCAAACTAATTTTTATCTAAATAATAATAAATTTTCTATTAGTATTATGTTTGACGGGAAAGTCGCTAAAATAATTTTTATAAAAGAATAATAATTTTTAACTAATAAATAGGAATCAAAAAATAAAAATAATTAACAAATAAAATAATATATAAAAAATAGGTATCATATATTGATTTTATGATAATGTAAATGGTTCTTGATTAGTATTTCGTTTGACGGGCACGGGAGGCGGCCCAAACTAATTTTTATCCAAATAATAATAAATTTTTCTATTAGTATTATGTTTGACGGTAAAGTCGCTAAAATAATTTTTTATCTATGTTATAATATATTTTTTTGTTACACAATTCAAAATAATCTGTAATTTTGTCATAATTAGAATAATTTTTAGTAGTATTGTGTTTGACAGTAAAACGACTCAAACTAATATCTAAATTATAATGTTTTGTTATAAGTATTGTGTTTGACAAGAGAGCGGCTCAAACTAATTTTGATCTAAATTATAATATTTAATTTATCATAAAAATAATAATTATGAATTAATATTGTCTTTGACGGGAGGGGGGTTCGAACTAATTTTATTATTAGTATTGTGTTTGAAAGGATGATCACTTAAACAAATTTTTATATCAATTATAATATTTTTCATTTGTGATATGTTTAATGAGAAGATGACTCAAAATAATTTTTATCCTATTATAATTCTAATTCATATCAAAATTTATCACGCCGCCGCGAAGCGCGGCTTTTTTATAAAATATAATCTCTAGAATTGTTCGATTCAGTCTTCTGATTTTTCTTAAATTTCGGATAGAAAATATAATTATAATTCAAAAAATCAGGTTCAAGAATTCTAAAAGTAATACAACTCTTTTCTTATCGAATTATAAAGATGATACAATTCTTTTCTTATTTTAAAGTAGGATGCAGCCGTCTCTAGAATTGTTCGATTTAGTCTTCTAATTTTTCTTAAATTTCAGATAGAAAATATAATTATAATTCAAAAAATCAGGTTAAAAAATTCTAAAAGTAATACAACTATTTTCTTATCGAATTCTAAAGATGATACAATTTTTTTCTTATTTACAAATCTTAAAAGTAATAGGATTACTAGCTATTATTGATAAAATACAATTTATATTTAAAATTTGTAATGTAAGTTAATACAATTTTTATTTTCGATTAGCTCATCGTCGCCATCTTGAACGGTCAGATTCTGATTATCACCAACTTAATTTGTATTGCTTGCAACAAAAAAAAAAAAGCAAGGATGGCCCTGTGTTTTATTTATTCAATATAACAATTATTGAACAAATATAATTTAAAAATACAATTCTTATTTTTAAAAGTTATAAAATTTATAATCTTATTATATTAATTTTTTTCAAATTATATATCTAAAAAATAAAAACCAGCATATTGCAGAATCTCAAATTGTCTAAACAGGTTTGTAGCGCTAAACTCCCATCGTTCCATAGTGGTCAAGAAGATTGCATCTCTATTATGAAAACATCTTTAAGATTTTCACAACCTCATTCAAATAGTATGCATTGACTTACAACCGATCTCGATAATAGTTGGATTCAATCTTATAATTTTCTTAAATTTCGAATAGAAAATAAAATTATAATTCAAAAAATCAAATTCACGGATCTTAAAACTCTTTTCTTATAATTTTCTTAAATTTCAGATTGAAAATAGTAATACAATTCTTTTCTTATTTAGGAATCCTAAAAGGAATAGGATTATATATATTTAAACTAACAATCCTAGATAAAATACAATTTATATTTAAGATTTGTAAGGTAATACATACAATTTTTATTTTCGATTTACTCTTATAATTTTCTTAAATTTCGAGTAGAAAATAAAGGATTGTAAAGATAATAATCATTAAAAAAATAATAGCAAAAAAAATAGAACCATAAAAGAATAATAATTTTTAACTAAAAAATGGGAAACAAAAAATAAAATTAATTAATAAAATAAAATAGGATATATAAAATATGAATCATATGTTGATTTTATGATAATGTAAATGATTCTTGATTAGTATTGTGTTTGACGGGCATGGGAGGCGGCCCAAACTAATTTTTATCTAAATAATAATAATTTTTCTATTAGTATTATTTTTCACGGGAAAGTGGCTAAAATAATTTTTTTATCTATGTTATAATATATTTTCTTATTAAAACGGGACCACGGTTCAAAATAATTTTATCCAATCATAATCTTTAATTTTATCATAATTAGAATAATTTTTATATTTATTTAAACTAACAATCATAGATAAAATACAATTTATATTTAAGATGTGTAAGGGGATACGTACAATTTTTATTTTTGATTTAGTCTTATAATTTTCTTAAATTTCGAATATAAAATAAAGTATTGTAAAGATAATAATCACTTAAAAAAACTAATAGCAAAAAAATTAGAACCATAAAAGAATAATAATTTTTAACTAATAAATAGGAATCATAAAATAAAAATAATTAATAAAATAAAATAGGATATATAAAATAGGAATCATATATTGATTTTATGATAATGTAAATTTTCTTGATTAGTATTGTGTTTGACGGGCACGGGAGGCGGCCCAAACTAATTTTTATCTAAATAATAATAATTTTTCTATTAGTATTATGTTGGACGTGAAAGTGGCTAAAATAATTTTTTATCTATGTTATAATATATTATTCGTTAAAACGGGACTACGGTTTAAAATAATTTTTATCCAATTATAATCTTTAATTTTATCATAATTAGAATAATTTTTATTAGTATTGTGTTTGACAAGAGAGCGGCTCAAACTAATTTCGATCTAAATTATATTGTAATATTTAATTTTATCATAAAAATAAAAATTATGGATTAATATTGTCTTTGACCGGAGGGCGGTTCGAACTAATTTTATTATTAGTATTATGTTTGACTGGATGACCTTTTAAAAAGAATTTTATACTAATTATAATATTTTTTTATTAGTGTGTTTGACCGGAAGATGACTCAAAATAATTTTTATGCTATTATAATATTAATTCGCATCAAAATTTATACAAAATTTATAACGCCGCCGCGAAGCGCGGCTTTATTCACTAGTTACGTAATAATTTATGTTAGCGCGTCTGTATGTATAGGTGTACGTATATAGAGGACTGGAGCTGTGGAGTTAGATTGCGCTTATATACCCAGCGGGAATTGCAGAGGAAGGTGACTGGCTGAACCGGTTAATACTTGTTTGAAACCGGGAGTGGCCGGTGGATGTGGGACACGTATTGTTGTTATCGAGTGACGTAATAAAATCGGTGATTAATCTTGCGGTCAGGAGACGAGGTTGCGTTTTGTGTTGTGGGGTATATCTTCTGATCGGGCAAAGGATACAGTACTCCCTCCGTCCCTCTGATTTCTATACACTTTCTTTTTCGGGATGTCCATTTCAAAACTTTCCTAAAATAGTAAACTTTTATAATATAAAAATCCCACTCACCCACTAACTTCATCTACTTTTCTCAATCTATCACTTAAATATTAATGGGTCCCACTACTTTACCTATTTTTCTTTCTCTTTCTTATTACTTTACATTACTGTATACACTTTTCTTAGTCTCCGTGCCCGATACAAATGTATATATCTCAATGGGGACGGAGGGAGTACATATGGAAGAATAGTGAAGTCGGGTTGTACAAGCGGCCGCTTGGGCTTGTTCGAGCAAGCCCAAAAAGTTTATATTCGTTAGTTAAAAATTGGGCCTCCCTTTTTCTCTGAGCAACTCGTATCCTTTGATCCTTTTCTCCTGCTTCGGTGACTAGTCCGATCTTCATCTGTTAGTAACCGTATCCTTGTAATTGGGCCGTATCCTTGTAACTGGGCCGTAACTTTGAACCATCACAACTAGATGACCATATAACAGATGGGCCGTGGGCTTTTCCCCAATTACAAATTAACTCTTACATCGTACAGAAACCAAAGTATGGGCCGTGGGCTCATCGTGCAGCAGCGGTAGATTATGAAGTGCTAGACAAATCTTTCCAACGTATGAGGATTGATAACAACAAGTTCAAGAATCTACTTATAAGCCGAAAGAAGTTGTGTTTGATTTTGGATTTGGATCACACTCTTGTCCACTCGACATATGTTTACAATGCCGAGGTTAGGAGCTTCTCTTACTTGGTTAAGTTGAGACCTTTTGTTCAAGAGTTCTTGAAAGAAGCCAGCAAGTTGTTTGAGATGTATATTTACACTCTTGCATCACGCGGTTACGCGTTGGGAGTTGCTAGGATTCTTGATCCTGATGGGGTTTACTTCGGGTCAAGAATCATCGCGTCAGAAGATTCTACCGAGAAATATGAAAAGAGCCTTGATGTTGTGCCTGGTGTTGATGAGAGTTTTGTTGTTATTTTGGATGATTTGGTGCGTGTTTGGTCAGGGTACTTGCGGAATCTTATTGTTGTGAGGAGGTACTTCTTTTTTGATCCGCCTAATAGGGTGTTTCGTGATGAACATGAGGGTTCAGGAGCTTTGAGCTGTGCATTGAAAATCCTTAAAGAGGTACATACTCTGTATTTTAGTAGAGATGATCTTTCGGGAGACTGTGATGTGAGAGACCTGTTAGAAATCGTTATGAAGAATTTATATCCGTTTGCTGTCGTTGATAACTATAAAAATGTTGAAGCAAGTGATCACTGATCAGACATGTTTTGAATGACAAATTCCTTCCATCAGCATTAGCCTAATTAGCCTGCTAGACTGAGTTATGAATGTTGCAGCCTTAAATCAGGATATGGATTATTCGTTTAAAGTTAATTTGTTTTTATTTAACCATGTAAATTGTTCTGCAAATGCTTCTTATATACGGAAAGAAAGTTTATTGTGAATGAGGCATTATTGGATAGATAATCTTGAGCATGGTGGCGGAATCAGGAATGACATTACATTTTGGTAAAGCTCATGGACAATAATTTAATGTAAGAAATTATCATAATTGAGGACAAAAAAAGTTGTTTGTTCCAAAAAAACCATATCAACAGAAATGTAATTGAGTTTACTAGTGCCGTTCGTCACTTATTGATAACTCACACTGGTGAAGGTTTCATAATGATCCAACTGCAGAGTGACCAGATGCTGCAGCTATGGAATGTGAACCCCTAGGAAATTTATTATTTGTTCTATAAAAAAGAGTTACGTTTGCCAAATATATACACATTTAGAGTTATTATCTTTTAGTTTTAGTATCTGTTTTCATATCTACCCTTAAGGAGGGAGGCTTAGAGCAACTCCAGCAGCTTCCCTATTTGGAGTCTTAAACCAAAATATGAGGAATATAGGAAAATAATCCACTCCAACAGTATCTTAGTGATTCCCTAAGAGCATCTCCAGCAGTGTCTTAGTGTCTTCCTTATAAATATTATAAAATATTGAATCCTAGTGATTTAGGACAAGATTTTGTATTTCAACTCCAACAATGATCCTTATAATTCATTCCTTATTATTATTATAATAATAAATTTGGAAAAAGATTGATAAAAGATGGAAAGAAGAGAGAAAAAATAAGTTACAATAAGAGAGAGAAATGATTTTTTTATTATAGAAATCAAATAAGGCATGGCTAGTGGTGCCTTATTAATAAGGCATGGAAGGAGGATCCTAGTGATTTAAGGCACCTCTAAGATACTGCTGGACCACTAATTTATGTCACATTCCTTATAATTGGACTTAGAACATGAAATAGGGAATCTGCTGGAGTTGCTCTAAATCACTAAGATCCACTAGCCATGCCTTATCTTTAGGTAACCTCTCTCCTCTCCTAAATCTTATTTTATAATAAATTTTGAATACAAACATGTTCTCTCTCTTCACCTATTGCAATAATGATAACTTTTAATGATAAAATAGTATATAAGGAATGAATATAAGGAAATATTGTTGGAGGTGAGAATAGCTATTATTATCTTAAGTCACTAGGATCCAATATTTTATATTATATTTAAGGAATGGGCTAAGATGCTGCTGAGATGCTCAATTGATAGCACTAGAATGGAAGCTAACTGACTAACTCCAGAAAATTTGATTGTGGTAGTTCACCAATTAATGTAAGTAGACTCATTCGGTAAAGCACAGTTCAAGTTTAAATGCGTCTGTTGTGGTCGAACAGAGGTAATAAACTTTGGCAAGAGGTACTAATGGTTCTGAAGCTTACACTTATCTGCAGAGCTTCTTACATCTGGGGGGTGATAGACTAAACGACTTTTGAGCGACGAATATAACAATATAGAGCTATCTTATCTTAACCCAAGATATCAAATTCTTGAGTAGAAACTTATTATGCTTTTGCTAACTAGTAATTGAAAAAATTGGGCAAAGGCACCTGCTCATCACTGTTAAACCTCTTTCGGTGTCATCCGTAATAAGTATAAGTCCCAGGTGCTTCCAAATGGATAATCATCTATCCTAGATTGTCTCGAGGAAGTCTATGTCAAAATATTTCAAATAATGTAAAGAAAGAATTCGTGTAATTGTGTGGGAGGGATGCACTCTATGCACAATATACAAACATTGTATGTGGTAAGTGCTTGGTTTCATAACACCTGCCTGGGTCTAACATTACACGATAATGATTATAGCTGAATTGATAATATGGCGTGAGCGTTTTCTTTCCATTGGTTCCTGATTCAAAACAAAGCGGGGCATTTTTTTTTTATTTGGAGTAATAGAACCTGCTGCTAAGTATTTTTCTGCTTCAGTAGATTATTACCAGAGCAGTTCAAGGCGTGCATTATATTATCCTTTCTTATGGTGTGTTTAGGATGTAAGATATCATTTCAAATACCGGATTTACCTGAATTCCAAGACGTATAGTATCTCACAGGACGCGGATTGCTATTCTTGAACCTCTCCAGCATGTTAATAAGATGACATTCTAATATCAGTCAAGTTTGAGTAAGTGATTTAAGATGACATTCTGATATGCCGATTGCTATTCTGTTGTATTCTAGATCCGAGGGAATTTAGGAAAATAGAGGGAAAATAATAAACTAGTTGAATGATTAAGACAAGACCTGCTTATTGCTCAAGGCCAATAAACATTTCACCCTGGTTCATTTAGGAAAAGAAGATTTCCAGCCTGTATCCAGCTTGGAGATGGGTCCGTTCGAGTTCATTGACGAGACTGATGAATTTATCGTTTTAAAGATGAAAAGGCTGTTCGAAGGAATTAGTACCACTAAATTATGTACATGGTCAGGATTAGCCTTGTTTTCTCCGAATGTAAAAAGATTGCTTGATTCCAAACAAAAAATGAGCTAAAATTTTCAGGAACAGAACATGTGGACTACTGGAGTCCCTGATACAAACAAAATCAATGTTAATTCAGTTTCCTCTTTATAATGTTGATTGGCATTAGGTGAGAATTTTCGTGATGTCGTTCCCTTGAACTTATTCCGTTCCTCTGTAGTTTCTACTGCAAGTAGGTGTAATAGTGTCGACTGGAGGTAATGACAGGAAGACGATTCTAGAATTCCAGTCGTATGATCTGCGAAAACACTGCTGCAGCTACTTTCATTCCTCTGAATGTTAATTGTACAACTGACTGGTAGGGTTCGTCATAACTCCTGCCTAATATGGCCGCTCAATCCTGTATTTAAGCATTTTCCTCCAGTAAATGTGGCTTCATCCACAATGTTAGTAACCTTTTAGGTAAGATACGGGGTCGTTTGGGCAAGCTTAAAAAAATGATTTTGTGCTTAAAGTAAAAAAGCGGATTAGAAATGAGAAGTAAATAAGTTAATAAATTGTTTGGAAAAAAAGTGGAAACTCTAAGAGAGAAGTTAGCATTCTCAGCTTCTTAAAAGTGCTTCTACTTATTTACGGGTTAAAAAAACGGAAGCCAGAAGCAGCTTCTGCTTCTCCAGTACAAACAAGCCCATAAAATTTTCATTTATTTCACTACTTTTAAATAAAATCCAAATTTTTTCAAATAAACGTCCTCAGAGCCGAGGGTCTTCAAGAAAACAATCCCCGTCGTTACAAAAAAACGCTTATACTTAAATGATAGGCGCCTGCCAACGATCGAAAAAAGGGATCGGTGTTTTTAGAATTTTGCGTAAATTTGCAAGTAGTGATGAATGCGATGGTTAGATTTTCGGATGCTTGCGGGATTCACATGAAAGTTTGCTTAAACATTGGGTCCAAGGAGCAAGATGGGCAGAGATGTTGTGACAAGCATGTGTACCAACTGAACCGAACCAAACCGGGCCCTGATGTATAGTAGCTTGCAAGTATGTATGGGTGAGCCTGCAGGCTTGAGCTGCAAGATGCAGACTGTTTTCACAGACGTGCATGTTATTATTCGAAACTTGAGATGCTTTGCATATGACAAAATGGTAAATGTTTTTGAGTCAAAGCAACAGACAAGCAAAGGCTCGAAGAATCATTTTGGATCTGTACTTTGTGTAAAAGCATTCCATAATTGTGTGTATTTTAAAAAGAATAAAGAGCACTAGAAATTTCCAGTTTGATCAAAAGAAGATGGATGGCAAAGTAGCGTGACTTGTATAGAAATTGGTTCGGTACTGTTGTTGGCTTGTTGCGGTATCAAAAAATTATCAAATTATTTTTTAATTTGATAACAATATTTATTTTATCGATATTACTTTAACAACACAACAGTTTTGAAATTATGATAATTATAAATTCAGTTAAAAACAAACTATGATTATAAATTTAGTTAAAAATTATAAAAAATTTCTCCGAATTTAGAACAAGATATGAAAATGTATAAATATTTTCAAATTCTGGTCTAATAGCAAACTTTACTGCTAATACGAGGACTGAATTGTAGATTGGGTTGTTGCGATATTATATAATTTTATCTCTTTTTAAAATAATATTTGTTTGAAGCCTAACTTTTTCTTGATATTTATTCCACTAAAATGTGCTCCTCTATTATCATCCGGCTCCGCCACGGCCCTATCTGTGCCCCCGACAAAACTTTCATTTCTGACATTTTATAATCAAATCTAACATTTATTTTCTATATAAAACTTTATTTGGGCTTGATAGTTTCTAACAATATCGTCTTTCAAAATTGTGCTACCAGCTAGAAAAAGTATTCGATAAATTTTAGTGTGATTATAAAATTCATAGAGATGTTTGATAATATTTTTAACATTTATCTTATTTAAATATAAATATATGTCAATAAAGTAAAGGTAAACAAGAATCGGAGAAATATTCTGCGACAGCAAACTACTTGACCAAGTAATGAGACTTGATACTAAAATTTATAATCATTTTACATAAAAATTGAAATATATATTTTTTTCAAAATACTTTCCCTAAACAGTTTTAAAACAAAATTGTTATATTTATTTGGATAAGTCATGGTTTGTCAACCGACTTGATTATCGATTTAAATTGTGGTTTAAACATTAATAATAAAATTAATACTCTTTAGTGGTTGGATTCTAAACCTCATTGCCCAGCTTTCGCATGCTACTCATCCATTAACCTATTTAGGTAGTGATTTTTCAAAATCCACATTCAGCATACATAATTTCGAGATACATATACATGTTATAAGAGATGGGATTTGAGAGTTTTGTCGACCCTCTTTATTTGGTATGCATAAATTCTTATAAAAAAAAATTAACATATACTCCCTCTGTCCCTCTCATTTGTTTACAGTTACTATTTTGGGATGTCCCTCTCATTTCTTTACATTACCATAAATAGTAAGTTTTCTCATCATTACACCCACTATCTTCCCCCACTATCTCATATTTAACAATAAAAACTACTATTACACCCACTAATTTCCTCCACTATCTCAAATCTATTATTAAATATTGATAGGTCTCACCACTTTACCCACTTTTCATCTAACTTTACTCATTTTTCATACATTGTCTTGGTCTCCGTGTCCCCCTCCAATGTAAACAATTGAGGGGGACGGAGGGAGTATCTTCTAACAAAATGAAAATCCTAAGTCATGAAAGTCGAGAATTATGTTAATTCTCTCTCGTCCATATTTATTAATATATTTTCCTGGACAAGCTAGAATTTTATAACAATCTCGGAAATTTATTGACTACCACATTTTTTCGTTAATAATTCAAAATACAGTGTTTTCATTTTTGTTTCGTTTATAATTTACACAGTACTTTCTATATACTTGGATTAAAACAAATCTGGACTAACATCTATTAAAAATGGTACTACAAATATCTGTATTTGTCATCTGAAACAAAGAGAATAAAAGCAAAGGACAAGCAACCAGCAAAAGCAAGATTAAAAAGGAAGTAATACCATCTCTCAATTGGGTGGTGTAGATCTCATGTCACTACAAATCCAGGGCCCAGATTCAACCACGTGAGACATTAATAAATAAAGCCAACCCACTGTCGGTGTTATTTTTTCGACAAATAATTAAACGGTTTGTTTAGTGTGTACCCATGAGCACATGCTAAGTGGGGAAACTTTTGTAATTGAGAGATTTTGGTTGGTGTATTTGCCGGGAGTCCACCATTATCAAGAGAAAGGAGCCAATCAAAATGATCCAAACACAATATTTTCCGCGCTTAGCATGTGCTTATAAGCACACCATAAAAAAACCGATAATTAAATACTTTGAAGTTGAGCTGAAGATAAAAATAAATGTACGCATTTGTGACGCTGACATGCGACTATAAAATTAAGATATTACCGGTCGCCTAACTTGAAATTGAAACCCCAACGTTTCATAATAGACATCTCTCGTTTTCTCATCTCGCTCTACGCTTCTTTTTCCAGCTATACTTATCTCACAAGAACATTTGTTTTTGTGATTAAATTTTTTAACTAAATTATCTACATCGAAAGACGCTCATTTCAAAAAATTTATCTTTCTGCGAACAGAAATTACTAAAATATATTACTAATAATTGACGAGTCCGTATCAGTTATTTTTTAATATTTTTGTGAATTATGAATTCTTCAATAAAATATTGAAATCTCGCACCGACACAATTGGGAAGTGAATCCGCAGGAGGCAGTCTCTGACTTCCTGCCCTACACACCACGGTGAAAGACGAACCAAGTTTGGGTTCTCAAGTCACAAGTTACACCCCTATTACACGGTTTAAACTTTAAACACTCCTTCTCCTTGCAGGTCCCATATTTTCCAATTTTAACACTCCTTCTCCTTGCAGGTCCCATATTTTCCAATTTTTTCCGGTAAATTTTGTGTGTATATATATACTTTAATAATTTTAATGATATAGCCTTGTTGAAATTCTGATCAAAGACCCTCTTTTTTAATTAAAAGTATGTATATTTTATGAAACTAATCATCCTTTAAAAATATCCTATAAATATGGAACTCCAAAATACTACTTCATGTCATTAGATTGGGATTTAAAAAAAAAATATCATGAAATTAAGAGTATATTAAATTCTTGGTATATTTAATTGAGATGTCAAATTATACTATAAAAGTTGGTTGTATTCAATGGTATTCAAATGTTGATGAACTTTTTTTATTTCATAAAATGACGAATTTTGTGGGATTGTTGAGTGTGTTTTAAAGTTTTTGGAATATCACCAAAATTCATGAGATTTTGAAGAATTGTCCTTTCTAAAAAATCTATATCAACTCGACGACATTTTATCAAAAAACTACATAAAATTATATAAAATCCCATTAAAATTTATAAACTAAAAATAACCCCATTAAAATCCTAGGTGAATATACCCCATTTAGTATTTTGATTTACTAATAAAATGATTAGATTGATAATAAAAAAAATTCAATTGATAACTTCAAAAGTACATATTTAAAGTTCCTTCAAAAAAGATAAGTATTAAATTAAATTAGACTTTCTTTTTATATTTTCTTCTATATATATACCTGTTAAACAAAAATTGAAAAAGACTGAAATTAGATAAATAAATACAGACAAAATTTATCAAGAATTTTAAATAGAATACTCTAGATAATTATATATTCTACATTGCTGTATTTAGTAAAAATAATTTTATAAAAATCTCTGATTAATTTTCAAACAATATTTTATCTATTTATGGATTATATTCTGATTTGATTTATTAAAAAATTCTAATTTGAACATATCAACCCGTTAGTTCAAATTACTAAAATTCACATATATAATGTTGCAGCAGCAGCAGCTGTATAATTATCTGGTGATCATGTGTTCTGGTTGTCCATTTTCTTTCTATTATACTACCTCCCCTCTGCTTCTCTTTCTCTCGTCTCTCCACAGAGTCTCTGAATTCTCCCTCGGCTTCTAATCTCTCTCGCTCTGCACTATTTCAAGCCACAATCTCATTTGCCACACAATCACCATCTTCATAATATCATACACCCTTGACTTTATCTCACCCCTCTTACAACTTGAAACATTCACCTCTTTCATTCATAACATAAACTCACT
Source organism: Daucus carota subsp. sativus (assembly GCF_001625215.2). NCBI lineage: Eukaryota > Viridiplantae > Streptophyta > Magnoliopsida > Apiales > Apiaceae > Daucus > Daucus carota. Next base: position 37,245,665 of record NC_030386.2, on the reverse strand, counting down.
TGATATTAAAGCCAGAAGCTCTGTTTGATCAGCTTGGTTTTCAAGGTTTTTGCTTTGCTGGAATTAGCTGGCTTTGTCTGAATGTATTTTATATGATTGGTCTATTTCATGCTTACCCACCAGATTGGAAAATAAAAATAAAGTCAAAGCTTGAGTCTTTATCAGTCTTGAAACGCAGAAACACACTGTTTTGTGTGTTAAGTAGTATTTGTTGAGTGAAATTTGTGTTAAGAAGTGGAGAGAAAGATGATGAGGATGAGGAGTGGAATTACGGAAATGCCATCCAACAAAGGTGGCCCTGGTGGTGCAGAGAATGAGTGGGAAATGAGGCCTGGAGGAATGCTTGTTCAGAAGAGAGACCCTGATTCTGATCACCCTAGGGTTCCACCTCCACCTACTATTCGAGTCCGGGTTAAATTTGGCTCCATTTATCACGAGATCAATATCAGCTCTCAGGCTACTTTTGGTAACTCACCATTCTACATTGAAATTTCTGATATTCATTGATGATTAGTTTTTATGTATAGTTTTATGGTTGTTGAATAATATAAGATCATGTCGGGGCCTTCCTTTGATACCTTAATTTATTTATTTTTTGTAATGTTGATACCTTAATGATTTTGATGGACTAGTTACTTGACATAGTATTAGAGCGTTAATAGTGAATTGATCAATGCATTGTCCAGGAATTTTGTAGGCTAAATTACATTTTTATGGGTAGAGTAGGTCTTTAGTCTTGTCAATTGCCACCAGGGGATTGATGAATTGCGGTCTAGCAATGCTTTCGTTTTGTAGATTTAATTTTTAAGAACCTTGTACAGGATGATTTGTTAATGAAGTTGTTGTGGTGTTGCAGGAGAGTTGAAGAAGATGTTATCAGGGCCAACAGGGCTGCATCATGAAGATCAGAAATTGTTGTTTAAAGATAAGGAGAGGGCGTCCAAAGTGTTCTTGGATGTTGTGGGAGTTAAAGATAAGTCGAAGATTGTGCTTGTTGAGGATCCTATTAGCCAGGAAAAGAGGTATCTTGAAATGAGAAGGAATGCAAAGATGGAGAAGGCTGCAAAATTCATTTCCGAAATTAGTTTGGAGGTTGATAGGCTAACCGGACAGGTAATGTCATCTTCAATTATCTGAACTGAGTGTTTTTCCACTTTTGTCATATGTATTTAAAATGGTTCTAGAGTCTAATATAGTTGAGGCTTATGGAAATTGAGCAGGTGTCTGCACTTGAATCTGTAATTTCTAAAGGTGGAAAAGTTGCCGAGAAACAAGTTTTGAGTTTAACTGAACTGTTGATGAATGAATTGCTCAAGTTGGATGGAATTGTAGCAGATGGAGATGTGAAATTGCAGAGAAGATTGCAGGTAATAACACTTATTAAATTCTTGACTATTATAAGTTTATTTGCCTTGATGAGGAATTAAATCTAATACTGTGCCCTATTTTAAAGGTGAAAAGAGTACAAAAGTGTGTTGAAACACTTGATCTGTTAAAGATCAAAAACTCGAGCCAAAGTGTTATTGATGGAAGTGATATTAGCGATACTATTCAGCAGCAGGAGAATAAGCCCGAGTCAGTAGTTGAAAAGCGTGAAGAACAGAGGTATCCAAATGGTAAAATACCATTCAGAACTCAACCGCAATCAAGGCGTACCACTGGCCATTCGCAGTTACAGATGCAGCAGGACGCTGCAAGGCACTCACCATCAGCACCAGTTGTTATAACAACTCAATGGGAGACCTTTGATCCCGTGCCAGCAATGCCAACGCCTGTCCAGCCTGCTGCATCAAGCGGCAATAATACAGTACACCCGAAATTTACATGGGACTTGCTCTAATTGGGGAAAAGTATATGTTTTGAGTGTTGAAGTGTGTCTTTTTAGTTTGTCATTGTTGGTTTGGTATCTATTCCCCATTATTGTCTGTACTTAGAATTTTGGTAGCATCTCTTTTCTCTGTCATTTACTTGAGAAAATAAACGGGGCTACTACTACATACTGCAACATATAATATACATTTCATACTTCCTTCGATCAAGTTACTTCTTCCTTGTTTATGGCATCAATGAGAGTGTTGATCCCAGTAGCAATAGATGGATCAATTTACTTTCAAGTACTCGTTTCGAAGAATGTACTTTCAAGTGCTAATTTCAAAGAAAAATAAACAAAAGGTATAGTGTCTGCAGTGTTAAATCCTCCTCCTAGTACCTCAACGTTTTAGAAGAACCAGTAACAGGTTTTAGAAGGACGGGTAATTTAACATGGTACCAGAACCAGTAACAGGTTTTAGGACGGGTAATTTAACATGGTAACGGAGGATGTAGAACATGATGACAATGGATTAGTTTAAGTATCATACCTACAATTGGTTAAGTAGCCATACAATAACTATGATCGCCTTGAAACTTTTTCCAGATATAGATGAAGTGCACAAGTTTAAGTAACTCCAAAACTGGAAAGGAGATGATTTGGGAGATACAGGTGTTGAAGTAAGATAAGATGATTCATTTGCTTTGCCTCCTTGTGAAGGAAACTGAGCTATCATGGTTCTTGGTCATATGATTAGGTGAAATGGTGAATATCCAACCAACTCAAACGTTAGGAACTAGGTGTCACATTATGTGTCTTTCCAGTTTTGGTGTTTTGATGATTTTACCTGCATAAGATACCTTCTATTTTGAAAAGTTTAAAAGTATTTTGCAATTGTGCATGTCACGCGGTTTGGGATAGCACTTTTGATCTATATTGTCATTTGCAGTTGTCTTTGTTGCAACTACGGGTAAACGCCACATTTGCTGACTGCTTATAAATCAGTCGAACGATGTCTCTCTTATTTCTTTACGGTTCAATTGAGTTCTGTTGATTTAGGGTGAAAGCTGAAGTAGATATTGAATTGGCATGCATGACGTAAGAGCAGTTGATATCAAGAGTGTCGAAATATTAGTTATTGCAAAAGCTTATCAAGCCACTGGATCATTCTTTAATTTGAGCTATTCTGAATTAAGAAAATTTTATAAATTCTTGCGTCGCAGAGGAGAAAATATATATACGTGTCAAAAAAAAAAGGGGGGGTTTAAAAAATCCTGACAAAAAAGTTTAAATCTGCTTACATTAACAGCTGGGTTTGGTCTTTATTTGGGCTGGGCCAAGCGATATATGCTACTAAAGAATTTATGGCGACACTGATTTGTCTGTTTAATGAGAAGGTAATTGACAAAGCCCATAGGCCCAACAAACTGAATAGTTGAGAAATGGCATAAAACATTTTAACAAAACTCAATTATTAAAAATTTGTTAGAAAGTGACGGCAAATTATTTAGCCTTTCAAGTTCTGTAATCCGAAGGTTTTTGGATTTTTATAATGAGTTAATTGTAATTTATAACTCTTAAATTTGACTTAATTGCAGAAGAATTATTCATATTTTGAAACGTGATATTTGGCCTCCCAAACTTTAAAGAAATCAACGCAAAAAAAACCATCCAAAAAAAATATGTGTAACGAAATCAACGTTTTAGAGTTGTGTTAGCGAATGTAAACACTAGTTTAGCATGTTTACATTATAATTAATCATTAATTAAAAGATTTTTCCATCTTTATCTATGCGCTTACACCATGATTATTCATTAATTAAAAAGATTTCCCGTCATCGATATATTTCATATCGATAAGGAGACGTTAGTTTTCAATTTCTCATCTCAATACACATTTTTGTATTTTGAAATTTAACATGAAGATTTAGTAAACATCAATTAAGTGCAACGATGTCTATTTTGAAAACAAACCCCTAAAATAATCTAATCGGCATTCCAATATATACTTAAATTATAGAAGATTAATTAAAGTGAGTATTATTAAATTTTGTTCTTTAAAGTTAAATATATGTATTATTATTGAGGTAGATTTATTTAGGAAATAGTAATACTCATTCTATGGGCCTGGGCTAAAATTTTTATTTAAGACAAAATCAGTGGGTTCCCACCGCTCTGTCCGAAAAGTCCTGCAGAATAGTAGCGGTAGTACTTGTATCAATAAGTATAGATACAGTATACATACATTTGATCGCAGAAAATAAATATTGTAAGAGTTTGGAAATCAAGAAAAGGAATCTAAACTTGATAAGAGCTTCTGGGAAAATTCAATTAAGTAACAATAACTAGGTCCATTGACTATTGTGCCTATCCACACTCTGTAAGTCAGCTCTATACCTGGAACAAGAACTTCTTCATAAATCTCTCTCTCTCCCAGTCTCTCTCCTTCTCTCTCGCTGGGTCGCTGTATATAATTATTTTTTCTTGCTTTGAATGAATTGTTTATATAAATGTGTGGCAGCCTTCCAACCACTAACAGATCCCAACATCACTGTGCGTGTATTTTCTAGAGAGATTTCTAGAGAGAGATAGGGGTGGGGGCCACAAAAATCCCTACTTTGTATTTTAGCTTTACCTTTTACATTACATCACACCCTTCACTATTCTTTTACCACTTCAGTTCTTTCTGCTTTGCTGTACCAGTGTACTCTATATGCCTATATATATAGGAGTCTCTTCGTAGAGGATTAGGCTTTGATAATAGTGTGGAGAGATTTAAGAGAGAGAGAGTAAAAGGTGAAAAAAGTCAACTTGGTCTTTCTATAATTTGTGGAATTTCATTTTCATAACATGTCTTTGTAGAGGTATTGGAAAAGATCCCACCTTTTTATCTGTAATTTCATTTTAGCTTTCATTTTCTTGTTGACTCATGACAGCTAGAAACTGTCAAGCCATATTGCCTGTACCTTAACTGGGTTATTTGTGGTGGGAGAAAATATAAAGAGCAGCGATAGTAATTAAAGGGTTTTTTATGGTTGTGTATTGGTACCCTTTTATTTTGCTTCTTTAATTTTCTGAGTTTTGGTTGGTGAGAATCAAGGTCTTGTCATAACTTTCATTTTTATGACTTTGAATCTGATCACTGAGATGAGAAAGAACATCTAGAATATGTCCATTTTGGTCTAACTTTTGTGGGTTTCCTTGAGTTTGGATTTTTCGGTGAGAAAAATTTAAACAAGGGTTTGTTTTCTTGGATATTTATTTGATGAGTTTTGGGGGTTTCTTTGCTGGTGGTAGTGGTAGTGGTGGTGGCGGTGGTGATGCTAGGTTGTTGGTTGATAGTCCATACACTAACAATAATATGGCCATTTCTGCTATTCCTCACCATCACTTGCTTACACCACCTATTGCTCAGCCTCACTTCAACTCTTCTGCCCTCTCTCTGGCCCTTGTATGCTCTCTCTCTCTCTCTCTCTCTCTCTCTCTCTCTCTCTCTCTCTCTCTCTCTCTCTCTCTCTCTCTCTCTCTCCCTCCCTCTCCCTCTCCCTCTCCCTCTCCCTCTCCCTCTCCCCCCCTCTCTCTCTCATCCTCTCTCTCACACACATGAATGTGTATATGCAAGTGTGTTAATAAAGCATGTGGACTTATATTAATAAAGCATGTGGATTTATATCAGATATGTTAGCATGTTGATCTTCCCAGTGGTTTTCTTGATTGTGATTCAACCATAAATATTAATTTCCTTGTTTGTGCTGTAGTATAATTGTAACGTGTATATTATCTGGTAGATAAATAAATGATATTGGATTTTGTGTAGAAACCCAAGATGGAGGGTCTTGATGATATGGGTCTGATTGGTGGTAATTTTCATCCTGGTGCAATGGTAAGGACTAGAGAAGAGGAATTTGAGAGCAAGTCAGGCAGCGAAAATATGGAAGTTCCTTCCGGTGATGAACAAGAAAGGCCGAGGGGTAGATCTCAAAAGAAAAAGAAATACCATAGACACACTCCCTTTCAAATCCAAGAGCTTGAAGCGTACGTGTTAACACATTTTGCAGATTTGGCGTGTTTCAAGTTTGTTTATTAAATTACCGTGTCTTGATTGCTTTCATTTTTCATTAGTTCATTCAAGGAGAATCCTCACCCTGATGAGAAACAAAGGTTGGAACTTGGGAAGAGGTTGAGCTTGGAAAACAAGCAAGTCAAATTTTGGTTTCAGAATAGACGAACACAAATGAAGGTACTAATACAGATTCTTTTTTACTGTGTACGACGATAAATTAATTGAAACTGATGTTAATTATGTGATATATAGACTCAATTGGAGCGCCATGAGAATTTAATTCTGAAACAAGAGAATGATAAGCTTCGAATAGAGAACATTGCTATCAAGGAAGCCATGAGAAATCCGATTTGCAGTGGGTGCGGTGGAGCTGCAATACTCGGTGAGATATCGTTTGAGGAAAATCATCTTCGGATTGAGAATGCAAGATTAAAAGATGAGCTCAATCGCATGTGTGTCCTGACTAACAAATTCATAGGAAGACCTTTGTCTCCATTACCTGGTCCCTTCCCTCCTGCAATGTCAAACTTCAACTTGGAACTAGCGGTAGGAAGGAATGGCTTTGGTGGTTTAGGTCCTGCAGAGGCATCATTGCCCATGGGATATGATTTTGGCACTGGTGTTCCAAATGCTTTGCATGTTATGCCTTCAACCAAACCTGGCATGGCTGGGCTTGATACACCGTTTGAGAAATCGTTGCTTCTTGAACTTGCTTCAAATGCAATGAATGAGTTACTGAAGTTAACTCAGATTGATAATCCACTCTGGTTCAGAAGCTTGGATGGAAATTGTGAAACACTAAATTTTGAAGAGTACACGAGGACAATTACTGCTATTGACATGAAGCCTGGTCTGAGAACTGAGGGCACCAGAGCCATTGGTATGTCAACTATCAACAGTGCGGCCTTTGTTGAGATGATGATGGATGCAGTAAGTTGTTTAATTTCATATTTGGTTTTGATTCTTGTAGTTTTCTAATTCTACATATTGTTTATAAGATTTGATTACACACATGAGCATGAAAGTTGAGTGACAAAGAGATTGTTTTCCGAATTAACTTAATTTGTAATCCAGCTAGTTAATATAGCTATAGTGTTGGTGATGAACGTCTATATTTTCTGGACCATCTATTATGTGTTTGATTCGAAAAGTCTATATTGTATAGTTTTGGTGACTGTTTCATGACTTCACATTTGTATAGAATCGATGGGCTGATATGTTTCCTGGCATGATTGGGAGTAGCTCTACTCTTGATGTAATCTCTGGTGGTATTGGTGGCTCTAGAAATGGTGCTCTGCAGTTGGTATACATCTTCAGAATTGTTTCCTATATTATTATATTTCCTAACCAAGGGTACAAAATGAAGCTTGAAAATTTACACTGTAGATGCATGCGGAGATCCAAGTCATATCACCATTGGTCCCCACTCGTCAAGCGAGGTTTCTTCGATTCTGTAAGCAACATGGAGATGGGGTGTGGGCTGTCGTCGATGTTTCTGTTGATACCGTCTGTGAAGGTCCAAATCCACACACATTTATGCATTACAGAAGGCTTCCTTCTGGATGCGTTGTGCAAGATATGCCTAATGGTTATTCTAAGGTAACCGATTATACATGCTTAGTATGTTTCTTCCTGTATCTATCTTTGATCTCTCTTGTTTCTTTCTTTGCAATTTATCCTTGTTGATTCAGATTGTTCACAGATTGCTTTTGTTGCAATCGTTCCTTAACAAGGATCTATGTTCTTTTTTACCGCATTGTTGTAAAGTAATGGAGTGCTGATAGTCTAGCTTACTTGGCCCGTCCTCTGAAACAGTTTAAATTGTTTAGTCCTAATTATATAAATAGTACTTTGACCTCAGAATCTGAACCTTCTACGAGTACTTTAAGTGTTTTACCTGCGGAGATGCTGCTTAGATTTGTTTTTATAATATGATCTACATCTTTTAATCTTATATCTATACTTGTTTCAAGACAAGAAATGGATATTTTAATATCAGTGGATTAGTGGATACTTTATATTATATTTATGCATCTCAAATATAATAAAATAATTGGGTCACATGAGAAAGCCTTGGAAGTTCCATCCCTCTTTTTATAAGCTATATATATGACCTTTTTTGTCTCCCGTATTTTCTTTTACTAATCACAATGTTATACAAACTGGATACAGTTTCCATGTTTATCAAAACATGCAAAGATATGGCATTGATTTCTTGATCATTATGTTGCCTGAAAGGGAAAAAAATATAGCTAATTCTGCAATATTTCATTCTAAAAGGGAAAAATAAATAGCAAATTCTGCAATATTTCATTCTAAAAGGGAAAAAATATAGCTAATTCTGCCAAACCTTATTTATTACCTTGCTAGTATAAACCGATTCAAGGGTAACACTACTCTTGGTCCTTTCGAGAACCTGTTTTTGCGGCACATTAATATGTAATCCACACTTTTTTCTGGATTCATGCACAAATCTTTATGATGAAGTATCTACATGTGCATGTTCATGTTTGTAAGTAATTTCACTGCTTCACAATGAACTTATATTACAGACTGCTGGGGGGAATCCCAAGCTTCGTGTCTGTATTAAATTATATTAAGATATTAATAAAATATATATATAAAGATTTTAGGAGGAATCATTTGGTACTGACTACTGCTATACGTAAACAATTTGTACTCTGTTGTTTTTACTTTCAAACTGAAATGTACAATTTACCAAGTGAAATCCAATATTGTATTTTCTGCTGTTAGTGTTGTTGCAGTACTGCATTCTGTTGGTATGCATGAATACAATCTTCTATGTTGACTGTTGATATATTTAATAGTTATTTTGCAATTTTATCTTGCAGGTTACCTGGGTAGAACATGCAGAATATGATGAGAGTTCAATCCACCACCTGTACCGTCCTTTGCTCCGGTCTGGCATGGGATTTGGTGCACAGAAGTGGATTGCAACCCTTCAAAGGCAGTGCGACTTCTTGGCAAGCATCATGTCCTCTGCTGGACCCAGTGAAGACAATTCAGGTCAGTTGGCATCCCGTTGTCCCACTTGATTATTTAATTATAACTGTAACATGTGATATTAATATACATCCATGAAAAACAGTTATCACACCCAATGGGAAGAGAAGCATGGCAAAGTTGGCGCAGCGCATGACTCGTAACTTCTGTGCTGGAGTTTGTGCAACAAAGCACAAATGGGAAGTTGTCCAAGTCGGGAATATGGGCGAAGATGCAAGGTTGATGATACGTAAAGGTGTTAATGGACCTGGAGAGCCATCTGGCATAATTTTGAGTGCCACATTATCTGTTTGGATTCCTGTCCAACAGCAGCAATTGTTTGAATTACTGCAGAATGAAGAACTGAGGAGTCGGTGGGATCTTCTGTCCCATGGTGGTCAAATGCAACAGATGATCCGCATTCCTAAGGGACAAGATTCTGGCAACAGAATCTCTCTTTCATGTGCTAATGTGAGTTCACGTACTCTTACAGTATAAATTTAAGCAATTATATACTACCATACAAATCAAGCAGTATCAGCATAGGCTGCAGTGTCAAATACAAATACTTGATATTCTGACTAATTATTTATGTAAAAGAAGGAAAAAAAATTGACAGGGCATGGCTTCTTCTCCACTGAGCCATCTTATTTTATTCCTGTTGCAAGTTGTCTAGCCATACAAGTGCATGGTACCCCCCCTGGTCATTTCTGAATTTTCTGTTTAACGGATGCTGCAGGCTTCCGGTGGTAATTCAAATCAGAGTAACGTGTTAATACTACAAGAGACATCCAGTGATGCATTCGGATCACTAATAGTTTCGGCAGCTGTTGACATGTCATCAATGAATGTGGTAATGAATGGGGGAGACTCTTCATGTGTAGCCATCCTTCCGTCTGGCTTTGCAATAGTGCCGGATTGCTTTCCAGACTCCACAGGGCCTAATGAAATGGTGGGAAAAGAAAGTAGCTGCCAAGGTGGCGGTTCTCTTCTGACCGTTGGGTTTCAGATAATGGTAAGTGATCTCCCTGCAGCTAAGCTGACAGTAGAGTCAGTCGAGACCGTGAACAATCTCATTACTCGCACAATTCAAGGAATCAAAGAAGCAATCCATTGCAATTAAACAGAAAGGGCTGGAGTAAACTGACTGAGTCAAGAACGAACCGTGGTAAATCCAATGTCTTGCGTCGAGTAGCGAAGGATGATTATGAACTTGACAGGGAAGCATGCATGGAATGGTGGTTCGGGTATTGACTCAGTTCACCTACTGGAGATGAGTTAGCTCTTACTATTCAGTCACTTTATTTATTGTGTATCTAATTTGTTTGTTTGAGAGAGAATAATGGACTCCATAAACTCTCCTGTCTAGTACCATGTCTCTTGATTTCTTTCCTTCTGGTCTGGATACATTTTTTTATTTCTTAATCATTAGTGCTGTGTGAGGTTTGATCAAATAGCTCTTTATTTATTTATTTAAATAGCTCTTAATTTTTGTACTTCATATTTCCTAGTTGATGGAAAACATTACTTTGCGTTTCTTTTAGTTTGACGGAATTATAAGAGCTATGAATTATAAATTTGAAACTCAGTAAGATTGAAATTAACAAAGCGATAAAATATAAAATCTGAATTTAAAATCCGATTCAACAAAAATTTGATATATTCGAGTTTGGTCTGAAATTTTGAAACAAAATTAATAGATATCGAAGAAAACTTAAATAGAATAGGTTCGATTAAAATTTGACTTGATTAGATATATAATATTTTTAGTAATGATATTAGCACAAAATTATTCGATTAGGCGTGTGAATCCACGGACCGGACAATTATAAACTCAAATTTTTTCAAACTCAATTTCGAGCTTGACTTGATTAATTTTTAGTGAGATTTAAATATTTTATTAATCGAGTTCATCTCGTTTACACTCTATGATATAAGCTTCTGCAATGCATGTGTAATTGAAATGTGCATGTGTTAGTTGAAATGGAGTAGTTGAAAATTAAAATGGAGTGGAGCAGGGGCAGCTATGCGCTCTTATTTTATAAACTGAGCCGTTACGAAGTATCCCATGTTTCCTGGAATCAAGTTTCGATATTGCTAAATTCAATTTTAAATTATTCGCATGAAAATGTCTTATTAAAAAAAATCGGGTGAAAATGAATATATATTTGTTCGTAGCATATTTTTCTAATGCTGTAATGCACAATGCAAAAACGAATATTAAAAATTCGATTCCATTGAAAATATTGAAAAAGTTTATAAAAAGACAAATATTTATTGAATCATAAATCAGCGTCGGTATTTTCAATGCTACCCAAGGACAAAAACAAAACAGCAGCTTGACTTTTTTCCTAAGTTAAGCGCCTAATCGGTAATCTATAATTATATGTACATGAACACAAGGCTACTAGGTGTGGGTCCTAGTATGGTTCCATCTCAACATGTAATAGTATCTGTAATGTCGTAAACAAGATTTTGTAATGACCCAAATCCAAAAATTCAACATTAGAGAAAGAAGGCTCCTAGATGTGGTGCCTGTTTTCTTCTTCCCCTTTTTATTCTTCTGTACGCCCCTCTTTCCCCTTCTCAATTTCACCTAATATCTTTCCGATTTTGGTTCAAGATTGATTCTTTACATATTCATTGAGAGAGAGAGAGAGAGAGAGAGAGAGATTCTTAAACCATTCATTGGCATATTGCGAGTGTGTGTTTGTTTGAGAGAGAGGAGAGGGAGAGAGAGGGGGGAGAGAGAGAGAGAGGGAATTTCATTGATAGTGAGTGTGTTTCTGGGGTGTTCTGAAAATGGGTAATTCATTTGGGTGCTCAGCTTCTGGAGAAAGACTGATCTCAGCAGCTAGAGATGGTGATTTTGTTGAAGCCAAGATGCTTCTTGATTGCAATCCTTGTCTTGCTAAATACTCCACCTTTGGGGGCCTCAACTCTCCCCTTCACTTTGCTTCTGCTAAAGGCCACAATGAGGTCAACCCCCTTTTCATTTCTATGTCTATATCTGTATGTTTGTGTAATGATCTTTCTAGCTACTTATATTCTTTTTTGATGTATTGTATTGTGTTTAGATTGTTGCATTGTTAATTGAGAATGGTGCTGATGTGAATTCAAGAAATTATTGTGGCCAGGTGCAGTCTCTTTTCTTTTTTTGTTATTGATTTAATTTAGCTTTCCCAATTATTGGGTGTCAAGTTGATTTAGTGCTTCATACAGCATTGAAAGAAAGTTGCTTTACTTAACATCTGTAAGATAAATTCGATTGTGTGTGCGTGTGTATTGGGTTATATTCTAGTGACTGTGGATGGTGTGATGGATTTGGGTCCTATGTTTCTTTTATATTGCGAATAGACAGCATTGATGCAAGCTTGTAGATATGGGCACTGGGAAGTTGTTCAAACTCTTCTTTTGTTCAGATGTAAAGTAAGTTTTTGTTTATATATTAGTACTTTACGAAGGTTCTTTCTTTATTGATCATATATTTAATGCAATGCGCAAAATGTTTCGTCAGGTTACAAGAGGGGACTATCTTAGTGGGAGGACTGCTCTCCATTTTGCAGCCGTCAATGGGCATGTTAGATGTTTGAGACTGGTGGTAGCTGATTTTGTTCCGAGTTCCCCTTATGATTCTATAAATGGTCAAGCTAATGGCGGTGATGCTTCCAACTGCAGAAACAAACCTGATCAGAGGTATGCCAGTTTTTGTTTTCTGTTTTCCTCTCCTTTTAAAATTTAGTCAAGAGACCATGACATATTTGAGCAGTAGTATAAGTATGTGGGTAATGTTGCAACAGTAAATTTATGCCAGTCATGTTCACGCAGCCAAGAGGCAACAGTAATGTATGGAGGATTGAGCTTTGCTCCAAGTTAAGCAACTGTTAAGAGTGTATATGTGTGCTAATATATCTTCACTTAGCTTATACCTTAATGAACTGATCTGTAGTGGAAGAAATTAACCATAATCCTTAGCATTACAGAAGTAGTATCAATACCCTTTATTAATAACCGAAACCCGTTTCAGTGGAACATCGGTACCAAAGTACCAAAATTTGGTCATCATATAATATATTTAATTATTATTATTATTTATCATTATTATACTCCTATTAAAAGTATTATACTCCTATTAAAAGTTATAAGACATATATATTGGTCAGGACATTTTACATAACGAGTACTCATGATATAGAATTCTATCCTACTATAATTAAATATTTTAATTTTTAAAACCAAAACAATTTAACTTAGAAATTAACTCTATAAAGTTAAGGTATAAAGGAAGGTTCAGTTCTTTATTGCTGTATTAGGCTAATGGTTTCTTAACCCATTATCATAGCCGTGTTAAGTGTTGCTGAAATTTTATATTAATCAATATGTTTCCAGTAATCATCTCATGATCCTGTATGAATCTAATTTTCATATTTCAGCGCCTTGACAAAGTTTGTAAATAAGGCTGCTGATGGTGGTATCACTGCTCTTCACATGGCTGCACTGAATGGCTATTTCGATTGTGTTCAGCTACTGTTAAATTTCCAGGCGAATGTTTCAGCCGTCACATTTGATTATGGAACGTCAATGGATATGATAGGTACATTGTTATTCTCAAATAAAATCTATACTCGTTGTTTGCTTTTAATTTCTAGTTGTTACAACTTACTAACATATAAATTTACAGGAGCAGGGAGCACCCCCTTGCATTATGCGGCTTGTGGGGGAAACTTGAAATGTTGTCAGGCAAGAGTATAAAGAATATAATATTCTAATATAATTATAGACTTCTTGATGTTTGCGTTTTCTTTAAGTATTGACATGCCAATCTACTCTGCAGATCCTCCTTGCAAATGGTGCTAGTCGTTCAATGCTAAATTGCCACGGGTAATTGATCTCTGCTGGCTCCTCTTGCATTCTCATTGCTGTTGTACTAGTTCTTGTTTCTGAATGTTATTAGCTTAATGAGATTTCATACGCCATTTCAGGTGCCTCCCACTTGATGTTGCTAAGACATGGGGACGTCATTGGCTCGAACCACTGTTAACGCCTAATTCTGAGTTGACAGTTCCAGTGTTCACCCCTTCAAATTATTTGTCATTGCCACTCATGAGTATTCTTAACATAGCAAGGTAATTTGGGTTAGTATTATCCATATGTGCCCATAGGATAGACTCTGCAACCTAGAAATGTAATTTTGATTTATTTTGCTGTGAATCCATTGCTTGTCTCATGCCAGGACCTTTTACAGCAATATATTGAATTATGGCTGGGGGGCTATGGATTATTTGCTACACTTTCAAAATAATTAAGCATGGAAACTGGTTTCTAATGGGTGGAAATACTTGTAATCATATGATCTAAAAGACTAAAAGTCTAAAACAATGAAACCTATGGTAGAATCATTTTAATAACTTAGAATGAACTGAACCAGCCTCACTGCCTCAGCTTTGGGCTTTTATTCAATTTGAGTACGTGCTGTTTTGTTTTCCAATTGTTACATCAATATAAATAGTGTAAGAATTCTAGGTCTTTGTCTTCGCCCATTCCAAAGGATCTCATCTTACAGTTATTCATACTGTTCATCTCCACCATGTCCATTTGGCGGATGTGCGGATAACCGGCCTAAATAGCTGATTAATCGTTAGGTGGCCCCGGGTGGTGAAGTTTGTAGAGCGATGGGGAAATCTTGAAGGAGGGTTTTTTCACAGTCTCATATGTTGATTTTGTATTGTATATAATATTATATTTATATTTTGCATGTGTGTGTGTGTGTGTGTGTGTATGCAATATATAGATATATCAGATGGTGATTTTGATTTAAAGGAACAATATTTAATTTCTAGCGCTATAAAAATTTATCATATTGTTAAATACAATAAACTAGAAGTTTGATTGCACTTAGACAAGCCCAGGTGCATAAACAAATTAAGGTGGCAGAGTACCACTTTAATACGAAATGGGGGCCAAGGTTTGGAACAGTAACCATAAAGTTTTATAATGGTCGGTGTGTCTAGATATATGTGCTAGGGTACTATAAAATATAAATTAATTCGAAGTGAAGATGCTAAAGTTTTTTTGTTTTTTGTTTTTTTTTCCAATCAATAATTTTAACAATCCCTTCTTCCTTGTAGTTCTGAGTTATGAACTTTGATCAACTGAGTAGAAAAAATGAGTATGAGTTCATTGTATTCCAGTCAAATATCTCACGCAGGCTGTCAGTCTCAGCTTGTTTGGTTCTTCAAAATTCCTCTTTCATTGAGGGTGTCTATTTGTCTGGTGCATACACTTGCTCCGTCATTTATTTTTCAGTTATCCTTTTATTATATCGAATGGTCATGAAGCTGTATTTGCATTTTCTTTGAGCATATGATGTTTCTTTATGAAAAATATGGCATTCTTGATTGCATATATACCTTGTTTATCTTATCAAAATGATAAGGGGGATCACTGAATATATATATGGTGTTATCAGAGAGTTTGGTCTGCAGTCTTCAGCAACTACTGATGATACTGACAATTGTGCTGTTTGCTTGGAGAGGCCATGTACTGTAGCTGCTGAAGGTATACTAATTCTTTTTGTTATTATCATATTCTTTTAGGAAAGTTCTATCTGTCCTTAAATCACATGACCTTGAAGTCCATCATATTTTTGTCTTCATCTTTAGGTTGTGTTTAATTTAAAACTGACTTGTCAACCTTGATATTTCTAAAACATCTTAAGCAAGGCTGGGGAAGGATCCAAATCAGGCTTTTAAGTTAAAAAACCCGATGCTACTTAGGATTCAGCTGCCTTCTTAAATTCTTGAACTTAGTTAATATTCCCTCCATCTTCCAAAGAACCCTTCGTGCATTTTTTACTCTTCTGAAAATTAAACTAAGAGATCATTTTGAGTTAAAATGCCAAACATCATTTGGTGACGTATTTATTGAATGTTAAACATGAAATCTTAAATAAACAGCAAACATTGCTTTCAGATATAAATAGATCGAGAGTTAATATATTTTTGTAACGTTTTTAAAGAAAAGTTTGTGCAATTTGTTACAAAAACGGTCTTCGTATCTATTAGTAAAGCAGATGTTCCTGAAGTTGTGAACTTCCTAAAAAGAAAATAAAGATGAATTCATATCACATGTCTACATGTGGTAGCTATTAAGTATTAACCCATGGTAGCTTCAGTTTTATATCTGGTAGCTATTACCCCATGGTAGCTTCAGTTTTATATCGAGTATCAGACGGACCAATCTCTTGTTCATCGTTGGGCATCTGAACTTATGATATGAACTTGTTCAGGTCTTTCAGCTCTAACAAGTTCTGGTAGAGCTTGTGGTATTGTACCAAACAATGAAGAATGAACTAACAATTAGGAATATATAGCATACCCAAGCTTGTACACATATCATAGTGATTTTATTGCAACATTCTTCAAATTATGGAGCCACGGACCAATCTATTCTTTTTAAAAAGAATGAACAATAAAAAAAATAAAATAAAGAAGTCCCTCATAGGAAGGAATACTGTTCACAGCCTATAGTATATAACTGATATGTAGCATTTTTTAAATGTTACTGTTCTAAATTTTACAGGCTGCAGGCATGAACTTTGTGTAAGATGTGCACTTTATCTTTGCTCCACAAGCAATATTGGTTCTGAACTATTAGGTCCTCCTGGCTCCATCCCATGTCCTCTTTGTCGACACGGTATCATCTCTTTTACTAAATTGCCGGGTTCTCAAGCAAAAGAAATTAAACTAAACATGTCTCTCGGCCTATGTACCCCGTGCATGATACACACCCGAGAATCAAATCATTTGACACCAGCTTGCACCCCTGAAATTCGAAAGAATCGTGTAGCTTCGGTATCTTCAGATATATTTTGTCCAGTTACCTGTAGCCCGTTTCCTTCGGTTGCAATTCCTATGTGCACCTGCAATGATGGATCATGCCCATCTTTTGAACCTAGAGAAGGTGCAACCGAAGATGAATCTTCTCGCTCACAATCTCCATCTGTAGACGAAGATAAGATGTTAACAGTGAGACCAGAGAGAACTAGTTGCTCAAAAATGTTTTGGAGCAGAAGAAGCTGTAGCAGGGAGCAACAATGCAATTCTGAAATAAACTCTTGACTATCATAGCACAACACCTTCCAATTGTTTTTCTAGCCTAACTGATTACATTATTTGAAGAGGCAGAGCAAGTGTTTCTATGTTTGATGAGCTCTTGTTTTCTCGGCTCAGCTTTCTGGCGAACACTTTGCATGGGAAAAAGTTTAGAGATCCAGCTTTGGGTTTGCCTGGTCCCCTCATAGCATATTTGAGCAAGGGTTTCCAAAACTTCTACTGCAGGTAAGTTATTGAAGGATTGAAAATATAATGTTATCACATTGCTGACGACGTAGTAGTTCCTATAACAGTTGTAACTTGTATCGTATTGAAGCCCAGTATTAGAAGCGGGTAGATGACTGAGTAATTTTAACCGAGTCTTCTTGATTATGGTCATTCTGACCAATTCTGGCGCCAAGAATCTCTGTGGTGTATATGTATTATTGGGAATTTTGTGTTAATAGTTATGATTGCTCGTTTGCTGTGAGAGAATACACTTCTAAATTTACTACTATACTTGAATAATCATAGTTTTTAAATTAAATAAATAAAAATTATATGTAAGCAGTACTTACTGGGGCAGGAGTACATTCATTTGATGTAGGATGAAACTAATTTAATATGCAGGTGTCATAAATTAGAAAATGAACAAGTCCATGATTCAAGTGACAACCGTTTGTATATACGAACAGTGAGGGTATTTCTTTATGAACTTTTCTAAAATTGTAAAACAATTATTTTGCAGACATTTATTTTTTTACAGGCTTTTTCCGATAAAACATGTCGGCTTCTGCTTTTCTTGTTCCGTTTGTGTAGAAAGTCAAAAATACTTATAAAAAACTGAAAATGCTCGTTTTTGTTTAAGGATTTCTGCTTCTTTGCCAAACAGTTTAATCATTCATAAGTCTTAATTTACTTCTCATTTCTATTACCTTAAATCTACTATACACCGTAAGATTTACTTAAATTTACACTCTTATTTAAGTTGCATATGTATTCTGCCAATGTATTTATACCCACTATTTTTTTTCTGTGAGCAAGATTACTAGTAATTGACGTATAATAATCGAATTCAGAACCCGTGCGCCGTGCACATTATTATTTGAGAGAGGAATATAATGAAAATCACTGCTATAAAAATTAGGTATGATCCGTATCCTATGGCAGTATCCTTGCAGATACATATCCAACAACAATTGATTTACAAGCCACTATAACTTGGTGCTTTACAACTTTTGTTATAAAAAAGCTAGGTGTTGATCACTCATTCGACGCACAATCGTAATATAAGTATATCAAACCACAGTGAATCGGAATCCTACGAAATTAAGATATCAGATCCTAACATTAACCAGTAGAATGAAAAGTAACTTTCCATGTCCCAATGACAAATGTTTGATAGCCAAATATTATTTTCTCGAATCCATTTGTCTAGATTTGAGACGGACAGAGAATAAACCTTTACCACTCGAAGAGTAAACATTTAGTAGAATTGTGCACCTAATTGATTAAGCTAGTACAAGGTATCTCCAATACAAGAATGATGACTAAAGCCTTGAAGAAAATGGAGTTATTAATAAAAGAGTTACACATGCAAAACCCTAAAAACATCTCACACACAACAATCACGTACATATACATGAATCATGGTACTGCCAAGCATATGTATGGTACTTTAGAACAAATGTTACACAGTAGTACTCATCAGGATCTTCTTCTTGCAGCAGTTTCTCTTTGAGCATTGAAGTAGACAGCAGCCACGGGGAGACCCAAACCATACTCCTCAGAGAAGCATCTGGTGCTGAAATTGTCTCGCGATGACGGTGCTCCGTTCACTGCATGCCTTCCTCTCTGCTTAAACAGAACAAAAACGTAGCGGTGGATCCCTATCACCGGCTTTGGCGTCTCGTAGCTCAGTACTTCTCTTCCTGGTAAAATAATTTAGTTATACACTTGCAAAACTATTATCTATGAGTACTATCAAGAGGGTTTGTGCATAATGCGTGTCCTCATAGATCAGTGTTGAGTGGAGATTCTAACCGAAGGAAACGTCTGTTGTACCCGGAATATCAGTCACAATCCTGAAATTCACGTATCAGATAGAGACAACTAATTGCGATGATTAATCTGTTTATGTTGGTGCATGTGTGTACAAATAGTGAGTGTTTTAGTATACAATTACAAACCAGTGGATATGTTCCTTCAAATATGGATCGCTGGGGCTCGGAGCATCCGGGTCTGTCATTATCTTCAAAAATGCACACACTTTTAGATCTAAATCATAAGATACATTCGACAAAATGTAAAACAAACCAGTGTCTGAACCATGCAGAGCTCTTTTCTATCAGACTGGAGGTCGAGAGTTCAAATCTTGTAACAAAACGCACGAATTTATTCAAATAACAAGATAGAACAGGAGGGGAGAAACTAACTACTTATAACTTACAAGTGTATAAGCTTCCCTCAAGTCCTGACCACCGATCTCAACGCGAGGTCTCCACGTAATGACACTAGGCATAAGCTCATGACCATTGCAAACCAGCTTATTACTGTTATATGTAACCTTCATCTTCACACTAGGACTGAAAATATCCACCACTTCTCCCACAACTCTCCCTGCTGCAAGTGGCTCTATCATTCTAGACATGATCTCCTAATCAAAAATCAGATAGAACTTTAATTAAAACTTCTGGTATGCAATAGCTTTATATAGACAGACAAATGGGAACTAACATGAATAAAAAAAGCCCTTTACAATGAGTAGTGTTTCCAAACTGAGAAGGCCTCTGCCGACTCTCGCTTTACTTGAACCTTAGACAATTTCCTGTTAAGGAAATATATTCTGAACACCTAATTAATTTCCATTTCCAGAATTGTTTTATGCATTACGATACTCTACATTATATACGCACTGCAAATTTATATTCCATCGCATAAATTAAAAATCAATAATCTTGCTGGAGCTTGTCGACATGTTGAGATCCTCGCTTGTCTGTGGGTGATTGGCCTCAAGAGAATGAGGAATATAAGTTTGTGGTAGTGTATAGAATACAATATCTTTAGGCAATTGGGCATTTTAGCCATCAAAGTGGTTTTATCAAGCTCTATATTATAGACTGGTATTGCAGAAACAGGAAAAAAGTTAAGTTATCTTCAAGCAGTTGTGGAGAGACAGAGAGTGCAGAGTTAATTGTTTATCTGGAACTGGAAGATGCTCCCCAGCGGTTCAATTAGTTAAATAGTTTAAGACTTTGAGTAGGCATGACCATGCAACTTTCCTCATTGGTCCATGTGGTTTTTATGTAACCAGTAAAGACTTTCCTTGTACATAGCGGCACAGGGGCAGACGTGACATTCGAATCCTGTTAAGCAAATTTTCGGAAAATTAAAAAAATGTTTCATTTAATGACAACTATTTCAAAATTATTAAATTAAATGCTCGTTGTGATTAGAAAAATTGTATAATAAAGTTTCATATAAAAACTTGTACATATTCCTGTTTAAAATGTAATATAATCATCATAAAAGTATCTCAAACTATCGCCTATTAGTGTGTATAACGAAGACGGCATGGTAGTGGAATAGTAACAACCCAATACATGACACTGACCGAACACTTGAAAGAATTACGAACTTTATGATAATTGATCCACTATAAATAATGAGGCAACACCGAATCATATGTTGAATTCCCTGGAAGGTCGACACGTTTTTTAAATCTCAAAGTTGAGTCATATTCAAATTGAACTTTTCCCCATATTCCCATTTGATCTTTTCTTGATAGCTAGGGCTCCTCCACTAATATTGGTACATGTATCACACATCTTCTGTCAAAGTAAAATTCTTGCCGCTTTTAAGCTCCCTCCCTGGCTATCTTCTCTTTCACTGAAATCGCTACTACGTGTTCTTTATATCATAAGATTCCAACCTCAATTGAGTTTGAGGAGAATAGAAATGAGTTTTTATCAATAATACATTTTGTTGTAAAATTTCATTTTCATTAATCAAATTTGAAATTTGAATCTTATAACTAAACAAAGATTTATCCATGTTTGAATCGATCAATGTAATATATATTAAATTTATTAAAAGAAATTATAAGAAATATAGATTACTGCTATTGTGCGTCATTTTTTCTCATGAAATTTTGATATCGGAAAATAAAAATAAGATTTTATCATTTTGTGCACAATTTCGCAATGAGATCTCATTTCCTCCATCAATAAGATTTAAATTTTATGATCCAAACAAATACTTGATTTATGAAACTTTCTATTAGCACTGTTTAATCTTATACTCTTCTTCTTTTTCTTTTTAACTAATTTATATTCTATACTCATCTTCTTTTCTTATAAAAAAAATGTAAAATTTACCGCAAAATATTATGAATGTGTAAACATTCAATTTTATCTTTAACTTCTTTCATTGTAGAAAGTTGGAAGTATAATTTATTTATTTTGCAGTAGAAAGTTGAAAGTTGGTTGGTGTATCCTACTTTTGTTTCAGCCGTACACCGGCAGAATCTCTTAAAGAAATTACTACACGTAAGTATAAGTTATACCTAACCTGAAAAGCATAATAGAAGCATTAGCGAATCTTCTACTTTTGATATTTAAATTTATGTTCTTTTGTTGCTTCAAAACTTAACCTTCATATTTTTATTTTCTTATATTTTAAAAGAACCTTGGCCTCAAGTTTTATGGGCACCGGGTACTCGGTTTGTTTTGTTAATATTTGTTGGCTGTACAGAGTCATCTGCATTCTCAATACCCTGGACCGTGGTCTTTGTTAAGCTAATTTAAGCTAAGCCATATCCATTTCCAAGACGCAAAACGGCAAGTAAAGATCCATCTCAAAGAAGATTGTCGCAGAAACGCAAATTTACAAGAAAAGAAGGTTACTCAAATCAATTGCATTCCTTGTGCCAGAATAATTAGAAAGTAAAATGACAGCGGGGGGGAAATTGAAGATAATTAAGAACGATATGCATTACTCTTCACTAGACTGCTAAGTTGGTGGCATATCTTTGCAACCTGCAATATTTGATTCTTTTACGGAGGAAGACACATCGCATTTCCTGTTCTTGAGCTGGCAATTTTCATCCTCATCAGATTCTTGTTCATGTAAAGAACCCTTTTGCCTGAGTTCTTTCACCTTCCGAAATTCATCATAGTGAGCTCGACGATGTTCCCCAAAGCTATCCCTCTTTTCTGAACTGGAACCTGACCAAAAAAATGGGAAAACAAGAGGTGTCTCATTCCAGACAGCATCACAATTATAAATCCAAGAACAGCAAAAACCTGTAATAATGTTTAAAGTACACTCAGGGGCGGAGCCATGTAATAGCCAGCAGACGTCATAGCCTACCCTGACAAATCACTTTATAAATTTTCTTTTCTTTTTAATTAAGGTCTCAGTCTCTCAGATCTCTCTCTGTACAAGTGAAGCAAGCTAAAAAAAGACCATGTCATTAAAATGAATTGAAAATTATTAATATGCTTACTAATTTGGATTTTGGACCCATTAAAAAATATATTATTTTTTGTTCACTAAAAGAAGATTAAATTATCATGTAAAAAGCTAAATTTGAATCATAGAATTTTAGATAATACTATATGAAATGTGACTCTATTGGCTAAATATATGGCTAGTTCATTAAACTTAAAAGAGGATGACTTATAACATATAAAATAATTTGGTTAAAGTGTATGACTATATTTATAAAAAAAAATCTTGAAAATCAGATTTCACATAGTTTACCAAATTACTATACCATGTTATTTATTAACATTTTATAATACCAAAAAAACAATTATATAAACTGATGTAGTTAACATCTATCATATCTTAAGGACACCGAAAACTCCCGTGAAAAGAATTTGTCAAAGAAATTTTTTTGGCCCATCCTAATATTCGATTTTAGCTCCACTACTGACTACATTAGTGGCTAGTTCAACAAACAGTACTCCATGAACCATCAAATTTCTCCCTAATTAGAACCAAATCATTATTGAATTATGAGTATATTATGTTGCGCAATTAGTTACTCGCCAAAAGCTAATATCACAACCCCCACATGCGCGACCGGACCACAGGATCAGAAGGAGATAAGAAAGACAAAATAAGATATCCGTGCATGGTAGTATAAACGTGCCAACAGATGTACAACAGAAACAGATAAATTTAGATTAAATGCAAAAATAAACACTCACCATCTTCATCCATGGCGTCTGCCTCATCTTCAGAAGATGTCCATCCAGACCGATGAGAATTATATCTTCTGGAAGATGCCACATCACTCAACGCAGAACCTTTTTCATCTCCATGCACAGAATTGGCAGTACCTTCTTCAAAACTACAAGTAGGAGACAATGATCCTGCAACAGTCGACGACTTTCAGGTGGTACTAATGACAGGGGAATCTCTTATTAATATTACTGCTAGCAAGAGCTCAATAACATATTAAGTATCCAGTATAAAATAGTATATTATTAGCGGTCTATACATTTGAAGTCTAGCCGTAGAACAGAAGTGGGTGCACGAAGCATAAGAACTGACGAACTAGCATATGATCTATCAATCCATCTTAAATCGGCCCAAATCTATGGACTTCAAGTCTTCTTATATTTTTCAAAAGAATATCAACGTGAAGTGAAAAGAGTCCAAGAACATCTTCACATTATCACCTTTAAAATTTCTGAGTGTTGACAAAGGTAACAGGAGGTTTACTTTACAAATGCGCTAAACAGGCCTGTAGGTTTGCCTCCAAAAACAAAATGGTTTGCTACATGGGTCTAACTTTAAGTTGAAATTTCTGTTTTACACATTCCTAAGGGAAAGAAAGTTGCTTCATGACCAACATTATTTTGAAAAACTTTCCAAATCTTGCATACTACACTATATCACTTCGGCACTTGTTTTAATTTTCAAATGGAACGAAGAAACTCAATCTTATACAACCTACTTCATTCAAAATCCCTACATCAGATATTGATGGCAAGGACATATTATATGTGAGTGTGACAGTATGTCTGCTCAAGTAGAATACATGACATTTCAAATTAAAGAAACATATTTTCACAATTTAACCAGTTTAAATCCACCTCTCTTCTCTAGATTCCCAACTCACCAACAAACTGCCTTAACTTTTTTCATAGTAAAACTGTATAAGAATATATTTGAAATGCTAGCTAAAGTTTGAATAAGTATGACCACAAAAAAAGTAACACAAGTTGGGACTATGGAAGTACTGTTTAAACTAGAGAGCAAAAGTACTATTTTATGCACCCATCGCTATCAATTATATTGGGACTACTATCACTAATTGCCATCAATAAGTACTCTCTTACTGATGAGGATTGCAGAAGCCGTGAAGTGTACAACCTCCTCAACCCAGTTCCGAATTTTTGATTATTTTCAATATACAGCATGTGTCGTGAAGTGTACAACCTCCTCAACCCAGTTCCGAATTTTTGATTATTTTCAATATACAGCATGTGTTTATAAACAAATTTCATAATTAATAGTAGAATGCCAATATAAAGTTATATATTTAGTTTGGCATAGTTTTAATCAGGACGGTAACAACAGCCTAAATATTGTAAAGATGATCAGATCTTATAAATTATATTAGTTCAAAGTACCATCATCATCAATCATTTGGTGATATGGAGTCTTTGGTTCTGCTATTTTCTGCCTCACAGGTTTGTTTGCTTCAATTTCACACAGATTCGCTTCATTCCACCTCACCTTGCCGCTACTGCAACAACAAAGATACTGCATCAACCTTCATTTAACTGTTATGCATACATTTTTGAGAATGAAGCACCATTAATATATCTAAACTAGTGTTTCAAGTGATAATTATGTACAAAATCTGAAGTAAAATTTTTTGTAAGTAGAAAGCAAAGCAAAGCTAGCTATGAGGAATGCTTGTATGCCTATTTCCAAGTGTTCCATTATTTCAAAAAAAAAATATTGGAACCTGATGCAAAAAATGGGAGCTTAAATTGGTAATTTGAAATTGATATCTAACACAAAAAGTGTAGAATCAGAAATACCATCCATCAGTTAAAAATAGAAACCGCATCAATTGTAGTTTTATGAAAGAAAAACAAAAAGTTTAAGCAATATACATGAAGACGGGACCCAAGTTACGAATTCTGATGCACAAAAATTACCTCATTTCTGATTTGTTCCGGTCTTTTATATCTCAAGCATCAGAAAGTGGTTGAGAACAGACTGATTGCTGAAGTACAAAAAAACAGATTTACTAATGTTTTCTAGATAACTGTGAAAATCAGGTATTTTAACTCAAATATGAAAAGAACAGGTCTAATTCAAGGTAAAAGGTCATATCATAAAAAGGAAAGGTAGATTAAGCAGTAATATATGACAATTCAAAATTACATAAAAAAACATCTCGAGTTAACACAGCATAACGCTTACACGATGCAAAAAGATCATAACTAAAATGAAGCTCAAAAGTCTGCTTTGGTTGTACTATGCGCTCAGCACCATTAGCATTTAAGTTTATTTATAAAAAACAAGTAACTCAAAATCCACATTGCACACATAAAGGCCAGTAGACGTAACATATCTGTTCTTTTACATTTCCGCTAAGAAGTGCAAAATTAGCTCCTTTTAAGCAAGCACAGCATTAAAATGAAAAACAACAGGTCACATGTTTGCTGATGAGCCTTGTGTTCGCATGAGATATAAATGTATTACAAATTTTATGACATTGAAAGGTAAAGCTGCACAACAGGTTACAGGCCGAAAAGTGGAAATTAACAAACATGGATATCGGATGTCCCGGGACAACAGAGGATACCCATAGCTAGGCTATCCAATCGTGCTCTAAAGTGCAGATGTTTTAAATGCAATACAATCACATTGTAATAACAAGATAGCTAAATGCGGATCAAGCTGACAGGGGTACCAAGTCTTGTAAGAATTGAAACAAATTATAATGATATTCAACATCAATTCATCGCAACGTATCATTACAAAACCTTTGAAATTCGAAAATTGTGGTGAAAATATAGATGATAAAGCTTATACATACATACATTATACATACGAAACGGGGAAATTGCCTCGCCGGTACATCATACGACGTTGATTTGCGAGACCAACCGATTTATGCTGACACCGGGTAAAAAGATTTCTTTTTACAAATATCGGGCTGAAAACTGGATTCGTAAACGATCAAACAATATGTAGTGGATAATTGAAAATTAGAAAACCTAAATAAATAAAAAACTAATTCTAAGCGATTAAATCACAATCTCGCCGCGCTTCCGGCGGCGTTATGAATTTTCATAAATTGAGACAAAAAATTGTTTTAGCTACTTTTTCTTCAAACATAATACTAATAGAAAATTTATTATTATTTAGATAAAAATTAATTTGGGCCGCCCTCCCCTCAAACACAATATTAATAAAGAATCTTTTTATAAATTTTGATACGAAAAAATATTATAATTAATATAAAAGTTTGTTTAAGTGGCCCTCTTGTCAAGCACAACACTAATAAAAAAATTGTTTGACCGCCCTTCTATCAAAGACAATATTAATTAATAATTATTATAATTATAATAAAATTAAATATAATAATATAGATAAAAATTAGTTTGAGCCGCTCACTTGTCAAACACGATGCTAATAATAAAACATTATAATTTAGATATCAGTTTGAGTCTCCTTACTCTCAATCACAATACTAATAAAAATTATTCTAATTATGATAAACTTAAAGATTATAATTGGATAAAAATTAATTTGAACCGTGGTCCTGTTTCAAAAAATATATATTATAGCATAGATAAAAAATTATTTAAGCCACTTTCCCGTCAAACATAATACTAATAGAAAAATTATTGTTATTTAGATAAAAATTAATTTGGGCCGCCTCCCGTGCCCGTCAAACACAATACTAATCAAGAATTATTTACATTATCATAAAATCAATATATGATTCCTATTTTATATATTCTGTTTTATTTTATTAATTATTTTCATTTTATGATTCCTGTTTATTAGTTAAAAATTATCCTTATTTTATTATTATTATCTTTACAATCCTTAATTTTCTACTCGAAATTTAAAAAAATTATAACATTGAATCAAAAATAATAATTGTACATAATTATCTTACAAATTTTAAATATAAACTATATTTTATCTATGATTGTTAGTTTAAATAAATATAAAAATTATTCTAATTATATTAAAATTAATGATTATAATTAGATAAAAATTATTTTTGGAAAATTTTACTCGTTTATGATTCCTAAATAAATAAGAGAATTGTACTTGAACCTGGTTTTAGATTATAATTTTATTTTTATCCGAAATTTTAGAAAATTGTAGAATTGAATCCAACCATTCTATTCGAATGATTCTGTTGGATAGAAGAAGAATGCAAACATGAATATAATTAATTATGGTGTTGCAGTTGAAACCGGAGCTTATCATGAGAATTTTATGCGATCATCAATTGGGATGAAACTCAAATTTTTACTTCCTCGGTGCATGCCAATGTGCGAAATAGCCACAAGGTAGTAAGGAAATTCCTCGTGCTTGCAGTTGGCACTTAAATAAAAATAAATAGTGAATATAACGAAAGATTTAAGATTATGTGTCTTTTAAATAATTATTTTTTTTAAGAATTATACTATTTTCACAGTCCTTTTGTCTTTATAATATTTGAACCGGATTTTTAGAATCCTTTTTTTAGATTCTAGAGCACTATCCTGAGAATCCAATAAAAAAAAAGAATTGTATTACTTTTAGAATTTTTGAACTTGATTTTTTGAGTTATAACTATAATTTTTATCCGAAATTTAAGAAAAATCAGAAGACTGAATCGAACGATTCTAGAGACGCCCGTATCCTCCTTTATATATATATATATATATATATATATATATATATATATATATATATATATATATATATATATATATATTGACTAGTGAAAAAAGCCGCGCTTCGCGACGGCGTTATAAATTTTGATATGAATAACATAAAAATTATTTTGAATCATCTTCCCGTTAAACATATCACTAATAAAAAAATATTATAATTAATATAAAAATTTGTATAAGTGGCCATCATGTCAAACACAATACTAATAATAAAATTAGTTCGAACTTCTCTCCCGTCAAAGATAATATTAATCCATAATTATTATTTTTATGATAAAATTAAATATTATAATTTAGATCAAAATTAGTTTGAGCCGCTCTCTTGTCAAACACAATACTAATAACAAAACATTATAATTTAGATATTAGTTTGAGTCGCTCTGTCAAACACAATACTAATAAAATTATTCTAATTATGATAAAATTAAAGATTATAACTGGATAAAAAATAATTTGAACCGCGGTACCATTCTAACAAAAAAAAAATATATTATAACATGGACAAAAAATTATTTTAGCCATTTTCCCGTCAAACATAATACTAATAGAAAATTTATTATTATATAGATAAAAATTTGTTTGGGCCGCCTCCCGTGCCCGTCAAACACAATACTAATCAAGAATCATTTACATTATTATAAGATCAATATATGATTCCTATTTGTATATATCCTAATTTATTTTGTAATTATTCTGAACCGCCGTTTTAACAAAAAAAACATTATAACATAGATAAAAATTATATTAGCCACTCTCCTATCAAACATAATACTAATAGAAAAATTATTATTATTTAGATAAAAATTAGTTTGGGCCGCCTCCCGTGCCCGTCAAAACACAATACTACTCAAGAATCATTTACATTATTATAAAATCAATATATGATTCTTATTTTATATATCCTATTTTTTTGTTAATTATTTTTATTTTATGATTCCTATTTATTGATTAAAACCTGATTTTTTAAATATAATTCTATTTCTTTTAGGATTACTAAATAAGAAAAAAATTGTATCATCTTTAGAATTCAATAAGAAATACTAAATAAAAAGTAAAAGAGTTGTATCATCTTTAGAATTCAATAAGAAAAGAGTTGTATTACTTTCAGAATTCTTGAACCTTATTTTTTGAATTATAATTATATTTTCTCTCAGAAATTTAAGAAAAATGAGAAGACTGAATCGAACAATTCTAGAGACGCCCGCATCCTCCTTTATATATATATATATACTAGTGAAAAAAGCCGCGCTTCGCGGCGGCGTTAATTTTGCTACGAATTGAAATTATAATAGCATAAAAATTATTTTGAGTCATCTTAATCAATATTATAATAGCATAAAGATTATTTTGAGTTATCTTCCCGTTAAACATATCACAAATAAAAAAAATTATGATTGGTGTAAAAATTTGTTTAAGTGGAAATCTTGTCAAACACAATACTAATAATAAAATTAGTTCGAACCTCTCTCGCGTCAAAGATAATATTAATCCATAATTATTATTTTTATGATAAAATTAAATATTATAATTTAGATCAAAATTAGTTTGAGCCGCTCTCTTGTCAAACACAATACTAATAAAAAAATATTATAGTTTATATATTAGTTTGAGTCGCCTTACTGAAACACAATACTAATAAAAATTATCCTAATTATGATAAAATTAAAGACTATAATTGTATAAAAATTATTTTGAACTGTGGTCCCGTTTTAACAAAAAATTATATTATAACATAGATATAAAATTATATTAGCCATTTTCCCGTCAAACATGATACTAATAGAAAATTTATATTATTTAGATAAAAATTGGTTTGGGCCGCCTCCCGTACCCGTCAAACATAATACTAATCAAGAATCATTTACATTATCATAAAATCAATATATGATTCCTATTTTATATATCCTATTTTATTTGTTAATTATTTTTATTCTATGAGTCATATTTATTAGTTAAAAATTATAATCTATAATTAATTACAAAGATTTATAAACTTATAATGACCAAGTGGCTCATAATCAGAGGAAAAAGATATTGTAGTGAAGACAATAAAATTGCACAAAATATGAGTAAATATTTCATAATAAAACACACAAAAATTATTAGCAATATTTCATTATAAATAATTGCAATTATACAGTTACCTTACGTAAGTCCTTGTGCCCTCCGTTGTTGGATTGCCTCTGTATATATAAACTCAAGAATATTAATCTGCAAGGTTTTACAACAATTTTGAAGGTAAGAGCATTTGTATGAAGTGTGACTGTTACAACTGTGTCCCAAATCCCAATCTTCCTGTTAGCACTCTTTTCCAATCCCGCGGGATTATAAAAAAATTGATTCGATAGAGCTCTGAAAATATTAGAACAAAAGATGTGCCAAACTTTAAAAACTAACGGTTAACCAAAAGAGGCGTTCATAACTTATGCCCACCACCTCCATTCTCCATGAGTTCAAGCATAGCAGAGTGCAGACTAAGGGAAGATTCTTCTTCTCTTTAAACTCAAATATCTTTTATATATTTTAGAATCTGATAAGAAAAGAATTATATTGACTTTAGAATCCTTTAAACATATTTTTTGAATTATAATTATATTTTTTATCTGAAATTTAAGAAAATCAGAAGACTGAATCGAGCGACTCTAGAGACGCTCGCATCCTCCTTTATATATATATACTAGTGAAAAAACCGCGCTTCGCGGCGGCGTTATGAATTTTTTATAAATTTAGACAAAATATTGTTTCAGCTACTTTCCCGTCAAACATAATACTAATAAAAAAATATTATTATTTAGGTAAAAATTAATTTGGGCCGTCCTCCCCTTAAACGCAATACTAATAAATAATCTTTTTTGTAAATTTTGATACGAAATAATATTATAATTCCATAAAAGTTATTTTCAGTCGTGTTCCCGTTAAACATATCTTCAATATATTATATATTATCGAAAATAAGAATTGTATATATTACTTTACATAACTTAAATATAAATTGTATTTTATCTATTATTATTAGTTTGAATAAATATAATCCTATTTCTTTTAGGATTACTAAATAAGAAAAGAATTGTATCATCGTTAGAATTTTATAAGAAATACTATTGTATCATCTTTAGAATTTAATAAGAAATACCAAATAAGAAAAGAACTGTATCATCTTTAGAATTAAATAAGAAAAGAATTGTATTACTTTTAGAATTCTTGGACCTGATTTTTTGAATTATAATTATATTTTCTCTCCGAAATTCAAGAAAATTTAGAAGACTGAATCGAACAATCCTAGAGACGCTCGCATCCTCCTTTATATATATACTAGTGAAAAAAGCCGCGCTTCGCGGCGGCGTTATAAATTTTGTATAAATTTTGATACAAATTAATATTACGATAACATAAAAATTATTTTGAGTCATCTTCCGGTTAAACATATCACTAATAAAAAGTATTATAATTAGTATAAAATTTGTTTAGGTGGTCATCCTGTCAAACACAATACTAATAATAAAATTAGTTCGAACCGCCCTCCCGTCAAAGACAATATTAATCCATAATTATTATTTTTATGATAAAATTAAATATTATAATTTAGATCAAAATTAGTTTGAACCGCTCTCTTGTCAAACACAATACTAATAACAGAACATTATAATTTAAATATTAGTTTGAGTCCCCTTACTGTCAAAAACAATACTAATAAAAATTATTTTAATTATGATAAAATTAAAGATTATAATTGGATAAAAATTATTTAAAACCGTGTACACGTTTTAACAAAAAAAATATATTTTAACATAGATAAAAAATTATTTTAGCCACTTTCCCGTCGAACATAATACTGATAGAAAACTTGTGGCAGAGAGGAACCGGAAGTGATAAGCTGTAGCTCTAGCAACTGGTTAATTGGGAGAATACAAAGTCATGTCAAATCTTTTCAATAATGGCCTCACAATTTCATGAAAAAATATATACAATTTTTCATAAAAAGTCATTAAAAGTCTATCAATTATATTTTTCCACCAAAATCATTGATATATTGAATAATAACTGAATTTTAATAACTCTTTAAAAGTTGTAATTCAATACCTCAAATTTTGAAAGACTTTTTAAAAATCCTCATACAATACCTACTTACTTTTAAAGAGTATTTAAAAATCTTAATTGAATACACCTAGATTTTAAAGGTCATTAAAAATGATGATACAATACCACCCTCTAAGTTCGAGAAGACGTGAAAGTTGTTGTTGAGAGGATTATAATTGGACAAAGATTATTTTGAACTGTGGTCCTGTTTTAACAAAAAATATATTATAACATAGATAAAAAATTATTTTAGCCACTTTTCTGTCAAACATAATACTAATAGAAAAATTATTATTACTTAGATAAAAATTAGTTTGGGCCGCCTCCCGTGCCCGTCAAACACAATACTAATCAAGAATCATTTTGATTATCATAAAATCAATATATGATTAGGTTAAAATTTTATTTTCAATTTGAAATATAATTAAAAAAATTATAAGACTAAATTCAGTAATTCTAGACACGCTGAGTTAATAAATTTTATGATTCGAACTACTATTTAGACTCTTAAACACAGTTTTGATTACGGACCTAGTATTAGATTATTCTTCAATATATATTATCGAAAATAAAATTTTATAATATAAAATTCAACTACGTACATCTTCTATGTATCTTATCGAAAATAAGAATTGTGCATATTACCTTACAAATCTTAAATATAAATTGTATTTTATTTATTATTGTTAGTTTGAATAAATATAATCCTATTTCTTTTAGGATTACTAAATAAGAAAAAAATTGTATCATCTTTAGAATTCAATAAGAAATACTAAATAAAAAAAGAATTGTATTATTTTTAGAATTTAATAAGAAAAGAATTGTATTATTTTTAGAATTTTTGAACCTGATTTCAGTTAAAGCTCGGACTCGGATAAGATTGTGCCTTGTGTTGGATGTTGGATGCGACGTCGTGTTTTCAGTTAAAGCTCGGTTTTTTGTTACTCAAAATATGAGTAGCTTAATAAAAAACAATGATAAAAAATATGAGCAGATTCAATAACTATTAACTATTTTGTGTTTAAATAGTGTTATTGAAGGTGGAAATCAAATAAGAAAAGAATTCTATCTTCTTTAGAATTTAATCAGAAAATAATTGTATTATTTTTAGAATCCTTGAACCTGATTTTTTTTTTTGAATTATAGTTATATAGTTTCTATCCGAAATTTAAGAAAAATCAGAAGACTCCGCGCTTCGCGGCGGCGTTATGAATTTTTTATAAATTTAGATAAAATATTGTTTTAGCTACTTTCCCGTCAAACATAATACTGATAAAAAAATATTATTATTTAGGTAAAAATTAATTTGGGCCGTCCTCCCCTTAAACACAATACTAATAAATAATCTTTTTTATAAATTTTGATACGAAATAATATTATAATTCCATAAAAGTTATTTTCAGTCGTGTTCCCGTTAAACATATCTTCAATATATTATATATTATCGAAAATAAGAATTTTATATATTACTTTACATAACTTAAATATAAATTGTATTTTATCTATTATTATTAGTTTGAATAAATATAATCATATTTCTTTTAGGATTACTAATAAGAAAAGAATTGTATCATCATTAGAATTCTATAAGAAATACTATTGTATCATCTTTAGAATTTAATAAGAAATACCAAATAAGAAAAGAACTGTATCATCTTTAGAATTAAATAAAAAAAGAATTGTATTACTTTTAGAATTCTTGGACCTGATTTTTTGAATTATAATTATATTTTCTCTCCGAAATTCAAGAAAATTTAGAAGACTGAATCGAACGATCCTAGAGACGCTCGCATTCTCCTTTATATATATATATATATATTGATATATATTGATGATTGATTGATTATTATTTGTGAAAATAAAAAAATATCATAAAATTTAATGGATACCACCAATAAAACATAATACTATTTTTTATAGAACAAAATTATAAAAATTAATAGACATCAAATAATATATATTTTAGTTTCAAAGAATAAATCAAATACCAAAATTTATATATTATATATTAACGTATTCAAATATAAGATTAATTTATGAAATAAATAAATATATAGTTGTATAAATATATTAAATAATTTTATTAAGTACCAAACTTTAATTATATCAAAATTAGATCATTTAATTTAGTAAATTGAATAGATAAATAATTATTCAACTAGAAAATTATGGATTGCAAGTTACAAAAATTAGAAAATTTTAACTAAATAAAAGTTCAAAATTGATAAATTAAATCAGATAAATTTATTAATTAAATTTCGTGATTTGTTTATGTATTTGCTGTCCACGTATATATATACACGCTTGAACTACGAAGGAATTTTAAGAAATTTCAACGGTGAGAATTCGTAAAAGGAAGACGGCAACACTGATTCACAACTCGGGGAAGCCTCTCCCTTTGCTGATTCAAACCATCAATTTTGATGCTTCACTGCACTCACAACTGTGAGATATCCCACCCTTATTTACTTTAATTTTTCAATTTTTTTTACAGATTTTCTTGATCTGGGTGTTGAATTATATTGAACCCAGATGCTATAACAATGATATTAGTTTTCATATGGGTGATCCAATGTTTCTTTGATCGTGGGTTGCCTTTTGTTTGATTTAATTTGATTGAGATCTGGATTTTAATTTTGTTGTGTACTTTTGGGATCATTTTTCTTTGGTTTTGATAGATTTTGGATAGTGATCAATTGATGATTATATGGCAGGTTGTTTTGATTAATTAATGTGTTGTAGTGTGAAGTAAAATGGGTTGTTGATTGTTGATGTGAAGTACGGTTTGATGGGAAACTATCGAGTATTCTATAATGAGAGTATTTTTTGGGGGGGTCTAATTATCAGAGCTAAATGCAGTGTCGAGGTAAGATTTTTGGCAGAATGGGATGTGAAAGAGGTTAATGAGCTGAAGTAATAGTAAATATGAAAAAATTAATTCAGTATATGCTTGTATATTTAGTTTATGATGCGTTCCTGCTCAGATGGGCTGAGCTGCTAGAGCGTGCAGACATGTATGTATTTGGATGTACATGTACTGAAAACTTGTTTGTCAACTTCTCTGGCATAGAACTTGGTTAGCCTAGATCATTATTCATTTGTCTGTTTTAAATTACTCATCGACAATTGAGTATAAGAAATAGAATCATGAAGTATTTAGATGCAGGGAAATATGTTTGGGATAGTGGAGCTTTAGTTGTGAATCTTGTGAAAATCGATGCCTTTCATTAAATTTACATCATTGGAAGAACATGGCTCTTTCTAGAAGACGTGAATGCAAATAAGAAAGCATTTCTGGATAAGCTTGATCTAACATACATAGAATCAGGCTCTTGCTATTTAATCTGAGTTGGCAGAGCTAGACAAAGTGATATAATTTAATAGTGTGCATAGTTGTTTTAGCTATCATAGATATATAACTTAAATTCTGGCCTCATTTGTTTATTTTTTGTATATTCCAGGCTTATGATATGACTGGAGATTTACACCGAAGAATAAATCTCTGAGCATAGGGTGGGGACAGAGATTATAAAGAAGCAGCAATGTTTTCGTTGTTTTATGGATTCTGGAAGTACATGTTTACCAAGACAGAGTTCCATGTTCTTATTCTTGGAATCGACAAATCTGGGAAAACGGTAAAATTATTGCCTTTTTACTTCTAGATAACAGCATTGTTGTATTAGGCCATTTCATGGTTTCAGCTGTTATCCATATGCTGTGGTTCTGAGTGGACAATGGCTTATGCTAATTATACACTTTTAGCTTCTCAAGAATAATATTAGAAACAAATCATGCTCAAAGCATATAGACTTAAAAGCTTTATATCATAAAAATAGACACGTGCCCTCCTTTCCCCTAAAGAAAAGAGTTGTATTCATGTCAACAGCTAATACTAGACACTCAACCATCACAGCATACATCAAAACACAAGAAACCACAAACAAGTCAGTAATGAGCTTGCACTCTATAAATATTATTACTTTCCCATGGAAAGGTCGTGGTCACCTAGTATGGATAAGTTGAGTCACTTTACAATGAGTGACTCACTTGATACATTTGGACCCAATGAGTGTTGACTTTGCCAATTAACCCGAAAATAATGTAAATCTGGTTGTATACAACCCTTGATGTGTGTGTACCTGTATATTATATCAGTTGACAATTAACAGAGTTAATCATTTGTGGCAAGAGATATTAACATTCTTTGTTGGTAAATGTTAATAGAAATATACATCTGGTCTTTAGTTATAATACATCTCATGAGTTTTGTCAAGGTGATTTCCCCATTGGGACTTCAATTCTTGTTTTTTTGGAACATCACCTTTATTAGAGAGTGATGGAGGGAATGAGTCCTTTTGTGTTATGATTTGTATAGGACACATGCTTAGGTGGTGATTCTTTTTCGAATGAAATTATAGCTTGAAATATTATTGTAAATTTCCCCCCACTAATTGAAGTTATTTTAAGTGTGCATGAACAAACGTTATATACACGTGTTTATATAATTAAAATATACAGGATATCATTCTGACACGGAGAGTGTATGAATATTTTATGGTCAAGAAATATATAGTACATTGCTGGCATTTACAGAAATGTCAATACTCAAATGTTGTGGAGATGTGGAAGACCTTCCACAAGTATTGAGATTTTTAACTGTTTTCAGAATTGACAATACGGACTGTCTTATAAATTTGTTGTAGACATTACTCGAGAAGTTGAAGTCTCAATACTCAAATGTGGAAGGCCTTCCTCCGGATCGAATTGTTCCAACAGTAGGACTCAATATTGGTCGCATTGAAGCATCAAACACAAAACTTGTGTTCTGGGACCTTGGGGGTCAGGTATATACATGTTACTTTTGGTGGTTTATTTACATGCTAATTTTATTTTTCACCTTGGATATATCCTAGCTAATAGTTGCATATGCATATATCTTTATATCATATGTTCTATCTGAAAATTTTAAAGAAAACATAATGTATTAATGTATGTGTGAGTGTGTATGAGAAGCAAGATGATTGGAGATACTGCTCACTAGTGTAAGCGAAGGTGATTGCCCTTGTAAATTTGCTAGAACTGTCTCCACGTAGAACTATGCTAAAGGCCTTTCAAGCCACCATTACCTTGACCAATGAAATCACTCGTCCAAGAGCTGATCCAAAAATCTGCTAGAGCCATCTCTCCGTTGAATAGTGCTAGAGATATTTTGAGTCACTAATTTCACTGACCGATTACATCACTTGTGCATGGGCTGATTATTAACATAGGATGAGAATTCAGTGCTGAGATATACATCTAAGACGGGATTTGAAACGCCAGGCACTTATTTGCTAGTATTTTTTTAATTTGATGCCCATGAGTGTGAATTACTAGGTTCCCACACAGATAATCACAATCTTTGTTAAGGCAATGTCATTTCAGATTTTATATGGACATAAAGGTATTAACTGCTATGAATTTTTGTGTTATATTTCGTCCTTGAAACACCTTTGGTCATAGCAAAATACTGTTACAAAATATACATCCCCACTATCAGTGTTTATTGAACGTATTTGACGTGAAATGTGTCTCATCTATTTATTCCATCTATTTTATTATTTTTAGTGAAGTGGAGTTGCTCTTGTATTTTTTAAGGTTGGTTGCACTTTATTTTTAGCTTTCATACAAGTCATACACATTCATGTCTCCACTAATTAAAAACTTTGATTACAAAATGTTGGAATTTTTTTTAAAGTGATGATAAGTCGGGGATCATTTTTTTCTTCAAGTAAAAAAGAAATTTGCTTTCAGGTAGAATCATTCTGCTCAGTTGAGCTGTGGAATCTATTGTAACATGCATTAATATTTTATATATATATATATATATATATATATATATATATATATATATATATATATATATATATATATATATATAGCTAATAATCTAGCATCTTTGAAGTTTTCAAACCTGTTAGAACTCTATTATTGATGCAAAACATTTTATTGTTAGCCTGGTCTTCGCTCAATATGGGAAAAGTACTATGAAGAGGCGCATGCTGTAATCTTTGTTATAGATGCTTCTTTACCATCACGGTTTGAAGATTCGAAATCTGCACTTGGTAAGTACTATTCAGCTTGTTTAGCTCGTGTATAAGAACATAATGATTGTCCTACTTATTATCTATGGTATACCTTGTGTTACCCTTTATCTGAACTTGGTCTATAGAAAAGGTACTTCGGCACGAAGATCTGATAGGAGCTCCTCTTTTGATATTGGCAAACAAGCAGGTGTGTAAGCTAAATTCTTGCTCTGTCATCTAGCCAAGTAGGAAAAGTTGGACAATATTTTATGTATAAACTTTTTCTATAGGTTATCAAGCAAGAGAAAATGTGTTTTACTTTGAATATATTAGTTAACTTCTTTTACATGATAAAATTGAAGTAATTTCCCACATGTTTACTATATAAATTTAGTAAACATTTTTTCAGTTTTTGTTTATCATATATCAAGCTTGATAGGCTGGACTGAAGTTTAAGCTGTGATGTCAATGCTCAATCATAGCTACTAATGGGAGTACACACATTCTCAAAAACTACAAAATTTATCTGTAGCTCCAAAACAGAAAAGTTTGAACCACATGCTCCTGTTCCTCTTGTAGAATGCTTCTTTATATTTCATTGTTACTTCAATTGATATTCGTCATTTCTGGACTAAAATGTGATGCTCTACGACAGGATCTTGGTGAAGCCTTGTCAGCAGAAGAACTTGCACGGTATCTTGATCTGAAAAAGTTGGACGAAAGGGCATATTCATATGAAGCTGTTTCAGCATATGACGGGTGAGTAGATCCACTATGGATTTAGTAATCATGTAACTAGTGGGAATGGATAGCATTTATGTATTCTTTCCTCCACTGGAATGGAACACAGTAGGAAACAACATAATGCTATTATGGATTTAACTGCAGGTTGGGAATTAAAGAAAGT
The DNA here is from genome assembly GCF_001625215.2 of Daucus carota subsp. sativus. Lineage (NCBI taxonomy): Eukaryota > Viridiplantae > Streptophyta > Magnoliopsida > Apiales > Apiaceae > Daucus > Daucus carota. Next base: position 37,206,713 of record NC_030386.2, on the reverse strand, counting down.
GTAGATTGGCTAGTTGAGGCAATGGAGAGAAGTAAAAGAACTGAAATGTTGAGAGCGCGTGCAGGCCTAGCAAATTCAGTGTCTAGTTAGAAGAGTTCATATCTACTTGGTATTAATGTACCAGCTTTTTGGTTAATTTAACGATTTAATGGATCAAACTGGTTCAAATGATTACATTTTCCATCAAGTTTCTTGTTGCCAGCATGCCACACCAAAACATACTTTTGGCATGTCATATCTTGATTTTTGGTGTATTTAGGAAAAAAAGATGATGTTTATACAAAATAGTAGAGCTTAGTTTATAAAAGATTTATAAATTGTAAAGGCTTCATGCTTTGATGGTCATGGTGAAGTTGTGTAAGTTACTATAATGCCTTCTGCTTTTGCCAATACCTTGTAAAACATTTCATGATTACTTCAGTTCCAAATCCATAATATGCATGAATTGCGTGATTTATATGTTCCTTCAGTTTCACTGTTATACAGCCAGAACCAGACGGCGACACTGTGTATCTGTCCGGGACACCATAATATTTGCAACCGTACACCATAATGCATTCCTGAAATGAATGAAAGAATGAAAATTTTATATACTTCTTCAGTTACCCCCAATTTTGGATACAAATTTCATTCCAATTCCCTTCATTCCATCCATCCAATAAAGAAAGCCCAAGTAGAAAAGATAAAAAAGAACTAAAGCAGGTTGCTTGAATATTATCATCCTTTCATCAAACCAAATGACCAACTTGAATTATATGTTCAGTGTTTTGTCTTTGAACAAATCAACGATAAGCAACTAAAGCCTACCATCAATGCTAAAACATGAGGACCTGGATCCAGTTACAAGTTGCAAACATCAAAGATGAAAAACGCCTAATATAACTTAAATAATTCTGCCAAACCTATAAGCTAAGAATTATACTGTAAATTATGGATGTTGACTGGAGGTTCTGTCCTGTATACTTTGGTGAAGGACAGTGCTGCCTGATGTCTGCAAGCTTCTACTGCTGCTTTGCGGTATTCTAGATGCTGCCGTAACTTGTTGCTCCCTATTTTGAGGCTTCTCAGCAGCACTACAACGTTGTGATATGTAATCAGTTGGGCAGAAACTATTTATGTTTGGAGGCATAGTACTACTGACTCCTTGAGTGTCTGATGAGCTGACTTGCTGCTGCAAAAGATTCTGCATACTTAAATCCTCATCCAGGGGTAAATCACCAGTAAGAGTCTTTACTGCAAATTCAATACAAGGATCCGACCATATATCCGAGAAAGACATTTCTGCTGATGACCCAGAATTCTTATCAGCCTGCTTATCAGCCTGGTTTTCTTCCCCAATCGGAATTACACCGGTTAAAGTTTTAATGGCAAACTCAATGCATGGGTCTTGCCATATATCTGCCATAGAGAAGTTTGTAGATGATTCAAGTAATGAATCAATAACATTAGCATGTTCTTTCTCTGCAGTTTCCTCCTTCGAAACAAACAGAAGTTTTTCCTTTTTGCCTTGATTTTCTTTAGAAAGCATTATTAAATCCTCAGCTTCATATTGCTCTCCAGATGCATTTAAAGGTTTCTCCTCTGCCGCTTGTTCTTTTAAAATAGGTGAAGGTTCCTTCTCCCCAGCCTGCTCTTCAGAGAATTGTAACTGTTTCTCCTGTACACCTGGCTCCTCATAATTTGCTAAGTTTGCCGGGGGCAAGCCAAGAGACAGTCTTTGATGCTCACTAGTCATAGTTCCCAATACAAATTTTCCAGGAAGCTCTTCTGTAGTAGGCAAGTCATGAGTTTTCCCACTAAAACTAGTTGTTGCTTCTCCTGACAGTTGAGCTGCGGGTCGACGAGTTCGATCATTAGTTTTTAGCTCCAATACTGGGTCTAATTCAACACCAGCAAGGCGCTTTGAAGACCGACGAGGAAAGTCAGATGAACTCTTGTCATTTGATTTGTTTATTCTGGTCTGGATCCTGTCAGTCTCATGTACTGCCCCATTTTCCACTAACTCTATAGGCACTGGGTCTAATTCAATGCCAGCGAGGCGCTTTGAAGCCCGGCGAGGAAAGGAAGAAGACCTCTTGGAATTTGATTTGTTTTTACTGTTCTCAAACTTGTCAGTGTCATGGATTTCCGCCCCATTTTCCAATAAGTTCTTAGGATAATCTTCAACCACTGGAGATGAAACAAGTGTATTTATATTGGAATCCGATTTCCCTTCTACTTGCTCCAAACTTTGGGTACTTTGCGAGTTCAAATCACTCTCTGTTACGTCACTTCTACCTGCCATATGCAATAAACATTAAACAAATGCAAAGGGATAGATGCAATCCAGTAAATTAACAAAACCAACCCGTGTGTCCATATGACATGGTTCACTTCCAAAAGATATCTTATTTCCACAGCATGAAATTCCAGTACTAGTAATGATGGGTTTTCTATCTTATTATTAATTACAGTAAAATACTAAAAGAGAAGGCAAACTAATGTATCTGACTAATGTTTTAGACTCTCAGAGGCTTTACATACAGAGGAAAATGGAAACTAAAACTGGAGACGAAACAAAAGCCAAAAAGATGCATGTTAAGAAGAGAATTGAAACATAAACAGAAGATGACAACTATTCAAGGTACAGCGAAACTGGAACAGAAGTGCAGTAGTAGCATATTATGAGGCTACATATATAAGCTTACTCTGATCAGAATTTGGATACTGGAGGCATATGTGATCTTCTGTGATGGTAGGAGTAAGTATCTCTTCTTTATTCTCAGTACCCGGTTTATCAATTCCTCCGTCTTGTACCTCCTTTCCTTGATCTATAGCAGGCGACTGACAAATATGCACAACAGAGAAAACACCCTATCACTATTATTGTGTCTTACCTCAACTCTAAAATCATGAATTGCAAATCATATCAAAGGAAAAGGTAAAACTTAGCATCAAACAAATGGGACACAAACAACATAAATCTTATAACTGTCATCTGGCATATATAATAGAGAACCATAAAACCCATTCATTAAACACAATGACTGAACTTATATAATAGAGAACCATAAAGCCCATTCATTAACCCAATGACTGAACTTGCAGTACTTGATTAAACAAGGAGAAAATGAAGAAAAGGATACATGTAAAAAAAAATTTCGATAAAACAGGCAATAGAGAAATAAAGCAGTTAGTGCAGGTAGGTAATACACGAACAGAGAAAAATTGGACAACTAATTACTGACCAACTTGATTTACAAACAGTGGCGGAAGGAGCAGTGAGACTGGGGGGTCCATTGCCCCTGCTTAACTCGTATGTAAAAATATTTTACAGGCTTCATTTTGTTGATTGATCTGGCTGCCCCGGCTTAAATTATAAAATCAAAACTTTTGTACACATAAATTTCCTAAGTCCATAGGTTAAAATAGCCCAGGCCCACCCAGCAAGTTCACTTAAAACAGAAGAAAGAAATACACGCACTAAAACATACAGTCAAGAAATAGAGTTAAGAAACAGAGTAAGGATACTCCCCATCTCGCCTAGCAAACAAAACACCATTCTCCGGAAGCTCTGATCAGAAATTTAATGACCATTATAATATTATGTTATTTATATGACGCCCCCCCTTACATGAATTTCTAGTTCCGCCACTGTTTACAAATGACAAAAACAATAAAAGTGAGAAGCTAATGAGCAAGCAAACTTACAGATATATTATCACTTTCCAGCTCCATATCTACATGATCTTTATTTTTGGGCTTGTATGAAGACTTTCCTAATACTCCAGTTTTAAGATAGCGCTTACAATCCTTTAAGGAGAGAAATACGTAACCACTGATAGGATCAGTGTAATACTGCAGAGAACAGATATCAGTTAAACCGTACTATAAACCACATCAAAAAACCATCTGCCCACTGTAAGTATGTTATAATACAAATCATTATACTTTCAAAGTTGATTTATGTTTCTCATTTAAAAAAATAAACACAGATAAGAGGGCCTGAGATTTTTTAAAGAATAAGTACCGAATCTCTTCTGATGCTTTTACCCCTTTGTGTAACTCTCACTTCCTTCATCCATCCAGGGGGCAGTCCTTCTGCAACAGCCTCCTCAACTACAACCTATGCTCTTCACATTATTAGAATCTTAACAGAATAATTACCAACAAAAACTAATTCCTCCACCCCAGAAAAAGGATCATTTTAGTATGTATAACCATGACTTAAAAATCCTCATATACATATGGATATATCAAAATTTCAAGATACCAAGGCTCCAGGCTCCAATGGATGGTAACTTTAAACCAGTTCCTGATAGATTTTACTCAAATTAATTATAAGTAAAATGACAATAATTTGAAACTATAGGATTTTAAACACCAATACATATTACTGAACTGAGACTCTTTTCAGCGTGGAGGAACTAATGTTGTGTTTGGTTGGATGAATGAATTTGGAAGGAATGGGATGAGATTTGAACTCATTATGAGTAAATGTACAAAGATTTTATCCCTTTGCTCATTCCACATGGAATGCTTTATTCTTCCTTATACCCATTTTCTTCCCAAATGTCGATAGAAACTTTGCATTCACTGTTTTTTTTTGTCAAGTCTTCCCCAATACCTCCATTGTTTTCCTTTATTTTCACCTGTTCTATTTCATCCCTTCTCCCCGACCAAACACAACATAACATATATAGGAAATACAAAATTACGAACATTTTTGTCAGATTGCACGATCATCTCCTTGCTTTTTTCTGGTAGTCTAGGAGGCCCGGGATCTTCACTACTGCCTTCTGATTTGAGCGGGAGATTGGATTCAACTCTGTTAAGATAACGAATCACCTCAGGTTTTGAGAGGAATTTGAGTTTTTGCGAAGGATCAGTATAGCACTACAATGAACAAAATAATTCAAAGTTAGAAGAAGCCTGAAGGCTTCACAAATCCTGTAAGAAATCCTAAAATTCAGTTTTGATTCAATATTAGGTTTTATTCATGTAATTGTGTATATTAACAGCTGATTTAAAGTTCTAATAATTACAAACTACTCATAGTGCGAATATATGTCTAAAGAACTGCTCCCCTTCCTCCAAAACTCCACCCCGTTATGAAAATATATTTCTAAAAAAGAGCAAATGCATCCCACGATTGGAATACTAGAATATTAGACATATGATACTAGCTTATCACATAAACTTGCCCAGTGGAACTGATGAAGCATGTCCTTAGAAAATAGTCCATCAACAAAACAAAGTTCAACAACTATGCTTCATAATTGTCTAACACTCTAAATCCATCACAGGGCGGTCACATTCTATTTTTCTTCATTGCGAGTTGAAAAAGATGATCCATGGTTTAATTTAAGGTAGAAGAAATCAAAAGTTGTATTTGTTTAAAAAAAGGTCAATTCAGCTGCGCACATATACTTGTGAGTTTAGGCAAGTTCTCTTCTTCTTTTTTTTTTTTTTTTGACTTGCGATTTATTTCCAAGTTTAAACTCACAAAAGACCACTACTTTTTAATTCACAATCTTGCACATACTCGCGCAATGCGCGAGTGAGCATGCTTTTTGCCAAAATACAATAATATGTTATCTCTCTTTTATTTAATTTAGGTCAAGTTCTCTTGCCCTCTACTAGTAGTAACGAGCCATAGATAAGCTTAGAAAAAGGAATAAAGTCTTGGATTGAACAGGTTACGGATCTGATAAAAACCCAACAGAATTGCTCTGTTTGCTGGTAAGAGAACTCATGGAGAAATGGGTCAAGGGAAAGTGTGGGCGGTAACAAAACTAAAAAGATTATAGTTTCAACGAGCAGTAGAATTCCATAAGTGTTCAGCGGAATCTTGCATCTAAACTAAAAAAGTAATTGTCCAACAAGAATGTGATATCTGCAACGTGTCTTGTATTATAGAACCAGGCATTATTTTCTTGATATATGAACGTTTTATTTACCTTGTGTTCTTATCTATACATAAATCATATTGTTTTGCCAGTATCTCTAAGGTGGAAGGCACAAACTCATAAAGAACACAAGTCAACTTTAAGGAACAACTCGGAATTGTAACCACACAATTTTTACAGAAAGTTAAAATAGTGTAAATAATTGTATAATGATATAATACATAAAAGGGAACAAATTTGATAAACATTCAAATCATTAACAAAATGATAGCACATGCATAATCTGAACTAATACAGAAATAGGTCAGTATACATCAACCAACCAAAGTTCAAGAACTATGCTTCAGGGTGTCTAACTTCATCTTAGGGTGCTCGTATTCTTCTATCTCTTTCATCGTGTTGTCCTCTCCAAAGTGCAACTCTTCTCAAATCCTCATTCAAAAGGCGCTGAGAAGAGTCGAAACAGAAATTTAGCTTAAAAAGATTGGAAAAAGAATTTAGCAAAAACAAAGAGATAAAAAGTAAGCTCCTTGGTTGGTTTTGAGGTGGAAAAGATCAAAAATTTTGTTTCCTCCAGTAAAAGGTCGATTGAGCTTTGCACCCAGACTTGCGAGTTTAAACAAGTTCTTTGATTTTGACTTGGAATTTGTTTCCAATTTGGAACTCACAAAAGAACTTAACTATATAACTTATAAATCTTACTCAAAGTCGCAATGCGCGAGTAAACACACCTTTCACAACACACGACTATATCCCATACCTCCTTTATTCGGTTTTGGTCAACTTCTCTTTTCTCTATTAATAAATACTTGAAAAAAAAAGGATCATGGACACACTAATTTATCACAATACTAAAAATACTACCTACTATTCATTGTTTTCGGATCCTAAACATACAAAAGGTTCACTCACTACTTTTGAAAATTGGCGCGAAAATTGAAAATAGAACAACACCCCTTATTTCTACCCATCAAACCTATTTTTCTTATAATTAAACACACTAACGCACTCATCATGTTTTTGACAAGATTCGAAACCCTCGATCTCCCGTTAAACGGAGCAGCGAGAAAGAGGTATCTTAACTATACCACAGTCCATCAATGAATCCCAACACACTCCTGCTAAACTTTTAACAAAGATCCCCCTTTCGCAACAACCCGAAAAATCATATAGCACACATACACCACCGATGTAAAAGGCACACAACACAGCAGTTAATCTAAGTAGATAAGTCTACTCAGATACATATATATACAAGATTAAAGCATGATTTTGAGCTTATACTGCAATAGATGTAAATAAATGAGTAATAAAGCTAAGTTAAACTGAGCAATTAGAAAAAAAAAGTATATACCTTGTATTTTCGACCGTTTTTTGAGGTTTTGACCGTGGAGGTCCAGCCGGCCGGAAGCTGCCACTCCGACGGCGAAGATTTCTCCGCCATCACTCCGCCGGAATCTGTGAAGAATGTTTATTAATGTTTAATCTGGTAAGTAAAGGAGAGTTGAGAGTGTTTTTGAGTCGAAAAAGTCGTGGCTTATTCAAAGCGGTATAACATTAAATGTGACTCCTCACATGTATGTACAAGTGCGATGAATGTTGAATCTCACGTGTTCTTTCACCCTTTTTTGTCTATTTTTAGTGTTTTCGTTAAAAAATTTAAATTGCGAGATAAATGCGAATTCTCATATTAGTCGATATTCAGAAAAAATTATTATAGTTTCTCAGTTGAAAGATCTTTAGAATCAGATTTTGGAAGTTACAGGAGAGGCTACGGTTACTTATTTAATATTTGAGAATATATTCATAATTCACACATATAATCTTCTGATTTGATTTTAATTCTTTTTCTGTGAAATAAAATGTAATTTTAAATGTTTTCAAATAATAAGTGATTGCGTTTTAATTTTCGATCAAAATTAATTAAATTGACAATCAAAATCGTCAAATATAACAACTAATTTTAACCAGAAGAATATACCGAAGAGGAGTATAATTTGTTGGACTGACATCTGTGCCCACAAGATTATACAAATTTAGCTGAGCAGTAGTGTAGAATTTGGGGGTTTTCTTGTTTTTATCGCCCAGTTGTGCTACTTCTAAAATGAGAACTAGTGACACAGCCGTAAATCGTAACCGAACGCCTACCATTGAATATGCGAACAAGCCGTGAAGGAAAGAAAATCTTTGGGTATTTCGTGTACTGGAAGCTTCAAGTGTGTGTTCTATTTATATGACTTAAATTTTACCCCATTATTTGTCAAAAAATAAAATAAAATTTACCCCATTATTGTCTAAGTAATGGATGATTTATTCGTAAACAAAAAGTTTTATTGATTATTACTAGGGAAAATAGATTTTTTTCCCACCGAACTTATTACTCCCTATGTCCCTCTCATTTCTTTGCAGTTATTATTTTGGGATGTCCCTCTCATTTCTTTACATTACTATAAATAGTAAATTTTTCCCATCATTACACCCACTATCTTCCCCCACTATCTCATATTTAACAATAAAACCTACTATTACACCCACTACTTTCCTCCACTATCTCAAATCTATTATTAAATATTGATAGGTCCCACCACTTTACCCACTTTTCATCTAACTTTACTCATTTTTCATACATTGTCTTGGTCTCCGTGTCCCCCTCCAATGTAAACAATTGAGGGGGACGGAGGGAGTATTTGTTTAAAAACCTACCACTGAACTATAATTTTTTTCTTTTTTGTCACTAATGTTAGGTTCGGACTTTTTTTTTTATCCCTAACGTTAGGTTCGGATTTGATTATTAACACTATGTTATTTTTTTCGTATTATTAAAATATAGTGTTAGTCTGCAATATAATGACGATCTGATATGTGTCTATATCTTTATGTAGTGTCCTAGGTAGTTTACCTTGCAGGACGAGAGTTGGACACGCATTTTGAGACTCCAAAAAATTTTAAAAATTATTTTATTTTATTTTTTCTGAATAAAATTTAATGTTGGTTTTTTTTTCCTTATAAAAACGTTGGATTTTTTTTTGTCACTAACGTTATGTTTTGATTTGATTATTAACAATATGTTATTTTTTTAGCATTATAAAAACATAGTGGTAGTCTACAATATTATGGTGATATGATATGTGTCTATAACATTATATACAGTCATTTATATGTCTCTTAGCTAGTTTACCTTGAAGTACGAGAGTTTAAGAGGCATTTTAAGAACCTAAAAAATTTAGTTTTATAAATTATTTTAAGACTCCACAAATATATAGCATCACTTGACTTTATAGTTATTTACCACTACTTGTCACGTATTTTAAGGTTCCCACTTTTTATAAATATAGTTCTATAAGTTAATTTTGAGATTTCTTTTCTGAGTAAAAAATCCGTACTCTCGTCCTCTAAGATAAACTACCTAGGACACATATGGAGTAATTACATATAAAGATATAGACACGGATCACTATTATATTGCAGACTACTGGAAAATAGATTTCCGAAAAATATCGTTTAGATGGTCGGAAAATTTAAATAAAGGTCTGATTTTAATTAAATATAATAAAATTTTCCAAAATGCCCCTTCAAAAGTTAACGGTAACGGCAGAAGATAACGGAAAGGGTGCAAGGTGTCTACGGGTTAAAAGTAAGGGACTGCATAGTGTTTATTCCAAAACTATTAGGTGCAATGTGCAACATGCTGAAATCAAAGGGGTGCCAAATGCAATTAACTCAAAATAATAACATTGTGTTAATAATCAAATCCGAACCTAACGTTAGTGACAAAAAAAAAAATCCGAACCTAACATTAGTGGCAAAAAAGAAAAAAGTTATAGTTCAGTGGTAGGTTTCTAAACAAATAATAAGTTGGGTGGCAAAAAAATCTATTTTCCCATTAATTAGGAGTTTTAAATTCTTTTCTCGAATGATACGATAATAACATAAATAATTCATTTTGTTTGGATGATTTATTCACATGTAGAGATTATTAGTCTGAACAAAATTAACATTTCATAGCATTTTTCATTACTGACCCTACACTTTCAATTTGTCAAAGTTTGACCTTTTGTGATTCTAATTTAAACCGTGCAAGTGTTGGGCTATTCACTATTTCAACCTTGAATTTCTGATTTCCTGAATGCAATAATCAGAATAGACACTTCGCAAAACTCACTTGTTAAGCTGTGTTTCTGCTAGCCTGCTACTAAAAAACTTTTCATAAAGCCAATCTTCTGCCACCCCTAGCATGAAGAAAAAAGTGTCACTTGCTGGGAATCAGAACAATTTTATCCGTCTTCCTTCTACAGAAGCAGTAAGGTTTGCGTGCTGTTTCAGTTGAAGAATTCCAAGTGAAACAGCATCGCAGACTGTACTAAATTGTTGACAAGATAATAGTAATTTCAAAATACCTGTAAATTAGATATCATAACTTCCAACACACTAGTAAACACGCAGAATTCGTTATTCTTACAACTTATGATAAAAGTTTAACTTATATCCCCTAAAATGGGAAATGAGATGAACAGAAAAAACATCATTCATTACTTTAATCACCACTTTCCCTGTTACACTGCTGTTCAGATGTGAAGGCCATTACTCTTTATCAGCTTCACCACCGGTCGTGGTTTCCTTTGGTTCTGGGACTACAGACTCTGATGGAGCAGCTTCTGCCGGCTTAGCATCACCTTCAGTCGTTTCACCATCAGTCACTGGTACTGTCTTCTTGATGGTTCCAACCTTCACATATTTGCTCATGAACTTGTATTCCCAATCCTGCAAGGCGTCAAGCTCAAATACACCAAGACCACTGATATCCGAAGTTAGATCACTGTCCTCAAATGACATCTTCGCAAGGGCTCTGCTCGCATCCTTTCCCGCGAACAGTGCATATGGTCCACCGGGACCATAAAACATCCTACACAAGTAGATGCACCACAGTTAGACATAGGTATAAATATGCTAAGTGATGGAACATTATGAATAAATACTGCATTTGTCGTTTATGAACTGATATAGATTCAGCAAATAACTATAAGGACTTGTCATGAGCGCATTATATCTCAGAATCACTACAAACATGTACTGTACCATCTACACGTCTTATCACAAGAAGCTACGTTCTGTGTTTTATCCGGCTAAAATTCTAAAACATATCCACGCTTGTCGCTTAACAATTTAGCTGTCCTCAAGTGAAGTTCTTGTCGTTTCATTGTCAACCAATTCCCTGCCGCTTGATTCTATTTCTACCACACAAAACAACACCTACTGCCTACAATCTATGTGCAACTAAAAGGACAGAAAACCGAAGATTCCCAACAACAACTCTCACACCTTTACTCCAACCCTAAGTTTTTGAATTTTAATATCATCACATAAAGTCCCTAGGTGCTATCTTTACCAAACGAATTCACTTATTTCCGACATACAATTATCTCAACCTCTCCACAGAAAATTACACACACATCCATCTCTACATACTAACCGAAACCAAATAATTTCAATCACAACAGCTTACACACACATCCATCTCTACATACTAACCAAAACCAAATAATTTCAATCACAACAGCTTAAACACTAACAAATAAATTCAATTCAATTAAAAAACACAAAATTCAAAATCAAATTGAATTCAATTAAACACAACCTGCTCTGAGAAACATCATAGATCTGGCCTTTAATAGCCATAAGCAACGGCTTATTAGGATCAGCGCCGTCATAACCTCTCAACTCCTCCTCGGTAATCTCGCCGAGCTGAACCGGCGGCGGCAACGGCTGCACCTCCTCTTCAGCGTCTCTAGACCGCTTGTACTGCGCCTCGGAAGACGACGAACCAAAAAGCTCCGAAACGACGTAGTATAAGGCCAGGCCCAAAGCTATGACAGTGAAAAAAGTCGCCGGAGATAAGCCGGTGTAGACTGTGATTGACTCTTTCAACGTCTCCCATAGTTCAATCGCCATTATAATTTTACTTGATTTTTATTTGGAGATAGATGATGAAATGAAAAATATATATATGGATCTTCAAGATCAGCAGGCCAATAATATTTGGGCTTTTAATTATTGTACTTACTGCCCCCATTCTGTAAATTTCTGGGCCGAGTCTTCTGTTTGTCCTATTTTGACTCTTTTATTTTGATGTAATTATTTTACCATCAAATTAGCATAAAAAATAACCGACGATTCTTTTGCTGTCACGATGCTTTTTAATTTGTAAAGTTATGCATCTAATTTTTCTCTAGCATCGCTCAAATAGAGACTTTAAATGCTAATAAAATATTGAGAAAGCTAATCTGATAATGAATGAATTTTTTATTGATTTAAAATCTAAAGATGTCAATAATTTTTTTATTTAATTTGGGGTCAGAGTTAAGTTTATGTATGTGCTTCAGATAATAATAATATGTAATAACTTAAAAACATACACGTAGTCGATAAAATAATACTCCCTCCGTCCCCTTTTACATGTCCCTTTTGAAAAAAAAATTTGTCCCAAATTACTTGTCCACTTCTATTTTCAAAGCAACTTTTTTTATGTTTTTTCAAAATGTAACAACTCCCAATGTTTGACTAGCATATATATATACACAACTCTATCTAATTCATTACATTTATTAGGGATATGTATGAAAACAAGATATCCACCTAACATTTTCTTAAGATGCGTTATTTTTTCAAAAAGGACAAATAAAAGGGGACGGAGGGAGTATTCAACATTCAAATATAATAAATGGCACCGTATGAGAAGAAAACAGAATTAGGCTACATTGTTATTACCAAAACCAAACAAACAAAGTATATTCACTCAAAGGACATCGAGTGTACTATATTACTTAATAAATAACATATGTAGATGGGAAACAGAAATATACAAGCCTCATTTGACAAATATTAAGAATGGTAATGAGGCATATTGGACATTATATGCATGAGTTATTCAAGATTTTCAGATTGCTCGGGATTTTACAACGTCGAGACTCATCTCACTGGGATCAGTTGCTTGCAACTCAGCTCCGATTCCATCCAATTCTCTCTTGAATCTATCCTTGGAGCTTGCGTACACCATCTTCATTCTCACCCTAGATGTATCCGGTGACCTGCAACAATCATCGACTCGATTATTTAAAACTGCTTCTCGTTAACCATAGGAGTAAGGTCCGCGTATATCTTATTTATTTCCCCAAGACATCCTGCTCGGGGATTAGACTAGTGACCACACTTTTTTCAATGAATTATCGCGTAAATTAAACTAAAAAAACAAATAAATAATTATGTTACCACGCAACAAAGAAGATCTTGCTTTTCTGGCAATTCTCAGAAGTGGTGAAATCAAAATCATAGATAGCATAGCGGCATTCATCAGCTGGGAGAGAATTGGTGAAATCATCGTAAGTTTCATCAGGGCCCCCGAGCTTGTCAACAACTACTTGTTGATCATCAATCTTGTAGATGATATAACGGAAGTTTCGCTTTGCTTTTAATTCCAGAAACTTGAGTTTACATTCGTCATGCACAGACATTCCAGATGCGGCGTTCGACTACGTATCATTGAAAACAACGTTAAACATAACAACAAAATTTGTAAGATATCGAGTTACATGCTACAAAACATAGCAACAAAATTCGTAAAATATCGAGCAACATGTTAAAAAAAAATTACGAAGATAGTTTTCTTAAAGTTGTTTTTCTAAAGTCGTTTTTCTTACAGATTTTCTTTATTAAACTATTCTTCTCCATAAAATCTGAAAGAAAATAATCACATATACCGGATACAACGGTTACTCATCTTTCAAGAGGGCGGGGGATATTGTAATCTATCGATTACTTCTCTTTCTTACGAGAGGTTGAGAGTTCAAAAACACATTGCATAACGATTCAAATTTGTGCGAGTGTTAATTGATGTGAAAGAAAGACAGACTAATACAACTTGTTACTTACCATTGTGTCTTTTGGCGTTGGGGAACGACCAACCGGCCTGTAAAATGAGAGAGAAATCAAATACAATTGAGAGAAGAGAAAATGTAAGACAGAAAATGAATTAATTAAAAGATCCTTCAATTCAATAGAGAAGGGGACTTTTTCAAATAAATGCGAGAGACACTTGCGGGGAAAAAACTACTTTTTTGAGGGTGAAAACAAAGCTTGGGAATTTCTAATTTTAGCCAACCATAAATCCTAAAGAATTCAAACAAAAAAAGGGAAAAACAAATATATTTTTCCTGTAACACCTTTTCTATATATGACATGCAGTAAATATAATTTTCCCGGATGTGATATTTGAAAGACTTTCTGTACTATTTTGATTATTTTCACTCAGTTTTACATGTAAATATAACTACTTTAAGGTGTATAACATGGAGGAAGTAAGGTTGAGAAGTTGCAATAGCTTTATGTGTTGTAAAATGAAATTAAATCTCACAGCTGATTCTTTAAAAGAAAAATTAAAATGTTATCTGGTACATGTAATACTGCAATTGTGGCAGACTATGGAAGGACAAACAGACAATTGTGCATTCATTCAAGCCAAAAATATAGCCTTCATCAGCCAACGAAATTCACAACTTTCGGTCCCTGATTCTTCTTTGTTTTTTCATTGCTTTCTGAAACCAAAGACGGAACTTTCTCATTAGCGGGTTCTTCGGCATCAACTATATGAGCATCCTCCACTGTAAAATCATCGTCAAGATCATCGCCACTGGTGAGCTTTGTCACCTGCCCTGTGGGTCTATCTTCAAATCTAGCTGCTGCAGAGAACATAGTCAACGAGAATTGCTTGGTTCAGATAGATGGCAATATGGCATAACAAACCGACAAAAATAGACATCAGTCTATATATTAGAGATGCAAAACACTTGACGGATGTATCAAATGTAATGTTCAGTTTACAAAGTGAGTAAAGAACAAACAATCGAGTAAAACCTGTACGCTATCAATTAGAAAATGGGCAAATATACGAACATACAGTTTTTGAAAATCCTCCAATATGAACCTTAAATTTTGACTCACTAAAAAACAAATAGTACAATAGAACATGGTCATGTGTTTACAGCAATGAACATCAATTTGGTTGTAATATGGAGTATTAAATAGCTAATTAGAGTTTGCACACAGTTTTAAGAATTACATCAAGTATGCAAAACAAGCTTTGCTTCTGTAAGAATTTAATATATAGTTTAAAACATGTCACGAGGAGCATCCAAAAAGAAACTAAATGTGACTGTCAGACTAGTATCACATAAAAACAGATCGAGGGAGGGGGTCCAGGACTCCAGTGAGGTCCCTGGCCCTTCCTGAGTTTGTGAACTTTTTTACTTCCATATACTAAATTTAATTGCTCTATATACTTAGAGCATCTCCAATGAGATCGGCTATAATGGTTGGCGAAATTGGACCTATAAGACATTATGTAAAATTTGTTGAACCTGTATCACATTTTGTTTCGATGATAATGGCTATATTTATCGACTATATTTTAAACATAGCATGTTATCATTATTTCAAGTTGTTATAAATAGAATGTAAAGTTTTAATATATTAATTCAGGCCCCCATGAAAAAACTTCTGCGTCCGTTACTGCACACTTCATATTGAGGTACCATAAAACAAAGTACTATCGGAATACTTACATATTTTGCCAAACCCAGTATTTCTGGTGCCTTTGTTTGGACAATCCCTTGCCAAATGTGTCACACCACTGCAAATTTTACAACAACCACCCTACAGAAATTTAAGCGGAAAATGTCAGTCTAAGACTTCGTAGACTTCTCTGGTTATGTCAGACAATCAATTTAATAAAAGATATGAGAAAAAGAAAGGTCAATTTGTACATTGGTAAATGATATATGGAATGAAGTAATATATGTGTATGATATCATATCTATGTACATAATCATGCATAAATCAATACACACACACACACACACACACACACACACACATAAATTGCAAAAAATTACAAGAGATCGCAATATCTGATGGTAAAAAATTGTACCTTTGGATAGATACCATGAGTGTTTTTAGGGCAGTTCTTGCTCAAGTGTCCACGCTCAGAACAGATAAAGCAATTTGCAAATTTGGTCCCTCCTGTACAAGTCATAGATTGCATTCATGAAAAATGCCATAGTGAATCGCGATCCATTTATTTTTTTATATATAAACAAATCTCAGCTCAGCTTAAAGATATCCTCCTGACAATATTATCAGCCTACATGCTCTTGTAACGTGCAAGTCTATATGATGTCTTTAAACATGATTACATAAGGGTAATCACAGACACAATCCTTTTAAATAATTACACAATTCTCCTGCTATCGGCAATACAACTGGCATGCTTCTACTACAATTAGTACATAAACAAGCTAATCTGACCCCAAAGAAAGAATCGAAGTACTGTCAACAATTGCCTATCAAAATTATGATACAAATTTAAAGCAAAAATATTGCAAGTAAAACTACAAAACAGGACAAGCATATACCAGATTATGTAATCTATATTTTGTGTACCCTTATTTAATCCCACCACAACCAACTTTGAGACTTTCAAAAAAATATGACAGCAAACAGAGCCAATAAAAGAGCTTCAAAGTACTAATAGGAAAGAAGAATATACACTACACAGCAGGACAACCATGAAAATGTGGTTTCCTCACACCACACGAGAGAAAAACCTATTCATCTATGAGGTTCTCCAAGATTATTTAGTCCATCCGAGAAGTATGGAATTTTACCACTGTAAAGTCTTATATTGGTTCTAAATGTTCAATCCGAATATAAACATAATTGCCAGTGTAATATTCTTAATAACGATAATAAGCAAGTTAGTATCATAAATTACTTAATCATCTGACTTTGCTCAGAGATATTCTCTGTACATACCCCAAGATACAATGAGTACATATTTTATAGTTCTGTATGAGTTCTACATTGTATGCTATGTAAGACATTCTTATTGTTTTTTATAATAGAGGTTTAAAGTCTTCATAATAAACTGAGGGCAGAGTAAGCCATCCACGAGCCAGGCCCCTTGTCAAAATGAGCAGTGGAGGACCCAAGGGGCAAGCAAATAATTCTCTAAATCACAAAAAAAATAACATCACTCAATAATGCCAAAGCTTGTGGCAATATTACATGCATCATGTTATGGCCTAAAATCACAGCACCACTATAGAAGTCTCATATTGTTAGCACACAACTCACAATATCATCTTAATTTAGCTTAACTAAGCATACTCATAGTAACTACAACTAAGTTATTTTGGAGATCTGTACTGTTTGTACAAAATCCAAAAGAGAATACGAGCCACTTAATTATGCAATATTACTTTTAGATACACTACCATGATGCAAACTAAATTACCTTCCTCACGTGGTTGAGGGCATTCTGCAAGAGAATGACTAGATTCTCCACAATTGTAGCATAGTTTCTTATCCACCGTGTGTTCATTCTTGTTTGGACAATTCTTAAGACTATGGCCACGTTGTCGGCACGATAAACATATCTACAAATATCATAAAATATTCTTAAATAAAATCATTATACAAAATTATTTGTAACAGTAAAACAAGTCACATGCAGGATGTTTAGTGGTCTAGACATAGAGTGCATTCTAAAATTTAGATTTACTTGTGAAATTATGCACGAGGGAAGTGTTTGATAATTTTAAGCAGGAAGGAGAATCCTCTTGGGCCCTATACAAGCCTACAATGATGCATTCATTGTATAAGGTTTATCTTTCCAACTATTACGAGACGGAAGCAATTGCTGAAACAAATTTCGTTGTTTTCATAATTTATTACACCTCAAAAATATCCTTCACCACCTCTTGCATAGAAAACACGTGATTCCAAATTTGTTACCAAAGGAGAAGCAGTCATTCCACACTTGGTACCAAAGGAGAAGCAGTGAATGCACCTCGATTTCTTTAATATGAAGATGATAAAACATCTGAAAATTGTCCAGATTCAACTTACCCAAACTTGAGGTGCTTAAATGGTCTTATGAACTACTAGGATTAAAACAAAGAGAACTTCATGAAGGACATGATCTCCACAGTCACTTATATATGAAATTTTGTTGTAAATACAAACATAAACATAGCTACCAGCAAATTATTGGTACGATGATCGAACTTGTAGCTTTAACTACTATAATCAAGGATTTACGCCAAAAACACCAATTAAAATACATATTCAAATCCAGTAGCAGTAATTAAGCAGTCTGATTTACAGCAAACATAAAAGAAAATCTCAAATCATAACTTAAAATCTACAGAGTCATAGTCATCCAATAATAAAATATGTCAAATTCCAGTAATACAAATTCACAAATGCATTACACCACATTCAAAAACCAGAAGTACTATTTAAAAAAAAACCCGAGTTTCCGGAAAACAGACCTTGTTCTTTTCCCACTGAGCTTTCTCAGGGCAATGTTTAGCAATATGATCAACTTCTTTACATATATAACAGCTCTCACCAGGCCTCATTCCAGGAACTCTAAGTGGGTGTTTTTTGTGACTCGATATTCTCTTGGTTCCCTTATTTGGGTCACTAGAATCTGCCTTTTTCTTCTTGAATTGGGGCTTGTTCTTCTTCTTCTTGTCTGGGTTTTTAGCTGGGGTTGGTTCTTGTTTTGGGAACTTATCTGGGTTTGCTTCTTTGAACTTTTTTCTGGCTATTCTTTGTCTTTGGCTCACCATTTCTGAGGAACAATTAAGCGAGTTGATAGACACAGATTGATGGACCTGTGTGTAAGCAAGGGTTTGCAGCTGCAAGACAATAAGGGTTTAAGGGAGTTTCGGGTTTCTTGAAACGGGTTACGGGTATGGATAGAGTTGAGTTTGACCCGTGTTGTCGATGAAATTTATGGGCAAGGCCTGACTGCCTGAGGGCCTCGGGGCTGTAAGTGACTTGTGGGCCTGTGTCTGCGGGGTAATAGATTGTGAATATGGCCTTTGTTCGAATTTTTTTTTTCTAATATTTGAGTTGATAATATATAATTATTTTTAAGTATAATAAAAATAATCATTTAATTAAAATCAGAAAAAAAATGTAATAAAACGTTGGATACATAATATTATTTTTCTCTAATTATTTGACGACCTTTACATTTGTGTGTAGTGATTGACTTTGTTTACGAAGATTTCGGGTTTGTTAATATTATAATTTAAAATTTAAAATCATATGATAGATAGTAATTTAATTAAATTTATTAAAATATTTTTCTTATAAATAATTTATAATTTAACAAAAAAATAATAATAGATCAATATATTATTAATTTGAATGATGATTTTTATTTATTGAAAATTATACAAATAAAAAAGTTGTTCAGATATATGTTTAGCTTGCCAATTTCGTTTTAAGCTGTTTTTTCAATTTAAAATTGAAAATCACCACTAATTAATTAATTAAATAAAGGATGATGCATCAATGGGTGATAGAACAAATAGATCTTTGGTGTTTTAATTTTTCTGAAACTCGAATTCGAGCTGAGTCAGCTTCCTTCAAATTTTGAGTTGACTTTATTCAAATTACATGATTTACATCCCTGTTTAAAAACCATCTCTTTCTTATTCATTTTTATCTTTAACTTTGATAGCACACA
This sequence comes from Daucus carota subsp. sativus, assembly GCF_001625215.2. NCBI lineage: Eukaryota > Viridiplantae > Streptophyta > Magnoliopsida > Apiales > Apiaceae > Daucus > Daucus carota. The sequence goes on along the minus strand of NC_030386.2, from coordinate 37,187,231 downwards.
TTAAAAAATTGCAATGACTAATTTTGTGCATAAATAACGATTTTAAAATTACTTAAATAGTTACATTGCAAAACAAATAAGGAAGAACGAGCACTAAAACACCAATCCTTGACTTGAACAATGTAAAAAAAAAATATAAAATAAAAATGAGGCACCAGGTTGAAACAGTTCACACCATAGATATCAATTAACGTCTACAAATATTGTGAACACAAAAATTTCGATCACAATTTTTTTCTTTTTTGCTAAGCACATTGTTCACGTTTTAATGAATAGCACTTTATTCCACCCCAAGGACTGCAATTTTTAAGAGTTGGATATGAGATTGATCTAGTCTAGGCTCCGAATTTCGGCACTTTAGCAGTAGAGATTAGAGAAAGGAAGTGCTCTGCAACAATCCTCCTTTGGATTTTCCCTGTGGCAGTCTTAGGAACAGAGTCTGTAATAAAAACCTTCTTTGGCACTTTGAAAGCTGCAAGATTCTTCTTGCAGAACCTCAACACTTCTGCTTCATCAAGGTCTGTTCCTTCTTGTGGAATGACGGCACAATTTATCTGAAATTAACGTAATGCATTATATATTGTTAGCTGCATATCAAAATACCGAAAACATACAGTAGGACCATGTTTTTTCTTAATCATGTAGAACTCCAAGCGTACAAACAATTTTTAGGTACTGCACCAAAACAACGTCGTTTCTAGTAGTCTCTAGGAGTAGAGGCAATGACTTTCACGGAACTTTTATACTCACAAATAGAGAGGGGCAGAACTTCTAAAGTCACATCCTGTCCTATCTCCGTGGGAGTTGGGACTATATTGGCTCAGTATCAAAATCATCCTAAAGTCAGAGATCCGTGGTCAACATGTACAAACAAACTACAGCATCTTTAAAACGGTGCTCATTAGTCTAAACCATCTTTAATGCCATCTTTTTTCAGTTGAGCAATATTTATTTACAACAACAATATATTACAGTAACACATCCTTTTGTAGGGAGTCAATGGTTTTCTAGAAGTTTTTTCGCAATGCAGATAGAATGAAGCCAATAAAGACTGTAAAAACAATTGGACAATAGAGAGATGTTCCTCACCTCTTCTCCATATTTGTCGTCAGGCACTCCGAAGCAAACTGCTTGAGCTATGTTCGGATGAGACAGGAGAACGGAGTCGACTTCAATTGGAGATATCTTCTCACCTGAAATTCATGTAAAGAACACATAAGTGAAACAAGTCATGGAAAGCCACTGATGATGCCACCAACATTTGAGCAAAGTAACATTCTCTCATTCCCATTTTACCAACACCCATTTTAGCAAAGTTAACTGTTATAGTAATTGTTCAACAGATTAAAGTGGTCAAATATAAAAATTAGATGCTTAAACTGGATATCTAACTCATGTAAACAGCAGCTAAGATGGGTAATAGTGATCCTTAGAAGCCTGAGTTTATAGTCACGAGTGTGTACACATCGACTGAGTGAATATTTAAGTTGTGCAATCAATAATTTCGCAAACAATGTTTTTTCCATCTTGGTTAAAAGATGTGACAAACTAAGGGGCATGTATGTTACTAGAAAATGTGAATTTATGAGTAAATAGTAAGAGCGAATACCTCCACGATTGATAAGCTCCTTGATTCTTCCAACTAGATGCAAATATCCGTTTGAATCCAAATAACCAATATCTCCAGTATGGAACCAACCGAACTGAAAGCCAGTTTTGTTTGCTTCCGGGTTATTTTTATAACCTTTTGTCACATTTGGACCCCTGATACAGACCTCTCCATTCGCTCCAGCTTCTTGTTCAATCCCATTTTCATTTAAAATAGCCATTTCTTGACCTACAGCTTTTCCAACCGAGCCGGGGATATGCGGCCCATTTTCAGGTAACGGGTTTGAACACATCAAATGGGTAGCCTCTGTCATTGCATAAGCCTCCAGAACTGGGGCCTTGAATGCTTCCTCAAGTCTCTCCAATATTACTGGGGCGAGCGAAGCACTACAGCTCCGAATAAAACGGAGCTTCGGGTAATCGGTTTCAGGTTTGACCGAGTGACGATCTAATATGATTTGATGTATTGTAGGGACAGCTGTGTACCACGTAGCATTATAATTTTTCATGTCTGCCCAGAAAGTTGAGGCAGAAAATCTACCAGCGGATGGTAGCGTTACAGCAGCTCCAGCTACGAGTGAACTCAGTAACCCGCAGATCAAACCGTGGACATGGAATAACGGAAGAACAATCACAGTCGAGTCTGACTCTGTAAGTTTGTAAACCGATATGATGTTTTGCACAGATGAAGCCAAGTTGAGTTGACTAAGTGGCACGCCTTTAGGTCGACTAGTAGTACCTGATGTGTGGAGAAATAGAGAGATGTCTGATGATTGGTTGATGATTTCTGAGACCGAGTTCGACTCGGATTGAGATGTAGAGAGTGTAATTTCTGAGTTAGCTTGAGGAAGAATGGCTGTGACATGCGGGATCTTCAGTGATGAAGCTGCAGCTTGAGCTGATTCATTTCCTTGTTTTGAAGTTATTAAGAGTTTTGACTCTGAGTCAGATAAGTAGAACTCAAACTCCTCAGATGTGTAGGCTGCATTAAGCGGGGCTGCCGTTGCTCGAACTCGAATCACAGCCAAAAACATAATGATGAACTGCAAATAAGTAATATAATATCAATTACAACCTGATGTTCACTAAGCAATATAGAACTTGAATCACTGCCAAAAACATAATTATAAACTGCAAACAAGTCATACAATATCAATTACCACCTGATGTTCACCAAACAATATAATCAGGAATAGTAGTTCAGATAGTAAACTGTGACCAAACACAAGAAAATCAACATGTTTTTATATTCATGCTGTCAGTTTTTCACCACATGAGCCTACCAGAGCTTCTTAGGAGAGTCGAAAAGTGGTTTTGCATCAAAAAACTGAAATAACTTGTTGCCTGACTACATTTGGGAGCATCAATCAAGTAATCCATGCTCAAAGCAATTTTCGGGGGGTTAAATACTAGAATTACTACAATTGAGTTGTTCCAAGGTAAATTTCCACCAAAAATGGGTCCTATGTTGGCTGCCAGGATTTGTTTTTGGGCTCCCTCAACAATCTTATACCAATGGAAGTTCTTTGGCTACTTATATTCAATTCAAGACAAATCTTTTTTATTTTTATGATGTGGGACTTGGATTGACACTCATTCAACAATCTCCCTTCAATCCAATTCTTAACCTTCGGGTCTGATGCCACTTGTTAGCCTCGCAACACCCATTAACTCCACATTAGTATATGATATTGTCTGTTCTAGACCGTGATCAAGCCCACAAGGATCTGTTCTTCACTTCTTCTCCTCCTAAAAGACCTCGTATTAATAGAATTATCAAGACGATGGGACTTTGATTGACACAGACAATGAGACTTGGATTAACACTTACTCAACATCCTAGTGATCCTCTCTTCACTCTAAAATCGAGGTTCCGAAACAAGAAAGAGTTAGAAAGTACTATTTGAGACATGCTACAAGCAGGGGTTATGCAGGGTTATAAAAGAGCTTCCTGCTTCCTAAATCCTCACAAAGGCCTTAAAACAGACAATATCTAAAATACAGAACAAATAAAAATAAATTGAAAACACGACGTCGTACAATTCGAATCTTGTCAAAGACAACACGAATACGTGAATTTGTTAATTATCAAAACAACCATGAAATACCTCAACAGTGTTGGGGAAAGTGAGAGCGACAACATCGCCAGGCTTAACCCCGGCCGCAACAAGCCGAGAAGCGCCTTGCTCAATCAGCTCATCCAACCGAGCATGCGTCAAATCAAACTCGCCGGACACCGATATCGCCCGCCGCTCCGGAAACTTCCCGGCGGCTCGCTTTAACAAACCGGTGAGCGTCAAATTATCCATCCCCACTTGTATATAGCTGTCTGTGTGTGTAATAAATCGATGAATGTGTTTAATGTGTTTGTGTAATTGACAGGAACGTGGTGTGGTGATATATATAGAAAGTTGGGGAAGCAAAACAGCCAGTTGGAAGGTGGTGACTGGAAAGGCGAGACTTGGGGAAGGTTGTACACGTGTCAGATGGAGAGTGCTTTGGGATGCGTGCCGACTTCTAGTGGCTCCATGCTCGAATCAACTTGAAATCTTGTTACTGCTACAAGTTTGCGATTTCTGTTTTGCTTCCTCGTCGACTTTGTTGACAGTTGTTCTTTTATTTTACTTTTTCCTGACTTTTAAAATTTATAATTATGATTATTGTTTGTTCAGGTATTTTAATATTCTAATAAAATATAAATTAATAAATTTTTTGAAATTTTTTTCCTAAACATACTTTATATATATCTTAGTTTTATATGTCAGTTAAATAAATTTATAAAAAAATAAGAGAAAGAAAGAGATATATATGTTATTTATAATTCCTGATGTCTTTTTTGTTAACATGATAAAAAGACGGGAATTCATGAATGAATTATTATACACTCGAAGTGAAGAACCCACTAAATTACGATACATGATATTCCAATTTCCAAGTGATTAAGATGTTTTTTTTATTTTTGTTTGTAATCAAAATTCTGGTCACGAGTAGTATGTTTGATAACAAATTTAATTGACTTGGTGATTAAGAATTATATCTACTTTTTATTTTCCAGAAAGACTAAATAATATTCAATTCAAATATTGTGGCGATCCCACTAAGAATATTCTAGATTTTATACGTACTAACTGTAAATAGAATGAATGGAAATATATTATTTTTGCATGAATGACTTTAATTTCAAATAATAAATATTTGTGTAAAAACACTTTTTTTAAATATTAGATTATTCACCGCACAGGCAAGTGGTTCAACGGTTTAAACTTTTAACACCTGTTGTGCCACTTGGCTTTTGCCTTTTCATCACCCCCAGGTGTACTGTTTTTTATACGCAATCTAATAATAAAATTTTTGCGAATAGACAAATATAACACGTACGAAGAAAAATATACTTGCGGTGTATTTATATTCTCATCAGCGGCCCAAGTAGAATTGTAGAAATAGACCGCGCCTGACACTTTCCTAGTTCTAGTTCTGATGCAAACACAAATTGTATATTAATAATTTTTCTAACCGAAAGGGTGTAAACACAAAAAAAAATAATCTAAACATGTAATCAAAATTTGCTTCTCACTCATAGGGACCGTTTGGCTTAATTTAAAAGAAGTGACTTATTAGTTAAAGCAAATAACTGGATTATAAGTAATAAGTGAACTTTAGTTATAAGTTATTAAAAGTGTATGGATAACTTTTATTTATAAGTTAATTGAGTGTTTGGTAATTTAAATTTATAAATTCATGCAAAATTGAAATTATTAAAACAAAGGAGACTTTATTAATAAATAAAGCTTATTACATATTGAAATTTTAAAAACTTCAAATAAAATACAAATACCTAAAAAAGCTCAAAAAAGCTAGCATTTCTAACTTCCGGCTTAAAAAACTCAAAGGAAGCACTTCTGCTTCTTTTGCCAAACACTACGTAAAAAGTAGAAGTAGCTTAAAGTGTCAAAAGAAGTCCAGAAATGCTTATTTTAAGTATTGCCAAACATCCACATAACTAACTTTTCATTTATAAGTTAAAAACAATTTGTTCAAAATCAAGTTAAATAAATAATAATTTGGAATTTTCTTAAGTTTACTAATTTAAAAGCAGTTTTTGAATTAACAATTATTATTCAAAAAAATATTTTTAAATTCAGGGAAACTATTTTTCTTCTGTTTTTGAACAAAAATACCATCTATATTATTAGCCGAGACAATTATTAAATAAATTACCAGGGTTAAAAAAGAGGGGCAGAAGGCTGTTTGTGTTTTGCCTCTAAATGGGTCCAGAAAGGCAGTCATCCATGTTGGACCTGGGTTTTCGTTGGATCGAAGAACCAGCGGCGAATTTTATTCCTGGGTTCCACATGATAATGTTTACCTCTCTAGCATCTAGAATTAAATCTCTGATAATTAGAAGTAATTTTGTCAGGAAAGAAATATGAAAATTTTAAAATGTTAGACTAACACGAAAAATTGTTTTAAAGAGTTTTTTTTTTAAAGGATTTGAAGAGGGAGTTCAAATTTCTCGAGACATATATGTTTTGATTTTTAATCACTGTAAACCAACTTAAAAACGAAAGTAAACTTTTTGGAATTAATTTGATTTCAAAACAAAATCAACTCGGGAATAAATAGAAAGTAAAACTTAATTATATATCATAATATTAAAATTATTTCACTCTACAGCAAATGAAATTGGTAAAATGAGTGGTGCTCCACAACAAAATGAATACGATCGATATATATTAGTAAAGTGCTCGACGAATATTAGCTAACAATTTTTTTTGGGTGCATAAGAATATTAGTGATTTATGATGGTTGTTGCCTATAATATAATCGGGGTTCATCCACTTTAACTAAAGTTATGGAATCTTTCTCGAAGATTGCTTTTAATTGTGAGAGAATTGTTGAAGAAACAACCACAAAAGTGAGGAATTATATGACTTGTGAGCTGCGAGGAAGAGGAAGTGTAAATTTAATAAGCTACTTTTACATCGCGCAATCATTAACTTTGGGCTTCAAAGCAGCAAGCCAACCCACAGCCCTTTCAATTAGACCGCATGTCTTAAAATAAAATTAGAAGAAAGCAGGCCCAGGTGAAGAATTGGTAAACTTAACTTCACTCGGGCTTGTTAAGTTAGCAATTCCACTACAAAACTAAACTTCAACATCATGAATAGGAAATGGTCTTGTAACTATTCAGCGAATAAATTAAATAAAAATATTATTTTTCATATGATCACATTTTTATATCATTGTTCAGTGTATAATTTTTGAATCACTATATTACTAGCATATGTAGATGTCAATTTCCCTTTATAATATATTATTCATAACCGAAATCAGAAGAAATATTTTATTAACCACTATATAATTGTGCCGACTCCGTCACAACTGGAAAACGTTCAATTGAAAAACTTCCGATTAATATCCTATAGTCGTAGTTCTTCCAATTCATCTCATCTACATTTTGATCGATTAATTGAAATTAGGTTTTTCTAAAATGGATTAATACCTGATTTTATGAGAAATTAATATAATGAAAAATATACGTTTTATCCCATAAAATACTTCGACTATTTTATAATCCACGGTCTTAGCCGACTTCTATGGCACTTTTTTCTTTTTCTTTGTCAGGCCTTGCATGACGCTTGAGTTTTACGAGATACAAAATATTAAAAAATAGAAATATAGAAATATAAGCCTTTAATAAAGAAGTAGAGAGAATATTGTACTGCTATGAATGTAAATTTATACCGAGACACGAGATGGACTCTTTACACTTTATAATATAAACATTGGCATTTAATTTGCTCGATTTAGTCCCTTCGAATATCGTTTATTACCCGAATATTTCTTCCAAGCTGACATTACTTTTTTGTTCTTTATCAACAAAGCAAGCATAACTCCTGAGGACCCTTTCAGGCTACAACAGCCAACACTCGTCTTGACTCCACTCAGAACTCCCAATTATAAAGCTAAAATTATAGTGCTAAGAATCAAACTAAACACACGGACGACAACATAAATCGGCAATGCCGAAATTTTAACCTTATTATAATTTTTTCAATAATGTTTGACCATAATAACTCAAAATGCTGCAGGCGAAGGTGTTCCACAATCCAGGACTACGAGGCTGGTGCTAGCTTCTGGTGCATCTGCTTGCTCCATCAGCTCACCCACAGCATTAGGTCCCTCTGCCACCATTAGCTTACCCGCACTCACCGGTCCGCCCGCAACAAGTCCGGAGCTTCTGATCTCGGCCATGCTACGTCGCGCATTCTTTCCTTGAGACTCACAAAGTTTCGGAAGATACATTCCTGTAAAAATAGTGCCCCATTAGCATATACGTTTTGACTTTTTGCATGTAATTTAAGATGTAAAATAGTACCTTCACCGGCAGCAAGATTGAAGTAAAGATCGATAATGTTAGGGCAGTTATTGTAACATTGAGTAGAGCAAAGCTTTGTGGCGAAGTGTGGCTCGAGGAGAGAATCAGACGAGATTCCAAGAACGTTCCTCTCCAGACCACATGCACGGATACATTCGTCGCTTTCAATCCAGTCCTTGAGTTTATCAGCCTCAATCTCCGACGCGCCGCAAGTGTAAGCTCCCTCGCCACTTCTACGCACGCGTTGCTCCAGCACACACCGCTTCCCACTTGAAGATATTGCATAGGCGCATGACTCCTTGTCTAAGTTCTCACATGCAATGCTTCCTGTAAAATGCCAAGAAAAAAAATTCAATTCTCAACTTGTCATATACAACTTAATACATATAATTAAGTTGTTATTTCAATTCTCTGCATATAATTTGCATTTCAACGAATATTAATTTCCGTTATCCTAAAATTTCAAAGCGCAGGGATGATAATTTAACCGAATCGGATACTAATACGACCGCAAATGTACCCAAGGTGCCTTGAGTGCAGAAGATAAGTGCAAGTGCCCAAACCGCTAAAACCGCTAAACTTTTAAATACATAGTTATAAGAAGCCATTTTTCAAAACATAAAAAAACTTGTTTCTCAGATGGCTGTGATTTGTGAACATTCATCTACAAAGAAGCCCTATAAATACATGTAAAAACACTGTATAGTCAGGACAAGTGGCACTAGCTAGGTCTAGATGAACGGTCGAGATTAACAACTGTAATAAAACAACCATCCAAAGCCCTACATATATACGTACACTATTGATGAATAATTAATGAACGATTGTCAAAATTTTCATTGGCATTATATAGCAAAATAATTGGAAAATTATTAAAGAGAATAGTGATATGTGGGTGCATAATTCTGTAGTGACTGATGGACTTGCAAATGTATGAATGCGTAACTGTAATCTGGAAAGGGTAGATTTAGATGAAGTTGTACACGCGTCAGGCGGTGAGTGTGTTGGTAAATGGTAAGTGCCGACTTCAATGTCTGATGGCTCCCAGTCAGGGTCCCGTACACTATCTGTTTTGTTTCTCGTTAGGATTGGACGTACTGCTTTATTCGTTTCCCATCATGCATCGCTGTGATAGTGTGATAATCCCTCCGTCCCATTTAATTCTATACACTTTCCTTTCTGGGATGTCCTACTCAATTCTATACATTTCAAAACTTTCCCAAATTAGTTAATGAGTCCCACCACTTTCTCACTTTTCTTTCCTTTTCACACTACTTTTTACTCCACTATCACTCTTTTATATATTAAAAATTAATGAGTCCCACCACTATACCCACTTTTCTTTCTCTTTCCCATTATTTCATACTACTTTATACACTTTTTTTAGTCTCCGTGTCCATTTCATATGTATATTATTCAAGGGGACGGAGGGAGTTCATTATTTTCATTTTCAGTATACATTTAGAAAACATTTTTTCTGTTACAAACAACTAAACAAGCAAAATATGGCCGGGCACTTAATACTTATAGCACGATTCCTGTTTTTGAACTCTTTTTATTTAGACATATGAAAGATGGGTGAAAGCTTTTGTGTATAAAAAAAATCATCACTAATAATGAGAATGTGATAAATAAAAATGTGTTAACTATCTAAAAGATAATTATTAACGAACACCCATTATAAAATCCGTTATTCATGATTATGTGCTAATTTACACGAGAAAACTGTAATGTGTATAAAAATTAGAATAATTCACGGCACAAGATGGAAGTCATGAAGAATATACTCCAAATTGAAAATGTTAGGGCAATATTTGTAGCTGTGCAGTAGTTGAAATGATCATTTCTATAACGGTCGAGTTTAATCAAATCAAACTGTATTCAATCAAAGATTACAGTATCAGTTTTAACTGTATTTCACGTGTCAGAACAGTAATTTTTGTTTGTCAACTCGAGACAAGTGTCAACGTGATCACATCACCGAACAGAGTGTATTCCCACAGTGGTGCTAGAGTCGGTCAAAACTAAAGTCAGGAACGGATCTCAAGTTTTTTTTTTTTTTTTAATTTCAAATTTGCAAATATGCGTTTATCCAATAACTCAGAAATGAAGTCAAAATTAAAAATAAATTGGAAAGTGATTTCAAATCAAGGATTTTAAGTTTTTCAAATTAAAGTTAGTTCAAGTTAATATTTTTTCCTTTTTTATTTATTTATAAAAATTATCTATAGATTACAATTTACTAATAAATCACTTTTTTTACTATCATATTTTCAGTAATTCATAAGTCATTAATAAATCAAAATTATTTAAACAGATAATTTAAATTACCAAATTAAGTCATATTATAAATTTGTAAATAATAATTTTAAATTCAGCCATTATGTACTCAAGAAAGAACCAAATTAAATGATTACCGCTCTTTATACCACCAAAACAATCGCAAATTAAAAGACCAAGTACATTTTAATAATAGAGTTAAATTCTATGGAGTACATAAAAACATTGGAGTATTGAAGTACAAATCATAATTTTTTAGTTTGATCCTATATAATATCTTTGATTATCCAAATTTTGATATAATCTATCATTTATAAGTTGTCTTGCACATAATTGTCAATTAATCATTAATATCTTTCAACTTTAACAAATATTAAGATTATTGTTCTGCTTATTAGTTATATTGCAGAACATAGAGTCCTGTGATTTATAAAAGTAATTATTCTACCATTTGATCACGATATTTATGTTGCAGAACATAATGTGCAGGTTGTCAAATATTTACAAATATTATTGGACAAAAAAAATTGAAATTTAGATGACTAGATTACATTTTATCAAACTTTGTACTTCAATACTTCAATTTTTTTTGTACTCCATAGAACTTAACTCTTTAATAATAACCTAGTCTTTTAAATTATTCTTGTTTTATTAGAAATACAGACATATTAAAACAAAATAGAGGTTATGGTTGATAACAAACCGTCACCCTTTCTTATTCATGATACCTTTTAGAGAATTATAATTATTTTAATAAATTTCAGAATGCGTAATAAAAAACTCATAACATGCATGAAACCACAAAGACAATGCCTTAACACTCGTCTACTCCATTGTGTTCGCCGTACTAGCTTTTTAATTTAAGGGAATGCATATTTTTATAACTGCACTATTTTATTGCCCTATATTTTTGAAATCATAATTTTTAATAAATTTATGTATTGTGTTGGAATTTTTAAAAATATGTCAGGCAAGAATTTTGTGAAATTTATAAATTTGGTAAACGCCAGCCCCTTGTCAATGGACTCTGTGTACGTGCACAGTAATTTGCTGATATCCAATTCAATATTGATGCTGATAAATATATTAACACCCGCAGATAGAAAACACTAAAAAGTTGCTGAGTATTCGGTTTTTACTTGATACTCAAACCTAGACAATTTGTGTGTAGCGCAAGCGAATTATTTCCTTGCAAAATACATTTATCTCCTCTCCACGTATGAAGTAACCTCTACGCAAATACATATATAATTAAATACCTCCGTAAATGCACCACCATCTCTGTGTTGGAATAATCTTAAACTTATAATTTTAATTATTTGTTTAGTTTTTAATATTAGCACCTGTTAGCCACGTCTATGCAGTAAACCAAGTGTTTAGTTTGTTTCAGGTTGTTTAGGTGAGTCATGGTGCAGTTAGGAGTGTGTTGGAGTAATTCTAGGTGCATGTTGTTGCTGATTTGTAGGGAGTAGTTATATCAGGTGTATTTAAATCTCTATGGTTTTTTTGAAGTTCAAGCCAACGAAATAATACTTACTGTTTTTCTTAAGTTCCAAAGAAAACAAGCTTGTCTATTCTATGAATATTAGGACTTTTATTTTCAACACTCTGATCACTCAGATAGAAAACAAAGACGAGTAAGATGCAGATAATATTTGTGAAATCGTTGGACAGCAAGACTATTGCCCTCGATGTTAAGTCCAGCGACTCGGTTGAGTTCGTGAAGAGACTGATTGTTCAAGAGAGTGGTGGTGAGTTCTGAGCTGACTGTACGAGTTTGCAGCGTTTAATTTGATGATATTTAACGTCTTGACTCGTTGCATGTTGGGTACGTGTTTTTTTTTATAATGTTTACTGTGTTTTGTTTGAGAAGCTGGTGCTGACGCGGAGGAAATGAGGCTGGTGTTTGCTGGTAAAGAGCTTGAAGATTATCATGTCGTTGCTGATTATGAGATCCAGAACGGTAATGTTAATAGTGTGTGTGTTTTTAATTAATGTATAGAAGTAGTTGCAATGAGTGACGATTTTAATGGTTGTGCAGAGTCGACGGTGGATGTTCTTGTGAGGCTGAGAGGAGGAAAGGGAGGGCATGGAAGGATCGATCCGAACTTGATTGTGTTGGCTCAAAAGTACAACCAGAAGAAGATGATTTGTAGAAAGTAAGGCTGAGTTTTTTTTTAAAAGTACAATACAGTGCATGCTTAATGATGTGTTATTATCTTTAATGATGTTGATTATGTAGTTTAATTGATTGAATAGATGCTATGCACGTTTGGACATTCGAGCCAAGAACTGCAGGAAGAAGAAGTGTGGACACAGCAACCAGGTTGGATTTATATTTTCATCCCATTTGTAATACTAGTGAACGAATACAAGGAAATACCTTGGCGCTTATGTTTTTTTGTTTGTTTTTGCAGTTGAGGCCCAAGTCAGTTCTGGATTCCAAGGGCTCGGGTTAGGAGTCATTCTGAGTTTCGCTTGAGTTATCTATTTTATATCTTGTAGAAGTTTGATAGTTGAGCCTTTTTGAGTGTAATAAGTGATTGGCACTATTCTAATTGCCGAAACAAGTTTCTGACTCGAATTGGTTTGAACCTTGATCACCTTATGTTAATGGTTATATGTGTGATTGCAAATAAACTATTTATCAATGGTCTCACTACAAGAAAAATGGCTAAAAGCTACCGTCAAAATATGGTTGCTTTTAGATAAAAGCAACCGAACTGGGTTGCTTTTGACTAAAAGCAACCGAACACTGTCGGTAGCAAATAAGGGGGTTGCTTTTCTCATTTCCGGTTGCTTTTATATAAAAGCAACCGCCTTGTTGGTCGCTTTTATTGAATTTTGGATTTGTCCAAATTACTTCATTTTTTTGGCGAAAATTTGAATTTCCCGCCGAAATCAAAGAAATTCTACCAAAATCAGTGGCATTTAATAAGCCACCATAATTATTTCCGGTTGCTTTTATATGGTAATTTCATAAAAAAAAATCATGCTAGTTTTTTGACTACCCCAATCAAAAGGTGCCCAACAACATTATATTAGGGGGAGGGATATGAATATACATCATCATATCAGAGGGAGGGGTATTAATAAAATTAAAACAATAAATATATCAAAGCTGCATAAAAATAGATATAACATTTTACACAACCTGTCCAACAACCCTATACATCATCTCCTGTTTGATCTCAATCAAACAGTACATACCAAAAGATTACATAAAACTAAAGCTAATAAATAACCATCCGACAAAGTCTAACTAATACATACTTTAACTGACTATGGACACAGAGGATAATGAATCAATGTACATCCTCCCCGTCGAGCTCCCCATTTAACAAGAAATCATTCTCCACCGGAACTTCAGGAACATTTTCCTACACAAATAAAAGTAGTCAAGAAATTGTTTTCCGAGTCTTCTTCTAACACATAAACCAGATTAGCAGATGTTCATGTATGTAAACCCGTCACCTATAAAATCATGAAGGGGGGCGGCACCTAGCTAGGGTTTATATTAAAATATATTTGAAGCATATATAGAGAAAAATTGTATGTTAAATTACATACCTATAATTCCAACATAAAACACTAAGATATCAGTGTACAGAACACACAAATCACATCTTACCTCCCTGTCTCCATCCCCTTCCACCGCTGCTATTACTAGCCTGCATAAAATACAATAATGTGATGTAAGGATCACATTTGCAGTGTATAAAACGACAACGAATGCCTAAATGCGAGGGTAAACTATTTTACAACTACAACAAATGCAGTGTAAAGTATATCATTCTAAGCATGTGATTATGTTCATTTGAATTGTATTTTCCTATCTAACACAATTTATCTCTCATTTGAAAATATCAGGTTCTGATGTAGCAAGATTATCACATAAATTCACAAAAAGCTTCTAATTCCAAATGTAAAAGGAGGCAGAAGTGTTCCAACAAAAAGGACACCTGTAAAGAAAATTTGGAGTGTAAATTTGAGAATTTCTGCATTGTACTAATGTGAATTTGTTTGTCCTTCCCGACAAATAAACAGAGGCAGCGATGAAAGTAGTATATATCGAATTAAAGATAGCTTATCAATTAAGCCGTCTAAGCTGAAAGATAATTTGGAGTGTGCTGGACCATGATGTGTCAGTGTCAGCCAATCGAATATACATGTTAAGAGGAAAAGTAAATAGCTACTGTAGAAGTAATATGAAGACTCTACAAATTTAAGTAAAGTGGGAAAGAGGGAAAGTGAAAAACCTGGGCTGATATGCGTGGGAACCCGAAAAAATAATTATTTTTTTTATTATTACATAAGTAGTAATAAAAAAATAATCCGAGTTTGACTTCTCAATTGTTTATTGTTTTATTTAAAAATTATTTTTAAAAAAATTAAATGTAAATTTATATATGTTTTGGTCTTTTTTTTTTTTTGGCAAAGTATTAACATTATGTGTTTTACCATTAAAACTTGTGAAAGATTATTATGTCAAAAATTATCAAACAGGTAACTTTTATTTGAACTTCATTATTTCAAGTGTGTTATTAAAATATTATTATTACTCCCTCCGTCCCAAAATACATGTCATTTTGATTTTTTTCACATAATTTGAGATGCAAAAATATTATACTTCTACATATTAATTTTCAAATTTCTTTTTCTGAATAAAAATTTAACATCTATATTTTTATTCAGAAAAGGAAATTTTGAAAAATAATATGTAGAAGTATATTATTTTTGCATCTCAAATTATGTGAAAAAAGTCAAAGTGACATGTATTTTGGGACGGAGAGAGTATTAGATAATTTTATTATCAATCAGTATATAACTATATATGAGAGAAAAAAACTAACTAAAAATAATTATTATATATTATAATATTATATTTACTTAGACTAAATGGTAGTTATTTGAATAATTGAAATAATAATGATATTTAATGTTAGTGAGATCATATCCGGCTCATTCGATGGATCATAAACTACCCGGTTAAAAAATTAAAAAAAATACATGATGACCATCGTCATAGTAAAGGTCAAGAACTTCTTGTATCCGTCCGTCCGCAGTAATTTCCAAGACTTTATTTGTAAGAAGTTCCCACAATTGAAATATTATATAGTTAGACATATACTTTGTACTAGTTTATAGCCCGTGCCATGCATGGATGATTTATAAAATTTGTGATTTTATTCTCTATTTTTTAAATTTAATTGAAATACAAAGCGATCATAATGGCAGAATTTTTAAATGTTTTGACTTAATTGATAATAAAAAAGTTTATTTGAACATGTTATATATTAAGGAGGCCCCGCCCGTAAAATAATACCGACCAGCTGATAAAACTCGACTAGCCAATAAAATTATCAATATTTCATTTTTAATAATAATAATAATAATAATAATAATAATAATAATAATAATAATATAGTATAGTATATAGTATAGTATAAACTGATAGTAGAGATTCATGATATTACTTTTAAATTGATAACATGAAGTAACTAAAAAAAAAATTAATGTATTTAGTTCAAACATATCATCGGTTATATATTAATAATTATATATAACAATATTCTTTTTAGTATGTATGTTGCATGTGTTATTTTTGGAAAATTGGTTTTTTAGGTATGAATCTAAAAGGATAATGTGTTTTGGTTAAAAAGGGTAGTTGCTATGTTGTCCAATATTATTTTGTAGAAAATTAAATCTTTGAATTTGGTTTTAAGCTCTATATCATCGTTTACCTGAATTATATAGAAACAAATTATATATATAATTTTGTCAATAAAAATACAAACAAATAAGAAAAATATTATATAAGAATAAAGTAGCTATATAAGAAAAATGTTATATAAGAATAAAGTAGGTATATAAAAATAATCGGTAGCTTTTATAAATTCAACTGGAATCGGTTACTTTTATAAATGCAACCGAAATCGGTTGCTTTTATATCTACAATTTTTAGTCCTTTCCGCGGGAATTTTCCCGCTTACTTTTACGGAACTTAAAAGCGACCGCCGGTTGCTTTTATATTTAAAAGCGACCACTTAAAAGCTACCGCCTATAAAAGCAACTAAACAAAAGCAACCGAATGTAAAAGCAACCACTTTCGGTTGCTTTTATGCTTCAATCTCTTATAATCTAAATTGTCTTTAAAAGCAACCACATACGGTTGCTTTTGAACCTGGTAGCTTTTAGTTGGTGGCTTTTGACCATTTTTCTTGTAGTGTCTGGTGATTAATTTGGTGGATGGCTGTTTCTCACCGATTCCATTATCATCTAATGCTGAAAAAGAGAAAAGGACAATCATCGGAAAAAAAATGTAACGATATGAGTAGCTAAGCCAACACATATATTTCATATTGATTCACTGGATTATGTTCAATTAAGCTGAAATACATATGTGAAACCAACTCAGAAACACAGATTTTACTACAGCACACAACCAAAACAAGTCGGGCCAAACTGGAATCCCAAAATATTCCTTATTACAACACCTTCAGTATTTTCATCCCTTGATGTATCAAAATGCTGGAGCCTCCGCTTCTTCCTCCATCCACATGTTGTCTGCAGCCGGTGCTTCTGCCTCCTCATCCATAAACTCCACAGCTTCGGGTCCATCCGCCACCATGAACTTACCAGCACTCACCGGCCCTGCTGCAACACTTCCGGAGCTTCTGATCAGCTCGCTCATTCCACGTCGTGTTCTCCTTCCTCGAGATGCACAGAATTTTGGTAGAAATAATCCTGTACATATTAAAGTTTAATTATAGTTATTGTATCAGTATTAGATAGAATGCTCTTTTCCTAATTTGTTAGTTCAGTAGTATTGAGTTGAAGATTCGGTATTCATTTATTTTTTTCTGAAGGCTCAACTCTTAGTTAAAAATCAGTAGTAAAAATATATTAGCGTTAACTTTTTTTAGTCTCTGTTTTTCAGAATCCTAATCCCGTCACTACCAGCAAGTATCGTGTACATATAAGTATATATAAAAGTAAAATTGTACCTTCACCAGCAGCAAGATTGAAGTAAAGGTCGATGATGTTAGGGCAATTGTTGTAGCACTGAGCAGAGCAGAGCTTCCTGGCGAAGTGTGGCTCGAGGAGAGAGTCCGACGAGATTCCAAGAACGCTTCTTTCCAAACCGCATGCACGGATACATTCGTCGCTTTCAATCCAATCCTTGAGCTTATCAGCCTCAATCTCCGACGTACCGCAAGTAAAAGCTTCCTCCCCACTTCTACGCACACGCTGCTCCAGCACACACCGCTTCCCGCTCGAAGATATCGCGTATGCACATGACTCTTTGCTCAGATCCTCACACGCTATGCTCCCTACAACAACAAAAAAGAAAAAATAGTTAATCATCACAAAATAACACATATAGCATAATTAATTAGCTCGTATAGCATAATTAATTAGCTCGTATAAGTGAGCACGGTTGGATAGCTCAAGTGGTTAAGAGCTTATCATCGGTCATCCTGGGGCTAGCTCACCCCGATATAGAACTTATTAGAACAGATACTCATTTGTAAGGTTATAAGTTGTTTTTGTCAAAAAAAATTAAAAAATAGCTCGTATAAGTAATTAATAAATTTTGTACCGAAGGTTCCTTGAATGCAGAAAGCAAATGCAAGTGCAGAAACTGCGAAAATCCTCAAGGCACAATTAAAAGAAGCCGCCATTGGAGATATATATATATATAGCGCGCAAGCTGCTAGCTAGGTTGGCTTGTATTTGTGTAAGTTGAGATGGTTGTGAATTATCATCTCTAGAGAAGCTCCTTATATACACAAAGTTAAGCTACTGTAGAGTTAGGAACAATGGCACTAGCTATGTGTGGAGTGTTTCAATTTAGACTATTAGCGCACATCATCTCGATATCTACATGTATTCAAAGCTTATTTTTATGTGTGTCCATGGGACCGACACATAGGTAACACATGAAGTTGAAGTACAACATGTTAGTTTCGTCAGTCTGGTGTGTGTAATTAGAATTATAGAAGCAACAACGTAATTATCAATTAATGTAGGCCAGCGATTAAGTTGACAATCTACTTGGCTTTGTGCTGATCGATCCATCCATCTCTTTCATCCCTTCTATTGAATGGAAGCTACTAGGATGAGTTAAACAATGTTCGCAATAAGCAACGCAGTGACTGATTTATGGTGCAAATCAGTCGTACGTGCTGTTAAGTGTAACTAGCACTCGAAATCCTAATTATTAGTTTGTTATGTGTGTGTTTATGTAAAAGTTCCTGTCATGTTTGTGACGTATAAATGTATGTGAGTCGTTGTGCTTACCTCTCTGGAGCAGAATTATCGAAAAATGGCTTCTATTATTGGTAATAATGCAAAGAAAATGGGTTTTTACCATCGACGAATTAACGAGAAATGACTAAACATCAGCACTACATGTGATTTTCGTGCCCAAAAATGCTATGGAGATGATAAGATTTACTGATTTCTTAATGCTAAACATGACGACGGGAAATTGAGTTTTGTCTGTACCAATTATTGATTTCCTTTAAAACAAAATAAAATTGGCTGATCGAATCCCCGGTCCAAATTGAACAACAAAATCAATATGAGTATCAAGCGTTTGTGGTCCGCATGCATAGATCGCCACCAAAACATAAAAACAAAAAAATGTTCTAAATTTTAAGTTATTATAGTTGTTTTTGTCTCGTCTTCATCCTCCCTTTCTCTATTTTTATGATTATAATACAAGCCTAATTTATTTAGGAGTAGACTACCTGTCATAATTTACACAGCTAAAATATTATTATACACACACATAAACAATCCTAAATTTAGAGAACGCCTGATGGAGGATTATCGGTCATATATACCTTGCCTTATTTTTCACCAACTAAGCATGGAGTTTTTTTTAAAATAATATGTAAATATTTATAATTTTTTTTAAAAATAAATAATAGTTTGTGCAAATCAGAATATTTAATATCTTCTAAATACTTAATTCCAATAATATATATATATATATATATTCCTTAAAATAAATTCTTAATTGGCTAAATAAGTTTATAAGTTTAACCAGATAGAACATTATGTATTTTAACTTCTTTGACAATTAAAAAGATTTAAAAAACAAAATTATGCTAATAACATATATCATCATTTTAAGAATTATGAGTATATATGGACTTGATAACTAAAATTAAAATGATTAAGAAAAGGAAATACAACTATAATTAATAATGAAGATGAAGGGAGAAACGGAGATGCAAAGTGAAAAGGAAAGATAAAGCTATAAGTTTGTGAATGATAGAAATGACTTATTGATTTATAAGTTATTTAATGTTTCAAAATAAGGAAATTATAATTTGTAAACAAAAAATAAGTTATGATTTATAACTTTTTTTTTTATATTTTTTGTACATGTGTCGAGTTTGAATCTATTAACCCTTTTAATTTCACCCGCTGCCCAGAACCACCGTACCAGGCTACCCCCAGCTTTAGATTGAAATACTCAAATTTATTAAAGACGAAAATTATGTGAGAAATAAACTTTGGACTTGATCGAGTTTGCGTAATTAATTAATAGCGATGACGTTAAGTAACTTCGTACTGCAGTACAGTACTGCTGTTGCGTTGATTCTAGAAAAGAGAGACAGACCTTAACGAACAAATATAATAAGATGGGTAGCAACGCCAACACATATATATAATTCACATTAATTAAATTGATTTGTTTAATTAAGCTGATATACAATCAAACATCTAACATTTCTTTTCTTATTAAAGATTAAAGATACTTAATTATATATATGTAAACGCAGATATTACTACAGCGCACAACCAAAACAAGTCGGGCCAAACTGGAATCCCAAAACATTCCTTATTACAACACCTTCTCTATTTTCATTCCTTAATGTATCAGAAGAATGCTGGAGCTTCTGCTTCTTCCTCCATCAACATGTTGTCTGCGGCCGGTGCTTCTGCCTCCTCATCCATAAACTCCTCCGCTTCGGGCCCCTCCGCCACCATCAACTTACCAGCACTCACTGGCCCTGCTGCAACACCTCCTGAGCTTCTGATTAGCTCGCTCATTCCACGTCGTGTCCTCCTTCCTCGAGATGCACAGAATTTTGGAAGAAATAGTCCTGTCCGTAAAAAAATATTTAGTCATAATTATTTAGTAGTCTTTTTTTGAAACACGACTTTTAGTTAAAAATCAGTAGAAAAAAAAATATTCTCGAAGTATAGAATTGTGTAAATTTAAGTACATAATTTTTTACGTATAAATGTACCTTCACCGGCAGCAAGATTGAAGTAAAGGTCGATGATGTTGGGGCAGTTGTTGTAGCATTGAGTAGAGCAAAGCTTCCTGGCGAAGTGAGGCTCAAGAAGAGAGTCCGATGAGATTCCAAGAACGTTCCTCTCCAAACCGCAGGCACGGATACATTCATCGCTTTCAATCCAGTCCTTGAGCTTGTCAGCCTCAATCTCCGACGTACCGCAAGTGAATGCTTCCTCCCCACTTCTACGTACACGCTGCTCCAGCACACACCGCTTCCCACTCGATGATATCGCGTAGGCACATGACTCCTTGTTCAGATCCTCACACGCTATGCTTCCTACAACAACAAAAAAAAAAAAGGCTAATTAATCATCATAAAATAAAACCTATAGCGTAATTAGCTCTAATCAGTAATTATAATTTTTTGGTACCTAAGGTTCCCTGGAAGCAGAAAGCAAATGCAAGAGCAGAAACAGCAAAAATCTTGAAGGCAAAATTAAAAGAAGCCATTGATCAAGATATATTAGCTAGGTTGGGGAAGCTAAGTGGCTACAATATTTAAGCTTGTAGGCTTGTTTTTGTGTAACTTGAGATGGCTGTGAAGATTCATCTCTGAAGAAGCTCCTTATATATACCAAGTTAAGTTACTGTATAGTTAGGACAGATGGCACTAGCCATCTCTAGATGAATTGACAAGAGTGAGAAGTGGAAAAACAGTGTTTTAACCCTAACCCCACACATATACTGATAGAGTGATCTGTAATTGCCTGAGTGATTCAATTTAGAATATTTGCGAATATCTCAATCTCTACACCACTAAATGTAGTCAAAGGCTACTATTTTATGTGTTTGTGGCCTATGGTACGAACGACACATAATTAATTAACACGTGAAGTTGAAATATAACATGTTAATTTTTTTTCTCTGGTATGTGTAATTGGAAATTTAGAAGAACAAAATAATTATGTATTGCAGAAGGTCAACAGTTAAGTTCACATCTACTTAGCTTTGGGCTCATCGATCTCTTTCATTCCTTTGATCGAAGTAGTGATTGGATTCGATAGTGAACGGAGGGGAACTAAGACTGTGTCTTCAAGTAAAGTAGGGCAGTAATGTTAACTGTCATGAACTCTCCAAAACCTTAAAGGTGGTGCTGTTAAATATTGCTGTTGATTTTAACGTATATGAACTGTTATATATACGAAAACAGCCTCGTAAGTTTGGTCAACAATGGATTATCTTGTTGGTAATATATTAAGGATCTGACGTTCGAGTGCCGAAGTATATTAGTTTTAAATGCCATCCGATAGTATCTAGTAGGGTAGTGTTATCTCTAAGCAGCCCATGCATGCAATTAGGCATGTAGTTAAAAAATTCGTCAAAGAACAAATATTCCGGAAGCGGAGCCTAACTTAACTTTTACATGTAACTGTACTGGTGCAAGAGCAACTCCGAACAGGGGCGTCAACAAAGGTGTCAATGTCATATATATAACACGGCATGACACTCTTATTAGCTCTTTATTGGATCGGAAGGAATGATATATACGAATATCAGGATAATACAAGATTATATTTCGGCAATATACTTGTCTACAGAGATCAGAGGGACTGGTGTATAATTTTACACTCTCTCACTCTCTGGCTCTCCCTCCCCGTGTATGTGCATGTTCCTACTTTCTATTAAAGATTATATTTAATATTAATTCTTCGAATACTATGCTCAAGTTGGAAAAATCAATATTATTTACTGAGAAACTAACCGCTGTAGTTTAACTAACTCAGGTAAAATTTCTTATAATAAAAAACTTACACCTGTAGTTTAACTAACTTCAGTATAGTGCTCTTACAGTTATAAGTGTTGGTGTGTTGTAATACAAGCCACCAGTGTAAACGTACTATTCGACAGAATCATCCAAGACCGAGATATTTTACACTTGGGAGTCAATATATTCTTAAAAATTTCAACAATCTTCGAATATTAAATGATCCACCATGATACGGAATCTGAGTTTCAGCAGTTTCAAGTATAACTCGATGAACACATTTTTTTGGTGGAAGAAGAGATGTGATACTGTATATAACATTTTCATGATTTAAAGTCAGTCTGGAAACAATTAGTTCGATATTTTGGACTTTGCAACATACCAAACTTGTAACTTCTGATAGTAGGCTATCACGCAAAGGACTTAAGAGTGATCCACGTTTATAAGCATATAATTAAACAGCAACTATCGAAATGATTTCAGATGTGTACATACATATAGATATGGTATGCTTTGCTCTTCTTTTGACTATGTTCCCATTTATATAAAAAGTAATCTGATTCCTTAATTCCTTGACATAATCTGGAATGATTGGGGGGTTTTCGTTTAGTCTAACCTACCCTCAGCAATACTCTAGTCTTCTAAGGTAACTATGAGAAGTTTCGAGATTTCCTCTAAAATTGTTACATGCTCGAGGGGATTCGAAACAAGATTTCATATTATTCAACACTCTAGAGGAGATCTAGAACATGATTCTATATTATTCGGCACTCCTTTTAATTGTTCGATTGAACCATCCATATAAAATAACTAACTCGTTTAAAAAGAATCTTATATGGTTAAGAGAAATATCACAGGTGTCTGGCCATGAAGACGAATATCAAAGACATATTTAAGAGTGCCCAACAAATGCCTTGTATGATGTCATATAACCATGACAACCTTTTATAATCTCTTCTGGCTTTATTTTTAAGTCACCACTTTTTTTGTCATATCTTATATTATTTTATAATAAATTATTTTGCATACTCCCGCATAATTTCGAACTGTCTTATAACCTTTCCTTTGTACATGATACTGATCTTGGGCCGGGGCATATATATGTTTGAGTTGAGAAGTATAAAAGTTTATTATTAGACAATCAATAAAAATTGTGCATCAGACCATCAGTTCATGATATGCCTGCATGTATTGCATTTCAAGTCAGAGCCCACAACGCTAAATTGCATCAATCTGGCTGCACACACTCTGGGCCAGTCTTGACAAAGTTGACACATTTTTCACCTATTCTCTTTGATCAACTAGAACCAAAAAAAGATTCATTACGATTGCCACACAGAATGAACAACAACAACTTATGGCCTACACATGCAACATTTCTTCACCATAGCCATCATTTCATGGAAGGACGACAATGCTTGTTAGGAGCTGGCCCTGTGTCTAGTAGTTTCGCGGCCTCTGTCATAAATTGATACTTCTAACCCTCCTTGTCGGTTTCAAAGTAAACACAGCGGGCTCTCACAAATCATTATCATTATCATTATCATTTTAGTCTTAGTAATCACAAGATTGCCTTGGGTTGGCTTGATGATCCATGCATGAATATTTTTTGATCAAATGTGGACCAGAATTAAGGCACTTTATAACTGTATTGCCTATCAAAAAGTGGAAGGAGAAGCATCTTGTCATGGAACAAATTTTTTTGTTGGCACTTGTGTGTTTGAGCTGACATATACAGATCCAGTACTAGTACTGGTTCTTCTAGAATCTAGACTTCTTTTCAATGAGTTAGCCGTGTTAAGGTGATGTAATGCATCTGGAAATCAGGACAATTTATATATGAATGTAATTTTATTGTTAAATTTTAGAATTAGAAAGCTTCTTGCATACGAAGAAAATTAAGATCTTTCTGTTTGAAAATATTAATCTATTTTTTAAAAAATTTAGACCGCACACTTAAAAGTATTATTTTTAAATAAAAATATAATACTAATGAATTTAATATTTCTTTTTATATAAAAAAATTTCAAAATAATATTTTTAAATAGTGGTCAAGGCAGTACCGTGCAAAGAAACAAAAGAGACCAACATATTTGGGTATGAAGTATCTTGAAATTTTCATAGATAGTGAAGGGCTTGGCAATTGAAATCGAGCCAGTGAAAATAGGAATGGGCCAAGTGTGAACCCACATAATCTCGTATGTCTCATCTCATCCTATATTGTACTCCCTCCGTCCCACCCAATTCTTTACATTGGGTTTGGGCACGGAGGTTAAGAAATATGTATAAAGTAGTGGAAAAGGGAAGGAAAAGTGGGTGAAGTGGTGGGACCCATTGATTTTTAATATATAAAAGAGAGTTGGTGGAGTAAAAGTAGTGTGAAAAGGAAGAAAAAGTGAGAAAGTGATGGGACCCATTAACTATTTTAGGAAAGTTTTGTGATGTAAAGAAATGGGTGGGACGGCCAAATAAGGAAAGTAAAGAATTTGGTGGGACGGAGGGAGTATTGGGCAAATTTGAAAATATTTTGGAACTTCGGTATGTCGGAAACTTGAGTATTAAGAATTTATTGTTATATGTCCATTTAAGATACAAACTAAAAATAATTTATTAAATAATTTCATAAATCCAAACTGTTGGTTAAAACGTATACTAGTCAAAACAATTATTTTTCAAATTATTAATAATTAATTACTAATTACTAAATATGATCATTATAAAATACTAGTTATATAATTTTTTTTCTAACTTACAAAGACATTTTGTATCCATGGGACCAGTTATATAATTAGTTAACTGTTTCTCAAAAATAATATGTTATTATAAATTAATATAAAAAGTTTATCTATTTAATAAGATATCATACAATGGAAAATCTGTTATAAGACTTCCACAAATATTCGATAAAAAACAAAGTCTTCCACAAAAAAAAGTCTTCTAACTAAAATTTTATAAATGAAGATTGACTCATTGGATCAAAGATTTTTCATATAGTCACTACTTTTTATTATTTTTATGTATAACAATTATCTTATACTCTATATAATTGAAAATGTAATACATATCAGTCCATCATATAATAGCACAGTTCCTCAGAGAATGATATATGGGTCTAGCTCCTCTTTTTGTTTTGGCTTTGGTTAAAGTCAATTTTGTGATTTCCTCCAAGAATGATATATAACAGACTATGCTTGCTTATAAAAAAAATATATATATATACAGACTATGCTTGCTTATCAAAAATATATATATATATATATAATAGCACAGTTTTTTTTTAAATAATACAAAAACATACTCCCTCTGTTTCATATTACATATTACATGTGATAACTAAAAATTGTTTCAAATTAGTTGTGTCATTTCAACTTTCAATACAATATAGTCAATAGTTGTATTTCCAAGATGAAGTTTATACCACATCTTACTAAATTATATTTTCTAGATCAAATATATCCCAATTCCCACATATTATACTTGGTCACTGCAATAAATATAATAATAAATGAAAGTTTTCTACAAAAGTTAGTTTTTTATATGTGATTTGTTCAGAAGTAGATGAAACGGAGGGAGTACTTACTTTTAATCAGCATTCAAATCAAACGAGGCAACCATTGTCTGGTTTAGTACAACATAATCTGAACACTGGATCGCCAGTTTCCACCCCCCCTTCAAGTGTTACACGCAAATGAAACAAACTCAACTTTCGGTCTGGCTATGAGGGAATCTTCGTTCTCTTTTCTTTATATGTTAAAAGGCAAAATCTAAGACCAATGCGGTGAAAACTAAGAAAATTTGTACGAAGACGTTTAACTTTTTGCAAAGGGAAAGAACGTGACTTCCAAAAAATACAATGCATACTTTGCATCCAAATTCAAAATTCACCTCATTTCATTCTAAATTAATTTGACTATAATAATTAGTTATTATTATTTTGAAAGTTTTATAAAAATAAAATATTGAATCAATATCAATACTAAATTATTTATATTCACCCAAAACATGCTCTAAGTCATATGGAAATTTAAACTAAATTTTATTTTTTGTATACAAGATATAATGTAACACCCCAGTCCCACATCGACAAGTGTGGAGACTTAAATTCAGTTTATAAGCATAAGTACTACTACTAATTGCACCAACAAATCATGATCTTTTGGGGGCATGTGGTGAGCTTGTGGATTACCCTAGTTGTTGCAGTTGGGCCAGTTTATTTGGGCTTATTTTAGGATTCAGATTTCGGGACTTGACCCGATTTTCGAAAAAGGCTCGGGATTTGACCCGGGTTGTTTGATATGGTATTCAGAGCAGGCTCTCGAAAGCTTGATTCGTCAAGTTGCCGGAGGTGGGGACACGAAGGCCGGTGGTATTATCCCGCAATGGACAGAGATCCGGAGGCGGGGACACGAAGCCCGCCGGTATTATCCCACAATGGCTAGAGAGGTTCGATCTGGGCCTATGGGCTATCCGTTTCGGCCTGACGAGGACGTCAGGACTTTAAGTGGGGGAGTTTGTAACACCCCAGTCCCACATCGAGAAGTGTGGAGACTTAAGTTCAGTTTATAAGCATAAGTACTACTACTAATTGCACCAACAAATCATGATCTTTTGGGGGCCTGTGGTGAGCTTGTGGATTACCCAAGTTGTTGCAGTTGGGCCAGTTTATTTGGGCTTATTTTAAGATTCGGATTTCGGGACTTGACCCGATTTTCGAAAAAGGCTCGGGATTTGACACGGGTTGTTTCATATAATGACTTAAAATTAGAAACGAGTCACAAAATTAGAATTATTTATATATAAGTTATTATTTTAAATTATTTATATTCACCCAAAACAAGCTCCAAGTCATATCGAAATTTAAACTAAATTTTTTTTATACAAGTAAGATAATGACTTAAAACTAGAAACGATTTACAAAATTAGAATTTATATATGTCCATATATATATATAGGCCAACATTCCAGAGAGGGACTCCTTATATGGAGTTACGTAGTGCGCCACTATAAATCATCAATTTTATTATAAATTCTGTTATAGAATAAATATAAAACGTGATTCTAATACAAAATACTATAAAATAAATCTATTTTAAGTAATTCTACACTTAAAATTTGATTAAAAAAAGTATATTTTCGAAACTGATTCTACAACAGAATAATTCTGGATGATTATTATTCTGTTATAGAATCATGTTGAGATATTGCATAATTTTGGATGATCTTTGGAATAAAAAAATTGTATAACTTCGTTTTCGATTTAATAATCAAAATTTGCAATTATATTTCATAAAAAATATAATAGAATATATATTATGTATATATTTATAATGGTGTGCTACGTAACTCCATATAAGAGGGTATGCTATGGAGTGCTACCCTATATATATATATAATTAGTATCTGAAATTTGAGAAAAACATGATTTTCAAAACTGGTCCTATAGTAGTATAATTCTGAATAATTCGATTGTGGAGTAATATTAATTGGAATATTTATAATTTTTAATAATTCTTGACAAAAAAGGTTATTATATTCTGTTTATAATTATTTCTTTTATGAAAAGTGATAAATATAGTATATGAATTTATTATGATATATAACGCAAAGTTTGGAGGGTCATCGTAAAAATATGATTGCAATACTAACCGAGAGAATACAAGATTTTAGATTTATCACCAGCCCAAGTAACGGTCTTGAAAGTGAAAGTCGAACCTAACCTGTGCAAACCACTTTGAAACGGAATTAACTACTGACGTACACCACCGTCCAGCAGCCGTTATTTGCTGTACCTTGGAGTCAATGACCTACTCTCACAGTTTCACGGCTATAAGTCCTAGCTCCTAGCGTTGTCATAGTTCATTAGGTATACTTGCACTTTGTTTTTTTCTCAAAATAATTATTATTGCCATAAATTACAAGTACTAACGTTACCGGCCTCAAGTCTAAATTTTTCCTTTCAAGCCAACAATTGTTTGAGTTGTCGGCAAGATTGAGACTTTGCACAATTCAAATGAGTTAAGTAGTTGATGTACATTCTCTTTCCAGCGTTTTCAAAAATACAAAAAAAAACAAAAACAAAAACAAAAGAGAAAATTTTAGATATTACCAGACACCTACAATATTATTTAGATATTAAATAAACCACACTACCTAAACACATAATTAATATTAGATTGAAATAATTTACATTTCCATTGACCAAAGTGCATAAATTTAATCACTAATATTCATTCATTGTTCAAAATAAGTTATATTTAATAACTCAAAATTAGTTAAATCTAATAAGTTAATTATAAAGTACTGATTAATTATTTTTTTATTGTTACAATTTATAATTTTAAAATTGAATATTGGTACTGAGAAATTTTCGAGTTGAGTTGGAATCCAACTTAGAATCAAAATGAGTATTAGAACCAAAATGAGTATGGGAAAGAATGAAATATTCCTTTTCGAATTGGGAGTACAATCACCGAGGTACGGAATGGGATGGGGTAAAAAATAAAATTTATAAATATTTATCTAAATCCACTTTCTTTCGTATTCATTCCTCCCAACTAAACACAATATTAAACTATAATTTAGTATTAATTACTTATAGTTATTAGAGACGAATGATGTTAGTTTCCAAGTGTCCCGTCCCTGGTGAATACGCCCCCAATAGTGGCCTCCCATATATCCTCCCGCATGCCCAGCCAAGAAGAAAATGATTAAGCAGTCCAGTCCCTTCTCATATCCTATTGACAGCAACAACAATGTTATTATTGTACATATAAATGCTTTCCTATTGTGAACATACGTGCAACCGAAATTATCTTCTAGAGATTGTGCATGACCGAGTCTTAGCTAGTGACACATATCAGTGAGATCTCAGAGTCAACGCACTATTCACTAGCTACCATATAAATCTTGCTCAACTTATGGCTCCCATTTGTTAATTTGGTCACATCATAAACCCATGACAATTTAAATACACAACGTATAAACTATTTTTAGACAGCTGTGCATGTTTTCATTTTACTACTTTTTCTCCATTTTTTGTTTTACTATCGCTCGGGAAGCCAAATATACAGTACGCTTTGATGTTCGAAGTGCAATGCGATTCACACGAGATTTTCGTAGCTGACGAGGCAACAATATAACGTTTTTTAATGGAAAGTACAAAATCAACCTTTATTAGATCCGCTTAGAAATGGACTCTGGAAAAAAGTCAAATCTATTTGGTTTATTTGGATTGGATTGTTTGAATTGGTGTGTGATTGCCGATGTAAGATTTCAAGCTCGATTGATCGTAAATAGTCCATTTCAGACTCTAGTTTAATTGTTCAGCTAGACTTTGGGACTCATGTTTGATTGTATACATGTTGATTATTTATAATCATTTGAAAAAAATCACTCCCTATTTTGCAGTTCTTCTTGTTTAATTCCGATAAATAAACGACTGACATACCAGATTTTAAGTTGAATCAAAAAAAAAAAAGATTTTAAGTTGAATCTAACAAATTGATGAGCAAATCTACTTTCCTCACGAGTACTCTCAGAGAAAGTGCAGTTAAAAAAATATTACTATATAAATTAGATAACTGTTAAACAATAATTCTTTTGTTACATATTCGAATAATAACATAAAAAAATAATATATCTCATGGTGAGGTTTAATAATAAAATTTATAATAATTTCTCGCAAAAACTGAAAAAAAAGCTTACTCCAAAAGTACATGGGACATTCTTTTTCCAAAAACATTTTTTGAATTTAAAGCTTTTATTGAGAAATGCTATTTTTAAATTTACAAAACAGTTTTTCACATTATTTTTAGTAAAATATATGTTAATGTCTACAACAATAATGTCTTAGTCTTGGTTGATTTCTTAATGAGATAATAATATCTAGGAAATAATGTTTACTATATATGACTATTTTCTTTAGTTGGTGGGACTAATATTTAACTTGGTAAATGAAAAAAAAATAATTAATATCACAATTATATCTCATTTTGAATTATATATATAACCCAAATAGCATAACAATTTAATATACATATTTTTATGTTAAATGTAATTTCTAATAATATCTTTTTATTCTTAAGAGGATAACTAACAAAGGGAAACTCAAACAATCAGTTTCATTTTTTTTTATTATTTGTTTTATGAAAAATGTTATTCCTTTGCTCTTTGTTTTGGTTTTAGATTAACCCAAAATCCCTCGTAATCTATTTCCTGCCCCTACTAGGTATTTCTTTTTCTCTTTACTGATTTTTATTTCATTTTCATTTATATTTTATTTCATAAATCTTTAACTTTAGAAGTAATATGTAAAATATTTTTGATAATCAAAAATAAATTTTAATTTAGTTTTTATAAAATAATTTTAATATAATTTATAAGTCAAAGTATTTAAAAAATAAATAAAATTTTAAATAATAAAATGTATTAAATTATAAACGTAAATATATTTGACACTTTTGATATCATTTAATATTTAAAAATCAAATATAGAGATAATATTATAATTTTTCATTCCGTTTACGGATTATATAATATTATAAAGAGACTGTTGAATTATATAATAATTTTGAATATAAAATTTTGATTGGATGTATGTTATTTTCTGGTTCAATATGTTTTTTTTTATTTTTATTAATAACGGTTCAATATGTTCTTGTTATTCATATATATACTCATGTATAATCATCTCATTTTATTTAAATTTGTGACTGGTTATTATTAACAACTAATCTGATTTTATTATTTAACGATGTTATATTTAGAAAGAAATGTTTCATATAATCAATTTGCGATACAAAAAAAAAATCGTATATGTGAAAAGATAAAAATTGGGTCTAAGACATGATCAATAGACGATGTATTTTCTAGTGAAATATTCTCTTTTTCTAAATTACACTATTATTTGTTAGAAGTCACACTATTGTTTGTCAAAGGTCTCCGAAAATTTGAAGAAATGTAACGCAAGATCCCTAACGAATCCAATTTAACATTCAAAGAGACGGTAACATGTAAGAAATTGCATAGGCAACTCATACCATGTTATACTACTGTTACAAAAACATCTATCAAAACGAAAATACGATTGGACGGAAAACACAAGTTCAGTCCTGATAAAATTCTTGAAAGAATCTCATCACGTCTTGAATGACGAAGCCCAACTACGGTACATTTCATTATTATATTTTGACTTTATGAAAAAGCAGATCAAGTGAGATGAGTTTAATAATAAAAGTGGGCCAAAACACTTTTACCCTTAAGAAGACTGGAGACTTTACTGGTCAAAAAAAATCTGTAGGGACGCCGCCTTGTTGCGAGAATGTGTACTCGTTCCGGGCCGCAGGAACATGTGATTAGAAAAAACAATTAAACTAGTTAACTATAATGAAGTACATTTTAGAATTCGAGCCTTTGTTCAAAAACAAGTTAAATACAAGATCTGACTCGTGTACGTATTTTTCCAGTCAAATTTTGACATTAGATCCTATTCTTGTTCTATAAATACCCCATTTGTTTCTCTCAAACCATAACAAACCATCTGATATCCACATACACGGAGAGCTTTACCTCTATTTATACACACATTCATTCAAGTTCATTTTTAGAAATAAGTGAGACATGGAGTTGCTTTGGTTTTTTAAAGATGTGGGATTAGCCTTAGCTATTCTAGTGTTTTTGGGAGTGATTAAGATCGTTTACAGGCTCTGGATATTGCCAAATATGGCTTACCAGAAGCTCACGAGGAGTGGGTTAAGTGGCCCGTCTCCGAGTTTTCCTCTGGGAAACATTGATGATATGGTGAAATCAAAGACGAAGAGGATTCAGAGCGATTCCTCTTCGTCTTTGTTGGGCATCATCTCCCATGACATCCATTCGAAAGTTTTTCCTTATTTTGCTCAGTGGCAAGAGTCTCATGGTAAGTACTATTTCATTAGGCTATCAGTATTATACACATTGTGCTTGCATGGATTGGAAATTTACGTTATGTGGTGGTCTAATTGTGATTTTTAATTATTATTTTTTTGTTTTGTTTTTCAGGCAAAGTATTTACCTATTGGTTAGGGACAGAACCATTTCTCTACATTGCCGATCCCGCGTTTCTGAAGAAGATGTCTTTAGGTGTTTTGGGCAAGAGTTGGGGAAAACCGAGTGTTTTTAGAAATGACCGAAAACCCATGTTTGGAAACGGCTTAGTCATGGTGGAAGGTGATGACTGGGTTCGTCATCGACATGTTATAACTCCGGCATTCTCTCCGGCCAACCTCAAGGTACATTGCTCAATCCATAATACACGATTTTTTATTTTTTTTTTTGGTTATATTTTGGGACGACCCAAATAATTAATTATAATGTGAAATTTGCATTTAGGCCATGGGAAGCCTAATGATTGAGACGACAAATGAAATGCTAGACAGATGGACGTCCCTGATACACTCCGGCCATCAAGAAATCGACGTCGAGCGAGAGATCATCAGCACTGCCGGCGAAATCATAGCCAAGACGAGCTTCGGCATGAGCTACGAAAACGGCAAAAAGGTATTGGAAAAATTAAGGGCCATGCAACAAACTCTATTCAACTCCAATCGTTACGTTGGAGTCCCATTCAGCAAGTTCATGTACCCTAAACAATACCTCGAAGCCAAAAGGCTCGGAAACGAAATCGATGTCCTTCTTCTCTCAATCATCAACGACAGAATCAAATCAAAAGACACCGAGAGTGGCGCTCAGAAGAATTTGCTGGGCCTAATGCTGGCTGATAATTGCGTGGATGGTCGGCTAGTGAATTCTTTAACAACAAGGGAGCTGGTGGATGAGTGCAAAACCTTCTTTTTCGGAGGCCACGAAACGACAGCATTGACACTGTCATGGACATTGCTTCTCTTGGCCATGCATCCGGAGTGGCAAAACCAACTCAGAGAAGAGATCAGACAGGTTGTCGGAGACGAAGTTGTGGATGCCACCAAGCTTGCCGGACTAAAGAAGGTAAACTTGCTATAGTACAATCACTACATCTTCCCAAACACATGCATTCTTTGGTTCAATGAAACTAATGGTTTTAACAACTTTTTGAGCTGCACAATTGCATCTTACAAATTAGGCCTTACTTGCACACAATCACATATATCCGCTTACTTGAAATTAGTACATGTGTACTAATTGAACAATTTAACTACTACATCCATGAAAATCAAGTCTTTAAGCTTTCATTTTTTTGTTGTCCAAAATTTCTAAAAATAGTAACTTTCACGATATAAGAATAATCTCATCCACCATACTTTCATACACCTTTTTAATTAAATTTATGAATTAAATATTCACCTGCATTTTTTACTCTTTTCAATTATTTTATAATTGAAAAGAGTAAGAAATTGAGAGAATATTTAATCTTATAATATTTAAATTGGATAAAAATGTAATTAATTAAGAACTTTGATCATGCATATTAGAAGTGAGGAGGGGGAGTGCAGAATTGAGTTGTGTTTTTTTTTTTTGCATGGGTGTGAGTGGGAGATGCATGCAAATATGTGAGTGGAATATGCGTTCAATGCGCGTGTACATTGTGTGGTCAGGGTTGAAAGCATCCACGTGTTACCCAGATTCTTTTCAGGAATAACAAACACTAACACACAAACGTTGACATTCCACCTAGATAATGGGGCTGTCCGATGGTGATGCTAGCACCCAATTTCGGAAAACGACTGTACAGTCTGTAGTTGTCCATTTCGGAGTAACTAATGACAGCTCAAACTCTTTTTCTATAACCGACATCAAAAGAAAGCTCTAGAATATATTATCCTCACTCGCATTTATATATGGCTGATTATTTTGGCCGGAAAATAATAAATCCATATTTTAAATACTAATACATCATAGTAGAATAACTACTGGTATTCTGTATTATTTTTAATGATAGATTTTGTAGGACTGTTCGGTGAATATGATCATGTTATAATCTTTAATTGTTGTTTCAATTTGCAGATGGGATGGGTGATGAGTGAAGTTCTGAGGTTATATCCATCAGCACCGAACGTCCAAAGACAGGCAAAAGATGATATTCGAGTGGACGAGGTGACGATCCCGAAAGGCACAAATATGTGGATCGACGTGGTGGCCATGAACCATGACCCCGGCCTCTGGGGCGACACGGTCCATGACTTCAGGCCGGAGAGGTTCGAGGCCGACATGCATGGAGGGTGCAACCAGAAGATGGGTTATGTGCCTTTTGGTTTCGGAGGAAGAATGTGTGTTGGTAGAAACTTGGCCACCATGGAGTACAAGATTGTTTTAGCCCTAATTTTAACTAGGTTTTCTTTCTCTTTGTCACCTTCGTATTGTCATTCGCCTGCTATTATGCTCTCCCTCAGGCCAACTCAAGGGATGCAATTAATAGTTAAACCTCTCGAGAAGTAGCTGCGAAGATAGATATATGTTAGATTGATTGTATATGTAAGTCTGAGTTATGCTGTGAACTACAAATATATTTTTATTAATTTGTAATATATGTGTAATATTATAATTGGAAGGAATTACATATATCTATTTGTGTTATCGTAAGTTTGAAATAAATTTATTTATGAAAAGATATATAAATTTATGCTTAAAAATTTATTAAAATATTTAATTCTAGAAATTGTTATGTTAGTGTGGAATTCTCTTCCTAAAACGACATCCTATTTTTATTAAGAAAAAGTCAACATGCTCAACATATATGGCACATTACAAATATTAGACAACACATAAAAATTTGATTACATTGAGGAGAAAAAACATTCTTGCCTGCATCCCATCATATTGCTAAATCTATAATGACCTGAGTAAATCTCACATTAATTATAAATTAAAATTATATATACATTTAAAATAAAAATAAATTTTATTTTAAAAATATACCTCATCATTAAAATTAATCTTGCTAGTTTGTCGGATAAGTAAAACTATAATATTTAATGTTGTTATTAAATTAAATGATATCAAGTGCAAGCCTCACAACTAAAAAAATTAATTCATTAAATCTCTTAAATTAGAAAGTTAAATTTTAGTTTTATACTCCCTCCTCCGTCCTTTTTTAGTTGTCACATTTCTATTTTTATCGGTCAAATTGACTAGTTTTTAACCAAAGATTATAAGTCACTTTTTCATTATTTTGAAAAACGAAAAATTACACCTTAAAGTAGATTAAAAGTTATTTCCAGTGATATATTTTTTTTATATTATCAATTCACAAAATATTAATAAATTTCAGTCAAATTTTGGTCGATTTTTTATTAGTTCATTTTTTCCATTTCAAATTATTTGAATATTTAAATTAAAATTCTAACCTAAATATTTTGAAAGAAATGTTCATTTCACTTCTTCATATTGTTTCTTATAAATTTCATTATAAAATTTAAATATTACAGATAATTTATTAATTTCTTATGCATAAAATTTCTGTATAATTTTTTATTTCATCTATTCACCTCATTCCATGGAACACAACCTTAATTTTCAGGTGCTTGAAAACACAATGCTGAAAACACAAACCGCTACGATCTCATCACGCTTGAGAGACCAAGTTATATAGCAAGTAGAGTCGGTGGGTGCTCACTGCTCGGTGCATGAGGGACGTATTTAGAGGGGTGCAGTGGGGGTACTTGTCCTCACTGATCTTCCCAGTAAATATATATTTTTAGTATCATTTTCAATAAATTATTTATTTACCCTCATGATTGAGTGTTTTATGTTAACCCAGAGGCAGAAGTTCGATCTCTTCTGGCAGTTTTTATAGCAAATTTTTTACCCCTGTTCTTTTCTTTTTCTCTCTCTTATATTTTGCCCCCACTAGTTCAAAAGTTTAGCTAGGCCCCTGGGTGTATGCGTCCTAGAGGCCTGAAGCAAAAAAGCAGGCAGACACAGATTATAATTTTCTTTCGAAAAACTCAATAAGTTGAGTTATAGTGAATCTTTTATAAAGTAATTTTGGCAAAAATGCATGGCATGTTTACTTATTTAGAAAGGTAAATGAATATGCGCTGCAAGCCTGCTATAATTTAAAGCCATGCATGCATATTCCAACTTAGAAAACTTCTTTTTTTAATTGGCATCCCCATCCCATGACCACGACTCCACGAGCTTCGCGTTGAATCTTTCTACACTAGTATTCCTAGCTGCACGTGTAAAAGGAAACAATTAACACTGGATTTTTAAAATATTTATTAACTATATTATAGTATAGACACACAATAATTTAACTTTATAGGTCTTCAGAAGTTAATACTTTAGTCTTCATGTCCGAGTATACTGTTTCAAGGACTAATTCTCAAAGGCAAAAGGTGGTAAACAATTGCTCATGATCAGTCTACCGCACACTTGACTTGTGTTAATTTTATTAATTTTCGGTTGTATTGGAGTAAATAGATATATATACATAATGTTTATTCTAATAACGTATCAGTTAGATAATACTCCCTCCGTCCCAGCAGGATGCTTACGTACACTGTTTGCACGTATTTTGAGGCTCTCGTAAAGTATAGTTCTATAACGTATTTTTAATTTTTTTCTTTTTTTGAATAAAAGTTTAAACGTCAAACTTTTTTTCAGGATTTTTTTCAAAAATAAATATATAATGTAAGTATACTTTATAAGAGCATTAAAATGCGTGCCAAAAAGTAACGTAAAGAATCTGGTGGGACGGAGGGAGTAAATATTCTTGTAAACGGAGCGAAGATACTTCATTTCCTCCTCAAAAGTTCCAATCATTCGTATGCATCCATATATCTCATAGATATATAAGTATAAAATATGTTATCAAAAATATCATTTTTTTTTTACTAAAACACATTATCTTTTTTAGATTTTCTAATTAATTTAAAATTAATATATTATAATTAACACGAGCGACATGTATTAAAAGTATAACATTATATATAACTATTAATAAATAATCAGTGATATTTTTCAACTAAAATATATTAACATTATTTTTAAATACTCTAATAGTCTTACTTTGAAAGTAATATTATAAATTTATACTATATTATATATTATTATATTATTAAAGTTTAAACAGTTGATCGGTCCTCTGTAAGTCGAGTTTGTTCAGCGGATTGGTATTCGACGACCAACAGAACTTCTTGATATATAACTTTTTACAATATATCCTTTATTATCTATTAAACCAAAATATTGATCGTTTGGATTTATACGTCTCTTTAATTTATAATATTTTCTATATTATATTATTAATCATTAATAATGAAATATTAAAAGGTTGATTGGTTGGTTTATATATGAGTTTATACGTCTTCTTAAATTATAACATGTTAAAAATCACATTTTAACATTCTCCTTAAAATACACATGTTCGAGCTAATTTTTAATTAGTCCTTTGACATACTTAATTATTAAGAAATTATTCAACCATCAAATAAAAAATTTATTTAATCATATTATTCTCTCATAATTTTATATTTTAATAATTTATATAACTTAAAAATATTTAAATTATAATAAGTATCATAATAGTACATAAAAATTATGTATTAAAAGTGAACAATAATAGTTATAACCTAGTCATTTAAATTGAGTTAATGTCAATGTTAACTTCTTTTTTTTATATATAAAAAAGAATCAATTCATTAATTGAAAACCATACAGCATCTACAAGTATAATTTGAAAGCTATGTGGAATTTAACATATATTATGAATAAAATCTGAAGTTCATATTTTAAATAATATATTATTTAATTTATATAAAATATTTTAATGATCAATTAGTCTGGGTAGATATAATTATTATTTAAATTGATAGACTTCTTGAAGCATATGATTGAAAAATAAAGTTTATAATTATTATTACCTTTATCGTACCGGTGACTAGGATCCATTTTGTTGCTTGTTATTTGATCATACGCAGATGATGGGTCCAAAATATCATTTTATTTTGTGCCTTTTATG
Organism: Daucus carota subsp. sativus; assembly: GCF_001625215.2. Lineage (NCBI taxonomy): Eukaryota > Viridiplantae > Streptophyta > Magnoliopsida > Apiales > Apiaceae > Daucus > Daucus carota. Next base: position 37,149,001 of record NC_030386.2, on the reverse strand, counting down.
GTGCGTTTCATGGTGAGTATTCCAAATGTATGATGTCCATTGTCCATGGTTATCTAAACGTATCCTGGGTTTAAGAGATATGCTCAGACAGAATTTTGAAATGATAATTTTAAAGCACATCGCGTCATTTAAGAATCGCCTATTCGCTGGCTGGCTGCTTAAGTCGAATATTACTTGTATATTTGATTATACATAACAATAAAGGTATTATCCCGAGGCTGTTCTTTGGGGAAAAGATCTGATAAAGAACGCATAAAGTTAAAAAAGATTATCAGACTCTTATTCGTATAATTTAAAAATAGAGCCATTAATACAGTATGGATTATATTAATTGTTAATACAAAGTGCATCATGTTTATTTTATTTAAATATGATTTCCCTAATCAATTATATATTTATCAATTGAAGTGCAGTAACATTGAATCTATATCGATTTCATATTTCTTTACGTAATTTTTTTCTTTGCTAGTTGTGGTTTAATACTACATACCTACAATCCCTATGAATACGGAAGGATGATTTTTTTAAAAATTTTTATAAAACAACCATATATAGCTCATTGAAAATGTAATAATATCAGTTATTCTCAATGTAACTAATAAATAAATATATTTATTATTAGTATTTTATATAATATTAATGTATAATAAAATATTTATATCATATATAATGCTTTTATAATTTAATTTGTGACATAATTTTGTTAATATTTTAGTAAAAATAAATTAAAGGTTGGTTAAAATATATTATTTGATTGTTTAATTTTTTTCTTGAAAATTAGGACAACACTAATTAATCAAGTAATTAATTAATTACATACTAAGAATACATGTGGAACCACTAATTAATCAATTAATTAATTAAAGTGGGGCCCACATGGTGCGTCCACAAGTAGAGCCTACACGTGGGACCCACAAATTAATTAAATCACTCATTATTTAGTTAATTTAATTGATTAAATAATTTAATTTAATTAATTATTTAAATAAAGTGGTGCCCACATTAATTAAAGTGGGGCCCACATGATGAGTCCACAACTGGAGCCTACACGTGGGATCCACTAATTTCTTAACACATTATATAATTAATCTAATTATTTTAGTAAAGTGGTGCCCACACGTGGGGCCCACTAGGGGTGGAGCCCACACGTGGGACCCACTAATTAATTAATTAATTAATTAATTTATCAATTAAAGTGGGGTCCATGAGTGGAGGGTACATGTGGGACCCATTAATTAATTAATTAATTTTGGCCGTTGTAATATTACTTTGAGTAGTGTTTAATTATGTCAAAATCTTCAGGGCTATTGTAATACATGCTTAGATTAAGCGTTTCAATAACCCATATATATGACCATCAAATTTTATTGGATTTTAAACAATCACAATTAAATATCATCGAATTTTTAAGTATAATTTAAAATTCTAATTAAATATCATCAGATTTGTAACATAATTTAAAATGATAATTGAATATACCAAGATTTTAACTGATTTTAAAAATCTCAATTGAATGCACACTAATTTCATGAATGAATAAAAATCTTTTAAAATCTCATTGAATACTCAGGACAAGAGGTCACCACTCAAGAGAAGGGTATACAACCTTGACAAACCAACACATACAGGCTCATCTCAGGCACACAAAACTGACAAAAGCGATGGCTCTTCCAACTTGGTTTGTCAGAACTGTTGAATTAGCATTGGCTATTTCATTTGTCTTGGTAGTGTTAAAAATTGTTTACAGCTTGTGGATATGGCCAAACATGGTGTACAAGAAGCTGAGAAGGAATGGCTTAATTGGTCCTTCTCCAAGCTTTCCTCTTGGAAACATCAAACACATGGTAGCTGCGAAGAACAAGAGAGCTTCTGCACTATCTTCTTGCACCACCGTAAGCCATGACATCTATTCCAAAGTCGTCCCACACTTCGCCGAGTGGCAAGAATCTCATGGTAAGAACATGATAATTTTTCGAGACAAAAAACGACTTTGTGCATTAAATATTTATCATAATAAATTTTGGAAAATGCTTGGTGCATATAATCATGTACAAAATTTTATACATAATGACATGTGGTGGATTTTAATTGAAATGAGCCTCTTGTATTTACATCTAACAACCCCAATTAAATAAAATTCACCATATCAATTGTCACCTCGTCATGTACATAATTTTGTGCACCTACTGCTACTCAAAATTTTTTGCTATTGCAGGAAAAGTGTTTATCTACTGGCTAGGAACCGAACCGTTTCTACGTATTGCGGATCCTGAGTTTCTGAAACAAATGGCCTCGGCTGTTCTGGGAAATAGCTGGGGCAAACCGGATGTTTTCAGAATCGACAGAAAAGCGATGTTCGGAAATGGCATAGTTATGCTGGAAGGCGACGATTGGCTTCGACACCGGAATGTTATTACCCCTGCATTCTCTCCGGCAAATCTCAAGGTGACATTTTAAGCATATTACAAGATGTTTGTTTGGCGTACTTGTGTGAACAGTAATACTATATTAGCATGCAAAGGAATTTTATATGCAGCTCTTATGTATTATTTAATTTCTAAAATAAATCTTTTCCTTGTGTATAATGCAAAATTAGGTTCTCGCACTAACACTTTTTGCGTAATTAATAACAATATATTTGATATCATAGTTGTCCTTATTGTTGCAACTTGTATTCGCTCATTGACTCGCTGTGTTTAGTTCTATTTTCATAATGCAGTGGGCATCTGAGTAAGAACTAGACATCTGAATGTCTCGTTGAGTTGCTTGACAAAAAAAAATAACTAAAGTTTATTCTAAATAGTCAAAACTTTTAATATTTCGATATTAAATTTTTAAGATTTCGACTTTAAACGGAACTACGTGGCTACCTGTAGTATAATTAGCATATATCCGATCCAACTTTCTACAGGCCATGGGAAGCCTAATGGTGGCCTCAACAAACGAAATGCTGGACCGATGGACCTCTATTATCAACTCGGGTAGCCAAGAAATCGAGGTCGAATCAGAGATCATAGCCACAACTGGGGAGATTATAGCCAAGACGAGCTTTGGAATGGATTACAACAACGGCAAAAAGGTGTTTCATAAACTGAGGACCATGCAGCAAGTTCTGTTCGCTTCCAACCGTTATGTTGGAGTCCCATTCAACAATTTTTTCTGCTATAAGGAATACTGTGAAGCAAAGAGGCTTGGTGATGAGATCGATGCCCTGTTTTTAACAATCATCAAGAACAAAATTAAATCAAGGGAAGCGGGTGCTCGGGTTGGCATAACTAATGCTCGTCAAGAGAAGAATTTGCTGGACTTGATGCTGGCTGATAAAGATTGTAGAAGGACTCTGACCACTGTAGAGCTGGTTGATGAGTGCAAAACCTTCTTCTTCGCAGGCTTTGAAACGACAGCTTTAGCGTTAATATGGACCCTGATGCTCTTGGCTATGTATCCGGAGTGGACAAATCAACTTAGGGAAGAGATCAAACAAGTAATTGGAGATCAAGTTGTCGATGCCACCAATATTTTTGGACTGAAAAAGGTTAATTAAATTTTTTGGAAATTAATTAGTTCTGCCTAGGAGATCATAAATTTGTCGGTTCAGCATATAATTATGTTCTATTTGCTTTGCAGATGGGATGGGTGATGAGTGAAGCATTAAGATTATACCCGTCAGCAGTAAATGCACAGAGGCAAGTCAGAGAGGACATTCGAGTAGGTGAAGTTGTCATCCCTAAAGGTACAAATATTTGGATCGATATGTTGTCAATGAACCATGACCGCGGTCTTTGGGGTGACACTGTAAACGAATTTAGGCCAGAGAGGTTTGAGGCTGATTCTGTGCATGGAGGCTGTCTCAGCAAGATGGGGTATGTGCCTTTTGGTATCGGAGGAAGAATGTGCATTGGTAGAAACCTTGCAATCATGGAGTACAAGATTGTGTTAACCTTGATCTTGACAAGGTTTTCATTTTCGCTATCGCCTTATTATCAGCATTCCCCTGTTCACATGTTGTCTTTGAGGCCTTGCAAGGGGCTTCCCCTGGTGTTTCAACCGATTAATTAGTTAGGCAGACTAAAAGTTTCTGCAAGTCTGAACATGTTTTTTTTTATTTGTCTGAGCACCTGCAAGCCAGAGAACCTGATGTCATAAAAGATCAGTACTTCAATTCAGCGTTTTACTTAATTTATGCTCAGTTACTAGTTTTTTTTTTTTATTATTTATTTGATTATAGTGGGGCTATACATTGGGTCCACTAGTGGTGGAGCCCACATGTGGGACCCACTAATTAATTGATTAATTAATCAATTAATTATTTAAAGTGGGGCCATATTATGGGTCCACAAGTGAAGCCTGCACGTGGGACCCACAAATTAAGTAATTAATTTCAAATAAAAGCAAGAACTATGTGGGTGTTTGGCTCGTTAGCTTCTGGGCTTAGAAGCCCATTTCACTTATTCTGTAAGTGTTTGGCTTCAGCCGGGCTTAATATAAGCACAAAGAGCAGAAAAAAAAGCTACAAAAACTGGTTTCTTTTGTTCTCTAACTTATTTCAATGCATTGTTTCCTGTACGTGTCTATTTATTGTTTATGTATTTAAGCTTTCTCGTCTCTATGTGCCCATTCATTTATAATTTTTTCCACAATTTTCTCCTTTTTCTATATATAATATAATATATAATAGATATAGATATAGATAGCACTCCATTACCGACCTTCATATATTGAGTTTCGTAGTATACCACTACATATATATATATATATATATATATATATATAATTTATATATTTTTTGTGAAATATAATTACAAAATATTAATTAGTTTACCAAAAATACTAACCGGAAACGATAATTTTTTTTTAATTCCAAAAATTATACAATATTCTAACACGATTCTATAACAGAATAATAATTATCCAGAATTATTCAATTACGGGAACCAGTTTCAAAAATCAACTTTTTTGTTTTTACATTTTGAATCTGTAAATATTTCATGTATTTAATAATAAAAGGTCTTGTATTATTATAATTTATTTTTAAATAAAATAATTTATATATTACAAAACTATACTAACTTATAAGTTATGTTATCCAAACACATACAAATCTTATAAGTCACGGTATCCAAACACTTCTGGTAACTTATAAGTGCAAATCAACTTCTCACTTCTTATCCGCTTCTTTACTTTAATCAATAAGTCATTTCTTTTAAACTCAGCCATACAGCCCCTATATTATAACAGTGGTTTTACATGGTGGCAACACTGTCATGTCTATTGTAACACCGCATTTCGATTATTGTAATATTACTTGAGTATTGTTTCATTATGTCAAAATCTCTTTGGCTATTGTAACACGTGCTTGAATTAAGCGTTTCAATAGTCCATATATGACGTAATGACCATCAGATTTTAATGGATTTAAAACAATCCCAATTAAATACCATCCTATTCTTAAGTATAATTTAAAATCATAATTAAATATCATCAGATTTTGTAACATAATTTAAAATTTCAATTGAATACACCAAGATTTTAATGAATCATAAAAATCACAATTGAATATGCCCTGATTTCATGAATGGAAAAAAATCCTTTTAAGGGTTACTACGAGGTCATACCACTCACGAGAAGGGTATACAACCTTGACAAACCAATTCATAGAGGCTCATTTCAGGTACACAAAAGTGACAAAAGTCATGGCTCTTCCAACTTGGTTTGTCAGAACTGTTGAATTAGCATTGGCTATTTCATTTTTCTTGGTAGTGTTAAAAATTGTTTACAGCTTGTGGATATGGCCAAACATGGTGTACAAGAAGCTGAGAAGGAATGGCTTAATTGGTCCTTCTCCAAGCTTTCCTCTTGGAAACATCAGACACATGGTAGCCGCAAAGAACAAGAGAGCTTCTGCACTATCCTGTTCTTGCACCACCATAAGCCATGACATCCATTCGAAAGTCGTCCCACACTTCGCCGAGTGGCAAAAATCTCATGGTAAGAACATGATAATTTTTCGAGACAAAAATCGAATTTGTGCATGAAATATTTATCATATTAATTTTTTGTTGTTGCAGGGAAAGTGTTTATCTACTGGCTAGGAACCGAACCGTTTCTACGTATTGCGGATCCTGAATTTCTGAAACAAATGGCCTCGGCTGTTCTGGGAAAGAGCTGGGGCAAACCGGATGTTTTCAAAAACGACAGAAAAGCGATGTTCGGAAATGGCCTAGTTATGATGGAAGGCGACGATTGGCTTCGACACCGCAGTGTCATTACCCCTGCATTCTCTCCGGCCAACCTCAAGGTGACATTTTAAGTATATTACAAGATGCTTGTTTGGCGTACGTGTGTGAACAGTAATTATATGCAGCTCTTATGTAGTATTATTTATTTACAAAAATAAATCTTTTCTGTGTACATAATGCAGAATTAGGTTCTCGCACTAACACTTTTTGCGTAATTAATAACAATATATTTGATATCATAGTTGTCCTTATTGTTGCCACTTGTATTCGCTCATTGACTCGCTGTGTTTAGTTCTATTTTCATAATGCGGTGGGCATCTGAGTAAGAACTAGACATCTGAATGTCTCGTTGAGTTGCTTGACAAAAATAATTATAACTAAAGTTTATTCGAAATTAGTCAAAACTTTTAATATTTCGACCTTAAACGTACGTGGCTACCTGTAGTATAATCAGCATATTTCCATTCTACTTTCTACAGGCCATGGGAAGCCTAATAATGGTGGCCTCAACAAACGAAATGCTGGACCGATGGACCTCTATTATCAACTCGGGTAGGCAAGAAATTGAGGTCGAATCAGAGATCATAGCCACTGCTGGGGAGATTGTAGCCAAGACGAGCTTTGGAATGGATCACAAGAACGGCAAAAAGGTGTTTCATAAGCTGAGGACCATGCAGCAAGTTCTGTTCGCTTCCAACCGTTATGTTGGAGTACCTTTCAACAAGTTTTTCTGCCATAAGGAATACCGTGAAGCAAAGAGGCTTGGGGACGAGATCGATGCCCTGTTTTTAACAATCATCAAGAACAGAATTAAATCAAGGGAAGCGGGTATAACTGCAGATCATCAAGAGAAAAACTTGCTGGACTTAATGCTGGCTGATAAAGATTGTAGAAGGACTCTGACCATTGAAGAGCTGGTTGATGAGTGCAAAACCTTCTTCTTCGCAGGCTTTGAAACGACAGCTTTATCGTTAATATGGACCCTGATGCTCTTGGCTATGTATCCGGAGTGGCAAAATCAACTGAGGCAAGAGATCAAACAAGTCATTGGAGATCAAGTTGTCGATGCCACCAATATTTCTGGACTGAAAAAGGTTAATTAAAATTTTTGAAAATTAATTAGTTCTACCTAGGAGATCATTTTGTTGGTTTGGCATATAATTATATTCTATTTGCTTTGCAGATGGGATGGGTGATGAGTGAAGCATTAAGATTATACCCGTCAGCACCCAATGCACAGAGACAAGCCAGAGAGGACATTCGAGTCGGTGAAATTGTCATCCCTAAAGGTACAAATATGTGGATCGATATATTGTCAATGAACCATGACCGTGGTCTTTGGGGTGACACTGTAAACGAATTTAGGCCAGAGAGGTTCGAGGCTGATTCTGTGCATGGAGGCTGTCGCAGCAAGATGGGGTATGTGCCTTTTGGTTTCGGAGGAAGAATGTGCATTGGTAGGAACCTTGCAATCATGGAGTACAAGAATGTGTTAACCTTGATTTTAGCAAGGTTTTCATTTTCGCTATCACCTTATTATCAGCATTGCCCTGTTCTCATGTTGTCTCTGAGGCCTTGCAAGGGGCTTCCCCTGGTGTTTCAACCGATTAATTAGTTAGGTAGACTAAAAGTTTCTGCAGCATGTTTTCGTTCATTTGTCTGAGCACCTGCAACCTAGAGAACCTGATGTCAGTAAAAGATCAGTACTTCAATTCAGCGCTTTAGTTGATTTATGCTCAGTTTATAGCAAGCTTGTTGATTCTTGATCACTATTTTGGTAACTGATTTAGATAATAATTTGCAAAGTTGCAATATGTTAACTTTAGTTTTCAGAACTTGCTAGTGTTAATGCAATCAGGGCCTAATTAGATATGCCCTGACCCAAAAAAAAAAAAGGAGGCCTAGACCATCTCCAATCATAATTTTATAAATAAAGCAACTTCATCTTCATTTTTCACCTTTTTCACTTTATATTTTTATCCAACTCCAGCCATTACTTCATTTTATAAATAAAGCAATTTTAGCTTTATCTTCAAGTTCAACTTCATATATAGAGTAGGATAGTGCATGACTTTATGTATAAAGATAGAGTAATGGATGATTGGAGATTGATTACTCTATTTATAAAGTTAAAAGTGAAGAAATATGAAGTTTAGAGTGATAGTTGGAGATGCCCTTGTATATATATAGCTCATATGTGATGGAGGATCAGAATCTTCAATGGGCCTGTGAGGCAAAGTAGGGCTTTTCAAAATAAGATTTATTTTTGGAAAGAAAACATATTTCCGTAAATTTCTATGAAATAAATATAAAAATTCATATACGGAATTCCATTGATATAAGTATATATTTTCGAAAAATAATACATATATTGAGCCATAATTTAGAACAAGGAGGTTAATCAGAAAATAATGAATAACAATTTTCGTATACTTTACTCACACTTTAAGATGTTAGATCAAATACATGAGTTTGAAATATTACAAACATGACGCCATTTCTAAGACAAGAATTAATATGTTTTCATGCAGATACGATTAAACTCAACAAATTAGAAAAACAGATAGTTCACCTCAAAATAATAAATATCATCAATTTTCTAATAATTCAACAAATTATAGTCCAAATGAATATGATCTCTCAGTCTCTCACAAACATATATAACAAATTATTATATTCAGAATATTACCTTTTCTAGTAATTTGGATGATATCAAATCTTTGTATTGCATTAGAATAAGATTTGATACTTGAAATTCTAAAATCTCATATCTTTAGAAGGCATATTAGATCCTTTTGTAAAAACAGGAAAAAGAAGGGGAAAAATGATATTTCCGCTGATCGTCAAAAATATATAACATGATATACAATTCTTAAAATGTATCGGGTAATTATTTTTGACCGGAGTTCTGAAAACGGATATTACTCAACTTTGGAATTAAAAATCAGATATTTTTTGACATTTTTCCTCTAAATATCTATATTTTTTGGAAACGTCCATATATTTAGGTGGTGTTTGGCTACGGCTTTTAAGCCGACTTCTAGGCTTATAAGTTAGAAGTACTTATTTCGTACTGTTTGTGTAATAAGTCAAGAAGCACTTATAAAAAGCTAGGAATGCTAGCTTTTGTTTCAGGACTTCTGCTTATTTGCCAAACACTTTAATCACTTATAAGTCTTGTCTGGCTTCTAACTTCTACTCCACTTATTTATTTTAAGCAAGAAGCACTTATTTTAAGCTCAGCCAAACGGCCCCTTATACTTATTTTGATATATGCGCATCTAAGATTTTATATTTCGTGTACGTGTACTTATTTTATTTATTTGTTCTCTCTCCACTGGGCCCTGATTCAGCCACCGGTCCCCTTGCCTTATAAATCAACCCCATGTGAGAAAACATTAACAGATACAAGCTTATTCGAGAAAGAGAGAAGCTAGATTATCTAAAGCCATGGAATTGAACTGGGTTTTCAAAAATGTTGGATTAGCCATCGCGACGATGCTTCTCCTGGTCTTGTGTAAAATAGTTTTAAGCTTCTGGTTATGGCCCAACATAGCATACCAGAAGCTTAAAAGGAGTGGCATAAACGGCCCTTCTCCAAGTTTTCCTATGGGAAACATCACTCATATGGTAGCTATATCAAAGAAAAGCAAACAATCTCCCGTTAATACCAATTTGACCACCCACGATAATTATTCAACGGTCTTTCCCTACTTTGCTTTATGGCAGAAATCTTTCGGTAAGTCTCGACTGTTTCAGAATCCTGGTTCCGCGATATCGTTACATATGATATGAACTTTGTTTGTGATGATTATGTGATTATATTTTGGCAGGAAAGGTGTTTGTGTACTGGCTAGGAACCGAACCATTTTTGTACGTTTCGGATGCGGAGTTTCTGAAGCAAATGAATGCAGCTGTTCCGGGGAAGAATTGGGGAAAATCAAATCTTTTCAGAAATGATCGGAAACCAATGTTTGGAAGTGGCTTAGTAATGGCTGAAGGTGAGGATTGGGTTCGTCATCGGAATGTTCTTACGCCAGCTTTCTTACCGGCCAACCTTAAGGTGACAGATTCCGAATACAGTATTTTTTTCTTGAAAGATACTCATTTTATTTTTTTAAGTAATGTAAATAATTAGAAAGTCATGATATATTTGGGTTATGGTGGTTACAATTTCTTAATGATAATAGGCAATAAATAGTATATTTCTTAATTTACTACTACTGATAAGAAAAGCAATAAGTATTTGCAGTATATATTCATAAGTAGTATTCTAGAAAGCGTATTAAGCTGTCGCAAACGACTGTCTAAATATATTTGGTGTCTAAAGCGCATCAATTTTGTACAAAACAGGTGATTGAGCGTTTTTGAAAATTAAACAGATTATTAGATTATTAAGCGAATTAAACAGTCATTAAGCGGAAGAAGCGGTCAAAACGATAATATGATTATAATTATATCAAAATTTTATGAAAAAAGTATTATCATCAAGAATATTATAAGTTTAAATTATTAACAAATCTAATCTAAAATAATAATAATATATCTGAATATAATTAATTAATCCGCTTAATGAGTCCGTTTAACGGCTTAAGCTCTCTTGCGGCATAGAACCGATTTATCCTTTTTAGAATACTTTTCATAACTCATAAAGTGTATTAGTCTAATTATTCAAGAAAAACATGTAGGCCTTGGCAAGCTTAATGGTAGCATCAACAAATAATATGATAGACCGATGCACCAACATTATCAACTCTGGGCAGCAAGAAATTGATTTCGAAAAAGAAATGATAACGACAACAGGGGAGATTATAGCCAAGACCAGCTTCGGTATGAGCTACGAGAATGGTAGAAAGGTGCTGGAGAGACTAAGAGCTATGCAACAAGCTCTGTTCAATTCCAACCGTTATGTTGGAGTACCATTTAGTAAGTTTTTGTGCCTGGAGAAATACCGGGAAGCAAAAAGACTAGGTGACGAGATTGATGCTCTTCTTCTGGCGCTTATAGAAGACAAAACTAAATCAAAGAAAGATGGAGATCAATCTTGTTTTTCTGCTGATCGTGAGAAGAATTTGTTGGACATTATGCTAGCTGATTACGAGAGTGCTAAGTCGTTAACAACTAAAGAAATGGTGGATGAGTGCAAAACATTTTTCTTCGGTGGCCATGAAACAACAGCTTTGGCACTGACATGGACTCTGTTCCTCTTGGCCGTGCATCCCGAGTGGCAAAATCAACTCAGGGAAGAGATCAAACAAGTTGTAGGAGATCAAGTTGTAGATGCCAGCATGGTTAATAACCTTAAGAAGGTACATAAATACTTTTATCATCATATACTGCTAAATTTAATTTAGTAGAATCATTTGTTTCTGATTTTTAATTTTTTGAATGTTGTTGCAGATGGGGTGGGTAATGAATGAAGCTCTACGATTATATCCGCCTGCGCCTAACCTACAAAGACAAGCAAGAGATAACATTCAGGTAAACGAGGTGATTATCCCTAAAGACACCAATATCTTGATTGATGTTATGGCAATTATGCACGATCGTGGCTTTTGGGGCGACACAGTCCACCAATTTAGGCCTGAGAGATTTGAGCCTGATAACTTATATGGAGGATGCGAACACAAGATGGGGTATGTGCCTTTTGGTTTTGGAGGAAGAATGTGCATTGGTAGAAACCTTGCAATCATGGAGTACAAGATTGTGTTAACCTTAATCTTGAGTAGGTTTTCGTTCTCGCTTTCACCTTTCTACACTCATTCCCCTGCCATCATGTTGTCTCTTAGGCCTGCCAAGGGAATGCCCCTCGTGGTTCAACCTTTGTATTAGGTTGGCACTCCGGCAGGTTAGATTAATTTTCGATTGTGTGCTTTCCAAATAACGTGGACAATTGTAAGCAGACATATTCTAGACCTTGCAATCTTAGATTGTCTGTTGCTAAATAACATTTCATATTATTACTTATATATGTGTTTCTAGTACTTGTATGCATGTGTTTGATCATCTTTGAGTTTGTTGCAGCACAGCCTATCTCATTGCAGCATAATTTTTTTACGCCGCAAGGCTGTTTCATAGAGATAATTTTTCTATTGTGATGCAAGTGCAAATATTTGTCCCATTGTTTGGACAAGTTGCACCGCGCACTGTTGGTTCCGTAATGAATGCAGTAGCTAGTTGCTACTTTCTTAGGTGTTGATCATGGTTTTCTTGTTCTCGGTTTGTTGCTGAATATTTACAAGATAATTTTTTCGCAGAGCAGGGCACTTGACGGTTGTATGACCATAACTAAAAATGAATTCATTTTTTAAGCGAAAACAGTTTTTATAAATCAAAGAGAGCGTTTGGTCGTATTTTAAAACAGTATTGACATCTGGGTAGGCGAAGCTGCCAAGTTTTTATAAATCAAAGAGAGCGTTTGGTCGTATTTTAAAACAGTATTGACATCTGGGTAGGCGAAGCTGCCAATGCCATCCGTAGAGGTACAAATATGTGGATCGATATAGTGTCATGAACCATGGTTGTGGTCTTTGGTGTGACCGGTGACGGTTCTGACGATTTTAGACCGGGGAGCTCTGATGCTGATGGCGTGTGCATGTAGGCTACAGCAGCAAGATGTGGTATGTGCCCTTTGGGTTCAGACTTCAGAGTAAGAATGTGAACAAACGGTGGAGACCCCTAAGACCTGATGAACCGATTAAAACATCAAATTTATACCTAATTAAATTGAATACAATGGTCAGTACTTGATTTCAGTGTGTTAATTTTTTTCAGCTACTGTCAGTGTGATACTTTATTTCTACTCACTTTGTTACTTGTTTCCTGCTGTATTTTGTTGTTAATCAATACTAGTAATGACTCTGTTAGTCACCAATTACTACTACATAAGAGCAAGCCCAATGCAATTCCCTATTTTCAACCCCTAAAATATTATATATTAATTGTTGACCTAAAAAATTGGGGATCAAAAAACTATTTTGCTCCAACGGTGTTCCCTATTTGATTCCCTATATTTAAATATATATATAAAACTCAAGGAAAGAGAAAGATTGAACTAATAAATAACAGAAAAATAAGAGAAGATATGAGCTGGTGATGACATGGAGCATTCAGGGGGTTGCTTTTTCATCCCTCAAATAAGGGGTTGAACTTTCTCTAACCTAAAATTAATAGGGGATAGGGAGTTGCGTTGGAGGAGCTCTTTTTGTTCTCAATCCTCAAATCTCGTCCATGTAGATCAAATATAAGTAAGGAATGAGTGCATTGGAGTTGCTCTAACAAATTGCATAACCATGAGAGAGTAGCTAATCAGATTTCAAATTTCACGAAATGACAGTATTTGACGCTATCACGGAAATGACTTCTTCTAGACATGCATTTGCAGTGGCAAAATTAGCTCACAAGACGAAGTTGCAGATGCCACCAAACTTTTTCTTCTCACCGAAGAAGGTAAACTAGTCATGGAGCCTGCTCTGTTACAAAATATTTTAGAGTATATTACACTTTGTAATCCCAGATTTTGGCTCATTAGCAAATCAGATCCTAAACTTTGAAACATGATAGTTTGTAACTCTAAATTTCATTTAGCTTGTATATATATTAGTTTCCAACAGCTACTTTACCCATGTGACCTCAAAAATTATGTATTTTATTTTGAAATTATTTCTGAACACACAACGATGTAAAACAATTTAAAATAACTTTTAAAATATTATTTATATAATATTTTCTCACTTGTACCCTCATATAAATGCACAAATGTAGACTATTATTCAACCCTCATTAATTATTATATAACTTTCAAGAATGGTAATTTTGAAATATTGCCAATTATATATTTGCAAAGTGGACAAATATTATGAGACAAAAATTTCTTTCAAAAGAGACTTGTATTGTGAGACGGAGGGTGTATCATATATTCAAATAAATTTAACTCAAGCCGAAAAGATTCAGCTGTTACAAAAAATATACCGGACTCATCTATGTATCTATGTATCTAATATTCCAATATCATTCTTCCATGTATTTATTCTGATATCTATGTACAATATGCATAAACTCTTTTTAAACAGGACCCGCTGAAAAGGCAAAAAAAATACTTCCTACGAGTATATTTTATTTTGATTCTCTGTGGGCCTCTTCCACCCCTGGCCCTCTTGGCATATAAATCCACCTTCTCACAAGTGTAGCTTTAGAAAACATTACAGATACAGGTTTATTCGAGAAAAAAAGAAGCTAGATTAATCAAAAGCCATGGGATTGTACTGGGTTTTCAAAGCTGTTGGACTGTTATCCATGGCTGCGATGCTTTTTACGATGTTGCGTAAAATAAGTTTGAGTTTCTGGATATGGCCAAACAAAGCATACAAGAAGCTTCAAATGAATGGAATAAATGGACCCCCTCCAACATTTCCTATGGGAAACATTAATGATATGGTAACCATATCAAAGAAAACTAAACCATCTCCTGTTAGCACCGACTTGACTAGTCATGATAATTATTCAACGGTCTTCCCCTCCTTCGCTTTATGGCAAAAATCTTACGGTAAGTCTCGACTGTTTCAGAATCCTGGTTCCGCGATATCGTTATATATGACGTTAAATTTATGAATTTTGTTTGCTTTTGGCAGGAAAGGTGTTTGTGTACTGGTTAGGGACCGAACCGTTTTTGTATGTCTCGGATGCGGAGTTTCTGAGGCAAATGAATGCGGCTGTTCCTGGGAAGAATTGGGGAAAATCAAGGCTTTTTAAGAATGACAGGGATGCCATGTTTGGTGATGGCATAGTTATGGCGGAAGGTGAGGATTGGGTTCGTCACCGGAATGTTCTTACGCCGGCTTTCTTTCCGCCCAACCTTAAGGTCACATATTTCCGATGCATTTTGTTTTGTCCTGACATGTTTCCGATATGTTTTCCTTCTGTAACATACTCATTCTACTTTTAAAAAATAAAAAAAAATTGTAAAAATCATGATAGTGGGCCCGTTTAAGAACCGTTACTTTTAAAACGGGTTAAATATCACATACATTACTCGTTGGGTTGAAATGTATGAAGTGAGTCACTCATTACAAATGTGACTCAACATACTCACTGCAGTGAAAATTTTTATCAACTTGGATATTAAAAAGTTGAAATTTTGTATCAATTTAGTCATTGACAGATGGTGTTCTTGATTCAAATTTTATAAGTAGCAACTAAATCGAGTCACTTTTACAATAAATGACTCATTTGATATATTTAAATACAATGAGTGATGTATTTGATATTTATCCCCTTTTAAAATTAACGGCTTACTTTTTTTAAAATATATACATATATTTTGTAATTTTTTTGAATATAAATGTTGAAGATGTTTTTCATTGTTTTGGATAAAATTATTACCGTACGTAATTTATATTTAGTCAACCGAAAAATTGACATATGAATGAATAATGATTATGTAATGTGTATTTATCAATTGCCAACATATAAAAATTGTCAAGAAAATAACATGGCTGTACTCCTAATAACCTGTGAAAATTGAGATGCTTTACATATACATGTGAATGAATAATATTGACTTGAGCAAATATGTGTAGGCCTTGGCAAGCTTTATGGTAACATCAACAAATAATATGATAGACCGTTGGGTCTCCATTATCAACTCCGGCCAGCAAGAAATCGATATCGAAAAAGAAATTATTTTGACAACCGGAGAAATTATAGCCAAGGTAAGCTTCGGTATGACCTATGAGAATGGAAGGAAGGTTCTGGAGGGACTAAGAGCTCTGCAACAAACTCTTTTCACTTCCAACCGTTATGTTGGAGTACCATTTAGCAAGTATTTGTGCCTTAAGCAAAACTGGGAAGCAAAAAGGCTAGGTGAAGAAATTGATGCTCTTCTTTTATCGGTTATAAACGACATTACTAAATCAAAGAAAGTTGGAGATCATGCTAGTGTTGCTGATGATGAAAAGACTATACTGAACATGGCACTGGCTGATGATGAAAGTCTCAAGTTATTAACAACTAAGGAAATGGTGGATGAGTGCAAAACGCTTTTCTTTGGAGGCTATGAAACCACAGCTTTGGCACTAACATGGACTCTGTTTCTGTTGGCTCTGCATCCCGAATGGCAAAATCAACTCAGGGAGGAGATCAAACAAGTTGTTGGAGATCAAGTTGTCGATGCCAACATAGTTGCTAAACTTGAGAAGGTACACAAATAATTTTGTTATATACTGCTACATTTAACTTAATTAGTAGAATGAGCACGGTTGGATAGCTTAAGTGGTTAAGAGTTTATCCTCTGTCGTTCCATGTCTCGGGTTAAGGCTATAAGCCATATTTGTCAAAAAAAACTTAATTAGTAGAATATTTTGCATCTGATCTTTACTAATTTCAATTGTGTTGCAGATGGAATGGGTAATGAATGAAGCTTTACGTTTATATCCACCTGCACCTAGCCTACAAAGACAGGCAAGAGACGACATTGAAGTAAATGGGGTGATCATCCCTAAAGAGACCAATATCTTGATTGATGTTATGGCAATTATGCATGATCGTGGTTTTTGGGGTGACACTGTACACCAATTTAGACCTGAAAGATTTGAGTCTGATATCTTATATGGAGGCTGCGAAAACAAGATGGGGTATGTGCCTTTTGGTTTTGGCGGGAGAATGTGCATTGGTAGGAACCTTGCGATCATGGAGTACAAGATTCTTTTAACCTTACTTTTGAGTAGGTTGTCGTTCTCGCTTTCACCTTACTACACTCATTCCCCTGCTTACATATTGTCTCTTAGGCCTGCCAAGGGAATGCCCCTCATAGTTCAACCTTTGTATTAGGTTGGCAGAGTAAGATTAATTTTGGACTGTGTGTTTTTTCAAATAAGGTGGACAATTTGATCCAGACATATCCTAGACATTTGCTGGTTTTGTTGCTTAATGGCATCTCATTTTCTGCTTTTACATGTGTTTTTATTGCTCCCTATGTGTTTGATCATCTTTTTCATCAGTAGCTAAAAGTAAACATGAATTTACTGATATTATTCTCAAACCAAAAGGATGACTAATACTGGAATCATCCTGCTGGCTGCTCCTGATGTTGCTGCTAGCTCAGATCAAAAGAGTCTGTTGCAGCAAAGCCTATCTCATTGCAGCGTAATGTTGTTATGGTGATTAACTTTTTTGGCGATACCACAAGGCAGTTCCGTAAGTATTCTTTTTCTGCTGTAATGCAAGTGCAAATATTTGTCCCATCTTCTGGACAAGTTGCATCACACGATATTGGTTCCCATATGAATGCAATTCCTACTGTCTTAGATGTTGATACTGGTTTGTTTGTAGATATTTTCAACATGAATTTATCGCTTCTCAGTAACGCTTAGGCTACGTTCACTTCGATGTAATGAAATAGTGGAGAATGGAATGAAATTTGTACTCTAAATTGGGGTTGACAGATAGAAAATACATATAAATTTTATTCCGTTTTTGGAAGGAAATCAAGGAATGTTCATTTCACTTCTTCGATCATATTTCTTTACAATCTTCATTCAATTCCATCAAAGTGAACACGAACTTAGTTTTTAGAAAATTGGGCGGCCTTTTGGTAGCCAGTGTTTTGAACCAGTACCAGCTTTATACAACCCTGTTCATGATAATAGATAACTCAGGCCCTTCTATAGGTTTTATTACAGAGATCCCCCTGGTCATTGCCACAACGAACGGATTGTGGTTCTTATTGCTATTGCTAACATAGACTGAATGAACTTAATCTCAAGAGACTGAAAACACACGAAATAAAAATTAAGCTTTTTTTTATTTGTCAAATTTATGAAAGTAATACAAATTCAATCAATTATAAACATGTGTGCTAAAAAAATTAACCGAGTATCTAAAACATGACCCATTACCCTCTGCACACAGGATAAACCAACTAAATAATATACCAATGGAAATACTAGTAGCTAAGAGTTATATCTTTTTTTCTTTTATGCACCATTAGAGTCTTAGACCTTTTGAACCTCGATTGAAGTTTCGAAATCTGCTCATGGAAAAATTAGTTAACTTGATTAGTATAACGGCATCTGTGCTACGTCCCTGTATAGTGTAACGGCAATTGTGCCATGACTCCTCTGCTAAAACGACCAAAATTTAATTGTATGAAGCGCCTTTCCTTGTTGTATTAGCCTATTAGGTTGTGGCAAGTACGGTCACAGGGATAAGCACAATCAATCTCCTTGGTGACCCTCCTCCCAAAGTACCAATCACCAACAGCATCTGCAATTGTCTGCAAGAAAATTCTGGTAAATGATGATAGCAGAAAGCCATAATACTTTTCATGAGATTTGTATTACAGAAACATTCGAACAGAAAACCAAACAGAAATGTAAAATATGATTAGTCGAACCGAAATAATTGCGGCTATTTGGTTCGGTTTTCGGTTAACCAGACCAACTGCTTATCCCTACTCGGCTGCTCAGCCTGTATTATCCCCCACAAATTTGCTTTGCTTTAAAACAGTGACAAGTTAAATTACCTTGCGGATCAACTCTTTTTTTTCTTTTTTAGAGTTGGTTTAGCAAAGGACTAAAATTGTCAAAGTATAAATATAGTAGAAATGACTGTTACATTAATCAAATTGTTATCATGCTCCATGAGGTTATGTACCTTATTGTGCACTCTTGGTGAGTCAGCTGCATACCAGGTATCTTGTGATTCACTTTGGCAGTGAGCAAAACAGGAATTTATAAACATCCCTCCCCTTCTTGAGTATTCGTAGAAAATATACAAAGCTGCCAGCATTTCTCTCCTGAGTCCTGAACAACCATACTGTCAATTATTTTTTTAATTATATGAAGGGTATATCAATGTTGATAAAGTTATTTATCTTCTGAAAAGACATCAGTGCCAAGAAAAAACAACCTTGTAAAATATCTATCTGTAGGGGAGTACATGCTGCTGGATTAAGCTTGCAGCGATTCCAATGTCCATGCGGATCAGCAGAAGGTGGCACAAATATATGATGAAACTGTGGACAGAAAAGTTTATTTTCACTTATTATCATGGCCTCGCATTTAACAAAAACCATCTAGGTTGTTAAACTCGTAGTAATTGACATGAAGAAGATGGAGAAAAAGTCTTACTTGGTACACATCATATGCTGAATTTAAAACAAACAAAGGTGTCCTAATATATCTCATCGCATGCTGCGGGAAGAAACACTGCAAGATAACTTCTTGTTATAATTTAAAAGCTTTATAATAGTTTAAACTAAATGAAGTGTCTTCAACTATTCATACTTGAGCCGGATAGTAGAGAGACATTGTGCAGTTTTTATCCAGGTTTTGTTCTACCCCCTGCAGCAATTACAGGTCGAACAAGTTATTCCTATTTTGCTCACAACAATTTACTGAACTAAGTGGTAAAACAACACCAATCGTTACAATTTTTTAGTTTTTTTAACTACAAAAAAACTATTGATAACCCACTTTACGATCTGATTTAAATTTAAATCCCATTTTTCCATACAATTTTAATCATTACCTTCTAAAAAAAGTGGCTGTACAAAGATTATATATCAAGAAGTGGAAAAAAATGTCTAAAAAATTCTTCTCTGACAAAACTGCATACCTGTAGGGAAATTAGGTCTTCATAGAAAGTTCTAATAGTATGGTTCAGCATTATGTCTCTGCTGCACAGGGGAAATTATCACAAAATAAAGACAAAGTAGAAAATTGTAAACTGGTACTTAAGATATGAGTAACCTACGCATCCAAGAAAAATCCGGCATCACTTAAGCATTTGACACTGGCATTATTTGGCAGATAACTGGTGAAGTTATCACAGTGTAGAAAAACTGCCAGACCCCCTGCAGAGCACCCGGAAAGTAAAGCCTGAACAAAATGAAGCAAGATAACTCAAATAAAACTATGCAATTGAATATATTTGAAAGTGCACATTCTCTTGCTAAGCAAACACAGTTTCTTTTCTTCACTCGCATGCCGTATACTCACATGTCGCATTGATGAACCAGTCGGTTGGTGCAAGCATTTGATTATAAACCAAATTGTATAACTTATTAATAGATAACTTAACATTATAGTAATTAGTAAATCCACGAAGAGAAACAAAATAGAGTATGATATGAATTGAATATATCACCTTAAGCAGAGGACTACACCTTTTTTGCATAACGTAGACCTTTGGGGAGAAGATCTAGAATAACTGATTGCCAAATCCTTTGCCCTCTAAAATAAAGTAATGATGTCTGTTTTTATTCGAACAAGAACATAAAAAAAAAACAACTATTAGTCAGCATCATGACAACTACAACTTCCTGTATATATACAAGGAGGTTTGGCAAGTACTTCTACATGGTTTCAATTACATTGGTAGGTTAAATAAATTATAAGCATCTTTAAGGAGTTGTAGGCACACGTTGCATCTTTCACCTGAAAATTCTGATCTTTGCAGGAAAAAATATACTATGGGCAGATATCTAAATTTTTCATTTTTCTATGTCTTGGTATTCTTTTCAGGCAAAAGAAAGTGACGTTATAAAGTTTTGGAAGTTTCTGAAACTAACGTCAATCTCAACCTGCATATATAGAATGTTCAAAGAAATGCAAATTGCAGCAACAAATAGCTATTTATACTTCTTTTTAATAGCTATCAATGTTTAAAGACACTTACCGCGCTAACACTATCCAGATCACCTAGTCTGAGTTTTAAGCCAAGAAACTAAGATATGGGACGGGTAATATCATAGGAGTGTGTTCACAGAGAATATACCCCATTGTCAAATTTGGCATCCCCGGCAAATGAAGCACCGTCACAATACCGAATCTTCACACGGTTCCAATTGTAAAAATCTGCCGAAAAAGCCACACATTCTATAGCTTAGTTGTTACTAAATTCAACATCATATAGTTTGATTCCATTGAAGTAAACAAAATTGTTCAAAATATTTTTAGTGCAACACTACTTCATACAGAATAGCCGTGATTGATAGCATCATTGCATATAGACATGCTTATCCTGGAGAGAGAATACCAGAGTGCCCCCTTCAACACCAAAAGTCTAAACCACGTGAAGTCTTAGGAGAGTTTGTAACTTAACATGGTAAGATTGGGAGATGTTATTAGTTTGATTTCCTTCAACCTCATCAATCGCACATATTTATAAAAATATACTCACTTAAGACACATTATCGGATGCTATATACAACAGAACCTCTGTAAACTAACCTCTATAAAGCAAAATCATTTGGGACCAAAAAAATATCTCTATAAGGATTTCATTCCTAAAAAGAAGTCATTTTTATGAAGAGCTATATAGTGTTGGGACCATAAAATTTTACTGCAAGGTTGTTATTCTTATACAGAGTAATACTATACCGAGGTTCTACACTTCAACTAAAATATTAAATCAAATTATGATCTTATCTTAACACCTTCATATTTTAGGAGAACATGCTCATAAACAGCATGTAGGAACTTAGTTTAACATGAGCGTGAGCTCATGCTCATAAACAGCATAAACAGCATGTAGGAACTTAGTTTAACATGAGCTAGCCAGGGTGTAATGGATTATATGACCAGTGTGTTCAGCCAACTGCCCCAGTGATGAGTGTTTTCTTGTAACCATGTGAATATGTGATGTCTTCATTTACATATAATTTTGTCAATAATGTGATGGAGTGATGTGGGTGCCCCATGCACGCCACACTACCACTGTACCACAGACAACAACAAAAGATTTTAATAAAAAAGTAGAAGGGCTCAAGGGCATGATTATTCAAATGACAAAAGTAGTTAATGGGGACTCTGACTTGCCTGGGCAATGACTTTTATAACTTGTATCTACTCACTATTATTAGGTGACGAGCACAAATAGAACATGGATAGTTTTGGCATTTAACAGTCTTCAACTGACAAATTGGGCTGGCATGGAAGAAAATATGTTCAAGGTACTGGGCTAGCACGGGTAGTGAAAGCTAGCTGGAAGGAAACAGGCACAAAAGCAATTAGCTGGCTGATTGCTGCACAGGCCTCAATAATTTATCACGTGTAAAAAGGTCAACAAAAGTGATTGTGATTGACTTGTTTCTTTCTTCTATGATTCAAATCCTAGTACAAAATCGGTTACTTCTCCGTCCTTGTCGATTCTATAAGTTCACTGTTTAGCACGCATTTTAATGTTTTTGTAAAACGTGGGTTTATAAAAAAAAATTGAAATTTTCATTTTATGAATAAAAATTTAATAAATAAATTTTTATTCTGAAAAGAAGAATGTTAAAATGTTACTCCCTCTCATTTCTTTACACTTACTATTTTGGGACTCTCATTTCTTTACGTTACTATAAAGTAAGTTTTTCTCATCATTACACCCACTATCCTCCCCCACTATCTCATATTTAACAATAAAAACTACTATTACACCCACTACTTTCCTCCACTATCTCAAATCTAATATTAAATATTGATGGGTCCCACCATTTTACCCATTTTTCATCTAACTTTACTCATTTTTCATACATTGTCTTGGTCTCCGTGTCCCCCTCCAATGTAAACAATTGAGGGGGACGGAGGGAGTATAGAACTATACTTAGAGAAGCATTGAAGTGTGTGTCGCCCCCTGCGACGTATACTGTTCAGGAAGACGGAGGGAGTACTTACTAAACAAAGGCGCAAACGAGTAAAAAATGTTTTCCTCGTAAAATATTCATAATTTGATTTTTAATTTTCTAATAATTTATAATTAGATCAGTTTTCCAATATTTCGACTAATTCGGAGAACTAACACTCTTACCTACTGAACATGAATTCATAATTCGACTTGTTATAAATACTGTGCAGAAAACTGAAAAAAGAGAAGCGTACCAGGATTTAGAGAAGCATTGTTGCTGAGAATGCCTGAGAAAACTTCCCACTTGTTCATGTAACGTGTAGAACCACGGCGTGTCTTAGCTCTATCCAAACATGAATTCACGTCATTACACCACCCACCACCCTGTGTGTTTTATGATTTCCATATTAAATACCGCAGAATTATTTAATAGGGTGGTACATTATTCTCGGGTTCACGCATTTGTGTAGGATTTTACAATAAATGAACCACAACAATATTCTATTATTTCTTTTTTGGGTATGGGAAATCTATTTTTTGATTGGACATCTCAAGTTACTCCACCCAATTGGCCAATACGTATCTATCCAGTACTGTCCCACTCTATCTGGGTCATTTGTTTTGTACACATTCATTACCATTATCACAAGTTCATAACATTTGAGAAATATAAATATGTTAATTATGTCACAATGTCTTATTGTTCTAAGAGGCCGTTTGGCCAAGCTTAAAAAAATGCTTCCATACTTAAAGTAAAGAAGTAGAGTAGAAGTGAGAAGTAAAAAAGTTAATAAAGTGTTTGGAAAAAAGCAGAAGCTGTGAGAGAAAAGCTAGCATTCTCAGCTTCTTAAAAGTGCTTCTGCTTCTTTACACAAACGGGTCAAGAAAAGCAGAAGCCGGAAGCAGAAATTACTTCTGCTTCCCAAACAGCCCCTAAATCTATGTGTTCTGCTATTACAAATTTTAATAAATCAATTATATCAGATTAAATTAAAAACGACATGACCCGAAACCCGACAAACCTTGAACCCGAAACGAGGAGAATGTTATGTGCGAGAAAGGATAAAGAACAAAACATTGCCAAACCCAAGAAGAAAGAGTGTCCTGGACTCCCAGTAGAGAGCAAAAAGGGAATTACTCATTTTGATAATAGTACTATTAATTAATACTTTGATTATAAAGAAGACAAGAAATGACAAAAAGGAAAAGCAATCAAATAGGAATAACAAAATACACCCCGAAAAGTACCTCAAACTGAAGAAGCCAATTGTGAACTCCAGCTCCGAATCCTCTGTGCAAGTGATAAGCTGGTAAACTTCCGTCCAAGCAATCTATATATATACATACATAAATATGTAAGTATATTCACACATCGAGACAACTAAAAAAACGCTCGTAAGATTCGGACTCTCGACATCCGATAAACGAGAGCGGTGCTAAGCGAGTAAGAGATCATTTGCAAATATAACTGTAAGATTAATTAGAGGTGAATTGAACATACAAGCGCCGAGGAGAGAAGCGTTTCGAACTAGAGTCATGTTCACAAGCAACCTGCTATCGGAATAAATGTGCTTCGGTGCGCACATTAGCAGCAGCAGCGTAGTAAACAGCATTTTCATTCTGCTTATCATCTTTTGAAGATCTGGACTGCTTGTGTGTTTCAGTTTTTAGATGAGGAAAAATTGAAAGAGTGAATGAAGTTGAAACGAAAGAATTAATTTAATAACGGAGTTGTGATGTGATGAGTTAAGGAAGAGAGAGTTGAAGAAATGGAGTCATGAAGAAATGTAATTATGGAATGAGATGGAGGGTGGGTAAATCAGGAGGGAAAAGTATGGATGTTATATACGCACGAAAGGAAATTGTGCGCGTGTGAGAGAAAAGGACAGATAACAAAAGGAAGGAATGAAGTTTGGATTGGGTTTTAGCTTTGGTGAGAGGCAACGGAAATCAGTTATTTTCGAGCTCCATGTGTAAGGATGGGCATTTCACCCATCCCGTCTAATCCCGATTTGATCCCGGTTCTTAAGAGGTCGGAGATTTTGGATTTTTTTAGAGACACCGCGTAGCGAAATGAAAGTCATAAAAAATTGTCAGATAATTAGTGTATCTCATTCCAATCCATCGCGAAATTCTCTCTTCGTTGATCCGTTATTATAATAAAAATTAAGGTAAAAAAATGGGGCGGTTCGGACGTGGACTTCATTATCCAGCCATGTCCCATATATATTTTTTCCCCGTCCTATTCCTCGCGGGGATTTATTTTTAATCCTCATCCCCGCCCCACCGAGGATTTAATATAATTTTGCCCCGCCCCATCCCACCCCTGCGGCTATAATGTTACACTTTAAATAATTACTTTAAAATTTAGTAATTTATTCTTCAAAATTTAATAAAAATATATGATACATGTATATTGAAAGCAAAAAACCAAATATAATAGAAATCAAAGAGACATGTTATATATTGTAAAATTATATTTTTTGTTTTATAAAATAATAATATTAAATATATTATATTAAATATAATTATTTATATATATTAAATATATGTGGGACGGGGCAGGAAATCCCCGCGCGGATTCATCAAATACCATACTTGTCCTATATTTTGGGGGCCAGAAAATCATTCTCCGTCACTACTCCATTCCCCATATTAGCGGCGCGGATCTGTCCGATTCAGGGCGGGTTCTCCATTTCCCCACCCCATTTTTAACGTTAATAAAAATATTATATTTATACCAATCCTCATGTAATTTATACTCTCTCCGTCTCAATTTACAGGTCTCTTTTGAAAAAAAACACGCATACCAAAAAAAAAGTTGGTTAGATATAAATTTATCTCATTTATCATTAATTAGTGCATTGATAAGTGAGAATAGAGTTAAGTTTCAAAAAAATCACAATAAATATAGGGATTTAGTGCATTAAGAAATGAGAATAATGTTGAGTTTCAAAAAATTCACAATTAATATATAGATAAATTTGTATGGAAAGAAGAGCGACAAGTATTTTGGGACAACTAAGAAAAAAAAATAACACATATCAGATACACATATCATTTTCCCCAAAATTCATTTTCCCCAAAACTTTGGAATTTGGATTTCCACTATCAGATAAAACACATATCATCAAACCCTTGTGATTCCTTCGTGCAATCTTAGGGCCTACCTTCTCTAGCTACACATGACATTAGTAATCCGTTTAGTCGTCCATTTGTTCTAGAACCTTAAACTCCATTGACAAGTAGTTTGCAGAATTCCCGTGAAATATTCAATAATCGTAGTTTAGAAATGAAAGTTAGTTTAATATAGTTATAATTTTGTTAACATGATGATTGTTTTTAATCTTATTAACTTTTGATTTTTATTAGCATGATGGTTGTTAAAAATTTATTACCATTTGTTTTCCGATTTACTGCCGTAAAAGCTGGACTGCTTGCAATTTTTAAATACTGCAAGCAAGTGAGTTAATAGATCTTTTAAATTAAATTCCTTTATATCCTAATTTGATCAAGTTTTTAGTATAACTTTGGAAAAAAAGGTCTCGTTTTGAGATATCTATAAAAAATATACAATTTGAAAAATATTTGATTAATTGTATCTAATTATAACTTTATACTAATTTGTTATATATTTTATTATATGTAGGGACGAGTTAAAAGGATCGAAGGTAGTATTTCTTCTATTTCATATAAAATATTTTGTAATGATGATTAATCGAAATGAACATAAAAAATTTAAAATATTCATAATATGTAATTTTTTGCCGTTTTACAACATAAATAAATCATATCAACCTTGATTAGAATGGTGGATACGGAACGATAATATAGAAAACAAAATTTTTAATATTCAGATTATGTTATTTTTTACCGTTTCACGACATTATGTAATATTCAGAATTTGTTTCCAGAAAAAAATATGTGAAAAAATATTTTAACTATAGTCAAAGAATTTTAAAATATGTGAAAAAGGTCAAAAGTGGATATTCAAAAGGGAAGGAATAGATATTATTTTTGTGGTATTTAGAAGATGATATTTATAATTTAAGATTATGAATATTTGTTTGATTTTCTTAATAAAATACATTTTACTAAAATACTTATGGCAAATACTGGTTATTCTCAGTACAATCTTTAATGTACAAATTTCATAAGACAAAAAACTGAACTTGAAATCTATTATAATATTTTGTAAATTAATTATTTTAATGATAATTTTAATCCTTTCCATTTAAAATTAAAAAAAAATATATATTATGAAATTAAAGTATATTCAACATTTTAATATTATATAATCTTGAAAAATGACTTATCACAAATAGAAAAATGAATTTTTAATTAAAAATTTATAGCTATTTTAAACTATTTACCTAAATATTATAAATGGAATGTAAATTTTTTGTTTTATTTATTTATATAATTTATATTCATTTTTCATACTCTTTGTATATTTGATGTAATATATTGAATGTTTCCGCTTACGGTATTTGATTATATAAATGGATTAATTATCAATTAGATCGCTTGCTACACTTCAATGAATTAAGTGGATCACCGAAAAATTTATTTGTTATTTTTTATTTCTTGATAAAAACATATAGCTAATGACGATTCATAAAAATGTAATTAAAATAATGTTTTTTTATTAAACTAAAAGTTAAAATTTTATATAACCAAACATAAAGAATGAAACTTAATTTACTTTTACAAATATATCAATAAAACAAAGGATAAATAAATAAAATAATAAATACATATCATAAAAATATGTTTTTAATATAACAGGTATACGAGAATAAATGTTTTTGAAAATATAAAATGAAAACGGTCTACGTAAATCAAAAAGGAGTGAGTAAATTAAAAAGGAGCGAGTCAGACGGTTGTGGATCGAGTACATATAAAAGCCCAGTTATAGAGTTCAAACAGAGGCCCAGTTATAGAGTTCAAACAGTGGAAGTAAGCACATATGTGAAAGCTGAGTTTTTTTTCTTCCCTTTTTTATTGAATGCAACAACTAAATCAATAATAAAATCTTAAACTATTCAACAATTATCTTATCATTTGACTATTTATATAGCCAATATTTAATTTGTAATTAATTTTTCTGAATTTTAAGACTGATTTTGTATAATTATCCTGTATATCCTGTTTATAGAAATCTCTTTATAATTTAAGAGATTTTGAAAGTTTGTGTTTAAATTGTAAGAGCGTCATATAAAATTTGCTGAACTTTTAAAACATTTTACTTGAATGATATTGATTATATTCATTGACTGTAACTTGAAAATAGTATATTATTAATATTTTAAATTGTTATATAAACCACATCGCTATGGCAATGAGTGATGTTTAATTTTTTAACAGATTTTTAATGACATGTGATGGTTCGACAAATATATTCATCTACAGGAGTTTGGTTATAATTATAAATAAAGGAGTAGATATGATTGGAGCATGATTTTTTTATATATAAAATTGATTATATTTTTTATTTTTGATGTGATAAAACACATTTGACGTAAAAAAATTCGTGGTAGAAATTGTTTTGAAAACCATAATTAACCATCTAATATTTTATCTTAAATCCATCAGACTTCTCACAGATAACATGAAATCACCGGTCAAATTCGTGAATCATTATCAATCTATTCATCAGACTTCTCACAGATAACATGAAATCACCGGTCAAATTCGTGAATCATTATTAATCTATTCATAAATGGTTTTAATACATCTAGAGTCTTTATTACTGGACAGTGCTTTTAAATTTTAATTCATTTAATAATAAAATATATTTATAGATTGAAAAATGTTAAGTACTCAAGAAAAAAAAATCTCAAAAGATCTCCCAAATTCCACATATAATTCCGCTATTAAATATCAAACTGCTAAATAGATTTGAATCCCTAGCCGTGATTAATATAATCATTTCAAATTGAAACATCATCTGTTTGGAACATTTTTGAAAGAATATTTTGATTTAAATGACATTCTTTATCTTACTCCCTCCATCCCTATTTATCTGTCCACTTTGGAAGTAAAAATTTGTTCCTATTTATCTGTTCATTTATATTTTCAAAACTAATTTAATGATAGTTTTTCAAATATATCCCCATAATTTCAATTTTCAAGGCTTGACTTATTTAAAACTTGGTTGAATTCATGTTTTCAAGACATAAAGTAGGGTATTCCACCATTTTAATGAAGAAGTTTATACAATCAATTTTTTTTGGTATGTGTTTTTTTTCCAAAATGGACAAATAAAAAAGGACGGAGGGAGTAATATTTTATGATTGAAGTCGGGCAGCGGGGGACCCGATTTATTTAATTCCCACCGGTGAACGGGCAAGTTCACAAAACCTTTATTTCAATCACTATCGAAAACAAAAAGCTCAATTTCTCCAATATTACTATTATTATCTGGTAGGTAGGAGATAGGACACATAATCGTAGATTTTACCAGTGATAACATTCAACATTCACACCCCACTCCAAAATCAAACATCATCATCTAAACCCTAAATCCAAACTTCTCAAATTCAAAACCCTAGAATTCACCATGACTTCTATGGCTACGACATGGTGTCCTAGCTCATTTCAGCTCCGATTAGCCCTCACTCGTCAGAGACCGACGGCTCAGTTTGTGCGATTTCCCCGAATTAATCGCCTGGATTTTCGGTACCGAGTGTATTGTGTTGATGGAAGTGGAAATGGCAATGTTACTGAGTCTGTGCGGGTGGAGAATGATGCTTGGGCTGGCTCGAATTCGAAAAGCCCCGGTGACGAGTTTGCTGGATGGTCTGGTGTTAATGGGAGCGAATCGGATGATTCGAAAGGGAACAAGTGGAATGGAGGTAAGTTAGGTGTATGTTGTGGCTGTGATTTTGTTGAATTAAGTGAGTGTTGTTGTTTGTGTGGTTGAATTTGGTGAATTTGTTTCGGTAGTTACGGTTTGAATGGGGGAATGTATGCTAATTGCAGACTTATATGAATTTTGTTGTAACGTTTATTTAGTAATGCTAAGAGTGGATGTCAGGTAATTACATAAATACAGATAAAGTTGTTTATAATTTGTCGTCAAGCTTTGGTTAACAAGATTGGAGTGTTTGACTGTGATTTGTGGTCATTATTAAATTTGTCGGTTCTAAGTTTTGAAGTGAGAGATAAAAACTTTGGGAACGATACAAATATTTCAAAGTCTTTAATAAGGCTGCTATAAGATAAATGTGGTAAGCAGCTTCTTAGGTAAAAGTGATCGGAGCAATTGCCAGTTGTTTGACTTGAATATGCACATATATTACTTTCCCTAGCAGGAAATCCCGCTTTCTCTGTACCGTTTTCTTTGTAGTCATTAAGTACTTTCAATCTCTTCTCACTCCAAAATGAATAGAATAGAGATCAAATTCGAGTGCTGCCGCAGATGTATGTGCTGTCTACATCTGTGCACTCGATTGCCTTTGCATATGATTGCAATGCCTACTGCCTATATTTTTTTGAAAGAAGTGCACGAGTCCTGTCAGTAAGGTTTTAATTTTTGCAATCTCAGATACTCAATACCTGTATGGGTACTTTGATAGTATGGAATTGAGAGCAAATAATTATGCAATCCTATGTAACCAGTTTTCTCTGGCGCCAATACTAGCTACGGAATTCAAATGATGATAATGTTATATCTTTTATTGATATATAGAATAACTATTAAGGATTTTATGCTTCTGGTGTAGGTAAATTTATGATTCGGTGTAGGTAATATCTCTTGACAACTAATAACGCTTTTAAAGTAGTTTGTTATCAGGGATTGTGGGAGCTGGAGTTGCTGGGGTTATTTTGTTTGCTGGACTATCCTTTGCCGCGCTTTCCATAAGCAAGAGAAATTCCAGTACGTGCTTAATAAGTTCTGTTTGTAACTTATATTAGCTATACTATTAATTCTTTTTATATCCTTCTATGACCCCCATCTGTAAGTATTTTATTGGTTCTACAGAACCAGAAGAATATATACTGCCGTCAACCACAAAGCAAGAGCTAGCATATGATACAACTGATATTAATGATAATGCTGAGGAGCAAAAAATTGAGGGGAAGAGTCCAACACCAGACACTAATAGTAGTGAATTCAGGCCAGAAATGGATCAGGATTCTACTTCTTATAAGGAAGCTGATGGAGCCGTATCCGAAACTAGACTCAGTCCTGAGAAAGATATGGCCAACTCAACTGATCTTGGTGATGTTGACAATGATAATTCCATTCTAGAAGATCTGCAAAATGAAGTTGCTCATGATGACATACCCGTTGCTCCAGATGGTACTACACTACCTTTCGTTGTATCCAACGCAGTAGATTCAGAAGAGAGACTTGCAGAAGCTTCCAACATAAATTCTGAATTAGAGAAAGCTTCTAACGATTTTGAAGTGGACAATTCACTAGTCTCAAATACTAGTAACACAAGTTTAAGTAAAGACCTTCATGAGGGAGTGCCCACGTCAAATGAAACAGAAGATTCAAAACTTTCAGCGGACGTGTCATCGTCCGGTGTCGTTGCCGACACTCCTATCGCGCCTTTAGATTCTAATATGTCGGTCAATTTAGAGATAGATATTGGTTTAGAGGATCAGGTATCAGGCCAAGAAGATACGGAGACTATAGGTTTGCAAGTAGAGAGCGAAGGTATCGATGTAGTCAAGATGGTGGAAGTCTCAACTGAGCAAGTATCGCTAGAGAATAATGTACCTGAAGGTGGACCATCTGCTTCAACAGTGGTTTCTCCACTGGCTTATCCTGTGGTAAATGAGTTAAACGAGAATGGTTTTGATGATACGAAATGGAACAAATCGTTTTCTGACTCGAATCCTGAGGATTTATCATTTTCTGCCGGCATGCCTGCTCCATCTGCAGTTTATCCAGCTCTACAGGCATTTCCAGGGAAGGTTTTAGTTCCTGCAGTTGTTGACCAAGTTCAAGGGCAGGCATTAGCAGCTTTGCAAGTTTTAAAGGTAACTTACTTTCTTTTTCAGCAAATTAGTGAAGTTGGTGTAGATGTAGAAATCGTCTTTTATCAACAAATGAACTTAGTTACCTTTCAAATTTTTGGGCATCATACATGTGTGTCAGCCAAATACTTCTTGATACTCCGAGGTATAGGTTAATGTTAAGTTCATGCTTGTGTTGATAAGATCAATGGGCACGAATTATACACTGTGGCACTGTTTCCAACCATCTTCTTATAAATTACTAATTTACTTGTAAGGTCAGCCAAACGACCCCATAATTACACCTTAATGCCTCTTGCTAGTGGAAACGTAGTTTTAATTATATAATTGTATGTTATCACGTCAAATATTGTCCCCTATATATTCTTTGTATAATTATACAAAATAGAAAATGATTTGAAAATAGAACGTTTTATATTTCTAAGTTTTGAGTACTTAATCTGCAAGAATAAATTTTTCAGGTCATTGAAGCTGATGCTCAACCTGGTGACTTGTGTACTCGTCGGGAATATGCTCGCTGGTTAGTTTCAGCCAGCAGTGCTCTATCCAGGTATGCATGTGTAGCATGTTCCTTTGTATTTTTAACTACTGTAGGGAGATGAACATGGTAATAGAAGAAAGTGACATCAATTCATTATTTGAAAATATTTTGTCTCATATTCCTTGTAGGAACACTGTCTCGAAAGTTTACCCTGCAATGTGTATAGAAAATTTTACTGAGCTTGCCTTTGATGATGTTACACCTGAAGACCCTGATTTTCCTTCAATTCAAGGTGATGATAGTAAAAGATATTTTTTGCTTGAAACTATGTTGTTGTGGCCTAGTTTTTGAATGGCTTGACCTCTCAGGCTTAGCGGAAGCTGGGCTTATAGCCAGCAAGCTTTCAAGACGTGACATGCGTTCTTCTTCTGAAGTTGAAGAGACTCCCCTCTGCTTCTGTCCTGAAAGGTACACGTCTACATTGTTTCATCACACTTTCATTTATAATATTAAATAGTCTGTTTTATAGTAGTGCTCCTGCAGATGTAATTGTTCACATTTCTCTGAGTTATTTAATTACCAGAGCTATGTGTAACATCCATCAAGGAAAACTTCGAACTTTGTTACTCTCCCTAAAACAATTACTCCCTCCGTCCCTCCCATTTCTTATCAAATGGGTTGGGCACGGAGGTTAAGAAATATGTATAAAGTAGTGAAAAAGAGAGGAAAAGTGGGTGAAGTGGTGGGACCCATTGATTTTTATTGTATAAAAAGAAGATAGTGGAGTAAAAGTAGTGTGAAAAGGAAAGAAAAGTAGAGAAGTGGTGGGATCTATTAACTATTTTTGGTAAGTTTTGAAATGTAAAGAATTGAATGGGACATCCCAAAAAGGAAAGTGTAAAGAAATGGGTGGGACGGAGGGAGTATATTTTACAAAGAAATAATATATTCAATTGAACGCATAAATTTAAAACTGCACTTCAAATTACAAGACAAATAATTAGCCTACTTCCATAGTAAAAAGTTGGTCAACTTTATATATATCTAATCTAATACTTTAATTGTGCACGACCACAAGTTAAAAAGGAAAGGTCAAGCTCCTGCAACTTGCTCTCAACATTTTAGTCCCACTAAAAATTTCTTTACCTGCCGGGATAAAGAGAATGAGTTGGCAGTAAATGAAAGCTCGGATATGGACAAATGATAACTATTTGAATTTTCAGTATTTTACAACAGACTTGCTGAAGAGTTGCAAACTATAAGAGAGTAAGAGACAGTATCAGTAATGGGCTAAATGGCAGTTTCAGTTCCAAAGTTTGGAACTACATAGTCTGAGGATGCATATATTAGACCCTAAAGTCGATAAAAACGACATTTAATCCTCGGGTTGAAATATTTTTGTGAAATTTATTCCTGTACAAGGTCCTTTGTTATTTTTTTTGTGTCATCCTTTCTAAATCCATTGCGTACTTTACCATTTCATTCCCATATTAACAGTCATAGGGCCATATTGTAAGCTTTAGGATCACATTTAGTGATTTAACATTAAAGTCTGATATGTATCCAACCTTGAAGCTGAGCTCCAAATGCCATTTAGCCAAGTAGCCCCACTGTGCAGGTAATGTTTGACTCACAATTGTGAATATGCAATCTTCCAGGATAAATTGTGTAAATTTACACCAACACCTAAAGATTAGCAAGTTTAGTGAAATCCAACCTAGAAATAAAAATTAGAAAAATTTCTAAATCACATCGAAATATAGCCTATATAGTATGCAAATTGATCGTTGTGGGATGAAGAAATTACAATGAAGTCGGATTTAAAAAAAGCTCACTGATTGATGTGAAAAATCAAATTAGAAACGGGGCAGATTATGTGGGAGGGTGTATTTTAGTTGTGTGTGGTGACATATATGGGGCCATTAGATTAGATTCATCTAATGGCTTAGATTTGTTTTAAGTTTCTATTTTAACTTTTGTTTCTATTTGATCACTTTCCTATCTATATATATTACCCTAGCCCAAAAATATTGATACATCATACATGTATGATGTATTATACTAATTATACATATAATTAATTCTGCAAAGCATTAATTTGTAAACTAGATACAAGTTACGGGATGTGTTTCATTTTTTTTAATAATAAAACTATTACATAGATATCAGTGAATTCTTGTTTCTGCATTTTAGCAAATATTGGCAGTGTTTTTATGATGTATTTTATTGCTTAGTGTCTGTCTTTTAATTTGACATCTCTTTCTCCAGTCCCTTGTCTCGTCAGGACCTTGTGAGTTGGAAGATATGTCTCGAGAAAAGACAGCTCCCAGTAGCTGACAAGAAGGTAATAGCAGTTCAATCCACATTTAATTGCATCAATCATTTATATTAAGATAGCATTGTATAAAAGCTTGAGATTAATACACTATTTGCTTGACCAGATTCTCCAACAAGTTTCTGGGTTTATAGACATAGATAAGATCGACCCAGATGCATGTCCTGCACTGGTTGCTGACTTAACAGCTGGAGAGCAGGGAATAGTAGCCCTTGCATTCGGTTAGTTTGATTCCTATCTGACTGTGTCTTCATTAGATTTTATCTTACAGGATTTTGAATTATATATTTATTTCACAGGTTATACAAGACTATTTCAGCCTGATAAACCAGTCACAAAAGCTCAAGCTGCTATTGCCCTTGCTACTGGTGAATCATCAGACATAGTTAGCGAGGAACTTGCACGTATTGAAGCAGAGTCTATGGCAGAAAATGCTGTTGCAGCACACAGTGCATTAGTAGATCAAGTGGAGAGGGATGTCAATGCTAGTTATGAGAAAGAGCTTTCGCTAGAAAGGGAAAAGGTCGATGCTGTGGAGAAATTGGCTGAACAAGCAAGGGCAGAACTGGAGAAATTAAAATCTGAGCGAGAGGAAAGAAACATTGCGTTGTTGAAGGAACGAGCTGCTGTTGATTCAGAAATGGAAATAATGTCAAGGCTAAGGCGTGAGGTTGAAGAACAGTTGCAGAGCCTGATGAGTGACCAAGTGGAAGTATCTTATGAAAAGGAAAGGATAACTAAGCTGCGGAAGGATACAGAAATGGAAAATCAGGAGATCACCCGGCTACAACATGAACTGGAAGTGGAGCGAAAGGCTCTGGCTATGGCCAGGTATGCAGTTTACATACTAGAAAACTGATTAATGTTATATTTGAAGTGCCAAATCTTTTGGTATGAACAAGCTTCTGTATAAAATAATTTAGGACTAACTATGTTACTAAATCTTTTGGTGTGAACAAGCTTCTGTATAAAATAATTTAGGACTAACTATGTTACTAAATCTTTTGGTGTGAACAAGCTTCTGTATAAAATAATTTAGGACTAACTATATTACTATGGATGCCTGCGCAAGGCGAGCGAGCATTAGCCCATAGAGGTAGTGATTGGCTACATGTGCACTCAGTGCTAGCTTGCATTCGGAGGGCCATTTCATAGAAATTAATTCATCTGTGAAAGCCGCTACACTGTTGAATCATTATCATGTTTATGTATATGATTCGGTTACCTTAGATGCCAAGCCCTTGTTAGTTTTTCTGTTTGTATGACTAGCACCGATATGCTAATTCTTAATTTATCTTGCAGGGCTTGGGCCGAAGATGAAGCGAAAAGAGCAAGAGAACAAGCTAAGGTGCTAGAAGAGGCTAGAGATCGCTGGGAAAGGCGTGGAATGAAAGTCATTGTTGATGATGACCTCAATGATGAGGCCAATGCTGGGGTTGCTTGGCTCAATGCTGGAACTGAAACATCAGTCGACGGAACTGTTAGCAGAGCTGAAAGCTTGGTGGATAAGCTCAAGGCAATGGCATATGATTTAAGAGGGAGATCTAAAGAGACAGTTGACCAGGTCATACAAAAGATACTTGTTTTGATATCTGTCTTAAAGGAGTGGATAGCAAAAACAAGGGACAACAGTGTAGAGGTAAAAAATGTTGTGGTCACCAAAGTAGCAGGGTCTTTGCAAGAGTTCCAAAACAGTTCAAGTGAGTTCGTTTCATATGCCAAGGAAGGGGCAAAGCGTGTTGCAGGAGACTGCAGGGATGGAGTTGAGAAACTTACACAAAAGTTCAAGACCTGAATGTGTCCCCGTATCCTCTTCTTTTAGAGTGATTCCAACAATCCGATTTTGCCTAGTGCTAAATATGTACTTCTATACATACTTGTCTTATTTTTACCTGTAACCTTGATGATAATGCCCTAGTATACTTCAGTGACCCGCCTGTGGTTAATGTTGTGTTGTACACACTTGTATCCTACAGTCCAGTCAGGGGTCTAGAGTGACAGCTTGTCTTTGTTGAATAAACCTTGTAATGGTTATAGGAAATAAATCCCCAGTCTCTAATTCAGGCCAATTGCTCAAAGACCTTTTTGGGATACAAGACCCAAGTCAATTGGTTCTGAAGAAAATAGTACTCTGTTTCAACAATAAAATGTTTGCAACATCAATGTCTTCTCTCTTAGTTGTATATGAACTATGAAGCTGCTCCATGCTTATTAGGCTTAGCTCATCCTCTCCATGTCTCATTCATTACTATACTCCATGTCTCATTCATTACTATATGTTTTTTTTCACATCTTGACACAAACTTTAATGCTCCATAATTTATAACTGTGTTTTTAAGATTTTTTTTGCTGAATAAAAGTTTAAATTATTAAAAAAAAGAAATCTTAAAAACAAGTTATATAATTATATTTTAGCGAAGCATTAAAGTGTGTGCATGTTTCAATATATACAACTCAGGGGACGGAGGGATTAATATTTAAACAGCTTCCTGAACATCGATTAATTAATTTTTAGCCCAGGATCCCACTGCTAAATGTACCACTTGCTTAGTTGCTTTGCAGCCGTCGTGCAGATGACGTCTAAATCTGCACATTTGAGTGATTAATTTAGTGCCTGGTACCAACTCTGGTATTATAATAATCTGTGCTTGTCCACACTCTGAACTCTAGAGCATATTCTGAATATACTAGCTAGCTACTACAAGTACCATTCTGCAGAAGATTACGAGACTAGTACTCCTGAGTCCTGATTAGTTGGGTTTGGAGTTGACTTGTAACCAGGTATTCCCTCCCTCTTTCCACATTTTCTGTTGCTTTTCTCGCTCTCTTTTTCTGTATAGTTCATTAATTCGTTTTATATCACTTTTTGTTTGAATGATCGACCGATTTGGATCTTGTTTTTTGATCAATTTCTGGTTGTATATACTCCTTAAAGTTTAATCCCCCTGTTTTTTTATCACTCTCAATTTTTCCATGATTAAACTACAATTCCATTATTTTTGTTAAGTGACAGTTCTTCTAAAATCTCAAGACGTACCCTCGCTTGAAAGCCCGTTAACCTGAAGGTTTTATGAGGAAGACTTACGAGGATCATATTATATTCTTACAGTTTTGAGTATTGTAGTCTTTTCTGATCTTATTCCTTACATGATACACTTGCATTCACCGGTTTTGAAGTTCATCTCTAACCTTTTATGAATGTGTTTCAATCCAAACTAAGTCGGCTTACAGAGTACAAACAAGTGAATTTATCTGTCTTGTTACATATAGATTCTGTTAAATCTTTAGTGATTCATGTATATTTATGTACTGAATCTTAGATGTTTATATATTAACTTTTATGTTGGGTTGCAGTAGAATTTGAAATTATGTCTGTACATGCATTTTTTTCTTCATAATCTGGCTACTAAGAATTGCAGTTCCTAACTTCCTAAGTATCCAGTTCAGTTTTACTCTCAATATTTACATGTTAGATAAGCCTATATATCCACTGGGCGTAACTTGAGAGCTACTCTTGTCATCTTCAAAATCTGAAACTATCTAATATGTCATTTTATTAAGCCCACCAACTTTGCTGATGGAATAACAGATTATGCCGAGATGGATGTCAAGCTAGCAACAAGTTGTGTCAATAGCTCTTTTAAAACGGATGCTCAATCCCTCCTCCCTGATCTATCTTACAAACACTAAGTCCAACCTTAAATGTCCATTATATGTGGCCTCCCGCTCCTTGAATGTGTTTATTGTCTGGCATGTGCCAGTTGGGCATGGAAACGTTGTCTTCACACTGCAGGCCATGACAGTGAGACTTGGGGCCTAGCCAGTGCTCAAGAATTTGAGCCGGTGCCTCGGCTATGTCGGTATATACTAGGCATTTATGAAGATGATATTAGGAATCCAATTAGGGAACCTCCAGGAGGTTATGGGATTGAACCAGATTGGTTGCTTCTTAAGAGAACTTATGAAGATACCAATGGGCATTGCCCGCCATATATTTTGTATGTTGATCATGCCCATGTTGATATCGTTATTGCCATCAGGGGACTTAATTTGGCAAAGGAGGGGGATTATGCAGTACTATTGGATAATAAGTTAGGTAAAAGGCAATTTGATGGTGGTTATGTGCATAATGGACTACTTAAAGCAGCTGGTTTAGTTTTGGATGCGGAGTGTGACACTTTAAAGGTATTGATGGAGAAATACTCAAATTATACTTTAACTTTCACGGGGCATTCACTTGGCTCTGGTGTTGCAGCACTATTGGCCATGGTGGTGGTACAAGATCTCGAAAGATTGGGTAATATATCTAGGAAGAGGGTCAGAAGCTATGCTATTGCTCCTGCCCGATGTATGTCTCTGAATTTGGCAGTGAGATATGCAGATGTTATCAATTCAGTTGTGCTACAGGCAAGTAACTTCTCTCTGTTGCAGGTCTCAACTATACATTATTTTGTTGTTTTAGCTCTCAATTTGTTAAGTTACCAGCTTCCTAAAACTTGAAGGCTTAGAAGAAGGCTTAGTTGGATTATACCTCATTTGCATAAACTGGTCAAGGGAGTAAAATTATACTAAATTTTACAAACTTGCATCATCTTCTTTGTACTATTTTCAAATTCTTTTCAAATTGCTGCCTTGAAAAAAATAGGATGTAGTGTGATCCCTTGTTTTTCAACAGCACCCTAATGTTGGCTTATATTTGCTGAATGCAGGATGACTTTCTGCCACGAACAGCCACCCCCTTGGAAGACATATTCACGTCTATTTTCTGGTAAAGTACAAATCAGAATATATTATTTCTTGGTACTTCCTGCTGCTGTTAGGATCCCAAAGTTACAATGCTCTTGTACAAGCAAGTTAATATGTAATTAAGTTTTTCTGCTTATCCAATTTACAGATACAACCTGCAAGTATTTATTTAATCATGGAAGACTTCTTGAAAGTCGGTTTAATATTTTTTT
Organism: Daucus carota subsp. sativus; assembly: GCF_001625215.2. NCBI lineage: Eukaryota > Viridiplantae > Streptophyta > Magnoliopsida > Apiales > Apiaceae > Daucus > Daucus carota. The sequence continues at coordinate 37,109,383 of NC_030386.2, read as the reverse complement.
TATAATTTATATATGCTAAGTAATATCTCTGGGTGTTGTACTAAACTCTAAAGTTTGCATAAAATTGTCAGTTTAGTTAATTAGGTATATATAAGATGTTTGGATAGTTTTTATCTTTAAACTTTTTGAAGTTTAACGTAAGTCTTATATTTCCTTCTGACAGTTTGCCATGCATACTATGCCTAAGGTGCATGAAAGATACATGCATATCAGAGGAAAGGATGATCAGAGATCCTAGGAGGTTGTATGCACCTGGTCGCCTCTATCACATCGTTGAGCGAAAGCCCTTTAGGTATGTAAAAGTGCAATGAACAGTGAGACTTCGTGTACACTGAATCAACCTGCGGGTTGTTGATTACCATAAAATCTGTTAACTCAGAAGCTTAACTCTAAAATACCGTCAACAGCTTATTCTTCATGCTGCCATTGCTCAGATATGTTGAAGGTGATGTTGTGTAGCATGACAGACCCTATCTGCAATTAGTTTATTTCTAGGAAACATAAATTCCCCAAGGTCAATCTTAAAATTTTGGTGTTATGCAATTCTTAAAAAGCATCCATACTTGAAATAAATTTGGAACAAGATAAACCTTTAATATAAACACTTCAGTCAATAAGGTGTTCTTTGTGTTGGTCAAATTGTCAATTCCCATCATTCTTAATAACAACAAACCTGCACATGTATACACTTTGATAAGTTAATTGATGACTTGGGATGTTTATCAAATGACTGACCAATATCAGCACTGCAAGTCTGTATGAGTTTCATTTTGTTTCATTAATGATCAGTTTGGAATTTGAATGTTTCACGTACATTTCATTTTTCTAGATGTGGAAGGTTCCTCCCAGTAGTGAGGACAGCAGTACCTGTAGATGGAAGATTTGAACACATAGTCCTTTCCTGTAATGCGACTTCTGACCACGCCCTTATTTGGATAGAGCGGGAAGCTAAAAGAGCTCTGGAAGTGAGTTAGCATTTCGTATTTAACTAGTGGCTAATTGGCAAAGGCAAAATATATTACCTTAGCTCCTTTTCTTCGTTCCCCTCTGCCTAAACCAATATGCTTGTCCAGCTAAGTCATAATTACCGACAACAAAATATAGTAGTAATACTCTTCCCCACAATGAAATTGATAATTAATGTTAGAACACTAATGGAAGATAATCTGATTGTCGTTGTTCACAGCTTGTCATAAATCTCTGGTTCATGTCAGTATGTCACCTATAACCCCTTGCAAGAATAGAGTTCAGTATCTTATTACTATGCATAAAGTATTTTTTCTTCTAAATCTTGTTATTGTTCAGATATTGCTAGAGCAAGATCCTATTACAGAGATTCCAGCAAAACAAAAAATGGAGCGACAGAAAACTTTGGATAAAGAACATAGCAAGGAGCACAAGGCTGCACTGCGCAGAGCTGTTACATTGGCTGTTCCCCACGCTTTTTCACCTTCCAGATACGGAACCTTTGAAGACCAAGAAATTGGGGAGAACTCAAACATGTCGAGTGGAGATTCATCGAGTGAGATGAGTTGATCACCTGTTTGAAACGATCGAGTCTGGTAACATACTACTGCAAAAATCATACCCTGAAGATTAATATGTAAATGCAGCACAAGTCCTAAATGTACAGTACACATCATGCATTGTTGTTAATAATTCATCATTCATTTGTAAGTAGTAGCTTACAAGCTAAACTTCATTATTCGTTATTTTCATGGTGCAGTGTCTTTCAAAGGTGTTGTTTGATTTGAATGTGTAGAATTTTGACTAAATAGAAACTGATTGCCCAGAAAGATGAAAGACTGAAAGCTATTTTCTTGCAATTGTATGACTGACAACTAACAGTCTAACATCATATTTTCTTTGAAATAGGGCATACAAAATATCCTCTTAATAATGCTGTGAGATTCCTCAGAAATTATTTTTAAGCAGGAAAGCACTAAAAATGTGATAGTTTTATCATTTATGTTTTTATAAGACAATTCTTGTTATGTGTTCTGCCGAAATAGTGCATCATTTGGGGAAATCCTGTATTTCTGTCGGATTATTAAATAAATAAGTGTTAATAAAAAGCACTGCAGTAAAAAAGTAAAAAATCAGCTATAGTAACTTTTTTTTTAATTCGAACAACAGGGGTTGTATTTGGTCCTCGAGGCTTTTTCTTATTGTGGAGTGGGTGTTTTGACTAGAATTTCTTTAAAATATATTAATTATGTTAAGTTTAATAAAGACGGTTTTTTAGATTTAAGGTTTTTAAAATTTTAAAAGCTTTTCAGAATTTAAATTATTATTTATATTTGAAATATTTAATTATAATTCTATAAAGATATTGAGTTTTGATGAATTTGAGATTTTTTATATTTTATAAAATGATAAATTCTGATAAACTTCATTATATATTTTATATTTTATAAAATTCTCTCTAAAATTTCTATGATTTTAATGGATTTGTGCGACTTTAACAGATTTTGCATGAACTCCGTCACATGGTGTAGAATCAAAATCAATTTATTTTATTAAAATTTATAAATTATTATTAGTTTATGTAATTATACTATATGCGGATCAATGTTTTATCCCGTTTTATAAATAAATTTTAAACTTAAAGTTTAGTATTTAAAATTTTGCAATTTTTTTTTTAGAATTTTACACTACATCCTGAACACATGTTTTTAATGTTAAATATCTTTGAAAAATACAACTACTCCCTGAAATATTACAGCAAATGGTGAAATTTTGAAAAATAAATTAGAATCGATGCGATCACTATATATTTACTATCACCATATTTAAAACTGTGATCGCTTGTTAGATTGAATGTTTCAAGTAAGAGACATGGCAACCCATCTCTCAATCTGTCTTCTCCTCGCATTCATTTTTTCCTTCTCACTTGCTGATACGTAAGCTCCCCATCTTTCCATTATTATTTTTTATTTTTTTACATTTGATTTATTATTGATTATTTTGTTCTTGTTTTTTACTTCTACTTCTGTCTCTACAACTGTTTTCTTGATACATTTTAGTGTTCTTGGTGCTTTTTTAGTGTATGCTGTGTGTTTGAATTTATTTACTTGCAGGGTTTGGATTGGAACGTGTGAGTAAATGCTGAATTGTTGAGAGGTTCTGAAATGTATTACTGGTGATTTTATGTCTGTGAACTTTGGTAGTATGTTGTATGAAGCTTATATTAGGTTTTTTTTTTTTAAAATGTTGACCTGGGACTCAAAATTAGGATTTATTTATTTGATGAATGGATCGTTATGAACCTCAGTCATTCAATTTAAACATCTTGCGAACTTGTTGACTCGTAGAAAGATTTGTCAGGAATAACGAGTAAAGCAATCGATTTCGATTAGGCTTTGATGGTGCAAAAGCAGTGAAGCTCGTCATTAACTTTAGTACAATAAGGTTTTATGACTCAAAGAATGTCTGTAATCTCCTGTTCTGTTGATTAGCATCAGTGGTCAGAAAGTTTTGGTGAAATTGTAATTTCAACTTCTTACCAAAATTTGTATATAAACCTTGAAACATGTGGAAACTATAATACTTGCTTTCTTTTTGAAATAGGGTTTGATTGTTGTAGAACATGATCGGAATCCATATGGAAAAGGTGAAGACCATGCCGGTCTTTAGCTTCAATGGTTAAGTGGGCTCAGATTTATAAAATGTTGCAATCTCCATATTTTTGTCGAAATTTTTCCCTTTTGCTTGCTGTGTTTTGTTAGTTATAACAACATAACCGTCTTTATTTTGGTAAAATGCTGCTGAGAGCCATTTTATATATTTTTTTACTTCAGAAGTAGAAAGGAATTAAGAAGCAAGGAGGTGGACCAAGATACTATTATACAGCTAGCTCGTCCAATCCCGTCAATTAAAGTCAATCCCACACGCGCAGTCCAACTCTCTTTGCGACCAAGGTCAGGTACATCTTCAGTCACTTTGATGCATTGGTGTAGAAACATGTGTTTTATCTTTGAAGGAGCTGTTGTAGCATATGCATCATAACAAGGGAAATAAATAAGTTTCTGAAACTCTCAAGTCTTAACAAATTTTGAAGATGCTATTGACACTAGTTTTTTGTCATAGGGTCTTTCTATATAAAGGTTTTTTATCAGATGAGGAGTGTGATCATCTAATTTCATTGGTATTGGACATTCATCTCCTTCACACTATTATTATCCTTTTTTCATTCCTTCATAAATTGGATCCAACTCCGTTGAATCCGATCCTAAAGTACTTATTGGACTACTATGAGCTACTGATCCTTGGATTCCTTTGTCTTGGTTCAGGGCCATGGAAAGAAAGAAGAGTTTGTCTCTGACTTTGATAATATGCAAAACGTAAGCAAGCTACTTGCATTAAAATGGAAGCATGTGCTGAAACAAACAATTGCATTATAATTTCTGAATTTGCTACTTGGTTAAAACTGCTATTTATATGCTTTTTAAGATCTTATTTTTGCTTCCTGAGTGTTACGAGTTTCCTACTCTAGTTTATAGGAAGTTTATAACTAACTATTTTCCTACTCTAGTTGAGATTTCTAATTCACATGAATATTTAAGGCTGTTCCCAACAAGAATGGCGTTAAATCTGAACTATTTCTACAGATGCTTATGCACTATAATTCTTCCCTCCAGTCTTTCTACAAATTTAGACTAGAAAAATATTCAAACAATTTACAAATAGATGACCCCTCTTAAAGCCTACTCAAGTCATTCATTAATCTCATCATTTCTACCAATTTATGCGCCAACTTTGTCTAAATTAACTCCTCGAGGAAAAGGAGAAGTATATTTATATACTCATATATTTGATTATTTTAGTGACATTTTTAACCATATCATGGAAAAGGTTAGGATGTATTAACAGTGCATCATTTAATCTGCAAACACATATATTATACGCAAAGCAATAACTCTGTGATGGAAGGGAGTAATCTAGTCTGATTCTATCTCGCTTTAGACTCAACAAAATTTAGCTTGTGCCAGCCAATAGACAGGTTACCAGGTTCCTTACAGGTTTCATTGTACGAAATTGCTGTAAAAAGTAAAGTTTTTTCTGGTTTACAGGATGAGATGATCTCAAGGATTGAAGAGAGGATTTCAGCTTGGACTTTTCTTCCTGGAGGTGTTACTTTCATCATGTTTCTTCACTTCCTAAAGTTGTTTTTGTATTGTGGTTTAAGCCTTATGTGGTGTCTTATGTCATTGCTTAATGTTTTTGGTGGTCTAGAGAACAGCATGCCCTTGAATATTATGCATTTCGGGCCTGAAGATAACAAACAGAAATATGACTTTTTTGGTAATCAATCCAAGCTGCTGCTTACTGAAAATATAATGGCAACAGCTATATTCTATCTCTCCAATGTCAGTCAAGGTGGTCAGATCCTCTTACCTGAATCAGATGTAAGTAAGCAACCATGTATGCTCTGTTGTTATTGCTCAAGTCGAATGTAAATCAATTTATTTTTCAGGATTCACAGTTGGGAAATTCTCATGTTTGGTCCGATTGTACTAGAGTCGGAACTGCCCTGAGACCTACTAAAGGAAATGCAGTTCTTTTATTTAACGTCCACCCAAGTTCATCTCCCGACAGGACTAGTTCTCATGCTAGGTGCCCTGTTCTTGAAGGTGAAATGTGGTGTGCTGCCAAAATTTTCCACATGCAAGTTGTTGCCCGTTCAAAGGCGGAACTGCAGGTCGAACTGCAAGTAGATGACAGTGATTGCACTGATGAAGATGAGAGCTGTCCGAAGTGGGCTGAAATTGGGGAGTGTGAAAGAAACCCGGTGTTTATGATAGGCTCTCCAGATTACTATGGGACTTGTAGGAAGAGTTGCAATTCCTGCTGAGGGATGACCTTTCTCAGTTGCGGTAGAAATTTACTCCTTAATGATTTTTCTTATAAAAAGCACGAGAGCTTCACCTATACTGGGAATAGTAGCTGATCTCAGTGAGATTCACCTCAGTTAGCTAGGATGGGAATTGCATCTTATTCCAGGAAACTTACATTGCAAATGCCAAGTATTATTATCTTTGTTTGTGATGAACCACACTTTGTGATCTTCAGAATTATTACAGTAATTGTTACAGTAAATGATTTAGCATAATCAAACTCCACATACAGTAAAAAGAGAACATTCACACATCAATTTATCCCACACAGTAGTATTTTAGTTTCCATTTCTCACTCCCACCATAGAGAACTAGTTCCTCTAAACTTAAGCTTATCAATATTAACTGTTCTTTTGTCCATGTAGAAGAAGGAAAGTGCGTCTAGGTTTCTTGTTTTTTTTTTTTTTAAATAAAAAAACTCCCCGGTCCGGCCGAACTGTCTGATCAGATTACATCTTAATATTACCTCAAAACACACATATAGGCTATAGCACTAACACATAATAGGAACACAAGATTCATTGCAAAAAAGCTTGATTTCTATAAAGTTTAAACCTTTATTATAATAACCCACCACTAAAGACAAGCATAACTGTATAAAAACAGATACAATTTCAGGGTAAATTTGGGTTAAAAAACATAATTGAACAACCCATACGATGATAGATATGAGAGAACAGACCAATACAAGAACATATCAAGAGGTAGCTTTTGCAGCTGGCTGTTTGACAGAACAAGAAGACTTGAAAGCTTCAATATGAGATTGGCATTTAACATAATCTCCTTTATTTTCTTGCAAGCATTTCTTCAGGGCTTCTACATCACAGCCTGATGCTATTTTCTTGTTCTTCTCTCCTTTGATTTCCTCCATTGTCTGGTGTTGATTCTTCTTCAGATCCACCTAAATTATTTATTTGTTTGAAGATTTGGATCAGACCCACCTGCAGAGCAAGAATTAAATCAAAATTTTACTCAAATTAAACAGCTTTTTCCCAAGAAAAGTACACAGATGTTGCTGGAAATTTGGTGATGATCAATGAGCCCAGTTTATATAGAATGGGTTTAGTTCGGAACAAGTGGGCCTTTATAGCATAAAAAGGCTGAAGGATACCAAGCCCAGCCCAATCATTTGTTTATTGGTAAGGGACTTTCCAGTTTCCACCTGTGTTAGCGAGTGTCACTATGGTAGTTAGGGCGTCAGTGTGTACACGGTTCGGGTTGGGCGGGTTAGCAGAATTTATTGACCCAATCCGATTAAATCGGGTTTTCAAAATTTCAACCCAACCCGAACCGTATAAAGTTGTAACCCAAACCAAATCGGTTTGGATTGGTTTGGTTATAATCAACATCCAATTTTTTACACTAAAAATTACTTTAACAATCTTATCAAAGACATAAAATTAAATTCAGTTAAAAAAAAATAAGTAGTAACAAATAATGTACAAATATATTCATGAATTTAGTCTCATATTCATAAATTTATTCTCATATATATTTAAATAGCAAACAAAAATTAATATATTAAATTTAGGGCACACAAATACAATAAAACTAATTGGACTAGGTTAATATGTGATGAGATAGATATATTTAATATGTTCCCATATTTTTTAACCGGGTTGGGTTGGATCGGTTTATAAAACTCGAAATCCATGTCCAACTCAATTAAATCAGGTTAATACTATTTCAATCCAATTACTAATCGGGTTAAAAAAATTCGGATTAGATCGAACGAAATATGATCGGTTTGGATCGGGTTGGTCGGTTTTGCCAACCCGTGTACACCCCTAATGGTAGTAGTTCTATTACTCCTCCATCCCAAATATCCGAGCTTAGGGTTGGATTGATTATCTAGTTTCGAAATTTGTTTTTTTAATTTTTTTTCTAAAATTTCAAATTTTAATTTTTATTTATAAAAATAAACAATACGACAATATGATAAATATACCTTAAATTATGTGACGGAAATCAATGAACTCGTCTAATTTGGGATGGAGGGAGTACTTTTTAATTTTTATCACTTTCAAAATTTTTGTTACATAAAATAAATAAATTTTGATATGTGATTTTAAAAGTTACACTCTTTAAATATTTAATATATTATAATTATAATTAATTATAAAAATAATTAAAATTACAAATGGAGATGAGGCTCAATGGCTCATCCGTGTATGATTTTACGGTTACCTAAATCAAGACATAAGTATAATCAATATATATTTTCTCATTATTCATTTGATTTTTATTACATATTTTAAAATATGTAGATGATATATTCTATTAATTACTCATTAATTTTGGGAATAAAATTTTACTAATATCTTTTTTATTCGACCTATTTTTAGAAAATAAATTACATATCATTGCTTGTTTTGTATTTTAATAAAGAGACATAAAATTCATAATAGCTACTAATTTGGAACGAATGGGGTAGTATGTTTATATATTCAATTACAAATAACATAGTAATATTTAGGATATTGCACAATGATTTTTAAAGTAAATTTCTATAACTTTATGGGAACTTTTCTACAAAAAGAAATAAAAAGCGTGCTCTTTTGGTCTTAATAATAATACAGGTCTACAGGATACTAATAATCACAGAATCACAGACATTTAATTTTTATTCGCACCCCTTTATTTAGAAAAAAAAAACAAAAATACTCACATTTACAGCAAACGCCATTACAGAAATACCCTTGACAAGATCTGGAGCCTCCCCAAACACAAATTTTAAAAAACAACCCCTATACAAAATTAACGGCTCCTGCAGTTTCAATTCAAAGACTTCTCTGACACTCTAGTTTCTTCTTCTCCCATTACAAATACACACAATCAACACACATCTATACTCACATCTGTAGTTGTAGACTCGATGCCGCCTCGCGGTTCCAATTCATCTCGAAAAGTTCGAATAATCGCAACAATCCGTGGCTATACGGATCAAGAATCTGGGTCGATATCTGAGAATTCGTTGCCGTTGATCTCTGTGTATAAGCACGGTGAAGGTGGATCAGATGAGAAAGTTACCTTGTCGTTCGGAGAACAACCGGCCTGGTAAGTCATTATTCTTCGAAAACTGTTGCTGCGTATCGTTTTTTTGTTTTTGGAGTTTAGTGAAATTATGTGGAATTCGAAGTGTTTGTGTGCTATTGTAGGGCTTTAATGAAGTTAATTTTATGTATTGGTTGTTTTCTAGTCGGAAAAATGCGTATGATATGGATTATTGTTATGGACAAAATGAGGATTCGAGTTTGATTTTTGTGAAAGAAATTAAGCCTTTGATTTCTGGAGTTATGAATGGAAAAAATGCGTCGATTATTGCTTTTGGAGCTAGAGGCAGCGGTAAAACATGCACAATTCAGGTTAGTCCAGTACCCTTGTAGTATTGTGTAATTGATTGTATATTTGTTAGTTTTACTATGTAAACTAGGTGGCTTTAAAATTGTGTTGTATTGTTCTGATTATTGACCAATATAAAGGGCTCTGAGGATAAACCGGGCTTGGCAGCTCTTGCAATGGCGGAAATTCTTTCAGCAGTGGAGGAAAATGGGAATTTAATTGCAGTATCTGTGTATGAGGTGTACCAGGATAATGTATTAGATGTTTTGGATGCAAACAAGAAGGTTCAGCTATTCGAAAATGCTCATGGATATACTGAATTAAGAGGGATTTCTCAGGCAAGTCACGATTCTATTCTGAGCATAACTGTTAATAGAACATTTGGTAATACATCGAGTGTATAATTCTGTTATCTTGATTGCTTTGTAGGTTCGTATCAATTCGATGTCAGAATTTGTGAAATTGTATTATAATAATGGTACACGAAAAGCTACAGAGAAGGTAGGCCCTAAGATTGCACGAAGGAGTCACAAGGGTTTGATGATATGTGTGTTATCTGATAGTGGAAATCCAAATTCCAAAGTTGTGGGGAAAATGAATTTTGTTGACCTAGCAGGTACACACTTGAACTATAACTGGGATCCTGTATCTAGCATATGTACTAATATTTGCTACTGCTTATATTGCACAAGGCTACGAAGATGCAAGAAGAAATAGTATTGATTGCGCAAATCCGGTGGAGACTGCTAACATCAACAAGTCTTTGTATGCCTTGTTAAATGTTGTGTATGCCCTCAATACAAATGAAAGTCGAGTGCCATACCGAGAAAGCAAACTCAGTCGTGTACTGCAAGATTCTTTTGGGGGTAGCAGCCGGGTGTTGCTCCTCACTTGTTTGGTAAGAAGTAATCTTATTGGTACAAGAAGGTTTCTTGATAATGCGTAGACTATAGATGAGTACTGAAACTTTGTCGCATGGTGATAATTGTTATCTAATCTGTTGGAATGTAGAATCCTGTATGTCAAGATACAATGTACACGGTAAGCTTGGCCTCACGGTCCCTTCAAGGCACCAATGGACTTTCAGACACAATGATCAGAAGCAGCGTGAGTTTAGCTAAACCAGTCCAATCATCGATGAAAAATCAGAAACTTCCAATTCTTTCTGATGCGACAAATAAAAAAGTTGGCTCAACCACAATAATGAGAAGCAGCAAGAGTTTAACTAAACAGACACAATCATCGGTTAAGAATCAGAAACCTGCAACTGTTTCTGCTACAAGTAAGAAAGGAAAAGAATCACAATCCCGTTTTCATAAAAAAATTGTTGCCAAAAGCGGGAGGTATTGCTTTGACTTGTCTATTCAGCTATTCCACTATAATGTGGAAAGTGGGTTCATTCTAACAAATTTAATGTCTCCTCTATTTTAAGGAAACTCTTTGATGATGGTGTCCCTTCAACTACCCATAAAGAGGTAAATTTTAAAATTCTTTCAATTGTTTTTAGGAGTTTCTCATAGAAGGCATGATTGTATTTGAGTAATTGGGATAACTGAATGGTGTTTGTTCAGATCATGTTCATCATTACAGTTAATTATCTGTTTGTAGCATTTCACTTTGTTGATTTTACTTGAAATCAAATACATAGGCAAAGTTAGCCGTGGATTGTTCTTCTGCAATATCTCTGAATGAAGCTGTTGGTGTTGCTTCATCTCCAAAGAAAAAGGTACAATACACAATGACATTCGCATCGTATAACTCACTTTGTAAACGGGAACATTTAATCATAATATAGTTTTCTGCAGGAAGAGACTATCGAAGATTCCTCCTTAAAAATCATGGACTCTACCGAGATATTGGAGAAGGTATTCGCTAATGAATCAATGATTATATGTTTAGGCCTATTGCTAAAGATCTAGTAATAATATTTTGTTGAGCTAATGCTAGGTTAAACTATTCAATTAGAAAATTATAGTATATTAAACCTGCATTGTGCTAGATATTTGTTTTCAGTAAATAATTTGTCATCACTGATATAACATCTAATCATATGTTTCATATATTTACATATCTTACATATACTGAGGCTTATTGGATTCATTCAGGAAAATTTACTAGCACCTGCTTACCACGCATTAGAAGATAAGGTCATTACACTGTGCTAGAAGTTTCTTTTCATACACACACACGTTTCTAGATATGCTAAAGCTTGTTGGATTCATGCAGGAAAATTCACTAGCACCTGCTTGCAATACATCAGAAGAGGTCATTAATTTATCATTATGATATAATCATTAAAAATATCAGTACCAAAACTTGGTAGTATTTATACAGCATATACTTTATTCCTTTCCAGGTTGCTTCTCCACTCATCTCTGATATTGACTTCAAAGCATTATCCCCTCTTGAAGAGGAGAGTAAGTATTAGCAAACCTGCTGACTTTGAGTTAAATATTGTATAGTATATATCTTCTTAAATCTTTGTGCTTAATCCACAGGTGATATCATTAAGGAGGAGAATAATAACTCTCAAATATTGGAAAAATCACCACCACTCAGTTCACAACTACGAGAATTGTCAAATAGCATGAAGTCTTTGTATTCTTCTACACCTTCAGTAATAGCTACACAGGACATTAGTAATCCGTTTAGTCGGCTATCTGTTCTAGAACCTCAAACTCCTCAAACTCCATTGACAAGTAGTTTACAGAATCCGCGCGAAATATTCAATAATCGCAGTTCAGGAATGAAGGTTAGTTTAATACAGTTATAATTTTGTTAACATGATGGTTGTTTTTAATCTCATTAACTTTTGTTTTTCATTAGCATGATGGTTGTTAAAAATTTATTAACATTTGTTTTCCAATTTACTACAGCAAAGTCTGGTGAAGGACTGCCTGCAATTTTTAAATACTGCAAGCAAGTGAGTTAATAGATCTTTTAAATTCCTTTATATCCCAACTTGATCAAGTTTTTAGTATAACTTTGAAAGAAAAATAATTGATTATTTGTACCTAATTACAACTTTATACTAATTTGTTCTATATTTTTTTATATGCAGGGACGAGTTAAAAGGATTGAAGGTAGTATTTCTTCTACTTCATGCATAATAAAATATTCTACATCAGCTTAATTTTACAAATAATATTTATTTATGTAGGGTATTGGAGAAAAGAGAGCGACTTACATTCTTGAGCTTCGTGAAGAGTCCCCTGAGCCTTTTAAGAATGTAAGAATATAACTCATTTATTTTACCATACTTGCTATATAAGCATATCTATATGCACATTGATACTGTTTTAAAATTTGTATTGCAGCTTGATGATTTGCAGGATATTGGGCTTTCAGCAAAGCAGGTATTGCCGCCACTATGAATTAATTGTCTATAGTCTACATGATTCCTATTTGTACATCTGCAATTTCTAGAAAAAATTGCTCCTTAAATACATTTTTTTTAAAATTATTTGCAGGTCAAGGGTATCATGAGAAATGTAGCTGGAGACCTTTTCAATTAATCTGATTTTGCCTATGAGTGATGTTAAATGTGGCAACCCAAAGTTGCCTCCAATGTGTGTCATTGCCAGTGTTCTATCTATTTCGAGTCTGTAAGGATTTGTAGTTCTGCAATTGAAAGTTCATATGTTTATTTGCCGTAATTTCAAACGGGTAGTAAATCATAACTCTCCTGGATGTATTTTGGACATGCATTATGTGATACATTTATCATTTGGTGGATTGGTCCTTCAAGTAAAATGACAGACCTGGTTTATATTATCTATTTATAATCTTAGTGTTTTTTTATATGTCCATAATTGTGAGTGTGAGTGTTTGACAAAAATTATGTTAAAATTATGTTTTTCAAAAAAATAGAAAGATAAAATAATAGTTGATGAGTCCAGATCCAAGCACCCAAAAACACCCATTTTATTTTAAAACTTTAGTGTTGATATTTGAATTTGAAAACAAAATTTTGTTGATTTTAAAATTTAAGTACATATAATCAATTGATGTTCTAACTCTAATATAATTTACTCGTTAAATGTAAATATTTAAGGAATTATTTTATGTCATTAAATTTTTTGTGACAAAATTATAAAATTGCAACATATTATTTTTGAATAAAATTTTAATCATATAATTTCATAGTCATTACATTTTTTATACAAAATATTATAAATTATTAAAAATTTAATTTGTTAGGCCGAAAACTCAAATTTTAGATTCATTGAATCTGAAATTTGAGAACAGTCAAACTAGTGATTAGATAAAAATAATTTTTAAAGTGATTGACATAATTAAAATTAAAATTTGAATGAGATGGAAATTTACAAATGATTATATATCCACTTATTATAATATTAATACTAAATAATTATATTTTATTAAATATAGCATGAATTCTTTTCGATAATAAATCTAATCAATTTCTTATACAATAATAATAATAATAATGAATGAATTTCCAAAATATTATTAAAATAATCGCGGTAGTATCTTCAAATAAGAAAATCAATTGAATTTCTTACATAAAATCAACAAACTTGTATGCTTTTAAGTGAAATTTAGTTGGTGCTTCAAAAATTACGTCCCTCCCCCTTTTTCAAGTAAACTGGTTCTCATATATATACACAAGCATCGATATATACATACAACCTATACATACACATATATACACATTCCTTATCACTGTACTGTAGCCGCCTTTCCGGCAATCTCAAATCTCTCCGATCGCCGTCGATCTCTCAACTCTCATACACTGTACGTATACACACACCTATACACACACACACTCTCTCTTGCTTTCTGTTTCAACTCGTTTATAAGCTGATCACAGATCAATGAACCTCAAACCCTAGTTTTTTTTTTTTGTAATTATTTTGTTTTTTTAGTTTGATCTGATTTTATTAATTGAATTTTAAATCTGTAATTAGTGTTTTGCGTGATTTTTACTTGCATAATTGTGAATTTGATGTAATTGAAATGTGATTTGCTTATTTTATAAATGTCTGTTGTGATGATTTGTGATTGTTGTTTTAATGTTGAAATTAGATGATTGTTTTGTTAGCAATGTGTGTTGTGAGAGGCGGTGGATCTAATTTAATTTAGAGTTGAGGAGATATTGGAGTTGGGTCCGGTTTCGGTGTAGAGGATTTGAGCGGATATTGGATTGTTTATCGTTGTTATGGTGTATGCTGACTAAAAATAGGAAGTGATTTTTATCATGACAGTCTGGCTTCCTCACCTTGTGGAAAACGGAAATGCAATGTGTTTATTTTTTACCTTTTACTACTTAGGTCGGGAGTGATTTTTAAGTTAATAATCTAACTCTTTGTTTGTTGTTACTACGTAGTGCACACGTACTACAACTGTTGATTAACAAGTGGTTTAGAGTTTAAACTGTCTTAGTTTTCAGAGCATTGTTGTTTATGTTTCGCTTAAAAGTTCACAGCAGTTTTGAAATATACAGACCTTTTTCATACTGTTTTTCTTATGGCATCTGAGTGTCAGGCTATCACAAAATCATTCAACGGGAATTTCGTATAGATTTGATAATAAAGTTATAGGCGACAGGGAAAAATTAGGCTTTACTGCCTTAATGACCATCAATATCTGAGTATCTTATATGCCAGCCTTTACCTCCCCGTGATACTATATTCACGTCTTACACTGTGACTAAAGTCAATATGCATTAATTCTTTGTTGCACCAATGTCTTCATCATACTCTCTTTTAAGGTGTGTGTCTTGGATCGTTTATCTTGTATCTCTTTATCTGTTATACAGATATGCATCTTGGTAGTTAAGTTTTGAAATTGTTACAGAGATTACCCGAAAGTGGTCATTTTTGCCTAAATGCCAATTCCAAGATTGAGTACCAGCATTACTTCAGATGTAACGAAGTCAGTGGAGGGGAATGATTCTCTAGACACTTTTATTAGACAGGCAGTTGGAAAGGAGCCTTATCTTTCTTTCTCAAGGACAAATGATAGTCCAGTGCAGTGGATCCAATTACTGCACGCTCTAGACCAACAAGGTGCTTAACCTTTTTTGCATTTTTGTTGGTAGTTGACAATATTTTTTAAAGTGTATAACTATAGTTGGATGTAAGGACCATACCATTGACCAATTCTTGCACTAGGAGCACATTTTCCACCGCTCAGGCACTCCCTGATTCTCCTCTAATTGTCACAAATTTATCAAATCACATATCATTATCATGGTAGATGCTATATTTCAGATCAAATTAAACATTTAAAAGCAATAATACCATTCTTCCAGAAGTATACTTTATAGCATTAGCAACCTCGTGAGAAATCTCAAGGTGATCATCTTGTTGGTTATGTGGTTAGCAAGGCCAATGGCGGGCGTAAATAATTAGCTTCAATCACACATCAGGCCATATATGTTTTTTTTATAATAATTTTTTCTAAATTTTACTATGTCAATTATTGTAAAGTACCTATTATCCAAATACAAGACAAATTATACATTGAAGAGATAATATAGCTTAACGGGGGCAGTACATGGTTTTTTATATATATAATAAGAAACTTAATTGAAGTTCCTTAAAAAAACATGTTACTACTTTTGAATTGGCGGTGATTATTTATGTTTTGACAAATTACTATATATGTATTACTCGGCATTAAATTGACAAATTTGATTAATTAAAATTTCACACCATATTATTATTGAAACTAAAAAAAATGTGATTGTATAGGTAACAGCTTCAAGATCATATTTACTGAGCAGACCACTTCACTTTAGTATCACAGCAGTGTCGTCTTTGTTATGTCCCACGCATTGCGTCAGGGACTAGAGTGTGTTTATCTTTGTTTGTCCACGTAATATCTGAATATGGTGCTCTCTGGTTGTTTCTAGTTGCGATAGATGAGAATCTTGGCTTAATATACAAAGGCTGTAGAAAGCAGTTTTCCTTTTTTAGCAAATCAAACATCGTGAGTTCATAAGTCGCGGTAGCTCGAATAAAATACAACAGTCTTCTTTGTTATTTAGTATTTGGTTTTCTTGAGTTATTGCCTTATCTTCTTCCCTTTTAAAACCTTTTGTCCCTATTATTCAGGTTTAAAGAATTTAAGGTCCCCAGACCCAAATCCAAATCGATCCTCAAATTTATTAATTCTTTTAGTCAGTATGTATCACTGTTATTAGATCTTTGTTTTGATTAGATTCTGCTTGGCGAACAAATCTAGGATTAGTACAAAGTATTGCAAATTTTGTTGTGTTCAGCGAGAATAATTTTTTTCCTTTCCAAACAGATCTTGATAGTTATTTCTTGTTTTCCTTTCCAGATCTTCCTGGTTGGCCGCTGCTAACACCTTTGAAGGTTCAAATGCAGAAGTGTGACAAGTGTTCGCGGGAGTTCTGCTCTCCGATTAACCACCGGAGACATATACGGATGCACCGGCGGTCTTTAAACGTTAACAAGGTTTTGTAACTATATTCATTATTATATGTGTTTCATATCTGTATTTAAAAAATTAAAAGCTCTTGAGATTTTAAAATTTTGGCTTTTCATATTAGATTATAATAAACAGAATTTCAGTTTGTGGAACACAATTATAACACGAACATGTGTAATTGAATTTCTCATTAGAGTCGATAAAAATGTCTGATTATATGTTATCGTAATAAATTGCAGGAATCTCATAAAAGTAGGGATTTGTTGGCAGCATTTTGGGATAAGGTAATGATTTGGATCATTGGATGGTCATGTATTTGAAGGTCATCCTCTTATTGCAATAAACTTATAACCTGTTTTATTGTGCAGTTATCTTTTGACGAGGCTAAAGAAATTGTATCATTTGATGATGTGGTTCTGGAGGTATAGGCATGGTCCTTGCATATCTTATATATGTTCCAATTGCTTGTCACACAATTACTCTCTTGAAAATTTATGCAGTCTAGTATTTCTGTTTTAATTTATCATACTAGAGAGGATTACATATTGAGCTTGTATAAAGTGCAAATGCTTCAAAATAAAACTGGGTGTTGAAGAGTTGTTCATTTGGGTTGATAACTATTGAACCAACTTCCTTGCATCATTCTTCTTTTCTCAATATGTGGAATCTTCCTTTTGTTTGACTATTGCTTAACTCAATTTATCTAGGAAGTTTCTGGTTCTTCAATAATAAAGGCATTGGCATCATTCATCTACAAGCCAGGATTTTTTGCTCTTTCACAAGTCTATCAAAAGGCTGGCTCTTCGCTCTTGGTAAGGGATTTATTTGTGTGGTATCCTTTTTATCTTTGCGACCATCAAATCAACACCTATGATGTTTCATATATAATTTTGATTCACGCAACTTTCAGTGCCCCTTTTCCTAACATTGTCAAGTCTTGTAGGATGTAATTCAAGCTAGACCTTCCAGGCTTCCAATATCGTCCCAGGAGCTATTTAGCATACTTGATGATGCTAGTGAGAGAACATTCTTATGCGCTGGCACAGCAGAATCAATGCAGAAGTACGTATTTGACAGGGAGGCTGGAAAAGTTGCCCTTGAGATGAAAAACTTGGTTGCTTGCACCAGCTTCCTTATTGAACAAAAACTGGTATGTTGAAATTCCTATATATATTTCTTGGTTACTTTCTCAATAGATATTACCCCCCCCCCCCCCCCCCCCCCCCCCCCTGAGATGAAAAACTTGGTTGCTTGCACCAGCTTCCTTATTGAACAAAAACTGGTATGTTGAAATTCCTATATATATTTCTTGGTTACTTTCTCAATAGATATTACCCCCCCCCCCCCCCCCCCCCCCGGTCCACACACACACAGAGAGAGAAATAAGAAAAAGGAAAAGTTTGAAGCTGAACAAGAAACATGGTATTACTTGATTTCTAAATGTAATAAACGTAAATAGAGCATGGAGTCTCAAATTTCTACTCATATGAAATTGTCTTCAATCCTGGTGCACCTTCCTGTTGCTACCCACCATTTTTTTAAGAGAATACATTTAATAACTAAATTAGTTTTTAAATGTGCTCAGGTTAAAGCATGGCTTGCTGACAAAGATGCTGAAGCTTTAAGATGCCAGAAATTGCTTGTGGAGGAAGAAGAAGCTTCCATGAGAAGGTAAATTGAACTATGTGTATCGTGTAGTGCCTATTTCTGACAAGCGATTAGTTCTGCTACTCTGTTCATCACCCTGAGATTTAACTCTCATGGATTGAGGATAATTTGAAACCACAGGATTCTCATTCCACCAAGTATATAAATCCTTATTCCTGTATATGTAATAAAGATTATTTGCAGTTCATTCCCTTTTACTAAGGGAACTGTTTGTACTTGTCATGAAGTTGTTCAACCAATATTGCTGGTGGAAACCAATTTAGCATACAAGCCCATTTATTTATTACAGGCTGCAAAATTCCATAATCGATATGCCAGATATGTTCCTACTTGTTCTTTACCCTAGGTAGTTCCAATGTGAAGTGGCACCATTGCATGAAAAAGAAATTAAGGAAATGGGTGTCCTATATGGATAGCGACTGTACCATTGCCAACAAGTTCTTATGATGGCTAAAAGTTTTAATAGTTTTTTAGAATGGATCAGTCTTATATACTAGGCCGTAATGTTGGATTACTATTTATTATACTTTATTTTTTACTTTGTAGGCAAGCTGACTTGTTGGAAAGGAAGAGACAGAAGAAGCTTCGACAGAAGGAACAGAAAGCAAAGGAACAATTCCGTGAGGAAGAACCTCTGAAGAATATGGTTGATAATGTATCAGAGAGCTTGACATCTGCAGAACCTTCTAGTCCTACAACCCTTGTAGATTCACATCTTTCAGGTGAAGGAACCTCTGATGATGTTCCAACAGTCCTTGTGTCTGTATCTAATAATGAACCTGCAGAAACTGAAGCCCAAGGTGTACTCAGCAGTGAACCTGTTGATTTATGTCTTGCCCAAAATGATGAACACAGGAAGAGTCGAGGAAATGGCCGTCAGCATTTAGGGTCAACCAGATGGCAGGTGCCAAAAACACAAAGAATTGGATGCAATGGCTGTTATCACGGCCCAAGTTCAAATGTGGTGAAAACTGAACCTACACCAAAGCACATTTTCCACAGGGATGCAAGGGCTGCCCCAGTCAATCGCAATAAAGTGTGGACTAAAAAAGCCAAAGCAGATAATGGGGGGAAATGTGCAGCAAGCAGAGGGGTAGTGGATGTGAATCAAATTGAGCAAACTGGCTGTGCAGTTATGATTGGATCTATATCCGTGACGGTGAGAAATTCTGAGGCAGAACAGGCTAGTAGTCAGTCTGAAGCTCAAGATTCCTGCGATATCAAGCATGTTAAGAAAGTTGTTGCTCAAGACAAGCTGATGAAAGAAGATGTTCCGAGTAGCACAACTCGGTCTACTGTGAAGTGTTGGATGCCTGTGAGCAGGCATGAGAATATAGGTCGAGGTCAATCTGCTCAAAGTGACAATCAAGAATCTGACAACAATCCAATTTCGAGAATTGGTGGTGATAGTATGATGCCAGGTAATAGTGGTTTTTGTTCTTGCGAAATGGAAAGCAGTTATGGTAAAAGCAGCGAAATCATGGAGACAAAAGACTCGCACTTCTCCACTCACCCTGCAAGAGCGTTTCTCGCTGAAAGTATGTTAATATTATGTCATATATTGTGAAAGCTAATTATTTTCTATTGATAACTATCCCTTTCTGTCAGAAGCTAGTTTTAGTGTCTAATTTCTCTTAAATCAAATGCAGGATGGAAAGAGGCCGTCTCAGGGGAGCATGTGACCTTGGTCCTATCTCCAGAATCTGACTGTCAGCTAGCATCAATGATCAAGGAATGCGACGTTAGTGGCGTAGCAGGTAACAGGCCGGCCAGAATTTCTCCAAGCAACAGGCGCCAGAAAGCCAAATCCAGAACAAAGTCTGAAAAGAATGTCCAAATAAAATACATTCCCAAACAGAAAAATGTTACGTAGGTAATAAAAGGAGAAGAATTAGACTGTTATACAAATTGTGCAGTTAAAGTGTGCCGCAATTACATCATTCCTAGCTTCAGGGGTTCCAGCTTTATTCGTGGCACTCCAGTCGGAGGAAAATATTTACAGTTTTTTTTTATATTTATATCGTTGAAATTTTGGGTAGATGGGGATATTGTCTCACTGTCTAGATGAACTCTTGCAATAAACTGGGTCTCTAGTGCAGTTGCATAGGTTTTTTTGCAGTGTATTCTATTTGTTTCAGACCTATTGATATTCTCTTTCAGTACAGCAGCAAAACCCCAGTTCAGTAGCAGCAATATATCTCCGATATCAGATGTCAAATGTTTTTACTCTTCCCTTATAGTAACCAATAGCTTACAGGAAATAAATATGGCTTTGCTTTTGTGTTTTTCATGCGAAATAAAAATCTGTAAGCTAAAACTTGTTGGACTGGATCTACAAAGGCCAATCTATTATGGTGGATTAGTTTACATAATCCAGATTCCAGCGATCCAAAATACAGTTACTTTTGAAAATATGTGAGCGTCAAAACTGGATTGGAATAAGAATCGGGATTGAGAATGCAACATGAGAGTGGGTATCTTAAAAATATATAAGAAATAATTTAATTTTTAAGTAAGATTTAGATTTCTCATTTATATCATTATATTGCTAATCCAAACATCTATTTGAGATTTCGATTTGAGTTTGAAATTTCGAACGTTAACGAGACTCTTTAAACATCAATCAAGCGCTACGTACATTTTAATTCCGCTACTTATATTTCAGCTCCGAATAAGACGGTGGTTCATTCATTTTTGCCCCAATAGAAAATTACCACCCATCTCTCTCATTTGTAGCCACGTAACCTCACTGAGTCCCAAAAGTCCTCACAACTAGACACGTATCACCTCACCTCAATATTCTTCACACAACACCCAAATCATATCCATCACAAACCACAAGAACTTTTCAGTTTTCACCCTTTTCTCCTGCTCTACTCTCATCTCTTCTCCGATCAAGAAAATAAAATAAAAAAAAGTTAAAGAAAGATTGTCAAAAAATGTCAGGAGGGGTTGGTCCAGTGAGTGAGATAAGCACCTCAAAAGAACAAGAAGACGAGGCCACGGTGAAGGAGAAGCAAGAGCACAAAGTATTCAACAAACCAAAAAAAACCAACAGCTTCTCGTCTCTCCAACAACTCAACGCTCTGGCCGTGATCATAGTCCTCTCAGCCAGCGGCATGGTCAGCATCCAAGACTTCGCCTTCGTAGTCTTCACTCTTTTCTACATGTACTTCATCTCCAAGGTCGCTTTCCCCACCTTCTCTTCGTCAGCAGAGCCTCCCGTCTTCGGCGAAAAAAACAGAATTTTAGGCCTCTACGTGTTCACCGGAGCCCTGATCGGCCTATTTCTCCCCATAGCTTACATATTCGAAGGAGTCGTGGAGGGAGACAAAGAGGGTATCCAGGCCGCTGTGCCACACGTGTTTCTTCTGGCGAGCCAGGTGTTTATGGAAGGGGTGGCGTTTTCGGACCGGTTTTCGCTTCCTATTCGGGTTTTCGTGCCGGTGGTTTATAATTCAGCGAGGATTTTCACCATCATGGATTGGTTGAGGACTGAGATATCGAAAGGGCACCGAGAGTTTAGTGGGAGCGAGAGGAGATTGGTTGTTGGGAGAGGTTTGGCGGTGGCGAATTTGGCGTTTTGGAGTTTTAATTTGTTTGGGTTTTTGTTGCCTTTTTATATGCCGAAAGCCTTCAAGGCTTACTACGCTTCCTCGCCCGAGATAAAGAAGGCAGCTTGATAGTATTAGATTGAAAATTAAAAACCGTGTATCTACCTGGTTTTAGAGTTCTAGTTGTGTTTGTTCCTAAGATATGCAATGGGATTGTAATTTTAGTGTTTCATGGTTCAATCATGGCAATAATCCCTTGTTTTGGTCTTTTAATTGCTAAACCTGTTGAATTCTTTTTTGAAGCCAGTCGATTTTGCTCGATTCCAAACTCTAATAGGTACCAGTGCTATGAGTTTATGACTTTATGGTGGTAATTGACTAATCACTGTAATAAATATGAAATTCTGCTGGTGGAAAAAATCTTCCAAGAAAGACTTATGATATGCAGCAAGGAAGTAATTACAAGAATTATAATTTACTTTTGCTATATACTGAAATAAGTGAGAACTGTAAAATTTGGGGGGAAATGAGTAGCTAATAAAAATGAAATGGGAAGAATGACTCGTATTGCATGGCCACCAGAATTGAATTTACTAAGTTCTCCAGTTTCATTCATCTCGGACACACGATATGACTCGTCACTTTGCTTCATAGTTTAAACTTTAAACCCACCCCATAACTCGTTATACTAGCAGCAGTCAGGGACTCGGGTAGAGAGTTGATATATATCGTCAATGACTAATTTAAAACTGCGTGCAACCAGAACTGATTACAGCACCAAAACACATCCTCAACGATTAGCTCCACGGACAAAGCTATGTATCCATGGAAGACTTCCCAACAACAAGAAGAGAAAACTGATGGAAGACTTGTAATACACTGTCAAAAAGATGTACTAAACTCAGTTCATGTTCTTTACCCCTTTGTTCTCTATACTGGTCGTTTTTACATTGCAATGTGAGAAAACTTTGTGTCCAAGCACCCACAAGAAAAAACTAACTATACCCTATGTACTACACTCTGGTATTACAGTTTGATAACAATAAAAAAAATTCAAATCAAGACAAATAATTAAAAAACATCAAGTAACAAAAATAAATTGTGAGGGCAAAAGAGCCAACACATTATAAGAAAGCGCCAACTGCCAAGTTGCCAGGTGTTTGTCACCTTTTAGCTTCTTTATTGAGCTCCCTCTTTTCCCTTTTCCAGTTTCTCCACCGTAAAAGAAGGCCACATGTAAAATTGCCATTATTCATTGGAGAAACGTGATACCAAGGTAAGCAGTGCACGAGCACTCCACCATGGGACCTTCATTACAAGACTCAGGCTGCACATCAGGTAAGAAACGGTTTAGTACCAACCATCTGCATTCATAGTAGTGGAAGGCTAGTAAAACCTTTCCTATCTATGTATACTTTTTGGGCAGGTCAAAACAAAACCCTCACAATCATAGTAGTTTGCTACCCTAACAATCTAATTGTTGGGTACATCAAAGTAACATTTTTTTGTATACTGTGTTGTGTTACAACTTCTGTAGTTCTACCGACTAAATCCTGTTGTGTAATTATCTAACATCATTATATCACAAAAGACTCAAACAAGACAAGTTGTAACATTAAATATTCTAAAGGTTAGCTACTACTTAAAGTTAAACACTTTACTTATAGAAAGACAATCAGTATGAGTTTTCTATAAAATAAATGAGCCACATTCATACTGCTTCCATTTCGCTTGCCTGTGTATCTTGCAACAGAACTGTTGCCATGTATTTGTAAAAGCCTTCTTTCTTGACCCAAAGCATAGATCTCCTGCATTCTCTCCGGCCACACTGAGTTTAATCTCCGAGCAAAATCTTCTACTTCCCTACAATTCCACAGATATAAAGTATGTAATATCCGCACAAATCAACAAACTACAATCACAGTGCAATATGCAACTGTACTCCTTCGAGAGATTGTATAGGACTAATCAGAATGCTAGGAATCAATCTAAATGCATACTGCAGAATAGTTTTGTGGATTAAAAATTATATACAGGCGTATAGTAGATGCAGATTGTTAGGTTACTTGGACAAATTCTAGAGGACAGGGGGAAATTGCAGATATCCTTCCTCGAGGGAATTTGGCCCTCATTTGGGGGTAACATGACCAGAGTTTCTGCATTTCCACGCTAGCTCAGGGCCTCTAACCCTCACTCGAGGGGCATTAAACTCAAAGGTGTGACACTTCACTCAAGGTTGACTTGAGTTGGTATTTTCTTGGCCAAGACATTATTTGATTTATTTTTTACTACTTTTATATTATTCTAGAATTTTATGAACCATATATATTTGTACTTTTCTTCGGTTTGAGTTGGTTAAGATTGAAGTTTTAAAACTGAACATCGTTTATAATTAACTGGTTTAGATGCTATATCATGTATTTAAGCTTTCACTACATCGAAAGTAAGCATCAATTTCGGAAATCTAAAAGTCCAAAATCACTCATATTTTTACTAGAGGGGCAATAAGTCTTTATTATATGCCAAAATCTGTTAGCTACAAATTCTCAGGTGCAAATTATGAACCAATAATATAGACTTTGTAGTACAGACGAGCAAACCTGTCAATTTCTTCCTTCAAAGCAGGATCCAATCCATCATCAATATCCGCGTCATCAAAATCAAGATTGGATAATAATGTGGCAGATGATGAATCTTGCAACATTAAAGCTCGATTTGAGCTAGAAACATCTTCCACTGCACCATTATAGTGAGCTGAATTGAGACTCTCTGTTTCCTGGAACCATAGAAAAACCACCAAATCAAACAATAAGTTGATGTGAATCCTTAAATGAGAACTCTGTGCCAAAATCATGTGAACGAAAAGATCATAGAGGCAGAGAGACAGATCAAGAATCAGGCATAACCAAGCAAACCTTCTCGCGATTTTCATTGTCATTGTTTGATGCAGAATTTCTTGGTTGATCTTTTCGTCTACGGTTTTTCTTTTTATTTTTGGCAGATCTAACACATTTTGAGTCTGCAAAAGTTAAAAATTCCTATAATTATACTTAGTTTTGTAAAGGAAAATGTTAATAAAAACTGAAGTCAGAAATTAAAAACACCACAATATATGTAGATGTATAAAAATATGAAAGGGCTTTGACATTTTCTGATTTTCACGAAGAACATAGAGCAGATATGTTGCACATTCTCATTAAAAACAAAAGATAGGAAAAAGAAGTTTGCCGGTATAGAACCGCTGGTGAAAGTATTTATCTACTACAGCAGAAAATCTAGTACTAGTACTAGCTTTTAAAATTCTTCAGTAAGAACATGCATTACTCTGTATATAAATTATAAACAAGTAAAATATGCAATTTCAGAATTTCTCGTGCCAAATGTTTTGGGAAAATGCTATATGGACATGTACTTTTTATACCAGAACTAGATAAACAAGGTGAAACAATACAAGATACTACTTCACAGCCATGAAAGACAAGTAGTTGTGATTAAATTCAGCATAATATAACCCGAAGTCCTAGACTACCATTAATGTTAAAAATTAATATAGTACTAGATGATGGATCAAAATTTCTAAGTAATTGTCCTCCCAACAATAACATGCAAAACGATTATATAATGAGAGAAAAGAAGTATGTCGTTATTGTAAGACTAACCACCGTCACCACCATTTATGAAGGACAAGAGATCATCCACAGAACGTTTATCCATGTGCTCCTCTGCAACCTCAACATTCTAAAATGGAAGAAAGGAAAAATAAAAATGAAAAATGTAGAAAGTAAAAAAGTAAAAAAGAGAGAATTCCTGTTAGTGCACATGCAACAATTTTTTAGTTAAATTCTGCAAACCATATTTGGTTCCTTAGTACGAGATTTCATATCCACGCTCATTTAACATTGAAAAATATGCTTTACTAGATATCATATACAGCTTGTAGAAGGTCAGTGAACTGAGAAACAACATTATATACATATTTAGTCACCTTTACTTTCTCTCTCTCTTTCAATTCTTTCCTCTTTCTTGCATACAACCGATTCAGGAGCCTGATACGTGGGTCATCTGTCATGTTTCTTAAGGGCTCTAATTTTTCTTCCTGCCAAATTTAGTTCTGTGAGGCTATGAAATGGAAGACAAAGGTTTTACAAGTTTGCA
This sequence comes from Daucus carota subsp. sativus, assembly GCF_001625215.2. Taxonomy (NCBI): domain Eukaryota; kingdom Viridiplantae; phylum Streptophyta; class Magnoliopsida; order Apiales; family Apiaceae; genus Daucus; species Daucus carota. The sequence continues at coordinate 37,083,345 of NC_030386.2, read as the reverse complement.
TTAACCTTGTTTTTTGGCAATGAGTACCTCTGTAAGATCATCAGGTAAATGAAATGTCTCGCGAATTTCCTCAGGAGTTTTGCCTTCAATAATCCGAGCAAGTGCACGGCTCGTAAGATCAACCAAAGGCCTCAACTGCAGGCTATCAGCAGCGGACGTTAACTCGCATAAATTTTTGGTGTCTAACCGGATAAACTTCTCATCATAAGTTTTCAGCTCCTACAAAAATGAAGAAATTAAGGTTAATAAGATTAGGCCATTGCTAATTAACAGAATAAGACTAAAGTTCCAACTTCCAAGGTAACGTTGTATTCTCTAATCATTACAGCCTGGCCAGAATTAATGAAGAAATTTCAAATATTATCTACAAGTTCATATTTATGTGTGGGTTAATGCTCTATTTCATCACTCTACTCGATCAAAACTTTCAGTTGACCTACCGAGTCAAAAAAGTTTTCAGTCAACTAATTGTACCATTAAAAACTTTCAAATAGGCCACTCCGTCAGTCTCCGTTAAGTTTTTAACGGGTTAATGTTCAATTTCATCACTGTAATCAATCAAAATTTTCAGTTGACCTACCGAGTAAATGAAAATTTTCAGTTAACGGGTTAAGTTTGTAATTGAGATTTGGGGGTTTCATTTATACTGATTCTGGGCAAGAACTAAGGGCGTAGGCGTGTAGATCTGGCTAAACGGTTAGGTGGTTGGCAGTTTTGATGGCATGGTTGAATTCCTGGTATCATGAGGATATGATCTGGAGTGGGATGAATAAAAATCCGGCAAGCTCCATGACGCCGTAAATGGCGGTGCTCGGCCGGAAAGAAAAGGGGAGCCATAATCTGGTGGTTATGGCAAGGTGAGGGAGGGTCCATTTCCCTTCTTTCTTCTACGTCTATCAGAACCTCCGCTAAAAACATGCAAATTTGTCAAAAATTTGTAATTCTGTTAAATTTAACGGTAATCCGTTAAAGTCAAAGATCACTTAACGGCGCTGAAATTTTGTTTAAACTTAATCACATGATTGCAAGTTTTTAAATACTTTATTATTTAATTGAAAACTTTTTTCACTGGGTAGGCCAACTGAAAGTTTTGATCCAGTACAGTGATGAAATAGAGCATTAACCCATTTATGTGTTTAGTAATGTTTGAGCCAGGAATCTTTCTAGTAACGACCTCTTTGCTCTTTCTAAGAAGAGGTATGGTATGCATCTGCATACATCTTACCTCCGAGACCCTGATCTGACACCGAGTATGTTTGGTTTTCTTATTAGAGGAGAGCAAGGAAATCCTACCTTATTAGAGTGACCAGGTAACTGATGAAAACGACAGTAATCCAGTATCAAGCCCAGGACCGCAGGATTCACCCTCTGAGGAAGTTTTATTGCATAATTTTTGGAAGATCCCATGCCAGTCTGAAGTACTTCTCGACATATCATGGGGCAGAACATAGCAACCTCTTCCTCTACTTCTTGGATTGAGCCATCAGTAGTTTGGAGCCAGATGTAAGACTTCATCTTCATAGACACAAGGAAAAAGTAAGGAGAGAAACATTAATTTTCTGGTAAGAGTAAGAAAGAAATAGCAAAGGTACATATAACACTTCTTGTTCTCTATAAAACAGGCTCTTGATGAAAAATCTACATATACATTAACAATCTTCAAGATATCAAAATGCTCAGCTAATTATCTGACATTAACAAACCATTTTTAGCTCAGATTCCAGTTACAGCCTTACAGGTTACTGCATCAAAAGATTCAAAACTCAAAACGCCAACCTAGAGACCAATACAAATACAATATTGAGAGAGAGAGAGAGAGAGAGAGTATACAACTCGTTGACGAATAGGGTGCTTAACTACTACTATTGGCAACCAAAAAATATAACAAAAGCCAATTCATTTACATAAATGTCCATACAAATACCTCTGGTCTGACGATAGCCATTGGCAGTCCCCACACACATTACACGTCCAACCTTGGAAATTCCTTTAGAATTTGCACAATATAAGAACCTTATAACTTCCAAAGCTTCGTCACAGGATAGTTACAGCTGTAAACTGAGATGCTTCTTAGCGAAGGTACCTAAAGAAGGTTCTTCCACAGTAGATAAACTTTTTCGGATGATAATATAAACTCTTAAAGTAGTTGAATCAAAAATCGCACAATGCCTTACACCTATATGCGAGTATAATCTTTGTCTTATTAGATGGCTGTCTTGAACTTGTCTCTCTACTCAAATGTGTTGCGAAGAATGTGCTAGGCCCAAGAAATCCTGAAAAGCATAAATCAACGCTGTATTAACTTAAAGCTAAGTAATTTATTAATAAAAGTAACATTCGTGGATGTCAGCCTACTATACATATTTAATATATCCTTTGCTACTTCTTTAATAATATTTACTACAGAGGGAGGGTTCAGCTGGAATTTCTTCTATTGACACTCTATAATTTTCTGAAATGTATTTAAAAGTGTATATCAGGCGAATATGACAACATGTACAATATCCACTAAAGTTAAAAACTAAAAAAGTTACTACAGCAATGGGTTTTATCCTCGTTATTTCCAATTTTGCAGGTGCCTAGTCTATTTGACTATCTGTCTAATTGTGACACGATTAATTAAAAAATTTAAAACATAGCAAAAGAACTTCCAAAATCATGCTTGCAGAGAACACAATTCAAGATACAAACTACTATCTAATACTGTATTAAGATTAGAAGATACAAGCTACCGCAAATTCCCATAAAGTAATTGAATCAATCCACGACAATCTTTCGCGTTAACAAATCAAATCATTCAAGGTAAAATAACAATATAATCATTCAAATTGTTCACAGAATTAAACATAGCAATCAAATAATCAAGCTCTAATTAATTGAATCAAAACACGACTAATACAAAACACAAATCGCGAATCAAATAAGCCAGTAAACAGCACAAGGACTTCCTAAAGCAAGCTCAACTACAAAACACAATTCACGGATAAAAAACCGATTGCAAGACACAATTGAATATCGATATCAACAATTACATCTAATAATCAAAGTTCTAGTTGCGCATCGAATTACACACCAAATCAAATCACTCAAAGCAACAATTACACACACATACAATCCAACACACAATTGGCAACAAAACAGATTCAAATTGAATGATGAAACCATATAATTAAGCTCTAATTCTGTAATTCATAGAAATGAAACAATAAAAATGAAAACTTCGATAGTAACGCCACGAAAATAAGTAAAAAAAAGAGGTTAAAAAGAGAAAAAAAGGAGATAAAATGTAGAAAATGAAAGAGATTGTACCTGAAAGTATGGAGTGAAGAAGGAGCAATGTTTGTGTGTATGTATAGGTGTATGTATAGGTGTGTGGGGGGTGAATAGATAGGGGGGAGGGGCTAGGGTTAGTATAAAACCAGAAATTTTTGGGTGAATTGGGGTTGGGTTGGTTGTGAGGAGATGGTTGTGTTTGGCACGTGATAGTCGTTGGACTCGCACGTGACTGGCTTTTAGACGGTTAGAAACAGATGCCGTTAATGGATGAGTTTAGTTATGTTCCACACTTCCAGTTAGGTAACAGTAAGATCTTCTGGGAGATAGGATAGGTAAATTGTTTGTATTAATGGAGGACGGATAAATGGAGTAATTTATAGCGTTATTTATTTATTTATTTTTGAAATAAAAATTTATAGCGTTATTAGAATTTAGATTAATATGTGTGATTTTTGATTGAATTTTTCTAATATTTTTATATGTCACTTTATTTCAATTGAATATTTATAATATAAATACATATACATGAAATTCTTAAAATTAGATTTTTACTCTTTTCCAAACCAAAAAATATAGAAAATTTTACTATGAAGTTGTAATTTCAAGTATAACAATTTTGGTCAAACAATTTCGAACTTGTGAATGGGAGAGAAAGTTTAAACAATTTATATGATTAATAATTCATATAAAATGATATGTCATAAACAATCCTGATATATCAAATTAAAGATGTAAATATAAACGGAGGGAGTAATTGATATAAAAGGATGTACATTCAGCGGAGTTGTCAAATCTTTTGATGATTTTGTTTAAATTATTGTGTTCCGCCGCTTCCTGAGACTATTCCAAAAATATCCGTTTCGCACTGTCCCAGGTTTCAGAAGAATGTCGATAGATATGCTTTGATAGTAAACTTCCTCTTCACACACCTGAGGACTATTACTGTTACATTTATAAAAAGGGTCGAGGTCCCAGCAATCGATTGTTGGGGAGCCCGAACACACAATCTTTCAGTAGTCCAATGGACAAATCAGCGGTCATGATTTAAAAACCGTCCAGCGCTAAAAAAAAAGGGTCGAGGTCCCAGCAATCGATTGTTGGGGAGCCCGAACACACAATCTTTCAGTAGTCCAATGGACAAATCAGCGGTCATGATTTAAAAACCGTCCAGCGCTTTTTTAGCGCTGGACAGAATTTCCCTCGTGCAGCGCTAAAAAAGCGCTAGACATATTAAAATTTAGTTTTAATCCTGGCCGCTGGATATGCATCCAACGGCCAAGAAACTGTATGATTTTTAACAGGCCCCTAGCATACGTATGCTAGGAGCTGGACCCTTATAAAAATTGAAGCCAAAGTGTCAAAGTAGCACAAATTCATATTACATCCAGTACTAGTGTATACAGTATACAAGAAAGAAACAGTTCAATTAGCATTCGATGATCGATGTATTTGAATACAAAAACGTATTATAGAGTACGGACAAATTTTCGCCACACTTCTAAGGCTCCATAAGGAACTCCTTGTCGGCTTCTAGTTTCTTCATAGCATTAGCTTGCAAACTGATATCTACATCGATGCTTTTCCCTCCACTCTTGCCCTCATGCAAAAACACCATCCCATCAAACCGGTTGTTTATCCCACTTCTCACACTCTCCGGCCTTCCCCAACCAAAGTCCACGTCGTAAACCTTGAACCTCGGTGAGCTTGCCATTAACACGCTATTTGGCCCGGCATCCTCAAGCCTAACGATCTTCGGGTTTTTCTCAAACAACTTGCAGGTTCCTTCAATGGCTTTAGCATCTTTCTGGTTAATAGCCTTGTGGATCAATTTTGCACTGTACAAAGGTGGCTGCGTTAACAAAAGTCCCACTGTACTAACTGCAAATGCAGCTTGAATTAGGTTTCCAAAGTAGGTTCTCGGCATGGGAGGACTTATTCTTTTCCGGATGTCTGCAAAAACGGCTAAAACAGAGTGATCATCTGGCTTCAGTTGGCGAGCTCGAGTAATTGCACGCCACGCATGGCTAGAGAAAGCTTGGAATGTTGAGATAGGATCCGAGACGTTGGATGAGTTGAATTGACAATTGACTTCATTTCTTCAATTTTTGAGTTGGAGAACTTGAAGATTTTGTCTCTTATCAGTGGTAGGTCCTGGTTTGGTGGTTGAAAATTGAATGGCACACGGCTGTTCCGGGCTGCTGTGCGGTTGAGAAATGGTGGGATCAAAAGGGTGGGAGACCTATTGCACGTGTTGGCCCATGAAGTCATGAAATGCCACATCGAAGTACCATCCAAGACGCCATGGTTGAAGGCACAGCCTAGTACCAGTCCATCCTTGAGTTTTGTGAGCTGCAGATTTAGAAAAATCGGATGAGGATTTTGAAGTGAAGCCTCTCCGGTCTCGATGTTGTTACTTGTTAGGCTTAACGAAGAACAACACAAATGACAGATAATCGATGTTCTCAGGCCAAGGCAAAAATGCATATGATAAAAGGGTCTGTGAAAACATTGGGCACAAGAAAAACAGGCTTAAAGCTTATCGTACGTAACCATTGAAAAATATTCAGAAAAAAGCTAGAAGGAGCCGAATCGAATAAAGTTCAAGACTCGGACTCATAAACGACCAATTTTGATACCGATGACTCAAGAATCCGCTAACAATTGTATGTGTATAGTGTTAGCATAGCACCTTGTTCATGTACAAATTCACCAACAACTATATAATTGCCTAAATAACATGATCTCCGCTAACAAGTATGTGTATAGTGTTAGCATAGCACCTTGTTCATGTACAAATTCGCCAACAACTATATAATCGCCTAAATAACATGATCTATCCCGCACCTCATTTGACTAAGCTACCATGAATAATTGAATACTAAAACAACAATCCAACACAGTGATGATAAATTTTGTGCATGAAGCATTTTTCGATGATAAAATACTAAAACGCAAAACAATTCACATGAATAAGCAATACCTGAATAGCCAGCAATGGACGATGGAACCCCTCCAAATTGTAAACACCAGTTAAAGGCACCAAATCTATTAAGTCATTCGCACTCTCAGCAGTCATCAATTCTGACACCTCTCTCACCTCCATGGATGCCACCACCACCTCCACACCATTCGAATCATCATCATATTCCACCCTAACAACCCCGTCTTCATCTCTCCCTAAGCTCCCAGCAAGTTGGTAGAAATCTTGCAAAACCACACTTAGGCCATCCTTGAGTTTGTCTACCATGTTTTCAAAATCGACCCCTCTGTATATTATAATCTTCTGCGTGTACTGGATGGATAAGAAAGGGAGATCAAATGTAATAAGCTGGCACACTTTCCTGCCTACTAATTTCTTCGGCTTTACATAGGTTTTGCTCAAAAATTTTAGCTTAAACGTGTTCGTCTCCATAGTTATGGACTCTCAAGAAATGCTAATACGTTATAAGCGTTAAAGCTTATAGTATAGAGGTTATGTTTCTTTTGCAGGATGATTACTTGGTTCATGAATCTACTTACGCAAGAGAGTGCTTCTCCCTTTGCCTTGCAGTGAATTATCATATTCACTCAGTTTAAATAACACATACAGAATATTTAATTGTTAATTTTCCCTGGATTAGTTTTCAAGTGAAATCGAACTCTCTGAATTATTAGCGAAATAGTCTATTTCTCCGACTACTTCAATCGAATAAATTGTAACTAAAATTTTAAATTATTCTTATAAAATTTTAAAATCTAACAATTACATTTTAAAGTAGGTAACAAATGCTTTTTACTGGTATAAAATCTTAAATTCTAGTCGGAGGGAGTACTTATTGTATTTGATTGCTAATATAAAATACTTAATAGAATATTAAGTTATTTATTCTTTCTAATAGGATACTGAAAGAACACTAAAGAATTTTATTTAGCCACAAAAACAAACTAAAAACTATATTCCGTAAACTTTATTTTATTAGAAATTTGGTGACAGATCATTATCGGACTTAGAATTTCGTCACTGTATTAATATTTATTATGCCTTGTTAATTAATATATTAATAATAAACTATATTTGTATATGTCAAGTGTATTATTATATTATGTAAAGTCAACCTAAAATTAGCGGTAGAAGTTGAATATATGTTTGGATGATTTTGATTTATTAATGATTTATGACTTATTAAAAATATAATAATAAAACAAGAAAATTTATGTCTTGTGAGTAAACTTTTTCAAAAAAAAGTTTAAAAAAATTAATTTTCTTGAAAGAAATACCTCAAACTAAATTATGGTTTTAAGTCAGTTTCCAACTTATTTCTGACTTTAAGTTAGCTTTCTATTACACAAACAAACATTTTTCAATTTAAAATCGGAAAATCTCTGACCTTAAGTCGGGACATGGCTCTATTACAGATTTACTCAGTGTTTTGACTTTTTGTCATGCTTTTGAGATAGGTAGTGATTTTTATCGGCTCCTTACTACAAAGACTTTTTAATTATGCAATCACAACAATATTTTCATCTAAATAAAAAATAGTTATCGGTGTGTGATCCGTTGCTACAAAGACCTTTTAATTATGCAATCACAACAATATTTCCATCTAAATAAAAAATAGTTATCCGTGTGTGATCCGTTGCTACAAAGACCTTTTAAGTTTTAATTATGCAATCAGCAGTGGCGGAACCAGAGGGGGGCTAGGGGATGCTAGAGCCCCCCCTAACGTTGAAAAACCAGTGTTTTTTTTTCCAACCCCCGCTGAATTATTTCTGTCAATATAATTTAAGGTACTTAGATCGAGTTCAAAAGATTCCTTATTAGTATCCTAAGTCATAATTTAGGATATTTCATGAAAAATGTTGATCCAACAATATCCCAGTAACATCTTATATCACTAGGTTAACCTCTTGCATATCTCTCTCCTTGTTCTAGCTAATCTATATATTGTAGTAAATTCTTACATACTCTTTCTCTCTCTGCTTTAGACTTGTTGTTAGTCTAGAGAGAGTCTGATTAACAAATACATTCAAACATATGTGGCGTTAAAAAATCGTTCTCTCTCTTAGTCTAAACATACTCTTTATCTCTCTGCTTTGGACTTGCTCTCTTTGCAAGTTTTGGGTTAGTTGGTGTAAAGTGTTGAGTTAGTTCGGAGGTCTACAACCATCATGTGGCGTAAAAAAAAATTTATTCTATAAGTTAACTTTTTTTTCCGACGCCGCTTCTTACTGCTGTATTTATGCTAATGCACCCTAACAACGGTCTCTTTCTGGCCTTTTATCCAATCAATAAGTGCAACCTAGAGAGATGGTCGTCTCTCTTTTGATGAATGTGATGTCGAGGTTCAGTATTCAAATTTCAATCAGTCGTTTACAATCTCACTTGCTTCCAATTTTGAACCCCACCTTAAAATTATTCCTAGTTCCGTCATTGGCAATCAGACAAGTATTTCAAAACACAGGTATACCTGTTAGAGCCGGCCTGTGTTCAATAATTCAAAGCTGGGAATTTGGGCTGTGACTTGTGAGCAACCTCGTAATCAACTAAACTGATTCCTCCGCTTCAGAGTCCTGGGTTGCTAGACGCAAATTTTGAACCATGTAACGTTGTACCGTGTACGTATGGACTACCGGTTTCTTTGATTATTGTTCCCGCATAGTCGACGCCAACTTCCTCTGCTCTTTGGTCAAATTTATCATAATTTGACTTTGATTTTATATAACGATATGAGGTTTAATCTGCTAAGCTTTTTGTTTCTTAGAAATTGTCAGCTCTCACTTGAGCTCAGGACGCCCCTGCATATAGACCTCTTACCCAGGACTCCAAATCACAAGATTATATAAAGAGCTTCTTAGCAAAATTCAACACTTAAATAGGTCGCCAAAAGTTATTGAATAATACAATCATCCCACAATTTAACATAGAATGTGCACCATGTTCAAACACAGGAACTAACACATAACAAATTAAACAGCAAACCAAACATAATAACAGTACTCCACAAGAACATAATTATACGAAACACTTAAGCCTCCATGAGAAACTCCTTGTCCTTCTCCAAGTTCTCCATTGCCGCGGCATCCAAGCTTATCTCAATGTCGATGCTTCTGCCTCCACTCTTTCCTTGATACAAGTACACCATGCCATCAAACCTGTTGTTAGAGCCACTCCTCACACTCTCTGGTGCTCCGTAGCCAAAGTCCACTTCATACACGTTGAATCGCGGTGAGGATCCCACCGCCACACAGTTCACTCCAGCATCTTTGTATTGGAAGATTATAGGGTTGCTCTCCCATTCATCATTACGCTTGTTGATGGCTTTTGCATCGTGCATGACAATGGCTTGTTGCACAAGTTTTGCTCCGAATTCGGGTGGATTGGCTAGCAACAATCCAGCTGCAGTGACAGTGAATATGGCCTGAATCAGGTTTCCGAAGTAACTCTCAGGCATTGGTGGGTCCACCCTTTTGCGGCAGTCTGCGAAGATGGTGAAAACAGTGTAGTCCTCTGGCTTGAGCTGCCTGGCACGTGTGACTGCATTCCACACGTGTGTAGAGAGGGCTTGAAATGTTGAGAAGGGCTTTGAGTCCTCACTTGGTTTTTCGTTGACTTTTGCTTTGATTTGGTCAATTGCTGACTCAGAAAACTTGAACACTTTCTCTCTGAGGGGTGGTGGGACCGCCTTTGGCACGTCACCGTTTTGAGGTGCGGCAGCTGCAGGGGGTGTGAGGTCGAGCTTCACGCGCGTATCACGTGCCTTGGTACGGTCCAGGAAAGGAGTGACGGAAATGGAGGTGGCCCCTCTGCATATCTGGGCCCAGGAGTTCATGAAGTGCCACGTGGCGGTACCATCTAAGATAGCATGGTTGAAAGCACACCCGATCACAAACCCATCCTTGAGCTTGGTAAGCTTTTGGATGGAAACAAAAATGTATTAATGATGTCAGATCCAAAGGTGGTTGGAAGTTTAATTAATGATATTTTAAAATTTCATAAATACTGTAAATAAAAATATAAAAACAAAATCTTCATTTAAATATTGTAGATTACAATGGACTGACCCCACCACATATTCTGTCATTGTGCCCCGGAATAGAAGCCAAATTCAAGGCTTTTTTACTTGTGTACTTACTATTATACACCACTTAAATCAGCTCAGTGTATTTCTCCCAAAAAAAGACATTCAGATTTATTCTGACAATTTAAATGGAACCACTATATAAATACTCGTATAACAAACATCCATCTGCTTTTTTATTCCGAAACTCACTGGCTATAGACTTTAAAGGCAAAGTAGCTTGCAGGAAGTAATTAGCAAGAGATGAATATATGATCCAGTTCAATGTATTAGTGCATTTTTTTATAATTAATAATTTGCTTAAAAAGACACGGAAATGAAATGTGAAACCATTTTACAACTCGTAGGTTGTCAATGTATAGAGTGTCTCTCAAAACAAGTACTACTAGTAGTATATAGTGAAGAAAATCCTTTTTGCTTTAAGCCTAGGCAATGCACTAATCAAGACACAAATTGTCTATATGCTTATGAATCTATCTATATTATAAAAGCTGTTGTTTTTTTACCCTTGAAATGACCATTCCACCCATGTGTATTTGTTGTATTTCCAGAAACACTTATGTACAATACCCGTATGTATACGTTGGTGTCATCCACACCTTCCTTTCCCTTACCAAAGCTCCACGTGTTGCCCATCCCTCTCTCTACGATTCTCTCCTCCAAAATCATCTTACTACATTCAAAATTTTCAAATTTAACTCCTTCCGCAGGTAAAGCTTCTGATCCCATTTTGTTTTTCGCCGCTTTTCATTGTAATCCAAGTGTCTCCATTCATTGTATCACTTCTTCGTTTATATAGTTTTTCAGTTGTAATACATGGATTCTTTAGAAAGAAGCCCTCTCAAGTCGTCGGCATAGGAGTTGGGTAATTTTTTGTAACCCATCTCCTCTCTTCCTTTTATAATTTGTATAGATTTTGTTATGTATGTGTTGTTTGCTCCTGTAATTAGTGTGGTTTGCCTATATCTGTTATTAGGTCAAGATCAGTTTGAATTTGGCCACGTTGATTGTAATAGTACACTGAGCTTTGTAACTCAAGTGGATGGGTATGGTATAGTCTTATTATTTCCGTTATTTTGTTGGTTATATATCTTGCACAGTCTGATTTTAATACATTTACAAATTTATTGCAGTGTACATGTTTGATAAAAGATCTAAAAGGGATCTTTGTGTTTGATATTTTATAATTACTTTATAAGACTTTAAGTCTGATACTTCCAGTAGAGCTATGTTCATTGTTAACATAAATAACATTTATCGGGAATATGGGTTGTAAATGGATATCTTAAATAAATTGACTCAAATTTTGTCTCCCTTAATTTGCAGTTTCTGGGAAATCATCCAATACATGTCAAACTTTCAAAATTAATTGTAATTGTGGCAGGTAAAGCTTCTTCCTGTTTAATTCTTTGCTGCTCTTTAATTAGTTTAATCCAAATGACTCCATTCATTGTATTAATTCTTCGTTTAAAAAATGTCCTGCACTTCCTGTTGTAAAGTTTTGCTGCATGCCTATTTATTCACTAAACAAAAATCATCCGCGAAAAAACAAAAAAAATGAAAGAAAATATATTAACTAAATATTTAATGTTATTTAAATAAAACAAAATTATTTAAAGTTTCTCTATCAAAATAAATAAAATAAAAAATTTAAATGGAAAAACTTCGAAAACAAATAATTTTAATTTTTTCTTAATATTGGATAAAGAATTTAATTGTAAAGCCCGCGGAGCGGGCAAACATACTAGTACAAATATATCGAACAATTAATTTTGCCAATACTCTATCGATTTCTTAAGATATGCTATATTCCGAAAGACGTTACCCGCTTGGCAAGATTAAATTGGTAACACAGGCAACAAAACTCAACAATCATGGTATTATCACAAATAAAATATAATCGAACGAAAATGTTAGAGCATTCAAAAATTATCGAAATTTAACATTGTTAACATTTAATGAGAAAGAAATTTATTTATTTCTAATTAAAAAAATTGTACCTGGACGCCCAACAATGGCCTCTGGAGGCCTTCCAAGTTCAAGACACCATTGTAAGGGACCAGCTCCTTCAACCTAGCAGTTCCCTCCTCCTTGGTCAGCTCATCAACACTGATCTCCTCCGCCGCCGCGACCACCACCTCGACACCATCCATGTCATCATCGTACTCCACCTTAAACACACCATCCTCGTCCTTCCCCAGCTTCCCCGCAAGTTGATGAAACTCCTCGAGAACCAAAGCAAGCCCATCTTTCATTTTCACCACAAGATCATCAAAATCAACCGCCCCTTTGTAAATCATCAGCTTCTGGTTATAGTAAAAGGCTATGTAAGGGAGATCAAAAGTCACCAGCTGACACTCTCTTCTTCCCACTGCTTTCTTGGGCTTCACATGGCTTGTGCTGATGATCTTCGCCTTCAACATGTTCTTGCTCACCTCTTCTTCCACAGCTTGAGTCCCCATGATTCTTTTTTTTGATTGAAATTTTTTATTTGTTGGAGATGATGTGATGGTAATGATACAGAGAGGGAGAGATTTATATAGAGATAAAGAAGGGGAGATGAGGCAATGTGGATTGAGGTAAATATCTTTGAAAAATTACAACTACCTGCTAGCTTATGTGGTTGGGAGAGCATTAATGGGATTCATGAATACAGTTGTGAGACATTAATTCTGCTTGCTGCTGTATTGTTGGTTTCGGTGGGAGTTGAGTTGAGATCCCAGTACTCTGTTATCTGATATCTCTCATTTATAGCCCCTGTATTGCTTTTTTACATTTTTCAAATATTGGACGTTTGACACTTTTTAAGTGCATAGTTATGATTAATATTTTTAAAATTTTCTTTTTGTGAATTAAAGTATAAGATTAATATTTTTATTAAAAAAAAATTAAAAATAATAATTCCAAATATACAGTCAAATTTTTTAGAATTGTGTGTCAAAAAATTAAACGTCAAATATTTGAAAACAGGTGGAATAACTAGTTCGTTGGTGGATATTAAAAAATCAAACATGAATTGTGTTCAAGAATATTGAGAGAGATATGGGGGATATATCATAGGTTTTGTTTGACATAGGTTGGATTTTAATTTTTATTACTCTCTTCGTTTCTTCTTAGTTTGGTCATTTGAGATGTCGGGACTGTTCGAGACAAATGATTAATTTACGATAAATATATAAGACCAAATATATATCTTGTTGGATTCGTATTTATGAATATTTTAATACGATAAAATTTTTAAATTTTTATATTTAATACTAATATAAAACCAAAGATATTAACGATAGAAAGTGTGCATTGGTAAACGTGTCCAAGGCAAATGAGAAAAGTAATAAGGGACGGAGGAAGTATTGTTATGCAATGATGTTGAAAAATATATTAATAATTAATTGATAACCGGAAATAGAAGAGTTAAATCTAATAAAAAACTTATAAAATTGATAATTTCCTTTTATAAAATCCAAAACTTTGGGTATAACAAATATTTAATAAATTATTATAAATGATATTTAAAGAATAGATCTAATTTAGAGTAAAAAATGAACACTGTTAATATTTATAAACTTTTGTCTATATTAAATCTTTTGAATCGGGGTTATATTTGTGTCACAGAGGCAGTTTGGCTGGGGATATGAGGAATATGAAATCATTTTTAGTTGGATTTTTTTAATCTTCATTCCCATGGTACGAGTATCATTATTACTGTTCTTTTCTTGTTTTTTAAAAAGATATTAACAATAATAACAGAAAAAATATTTATACGTACAAATAAATGTCATCATTAATAATAAAATATTTATAATTTTTTATTAAAAAAATAATTTAATTTAATTAATAACATGATAATATTTTTAAATTAAATAGATTCTGATTCTTAATTACTTGACTGACCAAACCACCCTTAAGAATGGACCAATACCGTAACGGACTAATTAAAATCAAAATGTCATTTGACGGGAAATGTCACCCAAGCATTGATCCAAGATTGTGTTTGTGCAGACTTTAAAATAATTTTTAGGTTAGACTATAAAAGTTTATTTATTTAAGAAAAATTAGGCCTAGCATAAAATCAAAAATTAGCGGTTATTATTCTTTTTATAATTATATATATAAGTTAATATCGTCATTTAAATATAATATATATCAATTTCATTTTCCAAATAATTCAAAAATTATTTATAATGTGAGATTTTTAAAATATTTACACTTATTATTATAATAATAACTTTAAATTTAAAATTATTATTGAACATAAACTTATGTTAAGACATTATAATATATATTACTTTATTATATTAATTGAAAATAATATATATTATTATTATTATTTATTTTAATTTATCAAAAATAAAATATATCATAGAAATATGATAGTTGGTGTGGAATCTTGTCTAGCACAAGGGAATTATTCAGAATTATAAAAAGAGGATTATCTCGTTGAAGTTGATTTTTTTATATATAATCTATGTAATTATAATTATTATTATATATTTAATTTTTCTTTGCTAAAAATTATGTATGGTCGGAGATTTTTTTAATATTATTGTGTAATCATCATTTACCTGTGTATATCTTGATATTATATTATTAATTATAATTTCTTGTAGATCAATTTCACTAAAGTTAAATGATTATCAATATTGCTATATTTTTTTAAAAAAATTGATTTTTAGTGTTAAAATATTATTAGCGGTTCAGTATATAACTCCCTTCAAATTTTACTAACTTTTTGTCTAAGACTTTTAATTTTAATTGATTTAATAATATGACTAATTGTGTCAAAAAAAAATGACTAATTGATTTAATGATATGAGTGTATGAACAACTTAATATTCAGTCCTATCATTTATGTTGAATATAGTTATGCACGTGATAATTTTGCAAGTGAATTAAATTAAATTTTATTTTTAATTTAATAAATTAAAAAGATACCCGAAATTTAATACAAATTATTATGAAAAAGGAAAAAGGAAAAAGAACATGAATAATTTAATTTGAATATTTTCGTATTAATGTCTATCTATGTTTGCAACCAGTTACAGGGACCAGAAATGACTTAACACCACCGGAGGGTCCGAGGGTCTGGAGCCCTTTCATGTATGATGTATTCATATCATGCCATGTATGATATATTGTGTTTTCTTGGTGATGCTAGAACAATAATTTCAATATTTGTTTCTGTCGTTTATATTTACAGGTTTCACCGAATTAAGCTGCTGTTAATTTTGCAGTAACATATAAAAATAAAATTCATGTAAAAAGTCACAGTGTAAACCACATTCACGAATTCATGACAGTCCCGGACCAAAGTCAAGTTTGAGAGCGATAAAGTAGTTAGCAAAAAGTAGTTTTGTGGTTGAGGTTTTATGTGTTGTACACTAGTCATTTACTTCGTATTTAGATTGATTAATTGATAGTACTAATGTTGCCGCAAGTAGTTAGCGCTCCAGCAGTTTAGCGTTTTCAGCTTTCAACTAATTTGTGGGTTATGTTTTTCTTCATACTTTATTTTCAAACTCTTCGACCTTATATATATCATCCATCATCAAATTGATACTGATCAAAAATACTTTTTCGAAATCCAAACCGAATCTGTAATTTGGTTACAATTTTGATTTTCAATTTTTTCACTTTCAATTTTGTCGAAAAGTCAAAGTGAATTTAAGCGAAACGAACCATCTTCTGTTCTACCTGCTAGATGCCTATATAAGCAATACTTGAAATTAGAGAACTTGCATTCATATATTTATTGTTTTCATTTTTATTTTAAATTATTATAGCTAAAATATATATATTTATCGTCAAATTGCAACCTAATTGATAATAATTAAATAGATTTTTTTGAAATCAAAACTGAATCTATAATTATTGTGTATGTATAATCCATTGCCATAACACGTTGATAATAAATCATTTTAAAATATTTTAATTAACATAATTTATTAAGTGTACAGAATTTTTCATAATGACTTGTGGTATTTGAGATTATTCGAGAGAGAAAAACTCCTTTGCTCATGATGTTCATCAAGCCCTAAATAACCGAGTAAAAGAATTAGCAATATTAATGCTATGGAGCTCATGAACGACAACATCCCTACTCTGAAAGCGATTACATTTATGCGATTGCCCAAAAAAATAATAAAGGACAAAACAACATCAATTGAATACTCCGAACGCTAGGCAGCAACCGATTTGTAAAAGATCGAAGACCAATTACACATATAGGTTGTGGTTGGTTAGAAAGTAAAGGATGTTTATTTATGAACAACAAAGAAGGGCATTCATAATCATATTTTGATTGTGGCCATGTGACTTTTCACCAATTTTTATATCGGGTCCATGTGATATTTAAAAGCCAAGTATTATACATGAAGGCATCCATGTGATTCCTATGTAACATCCTCTTCTCAATTGTGAATTACTATTTACCTTTTATAACTATTTTTTATTTTTTTATAGATTTTTATACGTATCTTAAGAAGTTTGATTAGTTAAACATATTATTTTTATACTATTAATAAATACAGATATCGTTGTTCAAATGTTAAGGTAATATTTTTGAATATTTGATCAAAGCCCTTCTACAAAATAGAAAAAAGAGTTAAAAAAAAAAAAAAGAGGCTTACACAAAGTCATACTTCAAATCATTCACCACTTGTCGTTTTCTCATTGGTGATTTTTAATGATAAAAATAGAGACATAATTAAGGTACACATTTTTGTTTCATAGGATTGGAACTAATACGAACCGCTACATTTCTGTAGGCTTTTCTTAGATTCTTACTAATAGTAGCTTTCGTTTTCTAGTTTTAAGAACTTAATAAGTCACCATCTTATATATGAATGGACATTATTAACTAACATTTCATGGAAGATTAGGATCTAGTGGATACCTGTCTCATAAATTTTGATGGGGAATGTTGATTAGATTCAGGAGCTAAGTACTAGTTAGGCAACATGACATGTCTAATTTGTCAAATATACTAAGTGCCATAGAAATTAGTCTTCAATTTGCTCACCATGAGGATGTCTTCATATTTGTTTCATCTTAAGCCGGGGATAATCAAAAAAAATTGTCGGGGCGCCGAGTGAAATCTAAGTATACGAATTACTATTTATTTAATATTTTTTGATTTGATGAGCAGATATCGTATTAATAATAACAATAATAGTAATAATCTAACTTGGTGGTATCCCCAACAAGCCATCATGCAACTTAATTGGGTTGTGCCCTAAGCTTAGGTGGAACCAAAACTTTTGAGAAAATCTTAAAAATTCAAATTAAAGAACCCTAACAAATTACAAACTCAAACTTAATATTCCCTCCGTTTCAAATTACATGTCCACTTTCAAAAATCACATAATTTATAAAAATTGGATTTCGAGAAAAAAAAGGTGTATTAAGTCATTAATTGAACGTAATAAGTGCCATATGGTTGACCTTGTAAATATAAATTTGAAATATGTGAAGCTGAGTTGATTTTAGAAATATAATTTACATTGAAAATTGAAGTGGACATGTATTTTGAAATAAACTTTCTTTTTTAAGGTGTACATGTATTTTGAAACGGAGAGAGTAATAAATCTTAGTGAGTCTTAGGGGCTGTTAGGCCGATTAAACTCACTATATATAATAATATAGTGAACACAATCCAAGACAAACACAAGTATAAGAGAATAATTCAATAAACTCTTATTCACAAAACGCAGTAGTTTACAAATAATCTCTTAGTGATTTATACTTTATCACTAAGAGCTGCTAGGTTACACGAATACTATTCAATCGATAACTCATCTAGAGTAAACCCTAAGCTGTGTTTATATACACAGTTACATGATATCTACTGATTGATTTACAATTATCTGCTTCCTAAAATAATCTAATCAGTAGCTATCCTTCTGCTGTCCTGATCTGCACAATCTCTCTTGATCTTTATCTTCCTTACTTAGTCAGATATGCTCCTGAAAACCAGCCGCCTGCAAACTCTGATCATCGCTTAAACTCTGATCCAGCTGGCAGTTGTTAAACTCTGATTTCCAGCTAAACTCTGATATTTGCTTCTGCACACTAAACAAGTTAGATACCTATGACATCATCAAATATGTAACAATCTCCCCCAACTTGTACATTAGACAGAATGAACAAGTTCTATATATTTACTGATGATGTCAAAAACAATCAAGGACAAATGCATGAAGTAACTGATCTGCATAAATAAATTAATACTCACAGAATAGGCAGAACTAATTACAACTTACAGATCACAGCAGAACTAATTATTCAATCAGTCTATACCCATAGCTCTCCTTAACAAACTTGGTAATCAGATCTTCTTCAATTTGTTTCAGAGTTTGTATCATTTGAGCTTTGACAGTCTTCAATTCTTCATCTTCATCTCCTGTCTGGTATATGGCTGATCTCAAAGCATTAGCTTTGCTTCTCTTCATTGCTTCTCCCAACTGAATGACTCTAGGCCTGTCTGCTTCATTATTATAACCCAAGATTCTGGTGTTTGCAATAGTCTCCATGACAGAGCTATTCTTTTCCATGCTGATTTCAGTACCATCATCTTGAGATATTTGTGGAATGTATTCCTCATCAGACTTTATTCCATAGAATCTTCTCTTTTCACTGATTGTTTTCTTCATCAGATCTGACCACCTCTGAGTAGCTTCATTCTTGATCTCCAACATATAGTGAAAATGCTCCAGTTCTCTCAGAGATTTCAGCAATAAATCAGCTTCTGATATCCTGTACACTCTGCCAGATTCTAGAAATATAGCAATCTTTTCTTTATCTTCTTTCCCATCATGAGTGTCTACCAGAATCTGTACTGACTCAACTTTGTCAAGATCTTTCTGTGTAACAGCTTCTCCTACTTTTTCAGTCAGAGAATAAGGATCTCTGAAAGTAGTTGCTGAGCCTGTTTGAATCTTTTCTTTTCTGTGACCAAGACCAGTCCAGTCATAAGCTTCTTTTCCTCTAGTTCCATGAGATCTGATTCTGGTGAGCAGTGAACTTTCTTTGTACAGATTTGTACCAAGACTCCCATATAAACTCTTTTTCTTCTTCTGATCTTGAGTCTTCTCAGAATTTAACTTTAACCAAGAGGCTTTAGTGTCTTCAACTTTCTCTTCTTCAACTGAAACTTTAACTTGAGCATTGTCAGAGGTTAAAGCTATATCAGATATTTGCTTGCTTTCACCTCTTCTTCTTCTGATTAATCCAGCTTCTCTTTCTATAACTTGATCAGATACATCAGTAATTATATTTGCATTTCTGCTCAGCTCTAGCATCCTCTTAGAAGGAATCTCTGATGCTATCTTGATCATTGACTTCTTTATCACAGGAGTAGCTGAAGGAACTCCATCAACAGGTTTCTTTCCTTTGTCTGCTATATCAGATTCAGATTGAGTCTGAGATCTAGTTCTTGGTCTGTTGATATCAGTGTAGTTTACTTCACTGATTACTATTCCCTTTTGCTTTGGAATTTTCTGCTTCTGAGAGGAATCAGTAATCTGTCCTTGCTCATCAGACTTTGTTTTGCTGACCTTCTTCTTCTCAGCAGCCAATCTTTCTTCTTCAAGTCTGATGGCCTCAATGTCAACTCCTGGATTTTCTTTTTCAAAAATTTTCCTTGCCATGGCTTCATCAATTGCTTGCAAGGAAGGAGATTTATAGAAGAGAGTGGTTTCTTTGCCTCTGAACTTCAGAGTTTGACAAAATTTCTGAGACTCAGGGTCTCCAGCTTCAATTAGCTTTTCAGCTTCAATAACCAGTTTTTCTTTCTTCTTCTCCACTTCAGAGTTCACAAGATCTATCTCTTTAGATATAGCATCTGAATCTCTGACAGCTTTGGTTATGCTCTGAGCTTGAGTTACAACAGTCAACTCCATGGATTTGTGTTTTTGAGAATCTCTGGGTGGTCTCTCAGAGTTTACTACTGCTTCTCTATTGTTCTTCTTTGTTTCTTCACTTCTCTGCAGCAACTTCAGCTTTTGCTGTTTGTTCATTTCCCCTTTTTGTTCCTCATCATCATCTGGCTTTTTTCTTTTTAATTTCTGATCAGGTTTGCATTTGTCTTTGAATGTTTTCTCCCCCTTTTTGACATCAGCAGAGGTGAGAACCTGGACCAGCTGTGCTACAGAAGCACTCAAATCTGCCAGAGTATAATTCATTGAAGCCTGAGCAGCTTCAATAGAGACAAGTCTATCTTCCACTGAAGGTGTTGTGGTTCTGCACATTCTGTGATTATAGGACAAGTGACAGATTCTCCTTCTGGCAGACTCAGAGAATGGAAGAGGAGAACCTGGAACTGCAGGAGCTATAAAGGGAGTGGATTCCCTAACTGGTGACAGTGTTTTAACTGGGAAATCAGCCCTTGCTGGTGAAGTTTCTCTGACTGGCTCAGAGATTATAGGGGTTGATGTGACTTCTGTCCCATCATCATCATCTGCAAGAAAAATACTCAGAGTATGTGACTCTAGAGCTTCAGTAGCTGCCTGAGAGGTTTCTGCCATTTGAATCTCCTGAACAGGAGCTGCAACAATATCATCAGGTTGAACTAAAGAGTCTTGAATTAGCTGAAGGACCATTTCTATTTGTGCATCCTCTGATTGACCAGGTGCATCAGATGGTTTTTCTGATATGTCAGTATCAGCTGCAATTTTCTCTTCAAGTGGCATTGCAGAGATAGGTTGAATCAAAAGTGGCTCTGCAGAGTGATCAGAGAATGGAATCAAGGGTAGTTCAGGATCCTCTGACTGTGGTGGTTCCACAGTCAGATCAGTAATAGAGGTTGGCTCTATTTTCTTTCTCAGTCTCTTTGCTGGTGGAGGAGGAGGAATGTCTTCTTCTGACTCAGAATCTGAGATTTTCTGAAGAAATCTTCTTTTTCTGAGAGGAGGGGAGGGTTTGGTTGGGGATTTAGAAGACCTGAGAATCCTCTTGGGTGAACATTTTTCAACTGGTTCTTGTTGGGAAGAACCAGAGGGTAGTGTGTGAGTAGATTTTACAACTGGCCCCTTTTGGGAAGGACCAGAGGTTGGGACTGGTTCTGGATCAACAGTAGAAGGTGAAGGCTGTGGTGCATTCTCATCAGAGAATAGAGCTGAATACTTATCAGGTAGAGCTGCTCTTAATTTATCCTGTACAGTCACAGGAATGGCAAATACAGGCACCTGTGGTTTCTTGCTATCTTTCTTAATAAGATCAGTAAAGGCACGTTTGGTGATCTTA
Source organism: Daucus carota subsp. sativus (assembly GCF_001625215.2). Classification (NCBI taxonomy): domain Eukaryota; kingdom Viridiplantae; phylum Streptophyta; class Magnoliopsida; order Apiales; family Apiaceae; genus Daucus; species Daucus carota. Next base: position 37,061,773 of record NC_030386.2, on the reverse strand, counting down.
AAGGGTAATTCATTACTAGTTTCAGGAATGGGCACATCAGGAAAACAATAAGAGAATATAAGCTGACAGAATCTAGCATAATAGACTATATTCATATTCTCTTTTCTCCTATCACCAATGAATCTCAAGATAGATGTAGCAATATCAAATTTGAGATTATGAATCAGAGAGTACCCAATCTGTTGACTGAAGATGGGGATGGCATCAAAGTTGCTACATTTGTTGCCGAAAGCCCTGGTAATACAATCATAAAAGAAGCTCCACTCCTTGCAGAGATGTGGACGCTTAAGTTCCCCCATTTTGTCTGTGCTTGCAGAATACCCGAGAAAGATCATCATATCACGCAAAGTCTGAGTAGGTACTGAAGCATCATATTTCTTTTCTTCAGGAAGATGAAGAGCCTTCCTGATGGTTGCTGGTGAGATAGCATACTCTTGACCTTCATAGTTGCATGTAAGAGATGGAGAACCATTTTCACCTCCATCATCGTAGTTTGCTGATCTCCAGAGAGTGAGGACTTGAGAAGGAGAGATTAGCTCTGGTTGAGTCAGAGCATACATCAGCTCACTGTGAGCTAAGAAATCTTGAATAAGATGAAACTCCTTGGGTGCTTCATCATTATCCAGAATAGCTGAGTAGTTGTTGGTGACAAATTTTGCTCCATTGTACTCGAAGGCAGTAGTCGACATGATTTCTGAAACAAAAATGAGAGTTTGAGGTTATGCAGGTGTGGTGTTTGACAAAATGTTGGAGAGAAATCGTGAAGAGGGTTTGAGAGAGAGAGAGAGTAAAGATCGTGTGTGAGAAATGAAAAATTTCAATTTCTGACAAGATATATATGTATACGCATGTTGGTGTGAGATAAAAGCTGTAGTGGGGCACGTGGCAGGTTCTAAACGGTAAAAAGATGTGGTAGTGGAGAGGTAATTATGAGTGGCGTGTGAATCTGAACAAACATGCACCGGTTACCAATAAGACACAAATAATTACCGTGTTTTTCTCCACTCAGGAATTCAAATGGTTTTTCTACCGTTTGATAATTAAAATCTAATATTACCTGACCAAAATATTTATTTTAACTCGGACTTCGATCAGAGGCTGACCATTGACCAGAGTTTAAATAAATGACTTATTAAGTGACAAACCAAAGAGAGATTATTGAATCTTGTAATGGAGAGAGATAAATATTCAAGGTTTTAACAACACTTGCTCCTCAGAGTTTGCAAATATTTATTGAACTCTAGTCAAAAATTACTCGAAGCCAAAGAAAAATTGTTAATCACAGAAGTGGAGTGAGGTGTGTGTTAACATGAATATTCTAATGTCACAGAGATTGTCAAATTTCTTAACTAATATTAGAAAGAATCAGATAATAAGAAAATGTTTTAAGCATCTCATAAGCCGAGTTTCTCACAAATGGATCAGAGTATACTTATTTCTTCTCTTGGAATCACAAATGTCTTTTGAAAGGAAACTCCTCATGGTAAGTGAGTCATAACCTTTATTTAGACTTTTTGTTTTCTCAGAGTATTTCTCCAGTAATCAGAGAATGTGAAAAGTCACCAAAAAAAATTGTTTCAATTTTTGATGCATTTGCTTAATACCAGCAGTGCACTTGGTTCTTTCCTTTCACAAATTTTCTAAGATCTCAAAGGAGTACCTGAGATTATTTCTTTTGTTTTTCTTTTCTTTTGATTTTCTTTTCTGAGAAGAAATATCTTGGGGATCCATAACTGAAATATATTAACTCTTAGCTCATAAGAGGAGAAAAGCAGATTCTTTTCTGAGTACATATCTAATATTTAAGAAGTAAGACAGTCTAGGTAACAAAATTAACTCATGTGTTGTGTGTTAAGGATTTCCACAGCTGTAATATCACAAAGTTCAGACTTTAGAGAGGCTTATGACTAGATTCAATTAAGTGCAACATATTCTTCACAGGAATATCTTTCATCAAGAAAAATTCAAGTAATCAGAGTTTGTCGGGTCAGAGTTTAAATATCAGAGTTTATCAAATCAGAGTATAATCATCAGAGTCTTGATCAGAGAATAACAGATGCAGTTGTAGATCATGTTAACAATAACAAACATTAACAGATATAGTATTATGCAATGTATCAGAGTTTAGAGAGGACCAGAGATCATCCCTAATTCGTTTACAAGCCTTGTGAATGTTGCTTCAGCCAGAGGTTTGGTGAAGATATCTGCCAACTGCTGATCTGTTGGAACAAAGTGAAGCTCTACTGTTCCTTCCATCACATGTTCTCTGATAAAATGATACCTTATGCTGATGTGCTTGGTCATGGAGTGCTGTACTGGATTTCCTGTCATAGCAATAGCACTTTGGTTATCACAATAAATAGGAATTTGAGTCAGAGTTAACCCATAATCCAGTAGTTGATTCTTCATCCATAAAATCTGAGCACAGCAGCTTCCTGCAGCAATATACTCTGCTTCTGCAGTGGATGTGGAAATAGATTTTTGTTTCTTACTGAACCAAGAAACTAATCTTCCTCCTAGAAATTGACAGCTCCCACTTGTACTTTTTCTGTCTATTTTGCATCCTGCAAAATCTGCATCAGAGTAACCAATCAGTGTAAAGTCTGATTCTCTGGGATACCAGAGTCCCATCTCAACTGTTCCCTTGAGATATTTGAAAATCCTTTTGACTGCTACAAGGTGTGGTTCTCTTGGATCTGCTTGAAATCTTGCACAAAGACAGGTTGCAAACATGATATCAGGTCTACTAGCAGTCAGATATAGAAGTGAGCCTATCATACCTCTATAGTTAGTAATTTCTACTGGTGATCCAGTATCTTTATCTAACTTAGTGGCAGTTGCCATTGGAGTGGTGGCAGCTGAGCTATCCTGCATGCCAAATTTCTTTAGCAAGTTCCTGGTATATTTAGACTGATTAATGAAAATACCCTCATCAGTCTGTTTGACTTGAAGTCCCAAAAAGTAGCTCATCTCTCCCACCATGCTCATTTGATATCTGGACTGCATAAGCTTAGAGAATCTCTCACAGAGTTTAGGATTAGTAGACCCAAAAATAATATCATCTACATAAACTTGTACTAACAGCAGATCATTACCATGGTTGAGATAAAATAGAGTTTTATCAATTGTACCTCTGTTGAAACCACTGTCCAAAAGAAATTGAGCCAGAGTTTCATACCATGCTCTTGGTGCTTGCTTTAGTCCATACAGTGCTTTATCCAATCTGTAGACATGATCTGGAAATTTAGTGTCCACAAATCCTGGAGGTTGTTCAACATATACTTCTTCCTCCAGCTCCCCATTGAGAAAAGCACTCTTGACATCCATCTGAAACACTTTGAATTTCTTGTGTGCTGCATAAGCCAAGAAAATTCTGATTGCTTCCAATCTGGCAACTGGGGCAAAAGTCTCATCATAGTCAATTCCTTCTTGTTGAGAGTATCCTTTAGCCACCAGTCTGGCTTTATTTCTTGTAATTACACCATCACTGTCTGTTTTGTTCCTGAAAACCCACTTAGTACCAACAATTGATCTGTTCTTTGGTCTTGGTACAAGTGTCCAGACTTTATTTCTCTCAAATTCATTTAACTCCTCCTGCATTGCTGTTACCCAGTCTGCATCCTTTAAGGCTTCTTCCACTTTCTTTGGTTCTGTTTGAGATAAAAATGAATGAAATAAACACTCATTTGCTGTTGCAGTTCTGGTTTGTACTCCAGCATCTGGATTCCCAATAATCAGATCTGGTGTATGAGACTTTGTCCATTTTCTTTCATGTGGCAGTTGATTTCTGGAACTAGATCCTCCCCCATGATCCATGCCAGTATCATTCTGAGTTTCTGATGCCTCTCCCCCATTATCCATGCTATCTCCATGAGCATTCTGAGTTTCTGATGCTCCCCCTGAAGATGTGTTCTCCTGATTCTCTGATGTAGAGTGATCAGAGTTTGAGGAGTCAGAATCAGAGTTTGTGTTTTCTGCCGAGTCTGCAACATTTTCATTCAGATTTTCATTTTGAAAGTGCTCCCCCTCAACATGTGCTTGAGGTTGGTGATTAGAAGTGACATGCTCTGATATTGTCTCAGAGTCAGAGTTTATGGAATCAGAGAATGCATCTTCATCTTCAAATCTCAGTTGCTCATGATCTTCAAAATCTTCCATTCCAGTTATTTTCTTATCATCAAAGGATACATGAATGGATTCCATGATTACCCTTGTTCTCAGATTGTAAACTCTGAAGGCTTTTGTTGATAGAGGATAACCAACAAAAATTCCTTCATCAGCTTTTAAATCAAATTTGGTTAGCTGTTCAGGATGATTTTTCAGAACAAAACATTTACATCCAAAAATATGGAAGTATTTGAGATTTGGTTTTCTGCCTTTAACCATTTCAAATGGAGTCTTCCCATGTTTGTTAATCAGAGTTGCATTTTGGGTGAAACAGGCAGACTGCACAGCTTCAGCCCAGAAGTAAGTTGGTAGCTTTGCTTCCTCCAACATGGTTCTGGCAGCTTCAATCAGAGTTCTGTTCTTTCTTTCAACAACACCATTTTGTTGAGGTGTTCCAGGTGCTGAAAATTCTTGTTTAATGCCATTTTCTTTACAGAACTCCTCCATTTTAAAATTCTTGAACTCAGTGCCATTATCACTTCTGATGATCTTTACTGCATCTTTAGAGATCTTGTTCAACTGTTTGACATGCTCAATCAATAAAGATGGTGTCTCATCCTTGCTGTGAAGAAAATGTACCCATGTATATCTGGTAAATTCATCAACAATGACCAGAGTATATCTCTTCTTTGCAATGGACATTATATTTACTGGTCCAAAAAGATCAACATGCAGCAGATGATAAGGCTCAAGAATTGAGGACTCAGTTTTACTTTTGAAGGAAGACTTCCTCTGTTTTGCTTTCTGACAGGAGTCACAAAGTCCATCTGGAGTAAAAACTGATTTTGGAAGTCCTTTCACAAGATCTTTCTTCACAAGCTCATTTATATTGTTGAAGTTCAGGTGAGATAATTTCTTGTGCCAGTTCCAGCTTTCTTCAATACTGGCTCTGCCAAGTAGACAGATTTCAGAGCTTTCAGAATTTAAAGATAGCTTAGCTTCATAGATGTTGCCATGTCTGTATCCTTTCAGAACAACTTTTCCAGTTCTTTTACTAATGACCTCACAGTGTTCTTCCAAGAAATTGACATGATATCCTCTGTCACAGATTTGACTTATGCTCAGCAGATTATGCTTAAGTCCTGAGACAAGAGCTACAGATTGAATGATGACATTTCCAAGATTGATATTGCCATATCCCAAAGTTTTCCCTATGTTGCCATCTCCATAAGAAACATTTGGGCCAGCCTTCTCCACAAAGTCTGATAGCAGGGCTTTATTTCCTGTCATATGTCCAGAGCATCCACTGTCCAGAACTAGGATGTTTTTCCTGTTGCCCTGCAATCACATACATAACTAATGATTAGTTTTAAGGACCCAGACTTGCTTGGATCCTTTGTTCTTGTTAAGTTTGTTAACACTAGCAGCGGAAGATTTATCAGAGTTTATATCAGAGTTTGTGCTAACAGACTTTTTAACAGATGCTGAACTAGGAGAATCAATCTTTTTCCTCAAAGAGGGTTTTAATTCATAATAATCATAATATAAACTATGGTATTCCTTACAAGTGTAAATGGAATGCCATAAACTACCACAATGAAAACAAGGATTCTCTGGTCTAAATCTAGTATTCCTAGTCTTAACTTCTGATTTTGGAGACATAGCATTTATGTCCTTATTTTTCCTGCAAAAAGAAGCAAGATGATTAGGATTACCACAATTATGACAAGTTTTCCTAGGAGCATTTGGAACAGGCATGTAATTGTTGCTTTTGTTTATTCCAACCTTTCCATTCCTGTTTTTCCTAGGTTCCTTAATCCTGTTTTCTTTCTTAACCTCCTTGAGTTTATGCTTAAGCTGTTTCTGAGTCATTAAACCAATATTAACCTGTTTAGGAGTATCAGTCTTTGATTTGTCCTTAGTCTTTGATTCTGAAACAAATCTTACTGGAACTACCTTAGGTTTTTCAATTTTAATGGTTTCTTGTTTATATGACTCAGCTTCATTTTTATCAGAGTAACCTAACCCTTTCTTCCAGTTTCCACTTTCTAAGATATTCTGAGTAGTCTTACCTGAGTTAGTCCAAGTTCTGATTATCTCTCTTTCCTTAACAAGTTCTGATTCAAGAGAAGCATTTTTCTTTAAGAGTTCATTTTTAACAAAGATAGCATCATCCCTTTCCTTCTGAACTTCTAGCATCAGAACTAATTCCTTTTCAAGATAATCATTCCTTTTCTTGACATTTAAGTTCTCAGATTTTAGTCTTTCATTTTCTAAAGTCTGATCTCTATAACTAACATGCAGAGTTTTAAGAAACAATCTTAACTCAGTTATATCTTCAGTATCAAAGGCAAGAGTGGAATGAGGTACCTTTGTTTCAACAGTCTCAGTGCTGTTGTCCATATTTGCCATCAGTGCATAGTTGACTTCATCTTCTGATTCTGATGTGTCTGCCCAGCTTCCTTTCTTTGTGATAAAGGCCTGTTCCTTTTCTTTCTTAGCTTTCTTGCACTCAGTTGCAAAGTGGCCTTTTTCTCCACAATTGAAGCAGGTGTACTTAGACTTATCAGATTTTCCAGATTTTTCTACTTTGCCTTCATTCTTTTTGAAGACCTTTTTGTCAGAGTTTCTGTCTTTGGTTGAGAACTTCTTCCCTTTGTTGAAGTTCTTGTAAGCCATCTTCTTGAAGCTTTTTACCATTAGTGCTGCCAGCTGCATCATCTCAGTATCACTGTCATCAGAGTCTGAAGGCATATCAGAGTCTGAGTCAACATCAGAGTTTGATGACTCAGTATCAGACTTTTTGACATGAGCTTTTCCCTTGCTTTTCATAGTTGATTCTTCTTGAACTTTTAGGGCAACTGGTTTGGGTTTTCCACCATGTCTTTTGCTCCGTTGTTCCATTTCAAGTTCATGAGTTTTCAACCTTCCAAAAATTTCATCCAGGGACATCTCTTCAAGATCATGATTGTCTCTTATAGTGGTCACTTTCAAATCCCACTTTTCAGGAAGAGCAAGCAGAAATTTGAGATTTGAATCTTCCAAATCATATTCTTTGTCCACAAGAGACAAGTCATTCAGCAGCTTGACAAACCTATCATAAAGATCAGTCAGTGATTCACCAGACTTTGAATCAAAGTGTTCATACTCTTGAGTAAGTATGGTTCTTCTGTTCTTTTTGATGGCTTTGGTACCTTGACATCTGACTTCCAAAGCATCCCATATCTCCTTTGCAGTTTTGCACCCAATTACTCTATTGGACATTGCATTGTCCAGAGCACTATGCAACAGATGCTTCACCTTTGCATCTTTACTGATAGATGAGATGTCTTCTGGAGTATAGTCCTTCTTCTCTTTAGGAATCATCTTCTGGGGTTCATCTCCCACTGCAACAGAGAGCTTTGTTGGCATGTGTGGACCATCATAAATTCTATCCAGATATTCTGGATCTGTAGATTCCAGAAACATGATCATTCTTACTTTCCAGACAGAATATTCAGATGCCCTGAGGACCGGAACCCTAAGAGACTCATATCTACTGTTTTGTGATTTCTCAGACATGATTGTGTGATTAAGATCTCACTGTAGGTATATCAACAGAGCTGGCTCTGATACCACTTGTTAGGCCGATTAAACTCACTATATATAATAATATAGTGAACACAATCCAAGACAAACACAAGTATAAGAGAATAATTCAATAAACTCTTATTCACAAAACGCAGTAGTTTACAAATAATCTCTTAGTGATTTATACTTTATCACTAAGAGCTGCTAGGTTACACGAATACTATTCAATCGATAACTCATCTAGAGTAAACCCTAAGCTGTGTTTATATACACAGTTACATGATATCTACTGATTGATTTACAATTATCTGCTTCCTAAAATAATCTAATCAGTAGCTATCCTTCTGCTGTCCTGATCTGCACAATCTCTCTTGATCTTTATCTTCCTTACTTAGTCAGATATGCTCCTGAAAACCAGCCGCCTGCAAACTCTGATCATCGCTTAAACTCTGATCCAGCTGGCAGTTGTTAAACTCTGATTTCCAGCTAAACTCTGATATTTGCTTCTGCACACTAAACAAGTTAGATACCTATGACATCATCAAATATGTAACAGGGGCCGTTTGGTTCGATTTAAGGAAATGGAATGAGATTCAGAAAGGAAAACAAAGAGAAAGGAAAGAAATGATCCTTAATTGTATTACCTGTTTGGTTTTGATCCGGAAACGGAATGAAAAATTATATGATTATTTCTATATTTGATTTTTAAATATTAAATAATATCAAAAGAGTCAAATATATTTACGTTTATAATTTGATATATTTTATTATTTAAAAATTTCATTAATTTTATAAATATCTTGACTTATAAATTATATTAAAATTATTTTTAATATGTAAAAACTAAATTAAAATTTATTTTTGATCTTCAAAAATATTTTACATATTATTTTTTAATGTTAATGATTTTTGAAATAAATTATAATTGAAAATAAAATAAGAATCAGGAAAAGGAAAAGAAATACCTGGCGGGGGGGTGGGGAATGGATCGGGAGGGATTTGGGGTAAACCTAAAACCAAAATAAGGGAAAGAGAATGACAGATTTCATGAAACAAACAACAACAAAGGGAATGAAACAGGTTGTTTCCCTTTCCCTTTGTCAGTTACCCCTGACCAAACGGCCCCTCAGTGATTTAGGGAATAAATCGTTGATGTCAACTCCAACAGTAAACTTTATATCCGTTCCCTATTATTATTTTAATAATAATTTTGAGGGAAAGAAGAGGCCAGAGGAGAGAAAAGATAAAAGAAAGGAGAGAGATTAATTTTTATTCATAAATATTAAATAACTAATAACTAGAGGTTACCTTAAAAATAGGTAATGGTTAACAGATTTGAGCATGATTAAATAGTGTTGTACTATCTCTTTTTAATACATTGGCCCTGTTTGGGGATTAGCTGTTAGCGGATTGAGTTAGCTGTTTTGACTAGCGGATTAAAATAGATATTTTGACTAGCGGATTGAATTAGTTGTTTCTCGTAAAACTGTTTGATTAATAGCTGATTGATTAGCTTTTTCTGACACAAACCAAAACATCTAACCCAAAAAGCTTAGCTTTTTCAAAATTAGCTTTTTGGGTCCAAACCTCTATTTTAATCCGCTAACTACCAAACACTTGTATTGGCGGATTCTAGTGGTCAAACCTCTAACTAATCCCAAATCTCTAATTTTGCCCCCAAACCTCTAACTTCCAAACAGGACCGTTATCCAAAAAATGTGAGTTTAGAAATAGATAACCCATCAGACTTGCTCGTACAGTACACGATGAGTCGGCAAATGCGCTGGGCTATTAGCTATACATGTATGGTGAAGCCCAATACGAATTTTTGGGTCATCCAATCTTAAACAATGATACCAATTACTGTATCTAAAACTAAGATCCATCCACCTCCCGGATAGTATATAAAATTTGTTGAACTCTCAGCCCACCTCCCAGTAAAATTTATCGATGTTGGGTGTTTCGATGATATTTGCCATATTGCAAGATAATATGAGATAGAAGGGAGTATGGTTAAATTGTGATTTTTTTCAAGAAATTAGTTATATTTTTTGTTTTTAATATGTCAACTCACTCATTTTTTAGCCAAGTGTTTTTCATGGTTTTGCTCTTGCACACTATGTAATCTCAGTTACCGAGATCATGTATTGATGTGAACACACCGATATCATTTTAAGTTTTCTTGATTTTTCCTGAAATTTACATGTCACAGACAGTATTCTGAAAATTGCCGATTTGACCGATTAATTTCTTATAATATGGATGACCGATTCAATTTTTGAAATCTAATTAATCTTTAAATTTTTTTTAATCGAAGTATACACAATGATATATTGAAATTAAAATACTATATTGCTTTGATTATGAACGATTGTATAATTTATGATGTAATTAATATATATTTAAAAATAACTAATATAATAATAACTAAATATTAAATAATATTTCAATTTTATATTTTTTTATGAAACAATATAAAAATAGATGCAAAATGTGATTTAACGGGCAGCCCAAAAGCCCAACTGCTTCAACATCCAACCCAAAAACCCAGCAGCTTCACCACGTAATTAACTATGCGAAAGGGTATAGAGGTAATTAACAAAATATGACCGTTGCTGCTCCAACGATTTATACACGCACTTTCCCAAACAGACATTCACTTAATTCACTTCTCAAAAAATACAAATCAAATCAGAGCGTTCGTGTGTATATACAATAATCGATTGAAGAAACTGCTGTAAATCTCTACTCTCAATTCAACAATTAAGAAGGCCAAGATCGATATTTACTGTGGCAAGTTTGTTTTCTTGCTTAATTACTGCGGTGAATTTTGTGTTTCTTGATTCCAGTTTATGTGGTTTTTAATTGATTGATTAAACTTATTTTTCACATTTTCACTGTATAGTTTCATATCTGAATCTTTGTGAGTTGTTTCACGAGTTATTGTCGCGTTACCGATTAGCGAGTTACATTTTCTTGAACTGTTATGATTTGAAGAGATATGTGACGCCGATAAGTAAGTGTCGGTTATTTCTAGGTTAAAGTATTAGATTTGTTTGATGAGGAATAAATTGCACTTTTGTATTGAAAAATTAGATTGAATGTTTGGATAAGTTCGTAGTATGTGTAAGATTTTTCGAGCGGTTATAATTTACTACTGGTTTGTTGTTACATTTTGTCAAGCACAGTACAAAAAAGATGAACAAAGAAAAACTAGCTAAAGCTTAAGAAACCTTCTTTGTTAGGTAATTCTGGAAACTGTATTTTTTCGGGATTTTGATGGATCTTGTAATTTATATTACTCTTTTATGGGGCTAGCTTATGGTTTAATTGTTTGTGTTTGTGAGATTGTGATTTTTGGGGAAACGGATAGTTTTATGAATCTTAGCGCTCTTTTGACAATTTGTTTGGCTAGTCAGACACTTGTGTCTCAGTGTTACCTGTTTGATGGTTATGCACATATAGCGAGCAAAGCGTTTTAATTTAGAATTTTAATTATTTTAAATATATAGATTGTAATTAGCAAGAGTGAGGTAGAGAAAATATATGAGTTAGCATAAGAAATCATCATAGGATCATGTGACACTAGCACAAGGTTAAGGATGTTGCACAGTGAGTGTTCTCCGCACTTGTGTCCCTTTTATGTAATCATGGAGGCAAAAGTGACGAAGATTTTCTGTGGATGAAGTCAGTTGTATGTGTGAGCTTGTTGGTTTTCAAATGTCATACTGCGATGTATACATTACTTTCTTCTTTCCTTCAGATGACTAGGTTTCTACCTGGTCTGATTTTAAAGTCGGACCTATTTGCTTATTTGTTATATTAATTTGATTTATGAAGTACAACAACTGTTTGAGTGTAGTGCAACAATACCCGACGTTAATATGAACCTGTAGAATGAGGTTGAGATATTCACCTAATCAGCTTTATCTGTTTTTTTGATGCAGAGTATATTAAGGGAGAGCAAAAGGCATGGCAACTCACGCCGGTAATATCGTTCAAGATCAGAATATAAGTTTCAAACTAGATGGTATTTTGGTGTTGACCTTTTAAAGTATATGAATTGCGCTTTCTATAAAAAAACTCAACAGTTTGTTCTGATAATCTGTGCTTATGTACCTATTTTGATTCCAGGTCCTGCTAAGGGCAAAAGCATTGCATCCCAGGGCCAAAAGAAAGGACTTGGTGGAAGGAAAGCGCTCAATGATATATCGAACTCAAGGAAGCCTGCAGCACTTCAGCCATCAAAGAAGCACAACTCTGCTAATGTGATCTCTATAGCTGAAGATTTCTGTATGTCAAAGACCAAACAATCTGTTCTGGGAAAGAAAAGTGTGACCAAGGCTCCAGAGAAACCTCAAGTCAGTGGGAGAAAAGCGCTAATTGACCTCACGAACTCTGGTAATCCATCTGCACAGGCAGTGAAGAAGAGTTTGAGCAAGAACTTGACTGTGGTTGCAGAAGAAGAGCCTCCAAGTGGAGAAGGTTTTCTGCACAACCATCAAAATTGCATCGCATCTCAGAAGGCGGTAGATGTGGATTACTTTCTGATGGCTGTTGGATTACGTGATGGTAAAGATTGTGGTTTTTACTTATCTTAACTCAAATCTTTCCTTAGTCTTACAACTTAAATTAAGTTCAGTATATTTTATATTCGTATGTCCAGATACTTGCATTCAGCTAGCACCATCTCCTAGGGTTCGTCGCTTACCTATGTCAAGAAACTCAAAGGTAGATGTAAATTTATTGCATGTTCTATTGGCACTACTGCAATTATGGACATGCATCTATAATGAATTATCATTTTGTTTTCTTTCAGCTGGAAAGTCCTCTGAAGGAATTAGTAATGGAGGAGATTTTGGAGATGGAGATTGAAGACCAACTCCCTCACTCTGCATTTACCAGTGAATACAACTCAACAGCTTTTGGTACTCCACACTGGCGAAGCCCGTATATCCACCACCGGAACAAGGCCTTTCTTGCAAGTCCAAAATTCATTCTGAAGGAGAGTCCCTGAGCTAATTAAGTTTATTTCGTGCTTCATATGTAAAAGTCGTAGACTAAGTGTTGTTTGTGTTGTTCCTTTCTAGTTCGCTCAAACATGATACTCTCTATGTGATCTGTCTTCTTCACACAGATCAAGGAAGTGAATCCGTTACGCCCTCTTTTACTAGTATAAAAGGAGCATTATCGCTGGTACTGTGTGACTGGGTACTAGTGTTTCCATTATGTATTTCAACTTGTCAAGTTTTTTGGATGTTTGGGAAGACGAATTCGGAGGGCTTGCTTTACATATAACCTTTTTTTTTTTTTTTTTTAATTGACAGATGCTTTACATATAGCAACTTGTATAACTTGTTAAAGCTAAATCTATACTAATGCTGTTTAACATTTATATTTTTGATACTGTGCTTTTTAACTTCTCTATACTGGCGAAGGCAAATGAAAGAAAGGGCATCAGCAAACTTTTTACTCTCAGTAATTTATTTATAATTTTACGAATTGAATATATATTGGTTTACATTTCTCTATCTTTTTCTTAAGTAATTTATAATTCTACGAATTGAATATATATTAGTTCATGGATTTGAAATCAAGAATGAGTTTTTTTTAATTCCAAATCCATATCTCATGTTTGGTTTAAAAGAAAGATAATTCCAAACTCTGCATCTCAACCTCAAAGTATAGGTTTTTTTTTTTTTTTTTAACGAAAGGTTTAGGTTTTTAATAACCAAGAAGGAATGTGGGTATGATAGGGATGTATGGGAATAAATTTCATTTTTAATTCTTTGTCTCTATTTAAGTAATCAAATATATATGATATATTTAAAACTCAAATCGCGTTAGCCCGATTTCTCGTTCCAACTTCATATCCCTCTATGAACCGACGACTCGTAACTTATACATTATTATGAGTCCGTTTGATTGAGTTTAAAATTATACATAATTCAACACGACTTAGAGCCTGTTTGTCCGGGTTTAAAATCATTTTCGACTTTAAACCGAAAAATGTCTTTTTGTTTAATAAGTCGGAAGTCAGTTTAAAGTTACAGACAAGCGAAAAATTAACTTAAATCCAGAAGTTAGTTTGATTTAAACTTTTTCTTGATAAAAATTACTCATAAGCTCAGCCAAACAAGGTCTTGATAAGCCGAGAGTTAGAAAGTGTCTGTTTGAATAATTTTGACTTATTACTGACTTATAAGTTATTAAAAATATAAAAATAAAAATAAAAGGGATTTACGTGTAACTTATCACTTATGGGTAGTTTCATCAAATTTTTATTTAAAAATTAAGCCACTTTGAAAAAATACCTCAAGCTAATTTCCGACTTTAGGTCAATTTCCAGCTTATTCTTGATTTTAAGTCGACTTCTGACTTATTACACACACATATTTTTAAATTTAAAGTTGAAAATGGTTTCAAACCCGGATTGTAAGCCATGCAATTATGCAAACAGGCTCTACTTGACATTTGAATAATTATGTGTGTCATTTATCATATAGATCATGTTTTGTAAAAACTTTTTTATGAAAAATAAAAGCTTAGTTTCATAAAAACTTGATGTTTATATAGTATTTTTTTTTGAGAAAATTAAGTATTTGAGAGGCGCATTACTTATAAATAAAAAGTATTTTCAATCTCTCGAGTAAAAACTTATTTATAAGATATTGAAATATTGGATAAGACACACGGAAATAATTAGGAAAATAAATAATCAACCTATTTATGCTATTTTTATATATTCGGACACCCAGTTATAGTTGGGTTTGATTTCGAATTCCGAGTGGTAGGCGGAGTCAGCATAGGCCTCACAGGCTCGAGGAGTGTTGACCTAGGGCATCAAGGCTTACAATTGTTAATATCGCGAAAACAAGAGGGTAGTTTCGTCAGAACTCCCACCATAAATACGTGGTGATGGGCAACTCTTGTGAGCTCATATATATCCCTTTGTTTTTTTTATAAAACACTCAGCCTCCAGAAAAGATAGATAGATGAGGAAGAAGATATAACAAGAAGATTATAAAGCAATCAATCTCCACCACTGCATTGGGTATCTACAACATATGTATCTATAGGCGTATGTATTACCTTCAATCGATCCAGTGGACTCTGGCTTTGGTTTTGTTTTAAAGGTGTAGAAGATTGAATTGATTTTGAAGATCTCCGATCTGGTTTATAGATCTGGAGATATTGTGGTTCGATTGAAGAATTTGTGTTGATATCTACGGTGTCAGATCGTTGAACGATAATCGGAACACACAGGTATTGAAAAGTACTGTAAATTATATTTTACTGGTTGTTTTTCTTCGATTGAAGTCGAAGATGATTGCTTTAATCTGATCAGTCCATTACTCAACGACTGCGGTGTGGTTTTCTTTAGACTGCATCGGCTTTTATAAGATTCGGAGTTCATCAGCGACTAGTTTTTTGTCTGGAAATCTTAGATCTGGAATTTGGCCTTTAATGGATGCGCATTCTTTTATTGAATTAATCAATTTTGTTGATAAATGGTTGCTGTTTACAGTTCATAAATCTTCTTTGACTTTATTGTGAAGAGGAATTAGGGTTTTCATGTGGATGGAGTGGAGACAAGGTTTCCACCTGGATGGAGTGGAATTAGGGTTTTCAAATTGTTAAATCTTTGGAAGGTGAACTTCATATAGGTATTTCATTACATAGACGTTTTGCCAAAAAAATGAAAAAAAACCCTACATCCGAGTAGGTATCTTTTTGGGAGGCTTCACCGTAAAGCCATCTACAAGTAACCTTAATAGATTCTTATGGTCTTTCTTCAAGAGAAGATGATGATGACAATCTCAGTGGTCTGCTGAATCATCCTTATATTCAGGGAATTTCCAGATAAATTGATGCTTGGGGTTTTTTGCAAGAAAAATATTGTTGGATTAGTAAATAGATTATCTAAATAATATTCTGGTGTTCTATGTTCCTATGGAGGAGGAAAAAAATAAATTGATTAATATACAGAAATTATATTAGAATTCTCCTCTTTTTAGCTGATTGCGGGGTACATCTTCCTTGTTGAGAACGTAAAGTGATTGTAGATATATTACTCTCCATGGAAGATTTGTCCCTTTTGGCAATCAGGATGACAGCACATATAGTAATGCCTACTTGGTTTGCTGCTTTTTTGGTGCGTCGTTGTTTTATGTCATGTGGAGTAGTTTCACACAAGCATGTGTTCTCGTTTTATTAGGCTTATTTATCAAATTGTTATCCAAGGTAAAAATATACTTTGGGCACAGCTGAATGGCTATTTTTTCCACATATATATGTTAATGTTAATTGAAATAATGGTTGCTTGAATCTGTTAATGTATTCACATGTTAAATTTGCTGATTAAGTTTTATTCAATTGCAGCCAATCTAAGACTGTTGTGGCTGTTACTATTTTGTGCACTAATCACTGGAAGGGCGACCAATGTGGGGCTTCTATACATGGTGACTTTCTATATTTCTTTCTAATGTTTATAAAATAATCTCATATCTATAACTGTATGACAGTGGCTGATCCCATATCTTATTAGTCAGTAAAGCAGATTACCCATAATATTTCAATGTTTCAGCAAAATAAAATCCTGGTTGCCCTTTCAACATTGTGTTCCAAGAAACCGAATTTTTTTTGTTCAGCATTACTATAAACACTTTTCAACCTAATTGCATTTTAGAACTGATTATCAACCCAAGTCTTACCATCTTTGGTATAATTTAAGAAAAGTTAAGTGGCCATTTAAGCTGTAATTTATTATTGTACACTGGCACATAATAGCGTCGGGTTTGAGTTGGTCCTTTTAGTGCACACTTATGTTAATCACTTGTCCTGAGACTATCTGTAGCTCATTATTTTAGCGGTTTGTGTCTTGTTGGCTTAATCTCAAGTATTGAGTATTGCCATGCAATATAAGAATATGTCTAGAACAATGTCAATAACTCCTATTAATATTGTGCAGACTCGAGTTTGCAGTTGTTCTGGGGATTCAGCATCAATGTTGGAGATAAGTAGAAAGGGAAAGCAATTAAAAAAGGCAGCTTGTGGCACTTGTGGTGGTAAACCATTGGTTGATGGCATAGAATCTGAATCTGCAAGTATGCTTAGTACAGTTGATCTGGAACTTAGTAGCTTCATCAATCCTGATCTGACTTGGAAAAAGGTTAAGAAAGGCTGTAGGACTACAACTAGGCGATCGAGGAAGTTAGTTGATCAAAAATCGAATGTTGGTGCCAAATCAGGTAACAAGAGCAGCGAAAGGGATCAGGACTCGTCAGTGACTGAATCCGAAAAAGTAAGATTTTTTAAACATATATGTTGATACATGTATCTTTTTTGGTGATGTTAGTATTCTCATCATCATGTTTCTTATCACTTTCTTTTCTTCCGAATGGAAGCTTGGTGTTGCTGTTCTGGGCAGACGCTTTGCTGAGAAAGTAGTGGATGTTCCAATCAAGAAAAGGAGATTTTCGGTTAGGCCTCCATCTCCACCACCGAGGACCCCATCGCTAGATCATGAAGGTTCTCTATCACCTCAGCTGCAGACACCCTCTCCACACTCCATAGAGTCTGAGCAGCTTGTAGATACCAGAACTTCTGCTGCAGGTAGACAGTGTTTTAAATATTTCTGGTCCATCTATAAATAATGGGTTTTTGTAATTTTTAGGACTCAAGTTTGAAGATAAAGTTGAGATTCGAAAGAGTAACAAATCTGAGATAACCAATGCAGGGATTGACAATGATGATGACTTCTCTGGTATTGAGCTGCTAGCTGCAGCTGCATGTGGTAGCAGCATTGACAATGATGTTAAGTTGGAGACTTTTGCAGTGAAAGAATCTGCGAAGGCAGATGCTGTTGGTTTCCATGATGCCGCCATACCTCTTAAGGAAAGCATTGCATCATCAGGAGCAAGCCACTTTTCTGACAAAGACTTGGTAAATGAAGATGATATGGGGGAGTCCGCTGTTAATGAAATTGCTGCAGTTAGTAAGAATGAGAATGGAGGTGTAGTCAGAAATCGAGCTCATTGGGACCTAAACACTGTAATGGAAGCTTGGGAAGAGCCAGATGATGTTACGCCTGATAATAGTCTGATCAATTGTTCAGAAATTGCCCCCGGTGGTATTCATTTTGAAAAGCTTAATGTCGAAAATTCCTTAGTTCAGAGCAATGAAAAAGATGTCCTGGGTCATACTGAAAGATTGGAGCAGTCGGGAATGTGCAAAGTAGTTCCATCAAATGTTGAAAGCAATAAAGAACTTGCAGATGACACTGAACTTGCAGCTATCAGGTCTTGCTTCAAAGAGGATGCATCGAAAACCTGCTCTTCTCTAGAGGGGACTTGCGCGGAGAAACAGTATGTTACTACAAGTGAACGATTACAAGAAGCCTCGAATTTTGCTGTTCATGCTACAATAACTTCCATTCCTGTTACTACAACAGAAGCTTTGGGTAATCATCTATTCACTAAATCACAACATACTGCAAGGATAGATGTTTCTGAGGAAAAGATGCATGCCTTTAACAGTGAGATTGAGCAAGTGGGAGAAGTATCATGTGGAACTTCGGTTGATAAAAACAAGAAACTATTATCAGGATGTTCTCAGGTCGTGAAACTCGAAATTTCCACTCCTAATTTAATGCCTCCTAATAATATTGGTCATGCGATTGTTGACACTCAAATTAAAGATTGCAATGCTTTTGAGAATACACATGGGTCTCCCAATAGCAAGACTTCTCCAAGACAGGTAATAAGCACAGTTACCTATAAGACCTCGGATGTTAATTTCACGGGCGAGTTGGATAGAGCTTGTCAGTTCCATCCTTCTCCCAAAGGCGAGGCCTTATCTGCTTCCAGCACTTCTGTTGTAGTCGGCGAGGTGAAGCTTCAAGCAGATAAAGCACCTGCAGCTGAAAATGATGCGAGTGATGTTGCACTGCAACATGGGCCTATGAATCTCTTCGACAAATCTGATAATTTCCCAATTAAGATTGATCAGAATCATAATGTTGGTGACTATTATGATTCTTATGGTAAGGATGGTAAGCAGGTTAACCTGGATCACGTATCAGAATATGAGGCTGGTTATGATTCTTCATTTGAGGATGGAGAACTGAGGGAGCCTGGTGTATATACTTGGGAAGAAAATGATATGGAGGGGGAAACTGAATATGTGGACTATGGTTCTGAGTACGGAGATGGAGATGATTTTAACACTGTTAATTCCAAGTCGGCAAATGCCGATAATGGTCAGGATGGTTACCAGACTTCTAGAAAGGGAACTTTGTTGGGGAAAAATGATGAAATTGATAAAGGAGGTACTGGTAGGAACAGATCAGGAGTAACTGGTGATTCCGTTAAGTCCTTTGACCAATGTTTTAGTGGGGGTGCTTTGAATGGAAACCACTCAGCTTGCATGAAGACCGAAATTGGCGGGGACCAGTTTAATGCACATTTGGAATATAGGGTTGCGGTTGCTGATGGAAAGGTTGCTGGGTTTGATGACAAAGGTTTATATGGAGAATTCGGTCCAAGGGATTTTAGGGGTAAGCTGTCATCTTTCAGTAAAGGACCTTCGCCTTATGATGCTTTGGAAAGGAAAACTTCTTTGGATGTACATCGGAACAGGTACTATATAAACAGGATAACAACTTATTTGTTAAAGTTTATATGAATTTAAGGGGTTTTGTGGATATTTTAACGAATCTAATAATTGTTAATTGTCTTTTGCTAGATTTGACAACTCTAATTACTCATATTCTCGAGGTGAGAGGAACTTTGGTCCGGAGAAGTCTATGGGGAGGGGAAGATTTTCTATGAAACCTCTTGGAAGTAGAAATGATACAGATGGACGCTGGGTTGATTCTCCAAGTAGCTACCGAGATACAAGAACTCGATATCCACATAGTTATCGTGGTCCTGACAGTCATGCCTACTCTAGACCCCGAGATTCAAATGCTACATCTGGTACCAAAATTGGCGGATTTAAACGTGATGATGGAAGGCGACCGATAAACTATTCGTCAAACAATGGCCCTTACCGTACCTTCATGGGGCGGAGATCACCAGCTGAGGGGGAGGATTCTTATTTTGGCCGACATGGATCACCACCAGTTCGAGATATTGGCCAAGATCGGAGCAGAGGCAGATCAGGACGATATGTTCAAGGGATTAGGAGAGTACCTAGGGATGACTACAATGAAGATGTGCCAGATGACGCTTCTTTACGTCCTCCTCGTAGGCAACCCTATTTTTCCAGGAGAGAACGAGGGTTTTCTCCCAATTATGGCAGTGGCCAATTTTTCCGATCCCGCAGAAACTCTTGCTCAAGATCCCGAACGCGCTCTCCAGTTGCCTGGAATTCACAGAGAGAACGTAACATGAATACAAGGCGTCATAGTCCGGATTTTAGGTCTGATGCTAGAATGGAAAGAATAAGGCCTGCCTTTCCGAAGACCAGTTATGGGGCTGATAATGATGAACTGTATGTGTCTCCACCGAGAACCCGAGTGTCCCCTAATAGCAAACCTAGGTGGTTGAATGATGGGAACTATATGGATGACCATTTCAGAGACAGAAGGTCCCCTGTCAGATTGTTCAGACAACGGAGCCAAAGGTTGGAATCTGTTGGTTATTCGGGAAGGAAGTCGGATGGTATTTTCCAGCCTAATGTGCGTCGTGGAAGATTTCAGCAGGTGTCTAGCACAGGAAGGGGACTTGATCTTGAAGGAAGCGATATTGAGAAAAGTAAACCTGATGACAGACATGAGATAAATCATCGGGTAAGGCGTTATGATGCTAGTGGTGCTGTGAGGAGATTCAGGTATGACGCAGACAATGGTTTTGAGGCTCGTGATGGTCATAAAGATGGATTTAGGCGTACTATTAAAAGAGACTCCCCTAAGGACGGTGCTGGAGAAGAGAGAGGTCCGAGATATAACAGTAATATGATGTATGCTAGTGGATCATGTGCTGGACAGCGGGATTTCAACGAGGATGCTGCCATTGGGGAAGAATGACAGCTTGATCATTGTATTAGTATGTGGTTTTTTTTCGCTTTAGAAGTGAATTAGCACTGAGATAGGAGTTTTGAAACCGATCTGAAGTGTTTTGGTTTTGGAAGGAAGAATTTATCTTTTATTTTGCGTGCCTAATCCCAGCTGCCTCTACTCATGAAACTGGTGATTATGGTTTCTTTGATTTATTTCTTTAGTTTGCATAATGTTATTTCTAGAGCTCTTCTTCCTTCTGTCTCCGCCATTTGTCATAGTTTTCTGTTGGCTTAACATTGGCATGATACAAAGACATAAAGTTCAATGAATTGCAGTGAATTGCTTTTTGTTGACCTACTGGTTCTTCTTTGTTTAATAAAGCAGTATTCCCTTTTAACTTAACTTTGTCCAGATAGGTGATAATTTCTTTCCATTTGAACAGCGTATTTAAGTTTTTTCTTAGCGCCACTTTTAGTTTAATACAACTATAATATTTATAATCTACAGGTACTGTTCTCTTTAGAAGTTGATGGTAGTAATGTAATAAACCCCCTGTTGTATCCTTATCAAATAAAATTGAATATCTTTCTGACCCTTGCTGCTTTGCATGCTGTTGGTAATATTTTTACTGTCCAGATGTATAGTGTTCAAATCATATTCTTAGGTAGTGGAGATCTACAGTAGGTTCTTGTGCAGATTGGATATTCTGTGCATAGTGGACATTATTTGCTGGCTCATAATTACTACAGTGTATATGTTACCATTGCTGCGCCTGCATGTCTGCATTTGAGTTTTCTGAAGGATTGTTCTCACTGTTGCACGCCTCAAGAAAATCTACCTGGAATTGTCCTAAAGCTAAATGGTATGTTCTACTTATTACTTTTTGCTGTTGTCATTTTAAAGCTTTTTGAACCACCAAGGGAAATTGAAAAGAAAGAGGGAAACAGGTGGTAACAGATATGTTTAACACATAGTGAACAGATATAGTAGGGAGTTGCAGAAGTCGACACTAGCAACTACTAGGGAAAGTTATAGCTGCACTAGTGATGTAGTATACTTGCTCATGAATAGTGTAGTCTTTTCAAGGTAAAAGTCTATGGTCTCGGGTGCAATTAACAGAATAATTTGAGCAACTATCATTATATAAAGATATATATTACAACAGTTACAAATTGTTACAATATATGTTAATGTGTGTATATTTTTCATTAACAGATTATTATTGTTTGCAGGTAGATTCCAGTTAGTATCATCTGTTTATCTGCTATTCAGGGATTCTGGTCCTTCAAGTTCTAGCAAAAAGTAGCTTGAAGGAGTGTTGTTTACCAAATTAGGAAGTAGGGTTGGGGCTTGAGATTTCGGTCGATTGGAATCATGCTGCTATTCTTTTCCATGGATTGAGGATTTTTCTCCGCATTTATTTGCATCTTATGGCTGAGATATTCCTTCTCAAGATATTATAAGCCTTCCTGGTCTTCATTCCTCTAATCTGGACCCGTTGTTTCATGTTTTGATTTTGTTTAGCCTACTAGTAAGTAGTAAGGTGCAAAAATATTGGTTTGTCATTGCAAGCTCTGTAAATTGTTAAAGTTTTGTAATAATTGCTCAAAATATTGGTTTATGTCATTGCAAGCTCTGTAAATTGTTAAAGTTTTGTAATAATTGCTCTGGCATTGTGCAATGTGCATTTTGTTCCCAGCTGGAGTATATAGCTGGTTCCTCTCAATTCTATTCTCAACGACAGATTCTTGATATCTTGTGTTTAAGTATATTGATGCCTGATGGTTCCTTTTCCTTATCGGAAATCCTCTCCCCTTAGACTTTCTATTAAAATTCATTTAAGCACTAATCATAATTGTGACGTTATTTAATCAAATTAAATTACTCAAATACAAACCAGATTAAATTATAAACTACAAATTAAGTCCAGACTTTCGGATAAATGTAATTTAACCGCTCCTAAAAATCATCACACGAATAAACTACACATCATGATCCCAAATAATTTCCTCTTTTTTTAATTTGATTTTTTCACGTCAATTGATGAGTTTTTCTTAAAGTGCATAATTTTTTCCATCTGCCAACGATCAATTTACATATCATATATGTTATGTTTAAATGTGATTTATAACTTTTTTTTGTTTTAATTTGTTTTTTATAGAGATTTATACCAGAATATAATATTTCGATTCCTCCTAGACAAACCGCAAAATAAATAAAAAATATTGTATCTATTCTAACAGACAAATATCACTTTGTCCACCTGTATAACTAAGTTTTTAGGGTTTTTCTAGCTAAAAAGTAGTTGTTAGCGACTTAAAATCTGAAAATTTTATTATTTGGACATAATTTCTCATTAACCGAACATAATTTGCTGGGGTTGACTCACTAGAAAACTAGAAAATTACACATTCGAAATTCTATAACTTGCCTTGCTAACAAGTCAAGAAAAAGGCGAAACAGAACTGCAAATTCAGTTGAGAAACACCTTGAGACGAACATTACATGAACAATCTAGGACGTTTCATCTGTACAATTCATACATTTTTTGCCAACAAGCAGAGCTGTATCAAGTACGTGGGCCTCGATCTATTTTCTCTGACTTCTATACACCACCTTGTTTAGCTCACCAGCTGAAGCTAATCGATTCAAAATGTAGGTTTTTTGTTAAACCAGATTTGCAGATTCTTGCAACACTTCTCCTCATCTGAGCTGGACCACTGACCATAACTCCGATGCTGGATCCGTCGCAATTTATTAGTATACCTGTAATTGTAAAGCGTAAGAAATGACTCGTTGCAGAAAATAGTATGGTATACTAAGCAGAGGCGGATCTAGGATTCAAATATTGAGTTCAAGCAAATTTTCAGAAAACATTTATATATTTTTAAATTTTGTAAAAATTTAAATGGTGAAAAAATCTCAATTTTTTTTAGGGGGATGCATGTCTGCTCGTGCATCTTCCTAGATACGCCCCGTGATACCAAAAGGATTAATGAAACATGAATTTGCTTACGTTTGAAATTTGGTCTGATTCCATAATGGACATTGGTAGCTTGAAGTATGGATTGCCGGGGAAAGCTTTCCAGCTCTCTGTTGAAATTGTAGTGCCAAAAGTCATCGTGTCCTGGCGATCCCATTGGCGTTTCTATATCCACATTCTGGATCCGCTTCATATCTCTATAGCTTTGCCATTTATTCCAAAGAAAACCTATGGTAGCACTTGTTGCTATGGACACACACATAACCAACATGCTCAGAGTGGCTTTTGAAGTTTCCGAATATATTTCATGGTTGCTTTGTTTATCTGGATTCAGATAGTAATGTGTAAGGAGCCCGATGAGCACCAAAAAGATTATAAACGATGATAATATTATTGCGCCCAACCAAATCCAGTTATTCGAGCCTAAAAGAGCATAAACTGGTCTGTCCGAGTCATTGGGTCTTAACCATAAGGTCTGTGTGAACTTTTGACTCTCCATTGAGGGCTCTTTCTCCCTTGTCACGTATGCTTCGATGGTTATGTCCATTGCAGATAGGTCATAGGTAGTGTCCGTGGCTGGTAAAAGAAGCTTTAGCATGGAGAGATCCACTGTTCTCTGGAAAGATGTCACTAGGAGGACCGGAGGGACCTTAGTGTTCGTTGTGCTTGCAATGAAGAGCAGTTCACGGATGATGGAGATAAATGGAGTAATGCCACTTCCTCCGCTTACCATAACAAGCATGTCGTGCCTGCACCATACATTTATGTTCTCAAGTCCCCAAATATTTTCTTGTGAACTTATACCACTTTCAGATATATACTCCCTCTATCTCTCATATTACGTATTACGTGTCCTCTTTTGACTATTAGGTAGTCAATTTGACCAAACTTTGACCATTAGTTAAAAAGATGGAAGAGTAATGCTTATGATGAAATGCTTTTGCTTAATTATGCTAATCTTAAGTGTTTTTCTTTGCTGTTTTAGCGCGTACCTTAAAAGATTAGGGGGAGTAGGCCCATACGGTCCTTCAAGTGAGACATTAAGGTAGTCTAGTGGTGAAGGAGACGCGAACTCTGCATATAATTTGCCGGTCCATGTTCCTTCACTTTTAACCAAAACGCTGAGGGTGTCGCAGTCCATGTTACTGTTAGAAGTGACAGTAAAAGGATGCCACTGCGACTTGGATATGGCAGGTATGTTTACAAACACAATGCTTGACGGATTATAAATTAGTCCTGGTACGAAACAAATAGAAGAGCATACTTCTGAAATCGTCTAATCTTGATAATAATCAGGACAGTGATGCTTTGCAATGTAAAATTATGGATCTTATTGGTAAACTTACCTGGACTCTTGGAAAAATTTAGTTCCACAGCTTTACAAGGTAAAACGCGGACTGAAACCAGCCTTACCTTTTGCTGAGATTGAATGAATCTTAGATAGCGATCAACCAAGAAGAGATAGAAACCAGGAAGGGTTATAAAGGTATATGTGAAACCGACATGGAATACATAAAAGACGAGGAAGAGAACGTAGAGATAATGTGTGTAAAGAAAGAGCTCGAAGAAATTTCTCCTGATGCGTGGGAAGGTTGTCAGCCACATTGCTAGTCCGAAAACCAGGGACACTTCTCCAGCAACATTCGAGATTCCCACTCTGTCCCATTTCAGGGCCTGCAAAAAGCCATCTTAAGATTTAAATATCTGGAGTAAATCTAAGCCTTTTGATAGTATTTTGATACTCTTTGCAAATTCCAATTTTTTACCCTTGAAATTTGATGTGTTGTAGCCCAGTAAATGGTGGCGCAGATACTATGTCCAGTGAAGAGAGCCATGACAGCATGACCGAGCCACATATGATACTTAATGCTTGCCTCTGAAGTAAGGCCAAAAAGGCGCAACAATGGTGATGCTCTCGTTACAGGGAAGAAGAGGAAAGCGAGACAGATGTTGCCGACAAAGGCTTGTGTTAGGGCTACTCTCTGCATTTTGATTTCCCACCTGCCAGAGCATGCCAACTGATGTGTCATTTTTTGGTTTTGTATAAAGCAGTGAAAGAGTAGATGTTTTATCATAGAAGAAAGTTCTTACACTGTCTTTCTCATTTGTGCCGCGGAAGAGCTGGTTATGCCTGCAAAGATGCCATGTAAATATGCCCAGGAGGACCAGGCTAAGAGCCCAACAAAAAGAAACGAGAAAAATAACTCAATCCAAGAAATGGTTCCAAGAGGGCCTTTAAGAAATGCTGGCCGCCTCCACCTCGCTAGACCAGAGGACTTAGACGTGCTGCTGTCGCGACAAGACATGAAGATTGTGAGTTCTGAAAGTTCGTGTTGATAAGAGAAAGGTGATACCAAAAATCAGATACTCCCTCCGTTCCCTTCATTTCATGTAGTAGTATACATGTGAGGTGGGACACGGAGATTAAGAGAAAATGCAATCTAGCAAAGGAATGTAAGAATAGTCGGTAAATGTAATATAGTGAAAGAAAGTAGTGGTTGTAGTTAAAGTTCTATATTATAAAACCATACTATTTTGGGAATTTATACAATTGAGTGGAACGTAAGAAAACTGTATAGAAATGAACTGAACAGGACAGGGGGAGTACCTTTTATCTACATGATTGCGGTACTTCATTTGCAGGTGCAGGTATAAACAACTCAAACAAGCCATGACTAGGACCGGAACCGCGAAAATTAAAATATTTGCACCTGTGATATCATATAAACGTTATAATAACATACATTTCTCATAACTGCATTGACAAACAACAAACCAAAGACATAATTGATGCTAATCCAGGTTTTATTACAGCAGGACTGAACCTTGGTCCCCGAAGAAGATGCAAAAGGTGGTTCCCTTGAGAAACCTCGGGGTCCGCCATAAGAACCTGGAGTCTGAAGTATGGTAAAGGGGCAGAGAGTGCACATAAAGGACATTGGTAGGCATCAAAATCCATATCACTATGTACCCTAGAAAGATGAACACTACTAACAGTTTTATTAATTGTTGTAACATCTTCACACCTTGGCAACTTCTTTAACCGTACCTCTTTCTGTTTAACGTTAAGCCGACTTCTCACTTATATAGTAACGAGTCGAAGCTTATGCCTAATAAGGTTAACTCAAAAAGGCCTACAAAAGATCCAACTGACATGCATATAATAAAAATGTTGTTTTCTCATACTGTAAATCCAAATATAATAAGCTGCTGCATATGAATGTGTTGAGTTTAACATTCCTTCTGCATGCAAAGAAACACATGACAACGTTGGCGTAAATGTAATGAAATGATGGCTTGTTTTTAGTAATTGAGGACAAGGAAAGCTATTAGAAATGCGTTCCAGGCTGAGCCTGACTAGCCTGTTTCATTGTGTTCCGTTTGAATGTTAAGCCAGAAGCGTGTCTTTATTGTCTTCTTACGTCTTTGTTGTCTTGTGAATATTCTATGTATTGAGAGAACGGATAAATGAAACCAGTAGGTTTCGACAGTGCTATTGTATGTATCTTTTGTTTGCTTATAGAGTAGAAAAACATATCTGTGTACATCGTGCATTAAGATGTATGAGAGTTCTTTATTTTTGAATTTTTAAGGTTTTCCTCTTGTTGGGTTTTGCTTTGAGACTGCAGTTCGGATAAAAGGCCAGCACATGTGCAGATTTAAAATTAAATTAAATATATTATTATATATGATACAGAGAAACATAAATAATAATTATAATATATAATTTATGATGAAATAAAAATTATATATTAATTATCTACTAAAATACTTAGCAAATCAATATAAATGACTAAAGGAATTTCAGTAAATTATAATTAAATTTAAAATAAAATACTAACATAAAAATATATAATATAGATTACATATAGTAATAATATTAATGGTAATCAATAAAATAATTGTACATGTGTATAAATATTATGAGTTTAGAAAAGAGGAAATCACATTTTGCACATGTAACTTTGGGGTGTTTTGCGATTTGTTCTCATTGTTTAAAATTTTACAGGTTGCACTTATAAGTTTTTAATCTGTAACGTTTTGCACCCTCTTAACATTTTTCATCCAAACTACCATTAAGTCTAACTTAACGGAAAGGAGGGGTAGTTTGGGAAAGAGCATGCATAAATGAGGGATATGTGTATTATTCAAAAAATGAGATTTAATCACAGATTAGTTAAACCAGGCGTGACTCAGATAACGCTGCTTGAAGATGTTTAGCTCACTAGGGTTTTTTTGTCTCCTTTTTTATAGATAAACCCTGTATCTCCACATTTGTGTGCGCTCGTTGTCAATTCTTACACCAATAAATTTCAATAATTCTCGAATATCATGTGAGTGTAAATTATAGGATCGTTAGCTAAATTTTATTTGTTTTTATATTTTATTGGTTAATATTTCAAATTTTCAAATATCATTATATGATAAAATAGACTTTAAACATTTAATAAATTTGTTTGGTTTTATATATTTTTGTTAAATATATGTATTTAATAGATTTTAAATATAGTGATATGTAAGAATAAATATAATTTGATGAGAATGTTTTTTTTAATATAATAAAAATATCTATTTAACATGTTTTATTAGAAAGTATCCATTTAACATGTTTTATTTGAAAGTATCCATTTAGCATGTTGAATCAATTTTTCATAATTTTTAACAAATATTATAAGTATCCATTAGTTTCTTTATTTAAATGTGAACATATATTATTAGTTTGAATAATTTTTATTAGATAGTATAATAAGATATTTATTTATTTACAAATTTATTTAGAAAATATTATGATACCAGCGTGAAGCGCGGTTTATAAATTAGTTATTATTTTAATAATAATTTTGAATTGATAAAAGAGGGGGGGAATAAAGAAAAAAGGAGGGAGTTGAATTTTTTATTCATAAATATTAAATAGGTAATTGTTATAGGTTACCAAAAGGCTAGAAAATTTGAGGATGTATTAGTGATTTTGGTAATTACTACGAGTGTTGGAGCACCTATTTTTTGATACATTACCTAAATGTGAGTTTATAAAAAGGTCGCAATTGTTTCTTGTATAGTTTTATAATGCGTGATTCGGCATCTTCATATTTATTAAATGTTCAAGATCTATTTTAACAAAAAAACTACATATTATTCTTATATATCTCTATATTCAAAATAAAATAAATATTAAAATATATTTTATAAAATTCTTATAATCCTTGGCAGTGATTTATAATATTTATTTGTTATTTTATAAAATATGATTTACTATTTATTTTATTTTTGGTTAAAAAGGTAATACATCTCTTTCTATGCCTCCTTTGTTGTTTTTCTCGGCTGCTCTTTGTGTCACGGTTTTTAAATTCTACTTACCACTTGTTCAAGCATGTGATTGTAAATTGGAAAGCCAGTGGTCATTACTTCATGGGGTTAGGTGTCTCTGGAATTATTGAACATTTTAGATATGTTGCATATATTATGGCAGGTTTTGATTGGCTGTGGGACTCTAGTTTAGATTAAGTCGGTTAGCGTGCTAAATTAATGTAAGGCCCTCCGTTGCATCCTTGTTTTCCCAAACTGCCCCTGCCTTCTGTTACACTTAATGGTAGTTTGGATGGAAAATGTTAAGTGGGTGCAAAATGTTATAAATTAAAAAATTATAAGTGGAACCTGCAAAATTTTAAACAATGAGATCAAATCGCAAAACACCCCAAAATTATAGGTGCAAAGTGTGATTTACTCTTTAGAAAATTGGAACCATCAAATTTTGAGGTCCTGTGACGCAATTTGCACATTGCTATTCAACAGTATTGAATATCACAAATTTTCATATTCTAGTTGTATCTCTCGAGATTCTTGAATGTGATCAATTATCAAAAATAAAATATTAATCTGGCAAAAAAATTTAAAATTAAATATTAAACTTGAAT
The DNA here is from genome assembly GCF_001625215.2 of Daucus carota subsp. sativus. Taxonomy (NCBI): domain Eukaryota; kingdom Viridiplantae; phylum Streptophyta; class Magnoliopsida; order Apiales; family Apiaceae; genus Daucus; species Daucus carota. Next base: position 37,032,195 of record NC_030386.2, on the reverse strand, counting down.
TTTATAACTTATGATTTGGACAATTTTTAATTTTTGATGAATTAAAAGTTATTAAAAATATAATAACAAAAATAAATATGATATATGGGTAAGTTAGGATTTATGGATATCTTTTATAACAAAATATTAATTCACTCAAAAAAAATAATCTCAAACTACTGTAAGTCAATTTTTAATTTATTTCTAATTTTAAACCGACTTACTTTGATTTATTTCTAATTTAAGCCAACTTCTAACTTATTATACAAACCGATTATTTTTCAGTTTAGTGTCAAAAATGACTTAAAACCGAACTTTATGTCAATGCAAACGGGCTCTTAAATCACCCGATGACCCGACTCGGCTCCTATAAACAGCCTTATATCTTGCATGTTCTGTTGCAAATATTGCAAACAAATTGAGTTGTTTTGGCCTTAAATGGCAAGAGTCTCCACTTGCGCTGCAAAGTCCCTCAGAGAAGATATTGTTCTAAAAACCGGTGATCTTAATTCCGCACCATAATGCTTGTTGACAACAAACACTAAAACATTCCTATAGTCGGTGATGATTTTACAGAGTGTCTCGAAAGGAATTTTCTTAGTTCAGCAAAAATTAACAAAAGGAATCACTAAGCAACAATTCAGTTTTGTACCAAGCAATGCTGTAGAAAAGCCAGAGCATCATCTACCAAACACAAAAAGCTTAGATCCTTGACAACTTCAACTATACTAAGACTTAACCACCCAAGAATGACTTTATCCAAAAGCAATCAGCAACCCCAAGTTTCACAGTTCAGAACCTAGCAACCACCCATGTTTAAGTAGACTTCCACAGACAAAAATTCCTAGAGCATACAAGGCAGCTAAAGAGACGGTGTCTAAAAATGCACACCAGCATATATAACCACTTCATTTTTATCTGTTCTGGTAGCTCTTAGGCTGTTGACTACTCTATATTCCAGAACACAAGAAGAAATTTGAGCAACTTTCCAAGTTTGCAATACATTAATAACTTGCCAAAAAAATTTACTTTACCTCCGCGTACCATTATCTCAGCCATTCCCCCGCGTAAGGCAGGAGCCTGAAACAAAATAATCTTGAAAATGCTCAGAGACGTAGAATATCAACCAATGCAAAACAAGGGTAAATGCTTAAGCATCATCTATTCATCTGCGGCACATGTAATCCATCTATTATTGTGGTAAATACGGAGTGTAGACATAAAACAGCAAACCATTCTTCTGAATTTCACTTTACCCCCCGCCACTAAACTAGTGCCATTATAGTCAAGTACACTTCTGATGGAGCTTATGGAAGTCATACAAGAAGTTAATATAACTAACTTCATCAGAAGGAGATGAAAGATATTGTTGCCAACAACGTTTATTAATCATAATCTAACTGATCTCAGTCTCAGCAGCCTGTGTGCATTGGACAAAATAAAACTCATACAATTATTTCCAGAAGCACCAATTACACGTACCACTCAAGCATGGACTGCACAATACGAGGCAATATGAAGTTAGCACATAAGATATGAGAAACTTAAAAACAGCTTTCTCAGTATCACTTCCATAATTTCAAGAACCCAAGTGAAAAGAAGATTGTCAGTGTGCTTTGCAGCATATCTCAGATCAGAATTCTAGAAGCGCAACCATTGCTACTTTACCATATCCTTGCTCACCCAGGTACATATAATCTGGCAACTACTACATGGAGCACTGTTGTAGGGTGTATCACAAAATTCCCAGTGTATTGTTTTCGCAAGAAGATTTCTCATTATTATTTCACAGAATCTAGCCTACTAGGTAGATTAAATTTAAAACTTCCTCCTTTTCATTTCGGGGACATCATCAAATCCATCATCATGCCAAACCTGTCCACCACGTCGGTTTCCACCCTCCTCCAGGTTCCTTGTTCTACTAGGCGAGATCCCAGTTTTATAATTAATCCGCCTGTCAAACTCCCTTTCCCTTAAGTCACCTCTTTCAATATGTTTTGAATCTGCCTCTGGACAGAAAGGCCTGTTCCCATTCTCATTAAACCGATAAGTACCCCCATCAGCACCATTAAAAGATGGCCTAAAAGAACGCCCACGTCCACGCCTCTCGCCATATTTTCTTCTGTCATCACCCCTTCCCGGACCACCGTAATCATTATATCTACCAGAGTAATTAGGCCCTCTGAAAAATTCATCATCTCTCCTTTCACGAGGATCTGTAATATTAACTCTTCTACTAGTACTTTCCGGTAAAAGTCTGTCATATGGACGTCTTCGATTTGGATTAGCAGATCCAGACTCTATATTCCTTAAATCATGGGAAGGTCGAGCCACATAGGGAGGAGACCCACCCCTTCTACTCATTGCCTCTTCAGAGAAACAAGGATCAGGAGATCTTGTTCTATCCATTCTATATGTGGTAGGAGATCGGCATTGATTTAATTCTTGAAGTCCAATCAAATTATCGGATGATCTTCTTCGAGATGGCCATTGGCCCGGAGAGCGACTTCTGGAACTTACTGGCGATTTTGATCTGATTCGATGAGGACCCCTCCTCTGGACGCTTGTAGAGAAGTTTCTACTCCCTCCAACAAATTGGTCATCTACCACTTCATTCACATGCCGAGGATGATCAAATGAACTATCATCAACATCTTTGGGCAAACCCCTCGTGAACTTCCCACCATTCCTTGTTCCAACAAAATCAGAATTATGCTCGCCTATTGATCTACTAGAATTGGCATTGCCTGGAAATCTTCGCAACATTTGAGTTCCCCTTGTTCCAGTTCCATCCGTAGCTCCAGGAGAGGGCCTCCTTGAATATTGATGACGAGAGGAACTTCCACCCCTTCCTAAACCTGAAGACCTACTTGTAGCTATACCATAACCATTACTCTCAAATTCAGCATCATTACCACCAGCACATTTATATCTCAAATACCGGTAACTACCTGGATTATAATTTTTTATATCTGCACCAAAATCACGATCTGAATCCCATTCAATACGTTGACGAAAACCTCGCCCTCTCCCTCTTCCACGTACAAAATTTGTTCCAGAATTTCTGAATGACCGATCATGGTATCTATCATTGTCAAAATTTTGAGGAACATTGTAGTATTCAGATCTGGAAATATGCCAAAGGAAAAAATTGTCAAACATGCTGCTAACAGTATAAAATATGATATTGAGGAAACAAAAAGGGAATGTAAGATGATATGACATGAAGAAGAGGTCATTCAGAGTGTAATAACCTATTCCTTCGCAGAGGTATTCTATCTTCCTCGAAGTCAGTATGCCTATCCCTTTCTGTTGCTGACAATGGTCTGCTAAGCATAAATCTGGGTTCAGAAGGTGATGCCATGTTAGAAGCTCGAGATAGATTTATAATCCGACTGCGACTACCTCCACTATTTCCATCTTTATCAGCATCTGCATAATTATTATCTTTACCAGAATTCTTATCACTGAGATTTGATTCTGTGAGTATGGCTATATCAACCTTTTCAAATGTGTCAGTCCCTTCAATACCCGCAGTTGCAATCTGACTGACTGCATTTCCATTATCCCGACTTCCGGCAGTTGCTCCATCAGATAATTCGTCCCTATCATGGTCTTCTCGATCATCAGACTGTCCTGATAGAACGGGAGGACTTCTTCCGGTAGTGTTTATGAGCCTGTTTGCGTCATTCCTGTCTGCTGTCTCTTCAATTGTTGATTCTTGCAAAGAACAGTCTCTATTAGTAACCTCATTGGTTGCTTTCTGAATGACAGTTTCATCAATTTCTTCCATATGATTATCATTTAAATCACCATGATCTTCGACTTTGCTATCATTTATGTCAGGGGCTGGGGCATTAGTACAATCAGTAGCATCCTGATTAATCATTTCTATCTCCATGTCTACTGCTACATCTGCTTTCACATGCATTAGTGCATCACGGACCTCTCCATCTTCGTAATCAACTTCTTTGCCGCCATGTTTAGATTTCAAATTTACCAGAACTTCATGATTACCTTCTGAAGCAGAATCAGAGCGGTAAGCATCTTCTTCAAGAATGTCATTCAATATGTTTTTATTTTCCTCATCACTTTCAAAACCATCACTGTTTTTGTAGGTACTTGCATAAACACACTCTGCCCCCAATTCGCCCTTTTCAGGTTTATCAGCATTCGCATCTAATGCAGTACCAGCGTAGGTCATACCATCAGATGTAATTAATTCTTTACTGTCAAGGCCCAGTGACTGAGACAGCATTCCTGTAGCAACTTGATCAACCAATCTAGAGGATACTTGAGTTTCACCCTTGTCCTTGTGGGCTTCTTCCACGCGAGAAGTGTTTTCTAACTGATTTGGTAGATCCTCACTCGCTTTCAACTTCGAACAAGTAAATAAGCCTAAAGGAAATGATTCATTCGGCTGACGAGAGTCACGAGACAACGTTAAAGATAAAGAAGCATTTTCTTGGCATGGAATAACCCTTTCAACTGACACTTGTGATATAATTTGCATTTCCTTGCCTTCTTGAACTGGTTCAGATTTAATTGACATAGGTTCAGTTACATTCTTAAGGCTGACATTTGGAGAAATAACAGCTTTTGTAATGGACTTCTCCATCAGTCCCTTGTTCACTTGATCCGGTAATTTCACAGGAATGCCTTGAACCGCAACCGCAGTATTTCTGTGGTTGCCAGTTTCATCAAAGGGTTCAGACTTAACTGTGTCACAACTAGCAGAACTTGTACTTCTAGTAGAAACCAATCCTTCAACCAATTCTGGGTTGGGCTGAGTTGCACCTGAATTAACTTGAGCTGAGGGATTTGATTGTTTTACACTGAAAACTGTCGGAGCGGAAGTGGACAGGCTTAGCTGAAGATAGTCGTCAGATCCATATTTGTCAACATGAGAGGATGTAGGGGAATCAGAATTCCTACGAGTCACTCCAAAAAGCTGTTCCTCAGGTTCACTAACAACTTTAGGTACTGCAGAGAACATAGGTTCCTCATCATGCATGTGACAAGGTTTCGTGACAGTTACTTGACTATCGGAATCACCAGCAGGAACCTCCCATGCGTCCATTGAAGTATTCAGATCCCAGTTTGACCTTTTAGCTTGGAAATAAGTACTGGCACTACTTACCATAGAATTTTCAACTTTATAACCACTTGGAGAATTATTCTGGCTCAAAGACAAGCACAGTTTGGAAGTATCGATTTTATCAGGGATTTCACTACCACTCTTGCTATCTGGATCAGCAGTCGGCGCATGAATAAGGGGTTCCTCAGGTCCTAATGACAACTCAATTTTCCCGGGCCTTTGAAATAATTCAGGAGTACAATCCTTACCAGCCTGCTGTAAGCCAGGCAAATTCTTCCTGGTCGACTCAACAGAAACCTCAGCTTGAGCTGAATCAAGCTTATTGCCACCTATCATGTTCTGTTGTCCAGTTGAAAACAGCTTCTCTCTTGTGTGTAAGGAATCCAATGGAATTGATAGAGTCTGTGCTTGAGATGCATTGCTAATCTGATTACCAACTCCAGCCAAGTCAACATCTGTTTCAGCCGTAATTGCCTCGTTAATATTCAAAACCGGCGACTTGCTTGCATATGATGCTCCATCGTCAACCTTTGATGAATCTAACTCATGAGAAGGGCTAGAAATTTTCGCCTCGGTCGGAGAAATGTTTGGCAACTCCGGTAATTCAGGTGAAGGAGACCGGAACATCAGGTACTTTCTTTTCTTGATAGGTATGCCTGAAGAATAATTACTCGACTGCCAAGAAAAACTCCCAGTCTGCAAATACAATTTTCATACTCAGTTATAACAAGAAACTACCAAATACTCAATATTCCAAATCATAAATAAATTAAAAATCGAGATTTACACCTCTTCTTTTCCTGAAATAGACATCGATCTCGATCTTTCAAAAATTCAATTCTCGCAAACCGCCAACCCTCCTGCAACTTCACCAAATCTTAATAAACCGCAATCCTGCAACATAAATAAACATCAAGAAAATCCAAGATTTCTTCCTAACGTATACTAAACACCGCAATCAATTCCGCAACAACTAAATCAGTCATTAATTCAAGATTTAATCAAAAATCTTGGATTAAACCTAGCACAATCATATCAATAAAGTACAAAACAAAGTAAACACTCAATTTCAGAATCACACACACAAAAATTTAAAAATAAAACAAAAAAACAAAAATCCGACCCGATTGGAATACAATCTGACCTAGACAGAGATAAATAATTAGAGCTCGTATATATCAGTAATAATTATATCAGAAATTAAAGAGGCATATCAGAGAGAGATTTAATTAGTTTTTTTTATGGAAAAAAAAAAGAGAAATCAGAATAATGACAATAATTACCTAGACAAGCATCATCGGGAGAAGAGAAAATCAAAGTGATTGTGTAAGAAGAGAAGGAGATGAGATTTATAGGTAGAAGAAGATGTGGTTGGACTAAAAGGAAGCTGGGTTTAATTGATAATGCTTTGATTGAAACATAGACGTCGACTCAAAGACCAGGGAAAGCCGAGGGTTTCTTTCTTTCTTTCGTTGTTGTGTGTGCATACAATCTATCATTATTTATACACAGATTGTTGTGTTTTCTGGTTAAGAAAATTAAAATAAAAATAAAATTGGTGTTTAAAATATGGCTATGGCCTATGGGGAGTAAATGGATTGGTGAGGTGGAAAATAAAGTCAAGGGTGCAATTATTGTGTAGAAATAAATAGGGGGTCCTGGAGTTGCGAGGTGGGAGGAGTGGTTGGAGACTTTTCGAGTGTGATAACTGAGGGTTTTTTAGCTTAATTTTTTTTTGTTTTTATATGGTGGTTTTTATGAAATTAAATTATTAGAATTAATTTGTTTTGTGCTCGTAAAGCATGAAATAAAACGGCATAATTTCAAGTTATCTGTATATAGACGTTGTGAAGTCACTCGTATAGAGATATTGTGTATTTCGTTTCAAAAATTTTGGTCGGGAAAAAAGAGAAGAGAATAGGAAGTCAAGAATGAGGGGAGCAATACGTAAAATCTTTAATGTGCTCCAAAATTGTGTGTAGAAAGCAGTGTTACAGAAATCGGGAATCGGACCTAATCGGTTGAGCTCCTGATTCAAGGATTAATCGGAAACCGGGGATTAATCGGAAGGATTAATCGGAATTAAAATCGGGTTTATTTTAATTTTTAAATATTATTTAATATTTAGTTATTATTATATTAGCTATTTAGTAACTAATATATTTACTATATTTATAAACTCTATAATTATTCATATTTAAAAATAATATAGTATTTTAATTTTAATAATTTATCACATATACTTCGATTATGAAATATATATAAGGATTAATCGGATTTCAAAAATCGGATCGGTGACCGACCTTGCAAGGGATTAATCAGGGATTTATCGGTTAAATCGGGGATTTTTAGAACACCGGTAGAAAGGAGTATTAGACAAATTTTTTAACTAGGACATTAGACAAAAAAATTATTTTTAACTAGGACATGTACGATTTTTAATGCTGCACGACATGTCGAGCTTACTACCGCTAATAATTGTATTTTTTAAAAAGCAACTTGTTGGTATGTATTCTTTCGAGGTTGTTAATTGGCATCTTCATGCTTGAATGAAACCTTTTTTTTTTTTCAATTGACCATGTGGGCACCGCAGAGTTTGGCTATACTGTCAACTACATCATGTGATGCTTACAATATTTCAAGATTATAATATACACAAGTGAGCGAATATTAAAATTCATAACGAACATCTAATATAATAGAATCCTACTAAGTTCTATTGTCAAAAGTTATAAGTCGTAGAACGCCAACAAAATATAAAGCGTAGATAGCATATACACAAGGAACAAATCAGTACAAAGCAGTAGTTGAGGAGCAGTCTGTGACTCAAAGTATATATTCTTTGCCAAACCAGATGAACTTATGCTGGCAACCTTATATACTCACATCTCATACCTTGCATCCAAGCTCCTACTAACACAAGAAAGACGGGACAGTGTTTATCGCTTAGTAGCGAGAATTTATTTATAAATGAAATATAGTAACTTTTAATTTATATGTTTGAGCAATATTTTTTTGTATTTATAATTTATTGGATATAAAAATTATTCATATAATAACAAATCATTATAAATTATCTTTTAGAGGGTCCTTTATATTTTTGTGAAATCAAAATTTCAAAAATAAAAATAAATCATTAAAAAAATTTATGATTTTCAACTTCACATCCTGACTTTATTTCAAAAAAAAAAAAATTCACATTCCGACTTATAAGCCAGATGTTAGACTTATAAATTTCCGGCCAAACAGCCCCAGTAACAAAACTGAGCTTCCATATGCAGCTGGAACCTGGAAACTATAGTAAACAGGTGCCTCTGCAGTCTGCAGCTTGGAAATGCTTTGTGGAGTGATCTTTTTATACTTGAAACATAAAATCTAGACACATCGCGAAAGGTGTAGGTCCACTGAGCACAGCCTTGTTGAACAAAATATTCACGAGCTCATCAGAAAGGAGTAAACAGGATGGTGAACACATGAGAGTGACATCCACCAAACTAATTGAGCAAAACTTCAACAACATTGTCCCCTTACCATTCATGTATTCACATCACATATACAACCTATGCATGATTCTGCTTTTGTTATCAGATGCTAGCGTTGTCCCCATTGTCATCGATCACTCGATGCCATGAACTTTTCCAAGTGGAAGAGTCTGTGAACTGTGCTACTAATATAAGTATGGTTAAAGTTCCATTACGAAACCACCAACCAAAAATCCATTACTGTCCTGTTGTACTATTCAAGAATATCACTTATTGACACAACAAATTTACTTAAATACACAAAGTTCTTTGTAGATAGTAAAAAACTATTCAATCATTTTCACAACTTGATAGATATCTCTTGTGATAAGCAAGAACATTTTATTTATCTATGTAGTTTCTGCAACAGCTTTCACACCATTAGACAACTAGTACCTTGTTTAATGAGGGTTAGACAGCAATGCCAACATCGCGGAGTTTTGTGGGTGATCTAACCAAACCTGAGTAATGGATAGATTGTAATGGAGATTCCTTTTGCTAAATTACAAACAAGAATTAATAATTTTGACAAGGAATTTGGTAATTGGCTCTGGTGGCTTTGGTGTGGTTATAACTATTTCATCAAAAACTCTTCATCGACATGTTGTTTCACTTGTTGCCTATTGTGAAGAGTAGTTGCAGTAAGGGAGCACTGAAACACCATTTATTTTGGTTCCGGTTTACAACCTGTCTTATAAAAGCAAAGGCTAGTATAGTGCATTGGCAGGGCAAGAAGTTTGCACCATCTTCATACTGGTTCTGCAGAAGATCTGATATCCAACTATTGGAAAAGTAGCAGGAATCTAGGATCTCAAGACGGTGACCTGGGCTAGTACAAACCCGCTTACAAACGGTAATAAAGATAATGTGAAGTAACAAACAACATAATTAACCAATGATGATCTAATTTGGCAGGCACCCCTATGATCTTTTTTGTTGTTTAAGATCTCATACGTGTTATACTCACAATTTAGAAGTGAGATACCAAAGAGTAGGACCAGCCATGACAAGCACACAAGATCTAATTATAACCAAAAGACAATAATAAAATAAAAATGTCAAAGTCACAAAGTTGCAAGACCACTTCATATAGGTACAGAGTTCCAAACAAACCAAACAAAAAATAACAAAGCATAGCACGAAAAAAGTTATAACCAGAACGACAACATATGATGAACCTCATCTGCATGTTAATGCAAATATCCATACAACATTATTGAGGAGACCATCTCGACTACAAAGGCGAGCAAACCAAATTAAGTGATGCACTATATGTTACCCTCTAAGCATTTCATTGAACAGAAACTTGTCCGCGCGTGATTCTTCTGCAATCCGGAGAGACGAAACAGCTTGTGCAGCTATAACATCTGCAGAGAGATCATTAGACTCCCAACCTTGCTCATCAATATATGGCACTTTGAGATCTCTTGTAAAAGACCCAGATGAGACTCTCCACCCATTACAGTTGTATTCATTCCACATGCATCCAGATCTGTACACATCTGGAATCCTATCAGGTCCTTCAAATGAATGCGTCCCGAGTTCTTGACGAGGAAGAACTGATCTGTTTCCACTTATAAAAAAGTCAAATTCGCCGGCAGTTTCCCAAGGCTTAAACCCTTCATTCTTCTTTAACATGGTTTTACATGAATCGTCCGAGTCTTCACCAAGTAGGACTTGCAGAGCAACTGCTTCAGCAATTGCGGCCCCTTCCTCATCAAGCCTTTGTTGTTCTTCTATCTTTTTCTGCTTCTTCTTTTCAAGTTCAGAACGAATCGCTGCAGAAGTAGCTAGAGCTTTTTCCAAGCGCCTCTTCTTCTTCTCAGCTTGTTTGATACGATCTATGTCATCCTTCACTTGCTTCTTCTTGACTTTTCTAATACCGCATGGCACTTTAGCACCCTCCATCTTATATTTTATTAATATTCAATTCCTACTCAAACTAGTCTTTCAACCTATAATAGCTCCTTTATCCCTTTCAACAGAAGGCCCCTAAGATGTATACTTTAACTATTTCTTGTCACTGCTATTTAAACTATATCAACTAAGTTACTTGTGCGAGAGTATTTGCAGCTACTACACCCACTCAGGTCTGAAGGAGTACCTCATCTTACGAACAATGCAATCCCAAACAGAGACAACAGGTGATAACAGGAGAGAAAATTGATAAGCATTAACAACCATGTCTTTTGGAACTGTTCTTTCTAATTTCCCACAACCGTTGCATTTATCCATAACCTGTATACCAATGGCAAACAAATCTTAATTGTAATTATAAGTGCCACTGCTAGTTCACATGACCTTTTCTGCAGCCAAAACAAAAATAAGAACCAACAGTTAGAGTTGTCAAATGGAAGACAAGAGCTACTACTAATTATAAACAAGGAAAATGAAGTTCTACAGAAAAAGGTAGTCCCAACAAAGGTCAAAACGGAGAATTAGTATATATAACGTAAAAATCCATCTACAAGATATTATCTCCAAAAGTAAGAATTTAAAAGGCAACACCAAATTGCCCTTGTAGAAGAATTTAATCAAGGAAACATCTATATTACTATATAAATTAAAATTAAGGTAGATAACTATAAAAATACAAAGGACACACAACAAATTGCCCTATAATATGACTATGACCTTAATTACATTTGATGTATTTTGGAGCTTGTTTATGCTTTAAAAAATCTTCCACTATTTTCTCCAATTTCCTAACGTTCACTTACATTTGTTATAAAATTTGATACAACATTGCTCAAAAAGTCTTGGGTGCTTCTCTTATCATTTCTAAGTTACAAACTTAGGACAATTTAACTTAAGACCTTACACCGGACTTGCAACTAATATTAAATAGGCTTGGCCAAGTTACTGGAGGACTCGATAAACAGTATTAATGATGATGATGAAAAAATAGTCACACACAACATTATTATCACAGTCCATAGAATCATCTTTGCACATTAGTTCAGTTTTCTTTTTTGACACAAAATTTAAATACATCTAACACAACTAGAAATCAATGATTTGTGCCTTGATTTGTTTACCAATCCAAATTGCTAGTGTTCCAATAGAAATGTTTTCAACCATCTTCCTAAATTCATGAAAAAACTGTACGCTTTAGGTGATCTATAGTTATCTGTAATACATAGGACTACGCTTCACTATAAACCTTTCATACTACAAACAACACCCATCGATATTCACATGGGATGAAAAGCACCAAAATTTATCTATACTATATTTTAAAACTTAACAAACAAAAGTTTAGTACGGTTAGTTAGATCTCATATATATTAGATAGAGGGTTAATAATCAATTAGCTCACTTTCTTTATTTCAAACTTTCAACATATCAAGTGAATCACCAACAAATTTTTTGATCTCGTTTGCATCACTTATTTAAAATAAGCAAATGTCCATCTTTCTAACTACTTTAGTTTTTCTAACTAAATATGTCAAGTCCCAATCAAGTTCATTTTATATAATTTAACAAAAAGAATTCATCTGAGCTAACTTTGTAAAAATTTATCAAGATGTAACTTAATTTTAAATGAGTGCTGCATATAAGATCAAAAATTTGTCGGTGCTCCACTTGATACATTTGAAACGAAGAAAGTGAGATAACTAACTCATTAAATAGATTAGAATCGTTAGATCAAATTTTACATAATATTTAATATTTTAATATGTAAGATGCTTTTAAAGGTTTGGGGTTTAGATTCATCAATAACATATTAATATTAAAATTAATTAATGTGTATATATATATAAGAAAATTATTAAATATTAAATAGACCCGTGCATCGCACGTGTTATAAAATAGTATGAGTAAGATTCAATTAATCAAAAATTTCTGAACATAAAAAAGGACTTGGTTCACCAAAATGTACCTACAATATCACTAATTAGAGAAACAATTTACCTCAGTTTGTAGATTGGAGGCTAAGATGATGGTATTTCAACACAAGTTATTAGCCTATATGTATATATATTACTAAGTTGATTCCTTTATTGTTATAAATATAACCAAGATCCAATTTCTAATTTTCACAAGCGAGAGAGCTATGGATTAACTTTTCAACTCATGCCTCGAAGGTAACAAGGAATAGATTTATATCATGAGCTAAAAAAACCATGTAATTAGTATATAAAATCCATAGCCGAGGCGTAAATTTATAACAAATAACTTAATTTATACCAAACTAATTAAGAGATCAAGTCAGTGGAGAGATGCAAAACAGGCGATACTCAAATTTATGAAATGACGTAATTCATAAATGACGTAATTGCTGCACTGCCTAAAACGAGTAAAATACTAACCATGACAACATACTTACAGAACCGTACTCTGCAGCCTACTTACAATCTGAATTGTACTTTCATATCAAAACTATTTCAAAAAAGATGGAACTCATCAATAAACATCAGAAACGTTACCAACATCCATCTGATCTATAGCTAAATAATAGACAAGAAGCTTAATAAAATCAAATACGTAGTTAAATCAATTCCAATCAGATCAACCCAAGCAATTCATTGGCTATATAACCCCCAAACTCACTTCAATTCCTACCTAACAACTAATTTTACAATTTTCGACAAGCGATCTATAAATTAAACACACAAATCATCGGATTTCAATACAATCACTTACATAATTAAAGCAATTCATATAATTAACATCAGATCAAGCATCAATCAAAGCCAATCGAATAATAAAATTCCAGTAACATTAATATCAGATCTTAAATTAAATCATAAATCAAATATCATACCTTGCAAATATTCGATAGAGATGAGAAGATTGCAATCGCTGCGTTTCGATCTAAAACCCTAAAACGAAAATAAATTTACTGATTATTCAGATAAATAAAATAGTATATTAAAATGCTTAGCCTATAGATACATGTTTGTTTATATAAGTAATGAGATGGAGAGTAGGATGAGAAAGGGCAGGATCGTCATCGGGATTAGCGACCTGATATGATCAGGACACGTGGCGCTTGATGCAGCCATCTTGTGTGTTTGACTTGTTGTGGGAAGGCAGTCAACGCAACTAACAACTCTGACCTCTGAGTAGTTATGAGATGAAGGGCTGCGATTGGATGGAGTTTGTGGGGCCTTTGGCCAGCCCTTTGATTGGGTGACTTTTATTCAAGATGAATAATGGTCCAGATAATGTATTATAGTTATGGTGGGGATGATCTTACGAGATTAGTTTAGGGTTGTAGGTGGATAAGTTTATTGATAACACAATTACGTGTGAGCCTAACAGAAAAAGCGTTGGTCTACCGGATTAAATTTTAGAAAATTTACTTTTTCCTGGAAATATAATATATTTTAATTATATTTAAATTTAAATTATTTTACCGTACTAGGCACTTTCATATATTTATAGTAAAAACAATTTGCATCTCATAAGTCATGATTATTAATGTGAGAATGCATATACAAATACAAACTCTTAAATTTGCAGTAATATTTAACGCGCTTTAAGTTTATCTTCTAATTTTGTGCACATAGTATGTGAAGTGAAATAAAGCATTAAAAAATGAGGAAAAATTATATAAGAACTAGAAAATATAATAAATTTATGTTAAACAATAAAATTGATAGTTAATATATTTTGATTTTTTCAAAGACAAGTTAAACGAAGAGATTAAGAAAATTGTTTAGATACAGACTTACAAAAAAAATTCCTGAAAGCACCTTAAACTTGAATAAGATTAAACTAACAAATTATAAATAAACTAAAACTAGAAAACTATAACTAGTAAGTTTAGGATCGGAAAAGTTTGTTTAATCGAGTGTCTATCTGGATCTGTATTTCTGTTGGGCTGGGCTTGGTGGTATAGAAAGGCTGGATCACAAATTTTAAGTTGAATATATCCAATAAACTTGCTCCTTTTGCTTTAATAAAATTTATAAACAAATACGACGATTTACTTTTAGATTTTTTTTTGAACATGTGAAAATAGAATAGCAGGACAAGTTATCAAAATGTAATTGAGTCTTGAATTAAAACATCTAATTTGTTCCAGCTCCTCCCCGCGACGGATACCTTTAAGGCGCATTTGAAAGAACTTGGATATAAAATTATAAATTATAAAATGTCAAAACGAACTTCCTCAAACGGCCAATGTTTAGATAGTCTTGCTTTGTTCCACATTTTCACTACAATGTATAAAATCTGTCAGTGTTTTTCCTGAGCAGTGTCCACATATTCAAAGATAGGACATAGAAGAGATGTGAAAATTCATTTTACTTATTTATATTGTCATCCTGTCATTAAAATATAATAATGATTAATTATTTTAAAAACGATTAAGCCCATCTTTAATGCATTTCGGAAATTATGTTCAGATAATATTTCCGTCTAATTCCTTCAAAAATATATCATTGCCCTTCTTGAATTCCCAAAAAAATAATAAAAATTAACTAGACTCGCATTATGTTTATTTCAAAACTTATGTCCAGCTTACAATCAAACTGGAAATATTCTCAACCGGAATTCTTGATCTGTTACTTTTTCCTGCACGCTACTGTTTTATCTCCGACTTCGAGTCCTTGAAACAGACCGGTAGTCATACTAAACTTTAGGCATTATTGTAGTAGATGTTAAAAACTTATCACTACACAGGAAAAAGATCGACTCAAGTATAAATTTAGTAGTGTGCACGCTTTATTTTCTTCGAGGAAACTATATTATCACCAAAACAAAGCACGTTAAATAATTAAAAGTCGTTGATCCACTGAAGTTAGATATTTAGATCACTACAGTCGAATTTTATTTGTTTTTCGCTTGGTCCCCATTAAGTATGATACAAAGCGTACACGTATAGCTTAAACCTAATTTTTGGATTAGTTAGATTAGTGATAGCAATGCATAATCGTCGCGGTGGAGTCATTTACTTGTAACGGGAATGTTTTTTCTTTCGTCATCATGCATTAACAAATAAATCTGCAATGACTCTTGACTCCATCTGCCGCCAATTATCCTATCCGCGTACACTTGGCATTTGCCTGTTGGTTACCCGCAAATTTGAAAATACTCCACCACTTATCGCAAACAGGCTTTAAAGGTAAGGGACAGATTTTATTTTACAAAATGGTCATCGATTTGGATACTGACACGGTCACACACTCGTATTTAACACATGTCTTCGCTGAGATGACTCGACTAGTTAGCTTTAACAATGCTAATCTCGCAGGGAACTAAAAAGAATGGGTTATACAATAAATCAACTTCATACCTTAGGAGAATCCATAACTAAAGCTTAAGTACATGTTTAACATCACCTGAGTTCCCCAGGGCCGGGGTTCTGATATTTCATCCTCATTTTTCCTTTACGTTCTCATTCCTAATGACCTTTCTAGCAGACAAAAATTAATACACTGAGAAACTTTTGATAACATAATATTAATCTGTTTTATTATATACAACCTATGATCGGCTAGCTCTGGAAGCAGATGACTTGATTCTTCTGTTGATCTCCAATTCTAACGCTTCGTGTCCTCCCACATCCTCAACTTCCTACAGTCCACATATTCAAATTAAGGCTAGGAGGGACATACAAATAATTTGGATTTATATGACTTTTTAATTTATATAAGCAAAGTACAAATAACCACTTGAGGAGAAAGTATGAAGAGAAGAAGCCAGAAGAGGCAAGAGAAACACCAAGGACCACATGCATGAACATATATATACCTTAGGACCCAAAAACAACCCATATGGGACTCCTTTGAACTTTTCCATGTGGTGCAGCTATAAACAAAACATCAGTATCAGCTAAGATCACGGTGTTAATAAAATATAACAGATCAATATCACGAAAAATGTTTAATTAATCCTATGGAGCAGTAGCACTAGTTCTTAAGATTTAATTACTTAACGTACTACATAAAAGTTTGTTAACATAGGGATCACAGCTGCTAACCTGATTATTAATGCTTAAAATACTGTACTGCAAGTAATTAGTACATTAACTAAGAAGTTAACCAATATAGTAATCACCTGATGAGCAGCAGCAACTTTTCTGAAGTAAGGGACATCGGCGATGGGACCTACCGGAAATCGTTTATGAACAAGACCATCGTGGACAAACATGTAAGCGATTCCAAATACTGTGATTCCCAGGCCCTATTATCACAATCACAATAACTCACCACTTAAATACATTCTGCCTTTAACATGTCGTTATTGTTTAATGCAATATTTATAAGGTGGTTTTTCTGCACCGTAACAAATTAAACTCTAAGTTTTGTTTTATTATCGTGAATTGAATGTGTTTTTAACATTAGTAAGGCATTTCATATAGTTGTCATACAGTGATAGGTAACAGAGTTGTTAATGAAGTGTCAATTCATCTGTACGTAGGAAATATCAAGTTAACTAGTGGAGTATAATGAGGTTACAACAAAAGAGACATACCGCACCAAAACAGAGACCTGGAAAATAGCCTTTGTGGAAGAAACCATAAGCTAGCAAAGCTATTGCAGGAACAGCGTTCATTATTGCAAATACATCATTCAGCTCAA
Organism: Daucus carota subsp. sativus; assembly: GCF_001625215.2. NCBI lineage: Eukaryota > Viridiplantae > Streptophyta > Magnoliopsida > Apiales > Apiaceae > Daucus > Daucus carota. Next base: position 37,015,063 of record NC_030386.2, on the reverse strand, counting down.
ATGCTCCTTCTCTCGGTTTATGGTGTGACTATAGGCAAAACAAATATACAACTTTCAAAATATACATGAGATGTGCTAAAAACTCAAAGGTAACAACTATACAACAATCAAATTCATGTCCATCTGCTATAATATATTGAGCTTACAAAGTCTGCTTTTTGCCTAAAAGAACGACGTAACTGATAAAATTTATACATCAAGAACATGGATTCGCACAGTGTGCATATTACAATTACAAATACCTCGTGCATATGCCACAAAGAAGCATGCCACAAGGCTTCATGTGCCCATCTCGCCCAAAATTCCATCCCCACCTGAAAATTTCCATAACACCACTATTCATCCCAAAATTTACAATGAAATTGTCAATCAATCAGAAACTATCAAAAAGCATCCCAGACCGAGTATTACAAATGCCATAACACTGCTAGCATAACCTTGACCCGATATCATCATTACATATTCTTTCATACTTGAATATTCCCTTTTTCATCAAATTCAAATCTCAGTAAGTTTAAGTTACTCGTTAACAAACACAACCCGAACCAAAATTGCCAAGGCTGCTGGCAAAAAAATCAAACACATTGCAAACATATTGGAGACACCAAAACTATATAACAATAAGCACATAGGAACTTACAGCAGCACCAACAGAAAGAGCGAATGTACCAATCATCTCCGAATACGGAATTTCGCCACCCTAGCACAAGAAAAAATTATATTAAATTTCAGAGCTTGTTAAAACTTCTAGTAGTAAGATATCAAGGGATTTTCAGTAGCAGTGTTCATTTAAGAACAAAATTTGTACAATTATTAAGCCCGAAACTAGGCTTGGAATAACAAAATTAAATAATTTTTTCGAGTCAGCCGGGACTAGGAGGCAAGTATATACCTCCATTTGCCAAGAGAATCTGTAATAAACCGCCAAGACAGCCATAGAAGTAATGCCAAGACTCGACATAACCGCCGCCACCAAATACGTAAACCTCTCCGACTTCTTCCTCGCTCTTCTCTCCTCAACTCGTACGGAACAACTCCCCGCCTCAATCTCCTCGCGACTCACTTCATCTCGGTCGGCGTTATTTTCGGGCTTACCCGAGCTATCATTTCGGGGCTCCACCACAAAACAAACAGTGGTTAAGCTCTTTTGTTTGAACCGAAGAGACGGGTTTAGTTTTCGGACGGATGGAGCGAAGAGCCAAATGGGGTTGGGCCCGAGAAATGGGTTGCGGCCCAGAGAGAATGAGGTGGAGCTGGAGGCCGCCGAGATTCCGGCCGCCATGGACGGTGGTGATGTGGTGGAAGAAGAGAGTGAGATGAAAAGAGAGAAAAATGGGGAAGTAAATATTAAGGGGAGAGACGGGATATAGACCACACGTAGTGTGTGTGGAGCAGATATAAATGACGATGCACATGTAACCAACACTAATTACTCTTTCTTAAAATACTTAAAATGAAATACTGGGATTTGGAATCAAACTGGAAATAAAAAAATAGACACATTTTTTTTTTGAAACTAAAAAAATAGACACATTTAAAACTTGTGACAAAATGATTTATAACGTAAATTTGTCTTTAATATTTGATCATCCTCTTAACTATTTTAATTAAGACGCGCGATTTCCGATTCGGCATATCCTCGATGATAAATAGTATAGGATAAAAATCGCAACATTTTATTGTTATAATAAATGATAGTACTAATAACCTGTAGTAATATATTAATAGGATTCATGTCAAATAATGATGATAATATTAAAAGAATAGGTATCTCTGTCAATATATGAAAATTAGATATTATTTCATCATGACGGAGACGAATATTATGTGGGTGATTGGTCCGGGTTTTTAAACCCGGTTTATGGATTTATAAATAAAAATTATTTATTTCTAGTATTTGTGTAAAAAGTTAAGAATTATATATAAATATATTAAAAATACTGAGTTTAATTCATATGACTTCTAGTTTCTTTTCAAATGTTTTAAATTTTTAATCACTTGTAAATCTTGTTTCTAATTTTTAATTCATTTTTATAATTTAAACAAAAAACACCTATCTTAGACTCATTCGACATTCCTGTATTGTAACAGTTAGTATAGAGCTGCATCGAATAAATTTATTTTTATATTAGTTGCTTAAATTTTTAGGCTAAACATTTAATATTAATAAGTTTAACGGATTGCGTGAGGAGTACCGGAACGTAGTTGCGTGGACGTTGCGTTCATTAGTATTTCTTCAATTTTATAATCTCTTTATTGCAAACGAATTATTTTGTTAATTGATCGACACTCGAAAAATATGAATATTTAATTTTGACTGTATTACGATGACTTCTAATAATTATGATCTGAGAGTGTCCTGAAAATATAGTTATAGAGTTATATAATTGGATGATAGTTGATACTGATAGAGTGACAGATTGACACGTTGGCTGCTGCCTATCACCATATCACTTCGACAACTTTTTTCCCTGACCTTTTATTTTGATATTTCAGCCATTTAAATTATGTTTGGAAAATTAGAATTCGTTCAAAATTACTTAGATCAAATGATATGTCATCACAGCAAAAGTATTTCTTAAGAATATTAAACTCTCCGTTCTCTCTCAAATTAGGGTTTTGAGAGTCGACTCCCAAAACTAGCCGTCACTGCTTCATTCTTCACCTTCATCCTCTTCATCCACCAAAACATTTTCGCTCTCCCATCTTCTCCACTATTTACCAGTTTTTTGTTTTTCAATAAAATCGAGTGTTGCTTAAACCTCGAAGATTACAATCGAGTTTTATTCTCGGATCTGTTTCGGATTTGAGTTTGGGCTTGATTGTTTTCTGAATAAATCAGATCTTTTGAAATCAAAGGTCCGATTGTGTTTTCCCGTCTCACCTTTTGGCGTGTGTTGGTTTAGTACCCCATTCTTGGGTGATTCTGCGTTGTTATGTCTTTTTGTGTTATCAATGAGAATGATTGTGATGGAGTTTTGGGAGATCTGGGTTATCGCATCATTATTACTTTCGGCATGTCTATAGCTGGCTCCCGGCATGTAGATAGCTGGGGTATGCTTGGAACGGTGGCGATCGCATGGGCTCACCTTTCACAAATTATAGTTGTTCATTATTCGAGGACCCTTGTTCCTCATTGCTTAGTTTTTATAACTGAGTTGTCTGAACACCGCAACAGTCATGGAACTATTGTGAAGGTCAATTGTGAAGCTACCATTTTCGGGATTGATGTAGGCTGGATTACTCGAGCAGCCTTTGTATTTATTTTCAATTTCAAGAATCCTCGGATTCAATTTGTTAAGCAGTCTGGAAACAATGCGGCTATTTGTTTGGCTCGTTTTATTGTTTATCAACCTGATTGCATTGTTAGTTGGGGATTTGTCCCGACTAGATTTGTTTTAATTTAATGGAATGAATTTGCATTTTGTCAAAAAAAAAATGATATGTCATCATGAAAAATATTTAATTTAAATTTATTTTGAATCCATGGCAAAATTGAATTTGAATTTCGTTTCAATGCAGGACATTCACGCAATCTTAAAAGATCTACTTATAATTTAATCATAAAATAATGTATAAAGATAAACACCTGTATAAATTATTTATTTGGGCATTTTTATTATTAATAATTTTGATATTATTTTGTGTACGTTTAAATATCTAAGTATCTTATAATTTGAAAGATGATACCCTGTTACCGAAGATTTTCACTTATTTCACACGTTCATCTCATGATTTTAAGAAGCTCAATTAAAGAAATTTATTATTTATAATTCTAAGTTTAAGTTTTAATTAATTTTATATTAATTTAATTTTAAAATCAATTAATATATTTATATAAAGGAGAAGCGAGAGTCGTATAGGTGGTGCCTCCAGTCTTTATGCACTTATAAACACTTCAACAAATTGTAGGGTTACTCGCTGGTGGTGTCATTTTTATACGACAACATCATAACCGGTTTTATACTGAGAAACTATCGTTCTATACTGAGAGGGCAAATACGCTCTTAACTAGTTAATTTATAATTATGAATGTACTGTTTTTATTATTGTGCTTCCATGCTTAGCTTACCGTCTACGGGCTAAATTTAACCGGTTAGTCCCCGAGGTACTCTACCATTTCTTTTAAACTGCCAAAATTTGCCGTAGGAATTACAGTTATAAAAGTAAATATGGGTCCACCACGCAATTTGTATGTGTTTCAACGAATGCTTGGTTTGTGTATTAAATATATACATAATGATATCTGATAGATTTTAATTGGAATGTTTCTATGTTCACATTTATAATAATATCGGGTTAATTATCTAATTGGACACTAACTTCACACCAATATATCAGCCGGAACATTCTCCAATTTTCGGTCTCATTTGAAACACCTTTTTCAGAAATTGTATCATTCCTAAAAATAAAATGTTAAATTCGGAAACAAATCGACAGTTTAAAAAGTGTTACTCATGCGGCTTTAACACAGTAGGCTATAGAGATTATGTAGATATAATTAATTGAATTTCTGCGTCCAGAAAATGTCATATATGGATTATTAGGGTTCTTTATAATCCATCTCTTCCACCCTCAATTTTACCTATTTTTTTGACGCATAAATTCAATTAATCGTACCTACATAATGTCTATAGCCTACTGTGTTAAAGCCGCATGAGTAACACTTTTTAAACTGTCGATTTGTTTCCGAATTTAACATTTTACTAGGGTTGTAAATCGATACGGACTATCCGGTGTCTCGGCTCATATCCGGCTCGAAAATATGATACATGTCTCATATCCGTTTTGAAAACGATCCAAATCTGGCGGAAAAATTAAACCCGTATAATATATGATCCCAGATACGAGCACACATATACCCGCTCAAATTCGGTCTCATATAATTTTTCATAATATGATCCTACCCGAATAACCGAATATGATCCACGGTTCATATTCAATTCAAACTCATATACATATTATATTTTAACACCATCATATTTACAAGTAAATAGTCATCATTTTATAAAATTTTAATATCTTATTTAAGTTTATATCTTCATAAAATATGATTTATTTAATGTGATAATGCTTATTATCTTCATATATATTTAATAAATGATATATACCAATATATAACTATAAGTTTTAATTTAAAATTAGTATTCTTTATAATATTATGTTTACGATAATTATTTGAACAACTGAAATAATAATGATATTTAGTGTAATTGGATCATATCCGGCTCATATTCGATGGATCATAAACTACCCGGTTAGAAAATAAAAAATACGATACTGGATCATATCCGGTTCAGATCCGAATCTCAAATACCCGGATCGGTTTATATCCGAATAAAACGATCCCGGACCCAAATCTGGACAAGCTAAAAATAATATGATCCGGTACTTGAGCAGAAGGGTACCCGGGATCACCCGGATCATTTTACAGCCCTACATTTTACTTTAGGAATGATACAATTTCTGAAAAAGGTGTTTCAAATGAGACCGAAAATTTAAGAGTGTTCCAGATGATATATTGGTGTGAAGTTAGTGCCCAATTAGATAATTAATCCTTATAATATCAATTAAAACATTCATGTCATCATATATACTCCCTCTGTTTTGAAATATAGGTCGCTTGACTTTTTTGCACCTATTTTGAAGTCTTTTGACCGCATGCTTAAAATCATTATTTTTAAAATTTTCATTTTTAAAATAATAATATCAATCATATATTTTTATTCAAAAAAAAAAATTTCAAAATAATGAATTTTAGCATGCGGTCAAAGGACTCAGAAACACGTGCAAAAAATTCAAACGACTTATATTTCAAAACAGAAGGAGTAATTTTTTTATATTTTGACAATGTTGCATCAAATTTATTTAGGATATCTTTCTTTCTGTGAATAAGATCTGAAATTCAGTTTCAAATAAAAAGAAATACTATCACCGCGTCCATAGTTTTGTTTGTTTCCAGTATGAATCAACCGTATCATACATTCCATTTGGTAACAAAGATTTGCTAATGCATTTATTTCTATTACCGCTTAACTAATTAATTTTAATAATGATCTTTGATATCTCCGCAACGCTACTCTCCTGTAACCTTAATTATCTCTCTCGCTCTGGCACTATAAATATTCTGGACCATCTCTTTGTTACACATATAATTTTCCTGCAAAGATCATCAACAGAATGGGGTTTTCTCCGGTATCTAAAACCTCTCCTGTAAATCTCTCTCTCAATTATAGCGTAACGTTTTCTTTTTTATCGTAACAGAAAACCTCTCCTGTAAATCTCTCTGCCTGGTTATTTTTTGTGTAAATTATAGTGTAATGTTTTTTATTGTAACAGATTGCTGTACTAGGATTTTTGATTCTGGGATTGCTTGGCGCGCCAGTGGTTGAATGTGACATAGTGTACCAGGCAATCAATTGTCGTAAGCATAGCGCAGCCTTGACGGATTTCGGAGCAAAAGGTGACGGCGTGACATCAAACACTGCGGCTTTTCGGAACGCCACTGCTTGGATCGGATGGCGGAGCCATCCTCATTGTGCCTCCAGGAAAATGGCTCACTGGCAGTTTCAATCTCACCAGCAATTTCACTCTTTTTCTCCAGAAGGGAGCAGTTATTCTTGGATCCCAGGTAATTTTGCAGAAGTAGAATGTATAAACATTTATTTACTAATCACTTGCTCTCAGAAAATAGATTAAATTGAGTACGATAAATTTTCAGGATATTTCGGAGTATCCTCTGATCGAACCATTAAAATCGTATGGGAGAGGAAGAGATGCTCCAGGGGGGAGGTACATTAGTCTTGTGTTTGGCACAAACCTCACTGATGTTGTCATAACAGGTACTGATATGGAGTTTGATTTTACGTTTGTGTATGCATAAAATTTTAACGAAATAATTGATTCGATGATGTAATGTGATTAGGGGAAAATGGCACAATCGATGGCCAGGGTGCGTTCTGGTGGGATAAATTCAGGGCGAAAGAACTCAACTTCACCAGGCCTTATTTGATTGAGATAATGTACTCGAATCAAGTCCAGATTTCGAATCTGACTCTGCTCAATTCTCCCTCATGGGTTGTCCATCCAGTTTACAGCAGGTTGGGTATCTCTTTTGTGTTGCAAAATTATACAATTAAATCATCAATCTTTTGATATTTTTCCTTCATTTGATGAAAATATTGTGATGTTGCTGCAGTGATGTGATAATTCAAGGTTTAACCATTAATTCACCAGTTGGCTCTCCTAATACAGATGGCATTGATCCAGGTCTCCAAAGCTATATTCTCTAAATGATATTTCCATTATTTTTGAAATTGTCTGCTAGAAAAGTATTTATATTTTGCCTGTACTTCAGATTCTTGCACAAACATGAAGATAGAAGACTGTTTCATAGTTTCTGGAGATGACTGCATTGCTGTGAAAAGTGGTTGGGATGAATATGGAATCGCCGTTGGAATGCCAACAAATCATCTCATCATTCGACGACTCACTTGCATATCCCCTGACAGTGCAGTGATTGCTCTTGGCAGTGAGATGTCCGGAGGCATCCAAGACTTAAGAGCCGAAGACATCACTGCCATCAACTCTGAATCAGGAGTGAGAATCAAATCAGCTCCCGGAAGAGGAGGTTATGTAAAAGATATATATGTGAGGCGCATGACATTGTACACAATGAAGTATGTTTTCTGGATGACGGGTGCTTATGGAGACCACCCAGACGAGGGTTATGATCCGAAAGCACTTCCAGAAGTGAAAAACATAAATTTCAGAGACATTAATGCTGAAAATGTCACAATGGCCGCGGATCTTTCAGGAATTAAAGATGACCCGTACACTGGGATTTGTATTTCTGATGCGGTTATCAACCTATCTCCGAAACCAAAGAAGGTGCAATGGAATTGCACCGATGTCAGTGGGATTACAAGCAATGTGGGTCCTCCGCCGTGTGATTTGTTGCCTGAAAAGGTTTTAGAATCAGGCTGTGATTTCCCTACTGATGTATTGCCTATTGACAAGGTTCAGCTGCAGACTTGTAAACTGGCTTTCTAACAAATTAGCCACTAGTTTGGGATGTGAAATTTTGGGTTAACATATAGTTTTGTAGGCTATGGTGCAACTTATATGGCATAAAGTTCAGACAAATAAACTGCATGTCTAATGAACGCAGAATGAGGACGTTCAAAAATTCACAGTCTTTCAACTTCTAAAAGCAGAATTGAATCACTAGACCTGTGTTTCTGAGAGCAGCAAAAACCAGGATATTATAGTTCGTGCTTAAAAAAAGTTGAAAAGAAAGAGTTCCCAACAAATTATGGTTAAAGAAATCATAAACGCCTGATAAAAAAAAAGAGAAAAAGAAATGATAAACGATCAAGGCTGCTCTGTGCTACATACTAACCCATGTCCAATTTGAGTCCACTTTAACCGTATATGAAACTTTTTTTTACTTGTATTTAAAATATTTAAGAATTACATCTAGCAATAATTATATTTTATAAAATTCATGTTGATGTAGCTGTATTTAACATGATTTTTAGTATCAGTTTTAAAAGATTGTATCTGATTTTGATATTATACATACCTTAGATAAAATATCACAAAGTTGATACTAAATCTTTATTATTTAAGTTTAGCGTTTCAAAATCTCATGTATTATGCTGATATTTCAAAAAAAATAAAATATATTGAATAATTTCACAAAATTTATCATTTTATGAAGTTTAAAAATATCCATCAATATTTGAATACCTTCAGATTTTAATTGATTTAAACATAATTTAAAATTCTGATTATATCACCAGATTTTATATTATAATTTAAAATTCTAATCGAATCTCCAAGATTTTTATACATTTTGTAAAATCCAAATCAATACATCTTAATTTCATGAATGAAAAAAACTCATTTAAAATCTCAATTAAAAAGATTTTGTGTCCGAGTACGACACGGAATGAGTAATAGCTAGCCACATGCATGCACAGGAATGGTCCAATATTCCACTGTCGCTCAGTCGCTCTACGTGAGACTTATGAGAACTACTATTAGACTTGTAAGCTAATCAAGTTCAACTGTAACTTGGAGGTTGTGAACAAAATAATCTTAAACCGAGCGAACTAAACTGAGTATTTTGATTTGAAGTAAAACCTATATTAATGCTTTAACAACAAGTTACACGTTGTCTAATTCCAACAAACAAATAGATAACTAAAGTATCAAACAAATTTCACTTTCCTTCATGTATGGCTATGTTCTGTTCCGTATCCACTTCAAATTAGTTCTATATTATGGTCCAGCATCTTATGGATGACATCTTTCAGTTTGCATGTATTCATCTGAATCACCCTCAACTGCAATATTTCAAGGTTGCAGCCGCAGCAGCTGCAAACTATGCTTCTAGAATTGGAATCGCGGTGGCATGCATATATCCTGAATGTTTACATTTAGTTGTTCCCTCAGAGGATGCAGCTTTATTTCATATAGCTTTGGCCAAAGCTTTCCTGTCACTGTATATATCTGGATTACTATTCAAAACATCAAGACAGCACGCTCCATAAAACTAGTTATCTGAGAAAGTCATCAGTTTGGTGATTCAAAGACAAAAGGAACTCATTTAACTTGAGTTCTAATAATTAGTTGTTCATGCTAAAGAGTTTTCACAGTGCAGTGAATACCAAGCAACATTAGAATAATTGCAAAAAATTTAATAATATACTCAATGGTAAACTATCCTAAAGCTTACCGAAAATCCTGCTTTTCTCTTTATCCCATGCTATGCCATTCAAAACATCAATATTCTGGAACACAGAAAGTCGAAGATTTTAAGTTGCAAGGGGAAAAAGCTGTAAACCGAGTTCCTTGTGCATGTAATTTCTTCTCGACGAGTAAAAACGGTCCTTTAGGATGGTACATATTTGGGGGAGGGGTGTTTGGTTAACTGGTATGTTTTCAGTGAAAATTGTCCTAAATTTAAAATCAATAGCAATCAGCAATTAAATACTGCAGAAAAATTATTAAAATTTGATGTCCTTACATTTCTCCGATCAGCTAGTAATCCTTTTCTACAAAACCACCGGAAAAAAAAAAATCAGTGAGAATCATATATATTTTGGAATTTGTGGCAAAGTTTTTCACTGAACTCATGATTAATATATATAATATGGCAATGGTAAGAATTATAAGAAGAAACCTTAAACTGTGAAGTAGAATCCACTCACGGACCACTCCATCCTTTGGTGAAATTCTAGCAATGCAGTCTGTCTGCTTCATGTAAACACAGGTTTCAATGCATTCTATGATACAATTAGTGTAGATAAAGTTGCAATTTTGTAATTTAAAGCTATGTTACCCGGACTAAGGTAAACGTGTCAGACAAGGTGCTGATCCAAGTGTCAGGTTCTAATTTTTAAAGGATTTATGATTCATGGATATATCTGACATTTGACATGGGTGTATCACATGTGAAACTGATATAGACTGATTAAATGTGCGTTGATAAAAAATATTGCCTATCACAACATAAGATCAAAAGGGTATAGAAACAAGTCATGCAATGAACTTGCTCTCTATGAACAAGATCTGAGGAAATTTTACATTTCATTTTGAATAGGGATGCTGCAAGGTAAATTGTCGACCTTTTTTTTTTTTTTTCAAGTTATAAAATAGACGTCTAGCCTCCGTTGAGTTTATAGCTTGACCAAAAGGTGCTCTTCCACGCAAAACTTCCCATGCAAACACATAATCACAACTAGTTAATGCTTAGGTGAAAATTAACCATAGACCTAGGACACAGTCCACTTTTAATATGAGGAATACAACTTAGATACCAGTATCCCACATGCACGTCATGTCTGGTTGACTCAGGCACATGGAAATTAGTGCAGAGTCTAGGTAATGGACTTTGAAAGAAGTTAATGATATCGACCTAAACCAAGATTTTGAAGGATTTTGATTAAAAAAAACAAACAAACTTAGAAGCTTATTTTAAAAGAAAGACGGCTGCACAGTGTTGAACAATAGACTAGGGAACAATGGACTAATGCATCAGAGATTGATAATCTAATAAGGGCCATCAATAATTAAATAATATGCTATAAGTTGCACAATAACAAGATACCCAACAATGTATTATGTTATTCATATTTATTTATAGAGTTGTACAAATTTGAAAGATATCACAATACAAAAGTAAGAGCTCATCTGATAAAAAATATATATAACAAAACTTGTGACTTTATAATGGACCAAGTAAAATAAAAAGTAGTTTACCTGCAAAACGTTTGCCCAAACTTCATCATTAATATACTCCAGCTCATTAAGGTTATGCACTTCATGCCCATCATAGGTGACAACTTTTTTCTGTAAAACTTCTTGGTAATAAAACATAGTGAAAAACAAAAGAATATAGTTAACTAAAAAGGGAAACACCAAAGCTCCATTTCTATGATTCAACAACTATGCAGATTAATCATGAAAAAGCTATGTTGCAAATCTAATACTGTAACAGTATAAATTTAGGATCTGAATACACTATACCCGCTCCCTCCCCCACCCTTTCACTAAAACCAGTGAAAATAGATCAAAAGGATTTTGTATTGCTAAAACCTTTCATGTTTTGTGGATCAATGTGATACAATGTTGAACTTCCATCAGTTCCAAAGAGAACTTCCCCATCTGTAGCAAGCCCCCAACCATCTTCCATCTGGTGAGTAAATCTTTGGAACTGCAAAAAAAGAAAGGAGTTAGTCACTGCAAATCCACAAACATTAGCATGATCGATCTAGAGAAGTACAAATTCATCATGATTATGCAACTGAAGTTGTAACTAATACAAACGAATATTTTTGGTAGATGAAACATAAGCAACAGTAATTTGGTCTTTAAATGCAAAATGGATTATGAAACATTCTTTTATGCTTAAAAACTTTGTTAAATTCAGCAAGAAGATGTAAATATGTGCCAGTCTTGCATTTTTAAATGCCTCAAGGAAATTGAAATTATAAATTTATCATAAAAGGTAAAGCACAGACTTTGCTGAAATTGTTTCGGTCATATATGAAACCAATTTTCTTCAACCAAGTAACTTGATATAACCTACAAAAACGCATAAGGTAATACATCAGAATGAGGTACCCTTCAGCTTTAACACCAATAAATCATATATGAAAATCAAACAGACTAATGGTTGGTCAAAAGATTGCCACATATCAAGTAAAATTTGAATTTCTAACAATCATAAACTATTGAACTCTATAAACATACACAACCACATATAGCACAAAATTGGGAAATTAGTGAGTGCAAACGAAATAGACATTCTTTGACAAACCTGTCATTAAAAAGAGTTAAACCTTCCCCAAAGTAAGTTGAATCCATCTTATGAATCGCCAAAATCTGTTAATGTAAAAAGACAACACCTATTGAATCCCAATATTTCCAACTATCTGTAATCTGTGCCATAACCATCCACTGTAACTTAAAGAAAAAACTGGTTTAAATAATATTTGAGAATCGGCAAAATTGTACCTCTCCGGTTCCAATATCTACTTTCCGAAGCGATGACTGAAAGGAAATACAATCGGTGGTTAGCAGACGCAAATCAAGCAGGTGTACTAGAATAAACCAGAAATCAGTAAATAGCAGAAAAACAAAAATCAAGTGGCCACCTGATGATAAAGACCAGTTGACTCATACAAAGTATCATTCCCTCCATACAAAAGCCCCTGAATGCACGCAAATAGTGCGATCAGCTTCTCAGAAAGTACATCATAATCTAGTAAGAACTATGGAATATCGGATACAACCTGAGTGAAGGCTGAAGGATCATGAGGAAACTCATTGACAACCTCGATCGCGTAATTCCGGTTTGGTACATTGCGGACACGAATTGCAGGGAAAGTGTTTGATGAAATGCTTAAGAAGAGAAGTGCAACAAGAAGCAAAATGACGAGAGGTGTAATCAAGAGGTGATTTTTGAGAAAGGTGCGTTTGGAAGATGGATCAGAAGAGGTGATTGAGTGTGTGACAGTGCCGAGGCTTGATTTGTTTTTAGGAGATGGAGGTGTGTTCTTTCTTCTTCTACCTCCACTCGCCATTCTTTCATGGAATTTTCAACTTCCCGATCTTCGACGTTCAGGAATTTTGTTTGATTTGACTTTGTCCACTTTTTTTTACTTTCAGAAAAAATAACTCCATAGGATATTAAATAAGTAACTCTCTTTACACACAAAATAAGTAACTCTCTAGGAAAGTAATCTTTTTCCAGATCTTGTGTTGTAAATTTAGTCCCCTCGCAAACCATTTACTGGCACAAGTTCGAGAATTTGGTTTTTCCTTTTTCATTTTGTTTTGATTTTTTGCTTTTTCAGTTGATTTTTTGCTTTTCATTCCAGATGATTAGTAATTCGATTTATGGATCCGATCTCCTTTGGATAATCTAAAGTAATTACCTTGCACGCAAAATGATATTTGATATCAAAACTCAGGTACTTGATCGGTAAAGTTCTTCATAACTGAAATTCATGTCCGACAACACTTCAAAACTGACACAAACACAACTAAAAAGAAAATGACCATAAGGACAAATAAAAACAGACCAGACGAACATTGACAGGACACAACTCAGATCAATTTTCTTCCCCTGCAGAATCAGACTGACGGCTTAATCAACTTCCTCCATCTTGCTTTCCTCACCAGCATCTTCCTCGAGTGCAGGCATATCAGTGTCTTCTCCGGCCTCATCTTCGTCGATGCTTAACCCCAACTTCAGCATCCTGTGGATCCTTGCAGCAAACACATTTGGATCATCAAGACTGAATCCAGATGTCAGCAGAGCGGTCTCGAACAGCAGCATCACTAGGTCCTTCACTGATTTGTCATTCTTGTCAGCTTCAGCTCTCTTCCTCAGCTCCTCCATGATTCCATTGTCAGGGTTGATCTCCATGGTCTTCTTGCTGGACATGTAAGAGGACATGCTGCTGTCCCTTAGAGCTTGAGCCTTCATGATTCTTTCCATGTTTGCGGTCCAGCCATACTCTCCTGTAACAAGACAGCAGGGAGAGTCCACAATACGGTCCGAGACAACCACTTTCTCCACCTTGTCTCCAAGGATTTCCTTGACAGTTTTGCAGAGATTCTCAAAGGACTTCTTCTTCTCTTCCTTTTTCTTCTTTTCCTCTTCTGTCTCATCATCAAGTTTCAAGCCCTCTTTTGTAGCAGACACAAGTTTCTTCCCATCATACTCCTTCAGCTGTCCAACTGCGTACTCATCAATAGCATCCACCATAAAAAGAACCTCATAGCCTTTCTTTTTGAGCTTCTCCAGGAATGGGGAATTCTCAACTGCCTTCTTGCTTTCACCAGTAATGTAGAAGATATCCTTTTGACCCTCCTTCATTCTTGTGACATAGTCCTTCAAGCTAGTAAGTTCTTCGCCACTCTTAGTGGAGTGATATCTTAGCAAATCAGCTAACTTGTTTCTGTTCTGGCTATCCTCATGGATACCCAACTTCAAGTTCTTGGAGAACGCTTCATAGAACTTGTTGTAGTCCTCCTTGTTCTCTGCAATCTCATTGAACATCTCAATGCACTTTTTTACAAGATTCTTTCTGATGACCTTGAGGATCTTGTTCTGTTGCAACATCTCACGAGAGATATTGAGAGGCAGGTCATCCGAGTCAACAACACCTTTTACAAAACCAAGATATTCAGGAATTAGCTCTTCACAATTGTCCATAATGAACACTCTGCGGACATAGAGCTTGATATTGTTCATCTTCTTCCGAGTATCAAATAGGTCGAAGGGAGCCCTCTTTGGAACAAAGAGGATAGCCTTGAACTCAAGCTGACCTTCCACAGAGAAGTGCTTGACTGCAAGATGTTCTTCCCAATCATTTGTCAAACTCTTGTAGAAAGAAGCATACTCATCCTTGGAGATCTCCTCAGGTTTGCGCAACCAGATGGGCTTTTGTTTGTTAATGAGATCCCACTCGTGAGATACCTCCTTAATTTTCTTTTTCTTGGGCTCTTTCTTCTCTTTGTCCTCGTCAATCTCCTCCACATCACCTTCCTCCTCTTTCTTGACTTCCTCCTCTTCATCATCGCTGATCTCTTTCTCAGTAGTCTTCTCAGTCCAGAGATATATCGGGTAGCTTATAAACTCTGAATGCTTCTTTACAAGATCCTTTATCCTCCTTTCTTCCAAATACTCAAGCTGCACAAATGCAAGAAAGTTAGCTCTATCAGTTGCAAGCTTGAAATAATTTCCACAATTTTAGCATTACTCGGCTAACCCTTGCAAGCATGAAATAATTTTCACAATTTTAGCAGTACTCGGCTAACCCTTGCAAGCATGAAATAATTTTCACAATTTTAGCAGTACTCGGCTAAACCCTATTAGTTGCAAGCATGAAATAATTTTCACAATTTTAACAATTCTCAGGCAACACTGTCAATTTCAAGCATGAATTTCACAATTTTAACAGTATAAATGTTCATCAGATTTGCATAATCATGCCATACAGGGCATATACTCAGCTTCACAGAACATCACATGATATTACTAGCAATAATAGTATCTTAACACGATGCTAAAGATTCAGAAATGAACGTCAATGCATACAAGTTCATATCAAAATCTGAATTATCTATCAATTATGAGGTAGGAAGTAACCGCTATCAAAAAGTGGCACATGATATTCAATAATCAGTTATCGATTGTCAACATCATTGGATGCATTATCCACAAGAAAAATATATACACACACAAACACAAGAACCAAATACACGAATATAAGTACCTGATCCTCCTTGAGGAAGAGCGTCATCTTAGTCCCTCTTCCGATCCGCTCCCCATCCACATCCCTCGTAACAGTAAACGAACCCCCAGCCTGCGACTCCCAAACATACTGCTCGTCATCATTATGTTTGGTAGTCACAATAACCTTCTCCGCCACCAGATAAGCAGAGTAAAATCCCACACCGAATTGCCCAATCATGCTCACATCAGCCCCTGCCTGCAACGCCTCCATAAACTCCTTCGTCCCCGATCTCGCAATCGTCCCCAAATTATTCACCAAATCTAAAAACGAATCAAACCACAATCAAATCAATAAACATCATTTCGTTGTTGTCGTTAATGTACACGTTACAATTATTAAGCATACATACCTGCTTTAGTCATTCCAACGCCGCTATCGATAATCGAGAGCGTTTTGTTCACCTTATCAGGAACGATCCTGATAAAAAGCTCTGGCTGAGCATCCAGCTTCGTCTTATCAGTAAGGCTCTCGAATCTGATCTTATCAAGCGCATCGGAGGAGTTACTGATGAGTTCTCGGAGAAAGATCTCCTTGTTACTGTAAAAAGTGTTGATGATCAGGCTGAGAAGCTGGTTGATCTCGGCCTGGAATGCGAAAGTTTCGATATCTGCCATTTGAAACTCAAGAGTACTGTGAATTTGATTGCTGATTGTGTGAGATTATATGAGAGTGATTTGATAATTTTATGATGGAGGATAGGTGTGTGTATAGGTGTATATATAAGTGGAGAGAAGGAAGGGGTTTGAGGGGAGCTATTCTACAGGGGAGGAGGTGGTTCTGGGAGGTTCTAGAGTCAGTGCGGTTTTTTTGGAGGGAATACCTCTCTCTGGATTCTTCATCGTGCTTCTGGTTTTTTATATTACGTCAATACGTTTGATATTTAATTATCAATTATCAATTATTATTAATGAAATAAAATGCATGCACACATGACTGTTATCGGTGGACATTTTGTTTTGATCAAACCTTGGTTTCTAAGGGTATCATAGAAAGATAATAGTAAATTTTTCAAAATGTGTTATATTTTTTTTGTATATAGAGAATAAATTTTATAAACAACCGTATTTTCAATCATGTTGATTAAAAAGGATTTGTAAGAAATCGAAAAACCTGTTGGATCAGATATTGTGCTCCATTCCCGGTTATATCTTAAAATTAATATGTAATTATTATTTTAACGTGATACTAACTGTGATGTGATATTTCAGATCTCTACAAATTTAAAATACAGTTAAAATTAAATTATAATTATACATAAAAATTTTGTATCATTGAAATATTGAATTTATACATATTTTAATTGTATTTATTTTTTATATACCACGCATATATATTATAAAAAATGTATTTTCAAAGAATTAAATATTTCATATATTAAAATTTCACATAATTTTTTTTAATATATATGAATGTTGTAATACACATACGGCATGAATCCTTTTATTTTTAAGTGCATAAGACATACTCCCTCCATCCCAAAATAGTTGAGTTCGTTGATTTCGGGCATGCACTTTAAAGTCCATTGACCGCATAGCTATATTACTTATTTTTAAAATTTTATTTTTGCAAATAAAAATTTAAATATGAAATTTTCGTTTACAAAACAAAAATTAAAAAAATAAATTTTGGAACTAATCGATCAATGGTGCCCAAAGTCAAAGCTCATCTAATTTGAGATTGAAGGAGTATAAAAAATTAGTTAGAAATATTTTTCTTGCTAATTTGTTTCTTAAAACCTTTTTTAATAAAAATTATCTATATGTCACACTTTTATTTTTATTATTAAATTATCTTGTACATGTAGGATTGTTTTTTATTATTAAATTTTCTTTTACATGTAGGATTGTGATTTTTTTTAAAAAAATGACTATTGTTTGTTTTTATATGTCAGCTCACTTTTTAGCTCTATACTATAATACTATAATAAATCAGAATTACCCAATTTATCACATTAAGTCATAAATTATAAATTTTAAACCCAACCTCAGCCAAACAAACGGGCTCTTAGTATCAAACATATGATAAGTAAAGAACCCAACCAAAAATTTGGACAAAACATAACACTTCTTCGTTGCATGTAAAATCAATTCCTTAACATAACTGCATAAACAATGGCAACAAAACAGAAAGAACGAAAACGTGTCTGTTTCTAATATGGAAACATAACATATCCCAAGTGAGGAGAGGTTACCATTCTGCAACGAGAGCTTAACATTTTTCTCCCTTGTGTGAAGATTGCAAAGTGAAAAGTATAACCAAACATGGACACAAACAACAATTCCTCACTCTAGGTAAAATTTAACATCTCCGAAACAGAACATAATTGCATAAAGGAGTTACGACAAATAAGATGGAACAAAAACTTTTCTTTAGAAGTTCTTTAAACAATACAAAAGCCATTAGACAAGAACCAACAACTTGTTCTAAATGTTCATCACATCCCCAAACTTGCAGAACCTACAAATGTTGGGGACTAGACTTCTAAGAAAAACTTTAACTGGGTGGCGCTCCACCAAAACCTCCAGAGCCACGCCCAAATCCACCTCCTCTGCCAGCACCCTGCATGTTCAAAAGCAATGACTAAACATTTGGCTAATTCAAAGGCCTAATTACTAAAGAAAGTTGGTACACAAGAATGAATATATAATGTATCAGTGGTGAAAATACAGGTAAATATAGTTTATAAATATGTAGTCATCTAAATGCAGAATAATTTCAAGATCACAATCTGACAGATTATATGATTTAATAGGATCATTAGAGTCAGGGTACAAATAGGATTACTTCATTCGGATAAATAACCACTGTATCTATCATTCATATATTAACAGTGTAATTATGTAAAAATACAGAATTAGTACCTGGCTTTTGACTATGTATAACACATATGTACAAACTATTATTTTCTGAATTCAGTTTTATGTGTCAACAACTACAGACAAACATCAATCATAAGAGACTTATTATAGTTTAAGGGAATAATTAAATAGGATATAGTCATCAATTATGATAAAGCAACAATATTTTTAACCTACGCTATTCCACATATTAAACTAAAGTCAGGAAAAGTTCAGCTATACTATTAGTTCCACAAATTCAGTGTACATTTCAACCTAAAGCAGTGAATTGCAACAAAACTTAGATCAGACACAAGAAACAGTGGCCTAAAAAAGTTATCAATTGAACAAAGACAATGTCTACAGCAAATCAGAATTACCCTAAATGCAGGCTGGTAATCAGCTGGAGCTCCTCCTTTCTCACCACCAAATTCTCCAGCAGGACCTCTCGGTCCACCTCTATACCCATCCCTGTCACCAAACCTAGGTCTGTCCCCATCAAACCTCGACGGGCCACTGCAAATTAAACATAACCAATCAATTCAATTCAAATCAAATCAAAGTATCTTTTATCCTAAACCTGATTAGGACAATCAACTGAATATACCGTGGGCGATCGCCAGGAGGGCCACCCATGGGACGTCCGATAGGCCTGGCAGCCTTCTTTAGAGTCGAAGGCACAATGTCGGATGGGAGATTGAGGTAAGTCCTTAGAAACTCAATCCCATCATTAGTAAGGTACCAATAGTAATGCATCCACGCGAACGTTTCGCGAACATACTCCTTGGACTTAAAGCTCTGCATCAGCTTAATCACCTGTAGGTTCGGTACATCGATATCAGGGTGTTTCGCAAGATTGTAATCCTTCTTTGCATAGCAAACACCCTCTGTACATTACACACACAACAAAATTCAATACAAAAACACAAAAATAGTAATTACAGATCATAACCAACACTACGTACGAGAGAGGGAGGGAGGGAGGGAGGGAGGGAGGGAGAGAGAGAGAGAGAGAGACAGACAGACCTTGGAACAGGTACTTGGAGATCTCTCTCCTATTCTTCTCAGAGATAATCTGATGATAAAAAAAAATAAAAAGTTAATTCAATTCTTATGTGAATTAGATATTAGATATACGTAAAGAACATGAACGATGAATCTTACCATGATGCTGAGAGATTGGCTGAATTAACAGAGGAGTCGCTGATGTATATATTTGTAGCAGCTGCTGCGACTAAGCAAATGAAAGCATAAAACCCTAGGTTTGTATGAGACATAAGCACTTTATATCTGGACCCTTTTGTTTTACTGGGCTTTCCGATGAGTTTGTTGGAGAGTTGAAAAAGGGTTTAGTTTGGGCCTGATCCGCCAATCTCATACTTTCTCCCTTTGGTTATTTTTAAACACATATTTTATAAATCAAAAGATTTTTGTGTTGGTATTTTTTCTAAAATTAGATGCTGAGTTTAAAATTGTGACATACGCTTAATCTGATAAGCTTTGAGATTAAAATGTGTGTTCTAGTAATTTTGACTTACATAAATTATTAAAAATATAATAATGAAAATAAAAGTGATTTATGAGTAATTTATCACTTCTAAGCAATATATATATATATTTGGGTAATTTTGACTTATTACTGACTTATAATTTATTAAAAATATAATAATAAAAATAAAAACAAGTTATTGAAAATATAATAATAAAAATAAAAATGATCCACTGATAAATCGAGAATTGTTAAACAAATTGGAAAGCAGTTAGTAAATCGGTAAAATAGTTTTTAAAATTTAATCAGAAATTTTTAGTACGTCCATAATCTTTTCAAACAAATTAAGGTGCCATAAAACTTTTCATCCAGCGGCGAAATCGATTTTCCTACTAATCTGGCAAAAACGAGCAGCAACTGATCCTCACATTTAGTAATGAACAGCAATACAGCATAATTTGTAAATTGTAATAAGACATGCTACATAAAACATGCAAGAAACGGTAATTTGGCACCAGCAGAGATCAAAAACGAAAATCTAAAGTTTCTTGCAACATGCTCTTCATAACAGGGTTGGTAAGATAAGCGTCACTGTCTACAGTAACCCTTTACTTCCCTCCGTTTTACAACACTGAACCAGGTGTACGACTACGCAGAATGTAAATAATTAGAGAGATCAATGTTTATTTAGCTTCACAACAAAAGATTTTACAGCACGGTATTGTACTCTTATTACAACAAAGAAAATAGTCTTGTGCCGGAGTTTGGCACACCAACATGCAACTAATGTCCTAAAGTTTTGCCGAGTTCTACACGCTAACATGCAACCATGGGTCCTGATACTTGCTGAAATCAGCATCTCATTCCAAACCAACTACTGAAGCAAAATAAATACACAGAGGGTAGATTCTTTTGCAGGTGTATACTCACTCTTCAGTTGCCTACCCGAGTTGAGCACTATGATCAGCTTGGTCATCTAGGAGATTATTAACCATATCGTCAGTGTTTTCCTTCTCGACATCGATCTGATAGGACGAAAGCAACTTCCTCTGTATTAGTGAAAAAATGAATAAGATATTGGTGATATAAATCAACAAGTTCATCGAAACATTTTTTGTACAAACAAATAGCAAATATTTACGCACTAGTCAAACAAATCAGGAATACACCCCAACATACTGTCCTTGATCATAATACTTCCCAGAATTTAGTAGCCCAGACTTAGATTTTATCAAATGCAAACTTTCATTAGGGAGATATCATTCTACAAAAATTTACAAGAGGACTTAATGTGCAAAAGACAACTTACATGATCCTCAAACTTGGGACTGGTCAAATTGATTGAGAGGTTTCTCATCAACAATAACACCTGGACATTAACCAGAAAAACACAATGTTAGACAAGCGCCAGCATTGAAAGAGACATGTAGCTTAATAAACTGTATACAAGTGTAGAAGGGCAAATAAACCTATTTACCACCATAGTCTATTAGGTATTCACTAGTAATTCACGCAGATGCTGTAGTTTATTCTGTACAACTCAGTAAAGCATAAAAAACTTTTCAGCTATGTACTAGCTTAGGGTATTTATAAACTTTTAAAATATCAAAAATATCAAATTCTGCAATTGGAGTTCATTTGCAACTTGTAACAAATCAAACAGCAAATTATTAGTTACAATATATTGAAAACATCAACATATATATATTTACACATACATCCAAATACTTTTTTATGCTCAGATTCGCTTATGCCTCTAGCTTATATCACTGAAGGAATTTCATTAGTTGACAGAAGGTTCAATAAATTATACCGTTTCAACATCTATCGGATCCATTTCTTTAAGCTTCTGCAAATGACCTTTCGTGTTTGGATCGAAAACACTGCCAATGAAGCTATATACCTCAGCAAAGTCGGGCAGAACTGCATAAAAAAAATAGCAAATATTAATGCAAAGAGTAGCCACCATCATATGCACTTAAGCCGGTGTTACTTCCACTCAAAAGAATAAAATGGGCTCTTTAACTAAGAAAGAAAACCCAGAACTAACAATAACACCACAAAGAGATAGAAACATTTCCCAATGTGCAAAGACTAGTTAGGTTTCAGGAATATCTTTAAGGTTGTGTGTTCTGATCTAATTAAACTTAACCTACTTTCAGAAAAAGAAACAGATCATAGGAAATCAAAGGTTACAAATATTCGCAGATATATATTACTCGAAATGAAAGAACTCTGTACCAATGTAACATGTTTGGTTTTCTTAGAGCTCGGCACAAGACACAAATCTAAACTACTTCTCAAAGTTCAAAGAAGTATGATTATGGGAGCTATCACCAAGCTGATTAAAGAGGATAGACTACGAGACCTTGTCTTCAATCACTTATCGGACTATAATCTAAATTAAATTCATCTTTTAATCACTCAATATATTAAGTCAATAAAACGGAATCTGAGAACACGTCATGTTACAAAGCCCATAAAACAAAATCTAGGAGATGTCGTGTTACAAAGCAAAGATTCTAATCATATGGTGATTCCTGAAATGCTTAGTTTCAGTGCTGAGCTCAACATTTGACTTAAAAACATAGATAGGTCTGACCTTAAAGTTTATCTACCAAGTGATTAAATTCAAAATTTAAAATGCAGTTTGAACTTGAAGAAACTATATACAACTATTTAACTGCAACTGCAGTTATTCTCCCTTATTTTTCTTGAGACACACTTTCCGAGCCTGTAACAAGTCCCTACCCTAGAATTAACATGAAGAATGTGTGTGTCAAATTACTTGAATTTAATCTGATATCCTGACCTTGAGGTCCTGGTCGCAAATTGCCTTACAGATGGGGGAAAGTGTTCACATACATGTGTTGCCTTGAACAATGATGTCTAGTAATAGCTAATAGTGCACAATAACCATCAAAGTTGGGAAATCTTGATGGCACATCCATTTAAAAATAAATAAATAAATTATTAATATTAACTCATAATGAACATAGTTACTAACAGGCAAACTAGTTTAAATGCCAAAATACATATTATAGATGGGGCAATATATAGAAGAAGAAAAAACCTATTTATCTGTTACTAATAAGTCCATAATCTGGACATTAAATAAATATCAGACTCGAACGAATCAAAGTAGAACTGAGGAACATAACCTATGAAAAAAGAATTTTATATTGGTTCCTTGCAAAAGGCTCACCTCTCAATGATGACCCATGATTCCTTTGATCATTCATTTCACATGTTGGATGTGTTCTTGGTGCGCTTTCAGTGCTACTGCAACAATTATTTGCCATTGGCTGCCTAGCAGATATCATATCTCCTGCAAGAGAATATACGAACGAATATTAAATTATCGCGCTCGAGTGTATGAAGACTCAGACTCCAAAAAAATACATTATAGAATAAACTGCAAAGTACTAATAAATATGACCGAACCTTTTGTCATATTTGTAAAACCAACTGTCTGCATAGAGTTCTCAGTCTGAGAAGACACAGCTGTTGTGCCTGCTGCAGGATTCCTTACTGATGGAGAAGACTCTGGCCTTCGTATGAAACCAGCTTCAGGTAGAGAAGAAGTCTGTGCGGATTTGGGTTGCGAGAGAACAGGAGCTGTAATAGACATGATGTTACATAAACTTTGCTAACACAATAATGAGAAAACGAGGAACTGTGCTAACCATTTTTAGAAGCTTTCTGTGGATATGGATGAGAAGCTTTTCTTTTTGGCCTTGGTGGAGGTAGATGTTCGTTAGTTCCACTTTTCTGAACCTTCATGAAGTACTTCTGTGCATGACTTCGTATCTGCACATGACCATGAGTTTTTAAATGTATCAGTTTCCATATATGACTTAACATCCAAGTCTTCTGGATCTAAGACTGAAGACACGTGATATGGGAGGGCAGGAGGGAAAGAGGGGTAGGGGGAGATAGATAGAGAGGGGGGGACCAAATCCCAGGATTCATTAAAGCTATAATATGCAACTGATGCAATTGATGGAGGGGGGGAGGGGAGAGAGGGATTCAATCCGGGTTTCATTAAATACTATAAATCTGAAACTATTTAAATTTGAGATTACCTGGATGACAGTTTTTGAACCAATAAACGCTTCTATCTTTTTCCAATCCCGATCAAAGCTATGTACACGACATAAATGTAAATCAGTTAATTACACCATAACATGTAGCACACTCAATAACACCTTTTGCTTTATGAAATACAAATCTTCATCATAAATAACCGATCAACGAATTCAACATAGCTAGATTGCTAGACACACAAAGGGACAGAAGTTTTGATTGAATAAAGAACCAACCTCTAATTAACATAAAATGATCAACATCACCCTCTATTATAATCCGTCTTTTTCCGATCTATATGGACTTGTGCTACTGCTTTTTCACTAAGAGACCAGGTGCTAAGTATCTCACGTAGTTATTAAGAGGTCACCTAGGTGATGCCAAGGCGGTGGAAAATTGAAAGGAGTCAGCACCGCCTTGATTTTAAGAAGTTAAGTGAATTAAAATCTATAATTATATATTTAACAAATATCTTTAATATATGACTTTACTTTGTTTATTTTCATCTGAGTGGATGAATTAGTAAACTTGTACTACTGAACCATCATACTCATAACAAAATTCTTAAAATTGAACAAATGTTAAAATCTATATGCTTCAATCAAATAAAATGAACTAATCTTTACATTAATGTAATTATTATCAAAATTAGTCAAAAAATATCTACACATAACGCCTATAACATCTAGCAGAATGCTTAATGTACGGCTAGGCGGTAAATGTGATGAGTTAAACACCAGAAATATTTATCTTATACCACCTGCTACATAAACAGTGTGGTAGAGATTTAAAAATAAGACTAACACAGAGTGTTTTATTTAAATCCAAACGAAGCTACAGCTTTTTTTTCTGCACAGGGAGGCCACAGCCTTTTTACCATACACAAACTCCTTATACTTGTCGAGTGCCTCCCATCTGGCCATCTTGGACTTTCTGGCTTAAAATTATTGTCGAAGGCCTTACAGCTAGGTGTCCAGGCCGTTCGCTATCGTCTTGGTTCATCTTTATGCCTGACAAGTATGCTATCTCCTCTATTAGATAGTCTGTTTCTTTATACTCACTGGGAATTTTTTACACACCACATATTCTGTTTCTTTCTAATCACTGGGCATTTTTTACACGCCACGTATTCCTGTTCTTCACATAACCATTACATGCCGTAACTACAATCTTTCCCCTCGGATTACTGGTGAAAAGGTTAACATCTTTGTTTGACTGCAAAGTATTTGAGCCATTAACAAAATGCACCAGGAAGCAGGACGCAATATAAAGGTTGTGCCCACTGCCAAAACACATGAGTATAAATTATAAAATAGTAAAATGGATGTTTTCACCTATCTGATACTAACAAACTCTCTTAACCAGGAGATCGAGCAACGAGGTGAAGTGAAATCGAAAAGCATACAAGACTATTAAAAGTGAAAGCAGTCCCTCCAAAATTTACATCTCATAGCAGTGAATGCCAATGCCAACTATTCATACACCCCCTGAGTCTTCCACATAGGTTATAACTACTAAAATCTACAACACACAAGTCAAGCACCAAACAATTGTGCCCAATTCAACAAAATTTAACAAATTAATCACACCCCACAAGCAATAATTCTTAAACTAAACATACCCACCATCAAATTTCCCCCAAAACACACCCAACCCACATCACAAAAACCACAATTCAAGAAATCAAGAACAATCACATCAAAAAAATAAACCCAAAAAACTCACAGATGAAGAGCTTCAAGAAACTTGTCATGCTCAGGATCAGTCCAGCTCTCTCTAGACTTCGTAATAGTATAAGGCTTTCGGATCTTCTTGGACAAATCATCCGGACCCGGGTTAAGCCCACCCGACTGAGCATTAAAGCCTCCAATACTTGGAAGCGCCATGCCCATTTGAGGATCCAAGTAAAAATTCTCGGGTGGGTTTTGATTCAAAGACACCATTAACAAATAACAAACCCGTTTATGCCTTTGTGTTTTAAATGTGTGTGTCTCTGTGTGTGTCTCTGTGTGTTTATATATGTTTGTGTGTGTTTTTTCGAGTGGTCTGAGGCGAGTCCAGGACAGGGGAAAAGTGGGACTGGGTGTTGAGGTTTTGTTAGCCTACTTGCATTATTTGCTTGGTCTGGTTTGATTTAGCGTAGTGTTGTGACACGTTGGGTGTGTAAAATGGGCATTGTTTTTGGGTTTGTAAATGGACGGTGGGGATAATTTGATGATGTTTGTTGAGTGATCATCATCGGACAGTCATTCCACATGCGTCGTATGGTTACTAGACTGCACATGCGTTGCTCGGCATTTTTAGCGATTTTTTTTCCCAAAATGGAAGTGAAATTTTGTTCATCCATCAAATTGTTCGAACAATGAATTAATGAAACCCGGCCATTTGGCAAGAAAAAGAAGAAAAATCTGGCCGATATATAATGAAACTCCGGCTGATGGTGGCACACATTCTATGCATGATAACTAACAAAATTTAACGATACAACATTATTCTTGATTATTAAAGAGATGCTTATATTTTTAACGAAACAACTCTGATATTTTTTATTTTTTTTTGTAACAAAACAACTATGATACTTGATCATCAAATAAATATTTTGTGCTCTGAATTCTGTCAAAACGGAGAAATGTGATCAAGATTTTTGGAGTACTTAGATGATAATGAGATTTTTGGAGAAACATGATCAAGATTTCCAAATGTAATTTTGACTCAAGCGGATAATATGATAATGACGTATATCCTAATGAATTTAAATATAAAAAAAATTAGTTTAAATGTGTTTTTTGATCCATTTTTTTTTCAAAGTACAATACTTAATACTATTATTGATATCATTAGGTTATATTTATGATATTATTTGGTGAATATTATCGAGTTTATATTTGTTTTAATCTTAAAGTGTTAATGCACATGTAAGTTTAGTATATCATTTAAAAATAAAAAAGTTATAACATATATTATTATGAATAAAACTAATTATAATTAATTTTATCAAACTATTAGGATCCTCCGTTAACAACTTTTCAGATAAATTCCCGGTTCGAGTGTATTCGACCTCTTTAATACTTCGAGGACGAATTTTGAGTTAATATATGGGTGTACACAGCCCACTACGAAACTTATTAAAACAATCCAGAAGTTGACTCGGCTTAAAGAGCCCATTTAAGTTACACCATCCTTTCTGACTGGACTGACGCATCTGATGGGCTGGTTAATTTGGTGAACTTGTTTCACGATTTTGTAATCTCCGGCATGCTTTTAAATTTTCAATATAATAAAGCGAGGCGTGCCTTCAGATTTAAAAAAAAAAAAATTATCGTACTTCTAGAAATTTATACCAGGATTTTATATTATTCGGCATCATATTAAAATAATATATTTACTTATAATAAATATGCGTCATTTTTAAAATAAAACCGGTATAATTGAATTACAATATTTTACATGTTTTTACAAATTTCACAAATCTAGTTTGACCAATCAATTATAATTAACACCGTAATATAATCAGAATTTGTAATCAAAATCATCATATAGACGAATCATTAAAATATAATATCTCACATGTTTGACAAATTTTTCTTGTCCATTCTAATCGATTAATTACAATCGGAGATGCTATTAAACGATTTCCGTACGGTTTCTGATTTTCACCGACGAGTTCTCGGTGAGTACGAGCACATGTACGGTGTACCATTCGCTCTTAATTTGTTGGTGTTATCTCTACGTTTTTGTTTTTCTTTATTATTCTCACTTATGTGGCTTGATTTTTGTTAAATATTTTATATTACAAATTCATATTATACTTTCTAAATAAATATTTGAACAAATTATTAACAATCTTATTTGATAACCGTAAGATTATGCTTTTATATCAGACACATTAAATATTTTTTGATCAAAACATTAAAAAAAAATATACTCTCTCCGTCCCAATCAATCTTACACAGTTTCCTTTTTGAAATGTCCCATCATTTCTATACATTCCCAAAATAGCAACTTTTTATAATATAAAACACTACTCCACCCACTACATTCTCCCACTATCTCCATTCTACAATTAGGGAGAGCATGGGTCGGTTCGGCTCGGTTTCGGGATAAAACCGGAACCGCAACCATATATCCCCGGTTTTCAAAATCGAAAACCGCAACCGCCGGTTCGGGTTCGGTTTAAAAAACCCGGTTCGGTTCTAATCGGCTCGGTTTCGGTTACAAAACCGACAACTACAAAAGTGAAAAATAATATGAAGACAATTTGACTGCGCAATCCATAAACAATAATTAATAAACGATTGATTTCAAGTTTCGGCATAAATAACACAAAATAATTGATTGATGCGTGTGCAATTCAGAATGTTTCATTGTCTAAGTCCATAAAAGTGGAAATCAAAATAGTCTCCCAGGTTAATCTACATCTTCCTACCTACAAATCGGTTTCGGCTCGGTTTTTTTCGGCTCGATTTCTACTGGTTTTTACCGTTTCGGTTTCGGTTCGGTTTTTTTTCGGTTTTTTGCTCAGCCCTATCTACAATAATAAAAACACTACTACACCCACTACTTTCCTCCACTACCTCGAATCTATTATTAAAAAATATGTGGGTCCCACCACTTTACCCACTTTTCATCTAACTTTACTCATTTCTTACACTTTTTCTTGGTCTCCGTGTCCAATCCCAATGTATATACTCCCTCTGTCCCTCCCATTTCTTTACACTTTCCTTTTAGGGGTGTCCCATCCAATTCTTTACATTTCAAAATTTACCAAAAATAGTTAATGGGTCCCACTACTTCTCCATTTTTTTCCCCTTTCGCACTACTATTTACTCCACTATCTTCTTTTTATACATTAAAACTCAATGGGTCCCACCACTTCACCCACTTTTTTTTCTCTTTCCACTACTTTATACATATTTTTTAACCACCGTGCCCAACCCATTTGATAAGAAATGGGAGGGACAGAGGGAGTAATTCATTGGGACGGAGGAGCAGCAAAATGGGAAAGAAAACAATACACGCAAGAACAGGCTTCGGGCCTTTCGGGCAAACTCAATGATCAAATCACAATAATGCAGTACGACATTAGTTGTTAGATTCAGCCGACAAAAGAAGATAGTCGAATTAAAATGATAAATTAAATGGAATTAACAAAAAACACTGCCAAGATCACACTAATCAAAATTATTTATGGTTTCCATGTGCCCTTCCAAGAGAATTCGACTTGGTGGTTAACAGTTGGCCAAATTCCAACGCACAATTTAGGATTCAAGTTTTCTAATACAAAATTGAGGTTAATAATTTTATATATACACAATACTACTATATGATAACTGTGAATACATTGAAACTGGCCATGTTATTCATCATTCACATCACTATTTGTACAGACCTAAACCATTTTAACTTGCCATACCCACCATGTGAGATCATATATTCCCCACGTTTCTTCTTAATATTCATATTACAATTGTTTTTCTATAAGTTGATTGTCCTGTAGTTGACTAGTGGTGAGTGTTTAAAGCAGACTTGCAGAGCGTAATCAAAAGTTTTATTATACACGTATGCGAGATAAGGATGTAATAAAATCAAGAAAAGTCAGTAATATTAGTAAGACACGAAACATTTTCTCACACAGTGCCACTAGATTATAATTATACCGTAATATTTGTAAAAGAAAATATGATATTCTCTTCGACAAGTTTGGGACTTAATTTCATAATTTAGTATGTAATTGATAATTTAAAATTAAATAAAAAATATCTCAAATCTCATGTATAATATAAAGATGATGTAATATTTTGCGTTTAAAAAGGAGGTCCTTTATTGATTAAAATTTTTTGTATCGGAACAAAATTGTCAGCATAAACAAATAATTATGTCCAAAATAAAATAATTTTCGAGATGTGTGTATTTATGTGTATGTTTATATATACAAGGTAGTGTGTTATATTTAAATACATAGAATATAAAATACAGGGGACGACGCGAGGAAGAGGTTTACATGCAAATAGTTCCATGATCGAGTTTATGTTATGTTCAACAGCATAAATGAGTACTCCAGCAATTAAGGACTTAAGGTACAGTACTTGTCAGCTTGAAAACCAGTAATCCCAGTAAAATCCGACAAACTAGACGACCCCTCCAATTATTGTTTTCGAACATGAACAAGCACTCTCCTTCCCTTCTCTTTCCCCAGTTTGTATATAAAGATTTGTTTAATTTTAAATTGCATTTATTTGAAAAAATATAATGAGGTACGGATAAAGAGGGATAGAAATAAATACTAAAATTTCCTCAAAATATAATTTAACAGTTCCGATGAATATAGTGAAAATAGAAATGATCCATTCCATCCCCCCCCAAAAAAAAATCAATTCAATTCTTTTACTCCAATTAGACAACTAAAATTTCATTTTTTTAGTTTCTAAAAAATATATTCTATTCCAATCAACTAAATAAAGCCGTATTATTTGTGACACTAATTTTTTTTTTTTTGACATCAAGATTTCGAGTTCACATCTCTCCTTTCATAAGTACCAAAAAGCCTGATAACACACACAGGTATTTGTCAAGGTTATATTATATAAAATTCTCTTTATATTTATATATTATTATTAAGAATTAAATATCAATTTAATATTTGATATTATTTATGAGTAATGTTACAAATCATAAATTTTCTTCCAATTTTTTTTAAATGATGTGATGAACGATTGATTGTTTTAGTTGGGTGTTTTGTATGTATATTAGTGTGAATGAATTTAATCGTCAATTATAATTTGAGAAAAAAATTAAGAATAATTTTTGAGATAACATTCTTCATTGTTTATTTGCAAAATGAAATACTTATTTTGGGGAAGTATATATTTAAAATTTTCCAAAAAAATTTTTTGAAAAAATAAATCTTCATTTCTCCTGCACTTTCTAGTTTTCCTTTTTTTTCTTTTTGCTTAGTCATTTTCTAGTTTTAATGCTATCTTCGTAAATACCTTTCTTTTGAGCTACATTTTCTTGTGAACGTTTCTTATAAATTAATCAATATAAGTAATATCTAATTTTCGATAAATTTCGTAACAGGTGAAAATTAATGAAGATGTGCATGACAACGTCATTGGAGCTTTTGTTTATAAACTAATCATTACTCCCTCTGTCCCATTAAATTTTATACATTTTTTTTTTATTGTTCGACACGCACTTCAATGCTCTTATAAAATATAGTTTCATAACTTATTTTTAAATTTTTTTTTTGAATAAAAATATAACATTCAAATTTTATAAAAAAAATATCTTAAAAATAAGTAATAGAACTATGCCGCGTCTCCGTCCCCAATGTATATAACTTAGGGGGACAGAGTGAGTATATTTTTAGTAATACTACAATATATGCTAATCCATATATACAAGCTAAATAAAGAACGTTAAGTGAAAATCAATCATTAATACAATATGCCCAATATCTGTTGATCCATATATACAAACACAAACTAAATAAAGAAGGTTAAGTGAATTTTCTATACATAATTATTGTAAATTTATGTAGTTAATAGGGTTTCATAATTTAAAAAGACATACTTTACATTTTTTTTCTTACAAAGAGAGCTTTATTGCGGAACTTTCTTAGAAAGAGTCGCAAAAGAGACGCCCACAAAAATAAGTGATCAACACGGCATCGAAGTGGCGTCACTCCACTAAAGACAGACATAGTATGATGTTCAAGACTTCAAGTACCACAATACGACGTCGTCTCTGTCAATAATTTCATCAAATTCATCTGACCACTATGAAAAAATTGACTACGTAGCCCCTTGAATCTTGACTCGTTGACTCAGCAATCTCATCTCATGGTCCCCTTGTAATATAAAACCCCCCCATCCAGATTCTCCCCACTTCATCCAGTCTTTCAAACTCCTCTTCTTTCTCTCTAGTCTTTCTCCTGAATATTTTTATATTCACATTTTTCAACTTTGGATCTCGCCGAGATTTTGCAGCTCAGATCTCTCATTTTCACCAATAATAACATGAAGGTTAGTAGTATATTATAATATTTTTGATATTGTCCTCAATTTGTTAATGTGTTATTGTAGAGTCTAATGATTAGAATTTCTCCTTGCATTGCAGAAAGTTGTGATGAAAATTGAGTTGCATGATGACAAGGTGAAGCAAAAAGCCATGAAAATTGTATCTGGCCTCGCTGGTAAGCACTCACACTCACAGAACATGCAACGAATATTCAAGAATTTAGACATGTCTCCGCTGAAACTCGAACTTCTTGTCGGAAAAATGAATATTCTTAAAATATTTTACATATTACAATGTTAATTAGTGATACATGCTAATAAGTCCGTTTTCAAAATTACAGGGGTGGATTCAATTTCAATGGACATGAAAGACAAGAAACTAACAGTAACAGGGGACATAGATCCGATAACAATAGTGGCTAAACTGAGGAAGCTCTGCCACACAGAGATACTGACAGTGGGGCCAGCCAAGGAGCCAGAGAAGAAGAAAGAAGACGGTAAAAAAGAAGAGCCCAAGAAGGATGACAAGAAGAAAGATGAGGGTAAAAAAGATGACGGTAAAAAGAAAGATGATCCAGTAAAAGCTGTTCCCTACCCTGGTTATTTTGTACCACCACAACAAGCCTATCCAGCATATTATCAGCAGCAGCACTATGCTTATAATTATCAGCAGCAGCCTCAAGTGCCATTACAGTATTATCATAATCACAGAAGCGCAGAAGAGGATCCTAATTCTTGTGTTATTTGTTAATTACAATTTAAAAATATATATATAATTTTACAATAAATTTTATGGTTTTCGGGGAGTACTGTAGTAGTAGAGGTGGTCCTATAGGGTTGTATAGGTGGTAATGGTGGGTATTTGTTGATTAGTATAGTATTTTTGCTGTGTAATGTTGATGTTTATTTTAATTAATCACCCGTCCACTTTTTTACTGTATCGGAATTTGGTTAATGGTTAATAGTTAACGAGTCTCGGAATCATAAAGTTTATAAGAATTACAAACTCAATTTTAATCACCTTGGATTTCACATTTTCACGTAATCTATCGGCAATGAGTTTGTAGTTAGGAAGATAAAAACGGCGTTGAAAATTGCAAATAATCTTTCGATAATTCAACAGAGAAATCAATGAGCAGGTTAAAAAGATTGAGAAGATTTTCCTCACTGGGAAATGGAGAGGTCACTAGACGTGGAGATCTTGACTTGTAAACACCGTGTAGTTTACACATTAGGCTAAAGTGAGTCAAGTCAATTCATTTGTATCAAGTTCAGGACCATTGAACATGAAAACTAGGAGTATTCTGTAGTCGATCTTGGTTTTTGACCCGCGCCAAGATTAATTTCATCGTCACAGTTAATATCGATCAATTTGATAATTACTACTTGCTCTTTTACCGAAAACTTTTGTTTATAATCTTCTAAATTAAACACTTTTTCATCAGCTGATGAGTAACGAAGCATTGCACTACGATAAATAAATCTATAAATAATTTCACGTGGTCCTATTCAGTTTCGAGAATAACATTTAAAATACATATACGACAATTATATAGAAACGAATTAGCAAAATAAAAAAAAAAGGTACGCATTACTAAAATAATATTGATGTAGCCATCGTCGTCATGATCTGTAACATTCTTAAACCTTACGTTAAACTGGTTTATAGATTGCAGCTGACGGTTGCCCCGGATTTGTTGTCTCTATCAATAATACCTTCAAATTATTCAAGACGGCCAACTTTAGTTGGTTGAAACGAGATATGACAAATTTTTAAAAATTTAAAAACTTTCCACCACACAATGAAAATACTGTCTTTATCAACGAGAACAATTTCAACTTCTCTAAGATGATCTTAGCAAGTTTGACCAATTTGAGATACATATATCATATATGTATCAATGTATAAAATCTAATTGTTTAAATTTTCAACAGGAGTAAACAGTGTTATGGATAGATTGTATTATGGAATTCGCGATTTTTATATTTTTTTTTCACGACAATTAGGCAATAAAAATGTTATTCTGACTAATTTTAAAACTAAAAACTTATATTCAAAAAAAGTTCAGATTTATATATTATTTTATAATTTAAATCTATTGTTTATTATACAAGAATAGTGTTAGTTTTTCTAAAAAAATTATATTTATTTTCTATTTCTTCCAGAAATAAAAAAAATAATTATGATAAATAGAATAAGCCGGACCAATATTTACGTTACTAACGTTGCAATATAAACGTTGCAATGATAAATAGAGCACGGTTGGATAGCTCGATTAAGAGTTTATCCACGGTCGTCCCAGGTCTCACATCGAGAATATCTTAAAATAGATACTCTTTGTAAGATTATAAGTCATATTTGTCAAAAAAAAAAAAAACGTTGCAATATAAACGGCACACGTGAAATCCTGAAGTTGGAACCTCCACCAGATTCTAATATCATTTTCAAGTTACCCGGAATTCCCTTAAATTATGAGGGAAAGGATTTAATCGTATCGTATATTGAAAATATTAGACACATTACGAAATATATTCAGGATCAATAAGCAATGATTCCTCGTTAGGTAAACACGGCCGAAACATCACTATGAGTGAGAGATTTTTTATAGGACAAGTTGCAAGTACAGAGTGTAGTTCAGTATTAATTAGAATGATTAGTGATTAGAATATGGGTTAAACATGTGATAAGGGTCTCAAATCTCAATGTCTTCATCAACAGGTCTTTCTCACACAAAAAGCCAAAGCAGTGTAATTAATTTATTACATCTTTGATAAATTATTCACTACTTAAAACAGTTTTAAGATCTCACACAGAGATCACCATAATTTTTAGGTATATTCACCATCTACTGAGCACTTTAGGACACTTCTGCGCAAAGTAAGCAGTTTATCTGAGTTTTTATGTCACTATTTAAATTATATTTTATTTTAAACTGAAAAACATCTATTTGAGAATAAGTTAGAACTCGGCTTAAAATTAGAATTAAACTCTTAAAATTACAAGTTTGTGGAATGTACTTTTTTAGCGAACTTATTTATTTATAATTTTCTTAATAAAAATCAGTTTCAACACTAAAAAAAGTAAATTATCAATTTTTTTTATAATCATCTAAAATATAAAATTATCCAAACACATATATTAAACTGAACACTTATAATCTGACTCCTAATCAATTACAAGTAACGAACAAGGCTTTTTATATAATGGAGAAAATTAACCATTAACTACAGATAACCCTATAGCAAGCTAATCCATGCAGCATAATCACCTCTTAATTAAACTCATCCTCTTCTTTCCACATTTCAATCCAGTTCCTCTGAGCTTCTTCGAAACCGAAAAACGAGCCTTCTCTGTCTGCATCCCAGCTAGCAGAGAGTGTTCCAATAGCAATCCCAAGTGCAGAAGTGCCAAAGGTTATGAATGTAGTCAAGAAGGGCAGCCACTTTGGAACATCAACATTCTGTCCCTTAACAATATCAAAGCCCTGTAACATAACTATACCAGTAACTAAAGGCACCCCTACATACACCAAAATCCTCACGATCATTCTGTCCAACACTACTTGTGGTAGCTTCTCATCATCATCTTTGCCATTGCGGCTTTCGGGTTCTTTCGACATGCCCTTTTTTACCTGGACAAGGTTTTTGTTTGATCCTCCGCTGAAGCCTTTTGCTTTGGCTTGTATTTTCCATTTTATTGGGGGTTGAAGAGCTGGAGATTTTGGTTTAATTGGAGATAGCTTTGTGCTGTGGAGAAATCTTTGTTCAGCACAGCAAAGGCTTCTCATGGCTTGATTATTTGGGGTGTTTTGTAAAGTTTCCACCAATGTTATCAGCGTGTTCAGTGTCTTATCCAGCATGAATGGTCGCTGTGAATTGGTTTTGCCAGATTATCATGAATTTGTTTTTTTGCTAGTTCAGATATTTTCATATTACAATGGCCACTTTTCATTTGTATACGGGTTTATGATTTTTCTGAAGGTTTTACGCCTATATCAGCATTAATTTATTTTTTTTTCCAATAAAAACATGATCATAAAAATATCGTAACCAAAAGGATTATGAAGAAAATGTAAACTCGTTCAAGATTAATTTACCTGCATACAGTTATTTAACAAAAGACAAACACAAACTTTTGGAAAACCGGAATCGTGTCTCCAAAAATGTAATATTGTACTCTGTTTTTTGGTATTAAAATATTCTAGTTTACAAAATCAGCATGAGACATTATATAAAGGGTACATGAGCACACATTGAAGACAAATTCTGTCTATAAACCTTCCTTTCTGAATTGGAACCTACAACTTAACAAGTGTCTTATTTTTTCAGTAACTAGTGAACTTGAGTATCTTAATCCTCCTCTGATTCTGAACTTTCTGAATTTGAGTGCCTACCATTTTGATCAGCAGTGCCCTTATTATTTGTTTCCCTTGCATCTTCTTCATCTTCACTATACTCGCTCTCATAATCCTCATCATATTCTTCCTCCTCATTCTCCTCTTCCTCTTCAGCTCCATCTTCTGTTATAGGTCCTTCCTCTGTGATATGAGCTCCCCGAGTACCAGCCCTAGTTCGTTTCAAGACTTTGACTTTTACATTGGTCTTTTTGTCACAACCAAGCCATGAGTCACAAAGTAAATAAGAAGTCAGATTATAATTTCCTTCTGCCGGTGCTTGGAATTTTCCAATCACTAGTCGTGACCCAGCCTTAACTTTCTCCACAGCTTCTCTAATAGCTTTGCTAGTTTCCTTAGGACTAGCCCCTGAACCTTCCATCATCTCCTCAATTGCTTTCGAAGCGGTGGTTATTGCAGCTGCTTCATCCATGAAGATGACTTTCTGAGAAAACCATACATTGTTCAAATTGGGATCTGCAAGCAGAAACCAATAATTTTCTTCTTTGTGAAAGGGATAGTATGGAGCATGGGGGAGAGCCCCGATCAAACCATTCCCGCGTTTGACTGTTACCCAAGCCTGAACTGTGACGACATCGCCCTCCTGGATACCCTCTTCACCTTCAGTCTCACAAGTAATGTCAACTGTTAAGGAAGGCATCATCTCTAAAACCCTTTCCACATCTTGTACATCTGCAGCAGTGAAACCAGCAACCTGAGAAAGCAGCTCATCACGGTCCTGAAGCGTCATATCCCGCAGATCCTGAAATGACCGCACTTTCTGAAAAGGAAAGGCAGACCAACATTAATTAAGAGATAAAACAATTATTTAAAAGAAATAAAAAGAGATCAACAAAACAGAAAAGAGGCCTTGCTTGACTGTAACTCTGCAAGTCTATAGCATAGTGTTTCATTTCAAGGCATAACATAGTAACATAAAATTACACCGAAATTGTTCTCAAGGTCAACTATGTTATCACTACAAATATAAAATTAAGAACACTATATGAGATCTATTTCTGTCTGCAAATGAAGCTAAATTTAGAGCCCGTTTAGGTAAATTAAAATAATGTCTTGTGACTTAAAGTTGCTTCCAGTGACAAGTGTTCGTATTATGGGAAACTTATAATTTATTAGAAATGTAATAACAAAAATATAAATTTGATAAGTTGTTCAAAAAGTACCTCCTACTAGGGCTTTAAGTCAGTTTCTCGCTTATTTTAACTTTAAGTCAGTTTCTGACTTCTTACACAAACAGAAAAAATTATAGATATTTTTTAGTAGATATTCTTGGCTGAAAGATGGCCTCACAAATATTATAGATAATATTTCTACTTGCCCAATACATAATTATAAAGTAAAACACTCAGTACCCAAACTCCACACAAGATCTCTTAGATGATATTAGAGTAGCTGATAGTGTGATAAGGATGCCAGTGCCAACAGGTTATTTACAATTCATCCTAGGTTCAGTGTTTATATTCCATTATTATTTTTTTAATTATTAAACTCCATTTCTATCTAATATAATTAGTGCACTTGATAATTAGCAAAAAAAAACCAAAATTAGTGCACTTTATATTAATTAAAAGGATGTGGACTGTCATATCATTCTGTACATAATTCCTGTACGGGGCTTGTGGTACCTGAAATTTCACAATAATTACTTGTATCTATTAGAATCATTTTTTCTTTACAAAACTAGTAAATCAAGATAGTAACTTCACAAGTGAGTACTTCCCTGGTCACCATCAATATGCCAAATTTCAAACTTCTAAAATCGAAACATTTTAAAGATAGACCATCAAATAACAGGTACTCAATGATTTTAGAATCAACACCTACATTGGCAGCAGTACGAGCTAAAACGTATTCCCTAAATTAATGTCTTGGAATGTAATAAAATAATTTCCTAGGGTTGTTCAGACATTGAATCGATATTGTGTAATCAGATTATACAGACCAAAAGAACTGTAGTTGCATAACGAGGCGCCCAGAAATAAATGATAGCACTAGCAAGCACCATAAATATAGATTTCCTATACGGGAGTCTGTCTTTCAGATTTTCCAAGTTGATTATTAATGAACCAATATCCAAGTGGAGGTTTTCCATATACGATATAACTGTGTGCTTTGCAAACTTAAAACACTTGCATTTACGGCTGAATGAACTTTCACAACTGTAAGCAACCAGATAAGCAATTAAAAATCTTAAGGCATGATAATAAAGCAATGACATACCTTGCGAGCTATCTTTTTTATGACAGCTTCACTAAAATGAGGCAGCTGCAGAAATGGTGCATTGCCCTCAGGAGATCCTCCACCAGCTTTTTTTGCACTAAGAGGAACAGCCTGCAACAAGATCCAGTCATGATGCTTCAACAGAGAAAGAGGTTATATGTAATATCCTAACCCAAAATTTTAATGACTCGTTTAAAAAAAATCTTATTTGCCTATAGATGTAATACTTAGACTGTTATTTAATATAATGATATATTTTGGAAGAACCGTAGAAACTGACCAAAAATAAAGAGAAGCAAACTTAAGTTTATTTTTAAAATATTAAATTTCAAGTTTACATGTTTTATTATTGGTAATTAATACTGTATCAAGATTTACAATTAAATTATGATATTCAAAACAGCAGCCACACGTGGCCAAAAGATAAGTGATATTGTTACGTGACTTAGGCAAAGCATGTAGCCTGCACTTTTGGAGACTTCTGTCGAATTGTTCTGGTGAACATAGTGTTCCAAAATTAAAA
This sequence comes from Daucus carota subsp. sativus, assembly GCF_001625215.2. Lineage (NCBI taxonomy): Eukaryota > Viridiplantae > Streptophyta > Magnoliopsida > Apiales > Apiaceae > Daucus > Daucus carota. Next base: position 36,975,657 of record NC_030386.2, on the reverse strand, counting down.
AGTAAAACAAATATAAGCTTTATACATTAAGTAAGAAAGCATGAGTCATACATACAGACATGAGGTAGAAGTTCAACAAGGCAACCATCTTTCTATAAGCTAGGAATTTACCTCTTTTAATCATTGGCAGAGAAACAATGTAAGTAGATAGAGAGAGTCAAGAAAAAGAATTAAGAAAGAGAGGGAAAAAAAAGAGTATGAAAGGAGGAGAACTGGGCCTGAACCTTGAAAAAGAAATGTGTTAACAACTTTGTAAAGTTTGATAGTTTATGCATTGGGTAATAATATCTTTCTCACTGGGTGATAGTTGACATGCTTGATGAGATCGTAGCTCATTCCTATATGATTTCTCTATGTTCTTGACACAATAGATACATGGCTTCTGGTCAGACTAGGAAAACTATAATGAACAAAATATTTTATTTAATTTAGCTATCATAGAATCATACAGTAATTGTATGGTCTAACATATTAAAAGTAGTTATAAAACTTTAGAGATTGATGTTTATTCACAAAAAAAAAAAAAAATTACATAAAAAAGGTTACAGCAGATGGGCTATTAATTACAAACCTGAATAATGCACTGGGAAAGTTCCACCACACCAACTGCAGGCCTTAGCCAACCATGACCCTGAGCAGTCCGTGGTATAACAGCCATCTGCATATGGTAATTAATGCATTTTAATTAAATCACACGTCAAAGACATGTTCTATTCTAGTCTACAGCTATCTTCTATATTATGCTTTAAGAATTTGAAGTACATTGTTTATGGATATTTGGGTTGGTTATGCATTAGCCCTAAAGGATCTGGGTGCTGTGAAATTAAGAAGCAGAGGTGTGTGAAATTTATGAGATGATGTGAACACTTAAGGGCCGTTTGGCTGACCTTATTTTTCAGAAATAAGGGCTTATTTCTGGAGAAAAGTACATCAAACATTCGCCATCTCAACCCCCACCTCTGTCATCTCCACCCCCATCTCCTCCATGCCCCCAACCCCTCCATCTCCACCACCGCCAAATCCACCACCAACAGAATCAACAAGGACAGATCTAGAGGTTTTTACCAATTTCCGTAGGTTTTCACTAATTTTTGCAACACAAATCACTATTACCTTGTAGTCTATGATGAATGATCAACAAAATTTACAAAACAACAAAAGAAGTGTTGTATATGACTATCATCTAAAGTTGAAGACTCAATCTTAAATCCTGCCAATAATGGAATTGAGGAATAGATTATTAGAGGACCATTAAACATCAAGTATCACTAGGTACCATTATACGAAGAACCTTCATAATCCTCAACTTCAAAAGGTGGCCTAAATGATAATTCAGACAACCTAATTTTTCATTAGCTATTTTATATAATGACATTCAACAGATTTTAATATTTTATTAATGTACTATATGAATGAAATTTAGACAATCAACAAATAACTAATATAAAAAATATATGTAAGTGTCAGTATTATCTAAGGAATTAAAAGCATGTAATAGGCAAATTTCAAGCGAACATACAGAAATTCACAACCGTAAGAATTACAAGCATCATTATGGGATAAATTTTTGTGACCACACAGAAAGTTGATTTCAAGAAACTAAGATTACTAATACTCCACAAACTTTTGACAACTGTCAAGTTATTACCAAAACCAACCCAAGTTCATCTACTTAATAATCCTGAGGGCATCAGGGCCTCTAAAATTTTGGTTATGGCCAAGACAGTGAGATAAGTCGGTCAGTTGGTGTTTACTATTTAGTGTAATTGTAAATATGGAGATACAAATAATGCACCCAAAATTCATATTTCCATTATAAATTTCACCAGGGGTGCATTTCCCTTTATCTTAGTAAAGAGTGAAGTCTAGAACTTACTTTCATCAACTCTTCAAGAAGGCGAGGTGCAAGCTCTAACACGCGCTTAAAGTCTCGCTGCAATTCAGGGGACAAAGCTGCTGTATCACGGGTTAAATGGGATTGAATTAGTAACTCTGTCTGCAAAAAAAGGGCAGGCAAGATTCAGTCTCAGTATTAAAAGGGCATGGAAACTCCAAATCCGAAGCTTTAGATTGATTTCCAGCACTTCAATTGACGCACCATCAATAATTTGTTTCAAATTAAATCTACCTTGACAAGTGCTGGATGCTGCTTCCAAAATTTTGCCTGCTCCTGCTTGATGTTCTTAAGGTCCAAATTCAATTCACTCCGAACCACCACAAAAAGCTTCTGAAGAGGTTCAGCATCAGACCTACGAACTGGAATTTCCATGTACTCAGCAGCTTTAATAAACACGTCCATGACTTTGCTGCAATATTAAGTATCACAATAGAATAATCACTATGGAATTATGGATACATGTATACGAGCTTATCTACCACGATCAATTGATCAAATGGTAATAACTAAAGATATCTATTTCTGGCAAACAAAGTGAACTGGTATGTATAGATTATTTAGAAAGTAGGCCTGTGCAGTCATATCAGTGAGCAACACCTTAAGCGGCAACATAAAGTACTATATACAAATAAAGGCAGCAAAGTCATACGGACCCGTATGTTGAATTTCATTGGATACGTGCACTTTAAGAAGTCTTCCAACCCTTAATTATTCCAAGTTACTTACACTGATATTCTAAACAAGCAACCCCAGTAGGGTATTACAAAACAAAGGAGCAATATAACACTGAAAGGATCAAAGTGCAAAAGAAATGCTGGCACTGTGTAAAATAAAAAAATATAATCCATCTGTTCACATGGGTAAACGTCTTTTTAGTGTTATACATGCCTCCGCAAATAGTTTAAAAGACTCTAAGCACTCATATCTTGTGTGTTATTAATTTTTACCTCGGGGCCAAGGAAGGCTTCATAAAGTAATAATAAGCTGACAGTGTCTGGTGCATGACATAATTTCCGGTATATTTGGCTGATCTTGATAGATATACAACAGCGATCACCAGAGGCAAGAGAATACATACTCCTACAATCCAAAGCAACAATATTCCACCGGATGCACCATCAAAATTCAGCAGAAACTGAGGCAGCGCAATTCCCATTTGGAACCCCTACATCCAGACATGGTATAGTAGCTTTAATAGATACTATATTGACTTTGTATGATGTATTATATCATAAATGAATAAAGAGGTTGTTCCACACGATTGAAGTATATACCTGTCTACCATCAGGATGGCCATATTTTTCAAAATTCTCACGTGAAACTGGATCTGTCAAAGCTTGATAAGCCTTGGATATGGACTCCACAAAATACTTGTTTGCATCTGAATATTATAAACACGAGCAATTAATTTTTTTAGGATTCTCGTTTATGTAAGATGAACAAGGCAATGAATATATTTAAAAATTGAAACACCGCCAACCTGGATCTGGATTTTTATCGGGATGGTATAGTATAGAAAGCTTCCTATAAGCTTTCTTTATTTCAGAATCTGAAGCTCCGGATTCTAACCCAAGTATAGTGAAAGGGTCGAATACTTGTATCTAACACGGATATAAAATCAAATAAGCATCCCCACTTGATCAGTAACCAATAAACACAACCTTCTTTCAGAAGTATTTACCTCACGACTTATATGTTTAATGTAATAGACAAGGACACCCATTACAACCCAAAGAAGCACCAGTGTCATGTTACTACATGTTGAGAGGTTTGATATCTGCAAGAAACATATTTAAAAATGAAAAAAGAAAAAAAAGAGGAGCAAGTTCAACTTGAAACAGGGTAACAATAATCGAAAATGGTGAATCAACACTTGCAGAAATAGCAGGAACTTACCCTTTTAAATATTGATTTCCGATACTTTCCTGACCGAGAGCAAACTGAACAGTCGCAATGGATGGGCTTAGCCTTTTTTGAGGCAGCACGACATAATTTTAGTATTGTGTATGGCACTAAAGGAATTGCAAGTATCGTCAAAATGAAAATTGGAAACAATCCACTATTTTCATCCGAAGTAGCCATAGGCAACAGTTGTCTGTGTCGATGTCTATATGCTTACTGACTATACCTGAAATGAAATGCAAACCAATGATCAGCAGGTTCTATCCATACTAATGTGCAAGTATAACAGAACAAACATATATATCCGATGCCCGATGCCCTCTTACAACTCAAGCTCTAGGAAAATATATATGTAATGATATTATTCTCCGTAAATATGATCATTTAATCACAACATGCTTCTTGAAATTGTATATTTTAGGGTAAGATTAAAAAAGATATAATACTAGCTTGACACACCATAAGGCACTGGTTTATGAGAAATGTGTGGGTAAGTTTATTTGAAGCAATTATATTAACTAGACCTTCTGAGATTCCTAACAACTTATTAAACCTCGTTGTACTGTATCGCATAATAGAATGGATTAAAACCATACACAGCAGACACATTCCAAGTCCCAATCTATTTCCGATTAATTACTGATCCATGATGGAATATATACACAACGAGATAAAACTTTTCTGTCTATACTTTTACTAGTTTCCTAATCGAAAATACAAGTTACAGGTCACGAACAATCATCTACAACAATCACAGTACCATACAATTCAAGTCAAATAGCTACAATTTCTATCCAATAAAAGCATGTCCAGTATTGAAATTAAGCAGACATTAAATTAAGATTATCGAAACGATAAATTGAGATCAAGTCAAAGAAATTACAGATTAATCTCGAAATCACGTCTGCAATTCAGTTCAACTATCCAGACTATACACACACGCACACAAACAAACATGTAGTATCACTAAGCAAAAGGCAATATCAGATGAATATCAATAAAAAATTTATTATATAAAGAAATTAATTACCTGGAGGGCGTATAAAAATGAGTTGAGAGAAGAGAACAGAGAGGGTTTAAAGAAAAATGAGCTTCCCCTCTTCTTCTCAATTGCCTTCAGATCTAAACTATCCTCAACGTTTTAACTTACTCTTTACTCTCCCCTTGACATGAAGGAGTTGTATTAAATTTTTGGATTTGATCTGTAAATATTATTTTCTTTTGTGAAGATGTATTTCATGTGATTTAGGTTTTATGAGATTCAGATTATAAAATATTGAGCTTATTGCATTTTATAACTAAGAGGGGTGTATTGAATTGGGATTTTAAAGATTTTTTTTGTATTCATAAAATCTGAGGGTATTCGATTGGAATTGTTTGAAATCCATTAAAATCTTGAGGTATTCAATTGGGATTTCAAATTATGCAACAAAATCTGGTGGTATTCAATTGGGATTTTAAATTATCCTTTAAAATCCGATGGTATTCAATTGGGATTGTTTAAAATCCATTAAAATCTGATGGTATTCAAATGCTGATGGATTTTTTTTCATTTCATAAAATGGTGGATTTTGTGGCATTTTTCGGTGTATTTTAAGTTTTTTGAAATCCCACCAAAATCAATGGAATTTTGAAGTATTGTACCTAAATCCTATCAACTCTACGATATTTTATCAAGAATCCGCACAAAATCAAAATCCCATACAATCCATGAAAATCCATAAACTAAAAACAATCCATTAAAATCTCAATCGAATACACCCCCGTAAATGTCTTACACGAAAAAAAATAAGACATAAATCTCATTAAAAAATTGTAAAAGATAAAAAAATATGTAATATAGAATTATCCAAAAAATATTAAAAAGCTCGGAACGTAGACATAAATCGTATTAAAATTTATCTAATTTTATGTTTAAGGTGTGAAATTGTATTTCAAATCCGTATCATATAAAATTTATATTTTTATATAAAATTTATATCTATTGTAAATTTATATTTTAGTGGTATGAATCTGAATAGTTATAAAGTTGTATATTTATATATTTCAATATATTATAGTTAAATTTGTCTACGTTCTGAGCTTTTAAATTTTTTTGGATTATTCTTAATTATATTTTTTCTTTATTTTTTATAAATTTTTAATGAGATTTATGTCTTATTTTTTCTTATAAGACATTTAACTATTTTTTATATGTCAATAATTTGATATTAATTATATATTATTTTAATTTATTATTTTTATGTAACTTTAATTTTTTGGAATGATATTTTTAAAATTTATTAAAATTTATGTATTGTAATTATTTGTTTATTACAATTTTTTAAATTTGTCTGATAAGTTGTGTATTGTTTTATAAACATGTTTTTGTTTATCTATAACATTAGATCACATTAGATCACCTATGATCTGTTACTCCGCTGAAATTTAGCGTGCAGTCTGTCAACTAAAATCTACGTTCCGCATAAATTAGTAGTGGATAGGTGATTTATATTTTTTAACTCTGACCCTCTAATAATTCATCCGACGGTGGACAAACTGTTTGTTATATAATTGCCTCCTAACAACCACTTGGCACTTGCTAAGGAACATGATCTATTTAAGATAGAATAAGTATTGTATAGGGTGTAATTTAGATTGAATAAATTTCATATTTGAAAATTTAAATAAAATTTTAAATATTGCGTGAATTCGCCCGTTCAGATGGAGAAAACAAAATAAAAGTAACAAGATATTAGTTTAATTCATGTATGTTATATAATTTAAAATTAAATACATTATTACCCACCATTTTCTCTATGTCCCGCCACTTTACCCACTTTTGACTAAACTTACTATTTTTTTTTAATCTCCACGAACGGAGGTAGTATAAAATACAACCAGCATACACTTTACACCTTCCACAAAGGACTGTTATGATGATCTTTCTCACAAGAAGCTTATAAACCACAAATCACCTAGTATCACATACGGTGATACGGATCCATAATTCTCAATGCTCATCAACATCGTCAAAACATAACACAGAGATTATACATAAATTATACTATAAATTAACCAGAGGGGCAAGGGCAACCAAGCAGACATGAGAAAAATGTCATGATACGCCGCAACTCAGCAGTATTATCATCTTTTTTTGTTCCGGCCCTGGAATAGATGAAACAAAGTTTGTTAGATTGTATTAAATAAACAATCAATTATAACTGAGATGAATTGATTACTGGGACTCACATAGTATCCGGTAATGCAGCACATCTGATATGCACAAAATATGCGCATTCTTGACAATAGTAAGACCAGTAATTTTTGCGAACTAATTTCTTGCACTTTCCACAAAACTGATCAGAACTACGATGCATATCTGGAATAGCAAAGATCAGCTGCATAGGGTGTCGGTGAAAATTAGGCATCGAAACTGTGGTGCTTGAAGATGCACAACTTGTATGCATCCAGAAGTCACAGTTGTTACATGAATACGACGAATCTTTAGCTTCTTGTCCACAAGCATCACAACTAAACAATGCTTCCCTCCTGATCAATTTGAAAAAGTGATCATCATGACTTATATGACGAAAAGCACGATCTTCCTGGAGAGTACATAGTAAGCATACATCAAAATCACAATCTTCACATCTATAGAGGAAATGCTCCCATTTATGCCTACAGACGTCGCATGTGATTCGAGGTAAGAGGCGTGGGAGTAAAGTGAGTGAATGCTTGTTGTGCATAGGGTGATTTATCTGTGTCGGCAATTCTGCACGTGTCTTGTGAAGAAAGAAATTCTTACAAGTAGCACAAGTATATGCAGAACCTTGTACTGTGGTGATGACTAATTTATTGCAAGCATAACACATGGGTTTATTCTCGCAAACAACTTCATCTTTCAACACAAGTGGGTGCTCCTGGTGACTAAAATGATGAATCGTCGTCATTGGAGGCGTAATGAGATGCTAAAAAAATTCTACTCCCACAAATATGTTTAGATCTTCTTCTTTAGAATCTTTTCTAGCTTTATAGCTGAGAAATGAAATTAATAGGGAACATGGTTGACTGGGGTGCTTGACTTGTTCATAGGTTCATGATATTAAGATGTGGGCCTCTCTTTTTTTCGTCACCCAAGATATCAAACAAATATAACAGCTTGATTGAATTGATTTGTTGACAAAAAAGTAGAAAAATATCTGTGCCTTCTTGATAACATTTGATCAAGTCCAGTGAAATTTTCTCGCGGCTTACCTCTCATTTTCTTGTTAATTGCTGATCAGGTCCACTGAAATTGTTGCCCCCTCTTCTTCATTACTCACAGCTGTCTTATAGATTTGTGTATACTTACGACCAAGAGTGAAGCTTTCAAACAAGATTTGTGTACACGTAGTTATAGATTTGTGTATATTTACAACCAAGAGTGAAGCTTTCAAACAAGATTTGTGTATACTATATATTGTGCTGAGCATCTCCAATCATAGAAAGCACCCAGCTAAAAAATGAGTTTGCATACCAAAAATAAAAACTATAGTCAAGCTCTTGAAAAAATCACACTCCAGCCATACCCATTTCTTATCTATAATTTTAGCAAACCTCGTACTATATTGTCGAACCTCTGAGGTCGGTAAGAAATCTTTAGAAAGATTACACATCATTTATTACCATATTGAGGTGACATATTCTATTTTAACAATCTAAAATATTAATAACATACTCTTTTTAAATCATAACCAACCAACATAGCCAATATTATTGAAGCACAATGTCTTACAGGTTCAACAAATTTTACATTTATGCTTACAAATGTCACTGAAGCTGCTAGGGAAGAGGCGTAGATGTAAAGTGAATCAATGCTTGTTGTGCAAAGGCTGACTAGTTTGTGTTGGCAATTCTGCACAACACTATCACAACTAGCACAAGTTATACACAGTGTCTTGTCCAATTCTTTTGCTTGGTTTATTACAGGCATAACATGTAGGTTGACTCACGAAGAGAACTTCATCAGAAGTATGTGCTCCTGATGACTAAAATGCTGAATCATTGTCATTAGAGCCTTTGATTAGATGGGAAAAAACATTTCCCCTCACAAATATGTTCAAACCGTCTTCTTTTGTTTCTCTTTTCTACTCTATAGTTGAGATGTTTCTCACAGCTTTCCTTTCATTTGCTTGTCAATTTTTGCTATTACATAAATTTGTCTATATTAATACCGCTAATAGTAAAACTGTAAAACAATACACTGAAGGATTTGTGCATGGACAGCTGGCTACTCTGTCGGATATAGCTGACTCTGCAGAGAAAGATAGAAACCATCCAGAGGTGTTTTATAGTTATGAGGAATTCTAGTTATGATTGTATTAGTTTTGTCTAGTAATAAAATTCATTTAATAATATCAAATTCAATAATAAGGTAACAGACATGATTCAAACAAGTTACTTCTGACTATAAGAGTTATCATCTCAGATTTTATCAATACAATTCGAAGTGGTAAAGACGTAAAGTACTGCTGTGTCTATAGACTGTCATCTGAAAAAGAATAAGAGCGACAAGAAATACATTATACTTGTATTGTATTCATATTCATATATTAAAATTAAGAATCACAAAACTAACATAGAACTTGGTGTCAAATCTTCTGAATTACACAAATTATCTCTGCATTGACACAAAAAAAATATATTTACAGATCAACTAACCAGATAAGCAATCCTGCGGCTTTGTGCCTTGTGGTAACAGCTCTGCGCTGCCTAAATACTGTTCTACTAGCAAGATACAGTGGCCTGGTACGTGTAATTTAACTAGCTAGAAAAACAACCAAGCACGTTTGATATTATATCCGATATTGAAGCTGTTGCATGAAGCAACTGAGAAGGATCTGTATTTTCTTGTCCACTCCTAACCCTGAAAAGATGACACTACATTAGTAACAAACAAACAGATATGAATAACTCAAACATGCTAATTAGTGAATAATGGTACTCACATGGTATCCTCGGATTCAGCACATCTGACATGCACAAAAAATGGGCAGTCCTGACAATAATAAGACCAGTAATTTTTGCCAACTGATTTCTTGCACTTTCCACAAAATTGATCAGAACTGCGATGCATATCTGGAATGGCAAAGATGAGATGCATAGGGTGATGGTGAAAATTAGGCATCAAAACTGTGGTTGTGGAAGCAGCACAACTTTTATGGATCCAGAAGTCACAGTGGTTACATATATATGATGAATCTTTAGCTTTTTGTCCACAAGCATCACAATCAAATAAGGCCTCCCTCCTTATTAAATTTAAAGAGTGTTCATCGTGACTTATATGATGAAACACACGATCTCTATCAAAAGTACATAGTATGCATATATCAAAATCACAATCTTCACATCTATATGCAAAATGCTGCCATTTATTCTTACAAATGTCGCAGAAGCTTCGAGGTGAGAGGCGTGGCAGTAAAGTGAGTGAATGCTTGTTGTGCATAGGGTGATTAATCTGTGTTGCCAATTCTGCACATCTTTTGTGAAGATTGAAACTTTCACAGATATTGCAAGTATATGCAGAGCCCTGTACTGTGGTGATAATTGGTTTATTACAAGCATAACACATAGGCTGATTCTCAGCAACAACTTCATCTTTTAGCACAAGTGAGTGCTCCTGATGACTAAAATGATGAATCGTCGTCATTGGAGACTTCAATTAGATAAGAAAAATTCTATCCCCCCAATATGTTTAGATCTTTTTCAGTTTCTTTTATGCTTGATATATAGTTGTGAAATGAATTTAATAATGGACATGCTTCCAGGGTTTTTGTCTTGTTCATAGGTTGAGATTTTTTTAAAGAACTCATACGTTGATATTAAGAATAATTAGTCTAGGGAAATTGCAGGCAACTTTCCTTGATTAGCTTGCTAGTTGTATTTAAGTTGAGTAAGCAGCTGTCCCTTCTCATTAATTTCTCATAACTTTCCTATACATTTGTCTATATCTATATCACCAAGAGTAGAACTTCTGAGGACAAATGGAAGGATTTATGCATGGACACTCAGCTTCTTTCTTGGATTTCACTGAGCCAGAAAATTTTAGGTGTGTGGCCAAGAAAAAGTTAATATTCACTGTCAAAAGGTCATATGTATTAATTTCTTTGCAGCTGGGGGTAGAAACCACACTAGTCCCTCTGTAACTTCGCACAAATCTCACTGTCTCGCACATAGTATATGTTAATTATGTGTAGCATTAAAACTTATATAGTTAGACATAGAAGATCACAATATTGTGTTCTCAGTGTTCAAGAAAGAAATGAGAAAAATGGAAAATTAATTTCTTTTTTTTTTTCTCTCTTAATCTTTCAAAAATTGGGGAGAATTTTTTGAGCAAATGTTCTTTCCAAGTCTTCATGCTTCTCTTTCTTTATGAACATGTTAAAGGTTTTAAATCTTTCACTCTCTTCCTGACAAAAAAAAAATCATTCACTCTCTTTTCTGTCATAAAAAAATCACAAACTCAACGTAAATCAGATATAAAAGGAAATAATTTTATATTAACTCAAATTATTTAACTATTGTCGCCTTCTTTGATCATATCGGTTTCCTTAATTCTTCTCAAAAATTTGTTGTCTATAATAATAGTCAAGATTTATGTTATGGATATGGATAGATCGGATTCTCACAAGTCACAACAACGAACTCACTTGTGCATGTGTAGACGTCAATATCTGATCAGGTAGATACAAGATTAGACAATTTCCCCTGTTCTTTATTATAAACTTCATGTCTATGTTTTTCATCTGAAAAGATCAAATGACAATATGTTTGATTTGGTGAGAATTGAGATACTGTCATACAGTGGTTTGGTGTTATCCAGCTAGCAGTAGCTACAAACGCAACTTACCGTGTTTGAGATTATATCATATACTGAAGCCAATACATGAAACACCTCAGCGGGTTTCACTTGTTTGGTCTTGACCCTGAAAAGATGATACTAAATTAAAAACCATTAAAATGACAATCAGAATAACCCGAACATATTGTTTAATGGGACTCACATTGTTTCCGGGGATGCAGCACATCTGACATGCACAAAGTATGCGCATTCCTGACAATAGTAGGACCAGTAGTTTTTGCTAACTAATTCCTTGCACTTTCCACAAAATTGATCAGAACCGCGATGCATCTCTGGGATAGAAAAAGCGAGTTGCATGGGGTGTTGGTGAAAATTTGGCATAGAAACCGTGTTTGTTGAAGCAGCACAGCTTTTATGGATCCAGAAGTCACAGTTGTTGCATAAATATGACGAGTCTTTAGCTTTCTGTCCACAAGCATCACAATCAAACAAGGCTTCCCTCCTCATAAGATTTAAGGAGTGATCGCTGTGACTTGTATGATAAAACACACGATCTTCATCCAAAGTACAAATTGCGCAAATATCATAATCACAAATGTCACATCTATAACCGAAGTGCTCCCACTTACACTTACAAATGTCACAGAAACTCATAGACGAGAGGCGTGGGACGAAAGTGAGTGAATGTTTATCGTGCATAGGGTGATTAATCTGTGTTGGTAATTCTGCACATGTCTTGTGGAGGAAGAAGCTTTTACAGCTAGTACAAGTGTATGCAGCATTACAAGAGCTTAAAGTTGTAATGATTGGTTTATTACAACCATAACACATGTGGGAGACTTCCTTCTCGTAAACAACATTTTTCAGCTCCAGCGTGTGCTCCAGATGGCTAATATGTTGAATCATTGTCATTGTAGTCGACGATTTGAAAAATCTTCTTGTTCCTTTGAGCTCTTTATTACTAGTTGAGTGACTGATTCAATGATAAACTTGTTGAAAGGTTGATATCAACCTTTAAACAAGTCCAGGGCCTGAGAAACGAGGCACATTCATGTGTAAAAAACTAGCACTAACTTTATAAGCACTGTCCTTCCTTTGCTTGTTATTTCCAATGTGTTTGTCTGCAATATTATTAATTCTACGACATTGAAACTTCCGAACAACAAACGTAGAAGAATCTGATCAAGTCACTTGGTTGTTGGTATTCTTATTGGATTACAGAGGCTCTATAGATACTTGTTAGTTGTTAGGCCGGTAGCCGCAACAATGTCAATATTTTGGGCATTTAAGTAATAAACTTTTTAGTCCTTTTCTAATTATAGATATAGAATTTAAATATAAATATGTAATAGGTAAATTAAAAATAATAACTAATTATATCATATATATATGTCTTATATATTTATTTTGTGATGTTTAATCAAAGTTTAAAATTTCAATTTTTTTTAGATGCTAAGTGTTTCATACAAATAAATACCTATAAAATTAATATATATTTTTGATTGTATTATAGAATCGATGTTTAAAAATATAATTGAACGAATTCTTGAAATTATTAGATAATATTTCATGGTCTTTTCTCCCTTTTTTTTTTTTTTTCTTATTAATGAAAATAATCGAGTACAATCATGCAATTTTAAAGATTGGAATTTTCTAACGGTGCACTAAGATTGCTGCCATAGATCTTAAAAATAAAAGCGAAGAACTGGTATGCTGGCACAGGAGATTGGTGAATGATCAAAGATTCGAAGGTAACAAACTGTACGTAAATCGTCAAATTGTTTGCATTAACATAAATATGAAGTATTATCATCAATAATCTGTGTAATGTCTTTTCTTATTGCTTCATGTCTTCGCCTAATTTTAGTTCTAGGGTTTTTATTGTCAAGCGCCTTAACTGAAATTTCTGTTGCGAATTGGATGCTCTGAAACATGATAATATAGTTTGTATGAAGCTAAAGTGTTTGACAGGGATTTAATTTAATTATTTATGTTCAGTTCATTCCTCGATTCCTAACATCTTCAAATGTGATTGCATTGGTGTAATTCAATTAGGTTTTGAGAAATTGTCAGCATTTGAATCTCTGAGTGACTGAGTGTTGAATCGAGTTGTGAAGATGTTTCTGTGGAGATTTACTCGCCCGTTGATGATGATGGCGAGGGTGAAGGAGACTACAGGGATTGTAGGGCTAGATGTTGTCCCAAATGCTAGAGAGGTGTTGATTGGCCTGTACAGCAAAACGCTGAAGGAGATCCAGGCGGTTCCTGAGGACGAGGGCTACAGGAAAGCTGTGGAGAGCTTCACGCGCCACCGGCTCAAGGTTTGTCAGGAGGAGAATGATTGGGGAGCGATCGAGAAGCGTCTTGGTTGCGGACAGGTTGAGGAGCTCATTGAAGAGGCGGAGGATGAGCTCAAGCTTATCGATAAAATGATCGGTATGTATATTCTGTATTTTCCCCATTAATTCTTTATTTATTTGAATATTTGATTGGGTACTTCATATTCGTTGCATTGAATTTCATTTTGATATTCCATTGCATAGATTAAATTTGCCAGAGTGTCATGAATTGACATGTTAGTTGTGTTCAAATCATCAAATGTTGCAGATTCTGGGTTTGAATATGTGTACCGTGCTTAATAAGTTCACATTGACAACAAAAATGATGTTGGTTTTGTATTATAAGTTTGCAGCTAAAAGCGGACCTTAGTTAGTTACTTATGTTGACACATGCGCAGGATCATGTACTTTCTAGCAGACCAGATGAAATACATTTAAAAATAAATAAATTTTAATATCAAAATTTTTAAACCAAAGTTGAAGGTAATAATGGGAGCTGAAAGCTATAGTAGACATCAAAGTGGGAGGTGATAGGAAATGTTTCTTGTAAAACATCAGAGGTTCAATGTTATTGCAATGTATCAAATATCAATATTAAGATTAGCTACTAATATTGCTTAGATTAAGCGATATTTTGGACCAGACCAGGCAAGCAACACTTGTGTGTGTAATTATTGTTTGTAATGATCTCATCAAGTGGTATAGTTGTGAATTAAGGTCTAAGATACATGTTGGTGTCTTTGTGGTGAAAGCTTATATTTCTGTATATATGATCTTCACGCCAACTTTTATTATTTCCGAGTTCTTTTCTCATGAAAGCACAATGCATTTTTATAACAGAAGTTGTCCCAAGTTCTCTCTTGTAAATGCTATATTCTATCCAAAATTTATGCAATCACCATCCCTTGGGTTGGAAGGAATAAAAGTTAAAATTAATTCTTAAGACTGTCATGCTCAGTGCTTATTATCTATGGTCAATCTTAGAGAAGAGGCACATTGACCTATTAATTAGTGCTTAAATTCCCTCAAAAGCTTAGACGTGTGGAAGTTGATAGCTCTGAGAAAGTGTGGGTTGTTAATTTGTTTTTCGTTCTTTCTTATTTTGAAAGAAAATTCTAATTGTCAAGTTTATAATGCAATACATATATACATATACAGGATACGAGTTTTACATGCTATGAACATTACACATAATTTTATTTGTTTTTGTATATCCATTGAAAATGCTTCCCAGAAGTCCAGAGACCTTTTAGCAATAGTTGAAAATTGGTGG
The DNA here is from genome assembly GCF_001625215.2 of Daucus carota subsp. sativus. Taxonomy (NCBI): domain Eukaryota; kingdom Viridiplantae; phylum Streptophyta; class Magnoliopsida; order Apiales; family Apiaceae; genus Daucus; species Daucus carota. The sequence continues at coordinate 36,960,421 of NC_030386.2, read as the reverse complement.
CATATTTTTAAGTCAGGAAATTTGTCAACTTAATTATTAAAATCTTTTGAATAAGCCCGTCAATGTTACTTGACAAAAAATAAAGCCCGTCAAAATTGAAGCTTCCGCTTTGGCAGCTATTAGGCAAGTGATACTGCATGCAAGTCCGTACCTATATAGCAGGGGGGAGTGCTCACCTTTGTTGGTTTGTGTTAAGAAGGGTTTAATAAGGTTTGTGGACTTTCAAAAAAGCCATCTATGGGCTCAAGCAGTCTTCCCGTGCCTGGTTGGAAACTAAGGCCTGGTTTTAAAGATTACCATGGGAAAAATTGTTTCCTGAAGCAAAAGCTGAAAATTTCACTCTGCACTGTCAAGCGACATATAACCTATATATAAGATAAAAGCCCCATGACCCCCAATTATGTTTTAATTTGCCCTCATATGTTGAACTATTAGTTTATTTCATTCTAAAAGTGTTTTTTTTGGTCATTCTTGTTGGTTTAGTGTAGCTCTACATTGCATTACTTTAAACTTGGAAATGCAACAAAGTAACAAACTAATGAACCCTTGTATTCTATCAGAAATTTATATATCTGTGTTTCTAATAGTCTACCTTTCTGGATCAGAGTGGGATCCATGGGGCGTACCTGAAGACTATGAGTGTGAAGTTATAGAGAATGATGCACCAGTTCCCAGACACGTGCCTCTACATCGACCTGGTCCTCTGCCCGAGGAGTTCTACAAGACGTTGGAGAATGTCACAACAGGCACGTTGGAGGACATCACGATAAAAAAGAAAGATCCCTCTATAGCCTAATATGTGTGGCAATGCCGCAATGAAGCTTTCTCCAACCAATGTTTTCTCCTCTCGGAGGATATTTGGTCAAGAAACCATGTGTACTGTTTTATGCTCAGGTCTTGTGAAGAGTGTTATAATATATAGAAAATAATCTCACCACAAGAGGACCTGGCTTTTTTTTTTTCCTAGTTGGGAGGATTTGGTTGTGTACTGCAGTCTTGTAAACTTTCATCAGTCCGTTTAAAGTTTCAATTTTTTTTGAATGCTGTAGCAAAGCAGAACAATAAGAGCTAAACTATAAGAACCCCCTTGGTTTCCATATGTTAACATGGTTAATTGGACATCTTGATTTCATCTCCATGAAAAGTAAACGACAGGCAGTGAAAAAATTGACCACTTTTTTGGAGTTGAATTTGGCAAAAAATTTGTTCATTTTGAATATAATGGAGTAGTACTTGTTTAGAAACAAGTACTGCATTCGTCAAGTTGTGCCAATTTTCAAATAAAGACATTTTGTGCGGTAAATGAATATAATGCTTATATTTTTAACATTTGTTGACAAAATTTTAAGATAAAGGGGACATATGTTTTATATATTTATGTGAAATTTAATAGTAAAAATTATATATAAAAAATCAGCTAAAACTTGTTCTATAAATTAATAATTTTTACATATATTGAATTTTATTAGTTATATTAGTAAAGAAAATATAAATTGATACTTTTGTAATTAGTAAAAAAATAGCAAAAAAGAAAAAGATACGTCTCATTTGTAAATATAAATTATATATTTGTTCCGGAAATAAACATGTATGTCATGAAAATAAGAATATGTTCGTTTTTTTTTTTTTTTGAAGGCATCACTTGTTCACTTGTTAAAATCGAAAATAAAAGACAGAAGGTGAATTGCATCTCAATTGATTTTATTTTTTTTGTTTTTTTTGTAAGGACATCTAAATTGATTTAATTCAACATCATTTGCTAAGATGGCCTTGATTATTTTTTGAAGTTGCACAATTCTACATCTTCACCCCAATTTCATCAATCGAAGAAGCTTGAAAATCTATCACAATGCAATTCTTCGGAAGCTCTGAGATCAGTCCATCGCCGCCGGCACCGACGGCGTCGGGAAATTACGGGCACATGATGTACGTCTTCAATCGTAACGGCGTTTGTTTACTTTACAGGGAATGGAACCGTCCCCTCCGTACTCTAAATCAGCAGCAAGATCACAAGCTTATGTTCGGTCTTCTTTTCTCTCTCAAATCTCTCACCGCCAAAATGGATCCTACTAGGTATATACATATTCTTACTTTCATATGTGTGTGGAAGAGAGAGGGAGGGGAAGAGAGAGAGAGAGATTACATTATAGTGTTATTAGGTTAACTTCTCTCTTGAAAGAGAGAGATTACTTTTTAGTGTTATTAGGTTAGCTTCGCTCTTTTGTTTTGTTTCTATCATGATTATTGTGGTAACGTATGTATAATCTGAATGCTTGGTTACTGTTGTATAATAGGTTTTCGTGTTAGCTTAATATGTTGATTGTGTTTCTGTTTCAGATTTTAAAATTGTTTTGTATCAGGCTTCATGGCAGATTTATAAGTCATAAGATTAGGATTAGTACCATTGCTTATTATTAGTGATTTATCCACAGAGTGAAGTTTAAATCTCGAATACTCCCAAGCACTCTAGTTGTTTGGCTATTCTTTTGTTAGTGGGTACATATTTCAGTTCTGATCTATTGCTTCATATGTTCCTGTTATTATCTCATTTGAATTGTAGTGTAATTTCTGTGTTAATCTATCTATTCTCCTCCATTCCTGTCAGAATTTAAACCACCTTTGATTTACTACTGAATGCAGACTCTTTCTATGCGAATAAACTAGTGTTGTAAAGGTTTTATTCCAATACTATTTTTGATCTCTCTCTGATAGTGTTGAGAAAGGAAATCTTGGAGTGCCCCTGTTACCTGGGCAAGGTTGTTCGTTTCACAGTTTCCGGACAAATACATACAAACTAAGTTTCATGGAGAGTCCTTCAGGGATAAAGGTCAGTATGTTACATGCTTTAATGATCGTGATAAACTAAGTTTTGTAAATGAAATTTGTTATGGCTTTACTTATTATTACTGTCGTAATGTATGTCCAGATTATCCTTGTCACTCATCCTAGAGCTGGAGATCTTAGAGAACCTTTAAAGTATATTTACAACCTGTATGTTGAGTATGTTGTGAAGAATCCGCTTTACTCCCCGGGAACTCCTATCAAGTGAGTTATAATACTTGTTGAGGTTTTCTTCTATTTGATACTCCCTCCGTACCCTTGGATAGTATACATTGGGGGACGGGTACGCGGCACACACTTTAATGCTCATGTATAGTATAGTTGTATAATTTATTTTTTTAAGATATTGTTCTTCTGAATTTAAGTTTGGATGTTAAATTTTTATTCAGAAAAAAAAAATCTTGAAAATAAGTTAAAGAACTATATTTTATAAGAGCATTGAAATGCGTGTCGAACAGTTGAAAAAAAACCGTATAGATATAAATGGGACAGAGGGAGTACTTAACTTGATGTTGCATTACTTTTCTTTTCATTAGTATATTATATAATTAGCTAATCATTTTATACAATTTGGGAAACTGGAAACAAAAAAGAAGCAGCAATGGAAATAACTGTCTCATAGTGACAAACTCATTTTGTATCTATTATAATATATTGATAACCTGGTCAACTTAAAGTAAGATTAATATAGTAAGTCATGATATTCTACCCTTTTTTAGTTTCAATACATCTTTTAGGATCATTAGTTTATGGCTAGGATCGGTTCTGTTCAATACATTAACCTAACTTCTAGTTTTTTAATTTCCTGAACAACTAATTTTGTTATATAAAGTGGAAAATGAATAAAAGCCTGTAGGCAGCACTTTGTGCTTTCATTTACACACACACACACACACACACACACACATAAAGTAACTTACATATAATATAAATCAAAACAGCACCCTACGTTCTTTAAAATCCCGAAATTCATTTATTATAGTATCAATATTTTTGTTGGTACCAAGTCCTATATGTGATAAATTTAACAGTTGGTGGGGAGGGGGGAGGATGATTAAAACTATATAGTTATTAACAAAAAAAATGCATACAAAATATAAAATGTATTGAAATCGTAGGGACCTCAGGGGTGCCCATGGGCCATGGCCCCCTTTGGCCCCTAGTATGCTCTGCCCCTGCCTATCAAATTTTAATAATGTTTGTTTTTGAATGCAAAAGTTCTTTCCGCTGCACCTAGTAAGCTGTTTTCACTTTGTGTAGATCTGAGCTATTTAATACAAACCTTGACCAATATGTAAGAGGGCTTGGATGATAAGTAAAGGTACTGCTTGAACATTCTATTTACCCACTTACAAGTATCTTCTTTGTTTGAGGAGTTTTTATGTATATATTATATATATGCGGCATAAACTGACATTGATTTATTATGTCTTTTCTTTTGTATAAGCAGGTTCTGGTTCAAGGGCGGTCTGCAAACCCGTGCATCTTTTGGAGGGTTCATTATGCCGTTTACATTTTGTATGTGCCTGTGTTAACTCTGATTATGGGATGAGCATAAAATTATTATGTGTTAGTTATCCTTGTTGATTTGGATTTCACCTTATAATATAATAGTTGTCATAGACTCGTACTACCATTTGCCATTCCAAGAAGAAATGCTAGACTGCTAGTATTACTCGCTTCTCAGAGGGGATATATCTATAGTTTTCATATATTACAATCTAGACATTGTTGTCTTAAAATTAAGTTTGTAGTGATCTGTTTGAGTTTTAATAGATCGCATCTAGTCATTGTTATAGCCAATGAAAATGTTATTTTTTTTTTCAGAAAAGAAGATTGATCACAAAAATTTTGTTCATGTTTCTACTATTGAAATAATTTGAGCAATCGTTCCATTTCTGGCCTTAATCCTGTTCATAATCCAGGGCCCTCTACCACCTTTTGTCAATTTTAGCCATGGTCCCCTGTATCATCGTCAAATCACTTTAGACATATATACATATATATAGTGATAATGTAAAAACATATTGACGTGTGAGGGAGTAAATGTAACATTGTTTAATTTTAACGTGAGATATCTATAGGTTTTCCCATGTTAGCGACTTGAGGGTTGTCATCTCGCGTGGGTAGGGCTGTCCAAGGGTTCAAAGTCATAAGAGGTTGGGCAGACCTCAAACTTATCCGTGTCCTTGTACACGTATCAGTGTTTGAGCTTGGAAAGCTCAATGTATGTCGTCATTCAGATCAATACTCTATAATTATTATTCTCATCTCAACTAGCGCACCACTGGTCCTTACACGACCTGTCTCTACTACCAGCTATAACAGCTATTTCTGATGGGCTGTGCATCTAAAACTCTCCCACTCCTGTATATTGCATCGAACCTTGGTCGCTGAAAAGCAGACCGACAGCGGGGGCAACGAGTGCTTGGTATGGCTCAATTCTCAACCTAGTAAAAGTGTGAGTTTTCTATGCTTTGAAAGCTTGGGTGTCTTTGGAGAAGAGCAACTAAAAGAGATTGCTGCGGGATTAGAAAATAGCGTCATATGTTCTAGTGGGTTGTTAGGAATCCACCACCCAAAGGTGGTGATGATGAAAGCAATAGAATTTTAGCATCAGAAGAACCTGATCTGAATATACTCCTGCCACGGGTTTCTTGGAGAATGGAGAACCAAGGAAGGGGATTTGTTGTGAAGTCCTGGGCACCGCAAGTTGCTGTGCGAAGTCATGATTCATCGATGGTTTCATGAATCATTGTGGATGGAACTCGATTTTGGGAGAGGTTTGTGCTGGGATACCTATGAGTGGGTGGCCATTGTACGTGGAGAAGAAATAACAAGGTATCTTTTGTGGAAGAATGAGGGTGGGGCTAGGGTTGGAGGAGTCTGATGTAGGAAGGTTGCTAGTGGTGGTGACTCTGGTGAGATAGGATAGCGCTAGAGAGTTGATGAACTCAGATAACAGGGAAAGGTGAGGCACCAAGTCGGGGAATTGAGAGATGCTGCCAAGGCAGCACTGACTGATGAGAATGGAACTGTCATGGGTTGTGTCACCCAAATTGATTACCAAGTGGAAGGAGTAGTTTAGAGCAGCAAAGCTGCAATGTATTATTGGCTCTTTTTTTTTTTTTCCCCTTCCCACGTGTGTGTGTATACATCAATAAAATTGGCCAGTATTTGTTAATGTAGGATTACACATGGGCATGGATCATGTATGCATAATAACATAAGGTGTGTATTTATTAATGTAAGATTAGTTTAACAAGGGCATGGAACGTATATGCCTAATATCAAACCTAATTTCAAGTGAATAGGAGAAGTGAAACAACATTTTACAATGAGGCAGAAGGGTTGATGACATTTAAGGAGTATTGTGATGATAAAAGCACCCAGCAATTCTATCCATTTATTGATGCAGCGGAGTAGTTTGCATATAGTACACCTAGATATTGTTCTTTCGAGATAGAGCTTTTGAGCTAACCCTGGCTTTATTCAGCTTCCAGATCCTGGCCAAAGGAGTGTTATCAACTGTATACCTTGCCAAAATATCTATGCTCACGGGTTAAGTGCAGTTTTCGTCATTAAATACCATGCCTAACTAACATTTCAATCATTCTACTCATTTATCTTACCTTTGGTGTAACTTTTAGCTCAAATTCTGTTAAAATTGGTATTCAGTTATACATCCAAGTTGGGGGAACGGAAGCTCGAACCTAAACTAACCCAGCTCATCAAACTCAAAATTTACTTGTCTTCGAACTTACTTATTTTGAGGTTCTTAGGTATAGTAACAGACCAAGCAGGTGAGGGTGCTCTAGTTGTATTAAGTTTAGATACTCTAGTCAGTTACTGGACCATAATTTCGAAAACGACAGAGTGTCCTTCCTACGCATGTGTTTGAGGGCCTGTCCAGAATTACGAAAAAGTCATCTACAATCTTATCCCATTATAAGCTCTAGTAGCAAAGGTCCTATTGTCTATATCCGCCTTCTGAAAATAATCGGAAAGAAACAAAGAAAAATGGAGGAGAAAAACAATAGTTGCATCATTCTGTATCCTTCTCCTGGAATTGGGCACTTGATAGCTATGGTGGAACTTGCAAAGCTAGTTCTGTGTCGATATCCTGATTCCTTCTCTGAATTTATCATTCTCATGACAACCGCACCACATCTCAACACTGCCACCACCGCTCCTTACACGAGCCATGTTTCTGCCACCACGCCTTCCATCACTTTCTACCATCTCCCCACCACACCTCTCCCATCAAACTATGTCGCTTCTGTTGAAGGCCTCAACTTTGACCTCCAAAGCTTCAACAATCCCAACGTTCGCCAAGCCCTTGAAACTATATCCTCCAAAGCTCATGTGAAAGCTTTCGTTATGGACATGTTTTGTAGCTCAGCTTCCGATGTTGCATCAGCAATTAACATTCCCACTTATTACTTCTTCACATCAGCAGCCGCTAGTCTTTCAATACTACTTTATCTGCCAACTCTTCACCAAAAGAATACCACATCTTTTAAAGATCTTAATGCTTTTATTCAGTTTCCTGGCATACCGCCTATCTTTTCATCCGACATGTCTAATCCCCTCCTAGACCGAAATTCCATGGAGTACAAATACTTTATGGAACTAGCAGCCCAGATGGCTAAATCTGATGGAATTATTATAAATACATTCCACAGTTTAGAACCAAGAGCCATAACAGCTATTTCTGATGGGCTTTGCACTCCCAACTCCCCTATTCCTCCTATATATTGTATAGGACCTTTAATTGCTGAAAAACAGACCAACAGTAAGGAGAACGAGTGCTTAGTATGGCTCAATTCTCAACCTAGTAAAAGCGTGATATTTCTGTGCTTTGGAAGCATGGGTGTTTTTTGTGAAGAGCAACTAGAAGAGATTGCTGTGGGATTAGAAAAGAGTGGTCATAGATTTTTGTGGGTTGTTAAAACTCCACCACCCAAAGAATGTAATGAAAGCAATACTAGCATTTTAGGACTACAAGGGCCTGATCTAAGTAGACTCTTGCCGCAAGGTTTCTTGGAGAGAACCAAAGGGAGGGGACTTGTTGTCAAGTCATGGGCACCGCAGGTTGCTGTGCTAAGTCATGACTCAGTTGGTGGGTTCGTGACTCATTGTGGATGGAATTCGATCTTGGAAGGGGTGTGTGCTCGCGTACCAATGATTGGGTGGCCGTTGTACGCTGAGCAAAGGATTAACAGGGTGATTTTGGTGGAAGAGCTTAAGGCGGGTTTGGGGTTGGAAGAGTCTAATGGAGAAAGGTACGTGAGTGGTGCTGAGATAGAAAAGCGAGTTAGAGAATTGATGGACTCGGATAACGGGGAAAGGGTGAGGCACCGAGTTAGGGAATTGGGTGATGCTGCTAAGGTAGCCCTGACTGATGAGAATGGGACATCACTGGTGGCATTAGCCAGATTGATTACCAAGTGGAAGGAGACGAGGAGCAGTTGAGAGCAGTGGAGGTGCATGAATGAAATTGGGATAAGGTGCAGACTTGCATTCTATTGTCAATGTCGTACCCTGGTTATTTCGAAATGTATAATTTGATGCCGTTTCTGGATATTGTTCTTTCGAAATTAAAAAGGGATTCAACTGGGATTTTGATAGATTATTTTTAGTTTATGAATTTTAATGAATTGGATTTGATCTTAATTTTGTGCGGATTTTTGATAATATGTGTATGATTTTTTTAAAGATTTAAGTGCAATGATTCACCAAAATCTCAAAATTTTTGGGAGGATTTCAAAAAACTTAAAATATACATAACAATCTCATAAAATTCATCATTTTATGAACTTCAAAAAATCCATCAGTATTTGAATATAATCAGATTTTAATAGATTTTAAACCATCCTAATTGAATTCCATCAAATTTTAAACATTTATATAAAACATGTTGAATATCATCAGATTTTAATAAATTATAAAAATATTGTCCCAAAATTTGAGAATATATTTATTTTCTGACAAGACCATCTGCGGACGATGTAACACGCAATATGGTCTCATCAAACCCAAATCAGTACGTCACTATAAACAAGAAGTGAAATTGGCCCGGAATGTTCATTCATCAAATTTAGATATATTTAATTCGAATTTCAAAAAAAATATATTAAAATTTTGTGATATTCGATTAGAATTTTATATCTTGATATACAATTTTGTGATATTTAATAAGGATTTTTAGTTTAAAAATCTGATAATATTCAATTGTGATTATTTAATATCTATTAAAATCTGATGATATTTAAATGTTGTTGGATTTTTTTGAACTTGATAAATTTTGTTGGATTGTTTATTATATTTTATACTTTTTGAAATCCCACCATTATACATGAGATTTTGAAGTATCGTACTTAATCCGACCTACATCAATTTCACAATATTTTATTTAAAATTCGTATAAAATCAAAGTCAGCTACTCTATAATTTATTAAAATCCATAAACCATATCTTATTCATTAAATTATACATGAAAATCGATTTCTAAATTTTGTTATGAAATTAGGGAAAATAGAGATTTGTACAAGGAGAGTTTTGAGACGGAGACTATTCATGCCAGAAAGTCTTTCATGCTGTTTACGGATGCAACACGTTGATTTCAATAACAGTAGTGCTAGGTGCACATAATTGTGTACAAAATTTTTGTACATAATGATGTGGCAAGTGATGTGGTGGGTTTTAATTGGGGTTGTTGATGTAAATGCAGGGGCCCAATCCAATTAAAACCCACCACAGTCATTATGTACATGTTTTTTAACACAATTATGTGCACCAAGCATTTTCCTTTCAATAATTACATTGGTGTGCGGTATTCATACTCATAAACTTTCATCGATATCCCGTTGGCGTTTAACATTGGCTTTTATATCAAGTTGCCCACCGAACTCAGCAAAATATATCAAATAGCTGTTCGATCTCCACGACCGCTCATTTAAACCACTGTAATACTGCTATATATCATTCCGTTAATTAAAAAAAAACGTAACGGCAAATGATAAGTTCTGTGTCCTAAAGCATCCTAAAGCAAGGGAGAACACATTTGAGGGAAATAGTTGAAACAGAACAAGAGCAGAAGCTCTGGATTGTGAGAAAAAGGCTGTAGCATTGTATGTGTAAATAAAATAAGTCGTAGCTTTATCTATATAAAAACAAAAGTCTGTTGTGTATTCTGTTTTCAATATCAAACCTGGATGAAGGTCTAGTGTCGGACTGCTCTGCTGTGTTCAACCAGAAAGACGTCAACTTGGATGCTCAGGTTGGTACAGGATTGTTGGCTCGCGATGTGCTGCACCAGGCTGTTAATGGCAGTCTGAATACTTTCAAGAATAGCACCAAAACTGGGGGAAGAGCTTCTTTCAAAGAAATTTATTCTGCTTGATGTGGAGGAAGTGATGGCGGCAATGGGCTTGGCTTTTCAGTCTCGGGCAGCTGTCAAACGTAAGTCTGTTCTGGAGATTAAGGACAACATGTAGACTAGTTTCTGCATCTCTTTGTGTAGTAGTTCTCTTTTGGGCATCAGTTGGTAAGGTTGGGTTGTAAGCTTGCGCAGTCTCGGACAGTCTTGCACTACTGCTAGTGCTTAGCTTTTGTTCTAGGATATAATATTAACCAGCTTACCAAAAAGAAGTTACAGACTACATGCGTTACCAACAATGTCATACAACCAAATATCTTCCTCCAGTAATAGAACAATGTCATAGCACACACTGCTATCCACATCAGCATTTCTGTCAACTCTGTCGTTAAGTTTTTTTTAAAGTTAACGGAATGATATATAGCAGTATTATAGTGGTTTAAATGAGTCGTTGTGAAGATCGGGTAGCTATTTGATATATTTTATTGAGTTCGGTGGGCAATTTGATATAAAACCCGTTTAACATTCATATCACATAACAATAAATTTTTAACATTATTCACCATTATGGTTTGGCGTAAAAAGTACTGTTTGTAGTATTTCTGCTTCTTGATCGAAACTGATCGATCATGATTGATCCATAAAAGCTGATGAAATGCATATGATCAACTCGATTGTTATGCCCATGCATGCCCCCAGTCCGGGCTAAAAGTGTTGGAATAATCTTACATTTAATTGTTTTATTGTTTTAAAGTTTCAGTTGTATTTACTTTATTGTTTAACAAGTTTGGAGATATTTTAAGTTTGCTTGGGATAAGCAGCAAGGAGTAGCAGAGATAGGTTAGGAAGTTAGTAGAGTAGTTATCAATAGTTTCAATTAGTTATCTTTATTCTGCTATATGTAGTTTATTTGTTTTATTCAATCTGGAGCCTTTTGACGTGCGAAATGTGGTGTGCTAAGCTTTTAACAGAAAGTTAGTTACAAACACTGTGTATATAACAACTCTGCTGCTAGCTTTTTCTGTTCAAGTTTGCATTGTATGTGCAGATTGAGTGTAGTTGTTCTGTTTACTTCTTGATTTGTGATCGCTGAGCGCTATTTCTTCTTGCTGCTTTCTTCAAAGTTGAGTTTTATGGCTGCTTTCTTATTTATTGTATGTGTTCTTGTGATAAGCCCCAGCTTGAGTGTTATAGCTGATCTTCGAGTTGGCTTTTACGATGCCACGTGCCCAAAAGCCGAATCCATCGTTCGACAAGTTGTTGAGAACCGCTTCAGGACGGATCCTTCAATTACGCCTGCTTTGCTTCGAATGCATTTCCATGATTGCTTTGTTAGGGTAAGTTTTTTTTTTTTAGTATAGGATGTTGAGTTACGCATGCATGGTGAACTTTTAGTATTTTAAACTTGCATGATTAGATACAAGTCATTTTCTAAGGTGTGATGCATTTTCAGGGATGTGACGCGTCTATACTTATTGATTCCACGCAAGCCAACTCAGCCGAAAAAGAAGCGGTTCCAAATCAGACAGTTAGAGGTTACGAACTCATCGATGAGGCCAAGAAGAATTTAGAAGTCGCTTGTCCTTCCACGGTTTCTTGTGCTGATATCATAACAATGGCGACACGCGACTCCGTGGCTCTTGCTGGGGGGCCAAACTACACCGTACCCACTGGTAGGCGTGATGGGCTTGTCTCGAATGAAGGCGACGTGAACTTGCCTAGCCCACGTTTCACAGTTCCTCAGGCATTGCGATCTTTCTCTGACAAAGGGCTGACACTTAATGATATGGTCACCCTTTTGGGCGCACACACAGTTGGATTTGCGCATTGTAGTTTTTTCCGGTCCAGGTTGTCTAGCTCTGGTAGGCCTGACCCGACAATGGATCCGGCTTTGGATGCTACACTCTCGAAGCTATGCGGGCCTGCAGATTCAAATCCGAGAGCGTTTTTGGACCAGAACACATCGTTGGTGTTTGACAATCAGTATTACCACCAGGTGATGTTGAACAGAGGAGTGTTGCATATTGATCAGCAACTTTCTCTGGATAAGTCGAGCGCTCCCATGGTTTCGAATTTTGCTAAGAATGGGGCAGTGTTTCAGCAGAGTTTTGCCAATGCTATGGTGAAGATGGGGAGCATTCAAGTTGTTGTTGGGACTGATGGAGAGATTAGGAAGAATTGTAGAGCTTTTAATTAGTTAAAACAAAAGAAGAATGCTACTTCTTCTTGTAGATGTATACCAGATTATCAGTATTAAAATAAAATAAAGAGCTTTTTGTTTTTCTGCTATTTACTGATTTCTGGTTTATTCTTGTACGCCTGCTTGATTGCGGTGTGCTAACCATCAATTGAATTTCCTTTTAGTCATCGCTTCGGAATTAAAGTAGACATTCAAACCGGGGAGTAGTCATTCTGTAAGTTTTTTCTGTAGCGCTTTCTGTGGACGTAGCATTACTCCTTAAACCAGTTCTTCATAAGTTACAGTGCACGTGGGTGGTTATGGCACACATTAAATTACTTGATTGAAGAAAATTGGTTATATATATATATGACCGAAACAATTTCAGCAAAGTCTGTGCTTCACCTTTCATGATAAATTTATAATTTGAATTTTCTCAAGTCATTTGAAAATGCAAGACTGGCACATATTTTACATCTTCTTGCTGAATTTAGCCAAGTTTTTTAAGCATAAAAGAATGTTTCACAATCCATTTTGCATTTAAAGACAAAATTACTGTTGCTTATGTTTTATCTACCGAATAAATTATTTTTTATCAGTTGCAACTTCAGTTGCATAATCATGATGAATTTGTACTTCTCTAGATCAATCATGCTAATGTTTGTGGATTTGCAGTGATTAACTCCCTATTTTTTACAGTTTCAAAAATTTACTCACCAGATGGAAGATGGTTGGGGGCTCGCTACAGATGGAGAAGTTCTCTTTGGAACTGATAGAAGTTCAACATTGTATCACATTGATCCACAAACAGGTAAGGTTTTAGCAATACAAAATCCTTTTGATCTAATTTACACTGGTTTTAGTGGAAGGGTGGGGGAGGGAGCGGTATAGTGTATTCAGATCCTAGTTAAATTTATACTGTTACAGTATTAGATTTGCAACATAGCTTTTTCATGATTAATCTGCATTGTTGTTGAATCATAGAACTGGAGCTTTGGTGTTTCCTTTTTTAGTTAACTATATTCTTTTGTTTTTTACTATGTGTTTTATTACCAAGAAGTTTCACAGAAAAAAGTGGTCACCTATAATGGGCATGAAGTGCATAACCTTAATGAGCTGGAGTATATTAATGAAGAAGTTTGGGCAAACGTTTTGCAGGTAAACTACGTTTTATTTTACTTGGTCCATTATAAGGTCACAAGTTTTGTTATATATACTTTTTTATCATACTAGCCTTAAACCCGTGCAAAGCACGGGCGGTTATATAATTTTAAACTAATTATTAATTATTATATAATAGTAATATATATTAATGATAGTAATTTTTTTTTATTTTTTAACTAATTATAAATTATATTTAAAAGAATAATGGTGGAGTTTTTATCTTGTAGTATATCAAACTGTAAAAGAGATGTAAGAATGTCAGAACTCTACGTGTAGCAAACTTCAGACTTTTAATTATAAAGTGAATCACCAAACCAACATGACCAAACCAAAATTTTGCAGGACTACAAATTATACCCATGTTTGCTTATTATAGATAGTATAGATTCGGTTTTTTAGTTAGAAATCCGAAAAAGATAACATATTTTAGTTAAAAAGGATCGTTGCTATGTTGTCCAATGTTAATTTTAAAATTTTGAATTTTTTAGTTATAAAATATAAAAAAAGATAATAGTTTTAGTTAAAAAGGATGATGAATATATAAAAAGCTCATAATTCGATCCAAGACCAAAATTTTAATAATTGATTATATAAAAAGTACATAATTCGGCCAAGTACCGACGGACCAAACTTTTAATGTTTCGGTTTTAATAGTATAGTAAGTATAGATAAGGTCTTGCTTTTGTATTGTGATAGAACATATCTTTCCTTCAAATTTGTATAAGTCTATAAATAAATATGAATAACATAATACATTGTTGGGGATCTTGTTATTGTGCAACTTATAGCATAATATTTAATTATTGATGGCCCTTATTAGATAATCAATCTAATAACAATCTTAGATTTCTCCTGGCACAATTTTATCCCAGATGATTTCTCTTTAGGAGTTGTTGTATAAAATGGTTAAGACACTCAAATACAATGCCTATCTTTTAGTTTATTTTATATTTGAGTTAGCGCTGGTTTACCTTTGTCACTCCTACCGGAGATAATGAGTGAATCATAGGATGATTATATATACGGAAGAAAATATTTTTACAAGTGTGAATAACGAAATATTTCATACCCCTAAATCTTAGTCTGAGTTCCGCCACTGGTCCTGTGCATGCATGTGGCTAGCGATTACTCATTCGTATCGTACTCAGACACAAAATCTAAAATTAATTGAGATTTCAAATCATTTTTTATGAAATTCAGATGTATCCGATTTGGATTTTAAAAAATGTATCAAAATCTTGGATATTCGATTAGAATATTAAATTATAATACAAAATCTGGTGATATGTAATCAGAATTTTAAATTATGATTAAATCAATTAGAATCTGAAATTATTCAAATATTGATGGATATTTTTAAACTTCATAAAAATGATAGATTTTGTGAAATTATTCAATGCATTATATATTTTTTGAAATATCAGCACAATACATGAGATTTTGAAACACTATACATACTTAAATCATAAAGATTTTACATCAACTTTGTCGTATTTTATCTAGAATCTGTATAAAATCAAATACAATCTATTAAAATTCATACTAAAATCCAATTAAATACAGCTGCATCAACATAAATTTTATAAAATTATACAGCTGCATCAACATAAATTTTATAAAATATAATTATTTCTAGATGTAAATTTTAAAATATTTTATATACAAGTTTATGATTTCTTTAACCATAATTTGTTGGGAACTCTTTCTTTTCAACTTTTTTAAGCACGAACTATAATATCCTTGTTGTTGCTGCTGTCAAAAACACAGGTTTAGTGATTCAATTCTGGTTTTAGAAGTTGGAAATCTTAAAATTGAGGTAGAGATGAGCACCAACTATTGTCCCCTAACACAGCGTATACTGCAAACTGTTTGATACGCCTTTCATACAACCCACCATTAGAAACTTGTGGTGGGATTAATGGTCGTTAAGTGAAAAAAGATTGTTTATAAGCATGAAAGACTTGTGAATTTTTGTATGTGTCTGCATTCTGCTTTCATAGACATGCAGTTTCTTTGTCTGAACTTTATGCCATAAGTCATATAATTAAGTTGCACCATAGCGTACAAAACAATATATTAACTCAAAAATTCACATCCCAATCTAGTGGCTAATTTGTTGGGAAGCCAGTTTACAAGTCTGCAGCTGAACCTCGTCAATAGGCAGTACATCATTAGGGAAATCACAGCCTGATTCTATAGACTTATCATGCAGCAAATCACATGGCGGACGACCCACATTGCTTGTAATCCCACTGACATCGGTGCAATTCCATTGCACCTTCTTTGGATTCGGAGATAGGTTGATAATCGCATCAGAAACACAAATACCAGTGTACGGGTCACCTTTAATTCCTGAAAGATCCGCGGTCATTGTGACATTTTCAGCAATAATGTCACTGAAATTTATGTTTTTCACTTCTGGAAGTGCTTTCGGATTATAACCCTCATCTGGGTGGGATCCATAAGCACCCGTCATCCAGAAAACATACTTCATTGTAATAAATGTCATGCGTCTCATATATATATCTTTGACATAACCTCCTCTTCCTGGAGCTGATTTGATTCTCACTCCTGATTCAGAGTTGTAGGCAGTGATCTCTTCGGCTCTTAAGTCTTGGATGCCTCCGGACATCTCACTGCCAAGAGCAATCACTGCACTGTCAGGGGATATGCAACTGAGACGTCGAATGATGAGATGCTTTGTTGGCATTCCCACCGTGATCCCATATTCATCCCAACCACTTTTCACAGCAATGCAGTCATCTCCAGAAACTATGAAACAGTCTTCTATCTTCATGTTTGTACAAGAATCTGAAGTACATGCAAAATATAAATACTTTTGACAGACAGTTTCAATAATAATGAAAAGATCATTTAGAGAATACAGCTTTGTAGACCTGGATCAATGCCATCAGTATTAGGAGAGTCAACTGGTGACTTAATGGTTAAACCTTGAATTATCACATCACTGCAGCAACATCACAATATTTTCATCAAATGAAGGGAAAATATCAAAAATCGATGATTTAATTGTATAATTTTGCAACATAAAAGAGATGCCCAACCTGCTGTAAACTGGATGGACAACCCATGAGGGAGAATTGAGCAGAGTCAGATTAGAAATCTGGACTTGATTCGAGTACATTATCTCAATCAAATAAGGCCTGGTGAAGTTGAGTTCTTTCGCGCGGAATTTATCCCACCAGAACGCACCCTGGCCATCGATTGTGCCATTTTCCCCTAACACATCACATGATCGAATCAATCATTTCGTTAAAAGTTTATACACAGACAAACGTAAAATCAAACTCCATATAAATATGAGTACCTGTTATGACAACATCAGTGAGGTTTGTGCCAAAGACAAGACTAATGTACCTCCCCCCTGGAGCATCTCTTCCTCTTCCATACGATTTTAATGGTTCGATCAGAGGATACTCCGAAATATCCTGAAAATTTAATCTATTTTCTGAGAGCAAGTGATTATTAGTAAATGGAAAATGTTCGGTGCACATAAATGTGTACAAAATTTTGTAGATAATGACATGTGTTGGATTTTAATTGGAATGGGCCCTCTGTATTTACATCAACCACCCAATTAAAACCCGCCACATCCATTGCCACATCATTATGTACAAAAATTCTGTACACAATTTTGTGCACCTCTAAATTATACATTCTGCTTCTGTAAAATTACCTGGGATCCAAGAATAACTGCTCCCTTCTGGAGAAAAAGAGTGAAATTGCTGGTGAGATTAAAACTGCCGGTGAGCCATTTTCCTGGAGGCACAATGAGGATTGCGCCGCCATCCGATCCAAACTTACTGAGTTGAGCAGTGGCGTTCCGAAAGGCCGCGGTGTTTGATGTCACGCCGTCACCTTTTGCTCCGAAATCCGTCAAGACTGCGCTATGCTTTCGACAATTGATTGCCTGGTACACTATGTCACATTCAACCACTCGCGCGCCAAGCAATCCCAGGATCAAAAATCCTAGTAAAACAATCTGTTACAATAAAAAAACGTTACACTACAATTTACACAAATAAATATTAACCAGACAGGGAGATTTACAGGAGAGGTTTTCTGTAACGATAAAAAAGAAAACGTTACGGAGAGGTTTTAGATACCGAAGAAAACCCCATTGTGTTAATGATCGTTGCAGGGAAATTATATGTGTAACAAAGAGAAAATCCACAATATTTATAGTGACAGAGAGAGGGAGATAATTAATGTTAAATATTTATAGTGACAGAGAGAGGGAGATAATTAATGTTACAGGAAATTAGCGTTACGGAGATATTAAAGATCATTCTTTTCCGTAATAGAAATAAATCCATTGGCAAATTTTTGTTACCAAATTTCAGATCTTATTCAGAAATAAAGATATCCTCAATAAATTTGGTGCAACATTGCCAAAATTCACGTACATCAAAATTCAAACAAAGGGCTAAACAAGTGAGGTGTAAACATACGAATTTTCTATGGTGTATCCGACAATGGGCACACAATAGTCACTAACTTTCATGAGAATTCTAACTTTTGATTGGTGGATAAATATTAAATTGGGTTAATTACCAAGTTGGTCGTTTAAGTGTGATTAATGTATCAAGTTGGTTACTGAACCAAAAACGGTATCAAGATGATCTCTAAATATTTATTTATTGTTTATTTTTTATTTAATAATTATTTTCTTTGTTTTAATTAAAAATAAAAAATAAAAAATTTTATTATAATTTAAATATATTACCGTGAATACTAAAAAGTAACACTGCCTGACATGAGTTCCCACTGTAATCAACGAGACAAAACACTGACCTTGAGAGGTGATTTACTTGTGGGCTGATTAAATAAGTAGGCTAGAATATGTTGGGCCTGAAATGATCTGGATCCTATTAATCTAATAAGTTGCCAGCCCATTTAGAGTTTAATCTAGGGTTTGTGTAATATAGCTTCCTCCCCGCCCTATATATCATCACAGAAGCTAACCTTTTCTATACACATCTTGTTCACATCTCTCTTCTCTTCCTTTCTCTCAGCCTTACTAATTTAAGTTGATATGTTGATCTAAAATATAAAAGGGGCAGTGATGATGAAAGTCATGCACCACTCTGAATTATCAGTGAGGATAAACATTTCATTAACCCATTTTTTGGATCTGAGCCCCCTTTCGATGTCTTATTTTTATCTGATTTCGTTGAATTAATTCAAAGAAAAAGAACCAAATGATGGTGGTCTTTTAAGATCAAACCATGATGCGGACCGTAAAAGCATTTTGCTTCTGGGGATAAAATTTGGTCTCTGATGGTTCTTTTATCTTTTTCATCTGTATTGGCAACATTTACGATGTTTTATTAGTCAATAAAATTGGGATAGTTGTCATTCCCTGGCTATGGCAACCACCCATTCAAGTCTGCAGGAAAAATCACCTGCGGGTGTGTATTTGTTCTCCTGATGGTGTGAGTTTATGTACACGCGTGTCTTATTTTTTTATCTGTCTTCATTATATTAATTGGAAGAAATAAGAACCAAAGGATGGTGGACTTTTAAGATTCCGGGGATAAAATTTGCATAAACTCTACGAATAGACTACGATACTAAGATATAAGTTTTCCCAACAGAAGTTTGTGCAATTTATTTGTTCGAGTTTGTATCAGTTGGTTGTGTTAGACCAACTCCAACCATAGATCCAAATTTGTATCATCATCAAATGATTCAAATTTAGGGTGAGATCCAAATTCTATTCCAAGTGATCCAAATATAGGTTAGACAGGCTGGTCGGTACTGGACAATATTTTAGAAGACAGACATATTGTTGTCTTGTCTTTGTCATGTGATGAAAGTCTAGAATCCTGGCTGTGGCTGATACTATAAGAAAAATAATCTATAATCTTATTGCAGTTATTTGCCATTGTTTATTAATGATTTAGTAGCAAGACTAAGCTCAGTCTCCTGTTCTTTATATCCATCTTTTGATAATCAAGAAAGAACCTAAGAGATGGAGGATAACAATGATAATTGCATAATTCTGTATCCATCTCCCGGGATTGGGCACTTGGTATCAATGGTGGAACTTGCGATGCTAGTTTTATGCCATCACTCTGATTCATTCTCCAAGATCATCATTTTTATCACAACTGCGCCGCATCATAGCCCCAGCAACACTGTTCACTATATTAGTTGTGTCTGTGCCACCACGCCTGCCATCACTTTCCACCATCTCCCTACCATTCTGCTCCCACCAGACTCTGCTACCTCTGTTGAAAGCCTCAACTTTGATCTCTTAAGCTTCAACAGCCCAGTGGACTCCAAGCCCTTAAACTGATATCCTCAACACCGTTAAAGATCAAAGCCTTTTGAAGTTTCTTTGGGGCTTAACATACCTACTTACTACTTCTATACATCTGGCCTGAATCCTCTCTCCCTTCCTTTACCTTTACCTCCCAACTATACACTAGAAGATCACAACATCTTTCAGAGATATACAGTCTTCTGTATAAGAACTTCATGGATACAGCAGTTCAAATGGCTATATCCGTTGGAATAATAATAAATACATTTCACAATTTGGAACCAATAGCCATAACTGCAATTTCTGAGGGCCTATGCGTTCCAGACGCTGCGACTCCCCCTATCTATTGTATAGGACCTTTGATTGATAAACAAGAGACTAATAGCGAGGAGCACCCGTGCGAGATTGCTTTAGGATTAGAAACAGCGGATGTAAGTTTTTGTGGGTTGTTAAGATTCCACCACACAATGGCGCGGAAGATGATGATGAAAACAAGGGGAAATTAGCACCGGGAGATCCTGATCTAAGTGCACTCCTGCCACAATGCTTCTTGGAGAGAACCAAGGGGAGAGGACTTGTCAAGTCATGGGCACCACAGGTTGCAGTGTTCAGTCATGACTAGGTTGGTGGATTCGTCACACTTTGTGGATGGAACTCAATTCTGGAAGCGGTGTGTGCTGGGATACCTATGATCGGCTGGCCTTTTTATGCTGAGCAAAGGTTAAACAGGGTGATATTGGTGGAAGAAATGAGGGCAGGGCTGTGGCTAGAGGAGTCTGGTGGAACAAGATTTGTGAGTGGCGCATAGAAAAGAGAGTTAAAGAGTTAATGGAATCAGAAAATGGCAACAGAATTAGGCATCGAGTTATGGAACTGAGAGATGCTGCTAAGGCAGCACTGTCTGATGAGAATAGATCATCGCGTGTTGAGTTGGCCAAACTTATCATGAAGAGGAAGCAGTAATTTAAATTAGCAGAGCTACTGGCATTCAAGAGAAATGTATGCATGGGGGTTCAGACTTCAGAGTCATTTTTCAATCAAGATTTGTCAATTAAGTTGTTAGTAAAGTACTTGTTTTGGTTATCAGTTGTCACTTTTTACCCTCTGGCCTCTGCAAACTTAGTTCCGTTTGTTCTCTGTACATTATGCTTAATAATCTCCTTGGTTTTTTCCAGGAAATATGATTAGTAAAACACATAATTAAATGGTCCATGAATTTAACTGGAGAACCATTGCAATTTATATTTATTTATAAATTAGTATTACAGTAGATATCTGCATTAATTTTGTGGTGAGTGGTACATGACAATTATCATTTGTATTTTGGTCGTTTATACTGGGAGTACAAATTGATAAAGTAAACTACCACCGCCCAGCAAACCTACCATCATCAGCTGACCTTTTGAGTTGACTGTGTGGTGCACACTGAGACAAGCATTTTAGTACACGAGTCACCACACTCCACACATGAAAAAGAATGCTTCTGAGTTCTTATTAATAAATATCGATTTTAATATTAGATTAATTATGTTTTATGTAATAATTCATAACTGATTTCGTATTGTGTTCAAATAAAAAAAAAATTAGTAAAAAGGGTTTTAGTTTTGACCCAGGGGTTTTATAGTTTAAATGAAATAAATTATTTTTATTAAGCTATACTTGTACATTTCACAGTTATCCTTGAAGGTTCCCCAAGAATCTAGTAATTTCCAAAATTTAGATATCATAATTTAATATTTCTTTCCGAAAATATCGTTGATCTTCACAAAGCCATTTCTGAAAAATAGTATCAGTAATAGGGTATACGGAGTACGTGTGCAGGGGACTTAAAAAAGAAAGACGTTTGAAAAAAAAAAAAAAGTCACGTTCAAGTAAATGGTTTGACCGGAGTCATTACAATTGTAGACCTGGTGTTAGAATTGTATCCACACAGCTGTTGTGGCAAATGAAAGAAGCTTTATGACAATAACAATAATGTCCATCGGCTAGTTATTTTTAACCTTTCATTGTACCTACCCAAATTTAAAATTCTCGGTACTTCTATACTGAGGATATATAGACCATCGTGATGTATGTATCACAGAAATTAATCGATTTAAAGATATTGCGGCCAATTATCATTTTTTAGGTAAGGCTTGTAACGGGTAGACCAGATGACGCAAAATGTTTGACGGAGTAAATGTAAAGTCCGTGCAAATTTAGGCTGAATTCTCGATTAATTCTTCAATATCTAATAATTTTATTACATTTCTGTAAATATGAGAAAACACGTACATTATCTACCGGAAACTTCTATTTTTGTTGGTCAAATTGACTAACTTTTGACCAAAGATTATAAGTCACTCTTTCATCATTTTAAAAAATTGAAAATTACATCTTAAAGTAGATTAAAAATTATTTCCGGTGACATATTTTTCTTATTTTTACAATTGATAAAATATTAGTAAATTTCAGTCAAACTTTGGTCAATTTGACCTGCACAATACCAAATGTGACGACTAAAATGGGACGGAAGGAGTATTAAAAAAGTTCAAAAAATTACTGTAAATTTCCAAATTCTAGAAAAAATCTTTTCGAAATCCATATTAAATGCACCGTTAAGAATTAAAACCGACGTAAATGCTGCTTGGCTTTTTCCCCTCAGGCCCTGGTAGACCGTTGTCTATATATGTAGACTTGCAATAGAAGGTGAGCAAACCTTCTTATCTCCACCTCTTGAACGATACTAATCTCCATCTCTTGAAAAACACACCAACAGAAAAACAAATTATGGAGCTAAAGAGTAGTAGCAGTTGCATAGTTCTGTACCCATCTCCAGGCATTGGACACTTGGTATCAATGGTTGAGCTTGGAAAGCTAATACTCAGTCATCATCCTGACTCATTCTCCAAAATCATCATTCTCATCACAACTGCACCGCATCTCGACACTGCTGCCACCGCTCCCTACATGAGCGGTGTCTCCGCCACCACGCCTTCCATCACCTTCCACCAGCTACCCACCCCTCCTCTCCCACCAAACTATGCGCCTTCTGTTGTAGGCCTCGACTTTGAGCTCATAGGCTTGAACAATTCCAACGTTCACCAAGCCCTTGAAACAATATCCTCAACACAATTCAAGATCAAAGCCTTCATTATGGACTTCTTTTGTAATGCTGCTTTTAAAGTTTCTTCAGAACTAAACATACCCACTTATTACTTCTTCACAACCGCGGCCTCTAATCTCTCAGCTTTGCTCTATTTCCCAACTTTACACCAAAAGGTAACCGTGAATTTGAAAGACTATAATGATTTTGTTTACTATCCAGGTGTGCCGCCTATCTTCTCCACCGATAATGCGATAACTGTGCTTGACAGAAGTACTATGGAGTACAAGTACTTCATGGGCACAGCAACCCAAATGGCTAAAGCTGATGGAATTATTATAAATACATTCCAGAGTTTGGAACCAAGAGCCATAACAGCTATTTCTGATGGACTTTGCATTCCAGATGGCCCCACTCCTCCTATCTATTGTATAGGACCATTAATTGCCGGAAAACAGGTTGCTAGTGAGGAGAACGAGTGCTTGGTATGGCTCAATTCTCAGCCTAGTAAAAGTGTAGTGTTTCTATGTTTCGGAAGCTTGGGAGTCTTCGGAGAAGAGCAGCTCAAAGAGATTGCTGAGGGGTTAGAAAATAGCGAGCACAGATTTTTGTGGGTAGTTAAGTATCCACCACCCCTAAGGGCCAGCAAAGACAAAAGCATGTTAGCACCACAAGAGCATGATCTAAGTACAGTGCTGCCACAAGGTTTCCTGGAGAGAACAAAAGGGAGGGGACTTGTTGTGAACTCCTGGGTCCCACAGGTTGCGGTGCTCAATCATGACTCAGTAGGTGGGTTTGTGACTCATTGCGGATGGAACTCAATTTTGGAAGGTGTCTGTGCTGGGGTACCAATGATTGGCTGGCCTTTGTATGCAGAGCAAAGGACCAACAGGGTGCTTATGGTGGAAGAGCTAAGGGTGGGGCTGGGATTGGTGGAGTCTGATGGCGGAAGGTTTGTGAGTAGTGCCGAGTTAGAAAAGTGTGTTAAAGAGCTAATGGACTCCGATACTGGGAAGAAATTGAGGCACCGAGTTCGGGAACTGAGAGATGCTGCTAAGGTTGCAATGAGCGATGAGGATGGATCGTCACGCATTGCATTAGCCAAACTGATCACCAAGTGGAAGGAGTAATCAGGCCAGTAGAGTTGCTGCATTTAAGAAAAATGAACTGCTGATTGAATTTGACTCAATTTAAAAATAAGATGATTGCTGTTTTGAATGAATTTGATATTCAAATAATATTTTTGGTTGTTAATCCTTATTATTACAACTAAGTGGACTCTTCTTTGTAACAAAAGGTTGCTGGTTTGTGTCTTGCTAAAAAAATGTGCGGGTAATAGGGTCAGATTATTGGCAAAATTCTGTTTTCTTAGTTCCTACGCAAAATATGAAACAACTTCTTTCAGATTATCAGAATATCTTAGGAAGTAGGGGCTTTGGGGCTCTGTGCCCGTGGCCTGTAAAAATTAAGCACGTAGACAGTAACCAACTGTTTACAGATGACAAAGATTTAAACAACTATAATTGCTTGATCTATTGGTACATAACTTAGATATGCATTTCTACGGCTATGCTTCTTACGTTCTCCTACCCTTTTGTTTTATATAAACTGATTCCCGAAAACTTGATTGAAAGAGGCTGAATTTCAGTTGTATGTTCAGTGTTCACTATGGTAATTCTCTAAAGATTAATAATAATCATTAATCCCAAAAGAAATCTACTAATTACACAAGCATAAATTAAAGCAAAAAAATTCAGAACAGTGATAAAGTCAAAAATATAACACATAATCATCTACAAAATTCAAGTTATAAGAGCAAGCATAAGTAGCATACCAATTTAAGCCGCGACTTAAATTCTCTGTGCGGCAATGTGAGGTATGATTGGAGAACCTCCACCGACGAAATCACGAAATAACGTATCTAAAACACGGGAGATGTCCCAACTCTTTTCCGGAGATATACTAGCAGGAATCAAGATATATGGATTCTATTAAGCAAGCGAGAGTTGGCTTTTCACGCGAATGAGATTGACAATCAGGTTAGGAATCAAGATACACAGCACTTCTTTTCTCTTACAAGACTTCTCACAAACACTTGGTGGGCAACCTCAACTCTCGACTGAGAACAGAACTTATATAGTTATATTCCCCTCTTTCTCAGCGCCAGAAAATAAGTCCCAGCCTGGTTCTCAAATTAATCTACAACCAACTTAGAAGAAGAAAGTACTCTGAAGCTTATTCAAGCCATTCAGCTTGTTGAATGAAAATTCCATGATTTCGAGATCGTCGAATAGGACGGTTTCGTCCGATTAATTATCAGTCGGCTAAAAATTACTTTTGTTAAGGTCGAAACTTCAAAAGGCTTATTTAATTGTGATTCCGAATAAATTATTATGAAATTCATGTATATTTAATCTTGATTTTAAAATTATATCGAGATCTTTGAATATTTGATTAGAATTTTGAATTATTATATAAAATCCAATATTATATAATTATAATTATAAAATATATTTAAAAATTTGATGATATTCAATTATGATTATTTAAATATCATTTAAACTGTTAATGAATTTTTTGAATTTTATAAAATGCGGATTTTGTGAAATAGTTTGGTATATTTTATTTTCATTACTTTCATTAAATTGATCCCGGGTTGTCATTACTTGGGCTCTTGCCAAGCGCCGTGTCTTGTAAAGGGCTGGAGCTCAATGTGTTTGGCAGGGAGTTTTTTTCCTTCTAGTTACCAATCTCATCCTCTATAGTCCATTAATTCATGGTATACTCAACCTTTACGAAAATGAGATAAGGTTATCGTAACAAAACTGATATCTTGCAGGCTTGCAGCTATCAAGCAATATTCAAATCGTGCGGATCAGGCATATGGAAAGCTTGATTAGTAAGTGAGAGGGTCATGGAATTTGACTAATTGGTGGTAATCCTGATTTCACTCTTCGAAATGCGACTCAAAATGCTTATATGTCCGTGTTCGTATTGTTGATCTTGAAAATAAATTTTTACCATGGGTAGATAATTGCAGCTCACCCGCTACAGATACGGTGACTAGTTTGAAGTTTCTGTAGAAGTTGTGAAGGATTAACAACTCTGATTAATTTTATTGAAAACTTAAGAACACTAGTTTGGCAAGAAACATGTGTAAGATCTTGAATTTGTTTTTATTATGATAATTAGCTAGTTGTTAAGATAGAAGATCAATTGTTAAGCTAGTTGTTAAGATAGATGATCAATTGTCTCCCGTATGATCTGATATACGTAAATTTGGGTTCAACAGATTGAGACCCTAATTACTGGCTCTGCAGTGACCTTCGAATCCTCCGATTAACAGCTTCCGACTAATTGTGTCTTTAATAGCAGCAGTCTTTTAATTTTGATCATCGGTAGTCTTAAGTGCGTGCTTACTCTTCATTGACTACTTGTGAGATCATCTCTCTGTAGATATAAATATACTTATTTGCCTCCGCAAAATAAACAAAGAAAGATGGAGGAAATAAAAGGAAGTTGCCTAGTTCTGTATCCATCTCCAGGAGTTGGGCACTTGGTCTCAATGGTGGAGCTTGGAAAGCTCATTCTGTCTCATCATCCCGACTCATTTTCAAAAATCATCGTTCTCATCACAACTTCACCGCATCTTGACACTGGCGCCACGGCTCCCTACATGAGCACTGTCTCCGCCACCACGCCTTCTATCACTTTCCACCATCTCCCCACCATCCTGCTCCCACACCACTGCAAAGCTTCTGCTGACGCTATAAGCTTTGAGCTCCAGAGCTTAAACAATCCTAACGTCCGCCAAGCCCTTGAAACAATATCCTCCACACAATATAACATTAAAGCCTTCATTATAGACTTCTTCTGTAGTGCAGCTTTTGATGTTTCTTCGGGGCTTGACATGCCAACTTATTACTTCTTTACATCTCCGGCCTCGAGTCTCTCAGCCTTCCTATATCTCCCAACTATACACAAAAAGTTTAGCACTTCCTTAAAAGATCTGAATGATTTTGTTCAGTTCCCAGGTTTACCTCCCATCTTTTCATCTGACTTCCCTAAACCTGTGCATGACAGAAATAGCGTGGAGTACAAATATTGTGTGGAGACAGCAGTCAAGATGGCGAAATCTGATGGAATTATAATAAATACATTTCACAGATTGGAACCAAGGGCCATAGCTTCGATTTCTGATGGCCTCTGCATTCCAGACGCCCCCACTCCCCCTATCTATTCTATTGGTCCTTTAATCTCTGAAAAACGGATGAATAGCGAGGGGGACGAGTGCTTGGAATGGCTCAATTCTCAACCTAGTAAGAGTGTGATTTTCCTATGTTTCGGAAGCTTAGGAGTTTTTGAAGCAGAGCAACTAAACGAGATAGCTGTGGGATTAGAACATAGTGGTCATAGGTTTTTATGGGTTGTTAGGAATCCACCACCTAAAGATGATGATGATGATAACAAGAGCATATTAGCACCGCGTGAACTTGATCTAGGTACAGTGCTGCCACAAGGTTTCTTGGAGAGAACCAAAGGGAGGGGACTTGTTGTCAAGTCATGGGCACCGCAGGTTGCTGTGCTAAGTCATGACTCAGTGGGGGGTTTCGTGACTCATTGTGGATGGAACTCGATTTTGGAAGGGGTGTGTGCTGGGATACCAATGATTGGATGGCCATTGTATGCTGAGCAAAGGATGAACAGGGTCTTTTTGGTGGAAGAACTAAAGGTGGGACTTGGGTTAGATGAGTCTGACGGTGGAAGTTTTGTGAGGGGTGCTGAGATAGAGAGGCGAGTTAGAGAGTTAATGGATTCGGATAATGGGAAAAGGTTGAGGCACCGGGTTGCAGAATTGAGAGATGCTGCTAAGGTAGCAATTACTGAGAAAAATGGATCGTCACGTGTTGCGTTATCTAAACTGATTACAAAGTGGAAAGCATAATTCGGAACAGTGGAGTTCAAGTGACTTAACATCGTTGCAGCCTATAGACTTATATGCAGTTATACCCTTTCTACTGTAAACTACAGATTCTAGTCTTCACTGTCGCTATATATATTAAGTGTGTCTGCAATGCGGCTCCAGTTATGTATAAATAATATGCGCATGTACTCTGTCCAATGCACGAGTTATCTTATTTATCTATGTAATTGACAGTATGATACTTTAAGGATCAGAAAAAAGTATAGCTTGTTACCCAGAATCAGATAGTCAAGTAATCCAAATTTAAAGATCTTGTGTGTATGATATAAAACCAATGCATCACACTTTAAAGCGCTCATCAGGAAGCTACTTTATCTTTTGCTAAATATATAGAAACTACTCCCAACCCCAAGTAACTTCTACTTAATTAGTTAAAATTATTTAAAATGATGAAAAGGTTCATGTACATACATAGCAACTGCTTGTTTTTTGCATGATATACATTTGAACAACTGATAATCAGCATACTCAGGTGGTGTGTGATTCATGGCAAATGGACTGGATTTCAGAAGGGGTGTGTGCTCACAGGTCATAGCGCTCGACTTTCACCTGGAGTCAATTGACATCATGCTGCAGGTAACTTCTATCAAAGAGATAGAATGATATCATCAAACGTAGCCATTACTCAGTCACCACTAAGGGAACTAGTAGTGTCTCCAATCAGGTATATTGTTTGATATCCTTTTCCTTTGATTAGTAATGAAACTGGCCTTTGTTTCATTGCCTTCTATTTATTTATTTTAATTGTTTTGCAGTTTCACTTCTAGCATTGTGGTAACAACTTTGTTCGTGTTGAATTTAGTTTTTTCCCCTTTTTCCCAGTTAAAATTGGTTCCGTAAGTTATTGCTCCCTGTTTGGTAAAAACAGCGCAAGATATATTAATGCTGATTAGCTACAATATGCATTTAAAGGATACAAATCCCATTAATATGAGTCTATCAGAATACAGCAAATCAATCCAGCTTGTTTACAGAAAAGTCCATCTCTAAACAAATCAATCCAGCTCTTTTAGAGTGCCTAAAGGTGCAGTCACATCATATGTCAAATGCAGTTAGCAATCTCTTTACAGTGATCCACACTCAATTTGGATACAGAAACATATGGTCAATGAAAATAGCTAGTGACGATATAAGACCCCCTTGTGGAAGGGATTTAAAGAAGGTAAGGGAATTGAAAAAACCTGCATCTGTCTAGGAGGGAAGGGACCATAAATATTCAAACAGAGTCCAAGTCTCACAGATCAGGCCTCCTGGATTGTCCAATGTTACAATTTGCAACACTACTTGATACAATGGTGGGGTAAAGATGTTGGTCATATCTTCACTTTGACCTGATATTGAGTGATAACAGTGTTTGAAACCTTTTTAATTAGCCTGTCAGCAAGTCGTGGCCCTTCCCATAAGCCTCTTTCACAATCATTAGCATGTTACTGGGATTTTCTGTTTCTAAACCTATTACGTTAAGCTTATTAGTGTCATAAGCATCAACATGTTACTGGATTTTCTGTCTTTTTGTTCTCATTGTTGTAGTCTGTTGGTACTGCAGAGATTCGTGGAAGCTAACATATAGTCGTCAATTATGCAGTATTATCTGTGCAGATGTGACATCCTCGCCTTGCACAAGACTACTTTTCACAGTATTGATAAAATGTAAAAATAAATTTATTTTATTGGTTTTGTGCATAGCAAGTAGACACTTGACCATAAGTACGATCTATACCAGTAAACTACTAATGGTGTGACCTAGGGGTGTTCATCAAACTGTCAAATGTCAATACAACATAAACCGCCAGCACAACATCACATAGACTACCGACTGTGACCTATACTGCTATTAGTAATTTACAAATCTTGAGGATAACAAGTAGACACTTGGATCATAAAATGATTTTCAGCTAATCATCTTGTTTTCATGGCTATTGGCTTATCAGCCATACAAAAGTGCTGAATAGACAATGAAGGCAAATGTAGGCCCTAAACCTTAAGACTTATCATAGAGTTTGCAAGTTGTAAGCAGCTAAGCACTAAACACCCACAAATATGGTTCCAACAACATTAATCAGAAAATTAAATGATAATTATAGCTTTTATACAGTGACACCCTTCCAGTCTGGAGGATTAGGACAAATTTCCTCCTTGGCCCAACACCCTAATTATTGACAAAGCCTGTACTGAGCAAAAAACTTAAAATTCATCCTAGAAAACAGAGATAGCCCACAATATTAGACTTCAAAATTATGCTCATCCTTGGTGAAAATTGAAAAACAGAAAAGTTGTAGCTTTAGTGAAACACTAATTAAACCAATCACATTTATGTCATGCAAGGTTTTTCAAGATGCCCTTTTATAACACTTCAAGTCTAGAATGAACTGTTTCTTTATATCTTGAGCATATCTATCTACATTTTATCCCCCTACAATCTCAGTCTTGGCATATAGCAGCAGCACACACACGCGGACTTCAAAGAAAACCTATGGAAGATAAGGAGGAGGAGCATCAGCCAACGCATCCATTGGCTTGCTCAAGCTGCCATGCACGAATAGAACAAGAGGCCGCGTCATCAGAGAAGCAAACGCAGCTTAAAAGCCGTCTGAAATACTACTTCTTCATCGTTGCACTCACTGCAGTGGAGACAGGTATAATACTACTCTTTGCACTCACAATCCTGAAATTCAAGACTCCAAGTTTTCGCGTTAGAGTAGTGGCAGTCCAGGCCTTAAGAGTTGGCAACACATCCGACCCTTATTTCAGCATGGCACTAAAAGCTGAATTCAATGTGAAAAACAGAAATTTCGGTCATTTCAGCTATGAAAACTCCACTGTGTATTTCTACTTCGAAGATGTGAAGGTTGGAAAGGCTTTTATTCACAAGTCTCGAGTCGATGCAAGATCCACAAGGAGGTTCTTTATCAGTGTGAAGCTGACATCTTCATATGTATCAAGAAATTCGATACTATGTATTCAAGATTTAAATGCTGGGATATTGCCGATAAGCATGCAGGCCAAACTGAGAGGAAGGGTCACAGTATTGAAGCTTTTAAAGAATGACAGAGCAACCATTTTGAATTGTAAGATGGATGTTGTTGTCAAGAAGAGGCAGCTGAAGAACTTGAAGTGCAAGTGATGTGTGTACTTTATAGTAAGTTCATCTGGAAGTGGCTTTTTTTAACTAATAAATTTGATTATTTCAGCGAAATATTTATCAGAATTTTATACTGTACAAATTTGTCAAAAAATTGAAATCGATGTGATAATCTTCTAAAATTATCTGTTTTACTTTCATATGGTTCTTTTTAGCTTCACCTCTGTTAGCTTTTAGCTTTTCTTTTCGGTTTGTATACAAAGTTGCTACAGATTTATTCCATGTCCGAGCCTCCAATATAACAAGTGCTATACTCTTTCTTGCGAAAAATAAAATGTTCAGAATTTTTTTAGGTATGGCTTTTCCTGTTGGCTTGTCTTATTTTTCAGATTTAAGTTAATAATATGACCATTATTATTATTAATCGTATTAATCACGATCTAAATAGCCTCCCGCGCAAGTCAACAATTTATCGCTAACCTCTCCGCGTCTATATGGTTCACAATTAATCCATTCGCATGTGTTCTACAGTTGGTGTCATGACTTAAAATCCGGCTCAAAAATAAAAATATGGTATGTGTTTTATATTTGTTTTGAAAATAATTCAGATCTTAGAAAAAGTTAAATTTAAATAATATATAAACATGAATATGAGCACTCGTATAACCGCTCGGATTAGGTTTTATATTATTTTTTTATGATATGATCCCTGAATAGTCGAATATTTTTCATGAATTATTTATAGAATCCTCGTTCATAGTTGTTTATCTTAAGGACTACACGTATTTTAAATTTTTATGAAATATAATTTTTTATTTTATTGTAATTTTTTTGTATTAAAATTAATATTTAGATATTTATAAAAAATAAAAAGTTCTAAAAATTATATATAAAATTATATTTCATATGTTTTTAAAATACATATCACATAATGATAAAAATTATAAATAAACGAGAGGAACAGATAAATTTTAAAGTTATTTTTTGTCAAGAAAATGTCAAAATAATTCTCTCCACCAAAAATCTATGGTATCTTTTACATGTATCTTTTACATGTTCGTCCACGAAATTCGAAATAAAAAATGCCTCAAAATGGAGGGGGGAAAATTATTACTGTTTGAAGAACAGACGAAATCGAAAGAAAACGTACTTCCTCAATGGTCATGTGACTTTTTACACCTAGTTATAGATGCTTTGATCACATAACAAATATTAATATTTTGTAAATTTTTTTTGAATAAAAAGATATTTGTATTTTTATTCAGAAAAAAAATTATAAAAATATTAATATTTGCTATATGATCAAAGCACTTAAAGTTAGGTGGTAAAAGTCAAACGACCTATATTATGGTGGAAGTATATAGTATTTTCTATTAAATATAGGAGTTATCTGTAAAAAAAACAATGAAATTGAACTTTTCGCACAATTTTTTGCGAACAAAATTTTATCGTATTACACAGACTAATGCAGTAGTAGACTTGTTTGTACTTTGTAGTATTGCATGGGCTTTCTCTGAAGCTCAGGCTGGGAAGACAACCTGTGGGCATTTTGTCTGTTCGGACATCATGTTCAGACTAATTGGGCTAGGTAATGGGCTGTAATTGGTTTTCTTCTACCCATTATGGTTGCAGGATCCATGGAGAAGTAAGTAGAATTGCACTAGTGTAGCCCAGTCCACTCTAATAGAATCAGAGAAACGCATCGTTGTAGGCCTTTTTCTACTTTTTTTATGAGAGCCGAACTTTAAACCCATGACTGATAGAAACTTATTAAGATTGTTGTTTGTATAAGTTTATAATATTTGATTATTCAATTATTTAAAATTTAATGATAAATATATATTCAATAAATTATTTACTTGAGTAATAAATTAGAAAAGGAATGATGGATATATATATTTATTATTTTCTTAAAATTATATTATACTGGAAAATGAATTTGGTATTATACCAAACTTTGATTATACACTCCTATTGAAAAACTCAATTTCTTGTCAAATAGTAGTAATTCAAAGTTATTTTTTTTTTTGCTAAATCGATAATAATAATAATAGAATCATCAGTTCCACGAGTACAAAACAGATTATTTAAAAATAATAATTTGTGTTTCGTACATAATTAATTATCAGACTATTGGCGAACTGGAATTTCTATCAACAGTTAACATTAATATCGTGTTAAATTAGGGAATATCATAGAATTTTGAATAAATAATTATTCAACATTTTAAATTATATTTTAATAAGATAAACAAAGTAAGTAAAAACACCCTAACAAAAAAAAGTAAGTAAAAACACAAATTTTAGATGCAACATGCCATCTTCGGCAGAAAGAGTACTGATGAGAAATAAAAACGTTGTTACGACTTCTTATCGCAAGGAGTACAAGAGCTCTGCCACCACATCAACACCTTGTTGGCTCAACTTGTGTTCACTTTGAAGATAACACAACCGTAACCCACGTTAAAAACCTGCCTGATCAGAATTACTCGTAATCAGAGTAGACGTAGTAATGATGAAGCAAGTGGGAAAGGAACAATGGAAACAAACACGGTGTGAACACAGGGGGCAAAGCAAAATCTAAAACACCTTAAACAACTCAATAATGTCTCATGTTTTTTTTTAATACAGTTCTGGTCTGTCCTGGTTCATAGCATCACTTCCTTCCTTCACCTTCTTTCTTTCCTAATGCTCCATAAATAATTAAAAACAACTCAAAAATGTAGGTCTCTGCTTTGTTAATTTGCCACAACTTTTATATTGATAGTAGGTTGGTACCAATATATAAAGTTGTGCGTGTTTTCCTTTCTTAGGATTGATTATTAAGATACGAGCCAATGATTTCATGCATATACAAGATAAAATCATTACATGCCACATGTTCGAATACAATATACTTAAATATGCCCACATGTTTGAATAACATACGAATACCGACTTTATACTTAAACTGCACTCATCGACTTAAATTATGGACCTGTTTGGGAAGATGCAGCAGTTCTGACTTCTGTTTTTCTTGACCTGTTTGTGTAAAGAAGTAGAAGCATGAAGCTGAGAATGCTAGCTTCTCTCTCAGTTTTTGTTTCTTTCCCAAACACTTTATTCACTTATTTACTTCTCACTTCTACTCCACTTCTTTAATATAAGTAACAAGTCAATTATTTTAAGTTAACCCAAACGACCTCTATATATTCTCTTTTTAATTTATTTTCCAAAATTTATGACCATAGGAACATAAGTATGGACAGGACGAGATGCGGAAAAATTGGTGCAGGAATAAAAACTTAAAAAAGGAGGTCTGTCAAAAGAAGAAAGATAGCCTGTTACAATTCATCAAAAAACTGTAAATCTCTTCCATTCCAAGCAAATCAAGCTGATGATTACAGAAGCAATGTACACTGTATACTATCTCTATGAACAAGATATGATGTATCTGTATACTATCTCTAGAAAGAAATATACTGTGGACTACATACTTTGTTGCTTTCAATACAGAATTATAAAGCTAACTAACTGAGTAATCAATCTAGAGAGAGAGAGTCTGTATTTATAGATGCTGCAAGGAGGTGGTGAGCTGATGCAAGTGGTGCAACTTGCCAACTGTCATGTAACTACTTCTTGTAACAAACTATGCTGATGTGGACACCTCTGCTGTCATTCAACCAGCTGTTACTCTAGCAACGTGTCTTCAAGTTCTTGTATGTCACAAATCTTGACACCCCCCCTCAAACTAGAGTGGCATTCTGCCATTCCTAGTTTGGTTAGTAATTCCTGAAAATGTGCTGAAGGCAATATCTTTGTGAATATGTCAGCAAGCTGTGAATTGGTTGGTAAGTATGCCAATTGAATAAGACCTTCAAGTACTTTATCCCTTGTAAAATGCACATCTATCTCTATATGTTTAGTCCTCTCATGTTGAACTGGATTTTTAGCAATGTGAATTGTACTTTGATTATCACAGTGAAGTGTTACTGGATGTAGCTTGCTCAGTCCAATTTCCTCAAGTAATCTTACTAGCCAAGTGATTTCTGATGCTGCAGCTGACATAGCTCTATATTCTGCTTCTGCTGAGCTTTTAGAAACAATTCCTTGTTTCTTGGACTTCCAGCTTATTGGGGATTTTCCCAGCAACATGATATAACCTGAAACAGACCTTCTTGTGTCTTGACAAGCTCCCCAGTCTGAATCAGTAAAAGCCTGTAATGTTAACTGCTCAGTTGCATTCAAAATGATTCCCTGTCCAGCTGTAGAAGCTACATAATTGAGAGTATGTATTAAGGCCTGAAAATGTGGAACTTTTGGATTCTGAAGAAACTGACTTAAATGTTGCACTGTATATGACAGGTCAGGTCTTGTATGAGTCAAAAAATTGAGCTTTCCCACAAGTGATCTATAAGTAGTAGGATCAGAATAGTTTTCACCCTCTTCTGCTGTCAATTTGAGATTAATAGGAAGAGGTGTAACTACTGACTTGTGTTCACCAATTTCTATCTTTGCTTCTTTCAGCAACTCTTTTGTGAACTTTTTCTGTGACATTGAAATACCAGTTTGCAGATATCCTATTTCTATTCCAAGAAAGAAACTCAGCTGGCCTAAATCCTTGATGCTAAATGTAGCATGCAAATGATCCTTAATAAGCTGAATCTCCCTTTCATCATCACCAGTCACAATAATATCATCTACATAAACTGCAATTATAGTGATGTGTAGATTATTTCTCTTTATAAAAAGAGAATAATCATTCTTGGACTGTATATACCCCCTTAATTGCAGTTCACCTTGTAGTTTAGCATTCCACTGTCTTGAAGCTTGTTTTAAACCATAGATTGATTTGACAAGCCTGCAGACAAAATTGTGAGGGTTGTCATATCCTTCTGGAACCATCATATAGACTTCCTCAACTAGATCCCCATGTAAAAAAGCATTATTAATATCCAATTGATGGAGTTTCCAGTGTTTATGAGCAGCTAAAGCTAACAAACATCTAACAGTAGTCATCTTTATTACTGGTGAAAAAGTCTCTTGATAATCAATACCCCACTGTTGATTGTAACCCTTTGCTACCAGCCTAGCCTTGAATCTTTCCACAGTTCCATCTGCTTTAAGCTTGATTTTGAACACCCATTTATATCCTATTGCTTTCTTGCCTTTTGGTAATGGAACAAGATCCCAGGTGTGGTTATCTTGTAAGGCTTGTAACTCCTTTTTCATGGCAAATCTGGTGGTTCATTGAAAAATTTTTCATATGGACTGATATTGTTCAGGACTGTAAGAGGCATTCTATTAATGATATGTGTAGCAGCCAACACACATTCTCCCCAAAATTCAAGTGGAATTTTTGACTGGAAGAATAAAGCCCTGGAAGTGTCCAACAAATGCCTGTGCTTCCTTTCAACAACTCCATTCTGCTGTGGAGTATAAACACATGATTTCTGGTGTTCAAATCCTTTAAGTGAAAAAAAATCTTGAAGCTCCTTTCCACAAAATTCTTGACCATTATCTGTTCTGAGGACTTGAATATTGGCCTTATATTTATTTTCAACATGTGCCACAAAAGTCTTAAAAATTTTCCCAACTTCAGACTTATATTGCAAAAGAAATACCCAAGTCATTCTTGTAAAATCATCTACAATTGTAAGAAAATATCTGCAGCTATTATATGTAGGTTCCTTATAAGGACCCCAAATATCCAAATGTAGCAGAGAAAAAACTGAAGAAGTTTTGATATAACTGTGTGGAAAAGGCTTTCTCACTTGCTTTGCAACAGGACAAATCTGGCAAATATTGTGAAGTGTACAAGGCTTAGTGAAAATAGTCTTCACATGTTGTAACATAGAAATAGGAATGTGACCTAGCCTGAGGTGCCACAGCTTTATCTTGTTCTGATCCTGTTCTGTTGGTGCTTTAGCTATCAAACAATCTGCTGAGTAATCCAAAGTACTTGCTGCTACAGTAGACCTTTTAGGCATAGCTAGGTAATACAGACCTCCTTGTAATTCACCAAGAAGCTGTAGACTCATCAAATTGTTCTGAAGAAAACATTTATCATCAGTAAAAGATACTGTGCAATGTAAATCTTTACAAATCTTTGGTATAGACACCAAATTAAACTTGAAATCTGGAACATATAGCACATCTTTTAACACCAAATTGTCATGAATATGTACTTCTCCCATTTGTGTGACCAGAACCTGCTTACCATTTGGAATTGTTATGTAATTGGCAGGACCAGTAACATCCTTACAATTTGTAAATAAAGACAATTCAGAACACATGTGGTCTGTTGCCCCACTGTCTACTATCCAAGAATGTGTAACAGAAGCAAGACAGATATTACCTGCAACATTAGCAGCCTTAGAACCATCCACAGAACTGTTCTCCTTGCCTAGTAACTGCAACAATTGTTGGTACTGTGTTGCTGTAAACCCTTCACTCTGCTGACTAGAACAAGAAGACTCAGTATCAGATATATCAGTATTGTGAGTGGCATTTGCAGCCATTCTCTTGTCCCTATCTGTCCTGAAATTTGCAGGATAACCATGCAACTTGTAACATCTTTGAGCAGTGTGACCTGGAGTTTTGCAATGATCACAAAAATACTGGTTAAATTTCCTTATCTCAGTATTGCCAGTACCAAAACCTTGTTTGGATGGTTGACGAAATTTGTCATTGTAGAACTTTCTATTTGCAGCAAAAGCCATAACCTCATCCTGTGATGGAACAGTTGGCTGATGTAGTTTCTTGTGACTTTCTTCCTGCAACAAGAGTCTATACACATGAGAAATTGATGGAAGAGGAGACATAACCAGAATATTACCCCTCATTATCTCAAATCCATCATTTAGCTTCATAAGAAAATCCACAAGTCTTCTGTCTTCTTGAGATTTAATCAACTTCTGAATTAAAGTGCCTGTACAATGTGTACAATCAGAAACAGGTATTGGATCTATAGCATCCAATTCATCCCAAATCATCTTGATCTTGGTGTAGTAGCTAGAGACAGAATCTTGACCTTGTTTCAGCTTGTACAAATCTTGCTGAACAGCATACAATACTGTCCCTGAAGCTTGACCATACCTTTCTTCCAAATTCAACCAAATCTCTCTTGCTGTCTTAAAATACAGAACACTTCTTGCAATTGTTTGATCCAGCACTCCCAAAATCCAAGAAATCATCATACTATTACATCTTTCCCAAGCTTTATATGTAACATCAAGAACATCTGGTTTCTCTATAGAACCATCAACAAAACCAAT
Source organism: Daucus carota subsp. sativus (assembly GCF_001625215.2). NCBI lineage: Eukaryota > Viridiplantae > Streptophyta > Magnoliopsida > Apiales > Apiaceae > Daucus > Daucus carota. The sequence continues at coordinate 36,922,161 of NC_030386.2, read as the reverse complement.
CTTATTCTTAGCTGACAAGCTTATCAACAACGAACGTTTCCAATCACTGTATCCAGTGCCATCAAATTGAACAGAAACTAGCTTCATGCCAGGATTATCAGAAGGATGAATATAAAATGGAGAAACAGGATTCTGAGAAGGATCAATTGGGATCGTAGCAGCCATAACAACAAAATAGATCTTATGCAGATAACAGAATATTTCTCAAATCACAAATGTCAAAAATCTCTTAATCACAGAGATCAAATCAAGAATCTCAAGAATCACAAATCAGCAATATCAGAATGAAGACAAATCACCAGATGAGAAGATGTGAGATCTCAAAAAAAACACAAAACACGAATTTCAACAAAAATACTGGTGAATATGAAGCGGATACCTTGAGATCAAGGCCTAAACAATGGAAGAACAGATCGAAACATCCATACGCTCTGATACCATGTTACAATTCATCAAAAAACTGTAAATCTCTTCCATTCCAAGCAAATGAAGCTGATGATTACAGAAGCAATGTACACTGTATACTATCTCTATGAACAAGATATGATGTATCTGTATACTATCTCTAGAAAGAAATATACTGTGGACTACATACTTTGTTGCTTTCAATACAGAATTATAAAGCTAACTAACTGAGTAATCAATCTAGAGAGAGAGAGTCTGTATTTATAGATGCTGCAAGGAGGTGGTGAGCTGATGCAAGTGGTGCAACTTGCCAACTGTCATGTAACTACTTCTTGTAACAAACTATGCTGATGTGGACACTTCTGCTGTCATTCAACCAGCTGTTACTCTAGCAACGTGTCTTCAAGTTCTTGTATGTCACAAATCTTGACATAGCCACGCATCAGAAATGTAAAACAGGAACAGACTTAACGTGACTGTTAAATAAATGTTTGTATTTGATGTGATGAAGTGACTAGGGAATAAGCATGGCAATAGTATTATTAGTAGGATGACGTGAATATGATATTGGAGGTGACCTGGAGCCACCAGCCTATACATGTAGTATTGGATTGTCACTTGTCAGTCGGCTCATTTTAGGTGATGATTATGAGTATATATTTGGCCCTCGAAATATTTCATGTTCAGTTTTCGCATGATGATTATTGATTATGACGTGAAACAAACCCATGTACATGCGCTTTTTATAATTATTTTGGCCTCATGGGGTAGCTTTGGTTGGCTGTTCTGGCTTCTCAAGGCATTACTCTCCCTACATATTTCAATCGGTTGTTTGATTGGGACCATATGCCCATTATCTTTTTTCTTTTTGGGGACATTTTTATTTTTAAGTTCAAATTTAATTGACATAATCAAGTAGAGGCTAATTTATAGTAAGCGCAGACATGATTGAAAAACAACGGAAAAATTAATATTTTAATCAAGTTTTGATTTGTTTAGAATTGATAGATTTTTCCATTCAATTTTGACTCGCGTCTGATATCTAGTGATCAAGGGTATGAAATTTGAAGTTGTAGGCAGTATTCTGTTATGCGTAACTTAAAAGAAAAAGTGATTATTTATAAATGAGAAGTTGATTATGTGCCAACCGCAAGTCCGCAACTTCCCGTTCTTTTAATTAAGAAGTCGGCTTTCACCCGTTTGTGTAAAAAATCAAAAGCACTTATAATAAGTTGAGAATGCTTGTTTATCTGTCTTTTGGAGGCAATAACTTTTGCCTTTTTTCAATAAGAAGCCGGTTTCAACTTTTCTTGATCCGTTTGTAGAAAAAGCCAAAAGCACCTATAACATGAATACATGATGAGAATGCTAGATTCAGGACTTCTACTTCTTCCCCATACATTTTAATCACTTACGAATCTTAATTTATTTCTCACTCTTAGTCCATTTTTTCACTTTAAGAAGCACATTTTTTAAGTCTACCCAAACAACAGCTATCTCAATATTTTTACTTCTTTCTCCATCAGTTTAATCATCTAAATCTTAACTTATTTCTCAATTGTAGTTCATTTCTTTACCTTAAGCAAGAAACATTTTTTAAAATTTACCCAAACAGCCCCTATAAATGTGAAGTAAATTCTTGTTTTTAATATTTGGATTTTTTCTTTTGAGGCTTATAATTCATTAGATATAAAATTTTTTAATATAACAATAAATTATCTTTTAAAAGTGGTCTGTATATATTTGTAAACACAAATTTTAAAAAATATTATTAAAAACCGTTAGTATTTCAACTTGCTGCAAGCAGAATTACAAGGGCAATCTCTCAAGTAGCTCTGCGTAGTGTGTATGTACAAAAATGTTACATAATGTATGTACGCAATACGCATATGTATGCGCGTTGTAAATCTTGTTGGGCGTGTTTAGCTAGATAAATTAAAGGTTTTATTCCTTTTAAAACAAAATCATATTTTCATAATCTTTTTTGAATATAAATACCAATGAGATGTTCGATATCCATTATGTAGAAAAAAATGAAAATTTTATCTTAAAAAAAGTAGAATTTTTTATATTTTTTTCAAAAATAAATTTTTATTTCTGAAATATAAATTTAGACAAACAGCATCTCTGTTAGATCCACAAGAGAAAATTTTGTTCATCCGGGGCAAAATGTGGAAAACGGTTTGACCAACTCCTGAGTAGGAAACACTAGGGCTGTACATTCAATCCGCTCAACCGCAACAACCACCCGCAACCGATCCGTGTATTATGGATAACCGCACAATGTGAGCGTTCGCGGATGGATTTTTTAATAACCATTAATTTGCGGTTTGGTTGCGGATTCATTTTTTTTAAAACCGCAAAAAACCAACCGCCAACCGCACATTATATAAATTTAAATATTTTTATTATATATGTTTATATATTTACATATAGATATTCACATAAATAAATAAAAGTTACTAAATTAATGAAATTTGGACTCTTTGAGCAAGGCCCAATATAAATCAGTCAATGTGTCCATGACTGTAATTTATTTCATGCTCCAAATGGAAACTTATATCAGAGTGCATGATAGAACTTCTTTTAGCGGTTGAACTGCAACTCAAACCGCAACCAACCGCAATTACGTGGGTGGATTTGGTTGGGTTTTTTTAACCAACGGTTTGGTCGCGGTTTGAGATTTTAGAAAACCGCAAGTTGCGGTTTGGTTCGGTTATTACCCTCCAACCGAACCAATCCGAACCGCGTACAGGTTTAGGAAACACTGCATAAGTCTTTACGCCATATGTTACGACCCATATAATTCAAATCAACGACACAGAAATGTATCATCTATATTCAACTCAACGCCCTTCAAGGCAGAAATGTTGTCTCCGCTTGGTTCCTTCAGGAGTCCATCTCCAGGTGGTACACTGTATTTGTGTAATTCACTCGTACATTGCTTCTCTAAGCATCATCAATTTGTAATCGTTAACTCTAGATTCTGTAATCTTTCTCAAATTCTTCAAACACTAAATCGCGACGATTGGATGGAATATAGAAGTCAAATATGATTTGAATTACCACTCATTTAAGGGTTGGATTTGAGGGTGTGGACCGCACTGCGCGTAAAAATTTTAAGGGTCCAAATTTTGAGGAACTAAATTTTTACTTATTAAAAGAAATATATAATAAAAAGTTAAAATACAATATTCATGAAATTGATTAATTATTATTCTAACATTTTTGTTATATTTCGATTCCCACTCACTCAAAATTTATCTAAAACAGATACTATTTATTAGATTAGGATTCATATATTTTAAGAATAATAAAAATTACTTTTCATGTTATCTTTTATTTATATTTAAAAATTAGATTATTATAATTGGATAATAGCAATATATTTTGACATAAATATTTAGACTTTTTAATAATTTTTACGGGGCACCAAAGTTTGATAAGACCGCAACCAAATACAGAATCCAAATATTGGAGTTAAAAGTAACATGGGCTTGTAAGTTGTAACCTGCCTCATGAAATTTTTGTATTTTTTTTTTACAAATACAAGAAAATTTCAATAACTTGAACATAATACAGCAGGGACAAACTCCTAACTGTTAACAATTCTGAAAACTAAAAACGAAATCAAAAACATCCCAAGCGATCCAAATTGCACCAACACCTCTGAAAATAGTAACAACGTAATTGACCATATCACATGGATACCAGCTATAGATATGCTGAAAGTGTAAACCCGTCAAGGATGAACGATCTTTGGTTGTGAAAGGTGAGCTCTTGCAATAATCACCACCGTCCAGATTCGATACAGTTTTTGCAGATCACCAAAAATATCAATAAACTCGTTCTCAACAGATGCAACACTAAATAAATCCAACCATAACTAGACAAAAACATAAAAAACACTCCAAAAGAAGAGATGAAACACACATACCAAGAGGAGAGACACACAAACACCAAAAAAATTGGGTTTTATTGAAAAAAATTAACGAGAGTAAAATATAATGAAAGGGTTGGGGCTTTTCACCAGAGAAAACCAGTGGAAGCCATCGATTCACTTGAAAGTCGACAAACCCTAGTACATAGGAGAGGAGGGAGGCGGCAGCTTTATCAATTTCAGCATAATACCTTAATTGATGTAGAAATTATCAGCATAATACTTTAATTGATGTAGAAATCAATATACTTATATGAAGGAGAAGCGAGGGGCGTGTATGTGGCGCCTCTCACATCGCTCCGTTCTATTTTTCTAATTTTTTGGAATTTTTGGATGAAAAATATCAAAAATTAGAATTACTTTTTTTAGTTTCGGATATATTAGAAGCAAGTTTCAGAATCTGATTTTGTTTCAGATTATTTATGGAATATAGTAGCTTGAAAGTTTTAATATGATTTTGTTTCTATATAAAGGAGAAGCAATAGAACTACCTTTTTTAGTTTCGGATACATTAGAAACAAGTTTCAGAATTTGATTTTGTATTATTTATAGAATATAGTAGCTTGAAAGTTTTAATCTGATTTTGTTTCTATATAAAGAAGAAGCGATAGAACTACCTTTTTTTAGTTTCTGATATATTAGAAGCAAGTTTCAGAATTTGATTTTGTTTCAGTGGAATAAAGTAGCTTGAAATTTTTAATCTGATTTCGTTTCTATATAAAGGAGAAGCGAGGGGCGTGTAGGTGGCGCCTCTAACATCGCTCCGTTATATTTTTCTAATTTTCTGGATTTTTTGGATGAAAATTATCAAAAATTAGAACTACCTTTTTTAGTTTCAGATATTTCAGAATCTGATTTTGTTTCAGATTATTTATGGAATATAGCAGTTTGAAAGTTTTAATCTGATTTTGTTTCAGATTATTTAATTATAGGAAAGAGTAGCACACAAGTCTCTCTGCACCTATAAATACTCTTATAACTCTTATAAGATGTAGAGTTTTGGATCATCTAAACACAACCTAATCTCCCTCAATACCACAACCCTATCTCTCTCTGGTGATAGTTCTTTTGCTCGATTTCTAACTCGGTGGTGCCGTTCTTCTACAACGATAAGTGAAGGCTGTTTATACGGTATTAAAAAAGAATTAAAGGTTGTTGCAAGCAAAGGCAGTTATAGACCGCTATGTGGGAGTCGACAAATCCAAACACGAGAGAAAAATATAGTCCTGACATGATATTGATGGATGATATCAATAAACTAACTATCAGTGATGTATGTTTGTTGGTTATTCTTTTATAATATTTGTTTTGTTCATCGGACATGTTTGTTGTTGTTAATTTTTTTGCGATTTACTTTGTATACAGGAAAATATTATTCATGCATTATCTGTTTGCTCAATTCAAGCAACTTTTAAGTGAAGGCTGTTTATACAGTATTAAAAAATAAAGGTTGTTATACGCAACGGTAGTTATAGACCGCTATGTCACGGATTTATGTTAGATTTTTTTGTGCACAATCAATCCAAAAAAAATTGGAGGAAGGTGACAATGCAAGAACATAATTACTTTTAAAAAAAGAAACACAAATAAAATTAAGATTCGTCGTGCTTTAAATTGTTAATTACGTGTAAAAATTTATTTTTAATTTTTCACCATGAATTATAGTCCAAATTTTGCAATTTTATACTAAAAAAATTAATTTTTAATCACTAATACATTTTTTATAAACAACCACAAAATTATTGTACTCTACAAATATTAATATTGAATCATTAATATAATTTTTATAAGTTGCGGCGGCTTCTCAACTAGTTATAGTATAAAAAACATTCTTGCATTGTGCTAGATATTTGTTTTCAGTAAATAATTTGCCATCACTGACAGTGGCGGACCTAACTCCGAAAGTAAGGAAGGTCATATATAATATTTTGTAATGATGATTAATCGGAATAAACATAAAAAATTTAAAATATTCATAGCATGTAATTCTTTGCCGTTGCACAACATAAATAAGTTATCTCCACCTTGACTAGAATGGTGGATACCGGAATGATAACATGAAAAATAAAATTTTAATATTCAGATTATGTTATCTTTTTACCGTTGCACAACATTATATATAATGTATATATCTTCTTAAATCTCTGCGCTTAATCCACAGGTGATATCATTAAGGAGGAGAATAATAACTCCCAAATATTTGAAAAATCACCACCACTCAGTTCACAACTACGAGAATTGTCAAATATCCAACATCAGCTTAATTTTACAAATAATATTTATTCTACTTCATGCATGATAAAAATATCCAACATCAGATTAATTTTACAAATAATATTTATTTATGTAGGGTATTGGAGAAAAGAGAGCGACTTACATTCTTGAGCTTCGTGAAGAGTCCCCTAAGCCTTTTAAGAATGTAAGAATATAAATCATTTATTCAACTATTTTGTCCATACTTGCATATAAGCATATCTATATGCACATTCACACTATTTCAAATTTTGTATTGCAGTGTGATGATTTGCAGGATATCGGGCTTTCAGCAAAGCAGGTATTACCCCCTTCTTGTCTACGAGTTAATTGTCTATAGTTTAGTAGTTGTCTACATGATTTCTATTTGTAAATCTGCAAATTATAGGAAAAATTACACCTTAAATACATTATTGTTTTTTCAAAATTATTTGCAGGTTAAGGGTAAATGTAGCTGGAGATCACATGATATCATTAAGGAGGAGAATATAACTCCCAAATATTGGAAAAATCACAACCACTCAGTTCACAACTACGAGAATTGTCAAATACCATCAAGTCATTGTATTCTTCTACACCTTCAGTTATAGCTACACAGTATATTCAATATACTGTGTAGCTATAACTGATAGTTAGTTTACGGAATCCCCGTGAAATATTCAATAATGACAGTTCTGGAATAAAGGTTAGTTTAATACATTTATAATTTTGTTAACATGATGGTTGTTTTTAATCTCATTAACTTTTGCTTTGGATGGTTGTTAAAAAATTTATTAACATTTGTTTTCTGATTTACTACAACAAAGTCTGGTGAAGACTGCTGCAATTTTAAAATACTGCAAGCAAGTTAATATATCTTTTAAATTCTCCTAACTTGATCAAGTTTTTAGTACAAACTTTTAAAGAAAAAGTCTCGTTACCGGTAGTCAGCAATATTTTAAAATAATTATTAGTAATTCTGATTATTCTAAAATTTTCTTGAATTTTCTTTAATAAGTCATTAGTTTTGATTGTTGGACTAATGCACATGTAGTACATCTCATATTATTAATAAAAATTTTATCATTTATATATGTCTTCATTTAACATTTGCAAATATTTTTGAGATAATCTTTAGATAATTATCATTTTTCATAATTTATATGTGAAAATATTACTATCTGATATCACAATTTCAACTATTTACATCACCTTTTCGGTAGATAAATTCATTGGTGACTGATTTAGTATTTAGTAATTTGAATTTATAAAATAAGAAAAAAAATTCAAATTATTAATATACAAGAAACTTTATTAATAATTTTTTTTTAAACTTTCATAATAAATAACAAATCATTACAAAAGTCTAAAAAGTTACTCTCTCTGTCCCTCTCATTTCTTTACGGTTATTATTTTGGGATGTCCCTCTCATTTCTTTACGTTACTATATATAGTAAGTTTTTCCCATCATTACACCCACTATCTTCCCCCACTATCTCATATTTAACAATAAAAACTACTATTACACCCACTATTTTTCTCCACTATCTCAAATCTATTATTAAATATTGATAGGTCCCACCACTTTAACCACTTTTCATCTAACTTTACTATTTTTTATACATTGTCTTGGTCTCCGTGTCCTCCTCCAATGTAAACAATTGAGGTAACTCAAAAAACTCAAAAAACGCATTTTTTTTTCCAAACAATACTTAAACTCTAGAAGTAACTTAAAATCCTAAAATAAGTCGAAAAAACACTTCAAGCAAACTCCGCAAACGGACATAGATTATTATTGAAGTCTTGTATCTTCTCTGTTCAGTCTTGTGTTCAAAATCCAGAGTAATTATTTAAATAATCTGAATTCACCGTTCCAACCTTTGAGTATTTAGCTGCAATTTACGACGCTATCTCCTAGGGCAAATCCAACAGTGGCTTAAAGGTCCAAATTTAGATCGGTTTCAGTCTAAATCCACCCAACAGTGGCCGAAATCTTGGTCCAAATTTAGGCAGGTGAATAGTACCGGCCTAAATTTAGACCGGCACTATTCACCGCCCTAAATCTTTTTAATAATAATATAATAACTTTTTATTATTTGTATATTTAGTTAATTAAATGATTTTATGTTAATATAATTATTAAATTTTTATAAATTATATTTAACATATTTTACTTAAATAATCATATATACTAATTATGAAATATAATAAAATTAAATAATCTTAATATAATTCAAATTAACAACACATTAAAATGTTCGATTTCAATAATTTCTTGGACGATTGAGATGCATTAATTTAGTATTTGTGGAAACAATATAATAATTCGGAGTATTATTGAATTTTTGTAAATTTTATTTTAGTTAATTTAATAAAATGTTAAGTTTTCCTTTATTTTCTTTGTTTAAATGTAGTGCTTTACTAATTTAATGAATTTATTGAGCTTAATATTAATTTGAAATCTTATATTATTGTTAAAAAGATTAGAATAATAATATAAAAATTGTTAGAAGAATAAAATATTGTTATATGAATTTGGACCAAAATTTAGGCCAAACTGTTGGAATGAAAAGATGGTTCGGTCTAAATTTGTACCAAAATTTAGGTCAAAAATTAGTTCCACTGTTGGAGATGGCCTGATAATTATTTGGTTCTCCAAGAACACCTCAACTAAAATAGAAGTTATGTTTAAAAATACCATCCTCTCTTATTTAATTTTTTTAAGAATAATTCATAATTGTTATTTATTGTATTTTTAAAAATCAAACTCAGATTTCTAATTGTCAACTTACGTTACTTACCCCATCAAATTAATCTATTTTAGCAATATCGGGAGAATTTGATTTTATTTATTAGAAGTATAATGGGGCCTTTTAACTTATTTTAAAAGCATGTTTATTGCTTTTAAGGAGAATTCGTTTATAAGTGAAGGGAGGTCTAATTTTTTTATTTGGATAATATTTTTTATATTTGGAGTACAACTTATTAGACATAAAATTATTAATATACTTATAAAATATTATAAATTATAATTAGCAATAATCATATACATATTTAAATATTAAAATTTTAAATATCATTCAATTATTGAAAAATCAAACACATATATTAAAATTTGTTTTGTATTCATAAATAATTTCTTTCTTATCAATCATAAATATTTTTTATAAATTTATCCAAAATACCCTAAGCAATCACCCTAAGTAATCGTCCAACAAGCACAATATTTTTACCGTTGAACTCACCTCAGGAGTGTATAAAGTTTTTGGGCAGGACTCGGGAGAGATAAATGAGGTAAGACGGTCACAGAAGTGAAATCTCATGCTTCCATTACTGTTCATTACAAATTTACATTACCTACCTACTCGGCTAGACGGCTACCGGCTACTGCCTACTCCCTGCTGCATGCATGACCATTGACCAATTTACCCGACAGGTATTTTTAGAGCAAGTCGATTGAATTATCTAAACTTACTCTTAAACTCACATTTCGGTAATATATTTTAAAAAAAGGGCATTCCAACACTCTCCTAGTTACTTAAATCACTAACCCAATTTAAAATCTTCTAATCATTACTTATTTATAAGTAACTAATATTTTATGAATAAAATAATCATCTCTCTCCTTCTTTCTTTGTCTTTTCCCTCCCTTTCCCCTTCTCTATCTCAAATTTATTATTAAAATAATCTTAACAGAATAAATATAGGGATTGCTATTGAAGTTGACACTAAAAATAGATTATCTAAATCATCAAGACTCACTAAGATTTATTATTTTATTATTTTATATTATTAATTAATAGGTAATGAGACTAGTAACCTGCTGGACTTCCTCTTATTCTTATTATTACAAACTCTGCTTTATTTCTTACAAGGTTACTAAAAATCTAAAGTGTTTATCTAGCATGCTAAGCACTGGAACTCATAAATTCAGTATGTTTTTGTGAATGCATAGGCTCCATTATTATTAAAAAAAAGGTATTAGCTAATAAAAAAAAATCAAATTTTGTATTTATTGTGTGCCCACCAGCACACCATAAAAAAACTGAAATCTAAAAAAAAAAAGATCGATCTGAAATCTAAAAAAAAAGATCGATAGCATCCAGTCGATGCCGTTTAATCAAACCATAAACACTACTCCGGAGTCGGATCATTTATTCGGACCACTGTTCAAGTTTGATTCATAGATCCTTTAATCTATTACTAGTAAGTATTATTTATTCGGACCATTTGTTCAAGTTTGATGCATATATCCTTTAATCTACTGTTTTAAGTTACTAGTACTATTATCGTTCACTCATGAATATTTTCCCACTTGAATCAAGTATCAATATGCAGGGGAGAGAGTCATTTGTTTCATGAAGCCCAGGTGATTTCAAGAAAAGAAACATTTACAGAAAACATTTTCATATACAGTATATATAAAAATCATAAAAATAAAAACTAAACATTTCACATTTCATTCTAGGATTAAACATGTTAGTTCCTTTTTTTTTTTCTCCCACAAAATGTTCCAAATTCCTAAATTTCAAAACTAGAACTGTCTAAAATGTGCTCAGCGCCAAACATTGCCTTTGAAATCAAATTTTTCTCGATGCATAGATTCTTGATCACACGAAACCAAAATCCCTTCACACACATTAAGCATATAAAACATGTTTTGGTGAACTGAAAAACAGGATCGCTACTTCAAATTATATTTGGTATTTTAGCTCTACATTTTCGTTATATTATCAACTTCTGTCACAAGACAAACAGAGCCTTCTTCATCTTCAAATGCTACTTCTCTTTTCTTCAACTGATACCCGTGCCTGATTAATTGCTTTTTGATGTGACGAATCGCTAGCAGATCTCGATAGCACAGTACATTCTGTAACAAAATCAAATAACGAACATCCCATTACACATCGACAACATACTGTATCTCAATAAATATATAAACCTACTCGAAATTAATTATTCATTTATCGATATTTAATGGAATAAAAATTAAGTATATTTGTATACCTTGCGATCTCGTCGATGAACACGAAGACGAACTAAACGATCTCTTACAATGAAGAATCGCGCCTTGGATTCCATCTTGTTGTTGCATTATCGAATCATCTCGTCTACTCACCGGCGACGGTGACGGCACAACTCCGACGGTAGACGACGCCCACCGGTTTTTCAACAAACCGCGAAACACAACCGCTCTACCTCCGCTTTTCTCGCCAACAAACTTTCTCGGTGAACTCACACTTGCCGTAGATGACGGCGTTGCCGACGGAGATACATCAAACATCTTAATCTTCGAGGCCTTTACATAAAAAGGCCTGATCAACTTCATATACTTATGCACTGCAGAGTCTTTTCTAACTAATTCATAAGCCGGCGACGAATCCTCGAAATTCTCGCATCGCATTTTGCTTCTCAAGCTGTTGTCTCTGGTTAAAAATGTATTCATCGGAACCTCAACTTCCTCCGTCGTGTATCGCTTACTCGTCGCCGTACGTGACGGAGATGACTCTGTTTTATCCTTAACACCGAACTTGAAAACGCGAAATCTGTACGGACTTTTCAGCAATGAGATAGGAGACTGAGGCTTCGTATGTGTTTCGATCGGCAATATCTTTCGAATTGAGCTTGATTTGGCTTCGCCGGCTTGTAATTTTGGCGATTTGTGTTTGTTTTGAACGGTTTGTTTTGATTTTGAATTGTCGCTGTCATTGTGGACTTTTTTGTTTTTGTTTTGTTGCTGTAGTGTAAACTCGCAATCGGCTCCGGTGAAGACCAAATCGAAGAAATCTTCGGTTTCGTCGTCGCTCTCCGGAGCTCGATTCCGAACATCTAAGTCGCCGACGGTTGATTCGCCGGCAGCATTTCGCCAGAATTTGAGCAGGCTGAACACTTCCATTGCAAGAAAGGCCAGACTAAAATGTTGCAATAGTTGTGGTTTGAAAGCGCAATTGGTGAGAGTGTGTGTTTGTGTGAGAGTGAGCAAAATGTGAAAGAAATGAGTGAAATCCACTAGCTTTATATAAACTATAAAAAGTTGGAGTAAAGTAATGTTTATTCTATACCGCTACGAGCGAGAGAGAGATTTAAAACGAGAGAGACGAGAGAGAGGAGGGGAGAGAGATTGGGGTATCGAGGCCAGGGGGAATAGTTAAACACGCATGTTTTTACAGAAGGGATGCAGGGAGGAGGTTTGTTTTATTAGAAGGAAATATATAGGTGGCGTCACATACGTATAGGAAAAGGGAAAAGTAGAGATCATGTGATAGGAGGGGGGCTAGGCTAGTGTATACATCACATCTTTGTCGTGTTGATATTGTTGGTGGATATACATACAAATGCACTAAATGTATATTCAAGCAGCAGCTGCAATACAACAATGAGATAATGACGCTAGAGTAGCGGACAGTGGCTTGGCAGAGTAGCACCAGGTGGAGCAGAGTGAGTCGGGTTCAGACTTTTGAATTCAATTGAAACTTACATTACCCATTTTATGGTCCAATTTTTCAGTCATGACAGCGACTCACCATTACTCTACAATTTTGTATACGAGTACTTCTCATGCAATGGGGGTATTGGGTACTATGAAAATGAAAGTTGTTGCACTTTGGTTTGTATAATTGTATGTGTGAGATTTTAGATTTTAGTGCTTTGTCCAATCATTTATAAAAATACATTTTTCAGCTAGGTCATTTTTATAATTTTTTCTTTTAACGTCTCACCAATTATATAAAATTTAAAAATAGTAAAACTTTATTTTATGTTTCTTTTTAATTGTCATTTTAATTTTTTCACGTAATTCAAGGTGATTAAATACATACTTGACTTATTATTTTCAAAATTTTCTTTTTTAAAATTAAAGCCTATAGTTTATAATTATATTCATAAACGAAATTCGAAATAATAAGTAGAAGTATTTGACTTATTATTTGATTTTTGTTGATCAAATTGACTAAGTTTTGACTAAAGATTATAAGTCAATCACTCATTATTTTAAAAAATTGAAAATTACATCTTAAAGTAGATTAAAACTTATTTCCGATGACATTTTTTTTATTTTGTCAATTATAAAATATTAATAAATGTCAGTCAAATTTTAGTCAATTTGACCGGCACAAAACCAAATGCGAAAACTATTTTGGGACGGAATGAGTAATTATTTGAAGAAATTATCCTTTAAACAAAGTGAAGAGCTGTTGAAAGTTGCAATTGTGAAATGTCCTATGCTGCAGTCTTGTTACACGGAATATCTGGTATAGCGATGTTAACAAGATTGAATTGAATTAAATTTTGTGATTTAAAATTCCAGTTTGATTTTGTATTATACAAGTCAAGTGTGTCATTTGTTTTGCTATACAAAATTTCAGATAGCTTGTAAACTCGTTAATAAACAAATTTAGTTCTATATTGTAATATAAAATTAATTATAGTTATGCATTCAACAAGAAGAGAGAAATATGTTTAAAAACTTCTTGCAACTCGTCAATGAAAATGATGTATCAAACTATACTACTGTATAAAATTTTCAAATCATTATGGAAATAAACTACAACTGTTTAGGTAGGAAATTACAAACACAAAAGAACAAGTATTTCGACTGTTTCACTCGAACGCCTCACCACCTAATTAGATATCAGCTATGTCCATGTCCAATTAAATTTCTTAAATTTATTTATTTATGATGTAATTTACTATACGAATACACATGAACTTATTTTGATATATTGAGTTAATAAGGTTAAATTGGGCAATGTTCCTTAAAATTTAGTTACCATGAATAAAATTATTTCACCATTTTTCAATTTTAACGAAAAATTGGAGGTTGACAAGAAACTTCCAAAAAGAATAGGAAAGAAAAGAGAAAGGGAAAAGAGCCAAAAAGAATAAGAGAAAATGGCAAAGCTAGAGGGACAAAGTTAAGGTCTTTAATGTTAGTGACTTGCTCTAGTTTCTTTATCTTTTGGTAAAAATCTTAAAAACTGAGCTGACATTGGGTTCCCTTCTTTTCCATCTCCATCTTTATTTCACTTTACAAACACAAACCCATTGGGTTGGTTCAGTGTTGCAGGTGTGGGCACGCTTGTTTTGTGTTTTATGGACTAGTCACCCCCTTTTACACAGTCTTCTCAACATAAAGTTTTGACTTCAAGCTCCCCAAAAAATAAGTTTATATATCGAATGAAACTAAACAGAAATTATTTGTCCATCGGTGCTTCATTTGCAATAAGAAATTATTATACATAACATGAAAAACATAAAAAATATGAAATAAGAAGATTGCTTCCCTATTCTATGTATTTGTATTTTTAAAATATTATATCTGAAAAAATTGAGTCTAAGGGGAAAAAAAACAAAATGAGCTTTTCTAAAAGGAAAAATTAAAAGAAATAAAGTGGAGCTAAGTGGAACTAAAGCCTTCTCAATTTCTTTATCTTTTAGCTAATAAGTAAGCTTTCTCAATTTTTTTATAGGTAATTTTAAGCTTTCTCATTTTCACAACATGGTATTGTTATAATTTTTATCTTAAAATACACGGACCAAGCACACCACCTTTTTCTTTTATTACTCAAGGAAAATGACCAAACTGCCTTTAAAGGTTGTGTTATTTTAATTTTTTGGTTCTGCGAAAGTAGAGTTTGGTAGCAGAATCAAACAGAGCTTTACTCTGTCACATGCTTATTTTTCATTGACCAGATAATAGAAGTGACTTTATTACTCTATGATATTGTGGACACTTGAATCGTAGTATTAAGTGTTAGGGTTTTGCATGGAGGATTTTGCTGCTTTTAGTGTATTTGTGCAGTACATTTTTATGACATGTAATTATATACTTAAAAATTTATTTGGACGATTTAATAACATTTTCGATGGTGCATATTTTATGGCACATGTGATTAAAAGTGCAATTGACTGTTCGGATACTTTCTAGTTCTACAAGTTTTTGTTTTTGTTTTAATAGTCCTACAAGTTCTTCAATGGCTTTACAGAGCATCAACACGACCAACTTTCAGAATATTATCTGATTACAGAATACAAATATTTTCAAATTTAAGAAGAGCCCAATCCCAGACCAAAAAAGAAGAGTCCAGTATTTCTGGGCTAGCCCGGAGTTAGATAATAGTGAAATTAAGATGATCATCCGGACAAAGAACTGGGCGAAGCCCAAACCGTACTTCTGCACGTGTGTAATATGTGCCCGGTTTGGCGATCACTAAAATGAAAAAATAAGTTTTTATTTTAAAAAAATAGTTTTTTTAATATTTTATTTAGATATAAATATTAAAGAGCTGTTTCATATTCGATATTTGACACAAAAAAAAAGAACTTATTTAAAAAAAATAAAAGTTTATATACTTTTCTCCAAAAATAAATTCTATATTCTGAAAAATAAGGTTAGTCAGACAGACGGGTTCACTTGATAGCCACATACATTTATCAAAGATTAAATTAAGTTTGGTTTTGACAGTAAAATTTATTAATATAATAATTAATTATCATAGATAGTCTATAGTCTTATAAATCAAATTTCAAAAATAAAAATAAGATTCTAAAAGAATTTAGAATTTTCACCTTTTTGACGTATAAAACGAAACACCTCCACAATCAGTATGGACCAGCCTTTTGATAAACATCATAACTTTACTGGCATGTTTCTGTTTTATTTATTATAATCGAAGAACCATAATAACTTTTTCTAAAATAAAATAAAATATTAAAGTAAATTATAACAGAAGCAGCGAGCAGGTGGGGTTGAATAATAGAGGATCTTTGGATTTTTATAGAAGCATATTCTTATATTATCTCAACTAACGTCGATTTTTAAGTTACATGATTGTGATTCTGTGCAGAAACATATACATCACAAACTAGTTGAAGAAAGCAGAGGCTTTATTCATAATCGTATGAACTTGCTACAGAGGTTCTTGTTCGTTTCCCAACTTGTTGTCTATTCGCCATGCTCGCCACTTCATCTTACAGTATCGCTCAGATTTTCGACTCTATAAATTTCACGGTAATTTCCAGTCTTTTGGTTTGTGTACTGTTTTGCACTATTGATGTGATCACACGGAGTTCCTAATTATATGAAAATTTTAAGAGTAGATTTTGATGTGTATATTGCAATGTTATGAACTTGTGATTACAACGTGTATCTTATTTCGACACTGAGAGATTTGTATATGATATTATGGTTCTCAGTTCTAACGAAATCTAGAAAATAAAAAAAATATATAGTACTAGTAATTATGCCCGCTACGCATGGTAGTGTGAAATATTTTGCGTCTACAATATTAATTAATAATTTAAAACAATTAATTAGAAGACGATTTTAATGATCTCTCTTATTTTTGTTCCCTTAATTTTTTAAATTTGATAAAGTTGACAATAATAAAATGAAGAGAAAGGAAAAAAAATTATACTTTTTGTTTTTTCCGATTACTCTAGTTTTATGTTGTTAAAAGCATTTACTCTTGCTAATATAAAATTTGAGAGGAAACTGTTTTATGAGAATACGATATGCATAAATTTGAATAATTTTTAAAAGGAAAAACTAAGTTCAAAATCCTCTTATATCAGAGCCAAGATGAAACTTTTTTATAAATCGAAACTAATGAATGTTTTATTAAAAAAAATTGTAGATTTTTGTCATATAATTTTTTTTAGTCTGAAACCACTTTCATAAAAGGACAATTACACGTGAATTTTGGAATAATATCTGTTACAATAAGCTCATGACACAGCATAAAAGATTTCAGTCAACGATTTCAGTCAACAGTTAACTGTACCAATTCATTTTAATAACTCTCATTTGGGAGAGTAAAGTTTTACAGAGATGATGTTGATAAGAAACCTAGCATTTCATCCGCTCAGTAGCTGAAGACAAACACTTCTTATCCAAGAAGCCTGCGAGTCCATATAGAGTCGCTCGATCTGTAGAACTTTAGAGTTCATTATCCGTCTAACTGTAAGATCATTTTTATTTATAGTTCCTTCCCTCAGAACTGCTCCTTTAATGTTTCCTTATCTTGCTGAAAATGTAGGTTTTGCTGTTTGAATTATCTACTCATGGAATCTTGTGGACTTCAGGCTCAAAAATTTTCTCACAAGCTCACCCACATGGACACTTTGTCCGACGAAATGGTATTCTCTCATGACTGTACTTGATTGAAATGTAGAGTCCTACAAATAACTTTTTATTTCCTTTAAATCTTGTCATAACAGATGATTCCTCGTTCTTTCTGTTCTAAATATGCTCATGACCTACATGAGGATATGGAATTGAAGCTTCGAAATGGTTATGTTCTTCCAGTTAAATTTGACCACAGTAGAGGTGTTTTTAAGGGTCTTCTATGTTTTTTTAAGCATTTTAAGCTGAATGGTGGTGAATTGCTAGTGTTCGAGTACTTTGGCAGATATAACATCAATGTCTACATTCTGGGTAGTAACTTATCTGAAATCAAATACCCGGATTTTAAGTTTAATATGCCAGAATCTCCACCTCGATTAGGTAAATTATTATTTGTGTCGCACTTAAAATTCCAGATGCTTTTTAATGAAGTGAATCTTTATTGACCATTTCATTTTCAATGTAGTCACTCTTGGCGATGGAGGGTGGAGGTTTGTTTGGTTTAATTCTGGCAGACAAACAACTATAAATGAAATTGTAAGTTAATAATGAAGTTACAGATAAGTTAGTTTAGTAATAAGTTAATAAGTTGTTATATTCAGATAACTCCACTTTTGTTTTAACAGCAACCTCCAGAGGCATTCTTGGACCGTTGTGAATTTTCTTTCCGTGAACCTATGAAATATGTTATTAGCAATGGGAAGAAGTTTGGTTGTTCATATTGTCCTTCATCTAGGAAGTTCATAGGATTGGATTGTGTTTGTGAAATGTTAAAAAATACTGGAACCAAGGAAATTCATATGCTGCTGTTTAAGTATGATGTTGATTCTGTTATAACAATCTCGGCTTTTGACAAAGAACTTTGTGAGATTGTTTATCCTGGAACTCCACTTTCTATTGGTAAATATGTTTACTAATTAACATCTCCAGGAGAAATGCACCATTTCGTTGTGTTTCTGACTATTGTTACCTTTTTGTATAGTAGAAGCCGGTGGGGATCATCCATCAATAGGTTTCCAGTTTGAAATTCATGTTGAAGAAATACACATGTCTCCCGAATGTTACGTTGTTGTAAGTTGTCTTATTTTTTTTCAATGGTTATACATAGCTTTCGTTCAAGAAATGAAATTGCAGAAACTAAAATTTGTAAATTGTTTTTTATGATATGTTGCAGTATATTTCTCCTCTATTTAAGAAGCTCTGCAGCATGTGGGACACCATTCAATCTATATATGTGTATTCTGGAAATGGTTCTTGGAAGCTAGATATTTGCCGGAGGGATGACTATTATCGTTCTACAATAGAAGATGGATGGCAGCAGCTTAGAGATGGTTTGGCCTTGGAAGTAGGGGACATTTGTATTTTTGAATGTCCAGTTGATTCTCTTGATCGTTTTAATGTTCGAGTGGTGAAGAAGCAGTAATCTGGGATCTTTAAGTTTAATGTTATTGTCCTCTGTTTAGGAAATTTTTATGTTGTCTTTTGCTGGATTGGCTTGACAATTTATTTGAATTAATGTTTGTAATGGTGGATGGTGCTTGATTAAATACTGATGTAATATGTCTGAAGTTGTGGTCTGAACAAATTTGCTATTTTTGAAGTTTTTCTGTGCTCAGGTTTTACCAGTTAACATATTATATTTGAATGCACAGTCTTTTTCAGGACATCTGCTACAGTACTAAATTATGACATGTAGTATTTCTTTTCAGAAGTTTTATGCTTAATCAATATAATTTACTGATAATGTATTCCCTGTTTATTTTTTAAGCAAAAAGAATATAATAATAATATTGGAATGTCCATTTCACTTTTACTTGGTTCAATTTGTCTGCTCTTTTTTTTGTCAATACTGGATTTTACACTATCAGTTGGGCTGCCAATTCTTTGAAAAGGAGACCCACATTTTTTCAAATTTGTGGACGGCTAATAGCACATTAAAATGTACACTTATTTTGTAACTCCCGAAATTAAGCCAACTACTAACTCCACCGCATTAAAGCTGTTTTTATTGAGGTTTATGTTGGTATTGTAAAAAGGTACACATTTTCTACTTTGTGTTTCAAGAATAAGGCATAGTCAGAGCATCCCTCACAAACTGATCTTCTGAAGGTAATGAGAATCGTTAAGCTTATGGTTGCCTCAGTTGAAATTTGTATTCATTACCCAGTTTTTAATTGCATGCAATAATAATCTTCTCTTTTAAAGATTGTGTTTTGATTTTGAAAACCCTTTTAATGATTCTTACATATTGTTCATAATCTTTCTCTGATTTGCTTTTGTAAAATAGTGTTGATAGTTTTTGCCCCGATAATATTGATTGCATGTAACAGACTAATATTGCTTACAGATTAGTAAGCTGAAAATGGAATGCACAGGGTTTGTGGCGCATAAGTTTATTAAAGCTTTGAGCCGCAAGGACATTTGTTCAGATGTGATGGTATTCTGTCTAGTAACTTCCTTTTTTAAAAAAATTTTATGCTTAGTAAGTTTGATTAAATTCTCGTTTGATTTTGTTGCTGAAACTTCCCTTTGATTTCCAGCAAAAGTATGCAAACATGCTCCCTCAGGAGTTTGGTTTGAATCTGAGAACCGGATACCGTCTCCCCGTTCATTTTGATAAGATAACAGGAATAATGATGGGAATGTCCACATTTTATAGCGATTTTGGATTCAAGGGCGGGGAAGTGCTGGTTTTTGAGTATTATGGACAGTCAGATATGAATGTCTATGTTTTAGGGCTTCACTCTTGTGAAATTGATTATCCAATGATCACTCATCTTTCGCAGTGTGGAAATCCTCTGAAGCGTAAGGCTCTTTATTTTCTGTCAAAAGCAAAATGTATCTTTTTCTCTGGAAACTGATTTTTATTGTCATATTCAGCAAAGATCCGAGATGGTGGTTGGAAGTTTGTGCATTTCATTAACAATCTTGACCAACTTGAAAATGAAATTGTATGTTGTGACGGCATTCTGTTATCTATGCTTTCATTCATTGATTCTACATTGATTGTTTACAGTGCAAAGTAATACAATTTTGTTTCCATTTTTTTGGACAGTCCGTACCTCCCAAGTTTGTGGAAAATTGTGGTGGGAATATTTCCAAGTTCCTGCACTTCATATTAAGTAATGGGAAATCATTTGAAGGTCGCTTTTGTGTGAAATCTAATAAGCTATCAGGTTTGATTGGTATGTGCAAACTGCTGGGGTTGGATTCTTTGAATAGCTTTCATGTGTTGTTGTTCACATATGATGGTCACTTTAGCTTTAACATAGCTGCTTTTGATGAGAAATATGTTGAAGTCATATTCACTGGAACACCTGTATCTTCAGGTAGTATAAGTTTTTCTCCTTTATATTTTGTATAACAGTTGGTTATTGTGTTGTTTGGAATATTAAGCTATTGATTTGATTTTAGGAGAATTATCTGATGAGTCAAATGTTGCTGCTCGTTTTGAAATCACAGTTCAACCATTTCATATGCTGAAATATTGTCATGGAGTGGTAAGTGGATGTTTATATATACAATAGGCAGACTTCAGTATTATTCTTTGAAATAATAGTAATTTAGTTTCTCAATTTGTTTTAGGACATACCAACTGCATTCAGAGAGAAATGGTATATGTGGGGGAAAACTGACTACATAAATGTTTATGTTGGAGACCGATCATGGAGGCTCGAAATAAAACATAGAGCTGATTGGAAACGTGCAACAATTAACAAAGGGTGGTTGCAGTTACGTGATGACTTAGAGCTGATGGTTGGGGACAGATGCATCTTCGAGTGCTGTAAGCTTTCGTATAAAGATTTCAGTCTTGTTGTTGAGAAAGGAGAGAATGATGTCTAAGCTAAATGTTTGGTTAAGTTGTCATCGTTGAAAGTTTTAACCTCTAAAAACTGAGATATGTTGTAGTTTTGGGTTGCTGTTTAACTCTAAATTTCATCTATGTAGGATATTATTGGATTGAATCTTGTGAGTGATGAATGATATATTTATTCTGATATGCCGCAGGATAAAAATGAATGCAATGATAAAGCCGAAAAAATACTCAACAAAAGCAATAAACTTATCAAGCACACAACAGAATTACATAACAATAATACTTGTAGTGTCTTCAAGTGCTCAATATTACTGTTCTACAGCATTAAAAATATTACTGGATTTAGGTAAAACATAGTTTAATTAAGAACATTAGATAATTAGCCAAGGCGGTGTTTGTTGTGACCTTGTACTTCATTTCTCTCTCTTCTTTGATGTGTAACTTATCCCAGATAGAGAATCCAAATGGTAGCTTGATGCAGATGGCTGTTTAGAAAAATTAGTTTAGAATAACTGGTGATAGATCAGTATTTAAGAAGTACAAAAGGATAATTTTTTAGAATTGAAACTTACTTGAGTTTGCATTTGTTCAATTGGATGTGGAGTACTTTCATCATCACTGTCAGTTTCAATTTTAAATCCTTCCATTATGTCTTCGGCACTATAGATCGGGTAATCCTCAGTTATGTTTTCCTTCTTTATAAGCAACTTGATGGTGTAGTCCTTGTTTTCCATGCTTTTCAGTATCACTGGTAGATTTTCCTTGCTTTGTCCCTGACATGGCAAACAAATTTTTTGTTAAACATTTGTGTAGAATTGAACATAGTTGTACAACACGTGGGCATATCTTCACCTCATCAATTATGTTGAAAACTGATTTTCCAATCACTGTACGCACTTCACGATCTTCAAGCATTATATCAATTGCACCAGTATCATCAGAAGCAAAAATACAAACTTGGAACCTGTATTATTTCATTAAAGTTGTTAATCACTATAATAAAAAGGAAGTGCTGATTGGTGATGGATTTACTTCTTATCTGGATATGAGCATTTCCTATCACAGAACTTGCACTGGTAGCTGTTCTCCAGAAGCTGTGTTTCTTTATAGCAAGAAGTGCATACATTGACAAACCAGGAGCTAATATTTTGTATTTTTCTGATTTTAACCTGGCATAAAACCTCCTTCTGCATGATATTTTGAACTGATATTAGTTACTTTTTTTGACTTTAGAAAGTACAAATCACTTAACATATTGATAGAGTCATACCAGAATCTGATCTTCTTTAAACTCTTTAATAGATTGGACTTTATAAACATCAAGAGTTGCATTTGTTGAATAATCAAGGTTCATATCAGGAAAAGATTCGGAAGACAACCTGAAATATGTTAAGTGTGTGTAGGAATAGATCATTATCCTTGACTGGTGATTTACAGAAACCGTAGGAAATGCAAGTTACCTTTTCCTGAACTCAGCAACGTTTCGGTGATCACAATTGAGATAGAAACTTGTAGGAGAAGCATTAGCTATTGTAGGTTCGTCTACGTGAAAAAATGTTTACAATATATGAATAAGAATCATAATACATCAGCAATTAGGTTTGAACTTTAGACTTACTTGACCACTCGGTTATTCGAGCACTTCCAATGATAATGATAATAGGGCACTGAAAATTATGTTTCAACGCTGCTGAGAATCTAACTGCAAACTCATCCCAGAAAGTAACTTTGACAATTGTACTGCACATCACAGAAATAAAACATTGTGTTTACTTAGGTTGTAAAATGTAGTGAACAATGCAGTTGTTAGTAATGTGTAATATTTGTGAGATGCATGAAAACAAACCTGCCATCAGCTATTCGAAATTTGATCTGGTCTTGCAAGATGCCATGTCTGTTTTTTATTTTAGCAAGAGGTTTTGGTTTTTCCATAACTCCAATAACATCTAATTTGGAAAGAAGTATGAATCAAACAGAGCTCACAACATGCATAATAAGAGAAATGTAATAATTGAACTTACCAGCAAGATAAGTTTGTTGGTTTACCAATGATTTGAGATCAGACAGAGCAAAGAAATCAAACACATGCTTCTCAATATTAACAGCTTTTTCTTCCAAAGGTGTGATTTTAGTTTGATTATCAAACACGATTTGTATTTCCTTCCTTACACATCGGAATTTGTCATCGCTGGTGTAATCACTTACTGTGAAATTCTCTATCAAGTATACCTTGCCCACTTCCAGAAGTTTAGCAAGCTCATCAGCTTCAGTTCCAGGTACAAATGCATGGATTCGTACACGCTTGAAGAAGTTGCAAAACAATTAAAATATACTCCAGAATTTTAAATTTGGTAGGCTTAAAAAGAATTTAGGTGTCAAAACTTACTTTACTATCCACAAGTAAAATGTTGAAGCTTTTGAAAGATTGCTTGGTTTTTGAGAAACCTCTCCAGAAATGAAGTATTCTCGCTTGAACCTTCCAGTCATACTTGCTCTTCCTCAAATCTTTGAAACTATCGTACTTTGTTTTAGACATTTTTTTTGTAATAGTAGAGTGTGGTTGAAGATAATGGTGCTATTTATATACAATATAGATGGGATGTCTTCTTTCCAATTGTAAGTTTAAGTTGTAATTAAATGTCTTCGTTTGTTAGGTTTGGTGCGGTTGAAAAAATTTTGAATGTGAGACAGTTAAATGACTGAGGCACAGGATACTGTTGTACTTATAGTTGCCAACCTAGTGTCTCTATTACAATGAAGAAATGTCCATATAAATGCTCAAATTTCCAAGTTGATGATAATAGTATTAAAGCACATAGTACTGACATGGTTTTGATACAACAATTCATAGAATTGGAGTGTATTAATTGTAGCGACAATATTTCTTACAGTAGAGGCTGGCAAAATAACATAAGCTGGGATATGAATAGCAGTTATGTGTTCACCAAAAATAAAGGTTTGCATAATATATTAGAAGACATAAGAGGAGCCAAAAGAAGGGCCATGACAAAAACATGAATTCTTTCCTCTGTAGAAATTGTAAGCTATGAGATTCCGATTTTAGTCCTGCAATAAACAATAAATATATGTTAGTTGTTTGTTTTGTAAAAACAAAATGCCTACATTATTTCAATTATTATATATCAATTAATCCATACGTACAATGTCTTTCTTCACTGTCTTTCTTTTCTTAACATTTTCCTCAGTCTCAAATGGCACAGTGTCAGTTTTCTTACGTGGTCTCTGCTTGTTTGTGGACTTCTCAGTTGCTGGACTATCGGATGCACGGTTTAATGTCTCTTCCAAATTCTGTTGACATAATTAAAACAATCACAGCTCTTAAATAGATAACCATATATTACATTACGTTTTATATCAAGTAGAAAAATGTGTAGTAGATTGATACCATGGAAATGGAATCTTGCTTAGAGTTCGCAGGAACCACTTCTCCAGGAACGTGGTCTCCTAGCATTTCAGGAGGCTCATCAATTGCATGAGCGAGGTAAACATTACATGAATTATGCACATTGGTTTCCCCTATGATCAAAGTAACAATAAATTCTTTCTTTTCGAAAGCCTTTAGCAGTGGAGGAAAAGATATTGAGTCTCCAACCTAAGAGTAGTATTGAGAATTTAAAAGTAAGCAAGTGTAAAGGTTTTAAATTTGCAGAAGTGGATGAAATAAACTCTTAAATACTTGTTATGCTTGTACTTACTTGAGTGCTGTCATTTTCAATATCAAAAACATTTTTGCCAGTGATTCGTTGAATCTCTTCATCCGGAAAAACAATCCCAAGGTAGCCAGTAGAGTCGTTGCAGACGGTAGCCAATCGAAATCTGTTCAAGACAATGTCAGAATAAGTAGGACTTTTATCGTATATAAGTTGGTATTGAAGAGATTTGATCCTAACAATGTACAAATTTAAATACCTCTTATCAGGAAAAGGGATATTTCTTTTACAGTTGTCACATTTATACCTCCCTTCAACAATATTAACCTCTTCATCACAGGATGTACAGACATTGTCATACCAATTTGTCTTCTCCTCCACTTTCTTCACACTAACTTGGCATTTATACTTTTTCTGCACATCAGCAAGAAATGTATATTACATACTGTTTATTATATGAAGAAGTCATGCTGTTATGCAAGATTTGTTGTTGACTGAAGAAATACCTGAATGCATTGAGCAGTAAACTTCTTTATCTCTGAAATTGTGTAGATTTTGTCATCTATCACTTCTTCGATGTACTCTTCTTCAACAGTTATAGATGTTGTGTTTAGTGGAAAAGCAGCCAATCTAAACAAATAAATTACATGACAGTGAGTAATTATCCTAAAAAATAAAGGCAGAGGATATAAATTTGTTGGGTAAATTTGGTTGTTCTAAACCTTGTCTTCAGAATTTTGACACTGTAGTGGTCTGGATTTAGATAAAATCTGGTGGCTGGATAGTTGTTCAGACATGTCGATCCTATTCATAAAGAAATCCGCAACATAAAATAATTTATTTGAAACTCAATAACAATATAAGGCTAAAACAGGACTTTGCGGCTAGAAGTGGTAGGTATTATGTAAAACATGCCATCTAACAGAGTTTTTACCCTCGTGTTGATTCACTTTCGCACTTGCAATTATGATGGTAACTTGTTCTTCAGCGGTATGTTTCAATTGTTTCTCAAGTTGCTCAGCAAGTTCATTGAAGAAAGTCACCCTCAACTCACAACTATAGACAGAATGAAGCATAAAAATTGTATTAGTTTTTGAAGTTATTTTCATGTGACTTTAATCATTTCAGGGCTCACTGTATGGAAATCAAATACCTTCCATCAGTAATGACAAATCGGATGTGCGATCTAGTGTTGTCATCTTTTGAGTATACACGTTCCACATTTTTGTTTGTTATCACACCAACCACATCTATAAAAACAAATTTATTATTCAATTTCAAGAAATCTATGAACAATACATTAAATGTAGCAATGTAGCGGTTAGGTTCGTTTACCTATCAGAAAACGTTCATCAGTGACAAATCTCGAAGCATCTTCAAGATCATATAAATCAAAAGCATAGGTGGGGAAAAAGGTGGCATTTGTTTTCTCTGCAACCAATTTTGTGTAGTTGTCAAAGTATATGTGTTTCTCATTTCGAACTACCCTATTCTTTTCGGGTCCTTCATACTTTTTGACATGAAAATTAGATATACGATAGATGTTGCCTTCCTTCAGATCTTCTTTGAAAAAATCAGATATCTTTGCATTCAAAAAAGCATGAATTCGAGTACTCTACAGGCAAAACATAGTTATAGCTTAGCATACAATAGGAATGAACACATAAATGAGGGTATAAATAGATATTGTATTCTGTTGTTACCGAATCATCAATTAACATGACATTCAGTCCTTTAAATTCATTAGTTGCACGATTAATCCCCTCCCAGATGGACTGAGCTCGAGCGCGTATGGTCCATTCAGTTTTGTCTGTGTGAAGATTCTGCAGCTTCTGGAATTTGTTAAACATCATCTTGATGCCTAGATCTGAAATGTAATAAATATGAGTATGTAGTTAGTACAGTTGTGAGTTACAGCTAGCTATAAGTTCTACAATGTTGGTAGTCTTTGAAATAGATGTGCATACCTTGGTGGGATCTCAGATCTGGTAGGTGTAATGAAGAATGAAGACTATAAGATGTGTAATAACTGATGGGGGTCTTTATGATGTGGGGAAGATCAGATGTAATGTGTAAATCGGAAGAAAGATATAAGATTTTAATAATCTAAAACCGAGGAACACTACTTTGATGAAAAGAAGTACTACATGTCAAAAATGAGTACTATAGTACATGTCCTGAAAAGGAGTGTGCATGTTTATGTGGTCATTGCTTTCCATATTAGGAAGTTTGACTGGAAGAATACAGACTGTATGTATTGAGATGTACTATCTCCTCCACATTGTTTTTTAATGCAGTTTGGTCGAATCATTTTAAATTTGACAGAGACATTTCGAATATAAATTTTACAGAAAAATTTCAAGTAACATTAGGTGAAGAAGATTATCTATACACTGGATCAATTGTCTGGTGGTGCCTTGTTTTTGTATGGAGGAATTCTACTCCTTCATTTGTTAGACAAAGAACTTGTCTCCTGGGACTACAATCCTCTGTAACAGAATTTGGAGAGGGTGAGTCATCTTTACATTTAGATAAGAGATAAACAACAACTAACAGCCAACAAAACAATTAACAGCTTAGAAATTAATAGGCATTGTCTAATAAGCCTTGTCTTGGATTGTCTAATAAATCATGTCTTAACATTCAATACTTAGGATATAAAATTCTAATTTGCAAAGAACAGCTTAGATTACAGCTTAGGGAGATTGTAGAAAACTTCTTGGTAGACTACATTTCTGGTAACATTAGTTGGAACACCATGATCAGAATCAATGAACATCTTCAAACCTTCAGGCGAGGTAACCCGACTTACAGCCACGTACATTTGTCCGTGTGTAAAAACTGACTTCGGAAGATAAAGACCAACTCTTTGTAGAGACTGTCCTTGAGCTTTGTTGATCGTCATGGAATAACAAATTTGCAGCGGCATTTGCTTGCGAATCAGCTTGAACGGTAGCTTGGTTTCGGTTGGAAAGAGTTCCATCCTTGGAATAAAGTGTTTCGTACCTGCAAATGCTCCACATATTACCTCACACTGAACACAATGCTTCAGGCACTTTGTGATCATCATTCTGGTCCCGTTGCACAGTCCAAGCGTCTGGTTTAAGTTTCGCATTAACATAACAGCCACGCCAACCTTTAGTTTCAGTTCATGATGCGGAAGACCTGGAATATTGTATGAGTTGATATATTCAGGGGGGAATGCAAAACTAAGATCAGAATCGCTGCCACCAAAATCCTCCGCTCTGTCAACACTATAGTAAGAAGCTTGATCTCCCGGAATTGTCTCAACAATATTGGAATTCAAGTGAGCAACAGTGACATTGGTCGGCGTCAATATTGCTCTCTCACTAAGATAAGCAGGATTTTGAAAGTTTGTGGTAAAACTGGGATACGTCCACTCAATCATATTTTTAACAGAGTTTTCAGTTTCTGGATCACAAAAATCTGCTGGAATCATGATTGAATCTTCATCAACAACACTTAATTCATCAGTTGGAGGAGATAACTTGCCATCACCGATTTGAAGTACCCATTCAGCAAACTTGCGTAAATTCTCCTTTTCCTCAGCATTCTGTCCTTGGTTAAGTCTCATGTTTTGCTTTAAGATGAAAATGATTGCCTCTTTCCATATTCTTGACCGAGTTATGCATGCAGCCACAATGTCAGCACGACCTCCCATGTTGATGACTGGCAATATCTGCCGAAAATCTCCACCGAGTAGAACGGTGATACCTCCAAACGGCTTGTTGAAATTGTCCGGATTAAGAGTTTTCATTATGTCTCTCAGTGATCGGTCTAGACATTCAAATGCGTACCTGTGTTGCATGGGAGCCTCGTCCCATATAATCAGACTCGTGCACTTGATTAGATTAGCAATATCCGAATTCAGATTTATTGCACATGAGGAATATTCATCCAATACAATTGGGATCTTGAAACGGGAGTGGGCTGTCCTTCCTCCAGGCATTAAGGTAGCTGCGATACCCGAGGAAGCCACTGGCAGAACAATCTTTCCCTGTGATCTCAACTTGTAAATTAGAGTCTTCCAAACATATGTCTTACCACAGCCGCCGCTCCCATAAACAAAGAAAACACCTCCTTTGTTTTCGGTCACAGATTGAAAAACGGCATCATAGACTGATAGTTGTTCAGGGTTGCAATTTGAATGAAGTTTGAGAAACTCTCTCTCCATTTCCTCTATGTCGTAACTGGTTTCATCAACAATCAAATTGTTTGCATCAGTTTGAATATAGCTCACTGGTGGCTGTGGCAATTGGCTGAATTGCTTCAAACATTTTCCAATCGTTCTTAGGATCTTGTCTATTTCTGAAAAATACAACAGATCATTAGAGTTTGAACAGAGTTAAGAAAAATATGTAAATGTCAGTACTAATCAGGAGTGAATATTAGAAAACTTTTGATGAGGCTACCAAAAATAGTACCTGCTAATGCATAAAATTGTAGTTGCTTGTCACTGAAATTAGTGTTTGTATTACCAGATTGCTGTCTCTTACGAAGAATGATATCATCGACCATGTGTTTCCAGTGCTTTGTCCACAAACTTCCTAGGTCAGTCACTTGACAGTTGATCATGATATGAACAAAAAGCTCTCTTATTTGAGGAGGAAATCCACACTTGGCACACTCATCCATTACTTCGTCCCATTCATTGTCATCGTCAAGCAATCCCAGTTTTCTACACGCATCTTTAAAAGTGTTGTAAACCACACCATGTACAGTTTTAAGAGCATTGAAAGAAGTTGGACCTCTAACCTTGGTCAGTAACAACCTGAGATACCAAATCTCTCCAGAATTATGATGTGTATACAACAAACGTCCGATTTGCTGGCCTCTCTTCCTCACTGTCCAGACATGATCAGTTTCATTCCACACATAATGTTGTGGAATCTCATCATAAGTGTATTTCCTAGCAGATGGATCATCCTTGTTTAGTTTGAAGAAAGCCTCAAGTTGACTGAGTTTCCATTTTTCACGCTGCACAACTTTTTGCAGATTCTCATCTTCCTTGAAAGTGCAGTTTTTATTGCCTGGTAAATGAAATGAGAGGCGATGGACAGACACGGATCGATAATGTATATCAAATCCAAAAATTCTATACGCAGCCTCACATCCACATATGTATCTCCCGTCAAAGTAAGATTGAATCTCATCGATAGGCTTGGAGTCATCAGTGTCTTGCTTCTTCTTGGTTGACAATTCGACAGTAGCACGATCATGTCCTTTGAGGCAGTACTTGAATAAGTACTTGAGAGTTCGTGCGTGGCAACAAATTTCAATGTTCATATGACATTGATATTTGACCAGGAGATCACGGTTGTAAGGCACGACAAATTGATTATCAAGATCCACATTGTTCTTCCGGACAGTAATTTTAGTGTCGCGCCTTTTGTAGACAGGGAATCCCGATTGATCAAAATATGTCTCCGGACAATACCTAAAATCAAATAGAGAATGTGGATTTGTAGTCAGAAGCAAATTATGGGAAATTATGCATTAAAAAAAGAGTGATGGGCTGTTATTGAACAGCTTACTTCTTTGGAAAGTATTTCGTACACTTTGAATCCTTCATACAGGGGGAATTTTTCCTTTGGAAACCACAAGGGCCGTGGATCATAAATGAGGAAACAGCTGCATAACCAACTGGATCTTTTATTGGATCAGGTATTTCAGCACTTACAAAACTATCAACATCATCATTGAGTTTCCTCTTCGAAGCAGCGTCGAGCCATATTAGCATATGGACGTGAGGTAGTCCACGTTTTTGGAATTCTATGACATACATAACTACAAATATTGTGATAAAACTAAATTAATATGATATGGAAGTGGACATTCATATGCAGTTGACTTAGAGGAGATAGCATACTTACTTGCAATACATGTACCAAAATAATGTTTGTTTTTGATGTCCTCCACTATCTGATCTAACTTCAGTTTGAACACGCGTGCAATGACATCGGGGGAGTCAACAGCCATGCAACCCGGATATAGCTTCATCATTTCTTTGATTTCATCCCAAGCACTATTACATGTCATAGTCAAAAAAATGTCCGGGTGACCAATGTAGCGACAAATAGCAAGTGCATCCTGGAAATTTTGTTGCATGTATCTCTTCGAACCAAGAAAGCTAGCGGGCAAAATGAAACCTTTCCCAACAGAAGAAGTATCTTGATGACCATCTCGTATGCTCTTTTGAATGTTGCTGTATAAATCATTACGGAGAGTGGTCTGGTGTGTACGAAACCACCAAAGGCGCGACTGTTCAATGGCGGAAAATGCATCCACGATGTATTGCTGGTACAGTCTTCCACCCAAGCGAGGGGTATTACCTGAAAGAATGAAGTAGTTAATTATGTTTAAATAGTTAATTATTCCAGAGAAGAGGTATCAGAATCCTCTTTACACATAGATAAGAGATAAAAAACAACTAACAGGCAACAAAACAATTAACAGCTTAGAAATTAATAGGCATTGTCTAATAATGTGGAGTGGTAGTAGTAGCAGTATGAATCCCTGCATTCTGTGTAGAATTGAGAGTGCCAGAGCCTAGAGTAAAAGTTATGTTAAAACCCCAACAACAAACAGTTCTATTATGGATGCCTAAGTAGTGTCAAATGATAGCAGAGTTCATGAAACCAAAACAACAAACCAACATATTATCAACCAACAAACTTCTATATTTTCTCTACAACCACCATAAATGAAAACTTGTACGCACCATGTCTGGATATTTAAAATATAACATTTCATTTAATAGAATCCAAACAACAAACCCACAGATTTTTTAAAATATAACATGACATTTTATAGAATCCAAACAACAAACCCACAGATTTTGATTCACAACAAACATTGTATTTCCTTCTTAACAACATAAGCTGAAAAGTTCTATTAAGAATGGACCTGATAGAGTATTAATCTGAACAGGTGCCACATTCTCTTTGTCTGGTTTAGGAGGCTCAGCTTTCCTCCTTCTTCCTGTAGTGCTTCCTAATGTGTTGGAAAGCATTATTTGTTAAACCAAAAAAACAAAGAAACAATACCATACTATCAGGATATTCAATACACAAAAAAATGGTAGAGAACATACCGAATTCAGATTTAAATGAACTGAAATTATCTAGGTTGAGATGATTGTAATTAACCTGAGATGAAAACACAAAATCATGAATTCTATGCAAAGGAGATATATATTTAAGCAGTTCTTATGCACAGAAACCTCTTTCATCCTCCAAAGCTTCAATTGAAAAATGTTCTTGTATTCTTGTGGAACCAGTTCTCAACAAAACACAATATAAGCTCTGTCTAAAATTTGAAATTGAATATCGAGATTTGAAATGAAATTCCAGTCCATAAGTTGAAAACTGTGTACGATTTTGGTGTTATTCTGCAGTAGGAGAAAGGATTGACTTACACTTTAACACGCACAGGACAAATTCATTCTTCTTGTAGCATCCCTGAACGGTTTTCGAAGCTAGACTCTGCAGCTTATCTTCAAACAGGAAGGACTCATCCTGTGGAAGAGAAAGAGGGTGAGGAATGTTAGTATAATTTAGGAAAGTTAGGACACGTGACACGTGATATGTTAGAAAGCTTTTAAAGCTTTTAATTTTAAAATAATAATGTAGTAGTAAGTGTGGCATGCGTAGGAGTTTTCCGGTGGCATATTGTGTAATTACATGTGAAGTTTTGGGGTAGTCCATGGAAAAAAGAGGCATTTTATGTAACAGGATTTATTATTTAGAGGGATAAGTTGTTAAAATATAACATGATTATATGATTGTGATAAATCTTTCTCCAACATTTCAGAAAAATTAGTTAATTAATATGATATCAGAATTCAAAATCACGATTTTTCATCAAAATTTATCAATATGAATACTATAAATCGAATATTAACTGCTAGCTAATGTGTTGTGAAATTATAATGGCATACTTATTTAACATATAAAACTAAATAAAATGTGAAACTAGCAGTATCATAATTGATGTGCTCTGAAATTATAATGATATCTCGAATGATTTAACTTGTATGATCTGTGAAACTAGCAGTATAAGAAAAAATTAAATTACATTAATTTAGCAACAATTACTCCTTTTTTCCTCCCCTCTCATAGGAACATAGGAGTACACTTGAGGGGAGAATTTATAAACTTCTTCTCTTCTCAGTTTTTCAACTCAGAAACTTTCTCAGCCCATACTTTGAGAATACCTTTTAGGATCAGCCCATTTGTCAAAATATTTAGCCAAGGGAAAAACATAACTTACTGGTTTGATGTGCAGGGCCGGAGGCCCATTAGCTCTAAAGTTAACCCAGCAATATAGGCCTTCTAATTCAAGAATAAATAATTGACCAAAATTTTCATATAACAAGGATATCACAAGAAATTGTTGAAATAAACTTTCCCTCAGAAATAAAAATGATGTAAAGTTTAATAATTATCTGTTATTAGTATATTCAATCACTAAAACATATAGTACAAATTTTTAATTAACAATACACTATAAAATTGATTAATTAATATTTAGCTATGTTCTATGTGATTAATCATAATTAATAACAAATTAATCCCTGTTTCATTGTTGGTAGAATTGAATAAATCTCTGATTATTCAACTAATCATCTGATTAATTCTTGATCAATACTACTAATATTTAATTAATTTTTATTTCATGATTTTATCAATTCAGTGTGATCTTTACTTTTTACAACACTAATGCTGTATTTAGAAAGATTGAAGTGGGAAGTACCCTGTACCCTCATAGTTTAAATACCCCGTCAGAAAGAATCATTTGGAGTTGGTGGCTCCTTAGATCTCAGATGTACTTTTAGGGTGTGACCATGACATTCTTTAGTACCACTAGTAATGCTTTCGTTAACCTTTCTCATATTTGGTTTCGCCGAACATCGGGGATTGTTTAAGTTCCTGCTTAAAATAAGTGAAGTACTCATAAGTTGAAAACAATTTATGATCTATAAATAAATAAGGTGGTTTGGTAAAAAAGCAAAAATCATGAAATAAAAGCTCATGTGCCCGTTTGTTTAAGATAAGCAGAAACTGTTTTTAATTTTCTCTTTTCTTACCCCGTTTTTATGTAAATAAGTAGAAGTCTTTTTAATAAGTTGAGAATGTTAGTTTTTCACTCTGAGTTTCTACTTCTTTTCTAAACAATTTATTCACTTATTTTCTTTTCACTTCTAATCCACTGTTTTATTTTAATCAATAAATCACTTTTTTTAAGTTTACTCAAACGGTCCCAATATTTTCAATTTCTTATAAGTAATTCTTAAATTTTACACAAACAGTATGAATAGGTGCTTTTACTTATAAACTCAGAACCCGCCATACACACCCTATATTTAAAAATATCTTCATGATGTCACTAGCATAGGGGATGAACCCTTCTGGCCCATTGGTCCTTGTAGTCTCTGTGTCTGAACTGTAAACATGTCACAGGCTCACAGTTTTGATACATAACTAGTTTATGGTTAAGCTCGGGTCGTACTCATGTGATTTTAGGGGAAAATGTTACAGTAAATCAAAAAAATTGTACTCCCTCCCCTCTCTCCCGTAGTTTGTCTTAAGTAGGGGGGACTTGACAATACTCATATAAATTGTACAGTAATTTTATAAGTTATATTAAATTTTTAATAAAAATTTAATATTTAAAATAGATTATGCAAATATATTTCATATACATCTTAATATATGTACCAAATAATATGAAAATATTATAAAATAATGAGAGAAGGAAAGAAAGAACTCTAACGAAAATATGGACCATATATCATTATTATATGAAAATAATGAGAGAAGGAATGAAAATGTGGACCATATATCATTATTGTATTATGGACCAATTTAACAAATTAGCGATTAATTTTTAAGCCTAAACCATTATTTAATCGGTTAAATATGAAACTCTAACGGAAGATATTTCATGTGGTCACGCCCTGAGATCTATTCAATAAGGTACTGCTACAATTCACTTAAAGTGATTTAAAGAGGGGGAGTACAAGAGTCTTGTTAAAATACAACCCCACAAGTAGGTGGTCGACGAAAAAGTTGGCCAATACAGGACATGGGCGGCAGGTAGAGAAAAAGTTAGAGGTATCTCTGGATTCCTCCTGTTCATTTTCACTCACTGCTCAACATTTTCTTCTCTGCACCTTCTACTTTCTTACTTGTGTCTAGAATCTAGATGCCACATCCCGCACAAACTCGGATTTCAGGTCGAATAAGCATGAATCTCGTTCGGGGTTCGAGTTTGAATATTCATAAATACATCGTAATTTTCAAATATTTTTCTCAAATGAGTTGGATTTGTTTAGTAAACAACAAAGTTGCACATTTCAAATTCTAAGAATTGATCAGGTTTTTAAACGGTCCAGGGCTTACGATTGATAGTCAACCACTAAATTAATTGAAGGAAATTGCTAAGTACCCCAAATTTTGTTCCCAAATTTTTTTCTCAAATCTATATGGCAAGTTGTGATTGGTTATACTCATACTAATAAATAATGGGACCCCCTGTATGCACATAAACCACCCAACCAAATTCCACCATGTGTTTGCCACGTCATTTGAGAAAATAATTTGGGGAAAATTTTTGGGGTCCCTAGCATTGCTCTTAATTGAATCGGTGCCATTTATTTTTCACAACAAGATATCGACAATATTCTGATTAAATAATGTCATACTAAGACACAAGAAGATTAGTTAGGTCTGAGAAAGGACCGGCCCAAACAGCTCCAAATGTCACACAACAATACAACCCATTTGAAGGCCCACGACAATCAACCTAAGCCAATCCCAGCCCACCACGTATGTAGCAATTAACCAAACCCGTCACACAAAAGTCATTGACAAGAGTAAACGGCGTCAATTCCAGAACTTTCCGTCAATAGCTCCCCTAATAAATCTCCCACACAAACCCTCACTCTCATTTCACTTGAATACTCTTTTACTCACAAACGCCGTCACTCACCTCGATATTTGCGACATTTAATCGGAGATCTCGATGGCAGATCACGCCGGAGAAGTGGAGCCCAAGGCTGAATCGCTGATTGAGAAGATCACTGAGAAGTTGCACGGTGACGATTCCTCGGATTCTGATGATGAGAAGAAGAAGAGTAGCGAGAAGGAGTCAACAGTCGAGGCCGTGAAGAACAAGGTGTATCGGATTCTTGGGAGAGAGAAGCCTATTCATAAGGTCCTTGGTGGCGGCAAACGTAATCTCTCTCTCTCTCTCTCTCCCTCTCCCCCCCCTCTCTCCCTCCAGCTCCCTAAATATATATGTGTATGCGTTGTCTTGTGTATGCAATTTGATTCATTAATTGTAGATCTACGTAGATTTGAATTAATCTTGTAGTTTTTGTAATAAAGTGAGTTTTATTTAATGTGTTAAGCTTCAGATGTGAGATGTATTATTAGTGGATTTAGTTTGTTTGTTGTGTTAGATCTATGTTTGGGTTCATATGTTTTAAGAAAGGAATTTTGTTTACTGTCATGATCTCGAGTGCTTAATTGATTGGTTGTATAAGCTCTTATTGGTAATTATTACCTGGTAGAAGACTGTGTTGACAATTTGACATGAGTAGTGTAAAATTATCTCGTTATCTTATTGATATGTTGTTACTGCGATAGATGCTGTTTTAAATGTAGAAACAATATTTACTATTATATACATCGGGGTCGAGCATGTTTGGTTTGGTCATGGTTTTAAAGCGAGATTAGGCTTTATATGCAAAATGTAACTGATCAGTCACTGCCATTTGGTGAAATAGGGGAAAAGTTGAATGTGATGGTTAATACGTTTCCTCATTAACTGAGGGTATATGATTTTCCGGATCAATACTGGTGCAGGTGTACTCTAGTCTCTAGCTTATGCTCTAGTGCATGGTTTACTATGGGGTTAAGGATAATGGTTTAAGCATATTGGTTAGACATGTTTGAATGTCATTTATTAGTGTGCATGTTCCTAATTATTCAAAGCATTTCATGGATATTAAAATGACTTTTAGTGTAATGTAATGTGCTTTAGTGTGATATGATTTATTTAATAGTTTTAATATTCAGAGCCCTTCTGTGTCACGGTTTACTAAGATGTCATATAAACAGCTGCTGATATCTTCCTCTGGAGAAACAAGAAGATTTCTGCTGGGGTGCTTGGTTTTGCCACTGCTATTTGGGTGTTTTTTGAATTGCTGGAGTATCATTTGCTAACATTAGTATGCCATGTCCTTATACTGGCTTTGGCAGTCCTCTTCCTTTGGTCAAATGCATCCACCTTTATCAACAAGTAAGCTAAATAAATGTCTTTTTCTGTTTTGTTCCAAAACCAAGTTAAATTACCCCCTGTAATAACTTCTTTGCTCGATCAGGTCTCCCCCCAAATTTCCAGAAGCTATTCTTCCTGAAGATCTTGTCTTGGGTGTAGCAGGTGCCCTTAGAATTGAAGTCAACAGAGCTCTTGCAATATTCCGTGACATTGCGGCAGGGAAAGACTTGAAGAAGTTTCTTGCAGTATGCTCTACTCTTTATTACCATTTATTGTTTTAAGATTACAAATGGTGCCTGTTTGATTGGATAGCATGTTAGTCACTGAATAATACTGGCGGGAATGTGCCCCGCCATTTTTCAAATTAAAATAGGCAGCGTTCTATTCTTTGAGCATGCATATCAATATTTGCTGTCACGATGGAGTTAATTATGTTTTGCTGATCGGCCAATACTCATTATGGTTTGGAACCAGGTGATTGCTGGTTTATGGTTCTTTTCGATTCTCGGGAGTTACTGGAATTTCTTGACCTTGTTCTACATATGTAAGCACACTGGTTCAAATGTTTGTGATAAAGCTTCTAGAAGTTGCAGTATTTTTGTCGCATGTTATTACTTATTACCTTTCTAATTTTTTTCATTGACATTTTCCTTGTTCTGAAACCAGCTTTTGTGTTGCTGCATACTATTCCTCTGCTTTATGAGAAGTACGAAGACAAGGTTGATGCTTTCGCTGAAAAGGCAGAAGCTGAGATTAAGAAGCAGTATGCTGTATTCAATGTGAAGGTTTTAAGCAAGATTCCTCGAGGGCCATTGAAAGACAAAAAGTTCTTGTAGAGAGGCAGACAAGGTCTCTAGTTTTTCATTGATAAGTGGTGTAGCTATATGACTGAAGCTGTTGCTCACTTTTTTCATCAGCTGGGACCCTTGTTTTTAGTAGTTATTATTCGAAGGTAGTACGTCTGGGTTCCATATTTTACAACATGATTATTGTGTTTTATGAGGTGGTTAAGTTTTGGGTATCAGTTTATCACTAAACATTCCTCAGGCGTGTTAGTTTAGATTGATTTGATTTTGATGTGCTAGCTTATTCATTATCGACCCATCAATATTTTATATGTTTTGTAATAGTTACGATTTGAGTATGGAAAAGAAAGGGTTCCTTTAATTATTTGATCTGGTGCTGGGCTGTGCTGGCCCTTAAACCCCATTTTGAGCAAGTTAATAATGTCTTAAAATGATAAATTTAAGGTATTTGGAAGAAATGAATATTTTAATGGTGGTGCAATAAAATGTTAGGGTTGCCAAGACATTATTATGTGTGTAAATTATTTTTATTATTAAAAAATTAATTTTTTTCTATTATAAAGTACTTTTATTCTCATATTTGTACTTTTCTATGATAATAATTTAAATATAAAATCATTTTCATGACAAGACTTAGTTATAAAAAGTATTATTGAAATTCATATATATAATGTTCAAACTAGTTAACAATTTTTTGTTATATTGAGTTGGAATTTCTAAATTAATCTTAACATAACCACCCCACTATTTTTGATACAGTGTGTGTGTATATATATATACACACACTGTATCAAACTTCATAGTGGGGTGGTTATGTTAAGATTAATTTAGAAACTCCAACTCGATTATATTGATTTTAGAAGTTGCTGACCAAATTTATTTAAAATAAATTCGAGAACTAATATTTTGTTGTAAATTGGTTGAGATTGTTTACTTGTACATATATTTAAAAATAACATTTTATAAAAGATAGAATTAATTAATATCATATATGTGTATCAGAACGAGATGTTGACTTGCTCGGTCTTCTTATAATATTGAAAATGAATTTAAGTATTATTAATTATATTTATCAACTTCTTTTTTTTTATAATTATCGAATTCCAACATGTTCCGTTGTCTATTACATTTTTTGCGTGTCTATGAGTATTAGTGATGCTATTATCATATGTCAAACTCGTATTTTTGTATTTCAAATTTATTCTTTAGAATTCTGTTTGATAAATTTCAAACAATTGTTCTTATATTTTAATTCTATTTCTAGAATTTGGTTGATAAATTACAGCAATTTTGTTGAACAAATTATTGATATGATTTGAGATCACGAATAGAAGAACACTTATAAAATATCAAGAGTTAAGCCCACCAGAGAAGAATTTTCATAATTTTTGTATCTAGTTAATGCAGGTGGCTCTAAAAATATTTATGTTCAGTTCGAAACTAATTAAACCAAGCTCAAGCTATTTCAATAGTCAGGGGGCCAAGTTCGAGTTCTAAATTCTGTGAAGACAACTCGAGTGCAAACTATTTAGTCGAACTCGAGCCTGGCACTTTTCAAACACAGCTCGGCTCTTTACCGGCTGCTTTTTCCTCAGTAAAACTGAATTTACTGAAATGTGCTTCCCATCCATTTTCAAGTATAATGATTTTGTAACTTAATTAACTGTTAACTATATTCCACAACTGCAGCCTACAAGATCAGACAACCACTAAAAAAACCTTGTCATGTAAAACCATATACATTCCAACTCTATATTTACCCAAAAACAATTCAGCTAAATGGTAAATCTCATTAGTTCTGAGATTATAAACTACTTTCTCCAGCACAATGGGATAAGCCTTGGCGTAAGCAGAGAGAGTCATTTCCTCTAAGTGGGCACTATAAGTAGACAAGTCATATTATATATATATAAAAACAACACCGAACCTTTTGAAAGGTTTCTATACACTAAGAAGAGCACGATTGAATAGCCCAAGTGGTGGGTTTATCCTCTATTGTCTCGGGGTATCTGAGTTCCACTCTCGCTCTCTGTTCTCGGGTATATGGGTTCGACTCCCGCTCACCCCCGAGAAGTATTAGCACGATACTCATTTGTAAGGCATATAAGCCTAATTATTCGAAAAAGAATAATTCCAGAGTGAGGGAGACCCTTCCTCCGAATCACTATCACTGTCAGAAGATACTATGTACAGACGACCAGAGCCATCCAGAGAGCCCTCTGTCACGTAGTTCACAATCTGGAAAATCAGATACAAGGGTCAGTGTATTCAGGAGACTTCAACATTCAGTAGGTCAAAATTAAAAGCGGATATATGTCAAGCTTTTAGAAAAAGAAAGCATAAGTGCATAACCGATCGAAAAACCAGAATGTAACAAATTTTTTAGCACCCAAAGTTCTCATACAACTACATAAGTTACCTTCTGATTTAATACAGGCTTGATTTGGTGATTTCCACAACTCAATCTACAACGTTTTGTAGTACACTCCATGTCATTAAGCCACATTATAGTATTGCAGTGCTTACAGTAACCCCTTGACGATGCGTTAAATATCTTGGAAAAATAGCCTGGAATTAAACAATCAAAAATATGATTATCTTATCAGGGAACATTTTGTAAAAAGTGATTTCTTCTTACTGAGCAATTAAGTGAAGACAGCATCATTTAGTTGTAAGGAAGTCATTTGTGCAGCAGAGATAATATTTTTCTCTTAGGTATAAGACAGTGCTGTAGGAAATTAGAGTACACTTATTTATGCTAAATTACTACGGTAAATCATCAGTGGTGATGCAGAACAGGTTAACAAGTTACTACATAACAAAAATGAATAAAAAAAACCATAGTATAAACATGATGAATAACAATTTGATCCAAATAAGATAGTATTCCAAAAATACAAAAGGAATGAGAACATAAACTGAATGAATTTATTTAAGGTAACAATTAACAAACAATAATAATGAATTCCTGCTCAAAAGTACTCAAACTAAAGT
Source organism: Daucus carota subsp. sativus (assembly GCF_001625215.2). Classification (NCBI taxonomy): domain Eukaryota; kingdom Viridiplantae; phylum Streptophyta; class Magnoliopsida; order Apiales; family Apiaceae; genus Daucus; species Daucus carota. The sequence goes on along the minus strand of NC_030386.2, from coordinate 36,880,868 downwards.
ATGATTTTGTAGTCCTTTTTTTTGCCAACATGATTTTGTAGTCCTTTTTTTTTGCCAACATGATTTTGTAGTCCTATTTAAGAGGTAAATTTCTATCAGATAAATTATCGACAAACTTTTGAATATGTATTGTACTGCAATAAAAATAATTGAATACGTAATGTACCGCAATAAAAATATGTAGATTACAATAAGATGGTCAAAATGGGCTCCACTTTAATGAGGCGCCCAGCCTGTGTCTCAGCAGGCAAGGCTCACACCTCTATCAAGTTGGCCTGCCTTGCGCTATGCGAAGACAGTGAGCCTCGATGTGCGTGATATCATGTTACAAAGTTGCATGTCTATCTGGTATAGTTATGTGACAAATTAAAGTGAGGGTAAAGGTTTTAATATACACGCTGCAAACCAAGAATGGAAAGAACTTACTCAATTATGAAGCAGAAGAAAACCTACCTTTATAATCTTTTTTAAATGCTTCTCTCCAACTAAAGCCAGCTCTTGTAACATCAGTCTGTACATATATAAGCTTCGTCTCAGCCTGTCTTGTTTTTGTTTGAAGTATCTTGATCTCATAAAGATTATCTGAATCAGCAAAGAAAATAGAATATTGCAACTGCCATAATTTGTTGTCTCTTGCTGCCACATTCCACGATCTACAAATAAAATATTTAAAGTGGGTTATGCTGGCACCTGAGAATTCTGTTACTGCTTTAGTTATATAAGTGACCAGAGCTTTGTTTTCAAACTACTGTGGGTGTTAGTATGCATTATATAAAAAGAAATGGGTAACAGCGACAATAGATTATAAAATATACTGCAACCATGAATCAGAGTTAAACAGCAAATGTTGCAGAGAAGGAAATACCTGCTGACTGATGCAGCTGAAACTAAAGATCGCAAATCTAAATAACTAAAGATGTGCAGAAGCACATCCTCAGGAAGCTGGGCCATACCTGAAATAGAACCATACATAATAGATTAAGCAAAAAAAAAAATCCTTATTTTTTTATTAATTGTAAATGAAATATTTAATATTTTCTCCTACTCTACCTTGAATACAAATAAATTGTATTCAAACAATTTGGTATCCAATAACAAGGGCAACTTTATGTTTTCAATGTTAAGCTTTTCTATTCAAGATAACTACAAATGACACCCAAAAGCATAGAGAACCCAATCAACGGTTATAAGTTTCCAAAAATAAACGGAATAGGTTGATGTTCAAATAGCCAGCGGTATATTTACTAGTTTAAAACAGTCTATCAAATATGGCTCTAGTGTTCTATTGGATATAAAAACGTGATAATCACTTTCAAATTACCTCTGTAATAAATAAGTGAAGTAAACAATTAAGTAAAAATGCACTCTTTTGCACGGTTTGGTTCCACGTTTCATTTATCTCTATAAAGATGGCCACTTTTAAATTAGTATTTTGAAAAAAATGCCTACTGTCAGCTGCCCTTAACTAACAGAAATTAATCGAATATAGAGGCATACATTCTATCTGTTTCTCTGATTTTAGTCATTATTCCTATGATCCTATCTCGACTTCCACCTTGTTATATAATCTCTTATTTCAAACATTATTTCTAACTTCCACTACCTTCTAATTAACTAAGTCCCTTATTTTCGCAATCCCTTCCCATGTCATTTTCATTAATTCTTCTTTCCTTACTGTATTCTTCATCCCTAATTCATTCAATATCACCTACATATTCATCTAGCTAGTCTGTTGGAGACGATTCAGAATCAAAATATGAAGAAACCCGGGTTTCGAAACTTTAACAACTGACAGAGTGACTTGGGTTTATTCAAAAATTACTAAAATTTGAACCCGAAATTGTTTAATTTTTCTGTCTAAGCGGAAAAAAATGGAGATACTATTCTACATATTAGAATTCATAAAGTCTCAAGTTGGAATAATTATGAAACCATTTTTAAGTATGCATCTATTTATATGTATTAGTATGTAGGATGAGCTATATATTTGATAATTATTCTAGGATTTTACACTACTACACTCCAGTAATGGTAGTGACTATCTGGAAAAAGAGTTACTTTGAGAAAATTAGAGAGCAGAGATACCAAGATGAATATGTGTTAGTTTCAGCCACAAAAAATGCATTATACTTCACAACAAACTTGATAATGAAAAAGAGAACCTTCTCCTTGCTGCATCCCTTTCCATCGCCTCTTGTGAGCCACCATCGCAAGCTTAAACTCCTTTGCAGCCATACCCTTTTTTTGCTTTGGCAATACCGAATCTGCAGCCTGAAGGAGAAGATTAGCTGCTTCAACGGCAGATGATGCCTCCATTCTGAAAGGAATAACATTAAAAGATGTTACATTTTGTTTCCTGTGCCGTTTTTGGCTTCAGAAAAAAATGTTTGGACCAAAACTGCAAAATATTCCACAACAAATCCCACTCTGCCCGCTGTCTAAAAAATTTATATAATAAACCAAACACCTTATATCCCACTCGTTACTCGTAAGTAGGGAATGGGGAGTGTATGATATTCACAAATTTTATGTGCTTAGCCTTCTCATACAAAGAGAGGTTGTCTCTATTAAGGCCCCGTGGCATCACACATATATACTAGTAAAAAGGAATCACGGAGAAGATCTTATATATCGACAAGCACAAAATACTTTAAACTGTAGTTGTTTCTTCTACTCTCAATCACACTTTCTTAAATTTTGTAAGTGAATCAATCTGAAGCAAAATTAAGTTGATTATAGAGTCGTGAAGTTCATTCCGTCTTCAATCAGTAATATTTTGCAGTAACTTTGATTATGTATCTTTAATTCCTTGTCAATCTAGAGGAACCAAGCCTACACTGATGAGCAAAACTCACTAGTTTAGACCTAATAATCATCTCAGCAAGTTCCGAAATCACGACATCAATTCTAATTAAAGCATCAATATAAAGCAAACCCACATCGTAAAATCACTAAACCACATCAAGAACAAAAAAAATAAAATCAAAACTTTACACAAAAACGGCATAATTAAGCTTTGAATTAAAAAGGGGGAGTGGGATACTTACAGGGGGAGAGTTCGAAAGGCGAAAACGACGTCGTCGAAGAGGAGACGCTGAACAGATTTGGGGAGCTTGGAGTAAGCGAGCCTGAGAATTGAGGAAAGTTCTTTACAAGCCACGGAGTATTGGTGGCTTTTGCCCATTGATTCTCTTAATTTCAAGCTTTTGTATCTATCTGATACTTTCATTTTTTTTTTACCTTTTTCGTTCTTAACAGGAGGAGGAGGAGAAGAAGGTGATTGAGTTGATCAAAGAGATGAACACAAGAGTGTGTGACGGTTTGTGATTATTGCAGGTGGATGCGCTGCTGATTCATGAAACCGGGATCAATAAATTAAGTATTTTTTTTTTTTAAGGAAAATTAAGTATTATTTTATTCGTTACACTTTTACAAAATAATATAATGTAAATATTCGCATAGGTATATTTGATTAGAATTCTGAAAAAAATTATTAAATGAATGGGATACTGATTTAGATTTTAATAAATGTATCAAGAACTCGTTTCAAAGAAAAATTATATCAGAATTTAAGAAATTTAATTAGGGATTTGAATTATTGAAAAAAATTGAACGATATTTTGTCAGAATTTTAAATTATACTTAAAAAAATCCAATTATATTTGAGATCACTAAAATTTAATGATATTCGGATGTACATGATTTTTTTTGAATTTTATTAATTTATAAATTCTTTTTAGTGTTTTTCACGCTTTTTGAAATTACCCAATAATCTACGGAATTATAATATTATATTTGATATTTGATAATATATTATAAATTAAATTATTTTATACTAATTTTCTACATTTATATAATATTTTAAGCACCAATTTACATTAAAACCTATCTATAAAACAAATAAAAGAAAAAAAAATTAGATTTTATTAATTTAGATTGTAATATTAAATAATTTAATCAATAAATTAATGAAGATTATTTTAATTTATAAATATATTCATTCATGGAATCACCCAATCCATTTTTACCTAGGCAAGTTTGCGACCACAAATAAACTCTGTGCACAATAAAATCAGTCAAAATTACATTTCAGCAGCTGAAAATGACAAATCAAAGTTCTTTTTATTGACTCTAACTAGAACAAGGAAAAAAAAAAGTTTTTTTTTTGTATAACTGGTGTCGTTTTATTTTAAGTTGTATAATCTGGTGTGAAGTATCAGATTTTTGCATATACAAACAATTTGTAAATGTGGATTGCTGATTAATACATCTGTTAGCTGAACATTAGCAGGCCTTGTAGTAGCTAAATATCAGAAAATTTTACAATTTACAATGACACTAAAAGTAAACAACATCTGTATACAACAGTCAGTAACATATCAAGCTATCATCGGATGGTTCTACACAAAACATTGGCATATAATTTGTACACTACTTTGATATTAATTGGCATATAATTTGTACACTACTTTGATATTAAATCTTTTTACATCTTTCTAGCACCTCATACATATACCCTATAATTTTTTTTATGACATGCATGTCAGTAGCACCTGCACAGTGGAGCTTCCACAAGAGCTCAAATTCCCTGCAGAGCATTCAGATTTTCTGCATTCATGACACTGTTAACACTTTAAAGGAAGTAACTTAGTTGTTCCGTCTTCCTCGAACCTCCCTCTCCGTACAAATTATTCCACTGCTCCAGCTCACCCATTGATGCTCCCCCGGAAGAATAACTGGCAGCAACCTGTAAAAATTGCGATAAGCTTAAATTGAATAGAAGGCATTAAACGACAAGTACTGTTCTACTGCACGTCTGCGCTAAGTGACTGAGCTTAAGTGGATCATCTGTATAGATATATTTATATCTTTTATTAATTACTGACATGAAAAATTTGAATTAAAGAAGTATTGTAATAATATTTAAACATACAATTTCTTAACAAGACAAGATTTTTGATTTTTAAGTAATATTGTCTAGTTGATTTTCCTGTGAATAACTGAACCTTTTTAATTACCTGTTTCTTTGCTTGTTTCATGTCTTCCATGTTCAAAGGCCTCAGAGTGATTACTCTTTCAGTTTCTTCCTTTTTCTCTGAAGCATCATGCTCCGAATTCTTTCCTTCTGCTCTCCGCTTCCTTTCCTATAGATGCAATTGATTTTGTGACAATTAGTAAGGATCAAGAAGAAAAGCGAAACCAGAGAAGATAAAAGAGAGAATGTCAAGAGCTCAGATTAATAAACTTTACCATATCCTTCTCCCTCTCTTGCTTTATCAGCTCCCTCACGGGTCTATAAGCGGCTGTTGAACAAAAATTCTGTTTTTGATAGTTAATACTAGGTCTCGTATATGAATTGTAAAAAATCCAGCTCAGTTATAATGTCACAGAACACAAACCTTAAGATCACTTCCACTGTATCCTTCTGTCATAGTTGCAAGCTCCTTAAAGTCAAGTTCATCCACCTTTTCTTTCGACAAAAGTGTTCTCAGTATCTTTTCTCTGCTCTCTGCAGATGGCAGACCAACCATGATTCTGTTCACAAGAAAAATAACAAAGAAAATGTATGGTAAGCGGCAAGAAAATTGCAGTTGCAAAGTCCAAATATCCAGATATTTACTTGATCGTAAGGCATTATTTTCTAGATAGCGGACATTACCACGGTGGTAGTATCACGACACATACCTTCGCTCAAACCGCCTAATAATTGCTTCATCAAGGTCAAATGGCCTGTTTGTAGCAGCAAGAACAAGAATGCGCTCGCCAGATTTGGACAGGAGCCCATCCCAGTGTGTCATGAATTCATTTTTAATTTTCCGCATAGCCTCATGCTCACCAACTCTTGTTCGCTGCCCTAGCATGCTATCAACTTCATCCACAAATATAATAGTAGGTGAGACTTTTGCTGCTAGTGTAAACAGAGCTCTGACATTCTTTTCATCTTCCCCAAACCATTTTGAGGTGATGGTTGACATTGAAACATTGATAAAACTTGCTCCAGCTTCCCTGGCAATGGCTTTTGCCATCATAGTTTTTCCAGTACCAGGAGGTCCGAAGAGTAGAATGCCTCGACAAGGCTTGAGGAGCCCACCATTGAATAGGTCTGGTCTTCTAAGAGGAAGCATAACCAACTCCTGCAACGATTCTTTAGTTTCATCCAACGAACCAACATCATCAAATGTGACCCCAATTTCATTTGCTGGAATCACCTCTGGCCTTATACGCTTTTCAAATTCATTGTCAGGAACTTCCTGGTAGCACACATGACATGTTTAGAGTTTGACAAACAATGGCTTTAACTGAAAAACCATTTACTTTTATGTTTCTGCAATGGTGTTCTCGTAGTGAAGTGCGAAGGATAGTTCTAGAGAAGTAAAGTATCAACGAGTCATCCAACTAACTAATTTAGGAAACCAGTTTATATGTCTTACCATCTTTGGTGGAGCAGGATTTTCACTCTCTTTCTTTGCTGCAGGATTTGATTTGTCTACCTCAGTTTTACTTTCGATTGTTGGAATCTCAGGCTTTGATTCAGGAGGCATAGACCCTAGAATTTCTTCCACTAAAAGTCTCTAAGATTGAGAGAACAAATGAGCATGAGTGACTCAGTCTACTTAATAATTCGGTATAAACTAAGATTGTGCACAAAGGAAATCTAAAGCAAAAAAAGAATTGGCACCTTATTAGCTTCAGACTTTGTCTCCAACTTGACATTATCTTTGGCACTGATTTTTCCCTCCTGGAAGAAACTCAATCCGTGCGACAAACTTTGCCAGGGAAGAAAGGGTAAGTATATGAATTAGTAGGATGAACAAAAATAAATAAAAAAATTCAAGTGTCCGCCAACAGAAAAATTGTTATCTACCTCTGCGACGATATAAGGAGCCTTCCATTTCGGTAGTCTGGTTCTTTATTACTCATTAAATGGTAAGATATTGCTGACACCACAATTTCTTCAATGTAGTTACTGAGAACCATTGCATCTGCATGGCAGATTGTATTTAGGTCATCACATTCAAGATCATTTGCGGCAAGAACCTCTGCAATATGATTTTTGTTATCTTGAGACTGAACTGTTTTCATGTCTTCTTCTAATTGTGTTTTCCAGCTTACTAGGCGATTCTCATCTTCAGGTGGCTTTATATCAATGGTGTAAGGGAACAAATAAGTGAGTCGTTCATCAACTTCACTGCAATCATCATCTGATTCCAGCATCTTAGAACCAAGTAGTAAGACTGGTCCAGATAACTTCTTCAACATTGTATCAAACAAGTTGTATAGCCTCGGAGTTTGGAGAAGAAGCTTCTCGACATCCCTGATATACAGTATCACAGCTCTATTTTGAGAGACAGATATTAAAACCTGTGGTATAGTCGAGAAATTGTTTGTCAGCAATTCAGAGAGATACTTTTATGCTAAAATTGTAATAACACGTAAAAGTCCAAAATTAAACATAAAGTCAATAGATAAAATCATAAGTTGATCATAGCAATCAATAATCAACATAACTGATATGTACCTTGTAAAGAGACTGCAAGAAAACTTTTTCGTCAAAGGACAAGGTGCTGATGCGCTTTGAAGCACCTAAAAGCAGATAACTTTCAAGAAACAGTACATAATATTCTCTTAAGAAAAACTGAATTATTTAGGTCTATCATGATATGGCCTTTTTGCATCAATAACAAATATATAACTAGTAGGTATTTATATAAGTTTCTGATGTTCCACTTATAAAATGTGTCAAAATAAAGCTCTGCACAACTACCTGGATTTACAGAAGACTGGGTACTAAAGCTACTCAGATCCGAAGATCCAGAGGCATTCCTACGATGTCTTGGAGGAGCTTGACTGCCACCTTCCATACTCCTGGAAATTTATAGGACCTAAGTTTCAATAGCTGAATGTCAATGGTTCAACAAGTAAAAAGAGACTGGTTTACCATACCGCAGTTTAGCTTCCAGGTTACTGCTTTGCCTACTCAGTGTTCCTGCAGCAGAATTTAGTGAAGACTTTACAAAAAGGTTGTCTGGAAAAGTTTTTAGTGGAAGGACAAAATAGTGAAACTGAAATTAAGTTTCTGAACCAAATGAGTTCCCTGGCGAAAGAGTCAAATTATATTACAGACTTGACAATTGCAATGATTCACATAATAGAATGTAATTTTCAATTTCTGCAGCACATTATCCAGCAGTATGATGAACTACTATTAACAGAATAATGTAACATCAGAAACAGAAACCAATTTCTTAGCCAATGGATTATCTATCTATTGTTATCAAATTTATACTTGAGAGAACCTTTAGTCTATAGAACACCGGAATATATATTATATTAAATTCAGAAAAAAGGTTAGATAGGGTACCTTCCCTCTGTGGTGTTTTTGACCAGGAACCAAACAAGCCGGACATCTGTTCCAAAGCCATATCTGAGATGGATCTTTTTAAAGGCTGCAGAGAGCATAATATGATTCATATGTATCCACTTCAACTTTTATTTTGTAGGTGGAATGCAACATCAACGAATAAAAGCAACTAATTAGCTAGTGTGCATGTACAGATGATTTATCCACTCTACAACAGAGATTAATTCATTTTGGCTGATAAAATGTTTAAACTGAATGCAGAAAAGTAAATGCGGAAAGGGGAATATTACTTACACCTTCTTTCCTAGAAGTACCATACTTGCTTTGCATCTGTAGATTGACCCAGTTCAACGAATTAGAGTAATCATATATCAATGAACTAAACTGAAGAAATATTAGCTATTGTATAGACCTTCATAGAGAAGTCGGGCACATCTAACAACAGCAACTTCGCTTCAAAATAATGTGACAGGGCTTTTGCAAGCATTTGCTGGTAAAGTTCTAGAACAGAAGACATAAACAAGCAATAAAACCAAATCAGGCAGAAATTCGATTAATCTGTAACAATTAAATACAGAATCATATAGCATAATTATACCAGCAGTCCCTGTCAGCAATATGGCCCTGCTTGCAGGGGAGAGATTTCTGGTGTGCCTAGAAACATCCAGGTGTTTGAGATGAACATACGCTGCACTTGTTAGCAACATTCGTGTCCGCTCACTGTCAATTCCATCAACAAAACGAAATTAGAAGTTTATTCATATACAACAAGAACATTTTGCATCAAGAAACCTGGAAATCCCTGACAAGACTAATAATCCTATAAAAGCAAAAGACAATTGTGAACATTGTTTTCATCTAGATCAAAACTATATATTTTCAATTACGTTATGAATTTCAGAGACAATCGCATTGTGCAACACTGCAACATGATGAAGACAAGAAATCCAAAGTTATTTTCAACTACAAGAACCTACAAGCTATTTTCCAAACACGCCTAATAATGACATGAGTAATGCTACGTACCCTAAATTATGTTCCCAATTTTTTTTCCCCAAATGACATGGGAGAGAGATAGCTAATTTTAATTGAATAGTGTGAATGGAACCAATTATACGTTGCCAACTAGATTTGGGAAAAAACCAGAAACACTTTTTGGGTACCTAACATTTTCCTGATGACATTCACATATATTCATCTAGAGTTGTATAAATCTCTAATAAGCAAAACAAACAAAACTTGTTTCGCCAAAAGGTTGCAAGGAGGATTGCATAAGTTAAACTCAACAGATTATTATTTACAAAAGGTGAATACCGAAAAAATAAAATAAAATAAATCTGAAGTTTCGAAGTACAACCTGAGATAATAAGGAAAGTCCTCAAAGGTGACATTGCTTTCTTTGCCATCTTGAACTAACCGAGAAAGCTCGTGCTCAATCTGATCAGCGGTAGCTCCAGGGAGCGGCGCATTAGCTCCGGTCAATTTACTAACAGCTGGTCCTGAGGCCAAGCCAAGCCCTACCCCCACCCCTACGCTTAATGCTGATATAAGTAGATGCTTCTGCTCCATATCTTGCAAGTGTGATTTTTTTGTCACTTTCTTGATTCCATAATTTGTTTATGAAAAAACAAATACTTAAGATTTGAAACTAAAAGGAAAGGTGAAGAATGGGGTTTGTATTGGAGAGCGAGAGAAATGTGGATTGGTGCCGAACGAGACGGACAGGCTGAGAAGATCTGTTAATTGGTTTTCACTATTTTTTTGGAGAGCATGAATCCATTGTTTCCCATGTATCTGATATCTAAATATAGACTGATTGTGTTTGTGTGAATTATATGTCAGAGGATTGCTCTGTTGACTTCTTACTTTACCTTAACTGCAGAACTATAGACATGCATGCAGCTAAATGTACTCTTGTAACATGTCGGGTCGGAAATGAGATCGAAACCACTACCTGGTGCTGACCAATTTTTTTACGTTTTCTGGGAGTTGTTTGATTCATGGTTGATGAAAATCAAAATCTCATATCCATACATCATATATGGATTGGCAAAATTTTTATGTGATGAAAATTTTATTAAGATAAATCATTCTATCCACACTCTTTAGATTTCTTATATCCTCTTATCATTCCTCTTGTTCCTATTTCCAATTCTCATTCTCGCCAATCATCCGCCTCTTAATTCTCTACTTTTCCAGGCTTGCTAAATATACTAAAATTTTAAAATATTAAAATTAACTAACCTTACTACTTCTATTTACTTTACTTATTTTATTAAATTAAATATTAATGAGTCATATCAATGTCACGTATGAGAAAAAAATAAGAAACGGACCCAAAAAAAAAAAAAATTGCTCATCTCATGATGGCGTCGCCAGGTTTAATACATGAAAACTCAAAAAGTTCGGCTTCAGCCTCGTCCAAGAAATTTCGCAGAAAGGATCAGGCTGAAAAGACTCGGCCCAAATATGTTTAGGAAAAGAGACTTAAGTCAAATAGTCCAGTCACGGAATCACAGTCCAGCATCAAATAATATAGTAGCATGTTTCACCCTCACACTGAATTTCAATCTGATTCACGAATTTAAATTTGATTTATTTTTTCCGAAACCACTCCAACGGTTAATAATATTATTCCAAATTTGAATTACTAATTTCACAATCTTTTTAATATTAAAATGTTGTTATATTTTTATTATTTTTTGTTAATATTATTAAGACAAATTAATTAAGATTATAATACAATTAAAATGATGATTAATTATAAAATAAAATTCCTAGATTCAGAAGTTGAGATGGTTTCGAATGATGAAAATGAACAATTTCAATAATTTTTTAACCGTTAAAGAAAATTCAAAAGATAAAGATTTCTATCTTAAATTTCGAAATACTCTGATTGAGCATTTATCGGAAGAATATACCAATTTTGAGAATTAGTATCTTTAATTTATTTTTACGTAATACATTTCTATCCCAAATGGCAAATCTTTTAGACATCATCATCCTCATCCTTTGGGACAAAAAGAAGACTGGAATGGATATTCACGTTAGCACTGCCACTGATATCTTCCTAGGAATCTCCAAAATCTACTTTTCTCTCGACCAACATGATATCTTTTATTACTTTTTATTTATTATTATTATTTTACGAGGAAGTTAGGTCATGTGACGTAAATTGGTAAATTTTCTGATAAAAAAAAGGACTTCCAAAGTGTGCACGACGTAGTGCGCAGAAAACCAGAATGAACAATAAAAAGGTCGATAAAAATTAGGTTGTCACTTGTTTCCCTTTATCTAACTCACGGTCACACAAGGTTGCAAATCTAGTCACGTCCACTCTCACACTTGGTACCTAATTTTGAAGCTTTTGATTTTATTTTTTATAATCTTCTTTGGTGAATCATTTCATCTCCAACTTGAAAAGACAATTGCTTACGACTTTGAAATTTGAAGTATGTCATGATCATGGATCCAAGTGGTCCACCCCATCCATGAATGGTACAACAGCGATATGAAATCAAGTGAGGATTCGTTACGGTGGTATATATGCATGCTAATCAATTTTTTTTTTTATTTTTTTTTTCTTTTTTGAAGTTTGCTAATCAATTTTCACGATGTAAGAGATACGCTAGACCTATGTTGTATTTGGGGATGGAGGCGGAATTTTTTTAGAAGATCCAAACACAAATGAAATTTTCGGCCGATCAAAACTTAAATTGAGATGTTGCTAATAAAGACGGATATGAAATATATATTTTGGAGAATTTGGACATGCATCATGAAAAATCTAGACCTTGTGAAATTTAATATTCTGGATGAGGCGAAATTGCGGATAAAAGCTTAAGCAGCTAGGCATGTCATCTGTAGAAACATATACAACCAGCGAGAAATATATTACAGTAGAATTATCATAAAATTCTGTTACTTCTCCATACATATATGTAAAAAGGCATATACATGTTTGTTCAATAATTGTATATGATATTTAATTTCAATCGTATATGCAATTTCAATCACATCTCCTCAGTCGAATTTCTTATTATCATTTCGAATTTGTATCAATTTAAATGCAATTTTAATTGTATGTACTCACTCATATCTCTTGATTAATTTTGAATCTTTTTAATCGTCAAAATATTGACTATTTTCGTTAAATAACAAAAATATTGATTAGTTTCTCGTGAAATAATTAATTTATTTATTTTATAATTTTTATATTGTATTAATTTAAGTAAGCAAGTACAATAAATAAAAATAGCGCATGTTATAGATAGACTGAGATAGAGTTTAGAAACTAAACTTATTAAATTTATAAAATAAAACAATTGTTTTCGATGGTCTCGTAACCTTGATCTGGAAATATAAATCCTGTCGCCAACGACATTTTTGAGACTGACATTGCAATGCATACGAATATATACACACAAATGCACGAAATCAGATTCGTACCGCGTGTGTCCTGTTTTTTTAGATGTCCCTCCATTCTCATCCCATGCTTTGATGTTACGTCGCAAGTCGACAAATTAAATTTTGTAAAAGAATTTTATTCCGACTCCACAGACACAAAATTGACGTCCATTCATTCATCCGTAAACGTGTCAAAGCCAAAAATTTTCACCCACAAATTTCTATATGTACGTCTCCAAGCTTTCGGTGGGTGTTATGCTGCAACGTTCTTCTGGTCTCATTAAACATTTTTATGGGGAACATCTCTTTTTACGTAGATTAACCTTAGCTTTGATTAGTAAATTTAATCAGAACTTAACTACCAAACACTACCAATCAGAACTTTATCAAAGCAACTTTATTGTGAAAACGTTTATTAAATAAATATTAATTTATATATTTATGAGCTTATTTACTAACCGTTGGTGTGGTGTGTTTTGATTAAGTATCAAATTTATTAAATAAATATTAATTTATATATTTATGAGCTTATTTACAACCTATTTATCAATGTGACTAATTATCTCCCGTTATTCGTTACGATTTCTGAATAAATCCAAACTACTCTTTTCACGTGTAAACTATATATTGTAACTAGATACACATAATAGGTAAGTTTATTAATTATTGTTTAATATTCAGAAAATAAATAAGCTTGGTAATTATTTTAATACTTCTTTAAGATGTAATTTCACAAATTATTAAGAAAGTTTTTTAAAATGAATTATGAAATTATATCTTATATGCATTTTAAATGAGTGTCAAAAATAAAAAATGATAAAAATAATATGGATGAAAGTAGAACTCCTGTGTCCCTCAGTTGGTTACATCGGGACGAAAACTCGCACGCATTGTAATACTCTTATAAAGATTGTTTGACAAATCGTTATATATATATATATATATTTTTGAATAAAAGTTTAGATATTAAATTTTTATACAAATATAGATTGTTTTAAAAAATTATAAATCTATATTTCATATACGTGAACAAGTAAAATTTTTTTAAAAATGAGAGGGATCGAGATCATCGTTTATCGGGTTTTAACCTTTTTACCGAAAATTTTAGAAGTTTTGAGATGCTTTTTCACCTGTCTCTTTGAAAGCGAGATATACGCCGGTATTTTTTGTCGGGTAGGTATCGATCAAGGCTGGCGTGCTGTGCTGTATCTCTATTTCTAGTTCTCTGCTTAATCTTCTTGCTTTTATACACAGCTGTCAGCTGTCCCATTCCGTGTATTTCAAATTTTGAACACCCGTATCTTGTGTTTTATTATTTTATACTTTATTACTATATTTTGGGACTTTCTTCAGAAATTAAAAATTAAAATGTGTTAAAAATTAAAAGTAAATATTAAAAATTCCATCGTATATCACAAGATAAAAAATAGATACTATATTTACATATATATATGAAGAAAAGAATAAAATAATGTTCTTCACGATTATTATAAACTAATTAACTCGTTTTAAGAAGACAACGTACAAACATTCCATTAATCTAGATATGTATCAATGTATGCAAAACGGCTGCGGTTTTGTCGCATCTCTACGACTAATACGCCGTCACAAATGACAGATCAATTATCACTCATTATTTATTCAACATTTTACTGTAATTGTTTAATATTATTTCAAATATTTCGGAGCTGTACGGAAATGACATCTTAAAATAGCCAACCAAAAAACATTTAGTATTAAATTTAAAGTAAAATTCAAAAGATTTGGTCAAGTAGATGAGAATTCCTATACGTTGTTGACCCATATAATTAGGACATGTGCTAGCTGGATCCAAGCCTATATTTATCACTACCCAGCTTATTTTTTGTTGAGATTTCTATTTTTTTCACGTTTTTTCCAACATAAATCCCAAAAATAATAGGAATTTTTTCCTAACAACTATAATTAGTCTTTTTTTTTTTCTTTGACAAAAATTAATTTCTAACTAATTTAGTGCGTGTGTTTGTGAGGAGAACAGATGATGAGGTTATGAAACAAGTTAGATGTTTCCATTAAAATAATAATATTTGGCTTATTCCCAGTTGTGTGTTGACTGGATAAGTCATTTTCACATAATGCAGCTGCATTTTGTCCATGAATGCACAATTCTACATGCACTGTTTGCATAACGTTTCCTATATATACACATACAGCTCTGCTTTCCTTTTTTCATTCAAGATTTTAGGAGTATATGCAACGTTTTCTTTGCATACTCCCCTTCATTTTGCTTTTTATTAAGCTCTCGTTCTGGGTTTAAGTTTTCAATAATAAAGACCTGCCGCTCTTCACTCTATAGTTCTTCAAGGTATGGATTGGTTTCGCATTTTTGTTGTGATTTTATTGTTTTGCATGTTTGATGATTGATTCGTGCATGGGAGAGTCTTGTGCACGGGATATGACGTGACGGGTTTTGAATATGTCGAATTATAGTTGATATGTTTTTTTCTTGATATTTAACTCGTTGTTGGATGTTATGCCTTTGGAAATTTTCTAAAATGATGTGACTTGATTGCCGAAGATAGATTGTCCATTATTCATGATTTAGTTGCTGATATGAAATGAGTAAAGATCTTTAATCAAATTTATGTCAACTGATTATTTGCAAATTGAGGTAATGAATGAACTGATAAAATCTATGATATCATTTGGCTGTGTTTGTACTAAAGAAGAACCTTTTGATCTTGCATTCTATCATGGTGAGAAATAAAAAAGAATGCTGCTACTTATCTGATCATCTCGAATGCTTTATGTGTTCAAAAGCTGTAGAAAAGATCCCTCACAACAGGAATTAACATACATATGTATTTAACAGTTCTAGGTTTTATTCAATTTCAAGCATTAGACATTTCCGTTTAGTTTTTGCAAGTGCTCAATCTGAAAAAAATGTTCAACTGCAGAAATATAATTAAGCTGCACTATGGAAGACAATAAAAACATGAGTTTGGGAAAGGACACTCCTGAATCACTTCCACCACTCATCGAGCGTATATCTTCTCAAGATTTGGACTGTTTTGATACTGTGAATCGAGGCGTTGTATTGGACAGTCATATGGTCAGCCCCACGCCCGCTGTAAGTTAACATGTTCTTCAATTATGATTTTCCATATTCTTCATCAGGACCAAATATTTACGAGCATTTTAGATTTGTTAATGCTTTTCGAAATTCATGTAGAATGTCATATTTATATTGATGGATGAAGAAGTCGGAATTTTCACATTAATGGGATACTCTGAGGAGTGATATGCATATAATTGTAGCTCTATATATATGATTATCTGCCAATCAAGCTGTTCTATACATTTCGTTATGGTACGTTTGACTCTTAGTTGTCTTCACTTTTGTGCTTTGTGAGGTCTGTTAGAACGATCTTCAGCATTAGTAGAACGTCCTTGCTGAAGCCTAGAGAATAACACTTTCAGAAAACAGAACAACGTTTCACTTTAGTTTGATGTTTTCTTGTCAATTTAATCTTCAGTGGTTTGTATCCTGAATTTAAAAGTATCATAATCAGCCCTCCACAGCTTCAATAGTAAACCTATGTAGTTAGAGGACATGCACGCGAGGAGTGATTTATAGACTTATAGTTGATCTGAACTTACTAGTTGAGAGTGAGGGAATATTAACATAATGTCATTCTGAGGATATTGACGCGAACTGCTAGAATCTCTGCACAAAACCTCAGTATTGTCATTAGTCACAATACCTGTTCCTTAAGCTGGTTGAATCTCGGACTCTATAATATAGAACATTTCATAAAGACTGAAGTTTATAGCGCAACTATATTTTAATTAATAAATAATAAGTCTTTCATTCGTTCCTAGTGATTTTCCCTTTGCATCCAGGTTAATATCTCAGATACGCTTGTTGGTTATAACTGATATGACCTTTGCTTGCAATTTAGCCCTTTTGAGCGTGTTATATTTGTTAGAACATTACTGTCCTAAAATGGCTAGTAGCATCTATGTGGATGGTGCAAAACTGTTCTTTTATCTACTTTTCATCACTTCATTACCATTGTATGTTGGATTGACATTTATATTATGTATCACTAGGAAACAAAGATAGGTGAAGTCGAGGTCGAGAACAGTGGTGCTGAGTCCCACCAGAGAACACATTCGGTTTCCATCAGCATGCCACTTTCTCCAATGGAAGTTCATTTGGAGGGAAAAAAAAGAGTTCTCTTCAGAGATGATTGTGAAACAATTTCCAGCAGTGGTGTTTCACTTTCTCGGCTTTCAACCAATAATCCTCACCCCAAAATTCCAAAGTTTCATTCCCAACCATTGCCAAAAGGTACCGCAGTAAGTGATGCAATTGCAAGTGGCAAACTTCCTGCGCGCCCAGTTCGCTCCCTGAAAAACCCCGTGGGTGGAAATTTATCAGATAAAAGATACAATTCTTTCAAGACATGGTCTGGAAAACTTGAAAGACAATTGTCACATCTGCGTGGAAGGGTGGATGAGACGGAAGTAGACCCTCCACAAAAAAATGAAATGGAGAATATACCTGTGCACCGATACTTTGATGCCTTGGAAGGACCAGAGTTAGATACTCTAAAGGTACGTAAAAGCTTCTGCTGATCTTTTTCCAATTCACTCGCGCCCACTCAGTATAGTTGACATTTTGTATTTCACAATATCACAATTTGTTGATCTACTTGTTAAGACTAAAATCCAGGAACTTTACATAGGTATCAAATAATACACGTTTCCTTTCACAGGGATCAATAACCTTAATGTTGCATGTCACAATTTGCAAATCTACTTGTCAAACTTAAACCAAACTTTATATAGGGATTAAATGATACATTTTCTTTTCACAAGAATTTATAACCTTGATGATAATGTGTTGAATTTGTTGTACCTTCGTCTAATTTACAGCCTTCAGAGGAGATACTGCTTCCAGAGGACAAACTATGGCCATTTCTTCTTCGTTATCCGATTTCTTCATTTGGATTGTGCCTTGGTATCAGCAGCCAAGCCATAATGTGGAAAAATTTAGCTACAAGCACTTCTATGGATTTCCTCCATGTAAGCCTGAAAGTAAATCTCCTTCTGTGGATCTTATCCATTGCTATTTTTTGCGTGGTCGCTTTCATCTACATTCTGAAGATCGTATTCTACTTCGAGGCTGTTCGTCGTGAGTACTACCATCCTATACGTGTAAACTTCTTTTTTGCTCCATGGATAGCCTTGTTGTTCTTAGCTCTTGGAGTTCCGCCTTCTGTAACCAAAGATCTGCATGCTGCTCTGTGGTACGTCCTAATGACACCTATCTTAATACTCGAGCTTAAGATATATGGACAATGGATGTCGGGAGGACAGAGACGACTTTCAAAGGTGGCCAATCCCTCAAACCATCTCTCAGTTGTTGGTAATTTTGTGGGCGCATTACTGGGTGCATCTATGGGGCTAAAAGAAGGCCCAATCTTCTTTTTTGCCGTAGGACTAGCTCACTACACAGTCCTGTTTGTTACCCTTTACCAAAGGCTCCCAACGAATGAAACACTCCCAAAGGAACTCCACCCTGTGTTCTTTCTTTTTGTTGCTGCGCCTAGTGTTGCTTCTATGGCATGGGCAAAAATTCAAGGATCATTTGATTTTGGGTCGAGGATTGCATTCTTCATTGCTTTGTTTCTTTACTTCTCATTGGTTAGTTCTCTTGCCTGTTTAAACAATGATCCTCTGCTGACATTAATTTTGGTTGATTTTAACAAGCCGGATCATAGCTTCTAAACTAACTCCTTACATTTAAAACTAATGAACTTGCTCAGTTTTACTGTATCAAAATATGATGGCTAATAGTCCTTCCCTCGGTTTTCTTCTGCAGGCTGTTCGAGTTAATTTCTTCAGAGGATTCAGGTAAACTTAACTCTATGGACTTTATTACTCATAAAATACATAACTCTTTTATAATTCCAGTGTCTGAGCTTAAAATTCCATTGATATATATAGGTTTTCATTGGCTTGGTGGGCCTACACTTTCCCAATGACTGGTGCTGCCATTGCAACTCTTCGGTACTCAATGGAGGTCCCAAATGTATTAACCAAATCCCTGTCTGTCATGCTCTGTATCATCTCAACAGTCACAGTGTTTTCCCTGCTCCTCACAACAATTTTCCATGCTTTCGTGCGCCGAGACCTTTTCCCTAATGACATTGCAATTGCTATTAGTGACAAAAGGCCTAAAACAGTCCGAAAATGGTACCACCGGAGATCTGGAAGCTCAGATAATAAAGACCATTACCTCAAGTTTACAGACTCAAATGACAAAGACATCGAGGCCTGTGTAAAATCTTCGATCCCCGAAAACAATGAGGAGAATAAAACTGTTACACCTTTCTGAAACAACTATTTCATTGCAATGCAATGTATGAAAAAGAAGGTTCTTATAATCTACGCATCCAAGACAAGAGCTAAACGCGGTGTGAGACCATCTTTACTGCTAAGACAAGAGAGGAACTTGGTTTTACAGCTCTCGAAGTTCCAGTGACGTTGTACAAGGCGTATAGAATGCAAAGATTAATACCAGAAAACCTCTGAGAGATTAGTGTCCATGGTTTAGGCTTCTGAGTAAAACCAAGCTTTCATCTGCACTCAATATAAATAATTATAGCTCAGAACTTGAAATGCAAGCCTGTGTATTGTAAATGTTCATCTGAGCACTTGGAGTTTAATAAAATCCCTTTTGATTTAAATAATTAAATAAAATATGCACAATATTATAGCCTCAAAAATCTCTTGATGTGGAAGAACATAATTATGTCGTCTTCTTTTTTAGTATTGAGATTGCATATTTGGTAGAACCATGGTCTTGCATCATTATTGTATCTCCATTGCTTGCAAATCTTGTCCCTCCATGGATATAAAATTATGCATTGAATCAACCATTATACAAACAAACTCTAGCTACTCCATCAGACAACAAAAATCATTAGTTGCATGCACAACATATTATGCTTAAACTTGCTTATGATCATCATAACATTTCAAACATTTAAAAGTGAGCGAGAATAACGATCTTAGTTTTTTAATACGAATTTTCTATGGTGTGCCCATGGGCACATAATAGTCACTAACTCTCATGAGAATACTAACTTTTGATTGGTGGATGAATATTAAATGTTGATGCCCCCTGCATTCACACCAATTCCACCAATCAAATTAAGCCATTTTCATGAGAGTTGGTGCTTAGCATGTGCCCATGGGCACACACTAGAAAAACCGTTTTTAATATCATAGCTTTAAGGTGACAAGCTGTTCATAATAAGTGTGATAAATTACAATGCAACAATCATTTGTCAGGAACCCGAATATATGTATATGTGCATATGTACAAGAGAACCTCATTTATAAGTACGTATGATAAGATATGATACAACAATTATCTGTTACGGATACGGAGTCATGCATATGTGCTCATGTATCAGAGAACTTAACATACCAAACTACGTGGGTGTTTGGCACGGGCTTATAAGCCCGGCTTCTGAATTATAAGTTAGAAGCAGTGCATGTCATTCAATCAGTTTCTACTTTTACCCCCAAACTTATTCACAAATTTCAATACAATCATTGAGAGGAAAA
This sequence comes from Daucus carota subsp. sativus, assembly GCF_001625215.2. Classification (NCBI taxonomy): domain Eukaryota; kingdom Viridiplantae; phylum Streptophyta; class Magnoliopsida; order Apiales; family Apiaceae; genus Daucus; species Daucus carota. The sequence goes on along the minus strand of NC_030386.2, from coordinate 36,860,476 downwards.
CTTGAGCCCAAGGCCCACCCTCATGTACACCTTTTCCACATCTTCTTCTTCCCATACAACACCCTACTTTTTGTCTTGAGATAGCGTTCATATGCCCTCGCATAGTTGCATGTATGTAGTCACAGACAAAAAGCCTAAAAAACGCGGTTGACATCGACAATAAAGAAAATGTTGGTTCTACGAATATGTAACGAGACTACAAACTTTCTTGTCGAATTAAATGTCGAAAGACCCGTAACTGTTTCCTGTCCTGTTTGTAAACTGGCCTTGTTGGTATGTGCGAATGCCAAGTCTTTGCTTCAACTTAAGGAACGGCATAATTGAAGGGCATTTGTCTGGGGTCTCGTACTGTTCCTCATTTTTCAAACATTCCATCTTCATTTTAATTCATTTAGTTTTTGCTACACTCGTGCGATATTTATCATCTAAATTCATTCCATCTTGCTCTATTATAGGACGACTCGTTTTTTGCATCTGTGTCAGTGTTACAGCTCATGTCCTTCCCACTTTCTAGCATCTACATTCAGTGCTTTCTAAGATATTTTGCTCACGTCTTAGTTTTAAATCGGTTTCTACATTTTTTTAGTTTAGAATAAGAAACAATTTTAAATCACTGATCTAAAGCATAGAGTTGCTCTAAAACCTTCCGTTTAGTGATACTTTATTTTGTTAAATTATGTTTTTTTTTTTTTTGTTAAAGTGACACATGAAGTATAAGGGAAGAGTCCTGTATACAGACATTGAAATTATTAAAAATGAATTTCTAATTTCGAGTCAATCGGGTAATTTTCGAGTCATTTTCGGATTTTTCTGTCTCGGAACATCGGATTTCGGGTCGTGTGAGATTGCCGCATCATCACTACGTAACGTGATTGGTAGAAATATTTGAGGACATCTTTGTATTTATATACGTAGCTAAAGCAACAAAATTAAGAAAATGATAGACATAATAATACTCGATATTCATATCCTAAAGGAACACAAAAATAAAAGACAAGAAGAAGTATAAAGCCATCTCCAGCAGTTGTGATCCAAAAAGTCAAATTTGGATCTGATCCAAATTCTGATCCAAATATCTGATCAACTTGATCAACTCCAGCAGTGTGATCCAAATTCTGATCCAAATTACTTTTTGTATTTATATTACATAAATTTTATATTAAAATTAAACTATATAATCTCAAATTCTGATCCAAATTACTTTTTGTATTTATATTACATAAATTTTATATTAAAATTAAACTATATAATCTCAAATTTGATTTTTAATCATTATTGACTACTTATATTATACTTAATTAAATAATTTAATTATTTTTTAACATCGATCAAAGTATCTCAAAATTAAGAACATGAAGATGAAACTCAAGGATCTCAAAATGACATGATAGCTACGTATAATGTTTTGTTTATCTCGGAGGAAACGGAAATAATCTGTTCGACTAAATCAAATTTTATATTTATTGTACTGTTTTCTAGTCATTTCCCGGTATTGTAATTGTATTTTATGCATTTTATGTACCTTTTATTTTATGCATGTAATGTACTCTTTTTTTTAATTTCAAAGAAATTTACTTTCCTATTATTCTAAGTTTTACTAAAACATTAATTTTATTAATTATTAATTATAAACTATTATTAATTAAATATTAATAATCACAAAATAATTTTAAGTCCGATAAACAAAATAACAAAATCATTATTTTATAATAAAGTAGGTGATCCAAATTTGGATCAGTGAACAGTGCTGATCCAAATTTGGATCACTACTATTCACTGATCCAAATTTGGATCACTGTTGGAGGAGAAGATCACTGCTGGGTTTGCCCTAAGGAGAAGACAAATGCTTAATTATACATTAGTATTGTGATCGTACCTATTGTCTTTCTGTCTGTGTTTCGCAACATGAAATAAATGCTGACAAACTTAACATTCTTATCTCCTAGCTGGGAGCTCTAAATAGCGTGTTTATGATTGAATAACATGGTAGGTTTACTCACTCGTCTAAACAGCATTCTACTGTTTCTGTTGGACTTCCACAACTAGTGGGTCATCTTTGTGGGCCTTGGGTTTGGGCCCTTTTCTATTATGTACATTCCTTTTGTAAGTTGTAACACTCTTACATGAAATCAATTGATGATCTACCTTCAATTATATGTATAATTATTGAAATGCGTTATTTTTAAATGATATTTTTATTTATAATACTCACCTTTTTTTTGAATAAAAAAAAGTGATCATTATAAATAAAGATATATCATTTAAAATTAACGTATTTCAATAATAATGGTCACTTAGGTGCCGTTTGGGTGAGTTTAAAATAAATATTTTTTGCTTAAAATAAAAAAATGAAGTAGGATTCATAAGCAAGTTAAGACTTATAAGTGATTAAAGTGTTTGGGAAAGAAAGTATAAGTCATGAAACAAAAGCTAGTATTCTTAACTTCAGTGCTTCTTGACTTTTTACACAAACAGTACGAATAAGTGCTTATAACTTAAAAACAAGTGTTTGCCAAACACCACCTTAATATTATTACTGGTTTTATAATGTTATTGTTGGGTAAGTAAATTAGGAAAAAATAAAAAAATATTAAAAAAATAGAATTAACATGATGAAATTTATTAATATTTAATTAAAAAAAATATTTTAAAAGATAAAACCTGATGAAACTAGGGTACATTATGAAGTGATCAATATGTTTGTATATTTATTAAAGTGGTGGGCACTGATATTATATATGAGTATCAATTTTGTTAGAAACAGTGAAACATAAATTGGTCGTATATAACCTAAATTTGGCCATGAACAAGCGCAAATTAAGCTGCCTGCAATTAAGCAAATGTGTCTGTAGATGGAATTGGGTATCTGCCTGTCTCCGCTAATTGCCATTTAAAGAGCTACAGTTGCAGATGTGATGTCTGACGTAATTTAATTTAGTTAACCATTCGGGCATGGGCTTATTTTTTTGGTTGGACCAACAATCTAATATCAATATAAATTATTGCTCATTTAAAAAAAAAATTAATATATATATATATATATATATATATAAATTAGTGCTAAATCTTAGTAGGAATCTTTAGTGATAAGATGAAATCTTTAGTGAATTTAATAAGTTGAAGATAGGATTGGTAACTTCTTATATATGATGGAATTTATATCTAGATTTTTAAATATTAACTAAATTATTATTAAAGATTACAAAATATTATTGAAATTTTGTTAACATATACTCCCTCCGTCCCAGTGAGTTATATACATTGGGATTGGACACACAGACCAAGAAAAAATGTAAGAAATGAGTAAAGTTAAATGAAAAGTGGGTAAAGTGGTGGGACCCACATATTTTTTAATAATAGATTTGAGGTAGTGGAGGAAAGTAGTGGGTGTAATAGTGTTTTTATTATTATAGAATAGAGATAGTGGGAGAATGTAGTGGGTGGAGTAGTGTTTTATATTATGAAAAGTTGCTATTTTAGGAATGTATAGAAATGATGGGACATCCCAAAAGGAAACTGTATAGAATTGATTGGGACGAAAGGAGTATACAAGTTAAATAAGTTGAATGGTCATATAAAATTGGGTTAGTTCGGGAAAAACCGGCTCTCTCTGTTTATTTTAATATTTGATGTTTGACTTATTGACAAAATAGAAATCTGATTGCTGTTATTTTTGAATTTTGGTTGAGAATAAGAATACTAATATATCACTTTTATTCAGTAAAAATTAAAAATTAATATTCTAATGCAATCAAAGCTCCTAAATATGGGTGTCAGACGTCAAATATGAAAAAACAAAGAAAGCAATATATTTTATTTGAAAAATATTATTTATAAAAATATTTTATATAAAAACTACTACAATTTTAACACAGCTAAATTCAAAAGAATTTTTGTCAATATTGCATGGAGAAGGAAAAAAGGGCGAGAAATAAAGACCATACTCAAAGGACAAGATAAGGAGATCCCATGCTGTCCGAAGACAGCACGGATTGGTAATTCACATGGTGGTCCTGTAGCAAGCAAGCAGGGGATGTGTACAATTTGACGTGAGAAAGCTTCCATTACATGAAAGCCAGAAACTCAAATAAAATCCTACTCATTCTACTCAATTCATTATATATGTATGGTCCCTTTTCACTAATATTGGTATTATGCATTTCCTAGCTAGTTAGCTTAAGACAAGATGATGAGTACTAGAGGCAACAAAACCTAGATTAGGATACAACACTCAACATGCTGTCTTCAAAGATTATTAGCATCACTACACTCTCACATTCTTACAGCACATAATCAATAAAAAAGATTTCTCTTCATGAAATTTGTGTTGAGGGATGTGTGGAAGACGGTTGGAATATCCAGTACTCCCTTCACTTTTTAGTTTTTAATACGAGATATTTATATTTTTTGACACATATTTTCAAGTTTTTGACATAGAAATCATTATTTTCAATTAATTTTTTTGAATAGAAATTTTGATTATAAATTTTATGCATAAAAAAATTAAAATTAATAACTTTGATTACAAAGTCAAAGCAACTACTTCCTCTCTTTGGATACGATAGTCTATTAATTTTTTTCCCCACATTTTTAAAAATTTTGACCGCACATTTATATTTATTATTTTTAATTTTTTTGGGAATAAAATTTAAACACTATATTTTTATTCACAAAATATTTTAAAAATAATATTTTTAAGCATGTCATCAAATCTCTAGAAAATACGCGGAGTAAAAATTAAGCAACCAACACACGACCCATAGTTCTAACAGCGAATGCAGATGGTGATGACGGGGAGGAAGTCGTTCCAGCCATAATCTAACAGCTCAAAAAAGCTTCTTTTGCGTAGTAGTTCAACAGTCTCATTAGGGTTTTTAGCATGCATGCAGTTTTGTTTTATTCTAGATAGCTTTTGGATGGAGGCGCCTTAATGGCTATTGGGATGTGCAGTAGTTTTATATGCTCTAGGTACTTAATCATAGCTTCTCGTCAGCTTTGCCTGGCCTTTCTGTATTCTATTCCCCAATCAATGAAATTCTCTTGCTTTTCAAAAAAAAACACACGACCCAAGTTCTGTCACTGGACAGTTCCCCGGCAAATGGCTTTGGTGGTCCTTTATTTGACACTTGAGTTGTCTCAAACTTGTCAAGGAACAAATTTCTAGCTCATCTCATCAAACTCCGCTTCTAATCGGTTCGCTAGAGCCAAAGGGTTGCGATGGAAAATATATCATACATCGCTTGTAGCAAATGGAAGAAAGAAAGCTTTCTAAACACAAACTTTCAATTAATCATAAAGAAATTCAACGTAAACGTGAAAAAAGTTATCTTTTGGCTGCTTCATCAAGGAGTTCTTCAATCAGTGCTAAATATAAATGAGACAGTTGAAAACTCAACATGGCTGATCAAAACAAACAAAAGCAACAGTAAAAGTACCTCATGTGTTTCAGTTTCACAAACATGGAAGCCCAGAGGCAAAAATTAATAATGCAGATACTCATGATTATAAATCATTTTAACTAGTTTTTATAACATGCCATGCATGATTGACAAGCTAGATGCTAGATATGATATCTCGGATTTGAACCGAAAAGTCGAACAACACAGATAAATTAATTTATCGAAAATTCTTATAAAAAAAGATGAAAATTCATAATTAAAAGGGAACAGACAAGAAGAACAAAATAACTTGAAACACAAAGCTTCCATTTTGTGACCACTTCTTCAGCTCCTCAGCAATATGAAATACTCTCTAATCTACATACCAACTGTTCTTTTGCAATGGAGCACAGCTTCCTGAATGGAACTCTCCGAGTCACAGGACATCCGATAAGTATCAGCTGAGTAAGCTACGCTGGCTCGCGGTGATGTTGAAGCAGAACAGTCCCAATTTCTTTCTCCATGCATCCGTGAAGTGAACGTCCCAACTCTGGAGCCTGATCTTCGGCCTCTGACTCTTTGGCAAAGTGGCCTAATTAAATTCACGTACTTCTGAAATATTTTCTTTGTCAGCTTCCGGCACTTCCTCAATGATGAGCACCGAATCCTGGTCCCTGGCTTCAACTTCTCTGAGGAAAACAAAGGGCACTGTAAATTTTTAGTCGAATCAGAAGCATGATCATGTGCGTCCGCCTTTAATTGTTTGACAAAAAAAGGCATCAGCAGACCATTGGAAATCATCTCATCAGCATGAACAAGAGTGACAGGAGCCTGTGATATCGGAAAATTAAATTCCTGAGAAACTCTAATGAACCTATTCGAGGAAGACAAATTCGGGTCTATCTCAATGAACAAAGCTTCATCATATATATCAAGTGAAGCCCGGAAAGAATGTCCCGGGCTCTCAAAAGATGGCTTCAAGTTTGCTAACCAACTATAAGAAAAGCTCTCAATAGACAGAGTTTGAGATGTTTCCATAATGTGCAAGAGTTTGTATAGTATAAGATAATAAGAAAGAATATGAAAATTAAATGCATTCCTATAAGAAGCATATCTGTATTATATATAGACAAATAAAATTGGGAATCTATCTACATTTGCATTGCTATCCTCCCTAGCAATCATGTATGTGGTTGCATGAATACAGACAACAATAATAAAAAATTGACAAGAAAAGGAAAAGGAAAACAGAAAGAGAGATGTGAACCCCACAGACTCTCTAATGTATTGTTACATCCTCAGTTTAACTCAGTATCCTTTTCAGGCCTGTATAAAAAATATAGTGTCCCTTTGTACTTGATGAAACAACATTATAACAAAAGCTTGAAACAATCCTAGGTACTTGTGAATTATAACAAAGGGTTGATAATTACAATCATGCTTTCATACTTCTTTTGCATGGCCTTGGCATTTTAAGCAATGCAGACCAGAGGTTGATTTTGCATTGCTTTTTAATCCTGCAGGTCTATTATAATTTCATGACATCTAAAGAAATATCAAATAATTCAACCCTGTATAGCTGCTCATGTTTCAATGAAAACTTCAAGATATCTATATTTAGTTTCTACTGGTAAAATCCAACATAGAGAACTAATGGAATAAACATGGAGAACGCGGATGGACATGAACATCACAACCTTTATATAACGCCAACGCTATCGATGACAGACACAATTAGTAAAAGGGAAGATGTCTGAAATCTAAGAAATAAAATATCAGTCATTGCTTGGTAAGGAAACTTCAGTCATTTCCATCCACCAGCTGCCTTAGTGGTGGCAAGCTGAACTTTAGATCTCAAACAAGGTGATCTCATTTTCAGACAGAAGTTTAAATTATCTTTTATCCGCAGAACAATCTAAAGAAACGAAAGTAGAAGACACTGGTCCCATAATTGTCGGAGAAAGATACGGACTTGAGCATAGGTTTCAGGAGCAAACACCAAAACAAGAAAATGACTTGCAACCAAATGGTCCTCCCTAATGTCCCCTTAAACAATTGTAAAGTATTCAGAAATTCATTTTATACAGAAAGATAGTATTCTATTGAGCAATACTCTAACTAACTAGGTTGCAGAGAGAATGTTTTTTTAGTTTACAGTAACTTATGACGGTGTGGTTTCACTAGCTGTGCAGACTGTTATAGATTGTGGAATGACTTATTACTTATCAGGCATGCAGAAAGTTGCTAAATACTGTAATAAACATATCCAATAGTATCTTTATAAAAATTGATGACAATATAATAACTAACCACTAGACACTTACAAAACAATTTTTAATTTTACATTAGCAGCATAAATAAGTACTCCCTCTATCTTCGTATATTTGATATTATATTTGACGCTTTGAAAAGCAATATTTGTTATTTAATATTTAACATTCTCATGTTCTCATTTTATTGTATTATCTACTTAACCTAATTCCCATTTTATAAGGTTCAATAAGATAATAAAAACAAGATACCTAATTGTACGTCTTCTTAGTATCTGTGCACAAATCTAAAACGTTAAATATATAAAACAGGAGTATAATTTAAAAATTGACGTTACTTGGCATTAGTTGGCAATTGGCATCTAACAAGCATTAGTTGGCAATTGGCATCTAACAAGAAAGAAGCCGGCCAAAATGTCAAACTAGACTGAGCCCAGCGGATTCTCTCTCGATAACATGTACAATCGGACTATAACATGTACAATCGGACTGAGTCCAGCGGATTCTCCCTCGATAACATGTACAATCAGACTGAGCCCAGTTAATTTCCCTCTCACTCTCGGTAACAAGAGGTCGAGTGTTTAATCTCGCATGTGTGCATAAAGCACAAAAGAACTGAAATATCATTTGCACTGACAAGTGACAAGTCTTAATTTGAAATAAATTTAGCTATTGCTGTTCCTAAAATTTAGAATATAATAGCAAACTCAAGACCTTGACAATTGAGATTTATTAGGAGTTCTACAAGTTAGTACATACTCAAGTCATACTGTTTTATTACATAAATTGCACAAGAAATATCGGCTCACAACAGCCTTTTATAAATTTCTACAGGCTACAGATACACTATATATACATAAAATGGTGGAGGGAATAGAGTTGGAGGAGAGGGTAGAACTTGGTACTATATTCATTAATTTTAAAATTACAACAAAATGTTACTTCATCAAATCTATAAATACAAAGGCATTCCAAAGACTATGCAAAAGCATAGATGTTAACAGATTCCGCGATCTAGCAAAAACAGCACCAAGTACCATCCCTAGGAATACGAGTGGTAGCATTCTTTGCACACTGAAATGTGCCAAGGCAAATGCCACCGAACTTACTAAGATTGAGCACCATACAGGCATATACTTGGTTAATGAAGGGAGAAGAAAGCCACGGAAAACAATCTCCTCCCAGACGGGGGCACAAACTGAAACTACTGCGAAGTAAAGGACCATTGCCACTGGATCCCGAGCAAAAATTGATTGCTCAACATTAGATACAGTGACTGGCGTAGAAGGAAGCATCGGCAACAAATTCAAGTTGACCTGCGACAGTCGATTGACGATGGGGAACATCAAGCATCCCAAGCCCACTTCAAGAAACCACTTTCCTTGTAGACTAAATCGGAACCAGTCAGGCGGAAGGGGACGAAAGCGTGACAGGCAGTGGCGGAGGATCGCAATACCAGCAACACCTTCAACTACATCAGTCAAAAAACTGTATAATGCTTGACCTCTGTATGTAAGGGAGTCTTTTCTGAAACCTGCTGTGTGAGCTAGAAATGGAATTATCCACGACCCCACCAACCAGAATGTGGTAACCCAGAGGAACATTACCTGCAACATTAGAGATGTAACTGCAACTCTTAAAAGTTTCTTGCATCCCCTGCACTTCTACCTCAAGTAAATATATAGCTAAATCTAGTTATTAGAATTCAAATCAAAGTAAAGACGCTAAAATAGACTTATTAAATAAAACCTATTGGAGGCGAGTGAGCAGCCAGCAATTATTTGGCCATTCCGGCTGGTTACAATTTAATATGGTCCCTTAACTTGCAAAGGTGGGGCTTCGTTTTTATATCATACACATCGATTTGGCCCTGACGTATGGGTTTGCATTTAATCTTGAGGAAATCCTCAGAGCCTATGCAAAATCTCCAGCCCGTCACTCCTTGAGGATGTTTTGCCTTTTAAAACTGCCAACAATCTGTTCTGGGCTTGAGCATCAACCTCCCATAGAAAGGGGTAGAGGGCAAATAACTGGATCTCTGCCTACTTAATGAACCGGCCATTTAATGTACATATATAATACGCAGTCTCTGGTTCACTTCATGTAATAGGAGCCTAATTACAGTTTAAATCTCAAACATAAGCTGTTCCCAAAATGAAAATATATTGTTCATTTGTTCACCTAGGGTGTGATTAAGGTTTTCACAAGACTTGAAATTGATATAATCTCAATATTTAAAAATTCTTTATTGTGACTGAACGTAAAACAATAACATATTTACGATCCAAAGAATCAAATAGCGACTAATATTGATGCATCTATAGTCTATATACCTTTTACTGATAAGCAAAACCCTTTTCTAGTGGCACCTCCTAGTACCAAATTCAGTTTCCCCGCTAGATTCCCATATAAATCTCTCTTCATCTTTTGATGTTTATTCTAGATATATTTTATCACACTCAGATACTCCTACTAGACCTACAATCCTTTACAGCATTTTTTTTCCGCCAAGATTTTTTAAAACTTAATCTAATCAAAAAGATATTTGTGTATACATTTTATTCATTTTTTTACTTTATATATATTTTATCATCATTCTACAAATTTGCTCAACATTTTATTTAAAATTGTCTGAATTATATTATAATTGAAAATATAATTTTAGTTTAAAAATATTTTATTAATATTAGAGTCATTGAATGTCACCCCTAGATTCCTATAAACCCTATGATTCTATATATCTTTTTTATGTTTATACCTTCTTTGAAATTGTTTGAATCAGTTATAATCAAATATGATTAAGACTCCTATTAAATTTGTTACATAATTTTTCTACAAGTTTTTCATGTATACCTTTTATATATATTTTGCTAGTACACTCATAGACTCCTATGACACCTACAAGAAGATCCTACAAAGTTTTTATCAATTAAAAATTTTAAAAATACAATAAAAACTTGTATTCTTATCATACAAATACATTCACGCATTTTATTCAAAGTAAACAGAAACTAACACACATTAAAAGTAGTATTTGAAATATAGCACATATACTATAAATTCAACTTCAGAAAATTAAAGAAAAAGTAGGTATGCAGATTACATGTGTTCGTGTGTGTGTGAGGAGGGAGGGAGGGAGAGGGAGTGAGGGGGAGGCAGGGAGCCGGAGCGGGATAGGGAAACGGAGAGACTTAAAGGCTATAGGGTTTTTTTTAACTCAGGGGTATTTCAGTCTTTCTATACATAGGGCGAGGTTTTTTGTGCTTTTTACGGCAAGTTAATAATCGCACTAAATCGCTCAGACGCAAATTGCAGAATCTTTGCCTACACGTGAAGCACAATATGAACAACACTGAATGGGAAGGATAACAAATAGTTTTTTTAACCTCTTTGCCTCTATTCATATGTGTGTATGTCCTAAAGAGTAGAAACTCAAATAGAGTGTTTAAACTAGATATCTGATGATACAATTACTATACAGTAAACACTTATACAACAGTTCTAACTGCTATCTCATTTTTAACTAGAATGTGAACATAAATGTCCTCCATCATTTATTCAATTTCTCGTAATAGCGCCCTAAAATATATATTACCTGCACAATGGTTTTTGCTGTCCATGGCACAGTCCAAGGCTCCGCAGCAAACACTGCCTCTGTTATCTGAAATTATCACACAGATTAAATATCTGGAACAATCTCTATGGATCTTTTAATCGCCTCACGAAGATGAAATTTACCAGTATAATATTTGGAATGTTACCATGATGTATACCAGAAGCTCAAAATAGTATAGCAGAAAAATGGCATATTTTATTCATATTCACTTCAGAAACAAGATTGTATTCATGATATTAGATGATAAGGGAACACTAAGATCTAGATTCATTGAATATCATCAGACGCAAAGCACATATTATATCTTAGCACATGTAGTTTAACAAGTTTACAGTATCTTATCTAGACTTGAATGTTTGACACACGGATCATATCTATAGAACAGCATAATAATAAAGAACCAACTACAAGAGTACAAGGTGGTGTTCTTGAACTTGTGACACTTCTTTAAATTTGGCATGGATGTGCAGGGTTTCTCCTCTTGAAAAATGTCATTCTCCAGATAACGTATTTCTTTTTCTCAACTTGTTTATTCAAGAGTAATGCTACAGGTGCCAAATTGGGTACAACAACTTCTTACATAATGAAATGGCGTCAATGATGTGGCATTTTGGGTTGCTTATAATTTGTGATGCAGGTGCCCACTATTATTAATTGAGTTATAGCCAAAAAAAAAAAAAAAATATGACACTTTGTACACATTTTGTCCAATTGAGTTATAGGCAATGGTTTGCAATCAAACAACAATTGTTTTCCAACTGACTCTTGTATATTTTAACAATTTAAGTATTTAGGCAGAGAGAAAGAGACAACATATCTAAAACCACAGAGGATTTAATCTAGCAGGACAAAATAAAGACAATACCTTTTTGACTTTGGATAGCCAATCATCCTTCACAACATTGGACTGATTTATGCTGGGCCTAACTGATTCCTCGGGCAATTTACTCTCAACTGAATCAAAGTCGGAATCTGAAGAGTCCTCCTTCCGAAAACATGAAACTTTCCATCTCTACAAAGCCATATATGAAAATTAAAACATGAATTATATTATACAAAATACCAAGCCTTATAAAACCTAAGCCTAAGACAACCCTACATTCATTAGAGAACAAGAAATGGTAGTAGCAAAATATCTCTCATGCTTGTACAAACACGAAAAAACTTTCCAATCATCAAATGCCTATATAAAGTCTTTCCTTTCAAGAACCTAAGGGGTGTTTGGATGGCGGGTGGGAATGGGGGGCATGGGAATGGGTATCACATGGGGTGTGTAAGGAATAATTTACCCACCAAGTGGGATTGAGGTTCCCATTCCCTACCAAAAAAAAAATTACTAATCCAAACACCATCACATGAGTTTGAGGTTCTAATTCCCGTTAACCAGGCTCATTAACCATTATCCAAACACCCACTAGTTCAGTGCCATAACTTCAGACGCTACCATCAATCAGTTCCTTGCACTTCCACAGAGCAGGATACAAGCAATTAAACACTTCGAATAATAACAAATTCAAGACTTCTCCATACACAAAGTCCAACAAAATATCCAGCTAACTCGAGCAATTACCAATCACTTAACTAAAACCATTAGAACATAAACATTATATACTATCCTATAAGCCCTCTGTACTAATTTCACAACTACATGAACTACCCAATTAACAATTAAAAAAAACAATTAACCTAATTTTTCCATTAAAAAAAAGAAATAAAAAAACTCACATGATACGAAGCTTTAGAAGGTAAATGAAGCAATCTAGAATTATTCTTCAAGCCGCCACCGATCGAAACCGAACCCGAAACCGAACCCGCTTTACGCAATCTCAAGAGACTAACCCTGGGCGCTGGAGAAGAGAGAAGCGGCGGTGAGCGATGAGAGAGAGAAAGAGAGATTGATTGCGACATGTCCGCAGCACCACCGGATTGCTTTGAATCCGGAGACTTATTACTGTGTGCTGCTGCTGCATCAGATTACAAGTACACAACAAACTAGTGATGAAGCTGTTCTCATCTTGTTATGTGTGTGTGTGTTTTCAGACAGGCAGGCTGGAAGTAATAGATAGATTTACGGACAGAGAGAGCCAGTGGTTGTTGACGTTGTTGTGATGCCTAATTTTAGTCACGGAATAACTGCTCTTCTTCCTACTTTTATCTACCCGACTTTTACCATTGTCGTTGAAATTTTACCGTCTGTTTTTCACCGTCGACATGATGGGGAATGGAGGATGAAACAACCATTAGGAATTTAGGTTTCGGACTTTAGGATATAGTTATACTCTTGATTATAGTATTTTCTTCTTTTAATTTTTTTATTTTTATATTTAATTTAATTTTGAAAATGTATTTATAATTAAATGCCATAAAGTATATACCTTTTAGTCAATTCAATTAAGTCAAGTTAAAAAAGATAATTATCTTAAAATAAAGAATTTATACGTTTTTCATGAGTTTTTATAAAATATTAATTATAAGTGATGAAATTGACATAAAGTATATTAATATTATATTGAATAATATCATAATTTAATTGGATGAAAATTATATATAAACATTATCTATACTATACTATTAAAGCCGAAAGATTAAAAGTTTGGTCGGTCGGTACTTGGACCAAAATACGGGCCTATCTATATAACTAATTATTCTTTTTAATTTGGGCCAAATTACGGGCCTATCTATATAACCAATTAATAATTCTTTTAAAATCGTCGGTACTTGGGTCAAAATACGGGCCTATCTATATAACTAATTATTCTTTTTAATTTGGGTCAAATTACGGGCCTATCTATATAACCAATTAATAATTCTTTTAAAATCGAAACAATAAAAGTTTGGTAGGTCAGTACTTGGGCCAAAATACGGGCCTATCTATATAACCAATTATTCTGGACCTATCTATATAACCAATTATCTTTTTTAATTTGGGCTAAAGTACGGGCCTATCGATATAACCAATTAATCCTTTTAATTGAAATATATTACCTTTTTTATATTTCTGACTAAAAAACTTAATCTTCTAAAATAACATTAAGAAACATGGTAATTACATTTTTTAACTAAAATATATTATCTTTTCATAAATTTTCTAACTAAAAAATTAATCTTTTACAATTAATACGGACATGGGCGACATATTTATACGTAAAGATGTGAGCCAAAAGTCTAAACGTCAAATAATAAAAAATAGAGAGAGTATTATTATATTGGTCGGGCGGTCGGTACTTGCACCGAAGTACGGGCCTATCTATATATAAAACCAATTATTCTTTTTAACTAAAATAAATTATCTTTATATATTTATTAGCTAAAAGAACTCAATCTTCTAAAATAATATCGAGCAACATAGTAATTGTCTTTTTAATCAAAACGGGTTATCATTTTTAGATTTTCTAACTAAGAAATCGAGTTTTTACAATTAACACGGACATCATATATATTAAAAATATAATATCATTAAATATAATTATTAATAAATAACATGTGATATTATTAAACCAAAAATACATTAATAACATTATTTTTAAATACTCTAATGATCTCACATTAAAAAAAATTTACAAATCTATCATATACTATATATTATTACAATATTAATAAAACCGAAATAAAAAGTTCACTTGGTCGGTCAGTTAGTAAAGTTGGTGAATGGGTTGGTATTCGAACCACGGAGCTCTTGAATTTATAACATGTTATACTATTTTTTTTTATCATTTATTAAACCAAAACATTAAATTCAAATTAGTATGATGGGTCAGTATTTGGTTTCATGCGTCTCTTTAAACTATAATATGTTTTATACCATATTATGAATTATTAATAACGAAATATTAAAAAGGTTGATTGGTTAGTTTATATATGAGTTTATAGACCTTCTTAAATTATAACATGCAAAAAAAAATATTTAATTAGCCATTTGACGGACTTAACTATGAAGAATTTATCCAACTGCTAAATAAAATATTTATTTAACCACATTATTCTATCATAATTTTATTTTTACAATAAAATTAGATAAATTTAAGATATATAAAATAAAATAACAAATATGTTAACCGCCCGTGCATTGCACGGGTTATAAGCTAGTATTATTATAAATATTATATTATATATATTATTCATTATGAATTTTAAATATTTTATAATTAATCTGAATACTCATTTTATGTATTATCATCAGTGATCAGTTTAATATATTTATATTTTTTCAGAAATTTCAGTAAAAGAATATGGTCAATTTTAAATACAATATTTATTAGACTATGTCAAAAATATTAATTTTAACCCTTTTGTCGGCATTTTTTAAATTTTTAACTTGTATATTGTATACACATTTTAAGTATAAAAATATGAAACATATATTTAGAAAAGTTATTTTAACTACACAGTTACGGAGGGGAGCATAGTTGGCCAATAAAAAACTTATAAAGGCTGATTAGTAAATATTTTCAAAATTTTATCATTGTATAATATTACTAGAGAAAGCTATTTAAGAAATAGTTTCAAAAAAAATTAAGTAATAACAATACTAGTAAAGGAGATGTTTTCCATTATTTTTACTTTAAAATATTAATAATATAAAATTTGATAATATATATTATATAATGATTACTTTTTATATTATGTTATACTAATGAGTGTCCTTTTTCTTAGAAATTCTTAAAAGTCAGATTTATAGTAATATAAAATCATTGCATGATTAAAATAACAGTTGAGACTCTCTTCATTGCATTACATTATTCCCAAGTCCCAAGTCCTAACTACTGAACAATATATAAATGCCCATCAGTTAACATCTAAACATCCTTCCTATTCTAGCAGCATTTGCTGAGGTGATCTTCTGAATGCCTTCCTTGATGTTAATTAGAAACTTGAAATATGCATTTTCCCATAAGGGCTTCATCTGTAAAGAACCAAATACTGCCCAAAATCCAACAGCAAAACCAAGAACTAAACTTACATAGAACCCTGCTGTTAAAAGCTTCTCATTGTCATCATCGTCGTGGTCGTCTTGTAGATTGTCATCTTTGTTTGGCTGATGACTTGTTTCGTCTCCGGGACACTTCTTTGGAAGGGGAAGCCCACAAAGTTCCACATTTCCAGCATAGTTAGAGGCATCAAAGCTCTGCAGTTGGGTGCTTGATGGAATTTTACCTGATAAGTTGTTATATGACAAGTCCAAGACACTTAGGTAGTTCAATCCAACAAAGCCTTTTGGAATCAAACCTGAAAGCTGGTTTTGAGACAAGTCCAGAGATTCTAACATTTTCAGCTGCCCAATCTTTGGAATGATACTTCCTGTCAAACTATTTCTTGACAAATTCAAGCTAATTAATTCTTTCAAACTTGCAAACTCACCAGGTATGCTCCCAACTAATTTGTTGCTCGAAAGATCAATGCTTTTCAAGTACCCTAACGTATTTTTGTATTCTGATTCGTGTCGCTTCCATTGCACTAAAGCATTGCCTACATAGTCGCCACCTTGGTAATAGTAACCTTCATAAGCTGAGATGTTGAATACAAGTGCACCACTTGAGCTATTACTTTGAACCAATGCTGTAAAATTGCTGATACAAACTGGTATTTTTCCTGAAATGTTGTTTCGCGACAGGTCCATGATCTGGATAGTGTTGAGATGGCACATTTGTGTAGGTATACTTCCATGGAACTCGTTTGATCGCAGGCTCAAAACAATTAAATTGGTTAGATGTGTACCTACCCATGCTGGTATAATTCCTGAAAATTTGTTGTTACCCAGATCAAGAATATTTAGCTTGCTGCAGTTCTTCATGGACAAGGGCAACTCCCCTACCAAACTATTGTGCCTCAAGTTCAAAGTTTGAAGCTGGTATAAACTACCCAGAGAGCTCGGAATTTTCCCAGAGATATAATTATTACCCAAATTAAGAATAACTAATTCTGACATGTCCATCCAACAATCAGGAAGCTCTCCAGATAACTTGTTATCTGAGAGATCGAGAGAAGTGAAGTAGCCATTGGCAATTGAACACAAGAATGAAACAGATCCAGTAAACATATTTTTGGAGAGATGCAAAGATGTTAAATCAGGCGGAAGTGATGGCACAGGCCCCACAAACTGATTAGAATTAAAATCTAAACTGGAATAAGAAACTAACTTGGATGATAAATCAGGCACTGAACCACTTAAGTGGTTGTAAGACAGATTTAGATATGTTAATCTTGGGGAAAGATCCCAAAACCAGTTAGGAACTTTATCAGATATTGCAGCATAGGAGATATCAAGTTCAGAATAATTGTTCTGAGTTCGAATCCATGTTGGGAAATGAATTCCCAACCTGCAGTATGCGAGGCGAATAACATCTAGTTGAAAAGGAGGAAACCAGTTAGTGCTGAACTCTAAAGTTAATGAGTTATAAGCCAAGTGCAAGACCTTTAAGTTGGAGAGATTAGAGAGGTGAGCTTCGGAAACAGTATCTTTCAATAAATTTGAAGACACGTCCAAGAGTTCAAGGTCATGAAGTTGGGAAATGCTCTTTGGTAATTTTCCATGTAGCTGATTGTTGCTAAGATCTAACTTTTTTAATGACTTAAAATAGGTTAGATCAGGCAACGTACCTGTGATACGATTCTTGGCCAAGTCTAGAAACACCAGAGTTGAGACTTGTGAAAAACTTTTTGGGAAAGAACCATTCAACTGATTGCCGCGTAGCCAGAATGTCTTCAAGGATGGAAATTTTGTAATATCAGGCAATGAACCAGTTAGCTTGTTATTACCTAATCTCAAAGTCTCCAAGGATCTTGTGGCTCCTTCTCCATCAAATAGCCCCTTTAAGAACTCCTCTAGGTCTCCATCAAAATTGTTTTCAGATAAATCCAACCATTGCAATCGACCTAAATTCCTCCCAAAAGACTCTGGGATATTACCTTGAAGCATATTGTTAGAGAGAAAGAGATTTGTGAGGGATGTCATCTTACCAAAAGACTCTGGAATTTTCCCGTCAATTGCATTTGAAGCAAGACTGAGATTTCTAAGGTTAACCATGTTCCCAAATCCAACAGGAATAGGACCTTGTAAACCATTAGAAGAGATATCAACATCAACAAGACTAGCACTAGAATTAAACAACCATTCGAGCTCCAAAAACGAAACATAACCATTATTTGACAAATCAACAACAGAAAGAGCCATCGAAGAAAAATTACTTATCAAACTTGCTCCTGGCAGACCACACATAGGCAAATGCAATTCATTTAAAAAGGAGAGATTATTAACAGCTTGTAGCCAATCGACGCTTGCAAGGCTTATACCACTCAAGTCCAAGTATCTTAACTTGCCGAGATTAGGAAGCCAATCAAGGTTCACAACATCAAGAACATTATAGCCAAGATCAAGAAAATGCAAGCTGCTTAAATTCGCAAACTGTGAGGAATTTCACCAATAAAACTATTATCAGCCAGATCAAGAAATTGCAGATCACCTAAAGAACCTATAAACTCAGGTATCTTATTTTGACCATCTCCAAAATTATTTCCACCAAGATCCAAATAATTCAAATGCTGCAATTCAAGCAATGAGGTACTGATATTACCAGTAAGAGGCAAATCGAAAGAAAAATCTTGTCGATGAAGATCAAGGGAGACAACATGAGCAGTAAGGTTGTTACAAAGAACTCCTCTCCAAGTGCAGCAATCTCTGGTTCCCCAAGAAATGAGCTGACCACTGTCATCAACAAGGCCTTGTTGAAATTTGAGCAGAGCTTGTCTCTCTTTGGCTATGCATATAACATCATGAGCTCCTGCAGTTCTAATGACAGAGGGTTTTATGTGGAGAAATAAAAGCATGAGCAAGAATACATGCATGGCCATTCCTTCGTGTAGCATTTGTTTCTTGAACACTGATCTACAATGACAGTCAAATTCTCAGACAGTACTGCTCATATATGTACACACTCAGTTGTGTAGGAGCATGTAGTCACAGAACTTATGTAGTGGTGTCTTCTGTACACGAATTTAAAAAGAATATATTTATTTATTAGTGTGTAAGACTTTTTATTTCGTAAAAATAAGTAGAAACAAATATAAATATTTTTTTTTAATAAGTAGTCATCTCTGAATAATAAAAAATATTGAACCTCAGTCATATCTTGGAAATTTCGTGCAAGTTGACTTGCAAAGTCTTGTCAAGGTGGTGGATGAGTTGGGGCAAGAGGATTGTGAAGTACGGCTGTTTAACGAACCGAGCTGTTCGCGAACAAGCTCGAGCTCGGCTCGTTAAGAGCTCGTTCGGCTCGGCTCGTTAAGTTAACGAGCTCGAGCTCGAACACAAAAAATTGTTCGTTAAGTAAACGAGCTCGAGCCGAGCTTTTAGTATGTTCGGCTCGAGCTCGGCTCGTTAAAGCTCGAAAAAATGTAATATTTTCGGGGTTTTTTTTATAATTTATATATGTTATTGAACTCAGAATTCAACATATAATTAATATATATATATATATATATATATATATATATATATATATATATATATATATATATATTTTAGTGATGTAACCAAAATTTTGAAAAATAATAATTTTATATGGTTTGCTATTTTAACAGTCAAGTAGAAGGTTAACTAGTACCGCTAACTAGTGTTTAATCCTAATTTAGTGTTTCAATATATTAAAAAATATTTCTTACCGATCCAACCGTATGGATGTTAACATATATACATTTTAGTGATATAAACAAAGTTTAAAAAAAATTAAAATTATTTGGTTAGCTATTTTAAGAGTCAACTAGCGGTTTGTCCTTATTTTTTTTCTGGCTCGATTCGATTCGACTCGGCTCGGCTTGTATTTGTTCGCGAACAAGCTCGTGTTCGGCTCGTTAGTTAACGAGCCGAGCTTGAACACAATTTTTGTTCGATAAAAAAGCTCGGCCCGGCTCGGCTCGTCAGAAAAAAAATTAAAGCTCGGTTCGGTCAAAACTCGGCTCGGCTCGGTTCGTGAACAGCCCTAATTGTGAGGTCCCGTGAGCTCCTTGGTCAAAATTAGGTGAGTATTTTATTAGGCTTGAGTTGAAAAGGTTGACACAATGCACACTGCTCCCTCACACTAATTTTATATAATTTTTTTAAATTATTTAATATATATTTTAAGATTTTTACAATATATAATATTATAATTCTTTTTTAAAATTTTACATAAAAAATTATATTTTACAAAAATATTAGAATATATTCTTAACACTCACTCTCTTTCAAACATGTATCAGTCTAACGGCACTCAGGACCAGAACGAGGGAGTACAATAAGTTAAGGGCTGTACAATACACTCTATGTTTCTTGATTGGAACAAACACATTGACTGAACAAATTTGTGCCCACTAGGCACTAGCTATCACCACTCACCAGTAACGTATCTGAAAAAAGATTAGTGCCTTTCCGTAATCTTGATTCTGTTCCCTTCATCTTTTTTAGGTATACGAACACTAACTCAATGCTTGGTTGACTCTTGCAGGCTGCAGCATCCTCGCTTATAGAATATTCCTATTTATTTGATGTAATCTGTTATTATATGAAAAAGTTCATTATTTTATTATTTTTATAAAATGATTTTTTAAATGAAACAACTAGCAAATCAGAAATTCAATAAATCAATGTACCAATAAAGATTTTGTTGTATTAACATACTCCTAATTCGCTAATTCATCAGAAAGTAACATAACGGTAAATGAAATCAACTAAACAGTTTTAAGTTAGTACCTAGAGTTTAAAGTTACCCGACATGCAATAGCGCTCTTACTGTAATTTCTTTTGCAAGTGTCAGGTGCATTTTATCATTTTTCCCAACTGTGAAAAGGAGAATCATGTGCATATTTATGTGCCAAACACAAACCTTTATATTTGTCCGCATTCAGAAGCAAGAGTACTTTACACTTTACATTGACAATGTGTTTAACTTACCAACTCACTGACAGCCCAAAACTTCGATCACTTGTATGCAGTAGCTATAATAATATGAAGAAAAAACTAGGGTTTACAGCTCACAATGCGAAACTTAGTCATTGTCAAGGTCCAAGACCATTCTCATTTTCCTTCGTTCACGGCTCACAAGCATAATTTAGTCATCATCAAGGTCCAAGACCATTCTTAGTTTCCTTCTTGATCCGACGTGTTTCTCAGGTGCAACAGGGGTTACATCATCCTCAAAATCAGCCAATTGATAGCCCAACTCATCATGCAAATTCTGATAATGCAGTTGATTGTCCCCAGCTGTTGGGGACTTCCTGCTTGAAAATTTTACTTCATCCTCTCTGTCATCATCAATGTGCAAAGAAACATCATTTGCAATATCTCCTTTCTCAGTTGGCTGCTCATGTTTGCTCCTGGAGAGATGCCATATACTTATAATCATTATACAAGCAAAAACTACAGTTGATAATATCAAGATTCAAGAACTGGGTTTTATATTATATTATTTAGGATAATACTATATATTAAAAAAAAAGTGGTATTTACAGTTTTGTAAGTGTTAATTTAATTTTCTGAATCCATATACTCATCTTGCAATCAAGTCAAAAGACTCAAAACTGAACCCTTGTAGCTTAAATTCTAGTTGTGAAGCTAAATGATATGACTGCCATCTTAATGAATTTATGCTACTAGGTACTGACTGTTACCAACAGTCCAATCCAACACCAAGTATATACTTTCATTTGTTCCTAGCATGTACTCCTATGTCAAAGTTCTTGCAGAAGTCAAGTTCAAGATACTGTACCGATTCTAACATTTGCCCAGCTTTGTTCAAACTTCAAAGCTCTCTGTGGATACTAATTTTTCTACACTCATAGCAGAAATAAGAAAACCCTGCCACATAAGTATTATACTCCCTCCGTCTCAAAATAATAGTTTTGCACTTTTGCTTTGATGTGTGCAAGTCAAATTGACCAACAATTACACATATTATATAACTAAGAAAATTTTAGAAATTATATCTAATCCAATTTAAAATGTACTTTTCAGTTTTTTAAAATTATAAATAATTTTTAATTTTCAGTCAAAATTCAATGACTATTATTTTGAGATGAAAGGAGTAGTATATTTCATATACAGAACTTACCCCACAATAGAGCTTAAATATTCATCATCAGGATCCTCTTGTGAAACTATTCTGGTTATATCCTGGATTGTACTTTCTGCCACATTGCCCGTCTTCTGCTTGGTCTTTTTCCTACAAAATCCAGGGCAATAAAGCTTGAGAACAAGAGACACCCTTTATTAGTGACACAAAAGCCCGTATCTTGACAGCTTGATTTGTAGATAATATTTGCATTTGAAGCGGAGATGAAAATCGAAGCAAGTTGTTAATAATCGTACTACATGAACGAAACTTACCCCACAAAAGTGCTTAATGGTTCATCATCCGAATCCTCCTGCGAAACCTTTTTAGCTATCTTCTGGTTTGGCCTTTCCGCCAAATCATTTGTATGGAACTTGGTCTTGCTCCTACAATATTCAAGTCAATCAAGCATCACTGACTAGGGAACACCTGTATCATTGACAGAATGGAAGCAAGGCAGTGTCGAGCACAGAGCACCATTCTGTTATAGATGAAACTTACCCCACAACAGAGCTTAATGGTTCATCATCAGAATCCTCCGGTGAAACTTTCTCTACTATTTTCTCATCTGGCCCTTCTGCCCCATTGTTTGTATTGAGCTTGATCTTCGTCCTACAAAAACCAAAACAGTTGAGCATGATAAAAGGGAACCTGTGTTATTGACAGAGTAGATGCAAAGTGTTAAACCACAGAGCATAGTAGAATAGTTAAGAAAAAGCAAACGGAGAGCTACAGCTTATCTTATATCGTATTAAAGGTCAGTTATTATCAGAAGTACTATGTATAGTCAATACAAGAAAAACCTCTCACCATTTAGTTCCATAGAGGGAGCCAGAAACACAAGTGCATCTTAGTTTGCAATTAGCCCCACGTTGACATTGAATTTTAATTAAGAATGATCTACATTGCTGAACCTTAACATTGTCCCACTCTTTTGCTGTTTAAAAATTTTGTGATTGGTATTACCTAATTAGTAAGGACTAAAGAGAATTTTGGCAAACAAAAAGGACTAAAGAGAATCGGTAAATTGGACGCGTAAGGAATACACAGGGGGAATTCCCAAAAGTGTAATCATATTTCCCTAACAAAGATTTGAGTGTGACTTCAGCTAGATTCTGAGATTAGTAGATATAATAATCTTTGTATGAAAAATAATTCTTAACTAGTCGAGTGAAATACTGATTTGCCCTTTTGTAAAAAGTAGAAAATAATTACATATGATCAGTACACATTATATTATATTACATGTAAAATTGTGGACTAGTAGCCTGTTCTAGACAGCTTCCCAAATAGTTAAGGGTTTGATGAACTGTATGCATCGTACTAAAGGCGGTTTCCTAAAAAGCAAGGCCTCACATCTCTCTAAATATAATTATAATTAAAAAATGTGGCAAATGATTACATGTTCCTGGACCACATCCACATAAATATATAACTTGAAGATTAAACTAATTTTTGCATACTAAATATTGTGTAATCACCTGGGCCTAGTGGATAACCATCACTCATTGTAACAGAAGCTAAGGGTTTGAGTCCGTGTGGGGACAAAATGTGTTTCTTGTAATTGACATCACCAGAAAAACTATATTATCCAACTTATCAGACACTTAAGATACAGCTGATTATTGATGTTCAGATAATAAGATATGAAAATGCCTTATGTAAGAACTCCTAAACTTCGGAGTCAGCTATATTGCATTGATAAGCCTGACTATAAGTTGTAAACAACTCTGACAGGGTACCACCATGCAGATATTACCAGTCATTGGAACATCATATTATGAAGAAGCTCGGGAAATGACATTAGGCAAGCTAAATATATGTCATGTGTTCACTCCAACATCCCCTCATTTACGATGAGGTCTTGGGAACAATAACTTTGATACCAAATGTTTAAAAAGTTGTAGAAAACTGCACACTGTAGATGAAGCATTTCAGAATATCTGTATGTACCTTTTCCTTAGTGATGACAATGTGTCAGCATCATCAAAGCCTTCATCATACATGTCATCAGGCTCCTCGTCCCTCAAATGCAAGTGCGAACTAGACTTCTTTGGTTGAGGAACACGTAAGCCAAGCTGTTTCAGTTTCCTAGAAACTTGGGCTGCTGTAAATGAGCCATCAGCATCAAGTGCATTTGCAATCATGAAACTGCACCGCTTCTGACCTTTAAACCTTCAAAGTAGAGAATCATTTTATATTCTTTTTGCGAAGACAGAAATAATAAAAATTCAAGATACTACTCTACGTTGAAAACATAGAAGCTACAACATGTACATATCAACTTATGCACTTACTGTTCAAATAAACTTATAATCATCCCTTCCTGCTCTTCACTGAATGCACTCACTCTTTTTCTAGTGTGCCTGAGAAAGCCAAGTAGTTTATTGGCACTGAAAGTCTTTTCCAAAGAACATGAGATCCAGAAGCAATATATGTAATTGTTTTTGTTTTGTTTTCCGCAGGTTTTGAATACCTTTTTATTGAGGCCATAACAAGTAGAATGAAAAAGATGCTCCATTCAAAAAGTAGAGATTAAGAAACTTACAGAACCCCTCGTCCTGAAGAATTTTCTTGCAAATCAGGATGTGTTACTTCACTTGCTGATGCCTTAGCATCTTCCCTAACTTGATCAGAGACGCCTTTTTTAAGAACTCTCCTCTTTTGTGGAAACTTGAATCCCAACTGTTTAAGCTTTCTGGAAACTTCACGATTTGAAATTTTCCCATCCAACTCAAGCTCTTCCACAATAAGCTGAATACAGTTTTCCTTGCCCTTATGTCTGTTGTGTTCAAATTGTGACACATATATAATTACAAGAATATAGGGACCAAAGATGAAGAAAACGGGAAGTAAAATATACATTAACAAAAATGCAATCCTCTCCTTATCATAAAAGGTAAACTAAATAAAGGCTAGTATTCAAATATTGCCTCCTCTCATTATCGTAAAATAAGTCAAGGCCAGTGTAGTGAAGTTCCTTTTGATTAAGATACTGAATATATTCCGTAGCATCACATATCCACTTGTATTGAATATTCTTTAATGACTTCAGTCTACCACACAGATCTGGGATGTGTAGCAAAGTATAAAATGCATACTAACACATCTCATCTTGATGAACCATCTTTGTTATCCCTGGCATTAGTTTAACTATATGTTGCATATACTACTTTCTACACGGTCTAACATTAATTGACCTTCTGCAACACTGATATAAAGACAACGTACAATCTGCTTTGATATTGAAACCGGAGCATTACTTTTTGCATAAATTTAAGGTAGAGATGATCCTAAGTTATACAAAATAGTGCAGTACAACATAATTACATAATATATATAATTTCACAACTTAATGTAAGATTACAACACATGAAAGATAATATAAAAGGAAAGGAAATCGACAAAGATTAGCTGTACTACGAACAAGACATTTAAAGAGGACTTGGACTTACTTTTCATAAAGGTCCTTCATTTTATTGTCCAGATCGTCATTAACACCTAGCACTTTCAGTTTTTTATGTACCCTTCCAGGCTGGTTACTGGAACACAGGAGAAGACATAATGTAAGGAGCAGAAATAGTAGGAAATATCTTCCCAAGGTTTGAAAGTTTGGGGCCCATACTCTTTCGAATTTTCCTTCCCATTGCTTCCTTCATCAGAATTTGCCTCTTCCATATTACTGATACTCCTTTTCAAGAATTTATTACCTTCTGGTGTGCAGGGATTCTCCTCACTGCACATAAGTTGAAGAAAATCTTAAATTGACTAATAAACTAAGAAGTGATCCTATCTTGCAAACATTTTTTTTTTGCTGTTAAATAAAGCTGAAGTAACTACATCTTTAAAATGGATGCACTTAACTATCAGAGATTAAAGATGTCAGAATGAGCTCAAGTCTTTCACAAAAAGCTACTGTATATGTATATTTGCATATTTAATAAATAAGCATCAAATCAGCAGCAATCAAATTATTACATAATTTAATCTTAACAAGATAATTAATCTTACTTTTGATTAGCTGCCACATGGAAAGGCATGAAATCATCAGCTTCATCATCCCCAAGTGCATCAGCTATGCTTCTTCGATTCCATCCTCTTCCTTCAAAGGAACCATCTGCTCCATCGGTGGAATTTTGACCCATTTTGTTGTAGTCCTTCCTCATATTAGATAAGTCTTTTAACATAGACTCGCAATTAATATAATGGCATTCTTTACGTGTTTTCCAGAAAAGAATTTCCACAAAGAGAAGGGGAGAAGCCTTCATTTTCCTCAGCATTCTTCTTACCAAATTTGTCAGAAAGTCAACAATGTTCTTGTATCCTCTGCATGGAGTTGTTTTCTGCTCTACCAGAATACTGTGAAATGTAGTAAGGAGTGACAGCTGCACAGGTTGACAGAAACATAAGCGCGAGGCAGATTTCCATATTTTCTATACCTACCAAGTACTGCTTATCATAAATTATAGAATTATTTAACAAGACTTTTACCTGGTATAACATGGGAGAAAGTTCCAGATCATCACAGATCCTTTGAAGCATGCATATAATGTAATGATTTGTACTGCTGGAATTGATCTTATAGAATTTCAGTAACCAGCACAATCTTTGGATGATGGTGGTGTTTGCAAGGGCAGAGATCAAAGTAGATATCTTGAAATCAACTTCATCTAAATGCCCCAGCTGCTGCTCCCCTTCAGAAGAATCATCTGCTCCATAATCTTCGATTCCATTATTGTTATTGCCTTCCATCTCCGGCATATCACCTTCAGGATCTACTGCTTCTACATCAGGTGCATCTTCTTGGTCAACTTGAAGAGGTTCACTAACATTTTCCTGCATATTACTTCCAGGATTTGCTGCTTCTACTTCAGGTGCATCATCTTTATCAACCTGAAAAGGTTCGCTAACATTTTCCTGCTTATTACTTCCAGAATTTTCTCCTACATTAGGCGTATGTTCTTTATTGACCTGAAGAGGTTCAGAAACATTCTCCTTCCCGTCATTAGCTTGACTTGTAGGTTCTGTATTGCTTGAATCAACAGGTGGAATTGCACAACCAGAGGTGCCGATCTCATCTTGACTAGTAATATGATCTCCAACTATTTCATTAGCATTGTCCTTCTCATCTTTAAAATTTTTCTTTGTTTTTCTCTTCCTTGACTTCTTAGAAACCTTAATCACAAAAGAAAGTTACTTAACTTTAAACACTCGAGGAGTTGTCAATCAAGATATATGTGAGACTAGTGTGTGTGTGTAGTGTACGGTACCAAATGAAAATAATTACAAATACAGATGGGAGTAGGACGCATTTAGCAAATGACGGGGACCAGAGAAAATTGTTATATCTTTTGCATTAAAAAACTATATTGAACTAATTTTGTTGTTTGCTCTTTGGCTCAAAATAGTAACCACTCTATTACTTCTTCTTCTAATAAAGTTTCAATAAACTCTTTGATAAGTGATTCCAGAGCAAATATGTGATAGACAGGAAGGGATAATCCAAATTGTTTTTTTTTTTTTTTATAGTTCCTCATGCAGCAAACCGAAATTTATAATTAGCACATGGTTCCTTCCAGGCAGTAGCTAGGAAGGACCACTCTCTATTTCTCATAATCTTATACTTTCAGATTTTTCTAGATGTACCAAAATGTTCCTCTAATTTATATCACTAAATCAACCTGTAAAAACTATCAAGCTTATTCTTCTCACCCTAACTGTCAACCAATGAACTTAGACATCGAGAAAATATTCAGTGCAATAAAGAACATACCCTTAATGTGCCACGAGCTTGAAGGTTCTCCATCAGCCTTATAATCACATGTATAATCTCTATCAAATCAGCAAGATCACTACAAAAGTAGAACTTAGTACGAGAAGGAAGAAGTTGAATCAGAATATTCAACAGACTAATTAGAAAAAACAGTATTACAAACACTTGACCATGCAAAACTCCTCAAACACAATGAAACAAATTGGATTCTTCTTCATGTTGTTAAGACACTGTCCTTGGTCGACTATTTTTGCATGAAAGTCAGATATCAATATGCAGTATTGCTAGACAAAGTAATAAACTGGAAAAAGGAAAAATTATCTCACTTTCAAATTTTTTAGCTTATATTGATGCCAACAATTATACAGGGGTCCAACCAAATTTCACTCTAGATGTTAATATAACTCAATGAAGCAGTGAGACGTTTCCACTACTATTATAAGATACGCATTATTCTGCATCAGAACTCACTGCCTAAAATGCTTGTATACGATAATCTCCAGCTTCCTTCCTACAGAGGGCAGTTGCTAGTAAACTCTATAAGCAATTAGCCAATAATCCTTTAATACAAACCTTATCATATATTCCATCTTTCTAACAATAAAAGGTTCTTTAAGGCGGGTTAATATGAGCCTAATCTTGAACCAATAATTGTGTCAAGTTACCACTATCTCATACTCAACTTAGTTGTCTGGTACTTGGGAATTAATTATTTGGAATTTAATATATAGAATTAAGAAAATTATGGGTCATCAACAGTTAACATGTTATCTTGTAGAGGAAATTACGAAATACTTTATAATCTGTAGAAATGAGTAAGAAACCTTTTGGCTTGTTTATGTGTATCAAATGATTTGATGAGGTTCAAAATGAACTGTGTCATCCCTTGATCAGTTTGGTCATAAAATAATTTGTAAAGAAGGATCCGAGCTGTTTGAGGCTCCATACAGTCTTCCTGGGACTGCTTTAACACCATATCTAGCATACGAATCTGCACATGCAAAAGAAAGTAAACCTGGTAAGACCAACTAGAATTTATGCTAAACTTCAAGTTCTGTGCACATGATCAAACACGCACAATAATCTTTCATAGTCTCGTATATATTGGTCATGAACAATTTATAGTAATATTCCTGTGACCAGGTCATACCATTTCAAGTTTGAAGCACATGGGCAAACAAGCGCAATAACCTCTCATATTCTGGGCATGAACAATTTTATAGTAATATTTTCTGACCAGCAGGTCACAGACAAGAATTGTTTCATCAACATGTATCGATGCAATAAGATATGTTTAGCATCTTGCAGAACCAAACCATACTTCATATTTTGAATCCGAAAAAGTTTGAGAACCAAGGCTGACCATGATGCATATTTTAGACTACAATATATAATTTTAATAGACATCAAACTTTAAGAATCTTAACAATTTCTGGATTTTTACAAGATATATGCATGATTTAGTGGAAATATTTAAAGTATGCACAGATTAAGATTTAATAGGAACAGCGAATTCCATGTCTCCGATGTAAAATTCCCTGCAAGTAGATGCAAACTTTTTTCTAATTCTAAGGGCAATGAAAGATAAAAAAGGGTCAAACAGCTAGAAAGAAAACTAAAATCCACTGGGAATCATGAGTTAAGGTGAGGAGTCGACTTTCTAGTATTTTACGTAACTAGGAATGAATTTGATAGACATATACAGGCATCTGCAAGCAAAGTAACCAAGGTCTTCTAATAAAACAGATGATGAATCTTTGCTATTAACCCAGTATTGCGTTCAATCTGTACCAGCATAACCAAAAGAGGTAATTTTGACATATATACATAGAGGGGAGTTCGGGTACAAACTTTTGAAGTTACAAACTTACAAACTTTTGAACCTTGTTTATTTCAATTGCTATTTTTGTAAATAATTGAAAACATTTCATCTTTATAAAAAAGATACATGTGACATATATTATGTACAATTAATTTATTTTTTTAAAGAGTATCCAACACATATATAACTCGAGTTCAACATCATTTGTTGAGCAACATCAAAACTTATGTTGAACCAAATATAAACTATTTATACAAATGGCATATGTTAACTAATAAATATTTCGTATTTATAAAATCTAATTAGGTGTTAACGAACCACAAAAGGATAGTTGAAAAGTAAATATAAATTTTTCAACACAATGGTAATTCAACAAATGAGGTTGAACCTCAAATATGAGTGTGTTGAACACATGTTATATGAAAATTTGTTTATGCATTTCTTTTTATAGAGGTGTGATGTTTTTTCAATTATTTTCGACACAGACACTTTTTATAACTAAGAATTAACATGTAAGAAAGTGTTTTAAGTTTGAGATTTTAAAAATATATATATATTTGATTCCTACCTATATACATATATATTATAGCCATACAACTCAAAAAAAAATCAATATAAGGGAATTGTAATGACATCTTGCACAGTATTTATTCAGTTCAAGATAGAATTAGATGCTTGCGTAACCATATGACCACATTTATGTGATTTCAAAGCTCGTGATATAGTAATGCAAAATGCACATATATTATTTTGCTTTTGCAAGCTGCAATATATGTTGTGCACATGGAATAAATTTAGTTATATATAGGCAAGTCAACAGAGTACTTGAGAATCATTAGTATTTCATGTTCCTGGCAAATAATCAAGAGACAGATGCAAATTATGGAATTAAAGCATTGTGTGTTACCATAATCCTCATCAGAGATCCTGCAGCGGATAGAAAATTATATTCATTTGTCTCCTTCAATGCATCAAATGCATAGCGCCACTTCGAAGTGACCAAAAGAAACATTGATTCATTCATTGTTTCAGCAATTGGCCCGCATATACTGCCTTGAAACAAAGTGCTATCAGACTGATTTGTAAAGGCTTCAGATGCATTCTCTTCATCAGAGGGCTGCTAAAACAATATGGTTTTGTTATGTCAGAGTTAGCTATAAAAGTTTAAATTTTGTTAAGGCATTGTCATCATTAATATAAGATGAACCTGATAGATGTAGAATGAGCAAACAGCTAACCATTAATAGACACAGTAATAAGTTCTAGGCTGTTTAGCCTATTAAAACTAAAATGGCCAGTCAATTCACAAAGAGCAAACAGCTAACTATTAATAGACACAGTAATAAGTTCTAGACTGTTTAGCCTATTAAAACTAAAATGGCCAGTCAATTCACAAAAAATCAAATACATCCTAAAGTATGTAGTGTAAATATTTAAAAGATTAACCAAAAACAATGGCCCGCATTTCTTTCCCTGCCATTTCAGATCTTAAATCATATTAGTGTGGCCAAACCCTGTTAATGAAGGCATGAAATACAAAAATATGTAATTGTCAACAAAGTTGTTTCTTTTTTTATCCAAAAAAAAAAAAGGTTTTTTTCAAATGCCTTGGCCGATAAAGGACCTGTGAAATAATATTTTCAAAGTTTTCAGTCAATGTCTAATTATATTGTCACCACGAACTAAACAATCAGCCACCATTTCTCTATTTAAACACATTAGCTTAACCTCATAAAATTGCTTAAGTAGTAAGACTTTGCTTCCTCTTCTAATTGCTATATTTTAGACTACTGTTAAATTAATGCTAAACCAGAACCACCATCCTCAATCAAAACCTGATAAACGCGTGAACTTAAAATGATCCATATTTGTTGCAAAATTTATAAACTTCACATATCCTGCATTTCGAAACACCTGTCTATACATGCCTTCTACTGTATTTCACAAAAATAACAAAAGTTACACACAAGTAACATGCTAGATTGCATTTGTGACTAGGAATGTAAATAAATTTCAATCTCTCACCTTTGAACCCAAGAATTTGTGATACTGGAATGCAGTGACAAATTGGGCGACCTTAAAAAAGACAATAACATCGCTGTTCTGAATTGCAGGGTGTTCTTTTTCTATATCCTCGCGAACAGACTGCATTAAAACTGGCAGGAACAATGTTGCAGTGAGAACAAGGTCTGTCAGTGAAACTATAATGTTAGCAATTCAGTAAAATTTAGCACTAGTGTCAACTGAAGTTTATACCATTGTAACCTCCCGACAATAGCTGGTTGATGAATTCATGAAGCAGTTGTAGTATATTATCATTTGTTGACGGTAGTCTCCCATGGTCCCACGCCATTCTTTTTGCTGGACCTTTGGGATTCTTGTGGGTCTTGAGCAATGCATCAAGAGAAGCAGCACATGGATTTCCCTTAAACAATGTTTTAGATCCATCCTGTTGAAAGGAGATACTTTATTTATTAAAGATTTATCTAAGAACCTCATAACAATTATAGGAAGCACGACCACCTACCATTGTAAAGCGGGTAAAAGATCCAGTATACTGTGAAGAAATCCCTAGATTCTGCAATCTGATAAGCCTTCTTCTTTCTTCTTCCTCTTCCATCATAGACTGAAGACTGCTTACAGTAGCTTCAGCAGCCCCAGCTTCCTGATAAATTAATATTAAATTAATAGGTAAGCAAATACAAATAGATATAAACATCTAAGGTGCCAGACTCAAGTTCTGGTTCTCGTGAAAGAGCATGGGCTTAGATCCCACTCTAACATTTACTTTAACAAAAAAATAATACAAATGTTGGAACTCGACCAACCTGTGTGTCTTTCCTAATTGCTTTTGCAACCAACTCTGATTCTTGACCCATCAATAAGTAATGGACTGTTTCCAATAAAAGTAAATTATCTTGACGGAAATATTCAGAAGGGCCGCCAACATGTTGTGTGAGTGCTAGAATCAAGTCGGTCACATTTTCTTTGAACAACAATTCTAGAAACCTATCTCTCACGGACAAGAATTGTGAGGTTGATCCCCCAAGTTTCTGCTGAATTGACACACCCTGAACAGCTAGTAAGTTGCGAAATAAGGTAAGCACCAGCTGGACCAATTTCCAGTCATCCTCTGTAAATGCTTCACTGCATGAAAACAAAAAATTTGTTCTGAGATAATATAATATGCCCTAAGAAGAGCAAGTGAAAAGCAACCAATAGCAAACGGACCACAACTGAGATGCAATAAAACATGTTTCAGAGGGAATAGATGTGATGTGCCGTGTACTTGCATACCATATAGTACTGCCCACAAAATACTAAGCAATAATTATACTCAACCAAACCACATTTTTTACACACTGATATTGAATACTTATGTTGTTCCGGTCCCACACATGAAACGATATTAATGTGTGGAAGCATACGCGTGTTTGTTTTAAGGACGGCATGCACAGGTACAATTTGTAAAAACTGTACAATTGTAGAAATGTATGTATTAGCAGCTAACAAAGGGTAACTGATTAGTAGCCTTACTTTTTTCTTGGCATCTCTAGAACATTCTGATACAAAAATATGACAAGATAGTCTTGTTTAAAAGAAAAAACAGAGTAGCATAGACCTGAGCATCATAAATTGAACAAACAGATCGGTTCACACAAAACATGGGGTTATATATATAATAGTTCTTTTAAGTTTCAAACTACAGCGACACACTACAGGTATCCAGAAGCAATTACAAGAAATACAAGATTTGACTTCAACCAGGCAAAATCAGCCAAATTACAAGTTAAACATCAGACTAAGTTCTTGGCTCTATCAAAATTAGCTGGAAAATATCATGTAAAAATTATAAATTTCCTCATCGAAAAGACATTGTTAAATAAAGATAAGCAGCAGCTTTGAGTATACAAAAAACAGAGATTATGTCACTATTTGCTCACCTTTCTAAATTCTCGAGCGGGGTCTCTAAAAGTGACACTATGATTGCGATAATATCACTACAGCTAATTGCAGTTTTCAACCCCCATAGGTACTCTATTTGTTGTGGTATATCATTGGATCCCGGCTCAACAGGCATGGTGAGAAACACTAAAACTTTCACTGTAATTTTGAAACCAACAAAATTACAAATACTAACAGAACTCCATATTTAATTGCTTGAACTCAAAAAAAAATGTAAAACTAAAGCTGGGATTAAAAGGAATTGCCTGAATTGAGGACGAGATTACGATCATTTTGACAATGCTCAATAATCGGAATCAAATCCTTGGCTACAATATTCCATTTACAGACTTGCTTAAATACTTCTCGCATTTGTGGATCATCACGGCGTAGAAACCTTAACAAATCCTTCAAATTATCTAAAAATAGAAAAGGAAAAATTATTATACATACAATTACAATTTACAGTATAATTAAAAATTCAGTTGGAATTTGCTTTCAAGAAAGAGGAAGAGGGAGAGATGGAGGGAGGGGAGAGAGTGGGGGGGGGGGGAGAGAGAGAGAGGGAGGAAGGGAGGGAGGGAGCGAAAGAGAGAGAGTTGTTTCACTGTTGGAGTGGGGGGGAGAGAGAGACCTAAACAGTATTCTCCGGGAGTGTATCCGGTCCTGTTTCCATCATCGTCCTCGTCGATTATCCCGAGACCAGCGCAGATCGTTGATAAACCTTCCATTTCCGTACGATCAGAAGCTTATTGGTGATGTGCTATAGCTAATATGTGGTGAAATTGGAAGTAAAAGAAAGCGAGGTGGAGATGACAGTGTGGGGATCGAACGGAGATGAGATCGGATGAGAGTTGCAATTTGGGCGTGATGGGTGTTGGGTGAGTAGGGTTTTAAGGCGCCAATAATTTCTGTATTTTCCCGCTCTTTGTCTATCTCTTCGCGTATTCGTTTTTCTTTTTTTCTGACAAGAATTGTTTCATGTTTAGATAACAATGTTATCATTTTCAAAAATAAAAATAAAAATGACATTGTTATCATTTAATTATGTAATGAAACCATTAATTAAAATTGTTGTGTACACATGTATCGGCTCCATGATGATGGGTTTGAATTAGGGGTGAGCATGAAAACCCGAAATCCGGATTATCCGATTTTTTGATTCGGTATCCGATTTAAAATATCCGAAAATTTGGATATCCGATCCGAATAAACCGGACCGGATATCCGATCCGGTTTTTTTCTATAAATTCGGATACGGATCCGGATCACATATACATAAGAAAGCGGATATCCGGATCCGATCCGGTTTTATTAATTTTAATTAAAAAAATATTATTTTATATTTAATATATGATACTTTTTAAAATTTTAAAATAAAATATTAAGAGTTTGTAATATTTTCAAGAGTCCATCAAAAATAAAAATTTATGATACTGATCATTTTAGATATATTTTTGAACATAAATAGCATTGTATTTGTTATTCCTTGCCTATTTATATACTGCTTTTTCGTGCAAAAGCGGACCAACAGTGATTGCTAACTGCTAATTCTCGGACATTGCTGACTTGGTTAATACTCCTTCTGTCCCATTTAATTCTATACGTTTCTTTTTCACTGCTCGACACGCACTTCAGTGCTTATAAAATATAATTTTATTACTTATTTTTGAAATTTTCTTTTTCCGAATAAAAATATAACATTCAAACTTTTATTAAGAAAAAATTAAACTTAAAAATAAGTTATAGAACTATACTTTACGGGAGCATTAAAGTCTGTGCCGTGTCCCCGTCCTCCAATGTATATAACTCATGGGGACGGAGGGAGTAGCAAACTTAATGTACAAATGCAACGTTTTTTTGGTGGTAGATCATCTGGTCACCGGACTTATTTTTTGTTCAAATTGATTTCTCCTTATACTGATTGATGGATTTTCTTTTTATACTTGTGAAATAAAAATAAAATCAAACGTCACAAATTTGTTGAATCATAAAATATTCAATATTTTTTCTAGATGAAATGGGATCCGGATAATCCGTTTTCCGATCCGATATATCAGGATATCCGAATATCCATATATCCGGTTAAACCGGAACCGGAATCGGAATTAAAATTTAGTGATCCGAAAAACCGGATATCCGGTTTATATTTCATAACCGGACCGGATATCCGGTTACGCTCACCCCTAGTTTGAATTATAGATCATTGTTGTAATTAGTGTAAATTTATATAACTACTTGAAATCGTGCTGACACATGTAAACAATTCAAATATTTTGAGAACGAATTCATTTAAAGTAGATTTTATCATGATAATAATACAACTTTAAATATAAAAATTTTTATTCAGGAAAAAGTATTATGTGGGGTTTTTCGCCAATTAAAATCCATGAAAGTCTTTGAATAAAAAGAAGAAAGGTTGAGAGATTTTATTTTTGGATTTTGAGGGAAAGACTAACTTGATGTTAATAGGGGAATATCTGATTAAATCTTAATCAGTAATTATTCTATATAATTTTAATGTTCAGTTATTGGGGTCGTTTGGATGAGCTTAAAATAAGTGTTTATTGCTTAAAATAAAAAAATGAAGTAGAAGTTAGAAGCAAGTTAAGATTTATAAGTGATAAAATTGTTTGGGAAATAAGTAGAAGCCGTGAGACAAAAGCTAGTAATCGTAGCTTTTTTTAAGTACTTCTTCACTTCTTACACAAACGGTACAAATAAGTGCTTATAACTTATAATTCAGAAGTCGGGCTTATAAGCATGTGCCAAACACCCACATTATTTTGTCGTATTAAAATAAACACAAAACTAATCGAGCGCTATGTTCCAGAAATCGGTAATCGGACAAGATCGGTTACATGACTCTGCAAGGATTAATCGTTAAATCGGGGATTTATCGGAAGGATTAATCGGTAAGAAAATCGGAGCAATTTAACATTTATATTTTATTATATACTCCCTCCATTCCAAAATAATAGTCGCTTTGACTTTTTGCACGTATTTTGAGGTGCATAAAAAATATATTTCTAAATATTATTTTTCAAATTTTCTTTTTTTGAATAAAAATAGGGATGTTAAATATTTATTCAGAAAAAGAAAAATTCAAAAATAATGTATAGAAGTATGTTTTTTTTATACCTCAAACTACGTGCACAAGGTCAAAGCGACCATTATTTTGGAATGGAGGGAGTATAATTATTTAATAAATTTGAAAATCGAAACAAGGATATTTTAATCCATTCACTTAGTCAGCCTCCATAACATACTCAAAATAAAAGTTACTCCCTCCGTCCCTCCTTTCTTATCAAATGGGTTGGGCACGGAGATTAAGAAATATGTGTAAAGTAATGGAAAAGAGAATGAAAAATGGGTGTAGTGATGGGACCCATTGATTTTTAATGTATAAAAAAGAGACAGTGGAGTAGAAGTAGTGTGAAAAGGAAAGAAAAGTCGGGAAGTGGTGGGACTCATTAACTGTTTTTGGTAAATTTTGAAATATAAAGAAATGGACTGAACACCCGAAAAAGGAAAGTGTAAAGAAATGGTTGGGACGGAGGGAGTATATGTTTCTAACACTCAATTATAAGCATCATTGTTAACTAACTTAGAATCCTAAACACAAAGTATCCATTAAATCAAAATGATACCATCACACAAGTTTACAACACCAAATCAAAACTAAGACCATGAAGAGAGAAATTGTAATCAAAATCATTAAGATTAAAAACCTTAATTAGATTGTAGCTAGCAATGAAATCCGTTCAGATAGAATTGATTTATGGTTGTGTTTTCTTCTTTGTTTCTCCTCTACGACGCTTAGAAGTGAAAGAAGAATGAATAGATGTTTTTTCACTATGTATTTCTGGGGTGGTTGACCAAGTAACCCAGTTTGACTCGAGTTTTGACCCGTGTTTGATCCGATACTAGACAAATCGTGAAATGAAGGGATCCAGCTTAATAAGATCGGAGACAGCTATTTTGCCAATATATCGACCGATTTATCGGCGACTCAGGCCAACACTGATCGAGCGTGGTTATATAAATATAAACATACATATATAAATATGTGAACAGTCTTAAAACATGTCATCAACATAACCACTTAAATGTATTTTAGATTTGTTGAAATAAAATTAGCACATATGGGTTCAAATAAACCAAGGTGGAAAAAATAACTGATAATTTTTTGAGCTATTTTAGAATAAAAGATTTTGTATTAAGAACTTGAGATTTCAAATTTTATAATTTCATGATGAAACAAATTAATTTAAATCCTCGTCGTTAAATAAATTTCATCAATATTAGAATTTCTTAGACAATTATTTTACGACTCCTCGGTTCACACACACATACATACATATATTGAAAAATATACATTAAATATTTATAGATTCACTTTAGTTAAAACATGCAAATTATTCAAATATGAGTTTAATATCTAAATAAAATTATATATAACAATATATAACATAAAAGAATAATATCACACGTGATGTTAGTATTATGTATGAATATAATATATTATACTCTTAATTAACTTAATGATATTAGAATATGATATTAAATATTAACATTCTGAAACGTAGGTGAAAATATAATATTTATAATTTATTTGAGATATATATTTTAAATTTATTTATCTTCTACAATGTTAATCTTAATATTATATTTTCATGTCATCAGCTCAATTTAATATATAAAAAATTATGTTATTATGTAATATTAATTTTACGTATATTATTAATCATTTTGCTGTATATGTTATAAATCTAAATCTAAATATAAATAATATACTCGTTTTAACTAAATTATTATTAAAATAATTACTCTCTCTGTCTCATTTAATTCTATATGTTTCTTTTTCATTATCCGACACGCACTTCAATGCTCTTATAAAATATAGTTCTGTAACTTAATTTTAATTTTTTTTTTGGAATAAAAATACAACATTCAAACTTTTGTAAAAAAAAAATCTTATAAAACGTACTTTACTGAAGCATGGAGCATTAAAGTCCTGCCGCATGCCCGTGTCTCGGTCTATATAACTAAGGCGAACTGAGGAAGTACTCCCTCTGTCCCTCTCATTTCTTTACAGTTACTATTTTGGGATGTCCCTCTCATTTCTTTACATTACCATAAATAGTAAGTTTTTTCCATCATTACACCCACTATTTTCCCCCACTATCTCATATTTAACAATAAAAACTACTATTACACCCACTACTTTCCTCCACTATCTCAAATCTATTATTAAATATTGATGGGTCCCACCACTTTACCCACTTTTCATCTAACTTTACTCATTTTTCATGCATTGTCTTGGTCTCCGTGTCCCCCTCCAATGTAAACAATTGAGGGGGACGGAGGGAGTAATAAATTAGTTTTATTTCTAAAAACAAGCCTGTTTTATGAAGTAAGTTTTGAACTTATCGAAATGCGAAAAGGATAGTTAAGAAGGGAAAAAGAAAGCTGCGCAGCGAGAAGCAGGTTCGATACAACCAAAGCCTCCCAGTGCCCAGCTTCTCTGCTTCCGCCAACTCAAATCATCGATTTCTCCACCCCAATTCTCCCCAACTTAACTCAACTCAATCTCAACTCTCACATTTCAACTCCAATTCTTCCTTCACAAACCCTAGCCTCTCTCCGCTCCTAAAAAATGGCTCAAGTAGTAGCAACCAGATCAATCCAATCCTCCCCACTCGCAAACCCTAGCTCCACTGCTCTTCACTCCCAATTCCACAGCCTCAGACCCTCAAGTTTCGCTTTTAAGCTTCTCATTCCTCGAAGAAATGGAAACTCTGCTGTTCGTGCCAGCTTTTCAGTTAGTGCAAGACGATCTGCTCGCGCGGAGCCTGAGGTTGTTCCCGTCACTCCCGCCGATGTTCCCAAGGTACCTGCGTTACACATTTCGCTTCACGTTCTTCACGATACCAGAATAGGCCTTGCTTCGTTTCGATATTATGTTTTCGTATTTTTGTGTACATATATGATTGTTTATATTTCTTGATATGATCGTTATGTGGTGATAATCTGTGTTTTGAAGTGTAATTATAGATTTGTGTGATTGCAGAAGAAAAGGAGATTTTGTGATAGTCTTAACTAGGTGACAATTGTAACTTGTAAGATATTCGGGTGATGTTTACTGTTGTGTTGTCTCTGCTATGCACATTTTAACTGAAGTTTGTTTTGTGGATTTGTATTATATTTACCTGGCATTGTAAGAAGGGCGGGGAATTTGGTGTCGGTTATATTTTTTAGTAAAGTACACAGGAGTATAGTTGTTTATGTGTATCACAAATTCTACTGCTGTGAAGTCTGTTAATCGCATTTTGGACAGTGGATAACTTCCCCATGCCTCGTACAATAGACGGATGGTCCTCCTGAATAGCCATTTGGGATGAGGCGACTGAAATCACCTATAGTCCCTACTGTCAGGGTTTTAGGAGTTACTCTTCTGTTACCCTGCTTCCTTGTTGTATAGTTTTGTAACCATATTTTATTGGGAACACCATTTTAGATGCAAATGTACATTATTATTATTTTTGTTTAGTCATTTCTTCATTGGAACAGGCAGACGATGAACTTCTTAACTTACAGGAGCGTGCTGACACATCAGTGAGTATCTGGTCCAAGCCTGCGGTTAAGCGGAAGACAAAGATTGTGTGCACAATTGGTCCCTCGACCAACACTCGAGAAATGATTTGGAAGTTGGCCGAGGCTGGGATGAATGTAGCTAGAATGAACATGTCCCACGGGGACCATGCATCTCACCAAAAAGTAATTGATTTGGTTAAAGAATACAATGCTCAATCAAAGGACAATGTCATTGCAATCATGCTTGACACCAAGGTAGGTTCTATCATTAGAACTTCCCTGTATGTCTTCTTTACAAGTTTAGCCGAGAAAGCTGCAGGTGCTAATAGTGTTTTTTACTGTGTGATAAAAAATTATGTATCAAGCAAAAAACTTGAGGGGTCTAATTAGCAATTCCTAATTTTCACAGACTTTAAATTGTTTTTGGATTGGCCTTTGACTTCTAAGGTAGATACCATCATGCAGATTTAATATATGGGTTTGCATGTAGCTGTGTACTGATATTGTTAATCCAAGCAAGATCATAGTCTTCTGTTCATTAAACAAACTTAAGTTCAGGGTATAGACTACAGACTAAAGCATTAGAGCATGCTTCCCTTTCAAATTGTATATAGTTTCCACATGTTAAGTTATGATTTTCATGCAATTTTGACTGGCGGCAGGGACCCGAGGTCAGAAGTGGTGACTTGCCTCAACCTGTCATGTTATCTCCTGGCCAACAATTTACTTTCACAATCAAAAGAGGAGTTGGCACTGCCGATTGTGTCAGTGTTAACTACGATGATTTTGTGAATGATGTAGATGTCGGTGACATGCTTCTTGTTGATGGTAAGTTAGATGCTTGTGTGTGTCTTTCGTAGTCTCTCCTTTCCTAAAACTGTACCTAGTATTATGTGCAATTGCCAATTTAACCGGGAAGCACCTGATGCTCCGTACTCCATAATTATTTTTTGTTTTATCTCTTCCATATGCTAGTAATATATTGAATTTTTGGAAGGATTTAAAACCTCTAGTAATTGCATTCTGAACTATTGGCCTTTGTTCTTGGTTCTCCTGTCAGGAGTACTGTACATTTGAGTTTCCCTGTAAAAGATGATATAGCATCTATGACGAAGTACTCCAAAATAACTATCCCTTATTTTGATGGTTAGTATATTCTGAATGGAGGTTTTGACAACTAGGGAATGGAATTATGACATTATTAACTATATTTAAAAATTAAAAAAACTTTGCTGCTAGTGGTATATTTCATATACGGTCTTTCTAATGTGTGCCCAAGGGCACACAATAAGCACCAACTTTCATGAAAATGGCTTGTTTTGATTGGTGGAATTGATGTGAATGCAGGGGGGCCATTTACATTTATTATCCATCCACCAATCAAAAGCTAGTATTCTCATGGATGTTAGTGACTATTGTGTGCCCTTGGGCATACCATAGAAAATTCGTTTCATATATCAAAGAGTGTTTGTTGATGACTTGACGTCGTTGTTGTGCTAACCGTTCCTGCTTTATATTACAGGTGGTATGATGTCTTT
The DNA here is from genome assembly GCF_001625215.2 of Daucus carota subsp. sativus. Lineage (NCBI taxonomy): Eukaryota > Viridiplantae > Streptophyta > Magnoliopsida > Apiales > Apiaceae > Daucus > Daucus carota. The sequence continues at coordinate 36,818,456 of NC_030386.2, read as the reverse complement.
AGTGGTAAAGTCTAAAACAGAAGACTCCGTCAATTGCGAGGTTGTTGATGGGGGGGAGCTCAAATCAAGACGCCATCTTAATGTCCGAGGGAAAAGTGCTACACTTCCATCCATCACTGGTTAGGCCCAAGCCCTGACTACTAAATATCCAACGTTTTACATTTATTTGTTCTCTTCCCACGACAGAGTGCTAACTTTATGATTTAGCATTTGCTATAACTTTGTCAATTACTGTGCAACAGAGAAGGATTGGGATGATATCAAGTTTGGAGTAGATAACAAAGTAGATTTCTATGCTGTTTCTTTTGTCAAAGACGCCGCAGTGGTGCATGAACTAAAGAACTATCTGAAAAGTAAGTTTATTTAAGTAATCCTATACAATTGGAGATAAACCAATTATAACAATTTTTTTTGTAGTTACAATAATTTCATTATCACTCTCTTATTGTTCGACAGGCTGTGGTGCGGATATACATGTCATCCCTAAAATTGAAAGTGCCGACTCTATTCCAAATTTGCACTCAATTATTGCAGCATCTGATGGGGTAATGGTTTTGTTGTAAATATTTTTTCAAGTTGAGACCTAACTCATAGCTTTGCGGTATTATTTAGTAAGATATTGCGAAACTAGGATTATGGAAAGAGATTTGAAAACATTCCTTTTAGTTAGAACTTGACACCAGGAAACTACCCTCAAAATTAACTAAAGATTATTTGCCATGCTTTTTTGTTATCAGCAGCTTGCAAAATCTCTTCTGAGTTTTGATCATGATATTATTTCCTTAGCCTACTATTTCATGCTAAAACTTTTTTGCCCTTGCTTATCTCAGGCAATGGTTGCAAGAGGTGATCTTGGTGCTGAGCTTCCAGTCGAGGAGGTTCCTTTATTACAGGTGCTTTTATTTACTTATAGCTAACGTATGCATTTTGTACCCTAGCAAGATGGGTCCATCAAGGAATAGTTAACATTCTGATTAGAGTCAGAGGCAGGACAAATTGCTTTTTGTTGACCAGTATTCTGACAACAATATTATTTATATACACAGGAAGAGATTATCAGACTCTGTCGTAGCATGGGGAAAGCTGTTATAGTGGCCACAAATATGTTGGAGAGCATGATTGTTCATCCGACTCCAACTCGGGCAGAGGTATCAGACATTGCAATTGCTGTTAGAGAGGGCGCTGATGCAGTTATGCTTTCCGGAGAAACTGCTCATGGAAAGTAAGTTACTGTGTTATAGTAATTTTTAAATCCGTTATACTTTGTGCCTATTGATACTAGTCTGCAGTAGGGAGTAGACTACTAGAGTACTAGTATGCCTCAGAATTTAGTATTACTTTTTAGTTCTTCGTGAATTAGGATTTGCTTTTGTATGCATACTGGATTTTCTATCTCTTCAAACTAATTGTTGGTGTAAAATAATTTTTGGTTAAATCTTGCCAAGTCCCACATCACCACTGTTTTTTTACTTTGGCAGTAAATCCGTTACTATTAAAGTGTCAATTTGAGATTTTTTGCAAGTTTGCTTACTTGAAAGCTATAAAAGGTAGGGTTTAATATGAATTGCATTAATCAGATTTTATCCTCCGCAGATTTCCTTTGAAAGCTGTCAAAGTCATGCACACAGTTTCTTTAAGAACTGAAGCAACCATAAATGGTGGGGAGACGCCACTAAGTCTCGGCCAAGCTTTGAAGGTAGATTTATGTTCATGTTGCCTTTTATAATAGAAGTAAAGGGGGAGGTGGGGGATCTTACGAGGAGAATGTGCTGTACAGAAAGGATTTTGATACTCACAATATATGTTCCATCTAGAAAAACAGGAAGCAGGATGTAATGCTGTTTCTTCAACCATTTTATTTTGTAAATACTTTGGGTGCCTGGAAGGAGAGAACACCTGTCCACGTTTACTTCCTTTTTGTTTCACCTTTAACTATGCAGCAAACAACTTCTTTCTCCTTTTCAACCTCAATTCCTTGATCTGAGGAACAAAAATAGTTTGAGTTTTTGCAGTTACCATGTTGCTTACTGAATCCTTTGTTTTGTGCAGAATCATATGAGTGAAATGTTCGCCTTTCACGCCACCATGATGTCTAACACACTCGGAACCTCACTTGTTGTCTTCACCAGAACAGGCTTCATGGCAATCCTCTTGAGTCACTACCGGCCTTCTGGCACTATATTTGCCTTCACAAATGAGTAAGTTCAAAATTGGTCTCTAACGATATATTCACCACTGGGCATACAAGTTTGGTATATACATCCGTTCCGGGGGCTCGATGGACTTCGGAAACTTTTCATTACTTTGTTAAAGATTTTTTGATTCCATTTTTACAGAAGATATGGAATCCCAATGATGAAACAGTAATTTTTAATGCTTGTTTATTTGTGCGCATTCATCTAACAAATTCTGAACTGTTTGTTGGATGCCAAAACATAGATTTCCTAGAGGGTGTGTTCCTGAATGAAAACATGTTTATAACAAGATATCTTGACTCAAGTGCCTAGCCATTAATCTGGAGTGATCTAAGACTTGGGGACAATACCTGTTTATGAAACTAATCCTCTATTATTAATTTGTTTCGGATTACTTACAAGTTTCTGCTTCACTGCTTATATATTATTGGCTTTTCTGATTGCAGAAAAACAGTACAGCAGAGGTTGGCTCTATATCAAGGAGTTTCTCCCATATACATGCAGTTCTCAGATGATGCGGAAGCGACCTTTGCAGATGCACTGACATTGTTACAGGTGACCTTCTGATATCTTATTGGTCTATTGCCAATTCATATATCTAAAAACTTGTAGAATTCTTCCTGTCTATTTGCCAATAGAACCAGTGAGATTTGGGGAAGGGGTGGGTTGTAATTAAGTATTGCATGCGTCATGGAAGATGTGGACCCTATGATAGATTTTAACAGCAAAGATCCTATGTTCCACTGGAGAATATCTTAGAAATACGCTTTTTATCAAGCTTGGCATAAATTCGTTGTGCTTGCTCTTTTTCGAGCCTCTGTTGTGTAGCATTTAGTTCTCATAACACAACTTCTTAATCAAAGTTCTTACTGATGTACAGGAGCAAGGGATGGTGAAAAAGGGAGAACAAATAGCTCTTGTTCAGAGTGGCAGGCAACCTATATGGCGCTACCAGTCCACTCACAATATCCAGGTCAGGAAGGTTTAAGTGCGGAAAATTTGAAGCTAGGATAAACAGAGTAGTGGTTGTTGGATCTTACAACCATCAATTGCGCATCGTTTCCTTTAGCAGGCAAATCTTACTGGTAGTGTACTTTCTTGCACCATCTATACATGGCAGATGTTGTCCATTTTCTGTTGTATCCTTCTCTGTCTGGTCAGCCTATAATGCAGTATTAGAGATATAGAGTCAAAAAGCACAAGGCTATTAGAGAGGATTTTTGAGCTGCAGTTGTTTTAATAAGGTGCTAGTTTTTTTTTGTTTCTTTGGTGCACCCAGGCTATGTTGCCAAATGTCCAGTCCTTTATGGTTTACAGACGTGTGACGTGTCCTTGATGGTTTCGTGGCAAAATAGTATTTTGAGGCTGTATAACACAGTGATCACCATGGGGCGTGGGCATTTGCTCTGTTAGTCGAACTTTTTAAACCGAACTTTTCATTTACAAACCAACCTTTCAACCAAACTACTCATAACATTGACATGCTATCATAAACTTGATATTATCAAGTTGTCCATATAATTTTAGTCAGAGAAGGATAAAGACATTATTTGACGGCTCAGAATATCTTACTATTTGTTTAAATGTAATTTCACGCGGGTGGTATCGACCTCTCTAACTTCCTTCGAATTCTTGCCTAGAATAATATGGGCCGCTCTTCTTATCCATTCTTGCTCGACTGGTAGTGTCCCTAAAAATTCTTATATACTCCTTCGGTCTCAATTTATAAGTCTCTTTTGTTTTTACAAAAGTCAAATTGACTAATTTTTGACTAATTATTAAAAAACATTTATTTGTTATTTTACAAGATAAAAAATTACATATTAAAATAGACTTGATTTACCTTTTGATGATTTTTTTTTAATTTTTTTTTTTCAATTATATAATACCTATAAATTTCAGTCAAGATATAATCAAAAGTCAAAAGGGACTTATATATTGAGGCAGAGGGAGTAATATCTTAAGTATTTCATATTGCAAACCTTTTATACTCCATTTTAAGCCTTTTGTGTCTTGTAGAAAAAACAAAATGAATGCAAGGGAAGGAGACGGTAGATCTTATGTATTTCCACTTTCGCACCCAACCTCAAAATAGATATATTATTTCCAAAAGAAGACATGATGATATGAAGAGAAACTAGAGATAATTTTATTTTATTTTACTGTATCACACTAGGTAAGTGAATTGCCATGTGAGACGTAGTTCTCTACATAATTATACATGGTTAACAAGTTACATTGGAACTGTTTATAAAAATACAAGCACCTCGTGTTTATCCTATTTTACACACTAGGGTATGAAATCATGTAAATTGTGACTATCTCCTATAAAATATAGCACGGAGAAAAGTCACAATGTTTTTTCAGACCCATTTTCAACCAAGTTCTTCAATAAAGCAAGCTCCTAAGCCAGGTGAACGGATCAAGAGTCTGGTCGAATGCTAAATGTATCTACAAAGTTGGAGCAAGACAAATGGCAAACAGAAGTCCGCTCAAACCCATTCATGAGGCAATGAATGAGACGATCCAGGATCCAAAGAGCACCCAGCTTCGTTGTCATATCTGCTTGGTCCAACATTGGCACCATCTCTGCGCATCATTGCCATCAGGCTTCCTCCATGCACCCTGCCTTCTGGAAGTGAAAACTGCGATGGATGATGATTTTCAATCAAACAGCTATCCGGCGGTGGTGTCTGCAGATGGATGTGCTCCTTCCCACGCGTGTTCTCAAATGCATACATTCCTGCAGTCTTCTTAAAAGAGCTACCACCATGTAGTTGCAAATTATCCAACTGAGAAGTGTGTGAAGTGCAGAGGCCTAGCTTCCCCTTGGCTAACTTGTCGCAAGGAGAAACAGCCTTACTGCCAGAACCTGACTGGCCCCAGGAACACCGCTTTCCTCCTCCATGTTTCGTGCAAAAATTGGTGCTGCCTTGTGCACTTTTACCGCATCCTCCTTCATGCTTGCACCTTTTCCCCCCACCATGGCCAACACAGAAGTTAGTCGTCCCTCTCGCACTTTTAGTGCAACCAGCCTTTGCGCATCTCTTCCCCCCGCCATGATTAACGCAAAATAGACTACCACCGTGCACACTTTTAGGGCATCCGCCTTCAAAAGTACATCTCTTACCACCACCGTGAGCTTTACAGAGTGCTGTACTCCCTTCTGCCCCTTTCGCACACCCTGAAAAAGTACACCTTTTCCCTCCACCGTGTGCCTTGCACAACTTTGTGCTCCCTTGAGCCCCTTTAGTACAATTAGTATACTGGCAACGATGGCCGCCACCATGAGAGATACAAAGACCCGCAATACCCTCTGCACTCTTTTTACAATTTTCCATCATGCATCTCTTTCCACCTCCATGCTTGATGCAAAATCCAGATTTGTCCCTAGCAGCATGAGGGCAACCATCATGACTACACCTTCGACCACCCCCATGACCAATGCAGTAATCTGTACGTCCTTCAGCGCTCTTCCCGCATTCAGGATACTGGCATCGCCGTCCACCACCATGTCCTTTGCAGAACATCGTTTTGCCTTCAGCTCCCTTACCACATCCAGGTTTCTGACACCTTCTGCCACCTCCATGCCTTATACATAATCCAGAACCTCCTCTCGATCCCGTTGTGCATCCAGTGAACCGACATGACTTCACTCTGGATTTCCGGCTCTGTTTCTGGGAAGCTACACCAGATTCAAAGGCAACAGAGTTCCTAAAAGAGTCTGTTACATTTGATGCGGGGTGTGGGATAACAAGACCTGTTATACCACTGCCAGGAACAGGCCTGAGAATTGTGGCTGTCCCTGTACTTTGCAGTGGAGGAAGACGATGCCCTAGTTTCAATCTAGATGATGTGGTCCCTTCATCCACCAGTTGATTTGCACTATCCTGGAACTGAATAGATCCTTGATTGACAGTGGTGATGGCCGATTCAGAGAGACAAGTTGACAAACTTAATTCTAGGCATGGCTCCGACCTTTCTAGTACAAGTGCCTTAGGACTGGCACAATACTTATTCCTTTTCTCGTATCTCCTCTCTCTGCTACAAAAGAGGTTAATACTCAGACCAGTATCAACTGAGCCTTCCTCAATTTCATTTGTGGAGTGTCCACCCAGAAACAATGAAGCACTCGGATGGTCAGATGACACATCATTGACCTTCAAATTTCTTTTGCCTCTGGGTCTGGCATCCGATTTACAAAGAGCAACTGACGGATTATGATGCTCATCATCAACCACTTGGCTTAAATATTCAGAAACATTTGGGGCAGGGTATTCAAAGGTAGGGTCCATAATAACAGAGGAAAGAAGACAAATTTTTCCGAAGCCAACTTATGGTTTCAAGAGAAAAAAATTGCAAAATCAATGGGGTATGGAAATTAGAAGTCTAAGAGGAAGGACAAAAAGATTTAGCTTGAATACAATCAAAAGGGGAACCTGCAACCACCACTAACAAAACCGGATGTGTCGCACCGGTCCATTTTACTAATTTGGTATTCACAAAATCAGCAGTTACAAGAGGCTATTATGTACAGAATGAGCAAAGTTCAAGAGGGCAAGACAAAAAAGAATTTGCTTCAAGACAACCAAAATAAGCACATGCTGCCACCGCTAACAAAACCAGATGTATCACACCGGGTCCATTTTACGAGTTTAGAGATTAATTACCAAGTAATTTTGTAAGAGGACGCTAATTTTAAAAACTTGAAGATCGCAAAAGATTGGTGCTTCCGGTTATCCTGTACCAGAACAAACTATATCAGATATTATAGAATCCTGGATGGAACGGATTTTGCCTTCCAGCAGGATTAAATTACTAGAAAGGAAGCTATTGTGTGAACAATATAAAAAATGCCTACATGATTTTCAGCATATATGCAGAATCGCAGGAAAAATGATACACAGCCTACACGATTTTTGATATTGCAAAAAATAATAAAAACCCACAGTTGATCAACCCTGAGGAGCCGCCAAAACAGCAAAAAGCAGTTACAGTTTATAAGTACATAGAAAGCAAATTTACCCAATATATGAATGGCTATGAGGTCTTTTAATATGGGTTGTTAAGGACCAACCATAGGAGATCATGCATACTCTCATTTCCGATTACTAGGTGTGAATATGCTTCTAATCCTCGACCCAACTATGGAACAGCTCTCCAACTACCTCTCTCTCCACCCCCACCACTGAAAAAACTCTCTCTCTCTCTCTCTCTCGCACCCCCTCCCTCCCTCCCTCTTCCCCGCCCCCTCTCCCCCCCCCCTCCCCCCGCTCTCTCTCTCCCGCAAATACTGAAACTACCTCTCTCTCCACCCCCACCACCGAAAAAACTCTCTCTCTCTCTCTCTCTCGCCCCCCCTCCCTCCCTCCCTCTAACCCGCCCCCTCTCCCCCCCCCCCTCTCTCTCTCCCGCAAATACTGAAACTACCTCTCTCTCCACCCCCACCACTGAAAAAACTCTCTCTCTCTCTCTCTCGCCCCCCCTCCCCAAACAAACAACTCTCCCCCTCCCCACTCTCTCCACCCCCCATCTCCCCAAACAAACAACTCTCCTCTCCCCCCTCCCCACTCTCTCCAGTACCCCCTTTCTCCCTCTCCCTCCCTCCCCTAGAACAAAAACTTAACTACAAACATTTCTAAAAAGCTCTAGTACTATATCTACTTGAGCTTTTTAGAAACATAAACATGAATACGAAGATCAAATATAACAACCCAATATAACAACACAAAGACAACTATTCATCAAAACAGAGTGGATAGCTATACTAATGACATAAATACATGTACACTAATATAATATACCTGAGACAATGATCCCTTGGACTCTAGAGCAGAAGGGTGATACAAACGAGAGAATGGAATATACACCAAATCTCAAGATTGGTTGCTGAGAGATAAAAACGAGAGTCTTAAAACCAGAGAAAGAGAGAAAGGGAAAAATCAATACAAATGCTTTGCCCTATTTATAACCTTCAGAGCGGCGCTTCCTAGCAAACCGGCGCAAATTAGATACTATAAGAGTATATTCCTGCTTACTATAGACACGCACGCTAACTTGCTCCGGTGCATCTGGACTGTTTTGCTGCGAAATATATCGCTTTCTATGTGTGTTTTTTCAGTATTGTTTAAACTATAAATTTTATGTCCAATTTGTTTCATGTAAACTTCGGGCATCTTTACACATGTGTGTTCTTTTGACGTGTATAAAATTACCAAATTCTCCGGTCGTACGTATAAACAAACAAAGGATTTATTAGCATCTCCAATGGTAGGTGTCAAGAGGGGTGTCAATGCCATGTGGCATGACATGGACCGGCACTTTCCTTGGCATCCTCGTTGGAGATGTTAGAGTGCTATTAGGATGCCAAGAGCAAGTCCAATAGGTTACTCCAATAGTAATCCCTATATTTGTTAGAATTATTTTAATAATAAATTTGAGAGAAAAAGGGAAAAGGAGAGAATAGATAAAGAAAGAAGGAGAGAGATGATTATTTTATTCATAAATATTAAATAATTAATGGCTAGGGGTTACTTATAAATAGGTAATGGCTAGAAGAATTAAGGTTGTGCTAGTGATTTAGGATAACACTAAGATAGTGTTGGAGTGCATTCTTTTGACACATTACCTAAATATGAGTTTGGGACATCATCTAGGTAACCACTTGCTGCAAGTGAGTTGGCTTTAGAGTGCCAAAAGTTGGCAATCCATAAAGTAGGGTGCCAACTTCATTTGTGGTCCCAATAATACATAAAATATAGATTTGTGGTCCTAATAATACATAAAATATTATTTTTCTATTAATAAAGTTGGCATTTTGGAGTGCCAATTATTGGAATGTATTTTGAAAGAAGGGTGTTAAAAATGATTTGGAAGAGTGTGAATATAAAATATAATATTTTGAATGATGTGTCAAAATTGGCACACTTGAAGGATGCCAACCATCGGAGATGATCATAGAATCCGAACAATCTAAAATTATACATCTCTTTAAATAAATTGGAATATCTGACTAGTTAGCATGCCTAGTACCATCTAACCTTGATATTTTGTCCTACATATATTACAAGATTAAGTTATTTATATTCCTGTTTTATCTAGTAGAATCCTTTTTAGTGTTGCTGCTAACAGTTTTTTCCTCACAAACAAGTAAACAAATTATGTGATAAATTTAAAAACAAGTTCTAGATCATATTTTTTCTCATAAGAGCTGTTTTTTAAAAGAAAAATATCCCATATTTTTGAAAAAACTACTCCCTCCGTCCCAATGAATTGTATACAATTTCTTTTTTGGGACGTCCCATCAATTGTATACATTCCAAAAGTAGTAAACTTTTATAATATAAGACATCATCGGTCTTTCTAATGTGTGCCCAAGGGCACACAATAACCACAAACTTTTATGAAAATAGGCTATTTTGATTGGTGGAATTGGTGTGAATGCAAGGGGGCCACAAACATTTATTACCTATCCACCAATCAGGAGCTAGTATTTTCATGAAAGTTAGTGACTATTGTGTGCCCATGGGCACACCATAGAAAATTCGAAACATCATTACACCAACTACTTTCTTCCACTATTTCCATTCTATAATAATATAAACACTACTCCCTCCGTCCCGGTCATTTGTATACAAATGGCTGGGACACGGAGACCAATAAATTGTGTAAGAAATGAGTAAAGTTGGATGAAAAGTGGGTAGAGTGGTGGGACCCATTAATATTTAATAATAGATTTGAGATGGTGGAGGAAAGCAGTGAGTGTAATAGTGTTTATATTATTATAGAATAGAGATAGTGGAGGAAAATAGTTGGTGTAATGATATTTTATATTATAAAAGTTTACTACTTTTGGAATGTATACAATTGATGGGACGTCCCAAAAAGAAAACTGTATACAATTCACTGGGACGGAGGGAGTATTAGACTCACTACTTTCCTCCACTATCTCAAATCTATTATTAAATATAAATAGGTACCACCATTATACCCACTTTTCATCTAACTTTACTCCTTTCTTACACAATTTCTTGGTTTCCGTGTCCCAGCCATTTGTATACAAATGACTGGGACGGAGGGAGTACCATTTATCTTCTTGCAAAAATCCTCACATATTTTAATATCAAATATCGTCATTTTTTTATATGTTATAATTTAAATAATGCAAATATATAAATTATGAGTCAGCTTAATTTTTTGTGGATAATTTATATTACAGATAACTTACAAGTTATTAAAATAATAATAATAAATTTAATAATTTAGTAATATAATGCTGAATTGATTTTTATTAAAAAATATAAAAATAAAATAAGATAACCTACTTTGGTTTTTAAATTAATTTCTTGATTCAGATCTAATTTTAAACCAGTTTTTAACCGGTTATAAAATTGAAAATAATTTAAAATCCGACTATAAAAATTGAGGCAAAATTGTAGTTTTGAACGTCACTTCCGGTTCTTGTAAAGACACCGGCTAACATACGAGTTGATTTAAAAATTGAGATAATCCCAACACAATCATCTGACTCATCTTTATTGACATTATTCATAAATTACAGATTAATTTGTTATTAGATTCCATTTTACCTCTTTATCAAACTTGGTCCCCTCCCATCTTAGGAGGTTCCTTGAAATTTACGCTTCATCTCAAGGGCGCCGAGGATAAACACCACAGGCGACGTGCTTCTATTTATTTTTCTAAGATATAATTAAAATCGGAATTTAAAATATACGATTTTTTCATTTACTAGTTCGTTTGTAAATTATATAGCCACGAATGTCGCGGTAGTGATAAAAATGCTGCCATATAGACGAGTTTTAAAGGTTGATTTTATTTTATTTTACGTTTTTATTGCATGCTCAAACTTTTGTAAATTAGAATCGCATAAACGATGAAAGAAAACATTAGTTAAATATGGTAGAAGCAACACTTGAATTTCCAGGAAATTGAGTCATCGATTACATGGCGGGGCGAGAATGAATGACAAGCAGATGACCGGAGCGTAAAAATTTGAGTGTAGAGAGAGACAAACAATGGGAGGTCACTGATGACATAGTAGCCTACGTCGGCATCCCCGAGCAGTTGATGAGCCTGTGTCTATTTTTTTTTCAATTTTAAACTAAAAATATGTTTATTTATATAATAAATTGAAAATTGAGATGAAGATAGAAATAAGTTTGGAGCTGATTTGAAAAAATAAAAATTAGTTTAATTTGTTTTAAGGGAGTTAAATTTATTAAACATTTTTTTATATAAAATTTAACATAAGTTATGAGTTATTCATAAATCATTTTCATTTTTTATTATTACATTTTAATAATCTACGTTATTGATAAGTGAAAATCAGCCAAATCGACATTTTTTAACCTCCCCGCTTATTATATTAAGTTATGTTAACTCGTGATTTTAAAATTAACCAAACATGCTCTATATTTCCTATAATTTTCTCAAATCTCGGCAATAAAATATAACCGTGTCATTTTATTCCTTAAAATTATTCATTTGTTAAATATAAAATAATAATATTCCAATGTTCCGGTAATTATGTTATTTTGAATTTATTGATATTCCTTCTAAACTATTTGAAGAGTTTAGAAAATGATCACAATCTTCTTAAACGAATGTAACGGCAGGGGAATTGAAATCGAGTCTTACGACTTGGAGAAGTTACTCAATTATTTAAAGTTGTTTGAAACTCTGAATTCCAGAGAAATTGACGACGAGATGAAATTTTCTGCTCTCGACGGCAGTCATAAAGTGTACGGAATATCAGAAACTGGTAGGTTGAAGAACTGTCCACGGTAGCTTACTACTATGTTTGAATTTATTTAATATTTTTGTCGTCCAAGAAAGTCTGTTTAAAATTTGTTAAATTATTATAACCACGAATTGAATTAACGAACGTTCCTCAGTTGTGCACGCGTGATGTGTATAATGTACAGTCACAGCTGCATGTGCGTGATTGTAACATGATTTTAGAGCATCACTGCGAATAAGCTTTGAGCCTTTGACGGAGTCTGATAGTGGTGGATTTGGTGAGATACGGATTTTAAGAAATTATATTTAGACAAAAATAAATGAATTAAAAGATACAGGAGGGATGAGTAGAACCCGACGATTTGATTTGTTTAATTATAATGTCCTAAAAATTCGGTCTATTTATTTAATATATGAAAATAAAAATCTGAATAGCTCTAGTTCTTTATTGTTCGAACTTAATGTACCGATTTATTTATTTATAAACATAATTTGTATGTTATATATAAATATATAATATAATTTATATATTATATATAAATATATATTATTTTTTTATCAATAATTCAATAACTCAAATACATAATTATCTATATACAAATATACGAAATATTAATAGTCCAGAGTAGGGTTGACCATTTCAGATTCGGGTGCGATTTACAGTCAGGTCAAAATTTTTATCAATGAGTTAGAATTTTGAGTAAACATTGTATGCAGCTATATCCATCACACCACAAAAAATTTTAATGGGACAATATATATATTTTTTAACGGGATAATATTTTTTTTAATGACCCGAACACTCATAAATGATGGCCATGTTCTAAATTTTAATGGGACAGATTTTTTTTTCTTGTTATTTAGCGAAAAAATAAATATATTTTTTGTTAAAAAAACTTAAAATTTGACACTCTTACATGTTTTCAATTAATATCTTTATTTTTTCACCTATATTTTTAAATTGTTAACTGTGTAATTAAATATTAATTTTTGTAAATCAGCTGAGCAGAAGAACTAAACAAGAACCCCCAAGTCACTTTGTATTCGTAAAACTTTTATCGATCAAAATGGACTACGATTTCAGGAACAAAGCAGGCGGTTCACAATTACCGATGCACCGCCCGGCGACATCTACTTCGGCTGCATCTCCCGGTCATCATCCGATGTACGGTTACCCTACTATCGGTCAACAAACCCCCGGATACTCCTTCGCTCCTCCTCCGCACGGTCGGCATCATCCACCTACGAACCCCCCGTCTTCTTCTCGTAATCTCTCTCTCTCTCTCTCTCTCTCCCCTCCCCCCGCTCTCTCTCGCTCTCGCTCCCTCTCTCCATCTATATATAAGATCTTTGATTGAGTTAATTTGCTTGAGATGAAGTATCGATGTGCTATTGTGCTTGTTTTATATAAACCTAAAAGTTTATTTACGGATCAATGATTGTGCTCCTGTATGCTCGTCTCATTATGTTTATAGATGTATATAATTCAGTAATTGAAGAGTTGTGAGTATATATGTGTGGATTTAGTGATTATTTGTTTATTTTTGTAATGAATCTGCAGCTGGAACGGGGATTAGGGTCGTGCTTAAACCTGAGTATCGCATAAATCCACCGGTATGATCATTCCTTCCCCAGTTTATATAATTCACGGTCTTGTTCAGTTGATGATTTGATTAGGATTAGTATATTTTTAGATGGGCTCATGAATGGATGATTTGTGATTACTGTGTAGATTTCAGGATCATTTTATAATTATCTGTTTACTGGAATTATCCTTAATCGGAAAGTTTGCTTTCTTTTGCATAACACGTATGCAATCTATTTTGCTTATTTAAAATTAAAAATATATGAACATATGGATGTTTTGGAGCTATCATATCTTGTACGTCATTAAGTCTGAGACTATTGTGCAAAACAATGAATGCAAATTTCTTAATAATTTGTCTATATTGTCTCTGTATTAACTGCTTTAATGAGTCTCACATCTAATTACCACATTGTAGCCTCAATTATCACCACAAATTGGAGACATTCCTCGAAGCAATTTTCAGTTTGACTTTGATTTCGAAAGAAAGGTACTTGCTGAGGCAGAGAAAGAAAAGCCAGATTGGAGTAAGCTTGTGCATGAGAACGTTCCACCAAGACCCGCAGAAATACCTTCTCAGGTATGCCTTCTGATTTTCTTAAAATAGGTACAACATCCTTAACTGTTAAATGCATATAAACTTATTTCTTATATAATTCATGTTCTGCTTTAAACATGTTTTTCCTTGGACTTTCTGCAATAATATTAGGTTGCTATTGTTTCAACAACTTCACATGATTTAAATTGAAACACTTTAGTCTTTTTAAGGTTGCAATTTGGTTTTTGTTGTGTAATCAACAGAGGGTAGGTCACTTACAATGTAAGAAGGGCATGATTAGAAGTATATCCTAAATTATGAGTCCCTATGACACCCTTCCGGCCCTAGATTACTAGATCCTTTTTTTTTTTTGCATATTTTCACATGGAAGGTAATTGGGAATATTTGGGATACATTTTGGAGATGATTAAATTTGTTGATACTGAAATGTTGAATAGATCCTGTTATTTCTATTCTATGTTTTGTTTAGTTACTGGACCTTTTTTGTTAGGTTATGTTTGTTTCAAACCTATCTTTTTTGAGCCTGATTCTAATTGCATGTAACTTGGGCTAGAGAATGTTGTGCTGTTCAATTTCCTCAAAATGTTTGCTATTTTCAGCTTTTGTCCTCCATCAAAATTTCTTTGTCCATCATCTTGCATCACAAGAGTTTCCAAAGAATTTATATAGCACAGAGATAGCCTGATTTTTCGAAAGAACAGCACTTCAGTTAGTAGGGTTTCAATCAGGTTTAGTTTTTATTGGGGGGTTTAGTACGTCTCGTCAGCCAAGTTATGACTTGTCTGTAAGCTTATGTTTGGGTTGGATGTAATCTTTCTCCACGCATCTGTATTTATGATTTCCAAATAGCAGAACATATTTTCTTGTATCAGTGCCTACGACTTTGACTTCCTGTAGCAACACTGTTTAGCAGTTCTCAGGAATCATAATTATCAAAAAGAGAAAATGGTCCTTGTGGCCTGGTTTGTTTCCAACCGAAAATCTATTTCATTGAAGGAGAGCCTTATATATTTTAAGAAGTCATTACGCAATTGAAGACGAGATTTCACGTCTAGGTCGACAAATATGTCATTTTTGATGCTGTTTAGTTTAGTATTTTGCTCATATGAGGCGAAGATACTAGACCCTTAAGCGCTTAAATAAACTTGCTCATACCTACTAACTGTTAAGCCCATTGCCATAGTGGCAGATTATGCTACTTTTAAATGTTTCACTTTTCTCTTTTATTTTTACACCAGCTAATGTTTAAATTTTTCAGAAAATAATAATTAAATATTATCATGTAGTTTTTCGTCTTTTTGGCCTATTATCTTTCTAATATTTCGAATTAAATTTATAATTTTATCATAAATTTTCAGAGTCAAAATGCATCTGTTTTTAATGAATTTATCTATACAGGTAATATGAAAAACTAAAAGAAAATTGTTGTTTGGATATATCTTGAACACCCCCCCCCCCCTCCCCCCCGGATAAAGTTTTGGGTGCCCTAAGTTGTTTGGATTAAAGTTTATATGATTTATGATCCAGATGATGGTAGATACTTTTCAGACTACCCACTCCTGGTAAAAAAGGAAAAAAAAAACAAGAGAAAGGGATTGAGGTCCTTAGTTCTGTTGTGGCTTTGACTTTGCCATGTGTATTTTGAATGTCCCTGTAAAATAGGTTTACGTTAAACAAATAGATAGCACTATCTGATAGTGGATAAGTGGCTATGTGATGAGGCAGTTGTTAAAAGGATGGAAAGGAGGTTGTGAATAGCCTCAATAAATAGCCGATGCACGAGCTTCAGAGAAATATTACAAAAACAGTATTCAATCTATCTGGTTTACATTTATATTCACTGGCGGGGTGTTCAATCTTCTTTCAAGTTCAGTAATCAGTTTTATTAAGCAGCTTATCAGGCAACCCCCCACAACAAAAGCTATTTCATCACTCCTTATTGCTCGAAGCCTTAAACTAATAACTTCTGAAATATTTTTTAATGGTTTGGGACAAGTTCAATTGCCTGGAGTTTGCTCCTAGAAATCTAGCCACCATAAATCATTATTTTGTCCTGGTCCCCACAGTTCCATGTGCTGCCACATTAAGGTGACTCTGCTATTTCTGATCCCGTGCCCATCTAGACAGTGGGTTACACATAAAATGCACCAGTGTGTTCAATATTTTGCATCTTTTAATAGTTATGTTAAAACAGCAGGGATAGTGGCAACCAATTAATGAACTTCTAGCAGCCTACTAAGAGCACACTAGCTAGAATACCCGTAAGTTTGAATCTGGGAACGAAATAGTTTCACAACTGTTTTTCAGCCATTGATCTTATGCTTATGTTGCAACTGCCTTTATAATGCTTGTAGGTCTCACTTTTATGTTTATATTGCTGAATTTAGCAGGGCTCCCCCACAGATCATGTCGTGCGCAAATACATTGCATCAGGCCTCAATAGAGAAGCTGTGCCTCTTGCAGTTGCAAATTTTGGAGATGATCCAGTTAAGGTAATTATTCCTTAAGCTTCGTTGTCCTTTATTCTCGAAAAATTGCACGCTCAAGTTATTGTGCTAATCTGACAATGGTCGAGTGCCAAATTGTTCTGTAGATTCATGTAATCAGCAATAACAGACATGAATATGATTTTTTAACTATACTGGAGTATTTCTGCACTCATTATTGTCTGCAAATTTTGTGGCTTCTTTGTGTGTGAATAAATCACCTTTTGTGGTGACTATACTGTTCCTTGATGTAATTTTTTCATTGGTTGATCTTTAAAAAGGTTATATGGAATTTAATTATGATTCTACTAATTCAATGGTGAACCTTGGAATTAAATGCTCACTGTAGCTCCCCAGAACTGCATTTGTCAACCATCAAGTGCTTGTGCTAACCATTTGGCTAAAAAGTTCTATTTTGCTTTGCAAGGTTAGGGAATTTGCTAATGGCTACACTTTATTGCGTGAAATGGGATTCTCATCGAATAGTGTAGCAGAAGCCTTGCTCATGTACGACAACGATACAGACAAAGCTGTGGCACATTTTCTAAATGGTTCATCCTGATCGTGGAATTGCCAGTTTTCTGGTGCCAAAGTTGTGGCTCATTCCTCGATGGTTCGTCATTATTATCGTGGAATTGCCAGTTTTTGCGATGCCAAAGCTGTAGTGAAATGGTCCTCTTCTGTGTTTTATAAGTATAAATTGTGTAGACTATTGCTTGTATGAGTTCATCGCTCTTTCCCTCCGAGATACTAGATGATTGCTTTCCTCATTGGTGGATAAACTGTGTACATATTCTTAGTGTTGGCATTGTGCTAATCATACTCAAGTAGCAGCAAGACAGATGATCGTTTTATCTAACAGTAAAATTATTACTACAACATTCAGGCTGTTTTCGCCAGTAGATATTAGGATGAGTTTAAAGTATTGACAATTGTGCAATGTACACCATACGAAATTGCAAGAAAAAAAAAAAAGCATGTGAAGAGAGTTTCTACCAAAAAATAAATTATGCAAGTAAAAATTGCTATGATTGACAAAAAAATATATCTCGTGTCAAAAAAGAAAAGAAAAAAATATCCAAAAGAAATATATATATACAATGTATCTGGTCAAGGTTTTATAAATTTGCATACGTCATAATTGTTCCACGCTCCATGTAACTTGTTTAGCTTCTTGCAGAAGCCTCTCGTCGTACGAACACCTAAACTACCAAAATTTCGAACTTCGCAATTTCCCTCCTTCCCTGCCGCGGGTTAATAATTAGTTTCTATTTTCCATCATAATTTAATCCATCCACATTCCACCAAAACTCTCCTGCTTCGTCCTTTGTTCATCATTATTCAATGGTTAATTCCACCAAAACTCTCCTGCTTCGTCCTTTGTTCATCATTATTCAATGGTTAATACTTTTGTATATCAGTAGTACTCGAGTCCATGTTTGTTTGCGAGGATTATAATCTCTTTACTATCACGACTCGTATATATTTGATCACATTTGATCCACTGGAATAATCCATGAACAAGTTTTGATCACTTCGTAATTACTTTTGGCATTACAAAATATCATTACTCACTGGTAACTAGGTCTTATATAGTCCATGTAAAAGTAGTTCTTTATGTCTAGGGTCAATAAGTTAAATAGTAAGAGGATTGTAAGCCTCCAAACAAACAAGGTCATTTGTTTAAAATTTTACTTTATGTGATTTGTTGTGAACTTCTGTAACTTGCTATGTTTCATGATTGCAGGGTGATAGTAAACCTACAGGTGTGACTATGTTCGGTTCTGAAAGTATATCTCCTTCGCAATCACGAACCTCTAACATATCTGGTAAAAATTGATGGAAAAATTATGTTAGGATTGGGACATTTTTTGACATTAAAGGAACATATATAAATTGTGTGCACAAGTATTGGACTGTGACCTGTGTTTATTATTATTTATGCTATGTTTGCTGTTTTTATTGGGGTTTTACTTAATTGGTTTACTTGATTTGTTGTTGTTGCTGGATCTTATACTGATTTAAACTCTATTATTTTAATTACTGGTGTATTCCCTTCCTCTGGTATGATCATTTTTACAATTCCACTAATCATCAATAGCATTTTGTGTTAAGAGTAATGATATACTAGTAGTCTAGTAATAGTATATGCTACTCTATTTACTATTTACCATATACATTTTGTCACTACTCACTAGTATATATTATAAACATTCTGTTCGAGTTGTTCCCTCGCTTTCAACAATGCTTATTTAGTTAAATTTTCTGCTCTGGTAAGTTTTCTGTAGTATGAAATCTGTATTCATTTCATGTTGGTTAATAATCTGAAATGCATATATATTTTTGATGATTTAAGCATTAATTTTGTAGGTTCAATTCCACAATCCGTTATATTGAAAAACACAGCATTACTTCGACGTAGTGATTTTCACCTATCACCAGATAACCCTTTCTTGCAGGTATTCCAGTTAACATGTCTAAATTTACAAATTATATGCACTTTCGTTACAGTGCTTTCTCTTATATAATTATTTTATCTTCATATTTGCAGGTGGATTCTCGTCCTCCTCCAGGGACTGTTTTCACTTCTGAAGATCTATGTACTGGTTCGCAGGTGGATTCTTGCCCTCCACCGGGAACTGTTTTCACTTCTGATGATCTTTGTACTGGTTTGTACTATTATTATAAATATCTCTATGTTCAGAATTCCTCATGTAATTTTTGATTTCTTTTTTATTCGAACCATTTTGTGGTTATCTATTGTAGGTAGAAAGCGTAGACGAGGATATAACAAAGACAAAGAAAACCCTCCTCCACAATCAATCAGAAATAACCTAGCTGCTATAGGTGGAAGAAGTTGTAGATATCTCCTTTTATGGTTTATATTGATTCAATGAGATTTAAACAGCTCTGACAAATATAACTCTGACCCGTGTTCATTATTCGTGCCATTTTGCTATTTATATATTTGGTCCTACAGTGATTGAAAAGAACTTGGAACCCCAACATAAAGTACCTTCTCAGACTCCATATAATGTGAAAAACTCAGGTTATTTATATATATGATTATTTGGGTTTTTTAATTCAATTTCTTTAATGTAGAAGGTAAACTTTTAGCCCGAAACACTTTACATATCATTTCTTTTATTTGATTTTGTAGTTAGTGGATCTTATTCTGATTCCAACTCTATTCCTCCATCTACTGGTGTATTCTCTTCCTCTGGTAAGTTCATTTCCACTTAACCGTTAGCACTTTGTTCTAAATTAGTAGAAGCATCTTAATATTTATCGCTTTTATTAGTTAAATTTTTGTTCAAGTATAAGTACTAAGTAGGTGTCTGTAAAGCTTATGCTTATACTTACTGTTAGTGCCTTCTGCTATGAAATGCATAAATATCTTTATTTTAGCTAAAAGTCTCATTTTAGTTGTTTTTGATTATTGAACTATTAAATAGATTCAACTCCCCCTTCCAACACATTGAAAAATACAGCATTACTTCGACGTACTTATGTTCACCTATCGCCGGATGATCCCTTCTTGAAGGTATCCGAGTTGCAGTATTTAAGTGTTTCTTACATTTTTGATGTCCTTTCCTTGTACTACTCAATTTATTTTACATAATCAATTTACCTTCATATCTGCAGTTGGGTTCTCGTCCCCCAGAAACTGTTTTCACTTGTGAAGATCTTTGTACTGGTTTGCATGCTGTCATAAATATCTATATGCTCAAAATTCTTCATGTATTTTTTTTATTCAACTTTGGTTTCAAGCATATTTGTGGTTATCTATTCTAGGTAGAGGAGCAAACAAAGACAAAGAAAACACTCCTTCTAAATCAATCAGATATATTAAAGCTATGAATGGGAGAAGTTGTTTACTTTCTCCTTTAGTGGTTGTTTTATACAATGAAGTTTAACATACTATTAAATTCTGATCACCTAATATTTGTAGGTTTAACCAAAAAACCTCGTCCTCCGAGAGTTAATGGGTTGGTGAGTGTGCAGAGTACTCAACTGCCTACTAGGATTCCCCTCTCAAATATGTCGAATATAGATGTGAGTAGAGGGCTTCCAGAAAAAAGAGGGAAGCTAAAGAAAAAGAACTTTTTGGCAGAAATAACACGCACGTTGTTTGAAGAAACTGAAGAGTCTAATGGAGAAGACAGGAATTATGAGAGCCTAGGTATTTGAATTAATAAGTAGGACTAATTTGTACTTGCATTTGCATTTGTAAATTATTTATGTGTCACTAAAAATTTGCTGTACTTGTCTTCAGATCAATCCTGGATTGCTAAATTTGACAGCAACTATAATCCAAGTTCTTCAGGTTACTCTACTGTACATGCATTTCATTAGAGCTCCACCATAATACTAAATGATTTTTTCAATATTTTTTATAATAAAAATAATAAAGTTACCACATAACAATTAGTGTAGATCACTATTTTTTCTAACTTTGTATTTAGAATAATGTTGAAAGTATATGTGCTTGCTTTGCATGGATTAACTGTTTGTTTTGATAAATTTGCAGTTGGAAGGGGGACCAGGGTTTCTGTTAAACCTGAATATTGGATAACACCACCGGTATGATTATTTTGGCGCATGGTTTTATTCTTGCATATTTCTTCGGTTTTTACATAATATTTTATTGAAATGAACCCTGATTCTGTATTGCTACTGGCTGTTTATCTGCTATGGTTTGTTATGCACTTAGTCTTGGGATCAGTTATATACTGCTTTGTTCATAAACTGATCCTGCAGCACTATTTTTGTTTCCAATTCCATAATATGTTTACAATATAGGTCAGCAAATCGCAACTATATATATAGAGCATGAGGATCCTTTTGAGCTATCTTATTATCTATGCACTGTATGTCTGTAATATTTTCTAGCTCTACACATAGTTGCTCACATTTTATCCTCAATCATCCCCACACATTGGGGAACTCTGGCAAACCAGTTTTTAGTCCGACTTCAAATTAAAAATTATGATACTTGCTGAAGCAGAGGAAGAAAACCTAAACTGGAGCAAGCTTGCGCATGACAACCTTCCCCCGAAGGCCCGAATGCACAGCTTTTCTTTATTATGATTAGGGGTGAGCAAAACCGAACCGAACCCGAAAAACCGAACCGAACCGTATAATTTCGGTTCGGTTCGGTTTCATTTTTTCCAAAATTTCGGTTAATTCGGTTTTTCGGTTTGAACCGAATAAAATTTCGGTTTGGTTCGGTTTTTGATATAACATTTCGGTTTAAACCGAAATAACCGAAGTTTTATTAAACATAGAATAAATATATTATATATACAGTGCAGATAGCCATTGAATCCAAATATCTAATGTCCTAACCTTACATCCTTACTGACCAACACAAATATGTCAAGCTCGGCCGCGGCTCTCCGATTCATTCTCCAGCAACACACTGAAGTCTCTAATAGAGTAATCGATAACACTAATCTATTCAGAATCTAGTTTAACTATGCAGGTTCTATCTATATTCAGAATATCTATTATATTGTATGATGCTTTGAATGGATCTTGAGTGATGAAGGTTGTATATAGATCTTCATCGGGGATAAGTTCTGCTTTTAAGTTTTGAGATGTCTGGTATTCTTAAATCAGCCAGAATAGTGGAAGGTGATAGATTTCGGTTTTTTTAAACCGAACTGAAATAATTCGGTCGGTTCGGTTCGGTCCATGGTTCATCTGTTGATATAGAAATATTTTGTCTTTCGAAGTTTGACTTGGAGTTGGACCCCTTCGACAATATTCAAGTACTATTCTTGCAGGGAATCTCGTATAATACAAATTGAAGGACTTTAATATTCTGCTTCTGGTGTTGATATCATATCTAAGAATTAGATAGGTAATATTAAGAAAACACATCTGTCCTAACCAGAGATTGAGGTGCTTATCTCAGTATGTACTGCTTGTCTTGACTCCTCAAGAATCATGTTTTATGCTTGCTCACCATTTCACTGAAATCACTATTTAAGTTCAGCAGTGCTGCCATATTTACGTGACAGTGCTACTGTTTCGCATTCTGGCTTCCTTTCCACAGATTAAGGTTCTTATAAGATAGGTCATGACTTGAATTTTGTGATTGCACATGGTACAGTTGGAACTTACAACTAAGAAAACAGCATTGCACTTGAGAACTGTCTGTGTTATATATATGCAATTCCTGACTAAAAAGTTCTGATCTATTTTCGTTTGCTAGGCCAAGGAATTTGCTAATGACTATACTCTTTCAAGTGAAATGGGATTCTCAGCAAATAGTGTTGCAGAGGCCTTACTCATGCACGACAATTATCCAGACAAGGTTTGAGTTGCGAAAAGTACTGTACAGCTAGAACTGCCTTTTTATCTTGTTCCGTTGGAATGGTCATTGTATCCATGTTGTCAAAAATTTATCAGAGCCAGGTTTCGATCCTGGGACCTGTGGGTTATGGGCCCACCACGCTTCCGCTGCGCCACTCTGATTTGCTGTTATACGTTTAGGATTACGAATCAGATAGGTACAGGGACTGCTTATTAAAAGTCTATAAACTGCCAACATTTCCTTTAGAAAAGGAATAATCTCTTTTCCGATATAACTCGTAAAAGTTTGATATCTTTTTTTTTTAATTTCAAACAATAATAGAATAATAATACTAGTAATAATAATTTGTGTTCAATACATGGTCAATCTTTTTGGGTTGAGATTCTTATTGGGTTTATTGGGCCTCTCTTTCTTTCTTTTTTAATCGGAGAGTTGGATTAGTTTAATTTAGTTGATAAATAAAACTCAGTGGAAGCCTTGTCCAGTTGTCCAGCTGCAGAACCTAATTACTTTACTACTCAGTTAGCTTAACGAATAAAATGTTATGAATCTTAAGTATTATTTAATAGGAGCAAGTAATGTGCTATATTTTATCATATATTTATATCATACGATAAATATGGATATTCACCAGTATTAGTGTCTTGTACAGAAATAATATAATTTTCTAATTTATTTTAGATATAGATTTAATGGAATTATATTTGTTATCTCATCAAAAGTAAATATAGCAAAGTAATCAATATAAAATTAGGTTGGCGAAACAATTTATATTTAAGTTTAAAATAGTAGAATATTTGAAAATTAATTAAATTTAGAATAAAATATAAAATAATTGACAGTGTTAAATTATATAATAAATCAGCATATAATAGATCTAGTCTAGTTTAGAACTTGCTCTAACGGTTTAACCCGCGACTTCTTGAATCTTGATCAAGACCGCTGAACAACCCGGCGTGATATCATTTTTCAGGGTTTTCTGTAAGGCTTTTCTTTCCTCATGTAAACATTTCTGTGTGTTTTTAGCAATTTTGTTCGCATCAATATTTTTTCCCGATTCATGTAATGGGTTATCCCGTTGAGTCACAAAGGCCTCAATTTTTAAAAAATATATTTTTGTTCAAATTTATCACAAAAATAGTATTATATTATAATCGGGAAACCAAAATCGAAGGAGCTAATTTTATACAATTTCAGCTTTCTGTCAGTAGATTTTTTCAAAAACAAGCATGAGATGATAATAATAAAATTCAAAATATATCAATGTTCAACCATATAATTTCATAACACCATTAATTTTATGTATTCAAACGTCTTTACAAATAATTGTAATCATGGCACTAACACTAAAATATCCCCTTTCCAGATATTAACATTATGAGTTAGTTTTAATCTTTTATTTAATATTTAATTGAATAAATATGAACCAAGTAGTTTACAAATCAAATTATCAAGAATATAAGCAAGGTCAATGGTTTAACCAGCGAAGCCGCTGTCAACATGACTTATACAGCCGTCCATTACCTATTTTTTTACTTATTTTTAAATATATAACTACCTAATAAATTTTATATAGATTTAAAAATCAAAAGCACAAATAAATAATAAAGACAAGGTTTAAAATACCTTTGGCAACTAACATGATTATAGTATTTGAGCACTATTCCAAAAATAGACAGAATCCAACACAGAATTATTGTCTTCTGTCTGAACTTTACAAATGTGATTTTGTATCTATACATATGTACAAACACCATACATATAATTCATGTTTTTTTTCACTTGAAAAAGTTTATTGAGCCTTGTTCATATAGACACAAGAAACTCAAGTAGAGCAGAAAAAAATTATTTATTTTTTTGGTGTATTTATGCTTGTTTGACTAGAACTCTATATATTTAACTGTTGTATTAATTTATTTTGATTAACAGCTCTGTAATATCCAATGTGATCTGTTTATGACTGCCATTGGTGTTTGTTGAAATGTCTGAATCAGTTCTCTTAGTTTCTTATGAATAAGATATCAAGCTTTTTGTTCTTTCACTGACTTCTATTGACAAAGAAGAGTAATGGGTGTCATGAAGTTTATGCTTTTCTTGATTTTCTTGTTTCAAGATGTGATCTTGCTAGCAATAAGTGAACCCGTTGAGGATAAGCAAGCTTTGCTTGATTTTTCTCAAGTTATTTATCATTTTCGTGCTCTTAATTGGCATGGAGATACTTCTGCTTGTAGAAACTGGGATGGAGTTACTTGTAGTGAGGATGAGTCTAGAGTTATAGCTCTCAGGTTGCCTGCAGTTGGGTTTCGAGGTTCAATTCCTGAGAATACTCTTAGTCGATTGTCTGCTCTTGAGGTTTTGAGTTTGAGGTTGAATTTTTTATCAGGTCCTTTTCCTTCTGATATTGCTAAGCTTGGTAATTTGACTAGCTTGAATCTGCAATCGAATAATTTTTCGGGGTCTTTGCCGTTGGATTTTTCGGTTTGGCCAAATCTTGTCATTTTCAATGTGTCGAATAATAGGTTTACTGGTTCTGTACCTAGCTCAATTTCGAATTTGACTCACTTAGTAGCATTAAATCTTAGTAATAATTTTCTTTCTGGTGAATTACCCGACCTTATTCTCCCAAGTCTCCGGCTGTTGGATGTGTCTTACAATAATCTTACTGGGAAAGTGCCTGAGTCCCTACGGAAATTCCCAAGTTCGGCTTTTCTTGGTAATAAATTTACCCTTGAAAATATTACCATTCCTCCTTCATCCGATCTTCCGCCTAATGATCACCATTCCAAAAAATCCTCAAAATTGAGTGGGATTGCAATCACAGGAATAGTAATTGGGAGTTGTGTTCTGGGGTTCGCAGTGCTTGCCTTGTTTCTTATTGTTTGTTATTCCAATAGAGAAGGTAAAAATGACGTCTTGGGGCGGTCCCAACCAAAAGAAAAGGCACTGATGAAAGTAGTTTCTGGAAGCCAGAACAGGAACAGCAGTCTTGTTTTCTTTGAAGGTTGTGTTCTGGCATTTGATTTGGAGGATCTGTTGAGAGCTTCTGCCGAGGTGCTTGGAAAGGGAACATTTGGGACAACTTATAAGGCAGCACTAGAGGATTCGACTACAGTTGTAGTGAAGAGATTACGAGAAGGGAGTGTTGGAAGACGAGAGTTTGAACAACAGATGGAAGTAGTTGGAAGTATTAAGCACGAGAATGTGGCTGCCCTAAGAGCATATTACTACTCCAAAGATGAAAAGCTTATGGTCTATGACTATTACAGGGAGGGGAGCTTATCAGCAATGCTGCACGGTACTTTACATTTTAACTTGTATTGCCATGTCCTTCCATTATTACCCATATTTTATAATATTTAACTTAAAATAACAAAACCAATGCGCATGTACTGAACATATTTTATATTTGTTTCATGGGAATCATATATAGTTATAGCTTAAGTATGCCGGTTTAAAAAGAATCAGTTATGGTCGAGTTTAAATAGCCTGACAGTGATTTACACATTATCTGAAGAACTTGCCTGTGCTTGTAGTAATTAGTGTGTAAACATAATGGTTACCTTCTATAACCTTTGGGTTTGATTGTGGCTTTAAAAATTTAGTGGCCAAGTTCTAAATTTCAGCTCAGGCTGCATTTAAGAAGAGTTAATTTATCTTTCAGATTATATATATCTCTTGCTCTTTTTGCATAATAAATTCTGTCAGCTCAAATAGATTATGTGTTAATCTATCTCCATGTTAAATAGGATAGCCAAGAAAAAAGAAAATTAGTAGAACTCCTGTAGTTTTAGGAAGCATTTCAATTTTTTGAACTTTATGTAAATATTATACAGTCTTGAATGTTAAATAAAATTCATAAACTTCAGCTATCTAAGATCATGAAAAACGAGGTTAGTTCAAGTTTTCAGGTTTGCGTTGCAAATGAATTGAAATATGTGCAGAGTATGTTTTCCTTAAGTAGTTTCAAGTGTATTTCAAGTGTACTAATCTTTTTTCATCAGCTGTCGCTTCTGTTTCAAGAAATATATAGGTAGCTGGCAAATTATTGGTCAATTCTACTTTTCCATTTTATAGCTTTACAACTTGTTATCCAATCATAAATTATCCGTGTTCTTTCACATGTGCTCTTCTATTGGTTGTGCCTAGGATAATTATATTCTAATGTGTCTATATTTTGCCAGCAAATAGAGATCAAAAGAGAACTCCATTAGGGTGGGAAGCTCGACTAAGGATAGCTGTTGGTGCTGCAAGAGGCATTACTCATATCCACACACAGAACAATGGCAGGCTTGTTCATGGAAACATAAAAGCCTCCAATATTTTCCTCAACTCCCAGAAACATGGCTGTATCTCTGATCTTGGCCCTGCAACACTGATGAGTCCAATGGCCACACCTGTTATCAAAACATCAGGATACAGAGCCCCAGAAGTAACAGACACTCGGAAAGTATCTCAAGCATCCGATGTCTATAGCTTTGGAGTTCTCTTGCTTGAGCTTTTAACAGGCAAGTCACCTATACACACAACTAGTAGCGATGAAGTTATACACCTGGTTAGATGGGTTCACTCCGTTGTCCGAGAGGAATGGACTGCAGAAGTATTTGATTTGGAACTTATGAGATATCCAAATATAGAGGAAGAGATGCTGGGAATGCTGCAAGTAGCAATGTCATGCGTGGAAAGAGTACCGGAGCAGAGACCTAAAATGATGGACGTATTAAAGATGCTGGAAGATATTCGAAAGATCAGTACAGGTCAGCTATCCTCTGAAAACAAGTCTGATGATTCAACACCAACCCTGATCACGCCTCCAGCTGCTGACATGGGAACTTCTTATATTTAGTTGTAATATAAGTTATATTCTTGCTGTACTTTGAGTTAGTTCTTAGAAGTATATATGCTTCATCATTCTTTATTTCAAAAGGAATAGCTACTTAAGGTTTAATATTGTTAATGATGTGAAGCACTTGATTTGATGCAAACTAGGTTAAAAAGTGAGGCTGTTTCCCCCCACCTCATCGGACGAGTAAACGTCTGAGGTTCATTCCTATGAAAGGTTGAAGAAGCTTTAAGTTTTAGTAGTTAACATTTGATTGCAGGAATGTTGCTGAACTGATGATAATGAGATGATACATGATGAATTGCTTATTATGATCTGTTATAATTTTGTTAACCTACTTCCACATCTAAAGTTTTCTGGACTTGCTACCACTTTCAGATCGATGTTCAACTCTTCTAACTTGGCATCCTCACTGGATATTAGTCTAGTTGACCTTTTCAGGTATATAGACTTTAAAACTGGCAACCATTTTCAATGGACAGACCTTTGGAGTAGATGTTCGACTTCGTATATTTAGTGTTGGAAATATCTCTGACCGGAGTTATGCTTGTGATTGTCTACATCAAAGCCTACTTTACGAACTGGATATACCAGAGTATTGTTTGCTGCAACTTTTTTCTTCTTGTTTTATAAAGAGTGAAGTGAAGGTATATGCTATAATATGTACTCCACTCGTAGTCGTAGGTCGCTGAAATCATCTCTGTGGCAGAATAATGACTGACGACCTTCTTATGGCAGAATACAAAAATGTGCTGACAAATATCATGGGTGCAGAAGTGCCGCGCTCTCTGTGATGATTTTTGACAATTTAGAATTATATACTCCCCGGTCTCTTTTTAATTGTCACATTTCCATTTTTATTGGTCACTAAGTTTTGACCAAAGATTATATAAGTCACTCACTCATTATTTTTAAAAACTTAAAATTACATCTTAAAAAAGATTAAAAGCTATTTCCGATGACATATTTTTTTCATTTTGTCAATTGATAAAATATTAATAAAATTCAATCAAATATTAGTCAATTTGACCGGTTCAAAGTCTGACAACTAAAAAGGGACACAGGGAGAGAGTATCTTGTAAATGAGTATGTATTTTAATATTTATTATGTGAGAGAGAGTGGAACCAAGATATGTACAACTCCTCGGCTCTCAGAGTGTATCCTAATTTTTGGCCTAATTCTTCTAATGATGATCGATTCAACCTCTGATCAAAAAGATATACCTTGATTATATTTCATCTTTTCAATAAGTTTAGTAATGAGAATAACAGCCCTCTTGTTCCTGGAAAGAAGAACTTGTGATTAGTTTTTCGGGAAATTTTCAAACGAACAATTTCAACAAAATCTTTCAATTTCTTATTTTACTATGTTCAACTCAACGAGAGCAACACAAGTGATGTTATATTTTGTTTTATTATTACCATATGGTAGGACAATGTTCATGTGTTTTTTTGATACTAATTTCCAATACTAGTGTTATTTATTTTTAATTTTTTATATTAATATATTTATTATTTTTATTAGAATTTTTTATTAACATAATATGAACTAAATTAGTTAGTCTGGTATCTGAATTTTTACTTTGATAGATTTTTTATAAGTAAATTTCTAAATTTTTTATTCTAATTTAGTATATTTATTTCTTGATTCACAATTTTTTATTATAATTTTATTAGCATAAATGTCAATTCCCGCATACCAAATAAATCACTTACGAATAATTTTATAAAATAAAAACAAAAAGAAGAATTAGATTTTAAAATATAACGTGTCATGACTTTCGTATAATTACTTAATTGTCCTCGTAAAAATTATTCAAATGAATTTCACTACTAATCTATACCGTTCTCTAAATTTGATCTGACGGTGAAGGAGAAACTATTTTCATATAAATCAGGATACCTAGCCGTCTTACTTTCTTCTAAATGAAAAATTTTGTCATCTACATCTATACTACTCAGAGAAAATTTTCATCGGCAATTCAAAATTGCTAAGACGAAATTCTCTGATAGACTAGTATTTGTCTCAAAATTATTTATAGAATATATATTCATTTGTTGTCAACATATATGAGAACAGGGGTATGAGAATGAGATTCGCATGTAGTGATTGAGATGTGTTAAGTTTTTGGAAAATGTTTGAGGTCGGTAGGATTTCATCTTTCTTCAATTTATCGTTTTCACTTATGATTGAACATGTAATAATCTTGTTATGTTTGTTGAATTTTTCAGATCAGATCACCTATGAAATATCATACATAAGCTCTCTGTATTATCCATCTGATCAACGACGACTCTTTTTTTAAATTTCGGTAAGTATTCTAATATGTTATTATATTTATTTATTATCATTTTCACAAATTTAAAGAGATTATTTTTCTGGAAAAATATCTTTGTTCATTAGGAATAAAATAATCTTGACATGTAATTGTTGATCGAGATTTTTTTAACTGTTCAACAGTCTTCAAGATTTGTATTTTTTAGATGTTTATTAACTTTAAATTTGCCACTTATGTATACTTTTGTTGTAATTTGTTTGACTTTTTCAGATCTACATTTGAAATAACATATACAATTTTTGTTCATAATGTTCATCAATTCACTAACGACACAGATTTCATCTTGGTAAGCATTAGAATGTTTTGATCTATTTATTTGTTTTGAAATTCATAATTCAAAAAGATTTATTGAGATTCCATGCCCCAATATGTTAGATGAATATATCATTCTCAATCACATTTTACTCGTTATTTTTATCAATTTTGAAGGTTTTTGATTTGTGATTTTTAGGTATGTGTTATCAATTTTTAGGTTTTTAATCAAATATGTTTGTAGTCACGTGAAACATTTAAAATTATTTTTAGAATGACGTGTGTTCAAATTTATCTTTTGCATCAATGCGTAGTAGATTTTATTATGAATCACTTGTTTTACACAATTAGTTAGCAAGAATGAAATAGTTAGGAGTTGAATTATTTTTTAAACACATTAAAGTCTGTGCCACGCCCCCTTCCTCATGGTTAAGAATTGAGAGGTTCGGAGGGAGTATTAATTATGTATTTTACTTCTTAAGGATTATTTGGATAATGCTTGATTTTTTTTTATCTAGATGCAATTTATTTTTACTTTGGACAATGATATATGAGTATTAACAAAAATGATCTAAAATAAAGCTGTTTTGCTATTGTTATTTTCTCCCAACAATTGAAATTATGCGTTTACAAATGTGATAAAGGCAATCTGAAAAGTAATATGGGACGGGGAAGTACTAGCTAATTGTATTGTGAGATTAAAGTTACAAACATTAATATACTCAAGGTAAAATGAGTCCTTGAAGCGTAGGCTTCTTGGATGTGTCCCACTTGATATGTACTTGTCAACTCAAATCAAAATAGTTAAATTTAAGACTACCTAATTTATAAGTAATGTTAATATCTTGATTAAGTAATCTGAAATTTGAACATTCTGTTCAGTTGACCAGTATATATTACTCGTAAACATTTAAACGGGACACTTAGGGGGCCTACTTGTTGACCAATATATATTAAAGGATCCACAGTGGGACCTACACTCCAAGTAACACCCATCTTACTGAAGTCAATGGTGGAAGGATGGTTTTTGTCTTTTTCGTCCGTAATCTCCATCAAAGTGTCTCTAATTGTTAGTTTGAAAACGTACATGAGTGTATTTGCAATTTATTTTTTGAAAAGTTAATCCTGATTATCTTTTTCATCTTTTCCAAGTGACATCACATATTTATCATATAAATAAAAAATATCACATAATTAGTTCTCTTTGCTAGATGTATATTAAATTTGTAACTCAAAATATAAATAGATTATAATCCTCTTTATCTAATAAAAAAAAGAGTAGAAAAGTAATCATCTTGGTTGAATAAAATTGTATTGTATTTTTGAGATAATAAGAGATATCATAATATATAATATAGAGGATACATTAATTATAGGTGTTAACAAACGGAGGAAAATGGAAAACAACTGTCACCAAATTAAGAAAAACAAGACAGAATATATAACAACGGGCAAATTTATCATTTAGGAAATAGATTGAAATTCATATTCACCTACAAATTTTTCCATAATAAATACAAATCATTCGAATGCACGCACATAGAGATATTCCCCTACACTACAATAATCAGTATTTGTTCCATTGCTAATAAAGCAGATATTAAGATATTATTAGGAAAAGATACAGAGATTTTATCAGGCCATACATGTACATTCGAGAATTTACAATTTAGGCTGCAGCTGGATCTATATAAAAGGGGCGTTGAGCTCTGTGATCTCTTCACAGCAACAACAAGAGTCTCTTCGCTGTGTTTTATCACTATACAAATTTGTATGGCCAAATAAATTCTATCAGTGCTTCCCCAGCCTTTTCTCTTCACCTCGAAAAAAATTCGATTTGCGGCATTTTAAGTGCAAAAACAAAAAAATTCAGTCAAGTTCGATTGTATAGTAAAATGTTGATGAACGATTGTAATGCTGTGCTTCCGGAGAAGGTCACACAGCACGTGAACATAACGAGGAAGCTGACGAGGCCCTTGCCGGGCCAGAAAACCAGGCGCTGTTTGCGAAAAATTGTTCGCATTACAGTGACGGATCACGATGCCACTGATTCGTCGAGTGACGAGGAAGCGGAGGTTTATTACAGGAGGAGGGTCAGGAAATATGTTGACATTGTACGAGTCGAAGCAGGCGTTGCTTCGCCAAGAAAAAGAAAGGTTTCGGGCAATGGTAAAGGATGTAAACAAGGCAAGCTGGCTAGGAGGCCCGTGAATGATTCCTCCGAGAGGAGGTATCGTGGTGTTCGGTACCGGGCTTGGGGGACATTTGCAGCGGAGATTAGAGATCCGGTGAAGAAGGAGAGGCGGTGGCTTGGTACTTACGGGACTCCTGAAGAGGCCGCAAGGGTTTATGACACTTTTGCCGTAAGTCTCCGTGGTGCAAAAGCTACTACAAATTTCGGGAATCCCTCTCGGGGATTAAAACGTTTACACTCTAATTCGAGTAATGAGTCCGCGGAGGGCTCACATCAGAACGCTCTCATTTCTCCAACCACGGTTTTACGAAATGAGAATCAGCCCCTTCTCGAAGAAGCCAAGGACAAAGGCAAGGGAAAGGAGAAGGTTGAGGTTGACACAGGCAAGGGAAAGGAAAAGGTCGAGGTTGAGGATGGACCGCGTCGCGAATTCGATCCCATGAACAGCTACAAGCCAATGGACAATCCGTTCGAGGATGATTATGGCTTCGGAAGCATGGAGCCAATTAGTCTTGACAATGCACCGATTTTTCCTAACGAAGAAATGTTAAAGATAAATCATGATGACAAGGATCTTGGGATTGATCCCAGCTTTCCATTTCCATTGAATGACGGATTAAGTGGTGCTGATTTGGGGTTTTCTTATGACATGATGTATGGCATTGGTGCAACAGGTTCGACATCGCGAGTGAACGATTATGACTTTGAAGATAGCGATTTTTCGCTAGCAGATGATTGATGCGCTGATGGGTTGGCTATAGATTTTAGTATGAAGCATTGTGTTCTGTTGTTGCCTAAGATTTTCCACCGGCGAGTTATGTTGTGCAGCCGAGTTCTTTTAGTTTTGGGATACATTTGTTTTTTGTTTTTCTGATGCAGTTATCAGATACATTATGTATTGAATCTTTTGGAATTTTATTTCGTAGTATTTTCTTTTTTCATATAATCTCTCTTTTACTCTTTTTGTGCACGTGCCCCCGTTCTCCACATGTGTGAATCTTGGTCGTAGAGCTTGTACGTTGCAGAATGTTTTGTTTTACTTATTTTTTTCTTTTTGTTAAAATTCTCTTTAACCGTAAAAGTAATCTTTGACTTGGACAAAGAGGTGTTTGAGGGCATGTTTGTGCAGTTACTGATAGTCTGATATGCTCCCTCAATTACTCGAAAAGGTGAAACACTCGTCAAAGACTCATGCATAGATTGATTACCCAGTAAAGCATGCAGCTCGGAGGAAGACAGTGGCTCGGTAAGGGATGAAGAAGTGATGGAATCAATGGATGTGGATCAAGCTCTCGTCGAGATGGACTTGTATGAGGAGCTTCAGCAAGGAGGTGCCAATGGTGCCGTCGTTAGAAAGTGGAAGAATATCGTGTCAAGGTCAGGTTGCAGGGGTTTCTGCAGTATTAAGTTCTTCACCTTTGTTCGTCAAAAAAAAAAAAAAAAAAGTTCTTCACCTTTGGTCTTACCAATGTTGTCATACTGGGTGTATGTTACTATAATGTGGCCGTTTCCAGTTTTAGACTCGGTTTTAGACCGTAACCGATGAGTTTCAGTGTTTTACTAAATAGCCTCGTCCCAATTTATTTGTCTTGAATTTTTATGATTAAATAAAAATTTACATATATAAAATAATTTCAAAAAATTATGAGAAATATATTATTAGAATCTACATCTATTCTATTTTAAATTGTATTTTTTATATTTTCAAGTTCATCATCATCATATAAGAATAATTACTAATTATCTGTCAAAATTGAGTCAATTTGACCCTAAAATGAGTCAATTTGACCTGAAAGGTCAAACACATATAAATTGGGATTGGGATGGAGGAGTATGGGATGAACTGACAAGAGATTGAAATGTCGTTAAAATGACTTGTCTTGATAATTACGCCGCATGTATTTCTCTTGAAACTTACTTCATGAGCATGCACTTTTTTAATTTTTACTAATAAAAGTTCACCACTTTTTCTAATTTTTTATTTAATATTTTGCCTTTTGACACACGTTTTTAAGTGTTTTGACCGGATAATTGAAAATATTATTTTTTTAAATTTTATTTTTCTAAATTAAAATCTATAATCAAAATTTAAATAAAAAAATCAATGAAAAATAATATTTTTTACTATCCGGTCAACGACATCAACCCACCTAAAAATGTATTTCAAAAATCAAAACGTCAAATAAAAAGAAATACATAATTAATATCTTAAGATATAAATAACGAACGTATTAACATTTTTTTACTTTTTTAGATTCACAGACCAGTCTTTCTCTTAAGAAATGTTAGTTATAGATGAAATGACGGTAAAATATTATAAAAAATTTAATTCACAAAAAATGATTAAAAAATAATAAATTTTATTATTCGTTAACTCATATAAAAATATTTCCCCTCTAAAATAAGTTTTTTATGATGAAATATATTAAAACAAATTTAAATAAAAATAGGACTAAGAAATCACTCTAATTATAGTATTTATATATATATTAATTGAAATATAATAGGACATTAAAATATAATTGAAAACCTGTTAGTCGATCCAAATAGATCAAATTGACTAAAAAAATTATATAGCAACTTAAATATATTATAATATTTTAGTTGCATAAACAATATTTCAAAATAAAAAGGCGGTCAATAAACTCATAAACTGAACAACCAAATTAATATATATATTATTTAAATATATAAAAGAGCTATATTTTTCTAAAAATTTAATTTTGAAATTAAATTTACTGATCCATGACATATTAATAATATTCGTTGTTTATGAAATAAAAAGTTATCAATTTATAAAGTTTTATTTTAATAAAGATTATTATTATTTGGAGACGTGGAGTTAATTTTCTGTGGCTCAACAGAATCAGACCTAATATTAGTCGACCTCTGTGTTCTGTGTCGGCCCCTTCATTTGTCTTCGCCCCAGCTTCTGCGAGTTTTATATTTTTCCCCTCTTGCGGGGTTTTATATACTCCACAGATTCGGGAACAGGCGAGAAATCTCAAAGCTGCGATCAAAAGGTTATATTTCTCTTTTTTATTATTTAATGGTTGTTTTGTTCTTGTCATATTTGTTATTTTTTGACTGCAAAGATTTGATTTTGTTTCAGATTGAGCTTATATATTTGTGTTTTTTTGGTGACCCATTTCATTCTTTTATGTTAATTAGCATTCTTTTTTCAAATTTGCTGAATGTTGAATTGGGTTATTTTATTGAGTTGTTTATCTTTGTTGAAAGAACAAACTTTTACTGGAGATGTTAATTTTTGTGATCTTAGGTTATTGGAGAGGTGAGATATAGTATATATATTATAACGAGAATGGTTAAAGAGCAAGTGGAATCGAAGGGTGTGCAGAATTTGTGGATAGAATCGGATTCGGATAAATCTTCAGGTGTTAAATTTGATGGAAGTTGTGTTTCACTTATTTCGGATCCCGTGTTGGGCACACAGGGGAGTGGGGAACTATCTATGCCTCAGCATAAGGAGGTTCTCAATGATAAAAGTAGTTCTGGTGGGAATTTAGGGTTGACAGAGAGAGCTTTCTCTGCTGCCGGGGCTGCTTTTCTTTCTGCGATTATTGTTAACCCACTTGACTTGGCCAAGGTAATTCATATAAGAAAGTACTTTTTATTGCCTGCTATAATAAGTTAACAAGTTAATATGCTTTGGCGTTCCACAATTCATCGTGTTATTTTTCCATGTTATCAAGACGTCTTTCTCCAAACAGTTTATTTCAGATTTTTCATCTTTGATGGTACAGTTTATTATGCCATTTCAGTGTTTTCACACCCTAATTGTAAACTAATAATGAGCCCGATTTATGATTTCATGAGCTGCTAGTAGTTAAAATGTACTATACCATGATCATTTTCAATTATTTTTGTGTGTGCGCTTTTGAGAAATAAACAGTACAAATGCATTAATTTCAAACAAATATATATGTAGTTCTTCAATTTTAATGCTAATATTATAATATATAGCTGACAAAAAATGTTTCCAACTTTCCCGCTTTTTATTATACTGGTGGTGGATCTATTATCTATGTATGTACAATCACTGATTCAGTTTCCTTTTTAGACAAGACTACAAGCACAGGCTGCTGGAGTTCAATACTCGCATCCACTGAGCAATCTTACAAGCCGTATGGCTTTTTCTGGACCAAACATGGTACGTGTAATTCTGTTTTCCCTTTTTTTCACATATTGTAGAATGGCATTCCTATTTCTATATATTGTTTATGCCAGTCGCCAGAATATGTAGGAAGATAGTGTTTGGCTGCT
This sequence comes from Daucus carota subsp. sativus, assembly GCF_001625215.2. NCBI lineage: Eukaryota > Viridiplantae > Streptophyta > Magnoliopsida > Apiales > Apiaceae > Daucus > Daucus carota. Next base: position 36,781,641 of record NC_030386.2, on the reverse strand, counting down.
GCATTTTTTATTAATGCAATTCCACTTTGTAACGAATTATGCAAATTAATTACCATTGAGGAAGTCTATCAGCCCCGTGTAGACCTCAACTTTAGAGTTAGGAGTGGCTACCTCGTAGTTGGGAGGTAAGGTACAGGGACCCGGAGTCCCGGACCACGTAGTAAAGCATTGGTAGTTGACTTCTCATTATGAAGCTCAAGGCAAATAATGATCATTTTAGCAAATTATATGTTGTTTGTACTCAAAGGCCAGTTTGCATATGCTTTTTTTAAAGATTTTTTTGGTGCATTAATACTCAAGTTAAACTATTGTCTGCCTTGTCCTTCAGATGTTTGCAGACTTAAGATGTTCAACGTCATGCACCCGTGCTGGGGTTCATGGTACTGTATCCATTTGCCCTCCGGACTGTTTCCAGTACAAAGGAACACTTGATGTCTTCTACAAGATTATTCGCCAGGTTTGTGTCTTTATTATGTCATTTACTTGCATGGAAGCCATCCCCCCCCCCCCATAAACTCGTCTTCTTAGTGACAAGTCTATATATTTAGCTAGACTGGATTGCTTCTATGCTGAAATAGTCGGAAACTTAATGCGAAATGATAATCCTTAAGGTTTTTTGTATCTGTTTCGATAATATTCTTCCATGAATGCTTGCTTCTTAATATTTAATATCTAAAAACTGTTGTCAGATATTTAACTGGGAGTATTTTACAGGAAGGAATTTCAAGACTATGGAGAGGAACAAATGCAGGTCTAGCACTGGCTGTACCAACTGTAAGTTCTTTCTAGGTCATTATTTCTTATTGTTTATTCTCTTACCTCTACTTATTGACCATCTGTGATTGTTCAACCGAATGTGATGCAGGTTGGAATCTACTTGCCTTGCTACGACATTTTCCGTAATTACTTGGAAGATTTCACATCCAAAAATGCTCCAATAATGACACCGTATACTCCTCTAGTGGCTGGTTCATTGGCTCGCTCATTAGCATGCATAAGTTGCTATCCTATAGAACTTGCTAAAACTCGAATGCAGGTACATTTTCATGTTCTTAGTAAAAATTATTACTGTTTTGCATTTGTAGCTGTTTAACACTTTCTTGCCTGTTATGAGTTTCTGTTGATCGGATTTTATTCAAGTCATTAAAAACTATTCAATATGGATTAATAACATTCATGTTTTGAAAATTGATTTAAAATTGATCTGCACATATAAAAAGTATTGATTTGCATAAAAATCTAGTGATCTATATAAATTTCTATCATAGCAGATTGGTGCACAATCACTAAGAGATTTTGTAAGTATTAGTTTATTATGGAAATGTAACGAATATATACAAGCTATAAATCTGAACTTAGAACTGAACGGTCACATTTACTTGGGGACATAAGAAGATATCCCTGACAACCTACTTTATTTTGCTTTATGTAAATCACTGTAGGTTCTGTTTAAGTTTGGGAACCGGTGGTACTGAAGTTTAATTTTCTGTGCTGCTTCACTATCCATTGAATATTTTAGTTATATATTTGGGTTACACAGTGATGTTCTTTCCACCCCCTAACATCTCTTTCCTTTGTTGGTACAATATTTTATGTGTGTAGGCGTTTAAAGAGATTAATCGCAGTTCGAAGCCTCCTGGGGTTTGGAAGACTCTTATTGAGGTCATATCCAGTGTGAAGAGCACAAACAATCTTCAAAGCTGTAAGTATTATCTGTAAAATGTTATACTGCTGTATATATTTAATGAAATATCTGTACCAAATTACTTATAATGTCTCTATTCCATCTTTGTTGGTCAGAAAAGTGGATTAAATATTCTTTTGCTAGTATATGTCCACAATTTGATTGTGCTATTTATATCTTATTGCTTGTAAAGACCGGTTCATTTTCTCTTAAGCAGTGCAGAACTATCGTGCGCTCTGGACAGGTCTCGGTGCTCAACTTGCTCGTGATGTACCTTTTTCTGCCATCTGCTGGGGCACCCTTGAACCAGTAAGCACTTTTTAACAGTTTTATCAAACAAATTGCACATGTGATGAATTTAATTTAACATAGTTACCTAAACAAAACTGTACAGACCAGAAGGAGACTCTTAAGGGTAGTTGGTGAGAATTCCAGCGCAATCGGTGTCCTTGGGGCAAACTTCTCTGCCGGGTTTGTTGCAGGAAGTCTTGCTGCAGCTGCTACGTGTCCACTCGATGTTGCAAAAACGAGAAGGCAAATAGAGGTCCGTCTTTGAAATTTATAATTGATTTTGAGTGTGAATAAGTAGCTGTATCCTGTATGGATCCTATATGCATATAATGTCTTCTTATCTTGTTTATAATGATGGTATGTCTAGTCATGTGGAAGGTGCTCCGGTCAGTCGTTGACGTGTATTAGTAAACAAGTTATATATAATCCTAACATACACTATACAGTATAAGTGTCATTGTATATATGCTGTATAAGTCAATGTAAATTAGTGCATATAGTTACATATCTGCATATAGAGATTAAAATCGGAATTCGGAGAACAATTAGATTATCAGTTTATGTATGCAATTGTATTAATGTATTATTGCAAGTCATAACCTGTATAACTATTGATCTATGCACATGATATGAAAATTAAAAAATAATTAACAAATAAAAACAGTAATAATACAAATTTATACGTATGTGCTGTATATATATGCATGTGTGTGGTTGTGTACTTCTATATACTACAGACTAGATTGTCGACTTGAAACTTTAGGAAAATAAATCAACCTGCTGACTGGGATGTCCACTAGACCCGACTAGTCGTTTTGTGTCAGTGAGTGGTGCAAAAATCCGGTCAAACCTGACCCAAATTGAATAAATACAAAATAACCCATTTCTCTAAAACCTGATTAATTGCTGGTCTAAACTTTTGAGCGAGGAGAGGATAATGAGTAAGAACACCTGGACCATCTGAATTGATGGTACCCTTTGGAGACTTAAGATATAACATGAATGAGAATGCATATTTTGTGTTGTGTTCTATAAATATGGAAGGTATCATATGCTCTTTCTTTAAACTTGAGATATCAACATGAATTAGAATGCATATTATTTGTGCTATGCTCATTAGAATTAGAAAGGTGTCATTTTTGAAGGAGAGTGTAAAAATAATTTATAATTTCTCTAGGAACATCCATGATTACACTTTATCAGCTCTGCAGCTCTTGTTGTTGCTGCCCCCATCCTAATCCGCATTGTTTGCAATATCAAATTCATGTCCAAACTAGAAGTAACTCATTCCACCTGATTACATAATAGCCTGAGGAGTTTTCAGCAGATTTCTGATGTAGCTCTTAAATTAAAGTCCTGTGAAGATTTAATTAGTAAAAATAACAATGTGGTGACAGCCACTTTTTTGATAACACTAACTAGTACTGATGCACAAATATGTGAAGTATGAACAAAACTACAGTTAGGCGTATGCGTAGAATCCATTCTCCACAACAGACAAGCTTACTAGATTTCAACGTGATGCAGGGATGGATCTAAATATAATTATTTTGATAAAAAATTGGCAAAGGATGTAAAGATGCCTCTACCCACTAGAATGAACTTTTCTAACTGCAGAAATCCATTGCCTGCAGTTTATCAACGTATAAGACTTAGTATCTGATATTATAGTCATAATCTATGTAACAAGCAAACATCTTTTAGCACATGTGAATTACAACTTGCATATGAATCAACCTTACAAATCTTATGTATTAGGACTGAAAGCATTGCGATCCTTGTATTTATTAACGAGGTAGAAGGAAACATATACACATGACGTTAGGTTCCCACATTGTTAATGAAGGTGCTGTAATCTATTAGTTGTATCTGCCAATTCTAAATTATGCTTTCATTAACTTCGCGTATGTTTAACTTTTTTTTATAACTATGATGTTTCTGAATTACCTTCTGATCATTAATGGAAATACTAATAGAGTGCAGTAGTAACCTAAAATGTTTTAGACAATCAGTGTTTGTACCTAGTGAGCAATAAAGGACATATTTGCAATTTTGCACTTCCTATCCCTGTATGGTGGTTCTAATTTGTCACATCTTGACCCTTCATTAAATTTTCACTTCTTAGTTCCTACTTTCATATACTCTGCACTGTAGCTTAATTGTTCTGATGATTAACGTCACCTGAAAGTCTAACTTTAGAAATATGTATTGTTACAGATGGACCCTACCAGAGCATTGAGGATGACTACAAGACAAACTCTTATGGAGGTTTGGAGGTACATGTGTAGTCAATTAGTAATTATAATCATTGCCAGGAAGTGTATATAGCACATTAATCTGGTATGAAGGGGTTTATATGGGAAAAGAACTTGAATGTGGGATGATGAAGCACTATATTGTCATTTTTCTGGTTGTGGCATACTGCAGTACTGCCTCAGTAAAGGCACAACTAGCTCATTAAGTCAAACCTCTACACTTAGTATAAGAAAAGCAAAATGAAATCAGCAGTTCCTCTGATATTACATCAGTTTTGTCTGTGAACTAATATAGTTTTGTGTATTGAAACCTTGAACTATGTTGGTGATTAAATTATGAATATATCTTAAGCTATCACTAACCAGCTTTAATGACACAATTTTACAAGGCAAATATCAAATTCTATTTATCTCCCTCCTTTTCAGCCCATATTTTTGTTTTTTTGCTTAAGTTGGGTCAGTTGATATATGTTTAATCTTTATCAATGTTGTTGGTATCCATATAAATATCCTCTTTATATGCTTCGTTAATCTTGTGATTCTTTTCCCTTATTGAATTAGGGATGGAGGAATGAGGGGGCTTTTCACCGGTGTTGGTCCCCGTGTTGGTCGGGCTGGTCCATCTGTCGGAATTGTAATTTCCTTTTATGAAGTTGTAAAATATTGCCTACATCATCACTATGCAACCTAGTGAATTATATGAAGCCGTTTATCCAATTTTACTAATCTAAATGAGCCGTCTTGCCTTCACCTCCGTGAAAGAGGATTATGTATACAGTAGTTTACAGATGGAAAGCAATTTTGGTCACGCTAGTATAGGCGCTCTCCTAAAGTCCTGCTAACACCAAGATCTACGCCCTTTTTGCATCCAGTTTTGGATGTTTAGATGTAAGTAAAGAACAGATTTTGTAGAATTTGGTTTATTCATTTTGTAGACACTTTTGTCGGGTTGATCTCAGATTTCTTGCAAGGTTCATTTATACGATTGTACCGGTTGTGTTTCCTACGAATGTTGTAGGTGAAACTTTTGAACCTATTGTATCGGCAAATAAATAAATTGGTTTTCCCCGCAATTAAATGTTTACGTGCACACGAACTCTACAACACAGAAATACACAAAGAAGCTCGATGGTACACTCATTGTGGTTTCTTGTTACTACTACACTTGCATGATAGAGACTTAAAGCTGGTTAGTTAATGAATGATATACGTGATAACCAAAGCCAACAACATGAGCACATACGCTATCGCTTGATCAACTGTTGTCCCTGCATCCACCATTCGTTTTGCTTCAGTAACATCTCATAATGTTCTTATAGAAGTCATTTGACGCGACAAATTTTACAAATGGTTACAGTAGTCGTAATGATAATGACGAATGATAAATGAAAAGAATGATACCATCACTAGTTGGAGCGGGAGCTGGAGAAGGAGACTGAGCATCTTCCATAGCAGCAGCGGCCGGTAGAGAAACGGTGAAGAGAAGAGCCAAAAACAGGACCGTTACTGCAACTGACGCAAATTTTATCGCGATCACCTCCATCGTTCTATAAATTCTCTTTTCCCTGCACTCTCTTCCCTATCTCTAACAAATTCAGCAGTTCCCTATGTCCTTAATATTTGAGAGAATTTTTTTTATTTTTTACATTTGTTTGCCTCTGAGCTTACAACCTGGAGAAAATTTCAGCTAACGGAAGAGAAGGAGCTAAGAGGCTCGTAATATGGCTTGGCATTCTATGGGGCTGTTTGGGAACCAGAAGTAAATTCTGCTTCTGGCTTCTACTTTTCTTGATCTGTTTGTGTAAAGAAGTAGAAGCACTTTTAAGAAGCTGAGAATGCTAGCTTCTCTCTCACAGCTTATGCTTCTTTTCCAAACAATCTATTACTTTATTTACTTCTCACTTCTACTCCACTTCTTTACTTTAAGCATGGAAGTACTTTTTTTAAGCTTGGCCAAACGGCCCCTATAGAGAAATAACGACTGAAAAGGCACTTGGAGACAAATACGGTGAGACAATACCACAAATTAGCTTTGACATTGTGGTGTGTTCTATTAAGAGTAAAAAAGGACTTATTCATTCAGTTTCTTTTTAACTATCCTCTGATCACGATGAGCAACTTCAAACTTGAAGTGATCGTGGTGATCTAAACTAAATCAATTCGATTTTATACAATATCTTTTTGGTCGGGATTACAACCTGATTATGTTAGATATAAGAAAAATCAATATAATGACCTCTTTCATTGATCATAACAAAAGAATATTACAAGAGAAAACAAATAAACAATTACAACATAAACTAATAAAATCTTCAAAGGATTAATCGGCCCTAACGGAGAACAATATTTCGAAAGTAAATCAGCTACAGAGCTAATATCCGATTAGTGCCAGAGAAAAGCGTCCATAGCAAACCTCTTCTTTTGATCCAAGCTTCCGGTCCAGGGAAGGCCGTACTGAGAGAGCAAGCGATCAATTTGCCATTCGGGCATGTTTTCGTAGTCCGATTTCGAGTACCTCGGATAGTGAACTGGCATCTGAAAAAAACACGACGGAGCTGCTGCATGGCCGCCATATTTTGTAGTCATTTTGTGATTGCTGAGATGAAGCAGTGAGCCATTGCTTGACCCATCCAGCCCTGCCGCCATAATTCAAGTATAGGGAAGTGTAGGATGTTACGAGAATTAATTTACGTACGAGTGTGAATTTATAGGACAGGAAACACGGCATAGCTCCGCAAAAGTCGGTAGGAATATTGTTACGTGACAGTAACCTGCTAGCTGTAAACCAGACTTGTGCAAGTAACAACTTGTCGGTTAATTAATGGACTGCGCTTGTTCCACTGGCAGTAAATCAACTCTTAAAAATATGGAAACCGTTCAAATTCTCGCTATACCGAATAAATACAAATTAAAATACAAATAATACTTCAATACGAGTAAAATTCCGGACTTTCATATGTAGAATTACGAATCAACTCTCATACTAAAAAAAAAAACTCTCATACTAAAAAGGAATAATTCAAAGAATTAAAAAAAAGGTTTAAATGAAATACATATAATATTTCGATAAAAAAAGAAGAAATCCGCACATTCATATTTAAACGATTATTGATTAACTTACGTCACTAAAATAATTCAAATATAATTAAATAAGGCTTGTTTATTTTACGGAATATAACTTGATTTCTGAAACATGGTTCTTGAAAAATATTTTTTACAGATAATATTTTCATGTAAAACGTTTTTCTCTATTTTTTGCCAAATATTTTTCTATAAAAATATATGATTTTGTTTTCTTGCCTGTTTGGATAAAATCTTTAGATGTCTTAAATGAAACAAAGCTTATATATTTAATGTATTTTGAGACTCTTATAAAGATAATTTCATAATATTTTTATATTTTTTTAATAAAATTTAAACATCAATATTTTGTTCAAAAAAATAATATTCTAGAAAAAATATTACTGGATAAAACTATATTTTATAAAAAAACTCAAAATACGTGTCAAAAAACCTGCCATAAATGTTTCATATATTTATGCCTCTTATCTACTACGCCATCATATATCAACGTATTACGGAATATATAATATATAATATTACATCTCCCGTAGTAAGAAAAATAAACAGATTAAATATAATAAAATTTCTGAATTCTTCGAATAAACTTTGTATAAATTGGTACCAAGCATAGAAAAAACTTCGACAAATGTCGAATATTGGGGGATCTTTCTTCTACCACTTTTAAGATAACGGGTTCATGTAAAAACAAATTAAATAGACAAGAACACACAAATATTATTGAACCCGTGCTCGCTTTCGCATGACATAATAACATATAAACACCAAGTCAAATGTTATTATAACCTTGTATTCGTGTCGTGATGTTTGGTAGTATGATGCTTTAGTGCAGCTTACTTATTTAATAAAGTTATAAAGTTATTAGAGAAAACTAAATGAAGGTTGAAAAATCAAACTTTTCATTATTACTTCATTGTTCTAATTTATTTAATGAAATTCCTTTATTTCTTGATGAAAAAAGACTCTAAGCAATCGGAATTAAAAGATAACACGAGTAACAACATCAATTCGTTGTTAGTCTATTATACACCCACAAATAAATAAGATTTAATTTTCGCATATTAGTTTAAAGATATAAATAAATATAGAATATGATAATTACATTATATACTTTTTACAATTATAAAAAGTAGAAAAATATAATAATTAAAAGTTATCAAGGAAATAAACTATTAATAAGTAATAGTCACCAGAAAATTATATATACATTTATAAAAGTTTTGATTATGTAATCAATATTAATCTTATAAGAATTCGTTCACAAAAAAGATTAATCTTAAGCCCACGATTTCCTCACATTTCGGTCAATAAAGCCACCATCTGGATTACAACTAAAGAAGCATTAAAACTTGCCAATAACAAAAGATAAGTCCAAACTGAGACAGAAACCGGAAAGTAATGCACAGTAGGCTACTAAATTAGCTCAAAAATATGAAACTTCTAAAATTCCATTCTGCCCACCTTTCTAGTACATTGTCCCTGCAATGCCGAACACTCCGACTTCCTTAATGCAAGAACTAGAACAATATATAAAAGAAGCCAATTTAGTAGTTTTTTCTATCTACTTAGTATAATAAGAAACAAAATGAATGGAACTATGACGATATCAATTATATTACCCAATCAAGTCTACTCCTTTCCTTTTCTCAATCCTTCGTCTTACAGCTTCAACTTAAACCCCTTAGCAAGATAACTGCTCCTGTAAAGAATAAATCTCAAAGGTTAGCAAGATATTATACTTATCCAAATCAACGAGGTTTGACATGCATATATTTCACCCTACGGCAATTACTGCACAATATTTTCTGCTTCTTGATGAAGTCAAATTAAAGTAACATTAATAATGTGTAGGAGATTTAGTTTCTTACATTTGGTCATTCTTTAGTTGTTTCCCTTTATATTTCTTTTTATCTGACTGCTTTAACAGCTTCATCCTGTTGAAATTGGGATCAGAACCAAGCTGAACAAGACTCTCAGTGTACACGAGCATTTGAGACGGAGGTGGAACCCCGCGAATTGTGACATTCTTAACTTCATTCTTTTTATGGTCATACCACACCAGCCTATCCTCGTCCACGGTTATGAATAAATCATTGCGAGTTTTTGAAAATTCATTATGCCAAACAATTGTATAAGGTCCTTGTGTGTCTCGCTGCTCCAAAGACAGTACCATGGACCATGAATTTCCCACTCCATTATCATTCATCAGCCATAAATCCGTACGATAGCCAGAATAATGATCAATTATGCGGAGACATCTATCAAAGATAATCATACCCATGCCGGCAGTCTGATCATTCTCATTGTTGTAAGTAGGATACGGGAGCTCCCTGTGTCTTTCAACTCCCAGATCAAAAGCAAATATAACAGGGGAGTCCTTGGTTGCAACCCAATACAAAGACCCATTCGCATACATACCACGTTTTGTAGTTATGCTGATGTCCTTGGGAATGGCTTCAGCCTGTCTCCATGAATCATTTTTTAGGCTGTATACGGTCACCAACATTCCCCAAATCTGATAATCAAAAATTTTCACAACCTTATAGTCATCATTGAGGTGATCATACCCGAAACCAAATATAGAAAACCCCATAAAACTGGAAGGAAGAGTGAAACTAGTTGGTTTAGGCAACTCTCTAAGCTTTCTCGTTGCTGGATTCCATAGTAAAATATCAGTATTATTCTTCAACAAGCAGACTATGCCATTGCAAGAACCAAGAAACTCAGCACCAGATAGATAAGTCTTGACCGGATCATCTATTTCAACAGCAGGGGAATTACATAAAGAATGCACATCCGCCATGAAAAAGTTGCTACCACTTGAGCAAGATCTTAAAATGATATGAGAATCAGGGTTTGTTTCAATGTTTCTTTGCAGATGTCTTTTGACAAAGCTTGGGCTATCAATAAGAGAACACCATGGTTTACACACACATCTAATGCGAAGGAGATGCTTGACCGGAAGATGCAGTAATATTTCAGGAATCAACTGTTCCGGAAAGTAAAAAGTTCCATCAAGGCATCCCTTGCCGCTGGATGAAAGAAATAACAGACAGCAGTTTAAATATCCAAATACAGATGTAGCTAATAGTTGAATAATACAACAGTTTATAGTTTAAAAGATAAAACAAAGTTCATCAAAGTGAATGCCGCATTATATGTTGATGTGTTATACCAGCCCCTAAATCTACCTACGCCTGAAACTCTAACGTAAATTATAGTCCCAATAACACTTATTTCAAAACTGTAAGCACTTGTAAGTTCAGGATATTTGTTTATGCAAGAATATATGTTATAAATCAAACAAAATCAAACAGATAAAGTATGTTGTAAAACAAACAAAATTAAGCAAATGAAGTATATCCATCCCGGGAAAAAAAGCACAATAAAATACTTTATGTCACACAACAAAGGAGGCATAATGCAATCATGCTGCGGATTCAAAAGAAAATTGGTGAGAACACTTGTATATACGAGTAATAATTAAAAGCAAGAGATATTCTGCAAACTTTCATATATTAAAAAACTTACTCCCATCAATTTATTTTTCATTGCTTATTTTTATTCTTTGTACATCTGTTTAGGCCGGTGCAGTATATCCCCAATTTTTTTCCAAGGGCACTAAGTTCGATCATTGTAAACTTAAGTACACGTAACTGAATCGAACTGGGGCAAATTTACACTGTACCCACTTAGATGTTTTTAGTAAAACCTAAAACACAAAGAGAAATCATAACAAAAAGACATCCCTAGTGGCAAATCACAAACAACTATACAAGTTGGTGTATTCAAGTACAGAAAAAAAAAAAAGAAAAAAAAAGGAGCCCAGTTGAACAAAACTCACGGCGTTGGTGCGGAAGCGGCTATGGAGAATGATTTAGGAGGAATCGACGACATTCTTCACGTCTGGGAGTGGAGAGAGACGTCAAAGTTGTGTCAAATTTATTGTTTTTTGGGGAGGAAGAGGGGGAATGAAAGGCAAATAATCCGCCACTATTTTGGCTCCAAATTAAACGGGCACTAAAGCCACTAACACTAACAAGAGAACGGTCGTGGGCCAGTAATGGTAAAAAGTTAATAGGTTTCCTAACCGGCCCACAGTGACGGTAAATCAGTGTTTAATATTCAGCTGCATAATATATACTTTAATTCTCTTGTCTTTTTTTTTTTTTGGAATATTAATTCTCTTGTCTTGTAAAGTACAGTTGTTTAATTTTTTAAAATTTTTTCTTGATAAAAATTTTAAATATTTATTATTATTCAGGAAAAAATCTTAAAAAGAAAATAAACTTATCTTTTGATGATTAATTGAGTCTTGGTTTTTTACGAAGTCACTAAATTTAAATTTCCGACTTAGCAAAATTGTTAAAGAATGAATTTGATCTCGTCAAATTATTGCTGGATACGGAATTTTCTTCCGGTTAGAAATAGTTAGAGCATCTCCAACGGCGTTGGCTATAATCGTTGGCTAAATTGGACCTGTAAGATATTATGTAAAATTTGCTGAACCTGTAAGACATTTTGCTTCAATGGTACTGGCTATATGGGTTGGCTATAATTTAAAAATAGTATGTTATTAATATTTTAAATTGTTAAAATAGAATATATCAGTTAATATAGTAATAAATGATGTACAATCTTCCTACAGATTTTCTTACAGACCAGTAAATGTTCGACAAATTTAGTCATCCATAGGAGGTTGACTAAATTTATAGACAACAGCTGAGCATGGTTGGAGTTGAGTTTTTGGAGTTGTTGAGACCAGTAAATGTTCGACAAATTTAGTCATCCATAGGAGGTTGACTAAATTTATAGACAACAGCTGAGCATGGTTGGAGTTGAGTTTTTGGAGTTGTTGGCTAAATTTTTTTTATTTTAAGTATGTCAACTCACCTTTTAACCAGGGTGGGTTTTAGATGGTTGGAGATGTGTAATCGCGAATAATTTAGCAATTAAAACAGTTGAAGAGCCTATTCCTCGTTCTTCCCGCCCTCTTTCACGCGAATATATTATAATTATTGAATATTGTGTGATTGGCTGAATTTTAGATTTAAAAAAAAAATGAACGGTTGAAATATTGTTTACCTATTATTATAATATATTTAATTATGATTCCAATATTAACTTGGGATCAAAGGTTTGGAGATGCTTTTACACCTATGTTAAAAATCACATTTCTAAGTTGGGAGAGAATATTTCATTTTCTTCTGTATCTAATTTTTCATGATCTCATCACTATAATTTCGTACCAATTCAACTTTTTTTACTTTCTCTCGTACCTTCAATTTTATTAAGAAGCGGAAATTAGATTGAAAATATGAAACAATCAATCAAAAAGTAATTAATTGATCACAAATTAATTGAATAATAAAGATATATCAATATCAAAAGATTAATCGGCCCTAACGGAGATCAATTTTCCAAAGTAATATCAGCTACAAGGCTAATAACAAATTAGTCCCACAGGAAAGCACCCATAGCAAACCTCTTCTTTTGATCCAAGCTTCCGGTGCAGGGAAGGGCGTATTGAGAGAGCAAGCGATCAAGCTGCCATTCGGGCATGTTTTCATAGTCCGATTTGGAGTACCTCGGATAGTGAACTGGCATCTGAAACAAGCACGATGAAGCTGCTGCATGGCCGCCATATTTTGTAGTCATCTTGCCACGGCTGAGAGGAAGCAGTGAGCCATTGCTTGACCCATCCAACCCAACCGCCATAATTCTTGTAAGAGTATTGCGAGTAAGTTGTAGAATATTAGGCGAGTGATTTAACGAACGAGTATGAATTTATAGGATTGGAAGCTGCAAACCTCCGCAAAAGTCGGTTACAAAACTAATATATTCCTGCGCGACAGTAACCTGCCAGCTGTAAACTAGAGTGTTACAAGTAACCAAGCGTCGGTAACTAGTAAGTTTGATCGGACTTGTTTTACATAGGGCGGGATTCCCCGCTCGATCCCAACCCGATCCCCGCCCGGTTCGGATCGGGGATGGGGGGGGCGGGGAGGGGATCGGGGAAAGGTTTATAAAAAATTCGGAGATCGGGCCGGGGTCGGGGATTGGTGTCTCCGCGCTCCGATCTCCGACCCGATTATATATATATATATAAATAATAATATATTTATATATATTATACTAAATATATTATTAAAAATAGATAAACTTTATAATATAATTAAAAGTAAAAAATAATCTTTATTTTTATTGATTGATTATAAATATATTGTAATATAATATATTTTATAATTTTAAATTATTGTTTATTTATATTATAAATCAATTTTAATATGATTTGAGGTTGAAAATATAAGATAATATTATTTTATTATTATATTAGGAGTTTGTAGTTTGTTTTTTAATTAAAAAGTATATTATATATTATAAAATTATTATGTTTTTATTAAAAAATAAAATTCGCCGAAACCCCGCGGGATCCCGTTCCCCATTTGGGGCGGGGATCGGGGTCGGGGATAGCACTCCCCGCCTCCGAAGTGCCCCGTGCCCATCCCTAGTTTTACAGCTGTAAATTCACTTTTAAAATATAAAAATATGATTTAAATCATGATACATTCTCTTTTTTTCCTAGAAATAAAACATCAATAAAATTCGAATTATATCAATGTTAATGAATTGAAAATTTTCTATTCCATAATTTTTTTGGGTACAAATTAGTCCGCTGATTATAGATTTGGACCCACTAGTAGAATGGTTTGGAACAAATTATTGGGTAGCATAAAACCTGTGAACTCATTATAATTATTTTAACTGTGGTGCATACACAGTTGAGTCATGCTCTAAACCAAACTCCACAGAATTGAAGGAAGAGAAGGAAAGTCCAACACAAACATACAGTGCAACACCGATAAACAAACAATGTTCCCACATTATGCTCCCTTATACAGACAGATAAATAAATACTATTACCATGCTATCTTGCTCTAAGGCAACTCTTCTTTCTTATACACGGGCAAGTAATGTGTCATTCCAAAATAATTTTATGGAAAATAGTAAAATAGGAAAAGAAAAATATAATGAAAGAATTATGTACAAGTTAGTAATATTTTAAACAGAAACTTTTGTTTGATTTGAACTAGAGAAGAGAGGAATGCAAAGAGCATAATCATAAAGAAGAGAGAATAAGTCCAAGATGAGAAGAATCTAAGGCAGGTTGACATGTCCAAAATGCTCACATGCCCAGTCTGAGCATCCTAATACACAAACAACAATCAGGGACCCAAGCAGCAACAGTCATATACACCACCACTCGTCCTCTCCTTTTCTTCTAAATTTTTATGTATAATTGTATAAACCTTCCCACCTTTTGACTTGGCCGACCACAAACAATTATCTAAGTCTTAAGCATTACTGGTAATTTTTGTTCTACAGAAGCTGAATCATATCAATTTGGCAATATTTACATGCCTAATGCCATTAAAAGGAAACTCCCATTCACTTTTCTTCTCTCATCTGTCGAGAGACATAGCTAGCTTGCTCACCAAAAACCTACTTTTTATAAGCTGTGGCGGGCTATATTTTTTTTTCCCTGTTGGATTTTAGCTTATATGTATGGCATTCCTCAGTTCTTCACCGCAAAACTCAGTACTCAAAACCAGCAAACAAAGAGGCTCATCAAAACGCCATAAACAACCGTCTTCATGGGACCAAATCAAGAATCTACTCACTTGTAAATATATCCAAACTGCTACGGCCCTTCAGAATCCTCCCCAAAACAACACTAATGCTACATTAAACGGTGCTTACGCAAAGCTAGGACATTGCAAGTATACGTGTGGTTTTGAGGACGTTGCTCATGGAAACACTAAAGTTATTCACAGACCCGATAACTTGTCAGGAAACAGCTCCTCCGGACGAGAAACCAGCCGGAAAAATGTTAGTGGGGTCTTGCTGTCATCATCGTCCAGATCCTTGGCTAGTAATGCTTCAGGCAGATCTAATTCTTTCTCAGCTTCTTCGAGAAGAATGCAATTTAGGAAACTTTCCGGCTGTTACGAATGTCATCTGATTGTCGATCCTAGCAGGTATTTTCTCTATTACATTCATAGCTACTCAACTTCATATCTACTGTCATTTCAATTACTAGAGTTAACATTTTCTGAGCTATACGATACGTTTAACATAATGACTAGTGACGACTAATATTAAGGTATCCGAGTCCAACAAGTACAATTTGTGGCTGCCCCGAGTGTGCAGAGATCTTTCTGAATACTGAAAGTTTGGAACTTCATCAAGCTCTTAGACATGCTGGTATGTGAACACTTTCTCTTTTTACGCGTGAATTATAATACGGTGTAAAATGTAAATTAAATGATACAGTGTCGGAGCTCAGTCATGAAGATTCGGGCCGAAATATTGTAGAAATGATATTCAAATCAAGCTGGCTGAAAAGA
This sequence comes from Daucus carota subsp. sativus, assembly GCF_001625215.2. Classification (NCBI taxonomy): domain Eukaryota; kingdom Viridiplantae; phylum Streptophyta; class Magnoliopsida; order Apiales; family Apiaceae; genus Daucus; species Daucus carota. The sequence continues at coordinate 36,765,922 of NC_030386.2, read as the reverse complement.
GACGGTTCATTCTGCAACATCGAACGTATACTAAAAGTGCGCAACAGAAAACTTACTATCCAACGTTTCGAAGATTGCCGTGACGCCATTAAGCTTCGCGCTCTCGCAAACACGAAGAGAAACCCTAGGTGTGCTGCTGACGGTAACGAACTACTAAGGTTCCATTGCACGAGCCTCATGTGCGCGCTCGGCGCCCGTGGCTCATCCAGCCTCTGCGGCTCGATGCCCGGGTGCGGAGTTTGTACTATAATCAGACACGGGTTTCCAGGGACCCATTTTGCTGATCATGGGAGCGGGGTCCGCACCACTTCGAGCAGCGGCAGGGCCCATGATTGTTTTGCTGGGACCTCTACACGGAGAGCTATGCTTGTTTGTCGTGTTATTGCTGGGAAAGTGAGGATGGCAGCGGAGGGAGATGGTTTGGTAGCTGCGGGAGGTTATGATTCTGTCGCTGGAATCGTCGGGGTTTATTCCGATCTTGAGGATTTGTATGTCTGTAATCCTAGGGCGATCCTTCCTTGTTTTGTTGTTATTTACAATGCCATGCTATAGAGTTTTTGCTGAATTAAATTTACTGTAGTCGTTTATGTTGAAATATAACGTAAGATCCATTTGGAAGAACGGTTCTCAGTATGGTATCAGAGCTATCTGAGCTAAGGAAGTAATTTTTCACTACACTTTTTGCTCATCTTCGTTCAACTACATTGTCATTTCATACACAAATCCTCTATTATCTTTGATCCAAGGACTAGAACAATATATAACAAGGTCAATTTATTTATCACATAAACTTCAGTATCTCACTCATAGAAAAAAATGGAATCAGAAAATAGAGCTAAAAAGATGTAAATCACAATACCCAACCAGTTCTCTCAACTTCTTTTACTCCATCGCGTAGTGTCTTACAGCCTCTGGATGAAACTAGAAAGAAAGTGGCACCTGTAAACACATTAATCCTCAGATGTTAGCTAACACTAAAACATCACTTAAGGTATTTATATACTGGTATACAAATGACATGCTTACATATATGTATAAACCTTCAGCAGCTCCTCTGCTTCCGGTTTGAAATCATAAGTGAAGGAAACAAGACTCTCGGTGTAGGCAAGCGAAGCAAACCTAACTGGAATTCCATGAATCACGGCATTCTTAACTTCATTCCTTTCAATGTCATACCACATAAATTTGAATTTATCGGCATTCACTGCTAACAGAATATTATTCTGAATCTTTGAGAAAGCTATCGGCCAAACAAAATTAAAAGCTCCGAGTATGCCAGGTTGCTCCAATGCTAAGAACTTGGACCAAGAATTTTCCAAACCATTATTGCTTTTCATCCAGATATCCGTTCGAGATCCGGGATAATGATCAATCAAGCATACACATCCATTAAAGACAATCAGACTCAGATGATAACTATCAGTCTTGTTCACACCATCAGGAAGCGGGAGCTCCCTGTGTTTCTCAACTGAGAGATCAAAAGCAACAATAATGTGAGGGCCCTTGGTTGCAAGCCAATACAAAGCCCCATTAACAAACAAACCAAAATTCATCCTCAACCGAATTCTATTCGTAATAGTTTCAGCTCTTGACCATGAATTGCTTTTGAGGCTGTAAACACTCACCATGATGCCCTGAAGCTGACTGTCAACAGTTCTGACAACCTTGTAATCATCGTTGAGATGATCATACCCGAATCCCACAGCGTCTGACCCCATAAGCATGAATGGAATAGGAATATTAGTTGGTGTAGGTAATACTCTAACCTTCTTAGTTGCGGGATTCCATAGTAAAATATCGATATCATTCTGCCACAAGCAGACCACGCCATTACAGGTTCCAACAAATTCAGCACCAGATAATTGAGTCTTGAGCGGGTCAGATATTTCCATAACGGCTAAATCATTCAAGGAATCCACATTTGCTAAGTAAAAATTGTTACCTTCCGGCAAAGCTTTGAAAATTATACCAGAGTCAGGGTTGCATTCAGTGTTTCTTTGAAGATGTTTATTGACGAAATTTGTGCTATCAATTAGAGAGCACCAAGGTTTACAAACACATCTGCAACGAAGAAGATGCTTGACTGGGAGACGAAGTAATATTTGAAAAACCGAGTCCATAGGACAATGGGAAGGTTCGTTGAGGTCAGCATGGCCGCTACATGAAATAAGTGTAGGACATGTTAGCATATGCCTCAGTTAAAGAAACACATTCACAAGTAGCTACTCTGGCTCCTTCCGTCTTATCCGATTGTTAACATTTTTTTGAGAGAGTTCGGCAAATATTTTAATATAATATAGTTTTATCTTTAATTTTTTTCTGAATAAAAATTTAATGCTCAAATTCTTATTCAGAAAAATAAATTATGAAACAATATTTTATGTACGACTTGAAATACGTGTCAACAATGTAAAAAAGTGTTAACAATCGAAAATGCTGTCAAATAATATATGTGAAAAGGGCAGAGATTCTAGTAAAGGATGAGACATGCCTGAGTGGGTGTGAATAAGATTCGACAACACAATTCAAGAAACCAAAACTTAAACTAAAAAATGCATAAAAATCATGATAATGTGTAGTAGATTGTAAGCACCAAAAACAACTTAGAAGGATAAACAAACTCACAGTGTTTGTGCAGGGGGAGTGGATGCGGAGTCCAGTTGAGAAGGATTCATCGACATCCTTTTACGAAGAGAAACCTCAAACTCGCTGTTGAATCTGGAGCAGAGGGAGAAGAGGAGGTAATATAAACATGATACGAGGAACAAAGGAAGCCATGTAAGATTAATATAGAGATCTGCATTTAGTCAACTTTTGTTTTTTTAGGCACTTGGTACTATTTTTTATTGTGTTGGAGTATTATTTTTTGTAAATAATGTGCATCCTTGCACGAGATTCCCCGGGACGGGCAAGTACGTACATAGTTTATTTTTTATTATTTGACGATTCCGGGGACGCGTATATACTTATTTTTTATTGTGTGATGTTTTGACTTTTGACACACACTTTTAACTTTTAAGTGTTTGACTAGGTAGTTAAAAATATTATTTTTGATTGATTTTTTTTGTGAATTAAAATTTTGATTATATATTTTTGTTCAAAAAAATAAAAAATAACATTTTTAACTACCCGATCAAAGGACTTAAAAATGTGTGTCAAAAATAAAATGTCAAATAATAAAAAACAGAACGAGTATTAGTCAATTACTCAATTATCAAAAGTCAACTTAATGATAGCGAATTTTTTTTTTCATTTTTAAAAAAGTATGCAAAAATATAACACTTCATATAGCAGTAGTCTTTAAAAAACTTAAGCAGCAAAAAAGTCAATAACGATATGTGCATATAGAAGTAGTCTTTAAAGTACTGTACATATGTCCTGTATTTATATTATCGAATTTTCTATGGTGTGCCCATGGGCACACAATAGTCACTAACTCCCATGAAAATACTAACTATTGATTGGTGGATGAATTATAAATATTAATGGGTCCCCTGCATTCACACCAATTCCACCAATCAAATGAAGTTATTTTCATGAAAGTTGGTGCTTATTGTGTGCCCTTGAGCACACATTAGAAAGACCGTTATATTATAAGCATTACCATAAAATCTTCGGGCGAAGGAAAATAGAATTAGCATCACCATGAAATCTTCCTATGGGCGAAGGAAAATAAAATTTTCATGAACAGAATAGTCTGGCTACATGACACTAAATTATATGTACGATAACTTTTATCAATATATTTTGTATGTATTAGAAAATATTACAGGATAATTATAGGAGGAAACTAGTAATAAGTAATAACTATATAGTATCTTTCGCAGGAAAAAAGTAATAACTATAATAATAATTATAAAGAATGGACTGATAATTTGACGGCCGAACTATGCAATCACATCTGTTGTAAGGATGAGACTTTCATGATTAATGTACAAAACAGGGTATAACGGATAATTAAAAAAAAAGTTGTAATATCTCAACTTACTATTTTATATAACATTCACGAATATACCAACGTCTAGAAGTACTATTGTCTGGAAGTACTGTTATGTCTAAAAATACTATTATGTACATTTTTACATGCAAAATGCTCTGTACCCAGGAGTTACCCTAAAAAATTTCCCAGTGTGTACATAAAAAACACGTCACATGTCTGTCACATCATTTGGGAGAAAATTTGTCTGTCACGTCATTTGGGAGAAAATTTGGGATACCTAGCATCACTCGTTAGGAACTCCAATAGAAATAACCAAAGTCAATCATGGATCTTGTCGGGATGAAAAAAGGGATCCTCTTTGTTTGTGTAGATTGTGAATAATTGTTTAGAGTAGTGCTTCGCCAGTTCTCTGCACAGTTCAATGCCCTTGCTTGAATGCTGTTTCAACTCCTCCACAGACTTCCGCAACTCTAACCCACTTCCGCCTGTAAGAAACTCAGCCATAGATGTACCCCTAACATATGTAAAGAAGGTCCTTTATTACAATACGATTCCCATTAACAAACAGAACTGAACACACTTATGGTTATGTAATTTCTCTCAGTAGAGAGGAATTTTTGTAAGAAAAGGGCACTAACTAGTAACTACAAATGCTACATCCGCCAATATTGCTTCAAACCTTATAAATATAGCAACACTGAATAAATATAATATGAACATCATATCCGATAACATGCAACAGCTTTTACTAAATCAAATAGGTTTAAAACCTGATAGCTACAAGACTTTGACATAAGCAAGTATCTTACTCCCTCTGTCCCAACCATTTCTTTACATTTTCCTTATTGAGATGTCCCATCACTCCCATCCAATTCTTTACATTTCAAAACAAACCAAAATAGTAAAATTTTATTATATAAAATCAACTACTCCACCTACTTTCCTCCACTATACTTACTTTATACATTAGATATCAACCGGTTCCACCACTATCTTCACGTTTTCTTACTTCTCCACTCAAACTTTATCTATTTCTTAACCTCTGTGCCCAACCCAGATGTTTAGCCCAACCCAAATGTAAACATCTGGGTGGGACATGGGGAGTACTTGTTACTACAGTAATACACAGAGAAAGACAACCCCACAAAGAGTTGTATGTTACTATAAGGACAACCCAATAAAGAACTGTAATCAATTACTTTACTCCAAAATTAATATTAATTTTTATGAATTATTAAAATTATTGCTCTCCAAGATAAGTAATCACCAACAGAGTCATGACAAATAGTATTTTTATAATTCCAATCCGAAGATCTGATAAGCATAAGCAGCAAATTGAGGGATTAAATGGTTATTTCATTACTCAACTAATTCCCAACTTGCGAGTAAGTCAATGAGCTGAAAAAGCTTGCAGTCAACTAATTATACCATTAGAAACTTGCAATTAGATTTCTGCTGTTAAAAACGTTAAAAATTTAACAGAAATTCTGACTTGGCTGACAACTGTAGATTTAGGTGGCATTGTATATGTCAAGTCCGACACTAACTTATTTATTCTTTGACCTGAACCTATCTACTAAACCCAACTTAAACGTATTGTTTAACACATGCACAATCAGAATCCCTTGGTATAATAATAAATCCCTAGAGACTATACTTCACCAATTTATTTTAAAACCATCTTTATCTTCAACAGACATGAAAACTGGTGATATGGCCTCAACTAAAATCAATAAACCTTTTCAATCCTTTATTAACCACACCCATGTCATCCCTCTATTTAAATTCTTAAAAAATAAAATCACCAAGATCTATGATGCCCGATTTTAAACATCTGGGGAATCATGCCCAAAGTTGTAACTGATGAGCACTCTAAATCAGAGAAACAAATTCATTTGATAATGCTTTGTAGGACTTGGGTAGGACATGCAAAGCCGCCAAAGTTGAAATAGATATTAAACCAGACCAAGGAAAGGATAAATTTATGAGATTTTAGTTGTAAGGATTATAGTTGTTGACAATAGAAAGAAGGTGAAGGTGAAAGATCCAGGTAAATTGAATGTGATATAAGAGAAAATAAGATAGAAATTAATATGGTAGTTAAAGAAGGTGTTGACGACGGGAGATGTGATCGGCTACAAAATTCGATTAGGTTGGATAAATTGGAAGATGAATGTGAGCTTAAGCGGTTGCTTAATTTGCGTTCAGAAGATGATGATCCATTTAACCAAATGAGTGTGGAAGATGTTGGTTTAGTTATGTGTGTGTATAAATAAATTTTTCTAAACCCAGATTAACAATATTAAACAGAGAGAAAGGGGGTAAAAAAGTTGAGGTTTGGGTCTGATTTTGTTATTCAGGTTGGACGATTTTAATTTAGAATGAATTAAACTTGTGAATCAATTTTATATGCATAAATGATTTTTGTAAATCATTTTACCAACTAGTGCTTAATATGAGTTCCAAGAGACCTTTCGTGAGTTGAGCTACTCTCTAAGTGTAGCTGATAGCATAAGACTAATTAAATTATAACGCAACAACCAACAAGTAATAAAATATGCTACTGACCCTACAGTATATGGTTCTTTGCTAAATTCTGATCCATCTTTATCTCTTTTATTCTCACTTGATACAATTTGGTCTTGGATAATAGAGAGTTGCCGGTATCCCTGTTCGACTTCTTCCTTGAAATAAATATCGGAAGCACCATGAGTATAATAGGCACAAACACATAGATGAGATTTGAGAACTAAAGTCCACACTGGAATATATAAAACAGGAGTTTCTACAAGCCCCGATCTGAATTAAGGTACCTAGAAGGTGTCCAAGATCATCAACAACGTGGAAATTTAGAATACTTAGCGTCAGGCAGTCAGCCGTCTCTTAACATTTTCTCTTTAAAAATTTATTAATTGTTATGTATTACTTATAGGAATATTTTATTTTTTTTAAAAAAAAAACAATAAAAGAACCAGCTCAGATCCGGATATCCGGTTTTTTTTGAAAATTTATGATCCAGATAAAGAGATCCGAATCCGAATTTGTAGGAAAAAACCCGCGGATCAGATATCAGGTCCGATATTTACGGATCAGATATCCAAGTTTTCGGATTTCTTAATTTGGATACCAGACTGGAAATTAGGATAATCCGGTTTTCGGATTTTTATGCTTGCCCCTAGTGAGCAGAGTTGTAAAATTGGTAAGCATAAGAATATCAATTGATCAGTTGATGTCTAGTTTGCTTGATGCCAATTTTTCATTGCCTAGATTGTGTTAAACCAAACAAAGAGATTTTGCCACACCTACAGAAATATAACTTGCATAGGATGAAATTTTTTGGTCAGAGAGGAACTCATTATCAGTCCCAATCGGCTACTTAAGTGTCAAAATGGCATATGGATTATTAAAAAAATTCTGGCAACTAAATAAAAAGGGTGTAAACCAAAAGTAGCTTTAACATTTGAAAAACGAGGAATAAACCAGAAATACCATAAAATGCAAGAGACTACACAATCAAACAAACTAAGCTGTTATTTACTGTTCTAACAGGGTACCTAATGTGTATCTGATCTAAATGCATTTTTGATATTAAACAAACAGATAAATCTTATAGATAAACACAAACACGCCAAAAAAAAAAAACTCTGTTTGCACAAGTGACCAGCATGAAACTATATGTGCATGTATAATACTTGGTATGTTACTAACCTATAGGCATCACGGAGACTGAACCCTCGGTTGTTGCGGTGTATTGCTCCTTTGATAGACTGCTCGTCAATTGTTTGCTGCCGATAGAGAGCACATACAGCTTTCATACACATCTTTGGGTCCTTCCCAAAATCAGCAAGCATTTCAGCCTCGAACTCCCACTTTGAAGTATGACTATCTCTCTTCCTTCTCAATTGGGACATAATTTCTGGATAGTTCATATCATCACATGATATATTTTCAGAATCACCCGAAGCTTCACCATGGTCAGAATTTTTTGATATACTATTGCCGCTGTCTGATTCTATTAATAGAGAATCTTCACCGTCAGATTTCACAGAAATATCAGAACGATCATCAATAAAACCCTCCATGCTTTCATCGCTGCTCTCCGTTGCATTCTCATCTGTACTAGCATCATCACTATCATCTTCTTTGAAATTTCTAGGTTCATAATTTGTTTCCAGAGCATTCAAATTGCTCTCAGTATTAGGACTTTTCTGTAGCCAATTATCACTAAATTTTCTTAAACTCGCTAAGCGTCGTTTTGAAATAGAATATGGGACTCTGTTCCGTAAGACAGCAGCTCGGACTGAGCTGACGTTAGTTACAAGCTGGCTAATTGGTACATCATCATCATCATCATCACCACCCCCACCTTCACCAACAGTAACGACTTCGGGTTCTCCTTTCCTTTTGGGTGTTGAGGCAGCATTTCCAAGAGTCACCAGCCTCCTTTTTGATGCAATTTTATGAACACCGTTTCCTAATTCAGTACCATGCACAGGGGAGCTGTTCGATCGGAAATCCATGACAGATTCAGGCTGAGTATCAACATTCAGGTTCGGAAGTTGAATATCTTCATCCTCACTGTCACTGTTAACAATATTTGCGGCTCTTCTTCTTTTACGAGTTGCATTAAGTGGAGAATTCTCTTTGCCACCAATCATGTCCTCACAACTCTGGTGTAGAAACGTTTCCTCAATTTTATTATCTGAAGCACATTCTTTAACGTTCAAATTTATACCCAGATGATCAGTTGAAACAGTTTTATTATCTTCGTTCTCCCGAGTACTTGCATTAGGAATTATCATTTCATGTTCACCATCAGTATCACCAATGTCAATAACACCTGTGGAAGCACGTCTGGAACCACCAGGGATAGATGATGCCCTTGTTCTTCTGGGGCTTCCTTCTCCATATGCCAATTGCTTCCTAACTTGGCTTCCACGTACAGTTCTAGTTCCAGTTCCAGCAAGGCTAGGTGCATCAGTTGCAAGTGTTTCCTCTAGACAAAAAAAAATGATCATAAAATATCTAAAGCATGGCACACTTTTGATAAATAAGATTCATAGTTGCCATTTGATTATGTCTATATAGAAAAATGCGACAGAAAAAAAATAAATACATACGAGCTTGCCTGAGATGAGTTCTAATACAAAACGGAAGGAAGATATACTCCCTCAATAGTGTTTATGGGTTCTATCAGAAAATTTATTTTCCTAAACAGTTACATCTTAGAATAAAATTATACAAAAGATCACTCAACACAGTGTATTATATATTATGACCTAGTCACGATTGACTAGGATAATGTGTTGAGGAGCAGAGCTAGTGAAGAGGCAAGCTAGAAATCGTAATCAGATCTTATGTGTGGCAATTATCCATCTCGGCATGTCATGGACTACAAGTCCTCAAATATGCAACACAATATTCAATATACTCCACTTTTTATTTTATTCGAAAATAGGTGAAAATGTGTAAGATCGTAGAACAAGATAACTCAAACTTAAAAAATACATAAAATAGATGGCAGATTTAAAACTTAAAAGGCTGTCTGTGAACTGAAAGAAGTCAACAAGTTCTCGTCATATGTACATTACCTGATACCTTTAAATTATTGGTTACTTCAATAGAGGGTTGGGCACTTGTTATCACCCCAGCGACATTATGCATCTCCCCTCTGGAGTTCTTGACTGTGCTTTCTGCTTGCAGGTGTGTGGAGCACTTTAGATGCGATGATCCATCTCTTAAACGATCAACTAATCCCACCTCCTTGCTTCCAGTTTCCCGTATTCCTGTCTCGCTTTTCACCTTTCCAGCCATGTTACAGTCCTTGTTCCTACCCTCCAACTTCATCACTTGTAACTCAAGCACCTCAAATTTCGCCTTCCAAACCTTAACCTCACTTTCAGCCTTTCCCTTCTCAGCCTCAAAAACTTTCTTCTCCGCCATTAATTTCAACACTTTCTCTTCCAATTCCTCCTTTCCTCTATCTTCATTACCATTTTCCAGTACCCTCTTCTCGAGGTCGTCGTACTTTTTATTTAAAACCCCAAACTCTTCTTTAATTTCAAGATTTTCAGCTACCACAACTCTAAACTTATCCTCGAGACACTTGAATTCACTATTCTTCCGTTCTATCACCAATTCCAAGCCAGCACACTTTTTCTTGCACTCCCTCAATTGTCTCTCCCAATCAACCCCTAAATCTACACTCTTTGTACTCTCCACTACATCCATAATCGCAAACTTTCAAAAATCAATCCCTTGTAAAAACCCACACAAACATCAACCATAAAGAGCACTTTCAGCCTGTTTCTTGAAAAACCCTAATTCAAAATATCCCATATGATAAATCAGAACTTGAAATCATTTCAGAAAGTGCTGTGAAGAACATAAAGATCCAAGAAACTACAAAACCATGTAAAAAATCCTACCTTGCATCAAACACTTTGGAGATTAAATTCAAAAATCTCCCATTACTCAAAAAATTATATGAACAGAAAGATTAATATGGCAGCTACTTCTTTCTTTGTACTATAAAAACAGAACAGAGAAGCGCAATATACACATCATTATTGTTCAAACGTAAATAAGAACTTGAGTAGTTTGCAGAGCGATCACCTTGTCGAACTCGAATCCTCGTAAATCGTAACTGCTGGGAAACCTTTCTCTGTGTAAATAAATAAATAATAAATAGTGACGATCATAATAAAAAAATAAGAAATAATAATAATCATCTATACTATCTACACTATCTACACTATACTATAAAAAGCCAACATGGTATAATTTGTACTCGTACAAAATTTTAGTTTGGTACACTCCTCTAAAACTAAAAATCTTTTATATCTTTAAAATTATAAAATTATATTTAAAAGATATAATTTAAAATTATATCTTTTAAATATAATTTATAATTAGTTGAAAAAAGATGAAACTATTGTTAATAACATATATTAATATTAAAAAATACTTATAAATAAATGTATAACTAATTATAAATATACAATTTTGAATATCTTTTGTCTAAAATACATATAAATAATTGAAAACGCTATTTTTTAATTATAACGTATTCCACTCGAAATTTAACTCTAACATTACAAATATGAACCATTACATAACATATGAAGATATATGATATATGAAAATTTTGATTTAAAATTAATTGAATAAAAAACTTTCACATATCAATATCAGAAAAATATTTATAGATAGATAATAAATTGTGAAAGCTAAATTTCCGTTAGAAGATATAATCAGTTGGTTAATATAATTTAATTAGAATTCAATTCACTAATACTAAAATACTAATAAAATGACGTTACGATTTAAATTATAATTAAGAATTAATAATTTAAGAATTATATAGGCGCCCGTGTGCACGGGTTAAAGGCTAGTAATTATATAAAACCGGACATCTTGTTCGTGTTATTGACCATTAAATCGATATTTTGTTTTCTGAATCATCGAAAGTGGTTCTAGCTTCAGTTCCGATATTAGTTTTAACTTGATCAAAAATTTATAAAAAAATTTTAAATTATTCCGACCCGAATCAGTTACATACAATGAAGTTTAATTTATAAATTATTATCCAATTTAATTATATTTTAATCTCTTATAAATAATTTTATGAATTATAAATTGGTTAACAAGAACTTAAAAATTAAATTTTCAGATTTATAAACTTACTTTATTTTATGTTTTCTTTTAAATTTTTAGAATATATAATTCATTCTATATTTATGATTATCTAATTGATTAATTAAAACTATTAAATTCTATTATATTCACATTATTATTATCAATTATAATACTTAATATTTAATATAATCTATATTCACTCTAAAATTCATATCAAAATATTATAATCTCCATACAAATCACTATTACAAGTAAAATAATTATTAAATATAAGTATATAAGAATTACTTACTAATATAATATATTATGTATTATACTATTTTTTTAATAATTTTAATATTTATTATAAAAAATAATTTTATGAAAATCAAAAACTAGATCGTATTTATTTCCCAATTTGTAAAAAATAGTGATTCAGATTCAGGTTTGAATTTCTATAAAAAGAATTTGAATGAGATATGTGGTCCGGTTTTCTGAAAAAATATCTAAATGTTCGAAATTTTTTAAAACCAAAAATCCGGATAATTGATTTTCGAATTTTCATACTCTCCCATAAGAAAAAGTAAATTATAACACAAAACTATTCAAATGCGTTTTACATTAGCATTTTTTTTTTTTTACATGGACGTTGTGTTTGGTTTGGGGAATAGAATGGAATGAGTATAATTACTTGAAATTAATAGAGATAGGAAGAAAGTTTTGGAAAAAATTTGAAGGAGTACAAAACTGCTATAACTAGATTTGAGAAGAAATTGAAGACATAAAAGAATGTAATTTCTTAAAAATTATCTATAAAATAGTTGTTTTTTATTTTATTCTTTCCGAATCATTCACCTCAACGAAACGCAACCAAACTAATGTAACATTAGTGTTTAAAGGCATACCAAAAGGAAATACTACTGGACTTGTTCGTTAGATTTAAGGCCCAGGCCCAAGTTCAGAGCTTGCGGTGCTTGGTTCTAGGCCTATGTCTCTCCATGTGTTAATAATAAGTCCTCGGCTTTATATCAACGTGGGCGGATTAATTTAGAAGGAAAAGAAAAAAACACACTTGGGCGGATCAAATTGCAAAAATCGCCCTAGCTGTTCCAAATTATAGAGAAGTAATGTGCTTGAAAAATTGAACATAGAAACGTTCAAGAAGTTTTTTTTTAAAATCAACGTTCAAGAAGTTTTGTAATCTTAATTTAATGTATTTTTTCAATCTAATTATGATTCATATTCTTTTAGCAATGATCAAAATTTCAAGGAAACTTTGACACTACCATACAAATATTATAAATGTGGGCTACTCCATGGACTAATGATCGAATTCAATTCCTCAACATAGTTAGCCTTTAACACTAGTATAAATAAATTTAGAAATGTGCCAACTACAAGACCAACCGGCCACAACATTTAATTCGCAAATGAAAATAAAAAATTAAATATACTCTTTTTCGAATAAAGTGTGATATTTGTTTAAGAAATAAGACAACGGCAAAAGGGATAATAATAAATCCAACTAATTACAATAACTAGTTGAGAAAACCGCGCGTTGCGGCGGCCTATAAAAGTTATAATGATTTAAAATTAGTATTTGTAAGATAATATATATGTGTGGCAGTCTATAAAAATTATATTAATGATTTAAAATTAATATTTGTAGAATAAAATAAATTTTATATTATAAACATCTCGATGTAATACCAATATTAATATATAAAATTACAAAATTGGGTTATAATTCATTAGTGAAAAAATGAAAATAAATTTTTACATATAATTAACGATTTAAAGCATGACGAAACTTAATTTTAGTTGTGTTTTTTTTAAAGTAATCATGTTTTTTACTAACATTTTCATTAATTTCCAAACACTACTTCTTAGACATATACACTATGCTCTTCATGTAAAAAGCAAAAGGTTTTTTAACAGAACTGATTGATGACATCCAGCCATATATATTGATTGACCAATAAAATAGACAGTAAGCTTGCAAGAACATGAGTACGTAAAAGCTAAAACGATATTGAGATGTAATTCTGAAACCATCCCCAGTTTTAATAGGGATAAATATTATGTTCTAATTATACGAACATTAATCATGTCGGGATAAATTTCAATCCATGCAGGTGTACATTAGTGACTCCTTCCTCCAATTTCTTTGGATTGATTGTCCGCAAAAACATCAATTTAAATTAATGAGATAGTAGTTTACTCCCACATTCGACAAACTCTTACTCTTGTCAATCAATCATCTCTATCGCCATTCAAAACATCCATCATAGTGTAACTCATTATTGTATTAGATGAAGAAGATAAATAGGCAATGAAAAATTGTTTATAAAGCGTATTCGTCCCCTCACCGTATGAGTAGGATGATAGCTTCGCAGGATAAAACGGGTTACGATGTCGTTGCATAAGAACGACACCACTAGCGAATAGAGTTATGGTATTGAGGGAGAGAGTAAGTCGTGTTTAGATGATCCAAAACCCTACAACCTATAGGAGTATTTAAAAATGCAGAGAGACTTGTGTGCTACTCTTTTCCATAATTAAACAATCTAAAACAGAATCAGATTAAAAAACTTGCAAGCCACTATATTCCATTAATAATCTGAAACAGAATCAGATTAATTTATGCTAAGATATACCATATCAATTAATCTGAAACAAAAAAAGTAGTTTTTATTTTTAGTATTTTTCATCCAAAAATTCCAGAAAATTAGAAAAATAGAATGGAGCTATCTGAGAAGCGCCACCTACACGCCCCCCGCTTCTCCTATATATAAGTATATTGATTGAGGCAGGCTGATTCGGGACCCAAATGGTGTAGACCTCCTTAATAACTGTATGGACCAATTTTACAAAAGCCTGCTTTGCTACCAGGTTCACATAATGCTTTTTGCCATCATTTCATCTCCCTTGTCGAAATTCTAAGAAAATATTATATGTTATTTTATTCCATATCTTTTCAGAGTTAAAAACGCATGTTAATGAGCCTGTTTGTTTTGTTTCACAAGAGCAAAGGTGTTTTAAACTTCTATTTTTGTTGACCCGTTTGTCTAAATAAGTAGAAATACATTCAAAAATTTGAAAATACTGATTTCTCCACCATAGCTTTTCTTCTTTTCCAAACACTATGGAGTCGTTTGAGCAAGTTTAAATAAATGATTCCGTGCTTAAAATAAAGAACTGGATTAGAAGTTAGATGTAGATAAGTTAATAAAGAATTTGGAAATAAAGCAGAAGCTTTGAAAGAGAAACTAGCATCCTCAATTTATTAAAAATGTTTCCACTTATTTACCCAAACGGGTAAAGAAAAGTAGAAACTAGAAGCAACTTCTGCTTCTTCAATACAAACAGCTGTTGTGTTAACTTATCTACTTATCACTTTCAATCCATTTCCATACTTTAAGGAAAATAATTTTAAAATAAACTTTATAAGTTTGTCCAAACAGTCCTAATGTTTTAAAAATGTGATGTCTGAAACCATTCAACCTAACACGGTGCTTCATCGTTGTTTTGTTCATAAATCAAAAAACACAATTTCACGATTAATCAATTATAATTAATAACAGAGTTTTATTTTCTATTTCTACATTGATAATATCATATTTAATAAAATCTAATATATTTTGAAATTAGTTTATTTAAATTATTTAAATATGGTTTTGAAGTGTGCTGAAAATATATGAGACATTGTTTTTGAATAAATATTAATAATATGCTCGTACCTTTTCTTATTTACGGGGATGACAATCGTGTTTATATGACTGAATATACTATTCAGCGAAGCTCGATTGAATGATATTTTTATTATCGGGAAAAAAATGACGACCTATAAATTATAATTGAATTCTAATGATTGTCTTGAAACCCGTTTGGCTGAGTTTATGGTTTACGACTTATTGTGACTTATGACTTAACATGACTTGTTTGATAACTTAGAACTTTAAAATATTTGTTTGGATAATTTTGATTTATTAATGACATATGAGTTATTAAAATTTTAACTTATGATTAATTTTTATCAAATAAAAGTTCAAAAAAATTAAATCATTTAAAAAAATACTCAAACTAAATTTTGACTATAGATCAACTTCTAGCTTATTTCTGAATTTAAGCCAAACTTCACACACATATAATTTCAACTTAAAGTCAAAAAAGCTCCCTGCCACAGCCTATCAACAAGATAACAACACGTAGCTGACTAGGCGTGACACTCGCATGACAATAAAATTCAAGTGGATAATAAATCATAATAATCACCCATACTTAACCCTCCTGTCCCGATAAATATTATACGTTATATTTTGATCGATTTAAAATTGATTTTTGTGACATACCCTATTTCTTACAAATTACTTTTCTATCAATGTTATCATGTTTTATGGTTATATCGTCAAATTTTGGTATCTTTTTTAGTTTGAAAGTTGAGATAGACTGTGGGGCCGTTTGGGTGAGCTTAAAATAAGTGCTTCTTGGTTTTTATGGGAAATAAGTAGAAGTCCTGAAACAAAAGCTAGCATTCCTAGCTTTTTATAAGTGCTTCCTGACTTATTACACTCCTAACTTATAATCCAGAAGCTGGACTTATAAGTCTTTACCAAACACTCACTGTATAATTTATAATAGATGATAAATCTTAAACAAAATTTAAACGCTCTGTTCACAGGTAAATTATAAATTGTATTATACTTGGGTGTTACTGTATAATACCGACAATAGAAATGAGGGAGAAATATGAGGCAAGATGTTGAAGCAGGACAAAAAGGGTAGATCTCAGGATGTGCACACTTAAATTTGAATTATTATTATTTCCTGCCTGAGTCATAAATAAGAACATACATTAAGTTATAAAAAAACAAATCTGAAATGGTCCTGCACCATTATTACATGTACATATATCGATTGAAGAATCAGGCCACTTTACTCCGATTGTTACATCATGTATTGTAGCTTATAGTTTTGTACGTTAACAAGAAAATGAAAAGGCTGACAAACAAGAAAATGAAAAGGCTGACACTACACACTAACCATATTAATATTCATCCATCTTCTGCCGATTTGCCTTCGAAAATCAAAGAAAAAGACAAAATATCAGATTATCTAAATCAAAAGTGAAAAAATGACGAAGTAATTATGAAATAATAGCAACTTAGCAAAACAGCTAACCCTAGCTAAGTTAGTCATATTGATTTCGCGAGGGAGTCTTTACATGCAGTACTATACATACAAAAATGTGTATGTAAAGAGGGCCCCAGAGATTTAACACTCTCATGCAGGACTTGGTGATGGAATGTGATAAAAACAAAGGGACATTTATTTCAGTTGATTCTGGAAATATAGATACTCCATTAGTTAGATGCATAGCAGCAGATCATGTTTACAATACTGATGTATCATGTAGTAGTATTTATTATTTAAGCAGAGAAAATTAATTTGGGGGCAGTGGAGCAGCATCATTACTGTTGTGGATTGGGACATGACATACAGAATCTAAGGCAAAATCTTACATTATTATTGTAACTTTTTTTCTGCAGCTATAATTTAGTGGACTCAATAGTAATAATTAGAAAATATTTAGTCAGAGTAAATTAATTAATATAAAAATATAATTTGCAATCAAATAAAATATTAAACATAATTTAAAATGTTAAGTTAAATAAATTTTTAATTTAAATATACACCATATCAGCATCTGTATATATATATATGTTAGTGAATGGGCAGGAACCCTCCCTCATATTTAGGCGGAAATATAGCCGATTGTGAGATAGCAGCGTGCGTGAACACCTTCCCACAACCGTACAAGGTGGAGGATAAGTGCATTTATACTGTTTTCTACAAACTCTTGGTCGGCAAGTACTATTTTTCTTCAAAATTAGGGTTTAGTTCAATAAAAAGTGATCATTTGATTACTGCTGGGGAACAAATTTGATAATGCACCGAATACTCCTAATTGTCAATTTAATATTTTATTTTAACAATATAAAGGAAGCAAGCTGTAAATTAGACATAAAAATTGCAGGGATAGAAAGTGCCATTTGCTCAAAAATATTAATATTTAATTAGTTCATCAATAATTCAAGAGTAAATTGTGAATTAGTGGCTGAAATTGTTCTCATTTTATAAATAGCTTTTTTGAATTTAAATTTGATCAGCGACTTATGCTCTTTTATTGTTTAGAAAAGTGGATAAAAGCTATTTTCTTCATAAAACAAAATTCAATAACCATTTATTTACCAATAGATAATGTTATGATTATTGAATTGCTATTATAAAAATCCAGTCACCAAAACCAAAATAGTTCGACACCTAGAGTAAAACCTCTCCAAGAACAATTAAAGTTCTCTTAGTTAAAATTCAAATGACATGTCATATATATAAATATTATCGGTGTAAAAAATTATGCACTCCAAACCAGATATCTCTCTTAACAAAAATTTAATTAAACCCCATACTAGCTATATATTTACTGGAAGTATATATATAGGTACTCTTGAGACAATCAGGAGAATATTCAGGAATAGTTAAGTAAGCTCGATGTATCTCCTCAATTCAGGTACCTAATGTTAACGAGCACCAGAGAATTAATGAAATCCTAAGATATATACATACACTTATTTTCACGTACAAAATATTCATGCATAAACGGTGGAATGTCTGTGCATACATCACCTTCAACTACAATATTTTGGATCTCTTGGAAATCATGTGTGATGTGCATGAATCCAGATATAATCATATATAAATACATAAACGTATATAAAGTAAGGAGGTTGTTGAGGAGGGTAAATGTGAAAGATGCATGACAGGTGAATTGGAAATATTATATTGTATAGTATAGTCAAGAGTAATGTGTATATATCGTTTACTGAATGTTAACAAGAATTAGGTTAATTAGGAGCCCAAGATTTATTATTTACCTCCTGTTGATTATATATATTCTAGAAAATGAATAAAATAAAATTCAAAAGCGAGCCCCGACAAATAGCTAGATGGGAGTACATGGCGTTGAAGTTGTGTATAATTACTAGTCATGCGTCTACAATGTTAAATATGAATGGACAAGCGAAATGCAAATTGGATTCGAAAGTTGAAAATGAGGAACGGGACAATAAATACGGGGGAGTGAGGGGAGACACGGAGATGCCGTGTCTGCGTATTCAATTTCAAGCCCTCCGTTTTATATTTCAAGCTTATATATATATTGAATTGTACATGACAGAATCTCTTTCTCTCTCCCCGTTTCAGCCAAGTTGCATCTTTAATTTTCCATCTCCCTCCATATATTAATTACTACTATCTACTATCCTCTCCTTGTGTGCATTCAAGTTATTATATACACAATTGCATACCATGTTAAATTGTTAATAATATACGAGAATATATAGGTTTAGGCATGTTTGTGAAGGATTTGAAGGATACAAAGAGAATGCAGTTTAGCTGCTCAAATAAGACGTGGTGAAGTATTTAATGAGTTCATAATTTTTGTGCTGACAGTCATTACATCCAGGGTTTATCGATCATTTGGTTCACTGAAAAACACTCTGCCGTTATAGCTAATTTCTTGACTTAACTATAATTTCCGGTCACACAGAGTATGCAGTCCACAAGAATATTAATTAAAAGCGATTGTGAATAAAAACCACTGAAATAAGTGCCTAACTTTTTAGGTTATTACTCTTCCATAATATCATATTAAATTATAATTTCTGAATTATAATGTCATATTAATTTTAAATTATATGCATAACTTACTATTGAGTCGTAGAAAACAAATTTTTTACTTCTAGTTTGTACTTCAACATTCATATTTTTGTTGTTTATGTACATTCTTTTTTGAGTAGTGCTACATGCACAAAAATGGGTACAGAATTTTGCACAAAATGAGGTAGCAAGTGAGGTGGGAAGTTTTAATTGATACTATTAATGCATATACAGGGAGCCCATTTCAATCAAAAGTTGACACATACTCATTATGTGAAACTTTTTGTACCCAATTTTGGGCATCTAACATTTTCCTTCTTTTTTCCATTCTCTTACATAATCATAAGTCGCTACTGGCGTATCACTCGAGTAGTATATACACTATTATTCTTTTATAATAACCTATAAAAGCATTTCTAATCTTTGAAACTCTTTGGATTGATAATATGTCTCAAATAACATTATAAAAAATTATTAAGATTGTGTTTACTAACTTTATGTCACCTTACATATCTCTTAATTTATTACTTTATCCCATATTTTAAACGGAGGAGATGCTCGTCATTTTATCAAGATTAGTATCATAAATAAAGAATAAAAAGAAAATTTGAAAATTTTATTTTATAATTTTCAATTATCTTTCAAACATATATATACAACAAATTTATATATTCACAATTTTATATTAACTAATAATTTAAGCAACTCTGTCCTGCTTGACTTTTTTAAAAATTTGTGTTCAATATATAGAGCCGATCAAAACTCTGGATAACTTAAAATTGTGTTCAGTGCCTCTTAATCAGAAATTAAACTAATGATATAGAGTACCTATTACTCTTTGTAAAGCATAAATCGGTCCGAATTCGCAATTAACATAGCCCTAGAAGTTGCCTTTTTCCGCGTGCATAAATTCAGATGTGTATGGGTGTCGATCGACGAAAATGATACTACTACTTCTAGCGAAGGAGAGACAGAACAGCTGATATATATCAAGACACTGTACTATACATGATGTGCAACCATTACATACATTTTCCCAGAAAGATTGAGTGTCAGCACACCATCATATCCATCAGCTGTAGTATCATTATAGTATACTTACAGTTTAACGGTAAAGTTAAATTTCAGAACTGGGAGTTGCCAAAGAAAGGATCAATTGATGGGACTACAGATCATAGGTAACAGGTATACGGAGTTAATGGAATTCAGAAGAGCTTGATAAGTGAGCCGGACTGATGATGATTTGAATTTAAAGAGAGCTGCTTCATTCATAACAAATTTTGTCAAAGTTGCCCTTTTTAATTATTAAAAGAAAGATGCATGCAGACACTCTGCTATCTAGAATTGTAGATAGGAGGTATCCATGACAATATTGCATCCCCTTAAGCATGTTGGTCCATGAAGCTTTATTATTGTTTCAGTTCCAAAAAGTTGAAGCTTTATTATTGTTTCAGTTCCGAAAAGTTTATTCCAATTGTAGCTACTCAACAAGATCATGTAGGCTACTATTACAAAATCTAGGACAAGATATATTTTATATTGATATATGTTTTCTTATATTATATTGCAAGATATATATTTATGATGAGATATATATGTACAAAATATATATATAAATTCTTTTTGTCCTTTTATATTAGTTTTTCTTTCAAAATTTTGCCATAAATATGTAGATATCTATTTTTAACTGATTAGACTCATTTGGAGTTTGCATGTACTAATATTCTAGCCTAGCACATCAAATTAGGAAATAATTAAGATTTATCAAGAAATCAAATTCAAAGTTTGGAATAATTAATTTTTTGCATTGCCAAACTAAACCAAGACAAAATTATTGCTCCCTGCAGTCTAAATCAGTTTTGCTCATGACCCACATAGATATGAGAGATGTAAACAACCAAAAGATATTGTAGGCCTTGAAAAATAAATACTCCCTTTAAAGCAAAGTTCATATTTTCCAAGAGGTGGTCGGGAATTGCAAACCTCAAATTGAGCAAACGATATTTAAATTAACAAACGTTGTTCTGACCGCTCTATTTGAACTAAACCACTATTTTAAAATGATGAGGGATATGTGGCAAAAAAAAATAAAAATAAAATGATGAGGGATCATAGGATCTGCATGTTATCAAAAACAGAACACTGGTCAGGATTACATATCTTTGTCCTTCTCCCCGCATATCATGCTTACATAATATAAATTGGTCTGAATCCATGTTCGGTTTTAATATTATAATTAGTTTGTTTCGAAATATTTAACCTTATTACTTACGATCATTATTATAGGTTGATATTATTTTAAGTGGACAATATTTGATTATTCAATTTGTTAAAAAATATAAATTGGGCCCTCCCATTTTTTGAAAATTGATATTGAACAGCGTGACTAATCTAAAAACAAAATAAATTGTAGGCTCAAGAACCATTAATATAAACATCGTTAATTAATTATGCGTATAGTGGCGTTTATAACTCGACGCGCAAATGATTCACCATAGACTCATTGTTCTTTCAAATCGATCAGGACCTTCAGTTTATAAACGCCAGTTCCTTGTATTATAAATTTATAGTCTCTCTCTCCGTCTCTCTCCCTCTCCCTCTCTCTCATGTGAATTATGTAATCTACAATGTAATGACAACAAATATATATAAATGATGGTGATAGTTTGGTCTCTTTCATAAGGATCATTCCAGCTCACCAGACTCAAGCGCTCTAGTTTTAAGCATTTGATCTCTTTTCTTGATCTTGACAACCAAATCCATAGTCTACATTTGCTTGATTTGTTTTCTTCTGGTTTAACATCTCATTTACAAAAATATGAGCGTTCATGAGAACAGCATGCATACTTTGTTACCTGAATTCTTCCAAGACTCCGACAATCAATTCCTCGAATCCAATTTCTCCGTCGCCTCGCCGGAGGATATTTTCAGTATTCTCGAGGCCTTAGATGAAGTGTCGACGTCCAATATCAACTCATTACCCCCGCTGTCTCATGAATCTCGTTTGCCCCCGCAATGTTTTGATAATCAGCAGCCGGGGACTGCTCGTACAAACTTAGTCCCACAAAATCCATCATTTTCTTTCGATGCTGTTCCTTCAGAAGATCAAATCGGGACGGAGCTAGAGGCGGTTAGTACTTCACACAAGTCCAAGAAACAGAAGGTAGCGGTGACAGCAGAGGAAGATGCGAATATCGATGGGCAGCAGAAGGTATCCCACATTACTGTGGAACGCAACCGCAGGAAGCAGATGAATGACAATCTGTCCGTCTTGCGTTCGCTTATGCCTTGCTTCTATGTCAAAAGAGTGAGTCGTTTAATTCTCAGAGCTATTCAAAATTTTCATGACAAATTAAAAACTGTATAAAATGTTCTAAAACAACTCTACAATTTTCAATAGTCATTTCCGGAATATATATAACCTCTCTAATCTAGCTCTAGCTAGGATCGATAAGGTCACTTAACCTTAACGAACCTGAATTTTGATTGCATTATTAACGAACCACGCACATATGATATGCATATATATTAGGTCAACCATATATCAACACTAAAATACTATTATTTATTATTAATGCTAATTAATTGCACCAAAATAATTTGAAGTTGCTCGATCTATTCTTTGCTGAAATTACATCAGTTTATAATTGTCTTAATATTGGACATTAACAGGGTGATCAAGCATCCATAGTAGGAGGTGTAGTTGACTACATTACTGAGTTGCAGCAAGTTCTACAATCCCTAGAGGCAAAGAAGCAAAGGAAGGTTTACAGTGAAGTCCTAAGTCCAAGGCTGGTCTCAAGTCCTAGAAATTTACCAATCAGCCCAAGGAAACCCCCAATAAGTCCTAGACTAATACCAAGCCTACCCATAAGCCCAAGAACACCAACTAGCCCTTACAAGCACCATGGTAACTTGCTGCAGTCAGCTGCTTATAACTTATCTCCGACCATCATGTCTCCTATTTCTTCGCCCTCTGTCAATCACCACAATGCCATGGCTGCAGCTAACGAGCTGGTTGCCAATTCAAAGTCCGGGGTTGCGGATGTGGAAGTGAAATTCTCAGGGCCTAATCTGCTGCTAAAGACTGTATCTGCTAGAATACCTGGCCAAACCCTCAAGATCATCACAGCCCTCGAAGATCTCTCACTCGAGATCCTCAATGTGAGCCTCAGTACTGCTGAGGAAACCATGATCAATTCTTTCACCATCAAGGTAATTCAGAACTTTCTCATATTCATATTTTGTTACTTAGTTCTTTTTAATTTTTAATTTTTTTTTAGAAAAAAGAAGGTCCGAGAAACATATATTCTTGCCAGCTGAAACACTATTTACCCCCATATATTTGGCAAAAAAGAAACACAAGGTGTGGGGAGGGGAAGTGTTTTTTTGTCTCTCTATCTTAAATTAAATTAGACAGAAAGTACTGTTAGGTAGAAAATTGCAGTATGGTAGATTGGTATAGTTACAACTTTCAAAAATGAATTGAATTTTGAAAGGAAAAAATTCCATCATTTAACATACATGTAATCATTTCTGGTGTAACTACTGTTAAAAGAGAGTAAAAGACAGAGTTGTACTGGCAGTGAACTTGTAACGGGTATTTCAAGTTTACTACAATTAGCAGTCTTCACTGAAAACTAGGAGAAATTTACTGGTTCCTATATATGTGCATGGCACTTCAACACTGTCTTCCCATTTCCATGCACAGAACCACTAGATTACTGTCCTGTACTTTTTCTCCTGGATATATATACTAGTACATGTATAAATTTTACATTTGCGAGGTCAAGTTCAATAAACATCGAGAGCAGTGAAAACAATTATTTTGCATTTCACCCCAAGCGGTGTTCGTGTTCCAGATATTTGAACAATGACGCTTAATCAGATGAATGTAGTTACACATAATTCAGTCTAAAGATTGATGTTGGGTATTTCTGTTTTTGTTGATAGATTGGAATCGAATGTACACTAAGCGCAGAAGACCTGGCGCTCCATGTCCAGCAAACATTTTGCTGAGCATCGAATGAGAAGATCGAAAGGAAAATGAATGGTTAATTGCATGCATGACTTAAATGTGACTGCCTTTCTTCCGCTCTTTCTCTATTGGGCGTCAGAGCTGAAAATGAGGCTGCAGCTAGCAAGCAATAATACAACTGATCACTGCATGTGGGGGAATTTGGAAGTATTATCTTTACTTTACTGCGATTAGTTTTTGCTTTTTCATCTAACTAGTCCTTTTGTACCATCCTGTAGTTTCTCATTAATGCAATTGTTTAATTAATCAAATTTGTATTAGCCTCAACTCCGGCGATATCTGTGAAACATTTTCATTTTCCGGCTCTTCTTCCCGGTGCATGGTACACTTAATAATTAAAACTTGGCATCAGACATCAAAACATGAACCGTCTTCAGGGTGGTCTTAATTACAGACGAACAAATTTTATGTCTAGAGCTCCCCTAAAAAGTTTAGAATCATGAAACTTTAGAATCATTTATATATATAGGTATTCGAAAAATATGCGGAAATTAGGGTTTTTATAAACCGATTTTGACCTGGGTGCTTGAACTCCAGGAAGCCCTTGTCCCCTCGTAACATAAGTTTGCGGTCATTTCTTTGATTACTCAGATAAATTTGTTATAGTCGCTGATATAACATGAAGCTGATAACTATAATTGCCCGATCAGAAACGATCGAAGTTGTATCCAAAAATGATGGCATTAGTATTATAATTCGATCAGAAACGATCAAAGCGGTATCCAAAAAATGATGGCATTAGTATTATAATGTATTCGAGTGTGATAGCAATCATTCGATTCAATAACATTGAAATAAACACAGCAAGCATCGAACATGAAACCTAGCTATAATAAATGTATACCAGCAACCAATATGATTACATATTTGAAAAGAGCATGGACCAGTATCTATTTTATAATCATTTGTGCTACGTGAAACAATAACTGCACGCATGATGGTCGAAAGGACGTGATTAGCTAGCGATGGCTATAACAAAAATTCCCTGGCTAGCCACATTTCATATGTAGTCCGCTTATGGGTAAGTAACCTATGTGTCCTCTAGGTGAAACTTAAGTTTATAGATTATGTACTTGTCTATATAGAAGTGTAGCTAGTGGCCAAAAGTTACGATCTACGTGCTATAAGCTGCGCCACATTCTTGATGACCTACGCTATAGACCATAACATTCTTCGTTATCTGCTGTATTCATGATGATCATGTAACCATCTAATTAGTGGTGCAGGGGCTCATCAAATGTTGAAATTCAGTATCAGTATCAGTTCATCTAAGATTTAAAGATGTCAGGAGAAAATATCAAATGGATCTTGTACTATTTTTCAGGACAGTAATTGATTTGCGGGATATAAACGGAACAAAATTATATGGTTAGTATCTTGCAACTCTATTCAATCTTGATGATAAACAAATTAACAGGTTGTTATGAAGATGGGCACAGAATATTAATGTACTATTAAGGCAGTGGTCCGATGACAAGTTTTGGATATTATTATTATTATTCGAATTGTTGGGTTTTAGACACAATGGACAAATGAAAGGGTAATTAGTGAAAATGGTCCTTAAAATTATAAAGTGGAATAATTGAATCGTCATCAATACAATAGTGTCTGTGAATAGCACAGACCAAATTAATTGAGTGCCACAATGGGAGAACATACACAGTGGGACACGTGATCACAGTAACTATAAGTCTATAATTAAAAACAAAAAACAAAAAACCCAAAATAAAGTTTACGAAGTTAATTAGATATAAAACGAAGTATGTTGTCTACTATGATACTTACTCGGTCGATACTCCATAAAATATCACAAAATTTTACGGAGTCGAAATCGATAGCCGGATAAAGATGTCATGAGCAATTAGATATTAATTCTGTTTGATTAAGTAATAAAATAAATAAACATGTTTACTTTAAAATATTTTAAACCATCAAATAAATTATATATTAATGTAATTTGAGGCATTGTTTTATTTTGCAATTAATACTTTTTTTTTTTGAAATAATTTTGCAATTAATACTTGATTTCTCTATAACAAAAAAAAGTAAATCTGAGTTTGGTCGTACTTTTCAGCTGATTTCATCGAACTCGTAATGATGAATTCCCGGCTTTGCTTGAATAATGGGTCCTAGTACCTAAACGCACAAGCCCAAACCCATGAAGTAATCAATACGGGCCTCGACGCCTCTGTCCAATTTCGTGTTAGGGCCCCCAACATCACAGAACTTTATTTTGAACAGCCCACGAAGTATGTTACAGACTTTATCTCCAAACCCAAACGCGTCGAAATGGAAAATTAAATGCATTTCATTTATGTTACACATATTCACCCAGATCCAAAAATGCAAGTATACACGTGTCACACAACTCGTAGAACTGCATGCACGAAGACACGTAGCTCAATTATGCAATATTTTACTAATCTGACCATTTCTCTCTCTATTATATCATCACCTCTTTTTCATCTACTACTACACTCTCACATTATTACAATTCACAAACAAAACCAAACATAGCTTCGTGAATCTAAACCAAAATGGTGAAGCTAGCGTCAGCACGCGAGAGCCGAATGTACGGGCCAGTCCGGACCCGAAACAGATCCGAGTACATGAACGCTGGGCTCTACGTATTTGCAACTGTTATGTTACTCGGTGGCTTCGTTGCACAGTTTTCTATGGAGCGCAGATCGGGCTTAGTGGTGATACTCATTGGGCTTGGATTCATTATACTTGTGAATGTTCATGATTTGGTGGCTCATCTTGCGGGCATTGATTACAGGCTTTTTTCGTTGATGGAACATGACTTGCAATTGGGCCTTGTGGAATTTGCCGTGCCTGTGGTCCAGTCCATTGGGACGCTCCTTTCTTTTTTGGCTATTCTCTTTATTTTCATTCAGGTGCGTACGTATATCATTCGTGATTTTTATTTATTGAATGATTATAGTTAGTTAATACGAAATTCGATTCTACTGTAGTTTAATTTAGGTGTGCTTAGTGCTAAATATTTCGTTACAAAGCTTTAGTAGCTGAAGTTCAAGGATTGCATAATAAAATTTCGTGGATTGTGTAATTGTTATTTTTAGCTAATTGGTTGTGTAATTGTCTGAGTGATATGATGTAGTTGTATCTTTGGTGAGACACAATTTCAATATTAGGATTTTCAGCGACTGATTAGTGATTAGTAGTAATAATTTAGATTTCCGAGTTAGTAGTGTGGTAGTGTAAATCTGATATGAAAGAGGATTAGAGGAGGGACTATACAGTTTTTTAACAATATGAAAATAAAAATATACATGCAGGAGGAAATGGGATATGGTTACTATAAATGGGAGAAACATGCAGTGAACATGCTAATTGCAGGTGCTGCTTTGTGGTTGCTAGGATCCGTACACAACTCGTGCCAGATCTATGAAAGGGCGGATGCTCATGTTCAGGTTTTGCAAGAGAGCGTTCACATCCCGTTCCTTTTGGGAAGCTTACTGTTCTTGGTAGGATCGGTGCTGAATTGCCAAGAGCAGGCAGGAATGTTTCATCATGGACTAGATTTATTGGTAAGCATATAGTTTTCGTAGAGAGGGTACCTTTACAATATATGTAGCTCAATCAGGATTTGGTAATATTGAAGTTAGTTTTCGACTCTGTTCTAAAAATTCAGGCAAATGTTTACCATTACGATCTTCTTACAAATGCCTAGACCAGGAAGTATCTGTTAAGCCTTTTAGCAGGTTAACCTGGACTACTTTGGTTAGATGCACAACCATTGTATCCCTGTAGGAGTATCAAGCGGCAGACTTTTCTGAGCCATACGCTGATAGTAAAACTTATCAGAATAATGGTTTAATATGACAATTTCTGAGCAACACTGCTATAGTAAAACTTATCAGAACAATGGTTTAATATGACATGAAATGTGAATATAATGTAGCTCTAATGTTCTAGAGACGTTTTTCATTTTTTTTTCCGTCTGAATTGAGAGCCATATCTCATTATTTACTTGGTCGATTCAAATTAATGATTATGTATCACTTCCGTGGTCTGTTTTGGAGGTATGACATCGCACAAGTAACAAGAGAGTTTCCTGGTCCAGTAATTTTGACAAAAACCACCCAACTCCGAACCTTTTAGTGACTCTAGTTTGTCCTTTAAAGTTTATGAAAATAATTTAAGTATGTATATATTATGTTTCCATAGAAGAATTCTGCCTATCATGCTGCCCTGCTTTCGTAGAAGAATTCTGCCTATTATGCTGCCCGCAAAAAGGGGGCAGAGTGTCACGTATGATATTAATATGTTGTCTATCAATTATAGGCCCTGATGTGTTTTACTTTCTCTTAGAAATTGTATTAGGATATACTTGTTAAACAAAATGTATTTCTGGATGCAGAGTGGAACACTGATCTGGTTAGGTATATGTGGAAGCTTTCTGTTTTTCGTTGGTGGATTAGCAAATGTGATCAAAGTGTTCAAGATGCAACAAGTAGATGGTCTAAGGCTAGAGAAACTAAGACGCGGAGCACAAGAACGATTAGCTGATGAACGGGAAGCCCGAGTCCCTCTCATCCTAGAAGAGCAGGGGAGGAGAAAAAGGAATAATGTAGAAGTTCAACATACCACAACTCCGAATCCAACCCCTTACAGAGATGTTCTTGTTGGTCAGACTTGAGCAATTGATACTTCTATTTACATGACATCACCGTGTCTGTCTGTGTCCTATTGTAATACTATTCTGTAATCATACTCTAGGTCTATGGCTTTTAAGTTGCTCTGTAAACTCATTTGATCCACATATCATGCAGAAACGACTTCTTCCATTTCTTCTTTGCTTTGATTATATAATTTGATATTCCTACTGTATATTAGCAGCTTCATATTTATTCGAGGCTCTGGGCAGAGATTTTACAACTGAGCTTAGTTATATATAAAACATGAAGATGTATTTGTTTTCTCACAGCATGCTCAAGCGCATGTGAGAGATCAGTTGCAAGTTAATTACATGCAGAAATTGAGTTGTATAATGTATAGTAATTCTTGTGATTTTAATAGATTTAAGATTTAGATAGAAAGTTCCTGACAAGAAAAAAGATTTAGATAGAAAGTTTAATGCAGAAACCAGTAATAATTTACTCTCCTTGAAATTACTGCCTAAAGAACATGTAAAGTGGTCGGTGCATCTGTAAATGTAAGTTGTTATGGTGGTTGTCCAAAAGATGAAAAATTTAGAAAAACTATAGCAAAATTCAGATACATATTCATGTGAATCCAGATTGATAGAACATGTACATGCATAATCCAGATTGATAGACTAATTATATTGATATGATCAGTAAAACTATAATTTAACTATGTGATCATTACTTCTTCCTCATCTGTAAACAAATGTATCGAAAAAGATGAGTTCAGAAGTCGATACAATGGCAGCCAAGTTAAGGCTTCGGCAATTCTTACCTGATGAAAATAAGAATTGATTTTTCCAAAAGTGTTTATATTTATATAATATATTTCAGTTATTCAATATTTGAAAGATGTTTAACATTCTTTATTTACAGAAATAACTCACTTATTTTCAGAATAAAATACAAATTATGTATTTCTTTGTTTTTTTAGAAATAAATGATTTATTTCTGTTAAGTAAAAATGGTACCTAAATTAACCAGAACACAAATTTTAACTTATAAGTCAATACAGTTTAAGCCAAACGTGTAGATTGAAAAGCTTTATATTGCAATTTGACTACATCCTCAGCTAATTCATTTGTAAACAAATGTATCGAAAAAGACGAGTATAATTTTCATTAAACCGAAATGTGTTTGCATTTACCTGACAAAAATAGAAGTCTTTGCTTTTCAGCTTGCATGCCACATAAAATATTACTCCCTCCATCCTTTTTTACATGTCCCCATTTGACTCTTGACCAGTCAAATTGGTCAAATTTTGACTAAACATTACAAATTATCTCTTTATTATTTTCGAAATCTGAAAGTTGCATATTAAAATACACTAAATATACTTTCTAATGATATAATTTTTATTATTGTTTGAATTATATGATATATGTAAAATTTCAGTCAAAATATAGTCAATTTGACTGGTCAAAGGTAAAACGGGGACATGTAAAAGGGGACGGAGGGAGTACTCCCTTTTGACTTTTCTTCACACATTTTAAAGTAATTTGACCACATAGCTAGAAATGTTATTTTTAATTATTTCTTTTTGTGAATAAAAGTATTGATATAATATTTTTATTCAGAAAAAAAAATTCAAAAATAAAATTTCAAACTATATAGTCAAAATACTTTAAGATGCGTGTCAAAAAGTAGATATTTTTTATGAACGGAGGCAGTAGTAGTACTATGTGGTGAATACTGACAATCTCACAACCACAAACAACTAACAAGCCTAGTCAATGGTTTGTTTCTAGGATTAGTGTAGTTGCTAAACGAAAAATCCACTATTTGGGCTGTTGGGAAAACCATCAACAGTCTTAAACTTCATCAACATACTGACTTGAATGGACAATGTATGTCATATAGCAATTTCCAGTACAACTGCAAAAAAAAAAAAAAAAAAAAAAAAGAGTCTAGCAAAGAACTCAAATTTCAGAATTAATCCACTTATTCATCAAAAAACATCGGAGTGAATATTTTTTGTTAATAAGTCATGGAGGGAACTGAAATACCAAAAAACATGTGGTATGTGTTGTCAATAATCTTCAGATAAAAGATATAACAAAGCTAATTTGACTATTTCTCCTGGTAAATTTTGTATACAGGATCACTTTAAGTACCTTTCGTTTTGACCAAACATATTTCAGATATTCAGCGTTTTCATATTACACTGATCCCTGAAGCATTCGGCAATATCTCTTTGTTCGCGAGCCCATGATTCTCCACAGCAGGAACTTCAACTTCATCAATCACCTGAAGAAGGTCTAAAGGAGTAGCTGCTGGATCTAGCTCCTGGCAACCTTTCGGAGCATTTGGTCCTTCTTGTCCTGTAAGCACATGGTTTGGAACCTGATGGGAGAAACGGAACATCTCTTCTTTCGGTATTGTCATTATATTACTGTGATGGGGACGAAATACTGTCTTGAAACCTGCAACTTTGACCAGTGGAGCAACAGTAATGCCCTTTTCCTCATTGTAGTCATCAAGCACCTCTACCATGTCGTACCTGTGAATCACATCATCAGGTGTATGCTCGTTCCAGTCATTGGACCAATTTCTATAGAGAGCCCAAATGTCCCCTTTCTGTGGAAATATTTGAATTACCCCGCGTGGACCCTTAGTCCACTTAACTCTGTGTGAGAATGTATTTAAAGACTTGATGACTTCATATTTCTGAATCCGAAGGTCTCCGCAGCTTTTGGCAAAACCATAACTTACCCACTCCATTGAACCAAACTCGCTGTTAGTTTTTGAGGCAAGCCAGCTAAACCTCAATTTAAATGGTTTGTGGGAAATCACCTTCTGGACAAAAGCATAAAACCGAGGCATGCCATCATCATCATCATATGCAGCCCAGACTTGATTATCTTCAAATGACATTTCTGTCCTATCCTGGTCAAAATCATGAAAATCAGGATCTGGAACATTCATCGACAGTACAGGGACCTCACTCTTTCCATCATCAGCAGATTTGGTTCCAAGATTCTTTCCAGCTTTGTCATCTCTTTTAGTCATGGAAGACTTGGCGACACTATCTGCCAGTGCAGAGTCCATTTTTTCTCCTCTCCTTTCTTTCTCTGCAGCCATATTAAGAGCCTCCGATTTCCATTCATTCAGCTTCTTACAGATCTCCATCATAGCTTTGTCGGTTAGCATTTTTCGGTTTTCAAGAGGCGTCAATTCTCTAGTGTTTTTGGGCCTACTGTTTACACCTACAAACCCCTGCAATCCTGATACATACCCCTTGCTATTTTTACTATAATCCGAGGGCATCTGAAATGGAGGCCTGACTCCATAATGGATATCATTACCATTTAAAACTCTTCTTTTTAAGGAGGCTTCTCCCTTTAGAGTAGAACCCTGTGACCCTTCATATTCCCTCTTCAATCTAGACTTTGCATGCTGATAAACATTTGATGCCTTTGCTGCAACGAACGGGTCAGCCTTAACAGTTTGTCCCATAGTAGGGTCGGCACCCATATAAAAATCTGTATGCTTAGATATATTAGGAACAGTAGACCCGCCTTCTCGTGCATTTTCTGAGGCTACAGTATTTCTTCCACTAATGCTACTAGGAGCATGATTCCCAAGATTTTGATTAGAGTGCTGAGAAGTTGAGTGAAATGGCTCAACTGGTGGCACCACCTCTGCAGCCATAAAAATACTACGACAAGTGGGGCAACGAATGGAGGCATTAAGGTATTCTTTCAAGTACTCGTACTGCATCTTGCAATGACTGCACATAGTCCAAAAGGCATCAGGTCTTCGAAAATGCTGAGGGGCAGCAGTACTCCTCTGAGTTGTTGGTCGAGAGGGTGCAGGGGTAAAAGTAGTCCTCTGACTTGTTGGTTTCGAATGTACGCTATTTGTAGAGTGACCAACTCCATTCGAATTTGGTGCTGAATATGGTCTTTGAGGTTGTGTATGCACTCTCTGTTGAAGCATTACACTACTCCTCCTCTGGTTATAAGCTAACCTCTTCGCCTTGTCAGATAACAAACTCCAAGCCTCTGAGATAAAGTTAAAGGCACCATCAGCACCAACAGACTTGTTTTTATCAGGGTGTAGCAAGAGGGCCAACTTCCGATACTGTTTCCTTACTGTATCATCATCAGCTGTTGGCGTTATACCTAGTACTCCATACCAGTCCATTTCACCACTTACTCTGTTCTCTGCAGCAATATGAACATCAAACGTGCTCAACATTTGCGAAATACCGTCAAGTTGTGGATACAAATTTTGGGCCTTTAAGGCAAATTTTCTTGCACCAACAACATCCCTGTCCTTGAATTTCTTCTCAGCAATTGTCTGTGCCCTTATGGCCTCATCTTTATTGCATTCCATGATTTCCAGAACTAACTATCAATGTAAACCTGTGACTATTTCTTTTCAGTTGACTACAAAGAGATCAAAAATCAGGCAGATATAGGCCAATGGTATCGGAAGGTAGAAAGCTAAGGGCCACCAATATGTCAAATTAGATACCTAACAATCATCGATTACCTGATTCAGAACATCCCCAAAAGAAACCAATTTATTAGGATTGCTTACAAAATCAAATCATTGATAACAATTAAAGAAAATGGCTAACTACATGATTTATGAAAGAATAAAAATATAACAAACAAGAAAAAAGTCATATACAAGCAACACAATGTCATTTAAGCAATTGTAGCATAAGCTGCTATGTGAATCATAAAATTTTACATGGTTTTGTTTTTCAAATTAAATCTTGTATGACAATCCAGACAGTATTCTGCATAACAATTCTTATTTAACAACATACAAACTTATTAAACTGAAATCAAGTTTAGAAACCCCAAGAAAACAGTATTTCACATTACTTCCATTATTGTCATAGCTTTAACCGCGAAGGATCATTAAATTCCAAGCGCTAATATGTACTATTCGCTTTAAGCGCGGAGCTCTACTACCCCTGCCTCAATAATATAAAACACATATCTATCAAAATTCATCTGTGTTCAATATATCTAACATAAACAAACTGAAATAAAAAAAAATATCAATTACCGCATCAAAACATTCAATATTCAAATCAAATCTACAAGCTCTAGATTTACTTCAACATTCTAAAAAGTAAAAACCTATCATATATGCTAAATGCTAATTGTTTGATATCCATCCAAACATGGAAGGTGGAATTAAACCTCAATCCAGAAAAATCATTTCGCATTAACAATTCGAACCCAAGTTCAAATCTTAGGTAAAATACTGAACACTCAAAAAAACCACAAGAAAGTTAATAAACATTCACACGGTGACTTGTATATCAAAGCAGAATTATGCTCTCTCTCTCTCTCCCCCTCTCTTTCTCTCCCAATAACAAGCTCCCCCCCCCCCCCCCCCCCCCCTCTAAAAAGCTATATCAACAAATTCAAGGACACGTAATCACAGAGCAACGAGATGCACAAAACCAAACAAAAAAACGAAATGGGTCATCAAAATTTCATGTACAAAGCACACAATTCCAACTTTCAAGAATGAAACCCCAGATTTACCAACAGAAGGCATTGCATAAAATGTACACACTCAAAATTAAATGAAATCAAATACCTGAGAAAAGAAAGATTTAATTGCAGAGTAAATGAAGGGCTTGTTAAGCTTCTCCTTCTCACCAAATCAAACGAGCAGATGAAAGATCAGATTTTTAATTTGAAAACGCAAAACCCTTTCTTTTGAGTCACTGACCTAAGAAAGGAGGATTGAATCGTAATAAAAGAGAAACAAAACGGCGATGAGGCTGTTATAAATAAATAAATATATAATTTGTGTATATATTTATATATTTTTTGACTCAAACCCTTAACCCTGATTAATATTTAACCAGGGTTAAAATCTAATCATGGTATATCCCTCTATACCCCACTAATAGATGGGATGTATTTTTTAATATTTAAATTTCATAATTTTTTAGATTATTTTGGGAGCTAAACTAACATATTTGATACAAGAAACTTTAAAATTATATATATATATATTTCAGATTTTTTTGTTGGAGTTTGATGGTATTCTAAAACTATTTAAGTTATAGAAATTATGTGATTGATAGCTTTTGTAATAGTTTAAAATTGTTTCAACGTGAATATTCAAATTTTCTTTATTTTGAAATATAGATCACTTTATTTTTCTTGTGACACAATTCCAAATTTTTGACTACATAGTTTCAATCATTATTTTAAGAAAAAATCTGAACAAAGA
Organism: Daucus carota subsp. sativus; assembly: GCF_001625215.2. Classification (NCBI taxonomy): domain Eukaryota; kingdom Viridiplantae; phylum Streptophyta; class Magnoliopsida; order Apiales; family Apiaceae; genus Daucus; species Daucus carota. The sequence goes on along the minus strand of NC_030386.2, from coordinate 36,730,725 downwards.
TATATGGTTAATATTATAATTAAAAAGTAAATTAAAATAACAATTTTAACTTTATAATACCCAGCCCAAGAATCTTCAAGGCCAGGTGAATCTTCAAGGCAAGTTAAAACAGAGCACGTACGTTTGACACAGTTATACTCAAGTCAGTACTCCTAAGCAGTGTTACGGAAATCGGGAATCGGACCTAATCGGTTGAGCTACCGATTCAAGGATTAACTGGAAATCGGGAAGGATTAATCGGAGTTAAAATCGGGTTTATTTTAATATTAAAATATTATTTAATATTTAGTTATTATTATATTAGTTATTTAGTAACTAATATATTTACTATATTTATAAACTATATAATTATTCATATTTAAAGTAATATAGTATTTTAATTTTGATAATTTATCACATATATTTCGATTATTAAATATATATAAGGATTAATCGGATTTCAAAAATCGGATCGGTGGCCGACCTTGCAGGGGATTAATCGGGGATTTATCGGTTAAATCGGGGATTTTTAGAACACTGCTCCTGAGTTGTAACAAACTTTTATCAGCAATGCAGACAAAAGTTGGTTGCTCGTCTCTTGGATATGCTCTTCCGCTGCTCTTCGCACAACTGAATGGCACTCCATTTTATACCGGGATACCTGCATCTTAACACTATAGTTGAATATACGAAAAGTCAAGATATGGTTTGTTCAACAAAAACCCAGGTAATGAGACTCAAAAAAGCTCCATTATTGTGTCAGAATAGCACTTTAGCATTCAATGATGCTATTCTCAGATCAGTAAACATGATGATTCAGAACCGCAAGATAATTATACCTCTGTAGAGACTAAACAATATTAAAAGGTTCAGCAAAACAATATGCATTGAAAGAAAGAATCCTACAAGAATGCAAGAAACATGACTTGTGTCTATGACTCTACAAGTCGGCAGGTCACTGCGCAAAAGTAAAAACATTAATCTCTATAAATAAAAGCTAATGGTATTTGGTAAAAGAAGAACTAATGATCCACAAAACACTAAGGGGAAAAACATGTACATGGGTTCTTTGTTCCTTCGCAATAAAAATAATGACAGCAACAAACCCAGCTTCTTGCATGGCATGCATTATTGGTTGTTGTGCAACTGCAGATGGAGATCCAGTCTGAAAAGGCATAAGATTAAAGATAAGTCGATAATCTAGTTTTTCAAAGCCTAATGGTCGACAGGTTCCGATTTCTCATGGTGGAACTTCACGACAATGCATGAGATATTGTCAGCGCTGCCGCGAGAAAAAGCAGTGTCTGTCAGTTTCCGCGCTGCGGCCTCAGGTTCTTCTTCAGTAGTAGCAAGGGAAACAGCATCCTGACAAAACAAGGTGACACGTCAACATAGCTTTTCTCAAACACTACATTAACAACTCTATCACACAATGGCTATTCAACTACACCTCCAAGGGAAAAAACTATTCCAAAAATTTATTCATATCTTATAGACATCTAAATAAACAGCATAAACCAGTTCTTGATAATAAAGAACATTTATACACCCTACAGCATATTTAAAGGAAGAGATGGTTTCATCTTTTTATATTCCAGATTAAAGTACAAACCAATTGATGATCCAAATTGGCCTTCATACAAAAACAAAATAAGAGCAACAGAAATTCAGTCATATAGTCTGCTGCAGCACGAGGTTATCAGGATTCAGGACTCAAAGCTTTGCTTCGAAAACTTTCGTCTGCTTCTATATGTTGATTAGAGTTCATATGAAACACAGTCTGAACTTGCAAAAAATAACATTACATGACACGATCCAAGCATAGAAGTTGGACATGCCAAAAAAAACATTTGCTTTATCCTATCTTAGACATCTTAATTAAAGTAGAAAAAACAACAAAACCAATCCATAAAAAACAGAACAATTGAGATCAAACCCAACTAGCTATAAACACAACCATGGTCAACTTCAAACTGAGATCAGGACATTACATCTCTGCTGAACAGAGTCTGAGCCATATATCTAACTATCTAAGGCTATAAGGCTTAATGTCGATACAATTTGAACTCCATCTATTTTGTTTAATTATGACAAAAAGACGGCTCTGCATGCCAGAACAAACCTCTGATTTCCTTTATTTCCTTTTCATTTATGTGCAAATTAATGACTTACCCCTGGCTGTTGCTATTAGATATTTAATACAGTCTAACTAATTAGCAAATAATATGTATTCAATCATAATAATATATACCTCATTAGGTACAACATCCCAAAGTCCATCACTTGCAAGCACAAGCAGTTCGAAATCCTCATCGATCACTTGATCCTAGAAGAGATGTGATTCAAAGCATTAGATATGTTTACGGAGAACTTAACACAATAGTAATATGTTTGGACGCTGACAAAGGTTCCATTTAAAGGATGCCAAATGGTCAATTTGGTCAACTACAACCAGCAAGTTATTTTTGCCGCTCACAATTAGGGAAGCAGACTGCTTGTATAAATGAGTAAACATGCCACAAATAATCTAAAAATGGATCCTAAAAAATGCATCAAACCAATTCCAATATCCAATGCTATACAGTAGAGGTCAGGTACCAAGCACCACATACATTTTATTTTATTTATTAATAAACAAAAAACATATGAATAAATATTTAAAGCCTGCCTACCCGGCCCCCGCAGAGAAGATGTTTTAATTTTCCAAAAAAGATGCAACAGGATGTACCAATTTTACAGGTCTACCTGAATGTCCGGCTCTGCCACTACAAACTGCTTTAGCATGCGATTTCCAAATGCGCGAGACATGGCCAAAACTCCGCCCACTCTCCAGGTTCCTGGTACCAGATTAGAAGATATTAAAAAAACTTAAAATATATGTGTGGAATTTATTTAGGCTTATTTATATTAATAAGCCATGGGTAATCTCTTCATGATGCTTTTACATTTTTTCCCCTCGTATACTTGACTTCGTATACAGCCAGTTTCTGAGGGTCTGATTTAGTGTTCATCTCCTGTTTAGTGCTTGCTTGAGAGAAGAAAACAACCCAACCACCCTGTCTATACGCTATCAGACAGAGATTAATACACAACCTATTCCTTCATTTGGAAGCATAAAACCCAAATTAATCCATGGAGCAATACATTCCAGGAGAAACATTCTTACAAAGTTTTATCATAAAAAGAAAAACTTTGTTCATTATTAATTATAGCGAGAGAATAATACATGAAAGAGAAGTAAAAGAAAAGAGAAGGACGTAAAAGAAAAGAGAAGTTTCGCCATGTGCTCTGGAGTGTATGAAGAAGAAAGTAGAATAGTCTAGAAAACTGTACACCTCTTCTAAGATACAGAAGACTCCTAGTCCCAATTTACATTTAGGGATAAATATGAACTTTATTCCTAATTGTTTTTAACGCTCTCTTCAGAACAACATTATATGGTCCACGACAGATTACGATAGAAGATTGATATGAAAACTAACTATATAACTAGACCATCAATAACTGCCAAAGGCTCAAAGCAAAAACTAAAACACACTTTAACAGTTGCACACCCAAAAGTCGTTTTGGCTAAATAAATATGTGAAATTAAATTAGAAATGTTGCTCCAACCAGTATAAGTAATTTTACAAACTCTGAAAACTTATGGAAGAGAAGGCCACAGCTTCAAAATAATGCATAGCTATTAGCGAGAACAAATAATACACACCCTCTTTTAGCTTGTAATGATCTGCCATTTCAAAACTAATATATGCATGAAGAACACCTTTACAAAGTAGGACTGCATGACAGCACATGCCCAAAGAAAAAAACACCCCAGCACACCAGCTCTTAACATTTCAGCCTGATGACTTCACAAGATAAAAGAACCTCTATCTTACCTAAAAGTAGCAAGGAGAAGACCAGCATAGATTTTTACCTGCCCACATTACGACACCACCAGCATTCTCAATTCTCTTCCGCTCATCACTTCTGTTTGGTTTGTGATCTTCGGAAAGGGGAATTGCTGCAACCGTGACAAAACGAAATCCAAAATTTTAACACGGTTATCGAGGGAATGAGTGCAAGTAGTCTGATATTATTCCGAAAATTTAGAAAACATCATAGAGCAATTATGATGATAAACTGGGAAGAAAATTCGAAACATCTGATCCACTTCACAAACTTAAAGTAAAACAGAAGTCTCTGTATTTAAATAACACCATAGCTTCTTTAACAACTCACAAATACTAACATTCCATTTCATTGCATAGTCCTCCTACATTACGAGAATAGTTCAACAGAGCTGACTAATGAGGGTGGAAATGTTCGTATGAGGTCCACTGTGACATCAATATGAGGAATAAACAAGTAATACTAGCTTCACATTTTAAAAATAGATAGGCACTAAGATTCACCAGAATTCTTAATGCTGATGTCTGAACCTTCACTTCCTCAATGTCATAGTTCCCTGATCCCAACCTCAAGTACAGACGTATGTTTTGTTAAAATACTTCAATTTTTTTTATGATTCACTTTCACTGCATTGGTTACTTCCATTTTTCCTCAAGGGTCCACAGTCCCCAGCCAAAAGGCTATGTGTTGGTATATTAGTAATTCACTAATTCATATATCATAATAATGAAATTACAACATTCTTCTTGCAGGAGGATATGTAGGTCAAATATCTATAGAGTCATGCAATTGTAATTTAATCCAGCACATTTTACGCATTTCTAAAAATACAGTAGCAGAATGTATTGATCCTTCTTCATATAACAAGTTTACTTATAAGAAGATAAGTAGTTGATAATAACATGCATTATGCCCGTATTGCATATTCTGCAATTTGTTTTCTAAAATTTAATTATTAATATTATTAAAAATTATTAATATTATTAGATATAGATACTTTTAGTAGGATACAATTTACAGAATATTATAAAAATCAAAGAATAAAGTAATGGAAACTATTTACAAACTTATTAACAATTTCACTACCTCCCTAAAAAATGTGCAAATGAACAATATGTAATCATATACAATAGAAAGTAAATTTTTTCATGTTTTTAATAGAAATAATCATAGTCGCATTTTACTAATTCTGATTGAAAATATATTTGCTCTCCTACCTGCACGTTTAGTTGAATTGGGTATGCAAATTCAACCCGATTTTTCAATTTATTTATTTATTTTGTCTTTTTTCTAGAAGGGTTTTAATAAGTTGAGTAAGAAAGAAAAACCCTCAAAAAAATATATATAATGCATATGTACTTTTGTTATAATTTGACTATTTATGAAACAATAAATATTTATTTGTTCATCCATTTTTAAAAAATTAATCATTATGTAGTCTATAAAATACATATAAGTCCTGCTTTTTACGTCGCTTCAGATACTATTATAATTCTTAAAATGCTAAGTTTGTTAAAGAATGCAATTAATTGATATATTAGCATGTCAAACAAATCTTTGTACAATAATTTGTAATTATTTTTACAATTTTAAGACTTAATAATTTGGTGGCATAATTTCAACTACCTTGCAATCATGTGGCGTTGAATGTGTTTAGGTAGTTAGTGTTCTCTTCGTTTTTGAATATTATGTTCTTGTCGGACACCAAGTTCTAAGATTTTCTCACTCAAACTTGGGATTAAATACATGGGTAAAAGATCAAATTTACCTTTACGATAAATATAAAACTTGAGCTTTAACTAAGGAGTACGGTTTATAATTAGTAAAAAGGGTTACTTCAGGATTCAGATGAATATTGTTTAGATTACAACCATCTTCTCGAAGGAGGATATGCAGGTCGAAATTTTTATAAAATTCTAAGATTGTAATTTAATCCCTAAGCATGTTTCCCGTCTGTAAAAATATTGTAGCAGAATGTATTCTTCCATTGTCAGTAAGCATTTGAAACAACAATATAAACTTTAAAAAATTTGGTCAAATGTCAAAGGATGTGCGAGTGTGTGTGTGTGCGCGCGCGTGAGTGCATATATAACTAAATATACACACAGTTATACTAGGTACCTTTCCCGGCCTTTGATATGACTGTCCGTGAATCTCCAACATTGGCAACATAGAGATGGTTTCCAACTAGAATGGCTGTTGAAGCCGTTGATCCATCATCGCGGAAAGTATCCTTCTCGGATTCCAAAAAGTCCTTGTCAATCTGTTGATATGTTTGGCCTGTAAATTACAATTTGTGAGGTAAACGACTTTCACAAAAGCAAAAATGTTGAACCAAGACACTGAAATAGGAAACAAAACAACTTGTAACTATATGTTGAACTGGCTAAAAGTACTACTTTTAGAACACCAAAAGCAGAGCAACCTACAGGACTGGTAGCAAGGTTAAATTAAAAACTTGAGCTTACTTATAGCTAAACTTGTGTTGGTAAAAAATTCTGGATGCTTCACGAGACTCTCGAACAGATGATTCTTTAGAAATTCGGCTGCTCGTGAACCTCCATGACCTGTAAGAGCCGGTCAATGTATATTAATATACAAGGGAAGAAATTGAAATATATATTTTGGTTTGCTAAAGCATGAGGAATCAATCCATGCAGATTATTTCAAATTAATTAGTTTTTTTCATCCATAAGCCTAAATATCTAATACTGCCATGCCAGTTCTGAACCAATACCATCAAAATTTTGTATTTCTGTATTTGCATTAGATAACTATGCAAGTCTGTACCATGTCAGAATATAGCAAAATTAATGTCAATGCAATCAGCAGGTTTTGAAAGTGTTTCTCACAATAATATGCTATTTTATAAGTTGTAACTTCCAGGCAACAAATCTTCGCTCAAGTTCATACTCAAGATAGAAACATTACATCTAAGTGCCCTGAGAACACAGCTAATATATAAACAGTTCATATTCAAGGGAAGGATAACATGAGAACCTAACCATCAAATATCCCAAAGAGGCATACTGATGTTCCATCAATTTTGGAAATCTTAACATCATAAAAGTCCTCCATAGAAGCTCTTTTTCCCCTGAAACTTGCATACCCGCAGCTCAGTTTGCCGTCTTCACTGTCAATAGCAGAGCACATTAAGTAAACTCCTTAAACATGACAACCTACATATTTATTAAAAATCAGCAGAAACCGGTCGTTTAATATTATCTATTTTCCTGTCATCCAATCAAATATATGCAACTAAGGCAAGTTTGAACAATATGTATTCATAATAAAAGTCTTCAGCGAAACTTCAACATTTTTGCTTCCAATATATTATTGTGCATGGTCTGGATGTGTACAATTAGTGGACATAATCCAGAAACATGACACACACACACAGAGGGGGAGAGAGAGTCAGAGAGAGGGGGGGGGGGGGGGGGGGAGAATTTCTATATCTGCTTTTACAATATATTTAAGCGCCCATAGGATATAATAAAAACCGATCCCCCGTGTCTTCCACTGGAAGAACCAAGTATATTAAACGATTTATGTGAATATAATAATTACTAGAAAATCACTCGCTTATTGCATGTGGCATATAGATGACTAAGCATAAAGCACTTGTCATATATACAACCTTTGATCATGGTTATTATGGCGTCAAGTCGAGGCTTGGCGCTTTAGTACCTTTAAGAAGACTAGTCGACAAGTCATATAGCTAGTCGTAAAAAGTCAACAAGTCTTTTATAACATATATTTACTAGATTAAATATATATATAATCTAACACATCAATTTTCTAATCTTAAACAGAAGTTATATATTAATAAGTTCAAATTAAGCATAGTTAATAGCATCCAAATACCAAATATCAACCATGTCCAGCCAAATAAAAACACGAGGGAGAATGAAAAACAAGCAAATATCACATCATGTTCATTTCAATCTCCTTGTGTATTGTCTTTGATTGGATCGATAATGGTACACCATAATTATGTTTAAACTAGCGCCAAGTCGAGCTTCGAGGAACTCAGTTTCCGAGTACCTTTGGGTCAACTAGTCATCTTTGGGATAACCATGCCTTTCATTACAAATATATAGAGATTTTCATTCTAATAATCTATGACTCTATGTCACGATATGTCGATATCTTATATAACAATACGCCAGATCCTTTTCTATACTACATCTGATTGGACATAGATTAGTACTTTACAATAGTTCATTAGGCACAACAAGGTTCAAGAACAAAAAACTTCTTAGTGAATCTAATTATTTTAAAACGTGCAATCTCAATGCATGCAACATATCTAGAGAATTTAAACAATAAGCATCCATATAAAGTTAAAATTATAAATTATTCTATGTATCTTGGGAGCTACCCTACTAATTAGTTAGATGTTATTACATATTATACTTCAATATGTCATTAAATAGGTTTTCTCCGTCTCCTCCATACTCCGACAAATCTAGAAAAAAACTAGTAAAAGCTACAAAATTACAACATTTACATAACACCATATATTCTACCATCATAGTTAAGGCACATTTAATAACACAGATGTCGCTCGAAAGGTGATTAACGTTCATTCATCTGCTTCAGAACCAGAATGAGCTGCCAAACACTATGGCTCTCAAATTCAAGTGACAAAACTTTCCATAAAAATATGAGACTAAAGCAATAATCAAATATAAAAGGTTATGAGTGTAGTCGTCATCCGTGTCACATACATCTAAGCAGCTATGCCACTAAGGACATAAAATAGAGCTGTAGGGACTGTCATTAATCAGATGACTCGATCAAAAAGTAGAATAAAAAGGTAAAGAATCTCTGTAAATAATCTCACATGTCAGTGAAAACATGTTTCTATAATATTTTTTGATTTAGTTTTGTTGTGAATAACATACGTAAAATGCAGTCTAAAGGAAACATACAAAATACAGCACATGAGTGACACAAATCTTACCAAGGGAAGAGCCATACAAGTTATTATCCAAAGAGAGCGGTAAATCTAGCCAACTACAATGTAAACGGACTTAAACAATTAAGTGTTTTGTTTTTTGTAACTTAATAGGTTGCATCATAGTCCAAGACAAGCAAAGTTATAGTCTGAACACTAAAGTCTAAATTGATAATCTCAGTTCATAACAATTGATCAAATTATAAACCACCCAATCACCTCTTCAATCCTCCACTAGCATAGGTACCATTGTCATCCTTTTCAGGTAAGGGGATAGAGACTTGACCCTTTCCAGAAGCTTCACTTGTATCCATCATCATCTTTCTGGAGGTCGTAAAGTTGCACTTCCACAAATCTTTTGGGCTTTTAGCTTTAATCAAACTACTTGTAATGAAGCTAAGTTGAGATCTTCCCTTAGTTGTTTGGCCGATATATGCCCAGTTTGAATAAGCGCAGGCCTTAGGCAAATGCTGCATACCATCTAACGATACCACCTTCCGTTTGATTCTCCAAGTTGCACCCTCGTACTGCTTTACACCATAATAAAGCCAGCTATTAAATCCATGACATCCTGACATTAAACAGTACAGCTAAACAATATGTCTAGTAACATTTTGTAACGTAAATGCGCATACCATTTACTCACTTCATCAATATAAAATAAAATAAAACTTATAGGCACGCCAATCTCTCTATTCCTGTATATAGAAAAGTGACTATCAACTATTGTCAATCAATCTGGTTTTGTCCAACCATACCACCTCTGCTAAAAAGATTACACAAAACAGTTGTAACGCATAACATGAGTGATTTAAGCGAGCCATATATGTCATACACTACATGTGTTAACATTTAATAAAAATACGTAGTTTAAGTGCGCATGTCATACAGATGCTCAAATTGGCCATCTTTCTAATACGTGTCGTTCTGATAATTTTCCCCCACTCAAACAACCGGTTTATATTCTTCTACTAGGAATAATTTAAAACTACTTAGTTTCATCCTAGAGTTCTGTCATTCTACGACTTTTCTCAATAATCAACCTAGCCCCTGTTTCACCTTTAATACTATAGAAACCTTTATCATATGAACAAGTTCCTGAACCGAGCTCACTGCCTTCTTCGATACAAACGAGAATTCAATTTCAATTTCAAAAACATCATATCGAAGCTCTATCACATTATCTATCGACACAAATTTAACTACTTACAAATTGCAGTAAACAATCCACTTATATTCAAACGAATAACGAAAACCAACAGATATCTACCCAGACAAATCAGGATCTTACTCACAGATAGGGGTGAGCATTCGGTCGGTCCGGTCCAAAACCGGACCGAACCGAATAGACCGAGGACCGAAGTTTTAATTTTTTTTGGACCGAACCGGACCGAAGTTTTATAATGGACCGGACCGGACCGAACCAAAATAATTCGGTTCGGTCCGGTCCGGACCGAAAGAACCGAAATTATTTTTAAAATAAAAAATTATATTATAAATAAAACTAAAATTCATCTTTTATTTTAAAATTTTCATATTAATTAATCACCCCCAATTCATTAAACATAGATATAATTAAATTTACAAATTAGATATTATAATTACAACATATAAGATATATAATATAAATATTAATTAAAATCATATATATTTCGGTCTATTCGGTCCGGACCGAAATATTTTTTTACGGACCGGACCGGACCGAACTTTATTTCGGTCTATTCGGTCCGGACCGAATGGACCGAATTTTCAGAAAATTAGGACCGAACCGAACCGAATTTACACGGTTCGGTTCGGTTTTTCGGTTCCGGTTCGGTTTTGCTCACCCCTACTCACAGAGATTAATACACGCATTCCGATGCAAATATAACAAACTTAAACAGAACAGATATTAAAAAAAAATAAAATAAGAACGAATTGGAGGGATTACAGCGGATCGGTGAGCGAGGAGCAGCGTTTTAATCTCGGATCCGAATCGGATGCAAGAGAGTGAGAGTATATACAGATTCTCTCTCTAGAGAATAGAAAGAGGATCTGGATAATCCTAGAGAGAGAGAGAGAGTTAAATAATAAATAATTATAAAATAATTGAATGAGAGAGTTATATATGGATTGGCAGGCTTGAGATGAGAGGTGAGATGGTGTGGGAACGAGTGAGTGAGCAGGAGCGTGAGTGAGTTCAGGTGAAAGAGATACAAGTCACGATGGTGACATGTGGCTCCTTGACTCGGTACGTGGCACTTTTGACTGTCTTCCTCTCGCCCTCTTTTTATGCTTTTCTTCTTCGTTTTGGAATTATTTCAAGACAGATATCCCTAAAATATGTATAATTTTAGGGATATGTATAAACTTTTAACAAATATCCCTATACTATGTATAATTTTTTATTATGAAAATGATTTTTTAGGATATCTAGCACCGTGTCAGAATCGATGCGAGTCATCATTTAAATTCTTTTAAGAGTAGCTACCCAAACTCGCATGAATACACATGAAATAAAACCCTAACATTTTGAAAAAATGAACACAGCCAACAATCTTAATAGCCATATACTCAATAACATCTCATCTAATAAAAATTAAAACTAATTTTATTTAAAGATTAATAAATAAAAGAAAAGATGAAAAAGCAAAGGAGGCTAATCGATGAAAGGATGAAGATATGAAAAAAGCTAGAAGTGATGGTCAAAACCATGGTTGTTGAGCCCACTTTTAAAAATAGGATTTTCGATTTTTCGGAAGGATACTTTTTATATAAATTGTTATTGTTGATACTAATAATGATCTCAAACTCCAATAATATAAATAACTAGCTTAAAACCTGTGCAATGCACGGGCGGTTATAGTATTTGTTATTTCATTGTATATATTTTATATTTAACGAATTTTATTGAAAGTAAAATTGTGATAGAGTAATGTCATAAGAAAAATTTTTATTTAACAGCTGAATAATTTCTTAATTGTTAAATCTTTCAAATAACTAATTTATAATTAGGTCAAATATATATTTTTAAATGAGATTGTTAAAATATTATTTTTAAATGAGAATATTATTATTTAAATAATAACGGAGGGAGTATAATTTAAGGAGACCCATAAACCCAGATAGAAACAACCCAATAAGCATTTTAATATTTAGTTATTAATAGTTAATGATATAGTATAAAACATATTATAAGTTAAAGGGAAGCGTAGACTCAAATACTGATCATAACATTAACCTAATTTTTAATGTATCAATTTAATAGACAATAAAAAATATATATTATAATTTGTTATACATTAAGGAGGTCTATGGATCAAATATGAAATGGTTTATTAAACTTGATCGACCGACCAACTAAACTTTTCATGTTTCGATTTTAACGGTACAATAATAGATGGTATATAGTATAGATTTGTAATATTACTTTTATATAGAGACCGTTAGAGTATTTAAAAATAACATTAATATATTTTGGTCAAAAAATATCACCATTTATTTATTAATAACTATATATTAATAACATTATATATGTTTATATATATACACACACGCATATTGCCTGTGTTAATTGTAGAAGATAAGTTTTTTTAGTTAGAAGATATTAAAAAGATAATGTGTTTTAATTAAAAAGGTAATTGCTGTATTCCTCGATGTTCATTTAGAAGATTGGATTTTTTAGTTAGAAAATATAAAAATGATAACATATTTGAGTTAAAAAGATATTTATTTATATAGGTAGGCCTATATTTCGGCCTAAAGTTAAAAGGAATAATTAGTTATTTAGATAGCCCCGTATTTCGGCTCAAGTGCCGAGCGACCAAACTTTCAATGTTTCGGCTTTAACAGTAAAAAAGATAACATATTTTAGTTAAAAATAATAATTGATTATATAGATAAGCCTTCGGCCCAAAGTTAAAAATAATAATAAGTTATATAGATAGCTTCGTAAAATTCGGCCCAGGCATCGACCGACCAAACTTTCAGTGTTTTGGCTTTAATAGTAAAAAATATAGCATATTTTAGTTAAATAGAATAATTGATCCAAAATTATAAAAATAGATTAGTTATATAGATAGATCAATATTTTGGCCCAAGTACCGACCGACTAAATTTTTAATGTTTCGGCTTTAATAGTATAGATATTGCTAAAACTAAATATTTATATTATTATTTTCAAATCAATAATTATTATTGGTAATTTAAGTATACATTGTAGTGTTCCAACACCAAAATTTTGTATCAATATATTTATTTTAATATTAATAATTCATACTCCCAAAGGCGGAGTAACACATTGTTGTCCCAAGTAATTTATTTTAATATTTTCTAGGTGAGAATTTGGTGTCATGTAAATTATTGCTGGACAATCGTAATTACCAAGTTATGTTTTGGAAATCATTTACTTTAATTCAAAATTTTATTTATAATTTTACATTTATTTTTAAAACTTTAATTTTACTTATGCTGTTATGTAAAATAGGACATACATTTTGTAGATTTTAATTTTGAATAAACAATTAGCAACCTCTACAATGTGTCTGGACAAGGTTCCGTGGTCTGTCATTTATAATTTTTCATTTATTTAAATATATAAAACACGCAACAAAGAGAAAGAAGAATACAATCACATGTATTAAATAAATAAATTAAATAATATATTTAATCTAGCAGTTAGGCCGTTTAAGAACAAATTAGTACTGTAATTGGTCATATTGTCTGACCAAGTCAAAGTAAACTCTTGTTTTTTTTATCAGTTAATATGCGATTATAAGCAGACGGGTGATTATTGTAACTGATTAGTAAACTACTCTCCTAATAGAACAATTGGGAATTTAGGAATAAGATCCTACATCAAAATGAATAACGTGGAAGCAATTGTATGATTCAATGGCTGATGATTAGATAAATAATTTCCACATTGAGCTGGAAAAGCCTACGAGAAATGGGTCATCTCATCCACTGTCTTTGACAACTCAGTTTAGCTTTACAAGATTAATTCCATGTATTTTTGCATAAGTGTATTATTTCTCACATAATTTTACATGTTCCGAAACTCAATTAAATTTTTTCAGCTAAATATAATATTTGCTAGTTTGTTAAACTCTCAAAAAATTATTTCCAAATTTTAAATAATTAGAGTAATTTTTATACATCTAATAAAATTGTCGAATAGAACGGAATCGAATTTTCAGATGCCGCAGTGCGTACGATACCTAAAATATAGAGGAAGAGCAGTTACTTTACAACATAACCGCAAATCTAGACTGTAAGAAAAGAGTTTCATCTCTTTCCCATCGCCACTACAACAGTGATTATATAAACACATACAGTAAAGCATGCTTGAAAAATATATTCGAAAAATCCAAAAAGACATTAAAACCAAAATACCCTGCCCTAGAAATTTCGCTGAACTTTCCTGCTCGGTCGATCACATTCTCCACCAATTCCAAGTCAATTAAGTTTAGTTATTTGCATCATCAATCTCTCAGTCGCTGCAGCACCAATATCGAGGCACTTCAGTTTGCGATTTTTTCGTTGTTCGTTACGCCTCGATTCGGTAACTTTACTGATTTATTTTTTAAATTGATGTGTTTGTTTGTATCTGTATGTACGTCTGTCTATATTTCGTTGTGTTATCAATACACTTCTGATTCGAATTGCGCAATTTGTGATTAATTAGAGTTTTCTGGTGTCTTGTTTGGTTTGGTTTTGTCGTTTAGTTTTGATTGAGTGTTTTGTTGTTGGCATTTAATTGCTTATGAGTGTTCGAGGATCGGTAGTTATGAAAGGAGGTTTGATTTAGATATCGAGTAGGAGTAGTGGTTTCTAGTATATCAGGTGTTTGGAACAAAGCGATTCGAATCCGAGAAGCAGAAATGCTTTTGTGTTACTGGATTATGTATGTGAAATATTAATTTGTGTTTTTCTTCTTTTTTAGTGTTTGCTTAAAAACTTAAGCGTGGATGGATGCATATTATTACTAGTAAAAATTAAGCGTGGATGGATGTGTATTATTAGTATATTACGTGCTCTGTCTTGAAATAAAATCTCGTTGCATTATTTAAGTTACTGCTACAATGCTGAAGACCTCAAGTTCAAGATTTGTGATTCGTGTATGATTAAAAACTGGAATATGTTCTGGGGAAAAAAAAAAACTGGAATATGTTATGTTTCCTCCTAAATAGTTTCGTTTTCTACTTGTGTTAACTTGTGTGATTTTGTGAAGTTTAATGAAATGCCATTAATCTATATGAAATCTATGTTACAAGTATGAGTTCAAGAATTTGAATAAGATTTTTTTGTGGTAACTTTTAAATGTTTTATGCAACACTTTATTATGACCAAGATAGTTTGATTTTATTAGTTTAAGCCACTTTAAGGATATCGATAATGGCCGTAAGTCAGACAAGTTGTTCACTAACAAGCTTGATCTGGAGGCTTTGAAAGTCGAACTCGTTTTGATTCGTACAATATGTATGATGTATTGACACTAAGTGTAACATTTAAAATCAGGAAAAATACTTCAGCCCGGTTAAATGTTTGGTAAAAGCTGAATTTCAAATATAATTTTTTGTCCAACTAGATAAATTGGCTCAAATTCGTTGGTTAATATAATCCTAATTCTGAATCCGATAATACAAATAGGCTCAGTCTGTTTCCTCTGCAACCCCAAAGTATCATCAATGTATGCTCTTGTAAATATGCAACTCACTGATCACTTTTTTTTTTTGGATCTCCAGGAGTAGATATTCAATGCTCCGTGTTTCTACTTGAAGCAGCTTTCAATACAAATAAGATTTTTTGCTTTGATTGAAAGCCAGAGTTTGTTTCTAGACAGTGCATTTGCATAATACATACCAATGAATTACAAGAAGGAGAAGTTTGTACAGTAAGTTTCTTCACTTCTTAATCCTATTATTATTTTTATTGGCATTTCAACTAGTAGAACTGCAGCTGTATCACTGTACAAGACTTGTTTCCATGCCTTTATAGCTCATATCTTGTTGTATTAGTGCCACAGGTAAATTTCTTTTTTTTTTTTTTCCTTTTTCTTCTAATTTTATTGAAGAATTATGTAAAGCTCAAGTACTTTAATTTGTAACCTCTACTGCTCTACTTGCTGTTTTGGTTAAACGTAGGATTCAATATTTTGAATATAAACCATCAAAAGAGTAAAGACAATGAAATGAGAGCCTTCCAAAAGTAAAATGGTTTATTAACATCTCAATTCTGTGATGGCACAAGCCCTATAACTAAGAAGAGTCATGTAAGTGTTGCTCTTACTAAGAAGGTTGTGATTTTCAACTTTATATAGGCAAATGAATGCGATTTAGCTAGTTAGAGCATATCCAAGGGTATTAGCATTATTAGGTAAAATATTATATGATTATCTAAAATTTGTTGAATCTGCAAGAAGGTGTACTCCAATGATGTTAGTTATAATGGTCAGCTATATGTTAAAAATAGTATTTTATTATTATTTTCAAATTCTACATATTGGGGAGAGATGAAAATTTGAGCGGCAGATGACGCGGATGTATTTAGATGATTGATATGCAATCAACAAACATAGAAGACTAAATTTGGACAGCTATAATTATACCTAACATGAGTCTACCCTCGAAGTGACAGAAATTTTAGAGGATATGTATATTTCGTGACAGAAATTTTAGAGGATATGTATATTTTGTACTATTTGAGTGCCAACTAGGCTTTTTAGCTAAAATGTCTACATGGTTGGAGATGCTCTTATATAGAAGTAGATTAGCAAAACTTTGTACAATCGTAATGTCCGTGAATAAGTTGTTGACAAATATATAAGATACATTGAAATACCAGACATATTGAGTGTCCAGACTTACTTCTTTATATAAACTGTTCACCTATTATCGGATATTAAAAAAAAAAATCAGTGAAAATTCATACATACAATACTTGCTCATATTAACCCTTAAGATCCCTGCTGATGTTTTAGAGTAGTGGAAATTAAATTTGACCATATTGCAACACTTACTTCTGACATGAAGTTTAATGTTTATGCATCTGATTATTTGGTTTGGTTTACGTAGATTCCAGGATTGGAAATCAGACAGAAGTTCTGAAGGTCAAGATTCCACAAATAACGGATTTTCCTTGGGGAATTATAAATCAAAAATTTCAAATAAGTTCCAAAGAGGCTTTGAGCAAAGTTCTGAGGGGATCAAAAACTTCCGAAGATCATTGCGATCTCATTCTTTTAGTAGCATTCTAGCAAAAGGCTTGGGGTCGAGCAAGAAAATTCTTGATCCACAAGGATCCTTCCTGCAGAAATGGAATAAGATATTTGTATTGTCTTGCATGGTTGCTGTCTCATTGGATCCTTTATTCTTTTACATTCCGGTGATTGATGATGACAGGAAGTGTTTAGTGCTGGACAAGAAATTGGAGAAAACTGCCAGTGTGTTGCGCTCGTTCACTGACATATTTTACATAATACATATTATCTTCCAGTTTCGTACTGGTTTTATTGCTCCTTATTCTCGAGTATTTGGAAGAGGTGTTTTGGTTGAAGATGGTTGGGTAATAGCCAAGCGATATTTGTCTTCGTATTTCTTGATTGATATACTTGCAGTGCTTCCTCTGCCACAGGTAAGTGAATACAAACTTCGATACACTGCCTGCATATTTTAAATATTGCAGTTTGGTAAAAACGGGGACGTTTGGTTCTTCCAGTACTATAAAATTTACTTAAGTACAGTGACAAGAATAAGCCAAATGCTTATTTCTCTCCTTGTAGACTTGGTTGCATACAAATGCACTTCGACCGTGGTCCTAAGTGTTGTGTTTACATAGAAAAGTGCACGCACACACCCATATTAATATATATCGCTTTGCTTGATCTTCAACATAATTAATATAACTGTTGCTCACATCCAGGCAATTAGCATGTCGATGCAAGCATTTGTTAAATGTGTTCCCATATTTTGTATTTTTTTTTGTATTTTTTTTTTGAAACCATATTTTGTTTTCTTATTGCACGGTTCCATATTTCTGTTTTCCTAATTTACCAAGTCAGTGACTAGTGTGACTCTTGATTCGTTGTGATTCTAACAGGTGGTAATTTTGATCATAATTCCTCAACTACGTGGCTCAAAATCTCTTAATACAAAGAACTTGTTAAAGTTTGTTGTTCTATTCCAATACATACCAAGGTTTCTTCGAGTCTATCCACTCTATAAAGAGGTCACAAGAACTTCTGGCATACTTACCCAAACTGCATGGGCTGGAGCTGCAGTCAACCTCTTTCTTTACATGCTTGCTAGTCATGTAAGTAACTATAAAATAAGGCATGTTCTTTTTCTGCCGAAGCAAATTTCCAGTAGTTTTAGTTGTTAATTTTTACTTCTTTGCAAGTTAGGGTAAAATATTCTGTGGTAAAAACTAGTAATGTAGTGTAGGGCTGATGAGTTTTATTGTATTCTTTATACCAGTATTTCCTCTAATTCTCTAAGAGTCACAATGTCGCTATTCTGTAGGTCCTTGGAGCTTTTTGGTACTTGTTCTCGATAGAACGTGAAACAACATGTTGGCGGAATGCTTGCAATGACCAGTCTGACTGCATTCACTCAACGTTTTATTGTGACACTAGTGGGCGTTATAGAATAGATTTGGAAGAAGCATGTCCAATCAAGTCACCAAATACAACACGTTTTGATTTCGGAATATTCCTTGATGCTCTTGATTCTGGTGTAGTGAATTCAATGGATTTTCCCAAGAAAATTTTCTATTGTCTGTGGTGGGGTTTGCGGAACTTGAGGTAAGAACATGGCAAATTTGAAGTAATTTATAATCAGTGTCTGCCTGATGTTTAAACTGCTGTTCTTAGTATTGCAATTAATATTTTAATACCAAGGTGAGGTCTTAGATATTTTAAATGCCACATTTTTCTTATATTATCAGAGTTAACATATGTATTTATATAAACATCTATCTTGAACTTCTTGCGTTCACATGCTACTGGGAGAGGACCACCCCCCTCTCTCATTAAGCTACTAATTACATCATATGCAGACTGTCGACTTGTGGGGGCATCTATATACTAGAGTAGTAAGCTTTCAATCTTTCTTGCAGTGTGATGCATAACGTGGAGCATCCATCTACTTGACTGCGAAGCCCTATCATGACTCAAATTTGATTTTGTTAACGAGACAGTCTAGTGAAGTAACTTATGTGATTAATGATATTACAGTGCTCCAAAGATGTTATGCTCTTATAGTTGTTAAAGACTTGGAGCTCCCTATATAAAGATTTACTCACACATTATTTAGAGAGATTAGGGAACTGACTTCTTCCCCGAGATGTTAAAAATACTACACAATTTAGTCTTTATCTGCTTCCATTACCATAGTGCTGCCACTCTCACTTCAGTAAACAAATCTAGCCCTAGATTGCCTAGATACATGCAAACAATTCAATTTGCTAAGTATTCATTTTTTATGATCCTCCGATAATGATTAATAAATGCCACATATATATAACATGTAATTAATACTAGTGATAATTTTAAACACACAATAAGGTAAACACACAACAAGGTCTAAGTTCTAAGTATAACATATAACACGGTTCCATCTAAAACCTGACCCTATATGAATAATTTAATCTTGTAATTATTATTTTAGGATATATGTATAATATATATATATATTTGTATATATGTTTACAATTATTAGCAAATTGAATTAATATATTAATTTTTATTGCACATAATGCAAATAGTTTATGTATATTTTTTCTTGCAACATATATAATATATTATATATACCATTTATGTATATGTAGGTCTATTCAATCGATTAAATTATGTATTTATGATTCTTTTGATAAATATAGTACGATTATGTTTATTATTTTGTTAAATGATTTTATAAAGGTTTTACTACATATATTGAATATTGGCCAATGGCAAAGGTTCGGACATATACTAAACTATAATAACCGAACAAAGATATAATTTGTAGTTTGGTATGGTATTCTGTCAATCTATCATCAACCACTTTTAATGCATCCATTATTTTTTTTTTAAACTCAGATTGATGTAGCTGATAGATATAATACAAAAAAATTTCGTACAAATGTTAAGGTTCCATTCGCACCAACAACATATTAAATTTAAGTTTTAAAATATTGATTTTAAAAATAAGTAAATATAAAATCCTGATAATTGCATTTTAGTTTATTTTAAAATTATTGAAAATTTTTAAAATATAAAAAATTACTGAAAAATTGAAATTTAAAATCAACCCTTAAGCTAGTATGCATGAAAACTTAAGATCAGATAATTTTTATCAAAATTTATGTGAAATGTCTTTTTTATTAATCATTATTTTGTAATTAAAAATTTCTCAGTGCTCATTGTTGGTTCCCTTATTGAACCTAAGAGGTCGTTTGGTTGACAGGAAGTTTTTGGGGTATTTTAAATGATTGGGAAGTGACAATCCATCAGGTTGTTTGGTTTACCAAAAACACAGGAAGTCTAACTAGCTGGGAAGTTGTAATACCTGTAAAACCTAGGAAGTTACTTACCCACTCCCCCTCGGTCACTCACACTTCCACCAGATTTAACTTTAATGCATACATGTGAAAATATATAACAATTCTAAAATTGATACATATAATAGTAAAAAAGTTAAATATTAAAATTTTCAGAGATTATTATTTATTTATTATTATTATATGTAACTCAAACTTATATTGTTGAATTATATTTATTCATTAAAAATATAAAATATGTTCTTTTAATTTTAAAAAAAAACGGTAACATATTAATAATACTATTTTGTCAAAAATTTATAAAATATAATCCAATCTAGAGTTAGGAATGAGTTTGAATAATTAATTTGTTTATAACTTTATATACAAATTTTATATAAAATAAAAAATACAATTAATTAATTTTAATTTTTTGTGTAATTATTAGTATGGATTATTGCTAAATAATTTGGAGTAATTTTTAAAAGTCGTATAAATTTTGTATGATTATTATTTTTATCAAAAAATGATATTTATCATTTAATTATAATAAAAGACATTATGATTATGAAAATATATTATCCAAAAAAGTAAAAATACAAACAAATAATATGCAGGAAGTAAAATATCCAACATGTCAACCAAACACGTTTGTGTTACTTCCATGATATTTAATGTAGATAGGAAGTAGAAGTTACCATATGAAATAACTTCCATCATGATACCAAACAAGCACTAAGTCATCACATGTATCAAGGTAGATATTTTCAATTTTTAGTTGAAAATTTTATATAAAATTATATTAATAATAATTGAGAAAAATCTTCACTATTTGGTTATATAAATTCACTCTTAGGTTGTAATTACATAAATCTTCTTATGAGTTTATACTTAGTGGTGTATACATTACAACTATTAATACTTTATGGTTTCACCGAGTTTGGTAGAGTCCAAGTTAATTTCAGCTTGGGTTTATCCCAAATTTTGATATCACTATGAAATCCAACTAATTCCAACACATAAATAAAAATTTTCAAAGTTTTTGAATACCACCAGATTTTAGAAGATTTGTTATAATCCACTTTTTTTGCTACTTAGTTTTAAAATACTTTTTAGAATCTGGAAAGAAAAGCCCTACATCGAGTACTATTATATGTTAAAAGGACTTTTAAAATACTTGGTGAATGCCTTCTTGTATTTAAATGGAATTTTATTAAATTTAAATTAATTCTATAGAAACTTGATGCACCCCACTTATTATTACTTAAGCTCTGATAGAGTGCGGTTTGTAGAAAGTTAAAGTTTTATAAATATACCAAAGTATTTTCTTCTGATCTATCTTAGGTTATAAATTACTTGAACAAACACAACTATGGTGTATTACGATCCTATGGATGTGATGAGTTTTGAATTGTCTTAACAATTTATTATTAAATGATGAAGCCCCAAAGGAGAAATCATAAGTTTAAGGATGTTTTTTCTTAAAGATATAAAATGGTCCTTAGACTTATAGGCATATAAACCAAACCAAACCAAACATACCCAGTATATTCCGCTTAGAGCAGGGTCTGGGGAGGGTAAGATGTACGCAACCATGCCCTTATCCGGAGAGTAAGGAGGTTGTTTCCGTGAAGGCCCCCAGCTAGTGCACAATATACAAGATAGTGTGTGAGTTTGAGACTGTACCTTAGCCCGTGGTATTATTCACACATGACTTACTAGTAGAGAAAGCGACCAAAGAAAACGGTACCAGAAGACACAATCATTGGTGAGGGAAACAGTTTTCATCTTATAGGCATATAATTATAAATAATAAATTGCGCTAATATTCGCAGCTTCTTGGTATCAACTTCCTACTTTTGTGATGTGGTCACTTAACAGACTCACTAACATTTACTTCTCCACATAATTTATTAAAGTATGTTGTTTGAATAATTTTCATGCCAAGATTTTACTTTGTAATAAACAATCTAGTTTCTACTGTTTAAATTATGAACTCACTCTTCAGATGATAATTTTAGGAGTTGGATACATTATAACATATGACATTATCATTAATCAGGTCACTAATGTTTCATCATTCTCTTTTCACAGTGCCCTGGGCCAAGACCTTGAAACAAGTACCTATGTGTGGGAAATTTGTTTCGCAGTTTCTGTTTCCATCTCTGGGTTGGTTCTATTTTCCTTTCTAATCGGAAATATGCAGGTATGGCTTTATGGATCACTAATTCTTACAATTTGCAAGTGTTCAGTATCATAATATTAGATAGGTAGGCTGTATTTATTACAAATTCTTACAGTTTTCAAGTGTTCAGTACTTCAGTGTCATAATATTAGATAATGCTTTATAAGACACTTTTTGGATTGATGGAGATGTAGCTGCTGATGTGTTGAACAGAATATGGATAGATTTAGACCCTTCCGTGTAAATTGTAATGATGAGTCTAACTTGTATTAGTACCCCTGATATTGTTTAGAACAAAATTATTGGTCCTATATGTTTTATACAAGGCTTGGCAGAAAGGACCCAAGCATAACACTATAAGGCAAACATACATAAAGAGAGGTGCTATAAGACAAACATACGCGCACAAGGGTGCGTAGACATATTTTTTCATGAAGTGAAATTGAGATCGATTTGCTCCCGAATCTCTTTCCCGTCTCACATGTATATATTACCCTCTTATATTCCCTGCTCTTCCAACATTATTGTGGTGTTTTTAAGATTGAGTTGACTGCTAGGACTTCATGTATTATCTTGACTTTTTATTTTATTACATGACAATATTAACACACTTCTGTGGTGACAGACTTACCTGCAATCCACAACGGTAAGATTGGAGGAGATGAGAGTGAAAAGGCGAGATGCAGAGCAGTGGATGTCTCATCGTTTGCTCCCTGAGACTCTGAGAGAGCGAATTAGGCGGTATGAGCAGTATAAATGGCAAGAAACTAGGGGGGTTGATGAAGAGAATTTGATTCATAATCTTCCTAAGGACCTCAGAAGGGATATCAAACGTCATCTATGTTTGGCATTGCTTACTAGGGTTAGTAAGCCAACAATGTCTTCATACTATTAAAATCATTAGCTTTATTATATTCTAGAATATCAACTGTCATCTTGATAATGTCTTCTTTTTTCTTTCTCTATTGTTGTGCCCTATACTTATTCTATCTCTATTATCTGAAAGTGTTCCTTACAAAGTTAACCGTGAGAGTGTGAGGTTTAAAGAACTTCAGATAGATACTCAAAACCTTATTTATCTACAAGGTGATGCACCTGTTCGAATTAGAGAATGCGATGAGAAATATTAGGATTTTAAAAAATATATATTAAGACCAAATCAAAGTCGTAGATTGATAGTCTAAAAATGTCGTTGTCTTCGTGAGTTGGTGTGTTTCAGAATACCTGTAAAAAATTTAGTTTGATACTTTTTGGCAAGGTGATGTTCTTGGACAGTGCCAAGGTTAGGTATCTAGCAACTAGGTAGTGGCCAAGTGAGCTGTCTTTTATTTGAAATAAATGTGCACTTTTACTCCCTTATTAATGAAAAAGATCCAGCTTAGAGACAAAAATCAGGATAAAGGAAAATTTAGTGCCTGAAGTTGTTAATTAATTATAGCACTGCAACAGGCTCTACTTGATTAACTTTATACTTCTTAGATTGTACAAGAGGGTGGGCACTCATTGTAACTATACAGTCATCTAAGCAATAGATTGGACCAGGCATGAAAATTAGCAAACAATATAAAATAAGGTGCACAAGTGTAAGTAAGCTTGGTATCCTTAGTATTTTTGAAATAGCATCCTCGTATTTGTTAAGAAGAATAAGACTGCTGCCTCCACCGAACTGGTCATATGCTTGCGGGGATCTGGGGGTTGGAAATTAGGGCTTGAGGCTTAAGATCTCCCACAAAAGTTCTTGCTTGAATGTTTTAGTGGTGCCATTTGTAAATCATTATTGCATTCTTATGTTGCATGTGTAAATCATTATGATACTGGATTTTGAACTTGAACTCCTCTGAATTGCATCATAAGTAACTATATTGGGCTTGTTTCCACCTATTAATATTCATTTTATTTTTTTCCCTCCTTAAGGTGCCAATGTTTGAGAAAATGGATGAACAACTGTTGGATGCTCTGTGTGACCGTCTCAAACCAGTGCTCTATACAGAGGACAGCTATATTGTGCGAGAAGGCGATCCAGTTGACGAAATGTTGTTTGTAATGCGAGGGAAACTATTGACTGTGACCACAAATGGAGGTCGCACAGGCTTTTTTAACTCGGATTATTTAAAAGCTGGAGACTTCTGTGGAGAGGAGCTACTTACATGGGCTCTGGATCCCCATTCCTCGTCTAACCTCCCAATCTCTACTAGAACTGTTCAAGCTCTATCAGAAGTTGAAGCATTTGCTCTTATGGCTGATGATTTGAAGTTTGTTGCATCCCAATTTCGGCGGCTCCATAGCAAGCAGCTCCGTCATACATTTAGGTTCTACTCACAGCAGTGGAGGACTTGGGCTGCTTGCTTTATACAGGCTGCCTGGCGTCGGTACCGTAGGAAGAAGCTGGAAGAATCACTACGTGAGGAGGAAGATCGGTTACAAAATGCATTGGCCCAAGGTGATGGAAGCTCACCAAGTTTAGGTGCCACCATCTATGCATCACGATTTGCTGCTAATGCACTTCGTGCTTTACGGCGCAATAGCACGAAAAAAGCAAGGATCCCAGATAGAGTGCCTGCAATAATGCTGCAGAAGCCATCAGAACCTGATTTTACTGCTGAAGATAAATAGATAACGTGTAATTTATTTTCTTGTAGTGTTAAAACATGAAAACGTAATTATATAGTTCTTTTTTTGTTCATCTCACCGTCTTTTGGTCTTGTGAATATTACTATTGTTTATGATTCTTTATAAGAGTAGATGTTTTAAAATAGGTTTGAGAATCAACTCGTGTATAGGTTCGAACCTGATATGGTAATAACTTCTGTTACGAAGGACATGCTTACAGAAGGGCATAATCAAATCTAGTTGGCGCGAGTGAACAACCCAGGTGTGGTGTTGATGGGTTGATCGAGATTGGTCTTCACTCTCTCCTGATTGAATAACATGGTTGGAAATACAGCTGAACAATCTTGGCTAACCACCTGAACAAAACTGGCTAACATGGTTGAAAATGTGATTAAAACCGATCACCCGGTGATTGAATGCATCTATAATGGGCGACGGGTCTCGTATCCTATTCATTAGCATATCAAATATATTATATTTCTAAATAAATAATAAATTTAAAAAATTTATATAATCCCATGCTTGGCACGTGTCATAAACTAATATAAATAAATTTATATCATGACATGTACATGAGCGTAAAAATAAAAATAAAAATAGTCAGGTACTAATACATAGAAAGTTTTATGTCTAATAACAATTATAATATACTTCTAATAAATAAAAAAAACATATAAATATATATATTACACAATCAAAGAGAGAAATCATTACAAATTATAATCGAGACAATACGGCAAAGGTTAAGTGTTGTAAGTACATCACTCTTTCAATACTATTGGTCTCTTATTGTGTAGTACCTATAAAGGGAGCGCAACTTAACCAGTCTGCGAGATATATAATACCGCATCAATCTACTTTGAGCAGTACTTGTCAAGGACAGAATGTGATTCTGTAGTTAGTTCCAGTAGAGCAAGTGAAGGTGCTAGTTTGATCATGGTAAGCGTAGCCATAAGCCTGTGGACACTTTTCTTTGAAGTATATGGCCGACTTTGATGGTTGGCATGTGCCTGGAGTGCTAAATGCACCAGTGCAACAATCTTCTGGTCTATTTAAGGCCGCACAATCGCTAAGGCATCCCACTGTGTCACTACCACTTGGAACTTTTATTGCCCTATCTGCAGGACAGTCTGCATTGATATCACCGGAGCAGCTGGCGGTGAAACATGCTTGGTTTTCAGGTGCTAGACTAACACGCAAGTTAAAACCATCAACATTACTGATGTCGTAGGTATCCAGTCCACCGTTGTCGTTTAATGTAAATTCAGCTAGTGTTGCTGGTGGAACACCGGTGGCTCCACTGCAGGCTCCCCCACCATGGCCACACTCTCCTGTACGGCAAGTGGCAGTGCAGTATGTTCTAGCCCATATTCTTCCGGAAGTTTTTGCTGTTGATGGAATGTCGATAGTATCTGATGCCTGTGAAGCTAGTTCGAACCCTGTTTTTGAGGGCGGTGATTCCTTATTGCTGAATGCAGCTGGCCAGATTGTCATGGGACAGTTGTTTGTGATTGTGAATGTTGCCGATTCACCACCTGAAATGCACAGTTTGAAGTTTGGTTTATTTGCCGAAAGATTATTAGTTAGGTAACTTAAATACTCCCCATCCCCAATAACTATTGTATAAACTTTAATTAATGTTTTGAAAATGATGGAATACTCCTAATTAGTGTCCTGAAAACGTGAATTCAATCAAATTATATACTCTCTCCATCTCAAATTAGATGACCCCGTTGACTTTGGACACACCGTATAGCTATATGACTTATTTTTAAAATTTTATTTTTGTAAATAAAAATTAAAATATAAATTTTTTATTTACAAAAGAAAAAATAAAAAAATAGATTTCGGAAGTAGACAGTCAATGCACCTAAAATTACGTGCCCAAAACGGGATCATCTAATTTGGGATGGAGGTAGTATAAGTTAAGCCTTGGAAGTTGGAAGTAGAAATTAGAGGGATGGATTTGAAAAACCACCATTAAATTTGTTTTGAAAGTATAAATGAACATGTAAATAGAGATAAAATTTATTTTAAAAATGGATATGTAGAAGAGGAGGGAGTACATGAGCTAACGGTAACTTGCTAAAAAAAGAAGGAAAAAAACAAGCAGCTGGCGTCACTTGATAAGACAATAAAAAGTACACGCAGCTGCATATACTACTATACCTTAAGTATAATTAGCTATAGAAAATGTTAATTGATCGAATATTATATGCAAGATCTTACCAATTAACAGAAGTACAGCGAATGGAACCGCGAAGAGAATTTGCCGTGCCATGTATTCAGGCGCATGTACGTAAATGTGTTTACAGAAATACAATGACGAATGTGGATTGGTAAGAGGGTACGAAGTAGGGCTTATATAGCCCTTAAATTGTTGTTCTCTCCAACAAATTCTAGTGGTTCTGAAATGGTGTGTATTCTGTTGATAATTTCATAATATCTTCAATCAAATTTAACTAGTGGTTCAAATTATAATTGTAGGGTTAATACATATATTTCGAGTCGGCAATTATATAATATCTACAGTTCTAGTGGTTCTGCAATTGAAGCTGGACCGCGGGGACCATTAGAGTCCGGACTCCGGTCACATGTGCAATCAGCAGGTCGGTAGTCAATGACATCACCAGTGCTACGTACAATATGATCTGGACAAAATGTGAGAGAATATTAAATGAAATTAATTTTCAAAATATATTGTGATAAAAAATGTGCGATTTCGATGGCTAATGGGGGCCAACTGATGATATGTAGGTTAGAGTACTTTTCTTATTCAAAAACTGCTTTTCGTTTATGCCAGCTATATGAAATAGTACGTTCACTGCATGATAAAATTTTATTAACTTATCTCATAACCTCCGCTTACCAGATTATTTGTTATGTTTCTATTTTTTATGTGACCCAGTTTACCGAAATTAAAGAGTCGCATTGATATAATTTAATAAAACAGTAATTTAGGTGAGGAAAAAAATTATAGATGAGAATTTTGAGGATAATTATCATAAACTTTTCCAAAAATGCGCAAGTGTTGTTTTGTAAATATTTTATGTTTTCAATATTGTTTATTCAGCAATAGAATGATAACGTTCTCGATAATCTCACGTCTAAAATATACAACAATTTAAAGTATGTTACGTATATTCTTTGATAATATAATTTTGAATTTTTTTCTCAACTATTTCACATTTATGAATTTTAATTAGAATCAAATGGGTCAATTTAATTAACGGTATAAGATAGAGCAAGTAGTTTAAAATAAGAGAAAGTAGTTTATTAATTTGAGAAGTAAGAGTCGTATTTATCACAAGGACAGTAAATAAGATACTCATAATCTCTATCCGTGGGGTAAAAAAGCTCTATTTTTCACGATTTTAAGGTGGAGTTTTCATTAGTTTAGCACGGGGTCACTTTTAGTTCTTATTTTGAAAGTATTATATTTCCATTTCTTTTACACGCGTTATTTTAGCTATGGATAATATACCCTTTGTCAAAAATTACGTATGGTGTTTTTCATGTTTGCAAGAACACTCTGTCATTCAATAAAAGAGGAATCACTTCAATACCTTTTATTAATAAGCGAAACCACTTTTCGGTGGAACATCGGTACCAAAAGTACCAAAATTTGGTCACTTTCATATTGATTAGGATTTTATAGTCATTGTTATATTATTATTAAAAGACTTTTATATTGAATAGAATTTTATTATTAAAGACCTCAATATTCATTAGGACAATGAAAGACTTCTGTATTGATCAGAATTTTATTATTAAAAACTTCAATATTGATTAGGACAATGTAATATAAATATTTTATTTAATAACAACAGTCATTATAGAATTATGAAAAAAATTTATATTATTAGGAATTTATACTTATTATTATATATTTTTAGGATTTTATAATTATTATTATACAATTATGAAAAGACTTCTATATTGATTCGGATTTCATTAATAAAAATTTCAATATTGGTTAAGATTATTATACTACTATAAAAAAGACTTCTGTGGTGTTTAGGATTTTGTAATATAACATTTATCCAATTCGCACCGTTGAATCGCTAACAATTTAACTTATGAAACAGTCCTATAAAATTCATATCAAAAATTGGCTATCATCGTATTAGTTTTTATTTAACAATTATTACTATTATAAAAAAACTTCAATATTTGACAGGATTTTGTATTATAACAATTATCTTACTAATAAAAATATGTTACCGATAAAATTATTTGTTTTAATTTTTTAAAACTCAAATAATTTAATATACATAACAACTCTATAAATCTTTTATCATGCTTCAGTGTTCAAATAAATAAGGAGTTCATATTGATATTAATATAATATCCTATCAATAGAATAATAATGTCAGAGAAATTATTCGATCGTTTTAATTTTTAAAACTCATACAATTTAATTTACGAAATAAATTTATAAAACTTCTATCATATTTCAGAAATAAAATAAATAAGATTCAATATTGATACCAAAGTACCAAAAAAATTGGTCATATATTTTTTAATAAAAATAATTATTATCATTCAATGTTTTTCAGAAGATTGCGATAAAGACGAATAAGACGATGGTAACACTGACTTGATGGAAACTTAAAAATAAGATCCATGTTGCAACATATAATAAAAGAACCAAAACTCTAGACATACGTCAAAGATTCGTTTTAATTTTTAAAACTCATACACTTTAATTTACGAAACAAATTTATAAAACATCTATCGTATTTCATAATTAAAATAAACAAGATTCAATACTGATACCAAAGTACCAAAAAATTTGATCATATACTTTTTAATAATTATTATTATTTTCATTCAATGTTTTTCAGAAGATTGCGATAAAGACGAATAAGGCGGTGGTAACACTGACTTGACAAATGGAAACTTAAAAAAACGAAGTCATTGTCCATATTGCAACATATAATAAAAGAACCGAAACTCTGGACATACGTCAAATATTCGTTTTAATTTTTAAAACTCATACACTTTAATTTACGAAACAAATCTATAAAAGTTCTATCATATATCAGAATTAAAATAAACAAGATTCGATGTTGATACCAAAGTACCAAAAAACTTGGTCATTTTTTTTTAATAATAATTATTATTATCATTCAATGTTTTTTAGAAAATTGCGATAAAGACGAATAAGGCGGTGGTAACACTGACTTGACAAATGGAAACTTAAAAAAAATGAAGTCATTGTCCATATGCCACATATAATAAAAGAACTGAAACTCTGGACATACGTCAAATATTCGTTTTAATTTTTAAAACTCATACAATTTAATTTACGAAACAAATCTATACAATTTCAATCATATTTCCGAATTAAAATAAACAAGATTCGATATTGATACCAAAATACCAAAAAACTAGGTCATTTATTTTTTAATAATAATAATTATTATCATTTAGTGTTTTTCAAAAGATTGCGATAAAGACGAATAAGGCGGTGGTGACAACACTGACTAGACAAATAGAAACTCAAAGAAAATGAAGTCATTATCCATATTGCAACATATAATAAAATAACTGAAACTCTAGACATACGTCAAGATATTTGATATCAAATCATTATTCTACTTATGAGTTATATTTTAGAACATATATAATGTTTAGTGATTTATAATATAACCTGCAAATTGTCAGATGTTTACAAATATTGTAGACTAAAAAAATTAAAATTGAAACGAGTAGAGTATTTTTAAATAATTTTGGACAACAATACTCTTATTTTGTGGACTCCATAGAACAGGGACTCATATTATTATGAAATAAATTTAAAGTATGATCAAATTTTAATATATAGAAAGTCTTATATTAAATAACAATAATTTAAATATCATCTAAAAACAATAATTTAAATAGGTATAATAAAAATATAATAATGTAATTAAAAAAGACATTATTCTTCCAATAAATAACAAATTTTAAAATTTTATTTAAACCCGTGCTTGGCACGGGCTATCAACTAGTATTAAAATAAAATACTCTTGCCAAATAGAAACGACACAACACCGATACAATGTTTTTATTTATTATTCAATACTATTTCTCCCTTATTGTAGCCCCTCGAAAGTGGGAGAAACTTATTCAGTATGTAAGAAATACATCATAACATAACATGTCAATTTATATTGACCGTTCAAGGACAGAATGTGATTTTGTAGTTAGGTCCAGTAGGGCAAGTGAAGGTGCTGCTCTTGTCATCATAAGCATAACTATAAGCCTGTGGACACTTCCCTTTGAAGTACTTGGAAGAAGCTGATGGTTTGCATTTCTCCGCATTGTTAAACTCACCGGTGCAGCAATCTTCAGGCTTGTTAGTCACGGCGCAGGCGCTCTTGCAGCCGACGGTTGCGCCGTCTGGACCCTTCACCTCCTGCCCTGCCGGACACCCCTCGTTTATATTCGCGGCGCAGCTTGTGGTTGCGCATGGTGAGTTCTCTGGTGTTATACTAACAGGCAAGTTGAAGCCATCAACGTTGCTAACGTCGTAGAAATCTTTTCCACCGTCTCCGTTTAATGTGAATTCGACTAGGGTTACTGGCGGAGCGCCCCCAGCACCACTGCATGGGCCGGTGCCCTTGCCGCACTCTCCTGTTAGGCAAGTGGCGGCGCAGAATGTTCGGGCCCAGATTCTTCCGGACCAGGGAGCTGGAATGTCGATGGGCTTTGAGGCTTTGGAAGCGAGTTCGAAGCCTGTGGTTGATGGCTGTGATCCAGTTCCGGTTAGGGCAGCTGGCCAGATTGTGTTCGGGCAGTTGTTTACGATTGTGAATTTTGCGGCCTCACCACCTGCAAATCGTGCAATGTTAAGATCAGTAAAATATATAATAATTTCTGATATATTTAACTGAATTTGAGAACAAATATAAGATATGAATTTATGAGAATGAAGATCGAATTAATCTTACCAACCAATAGAAGGGCAGCAAATGAAAAAGCGAGAAGAGTTTGCAGTGCCATACTGAAATATATACTGAGAGCTGATAATACGATGAATGTTGTGGTATGAGCAAATAGCAGAGGCCTGAGGGGGTTTATATAGGCCTAAAATCTGAAGACGTGCGAAATGAAGTAACCATTTTTATTGGTCGCTTGAAATTTCAGAGCTTACTAGATTGCTGCAATGAATCACACTTGGCTGGCTAAGACCATATAGATAGGGCGGGGTAATTACTTGTCTATACAATTTTCCACATAACAACTAATTTTAGCTAGCCACGGAAGTTCAAAAAGTCTTGGCAGCCGGCCTTATTATCGGCTTATACCATTCCCAGATATATATATGCGTTGTTCGTTCGATAGTTAATCAGACTATTACGTACGTAGCATCGAGAACCATGTATTCTCTTGACTTGTTATTCGATCATATTGAGTAGGAGCTAAGTAATCTAACTATATTAATTTGATTACCTGCATTTCCTTTTTTTGTGTTTCACTATTCTATGTAGGGCTGTCAAAAAAATCCGAAAAATCCGATATCCGTCCGAAAAATCCGCATTCGTATCCGAGATAAAGCGGATATTATCCGTATCCGACACAAAGCGGATATTATCCGCATCCGAATCCGACAATTCCGGATACGGATACGGATA
This sequence comes from Daucus carota subsp. sativus, assembly GCF_001625215.2. Taxonomy (NCBI): domain Eukaryota; kingdom Viridiplantae; phylum Streptophyta; class Magnoliopsida; order Apiales; family Apiaceae; genus Daucus; species Daucus carota. The sequence goes on along the minus strand of NC_030386.2, from coordinate 36,697,979 downwards.
TAGGCATATTCGTATCCGATAATATCCGAATCCGAAATTAAATATATATGATATTAAATATTATATATTATTATTATTATTCAATAACTATATAATGTGTGTATTTATATATGTATACATAAAATAATATATTTATATAAATTTTGTATAATTTTAAAATATTATAGACATATATCATAATTTTATTTGAGTTTAATATTTTAAAGATAACAAATTTATATTAATAGATAAATAAGAATCAATTTTTGAATTAATATAAACCTTCTTTAATGATTTTAATTTTTTTAATCAGTTTTTAAAAATTAATTTTTAATTTTTACTATTTTTTTATGATTTTTAGAAATTTTAATAGAAAAATAAAATTTCTGGTTAAAAATCAGATTCGGATCCGGATATTATCCGAATCCGGATAGTATCCGTCGGATCCGGATTCGGATATTATCCTTTAAAAAATTTCGGATTCAGATCCGGATACGGATATGGATTTTCGGATCCGGATCCGGATTCGGATACAGGCAGATCCGTATCCGAATTATCCGTTTCACAGCCCTAATTCTATGCACAGCCGCTTCTTGAATTGGTTTGATGCATGCACTGTTATAGTTCACATTGAGATGTATCACTATATATGATATATAGAATTTTAATCAATTGATGCATGAATTTGGTTCGAGCAATTACAGTCTCATATATAAGTTACCCATCATTTACATTTTCACACATCAAAGTTCGGATCAGGGCCGGTTTTGAGCAAGTGCACCAAGTGCAACAGCACAGGGCCCATAGAAATTTAGGGCCCCCAATTTATGAATACTTCTTTTTATCTTTTAGTATACTCATGATAAATTAATCTCTTTAATTTTTATCATTATTTTATTTAAACACTAATTAGTACACTGTACAAGCAGTAAATCCTACACGGCCACACACATATTTAAGTTTAACTACCCAAAAAAAAAACAATTTTTCAATTGTAGTAGTACAATTTTGTTTATGATATTTTGTTATTTTAAATATATTAAAATTTTGTTTTTTTATTTGGAAGGCCTCATTCTTAACGTTAGCACAGGGCCTCAAAAAAGTCTCGGACGGCCCTGGTTCGGATGTATTACGCACTGCCGGTTATAAATTAGACTTCTATGAAATATATAATGACGAGACTATGAATCTGGACTTTTGGTCGTTAGGCGACGAAAGCAGACCTGAGACTAGTTTTCAAGAAAATGACTGCTACGACTATGTTAATGACGATTATGTTTCACATTGCACCGGTTTTTCTTGCAAATTTGAATATACAGCAGTTGTTTAGAATAATACTTTTGTGAATAAACTAAGTGTCAATTGAGAAAATTCGCTAAAATTATATACGGACTTTCGATTCAAAAATAATCAATATTGGTTCTATAGGTACGTACTATAAAACGTAATAAACACATTATCTAACTAATATTAAAAAAATATTAACATTATTATATGTAACATGTTAACACTTTCACGTCAAAATATTATTTATAAATTAAAGAATGTACTTTATATTTACAATAAATTGTCAAAAATATTACATAGTAATAAAGATCAAAAGAGTCATAAGTCATAATTTTAAACTAAGCCAAGCAACGCATAGCAATCGAAAGCTCCGCTGAAAACATGAATGAAGGTCACCAAATGTTAATTTTTAGCTATCTGATGAATGAAGAACATCGGAGTTTATCTAAAGATTAAAGTTAATCGGAATTTATTTGATGATTTATGATTTTCGGAGTATGACGATCTATCATCTTCAACGATCATGTGTTTAGGTAATTATACTCCTCTAGGGCTCAAATGTGGAGAAAGTCTTCCCATGATTAATTCGAATATGGTCGCATGCATCGATTCTATATTCTGGTGGGCTATCTGGAAGTTCTTTGGGCTTTATGGCTACACCCTTGCTATCTTGGGCTCCGGATCATTTGGGTAAAAATCCTGGTTCCCTTCTTTTCAAGAACTACTTATATTGATCCTTATAGGTAAGCCAAAAGTCGTTAATATTGATTCCAACATTAAAACTCAATTTTAATCTTGTGTTTACACGACACAATATAGTTATTGCATCGAAAATGGAGAGATGTTTTTTTCATAGAGAAAAGAAATTTCTCTGAACTAGGGAGATATCTCCAAAATGTGTAACAAAATCCCCAAACGTAAGTACTTGTTATTAACAATTGTAGCTGGTCATGACCTGAATATTAGTGATAAATCAATAATAATAGCATATATAATCCATATATAGCTCAAAAGTGAGTTAACAAATTTTATAATAGGGAACATATGTCTTTTTTACAAGCTGGTATATATACTTAATTGATACTTTATTCTTTTTACAAACAATAATTTTGGCGGGAAAACAACATACTATAATAGATTGCACGAAGAATTATAAATATGTTAGAAAGATATATGCCACACAACTTAAAAAAGGAGAACAATTATTAAAAAAAAAAAAAGGACGAATGAGTTGATATTAATATTTAAATCTTTTCTACTCGGAAATGATCATCTATAGAAATTTCTGATGGTGGGGAGAAAAACAAAAATACAAAATATTACTAATTTTTAGGCAAATGCATGCATGTAATGGAGACAATACAGCAAAAGGTACAATGTTTATTCATCTCACTTATTCAATATTATAGCACTCTTACATTTGCATTACCCCTAGAAAAGGGAGAGCACCTTATCTAGTGTGTGAGAAATAGATAACATAACATGTCAATTTATATTGACCTTTTAATTAAGGACAGAATGTGATTTGGTAGTTAGTTCCAGTAGGGCAAGTGAAGGTGCTAGTCTTGTCATCATAAGCATAACTATAAGCCTGTGGGCACTTCCCTTCGAAGTACAACGAAGAAGCTGAAGGCTTGCATGTATCTGGACTATTAAATTCACCGGTGCAACAATCTTCCGGTTTGTTGAAGGCGGCGCAAGCACTCTTGCAGCCGACTGTAGCACCATCTGGACCTCTCACCTCCTGTCCAGCTGGACACCCGTCGTTTATATTCGCGGCGCAGCTTGTTGTTGGACATGCTGAGTTTTCGGGCACTACACTAACAGGCAAGTTGAAACCATCAACGTTGCTGACGTCGTAGAAATCCTTTCCATCGTCGCCGTTTAATGTGAATTCGATTAGGGTTACTGGTGGAGCGCCGCCAGCGCCATTGCATGGTCCCGCGCCTTGACCACACTCTCCGGTAAGGCAAGTGGCAGTGCAGAATGTTCTAGCCCAGATTCTTCCGGACCATGGAGCTGGAATGTTGATAGTGTTTGTGGCTTGTGAAGCGAGTTCGAACCCTGTGGTTGATGGCTGTGATCCAGAACCAGTTAGTGCAGCTGGCCAGATTGTGTTTGGGCAATTGTTTCTGATTGTGAATATCGCTGACTCGCCACCTGAAAAGAGTACAATATTAATTAAAATCAATCAGATTATCAATATATCAGGGTCGAACCCGGAACCTGAGACGAGAGAGGATAAACTCTTCACAAGAGCTAGCTCAAATTTAGCTACTAAAAAGATTAGTTTGTTCCTCATTATAAGCCAAGTGCAACTAATTAAAACCCTATAATGAAAAATGTTTAAGAATGCCGAATCTTACCAACTAACAGAAGGGCAGCAAAATAAAAAGCGAAGAGAGTCTGCAATTCCATCTTGTATATATGTAGGTGATGATATATTTAGAAATGAGATGAACAATGATATGGTATAAGATAGGGCATAGGAGGGTTTATATAGGCCCAAAATGTAGAGACGTGCAGAATGATGAAACCATTTTATTGGCTGCTGCAAACTTGAGACCTTAGTTGCTGCAATCCTCGCAGTTGAGACCAGCAGGGCGGGATCACCAGTCTCTATACAATTTTCAACTAACAAATTCTAGCCACGGAACTTGAAACAGTCTAGGCAGCCCTCATCTATCGACCTAGTTATACTATTCTTCCATATACCTCGTACGTTAAGAAATAGAGAACAACATATGACTTGATTTTCGATCATATATATTTAGCAAGAGCAAAGTGATGTTTGTCAACGAATTATGCAAATATGTGGATGTAAGATTAAATGGATCCAAGTTATGATCAGCCTTTCAGTTACTTCATTTTATTTTCGACGTTTAGACTCTAGCTTCGTAAGACGAACCACGCATGCATTGCGGTTGCATATAAAATAGACCTTCTAACAAATTTATATTTATTATAAATTAGAACTTGCTTAGTTTTTCTGTTGAGGGCAAATAATACATGGTTTAACTGAAGTTATTATTTCTCCATAACGCGCGTCTACAAATCGAAAAGTTAATTATACAGAAAGTCATGCTTAACTTTATTAATTCGCAACTAAAGAGTAGATTTAGTATAATTCTTCTATAAATTATACATAATTAGTATTCAAATATAATTACTGTAGCTTCCAAATGAAATTTAAATTAAATTTAGTCATCAAAATATGTCATTTATTCGAAGTCATTATTTTTTAAAAAAAATGGAAAATTATCCATTCAGGCCATAACAAGTTAAAAGAAAATTTATTACACCGTGTTTATCTTAAAAATCTATTTTTACAAATATTTATGTTTGTACCTTTTTCCCCGCGTGCCATGTAGAGTCGTGCATTTGCAATTTAAATAGTTGTATAGTACTGAACGCAACACCTTACATGTAGGACCAGTGCCAGCTTACTACTATGAAAGGTGCTCGATCTAGGGTTCTTACAACCTTAATTTCCCTTTTTCACATTCCATTCCCATGCGTGCAACAATTTTCCACATTATATTCCTTTGCACTACGTCACGTTGTCTTTTGCTGGGAAGGGTAGTGTTAGGCATTCAACTCGATTATTTTTAATCATATAATTAAAATGATAAATAATTAATTATTTTTTATTTGTGAACGTATATAAATGTGATGTAGTATTATTACTAGAAATTCAGAAGTTATCTGGCATGACAGAAGGTGATATATAATTATTTTCATTTGTGAACGTGTATATATAAAAAAATATGATATCTAGTTTTATTATTAAAATTATTATTATTTATAATTTTCATATTTTAATATTTAGAAACTCTTTGAAGAAATTTGGAAGATATGTGATAGCACATAAATTTTTTAAAATACCTAGAATCACATATCAATGATAAATAAATAACATATTTTACTAGTCATGTGAATCTCTTATAAAATGACATATTTCACTCGAGTCACGCGCAACTCTTATAAAAATATTTAACCAACAAAAATAAAATTCTTACAAATAAGAAGACAAGGAAAGAGGCATAGGTATAAAATATTGTGGAGACAATCAGTAAAGGTAAAACAGTGTACATCACTTATTCAATGTTATTGCTCTCTTATTGTAGTACCTAGAAATTAAGTGGGAGCAATTTATTTAGTTTGCGCTTGACATATCAACTTAAATTCAGTAGTTTTCACGGACAGAATGTGATTTGGTAGTTAGTTCCGGTAGCGCAAGTGAAGGTGCTACTCTGATCATGGAAAGCATAGCCATAAGCCTGTGGACACTTTTCTTTAAAGTAATTTGCCGACCTTGATGGCTGGCATGTTTGTGTAGTATTAAACGCACCAGTGCAACAATCTTCTGGTCTATTTAAGGCCGCACAATCGCTAAGGCATCCCACTGTTTCACTACCAGATTTTCTCGCCAGATCTGCAGGACAGTCTGCGTTTATATCACCCAGGCAGCTGGTTGTCACACATGCCGAGTTATCAGGTGCTAGAGTAACACGCAAGTTAGAACCATCAACATTACTGATGTCGTAGGTGTCCAGTCCACCGTTGTCGTTTAATGTGAATTCAACTAGGGTTGCTGGTGGAACACCGGTAGCTCCACTGCAGGGTCCGCCTCCTTGTCCGCACTCTCCGGTAAGGCAAGTGGCTGTGCAGTAAGTTCTAGCCCATATTCTTCCCGAAGTTTTTGCTGGAGATGGAACGTCGATAGTATTCGATGCCTGTGAAGCTAGTTCGAACCCTGTTGTTGATGGCTGTGATCCCTCCCCGGTGAATGCAGCTGGCCAGATTGTCATGGGACAGTTGTTTTTGATTGTGAATGTTGCCGATTCACCGCCTGAAAGTGTGCCCAGTTTCAAGTTTGGTTTATTTGCCGAAAGCTAACGCTAACTTGCTAAAAATAAATATATTCGTGGACAAAAATATAAACGCGAAAACTTACCGATCAACAGAAGTGCAGCGAATGAAAGAGCCAAGAGAGTCTGCCCTGCCATATTGAACTATTGTATAACTATGTATAACTTATAAGGAAACTAATGGACTATGTATGAGGGGGGCAGGCGAACGGGATATATATAGGCCTAAATTTGCTGATATCGATCTCGGTCCATTTTTAGTGGTTCTGAAATAAAATTTAAGTTGATATTTTGATTAATAATATCTACCGGTTCTCGTGGTTCTGTGAATTTGCAGCTGGATGGCCACGATCACAGAACAATATTTTCTACACAGACGAGCAAAAAGTCTGGGCAGCTGGTCAGCAAGCGACATCACCAGGACTAATTAAGTACATAATGACCAGAATTATATACTTTCTTTTGCTTTTAAAATTGAATCAGAAATATTACTTCCTTCGTTGTGTAGTGTAATCTACATTGGATATAATAAATTCAAAAGTTATTATAACTTGGGGTTATGCAGTTTAATTCAAAATTACACCCAACTTGTGGTGTAAGCCAATGCATATATAATCGTAAGGTCATATATACTGCGGTGCAGTTTAAAGACGAGAAGGGTTCGTTCATTCTTCATCTTATTATATTAAACTATTCATAATTTTGATTAATTTATATAAAATTTTATATTTCAGAATTTTTTTAAAATCTTAACAATCAAAAATTCCATTTTAGATGTGTTAAATCGTCATGAATAATTTTGATTATTCTATTGTATAATCATATTGTTTTATATTAATTTTCAATGATTTATATAGAATTTGATTTTAATATAGAATATTATGTATGATGATATAAATTTATATAAAATTTAACAACTCAAATTTAAACATAAATTTGATTTTAAAATTATATTCACAATATAATTTATTACAAAAATCTGATTTAATGTTGGGATATCTTAAGATTATCAATAATTTTGAGAAAAGTTATATAAATTTATTTTTAATTTATTAATAAAAAGGTTATATTTAAAATAATAAATACATGCAACTAACCTTATATTTACGGTCAAACCTTAACATAAGAAACTTTCTTTGTCACTTACTCCCTCCGTCCCTCCCAATTCTTATCATTTGGGTTGGGCACGGAGGTTAAGAAATATGTATAAAGTAGTGGAAAAGAGAAAGAAAAGTGGGTGAAGTGGTGAGACCCATTGATTTTTAATGTATAAAAAGAAGATAGTGGAATAATAGTAGTGTGAAAAGGAAAGAAAAGTGAAGAAGTGGTGGGATCCATTGACTATTTTGGGTAAGTTTTGAAATGTAAAGAATTGGATGGGACACCCAAAAAAGAAAGTGTAAAGAAATGGAAGGGACGGAGGGAGTACCAGCTAGTGGTTTTCAAATTGGCAATCAAATAATCGAATATATTCAACACAGCACGTTGCAATAGCTTATTACGACGGTTAGAGCATCTCCAACCATCTAAAGCCCTTGGCTAAAAAGTGAGTTGGCTTACTTAAAATAAAAAAATTTAGCCAACAGCTCCAAAAACTCAACTCCAACCATGCTCACCTATTGTCTATATATTTAGCCAACCTCCTATGGATGGCTAAATTTGTCGAACCTCTACAGGTCTGTAAGAAAATCTGTAGGAAGATTGTACATCATTTATTACCATATTGAACTGATATATTCTATTTTAACAATTTAAAATATTAATAACATACTATTTTTAAATTATAGCCAACCAATATAGCCAGTACCATTGAAGCAAAATGTCTTGCAGGTTCAGCAAATTTTACATAATGTCTTACAGGTCTAATTTAGCCAACGATTATAGCCAACGCCGTTGGAGATGCTCTTACTAGCTTTACGGTTTGTATATCCAGTGTTTATAGCCTTAATTTTTCGTGTTGATCCATGCGGGCACCAATTTTCCACATTATATTTGTTTGCTACTTCGCATTACGTAACGCAGTTGTCGTCTTTGTTTAAAAATATAATAATGAAATGTCGTATATTTATGATTCGATTATTCCTATTTTTAGTTATTCCTTCTAGTTGTAATTGTTTTTTTTTTTGACAGATTCTAATTGTAATTGTTGAATTTTTCAACTCACGAGAATGTTATAAAAAACTAAAATTCGATTTTCATTAGGTATATATGCTAAACTAACTTTTACAATATTAGTTTTTAATATATAAATCAATATAAAATTATAAAAATTATATTTATTTTATTTTAAAATTATTTGAAAACCCATAAAACATATAATAATTAAAAACTTTTAAAATAAAATACTTAAATTGAAACCCATATATTGCACTTATATTTTTTAACATCTTTGTCTTAAATATCTATTGTACAGATATTTTGTTTACTATCATACCTTTTCTTCACGTGTCTTTGCGCATATGGAATATATATAGTTGAATATACTGAACGCACATGTAAGTTCCATGGAAGACCGCTGGAAGTAATAGTCTACAGATTTGCTTTAGGGTATTTCCTGTTAGAATTCCATTTCCATGCGGGCAATATTATTTCCACATTATATTTGTTTGTTTCCTCGCATTACGTAACCTAATTGTTATTAAGGATGCCAGAAAAAACCGATTCGAATGGATACCCGACCGTTTCGGTCCGAATGGATCTTACCGAACCCGATATTTTGGATTTGGATTTGGATTTTGATTTGATTTTTAGACCCGAACGAGTTTGGATTTGGATTTGGATACTAGGTATTCCGTATCGAAACCCGACCCGAAATCCGAATCCGATCCAAACCCGAAACCCGAAAAAAAATCCAAATATATATATATGTATATGTATATGTATACTAATATATTTTTTTTCAATTTTAAATCTACTAAATTTTGTTTATATATATATATATATATATATATATATATATACACACATAGGTAGAGTGTGAATGTGTATATTCTTGGGTTATAGTGACTTTTTTTGTTTAACTAATGAATTACTTTAAAATTTCATACTCCATATAGTGAAGATTTGTGTTTAGAAATTATTAAATATGTTTCAACATTTTATTAATGTGTAATACTTTATTATTAAAGTAGTTTAGTTTTAAATATAATGAAATTTAAAGGCGAAAAAATCAAAAATAATATTTTTACAATACTATATAAATTTCGGAATTCAGGTTTTGGATAAACCCGAACAAACCCGAACCCGATCCGAAACCCGTGGATTTGGATTTGGATTTGATATCTGAAACCCGATTGGATTTGGATTTTAAAAATAATTTGGATTTGGATTTGGATATCTCAAATATCCGAACCGATCCAACTTGTTGCTATCCCTAATTGTTATCTTGGTTGAAAAACCTCGAAACGTTCCAAACTCCGCGTTATGAGTTAGGTAAAGTCTTGTTCGACAGTGAACCTTATAATCAAGTACTCCTCATCGATCTGCAATCTGCATTGTATGATTGTGCTGTAATTATTAAAATTATATCTATTTATTTTATATCTTTAAAATTAATTGTGAACGATAAAATTTAATATATATTTTGTCAGAATCAAAACTTTTTTGATCGTTGAACTTATTCATCACCTTGTGGTCGTGTAAAATTGGTCACATCTTTTCAATATTAAACTATTACTGTAACATCTCACGTGACAAAGAGCGTTTTTGATAGTATTTTTGGGTTGGTTGTTGGATCCGATATACATAATTGCAATATCTTTCTGTACATGAGCAGCTGGATCCATTGAAGATGGGCTCTCCACAGTAAACGCATACCATCGAGCGGAGGATATAGTGGGTGTTTGTCTGGACTTTTAAGTTGGAAGCACTTATTCGTACCGTTTGTGTAAAAAGTCGAGAAGCACTTAAAAAAAGCTACGATTCCTAGCTTTTGTTTCATGACTTCTACTTTTTTGCCAAACACTTTAATCACTTATAAGTCTTAACTAACTTCTAACTTTTATTTCACTTTTTTATTTTAAGCAAGAAGCACTTATTTTAAGCTCAGCCAAACGGCCCCATAATCTATTGAATTACCTGTTATACAAGGCATCATTTTTTTTTTTTGATAATTATACAAGGCATCATTGATTTGAATCTGAAACCAATTTTAACAGAAAATGCTCCTGATATAATCTATTGAATTATCTGTTATACAAGGTATCATTGATCTGAATCTGAAAGCATTTTCTACTCCTGACTCGAGTCGAACTGAATTTATAAAATGAGAATATTATCATAGTAATACTTTAAAATGTTAAGAATTCTAGTTTCCTATATTAAATTGTTTATCCATCATTTATTTGAATTTCATGAATGAAATATTAATTTTTTCTAATTTTAATCTTCTATTTTATATTTTATTCTAAAATTTAATATTCTAAAATTAATATAATATATTGATAAGAAATACAGTATAGGTAGAAGTATGTTCAAGCTGTACTGTCCTGCAATATCAAAAACATGTTGATTTCAAAATTATGAAATATGACTTAATATGATAAGTCAGGAGTTTAAAATAAAATTATGATATATATATATATATATATTAATTTCTCACAAAAAACTTAATTCAAAAACTATTGAGATTTATTAAATATATTCAAAATGATTGTTAAGATCAATCGGTTTATTGATATAATATTAGTAATTAAATAAAAAAATAATAGTATTTCATTTGTTCCCCTCAGTTCTTTATATTTGAGGACAGATTTTAAGACTCCTAAAAAGTATAATTTTATTAATTATTTTATTTTTTCTTCTAAATAAAAGTTTATGTTTAAACTTTATACAAAAATCTTAGAATACAAATTATGAAACTATAGTTATCTACTCCCTCCGTCCCAACCATTTGTATACAAATGGTTGGGACACGGAGACCAAGAAATTGTGTAAGAAATAAGTAAAGTTAAATGAAAAGTGGGTATAGTGGTGGGACCCATTTATATTTAATAATAGATTTGAGATAGTAGAGGAAAGTACTGGGTGTAATAGTGTTTATATTATTATTAAATAGAGATAGTGGAAGAATGTAGTTGGTGTATTGATGTTTTATATTATAAAAATTTACTATTTTGAAATGTATACAATTGGTGGGATGTCCCAAAAAAGAAACTGTATACAATTCATTGGGACGGAGGGAGTACATCTTAAAATATGTATTAAACATTGAAAATACCTGCAAAAAAACCAGAGTGACGGAGGAAATAATAAATAAAAAATATTTTAAAATATTATACCAAAATATGCTATAAAATATAAGGATCTTAAAATTAATAAATTTTGATTATTCTATCTTAGAAATTTAGAATGATTGGGTGATAATCTAGAATAAACTCTTCCTATTGCACGAAGGTACAATTGCCAACAAGAGTGCAATTCGGTCTTCATTCATCAATTTCTTAAACCAACACGTCGGAAACCAATCCAAACCAAACCATCTACGGACGTCCGGCGCGATTTAAAATTCGGTGTCTAACTTACGGTTATACTTGTACTTAAATTTTATAAAATTTAGCTCAGAGAGTTTATAATCCATCGATTAAGATCCTGGGGTTCGATCCTGACTCACCCCGAAATTATCTTAGAACATATACTCTCGATTATATTAATTTTAATTCTTCGCTTTCATATCTTTCTGATGACGTAAAATTCACTTTCATATCTTCACGATATTGTTACACGAAAATCTAAGGTATCTATTTTATTTTATCAAGGAATCACCTATCTTTTTTTACAAATTTGATGAGGCGGAACCTTAGATTTTGGTCATAAAAGAAAGTTACCATATCTATAAGTAAATTAATTAACTTATAACTGATTATATTATTAAATATTATTTATTTATTATATAAAACATTTAAACAGTCCGATTAATTGATTACTCATCAATTATTTCTTACAAATTCTCTAGCCAAACTATTTGAGTCTATATGATCCGGATCATAATCGTTAATAACTGGAAAAAATAATGTCGTTTGCAGGAGGCTCTCTCTTGGCTCAAAGATATGCTACCAAACCCAAGTCCCAACCCTAGTTGAAACCGACTCGCTGCAAGTTGTGAAAGCGCTGCAGAACAACACCCATTACCAGCTTCAAGTAAGAAGTGTCTTAGATGCTTTGAATTATGCATAGTTGATATATAGGAGAGATATAATTAGATTAGTACTTCATGTTAAGAAAACTAGCTAACGAGGTTGTCCACCTAATGGCTAGGGACCAGGGTCCCATGCTTGCTTAACAGCTATGATGATTTCTAGTCGGAATAATTTGGAGGAGACACTCTTGGCGGATTCCCTGAAAACCTTTTTATTTAAACAAAAATGCATGTTAAAGAATTTTCCGGGATTGATTCGGTCCGCTGCTAAACCATAGGCATATATTATTTTCGTTTTAAAATGACAATCTTGAGTTTTCATATGTAATTTGAGATGTAAAAAATATTTTGATATATTAGTTTTAATTTTTTAATTGAAAATATAGATCTTAAACGTTTTATTTATGTACGGTTTTTTCTATAGTTCGACACACAGTTTAATACTTTTATAACTTATTATTATTTTTTTTTGATAAACTTTATAATAACAAATTCTGACTTTATAACAAATTACTTTATAACTTATTATTAATAACTAATTCTGAACAAAAAATTTAATATTAAATTTTTATTCAGAAAAAATTTGAAAATAAATTATAAAATTATATTTCACACAAACATTAAAATAAATGCATACCATGTGCATTCTTCCGATATACTCCCTCCGTCCCACCAGGTTCTTTACGTTACTTTTTGGCACGCATTTTAAGGCTCCGATAAAGTATACTTACATTATATATTTATTTTTTAAAAAAATCCGGAAAAAAAGTTTGACGTTTAAACTTTTATTCAAAAAAAGAAAAATTAAAAAAATTATTTTTGAACTATACTTTATAAGAGCCTCAAAATGCGTGCAAACAGTGAACGTAAACATCCTGATGGGACCGAGGGAGTACTATACAATTCTGTTGACGGATGCTATAATAACAAGTATCGACTAACATCAGGAAATTAATTGAAAAGATTGTTAGTTCGTGATGCATATACGAGACTATGAATCTGGACTTTTGACCGTTAGGCGACGGAAATTTAAGCACTAAGCAGACCGCGTTCACCGTTTCAAGAAAATGACAGCATCGGTCAATGGCGGAACCAGAGGGGGGCTAGGGATGCTAGAACCCTCCCTAACCTCTTAAAAACAGTGTATATTTTTTTTTCAGCTTCCGCTGAATTATTCATGTCTGTATAATTTAGGATACTTAGAGCGAGTTCAAGAGATACCTTATAACATGTCCAAAATCATAAGTTAGGACATTTGATAAAAAATGTTGATCCAACAACGCCATGCCTTATATTATTAGGACAACCTCTTGAAGCTTTATTTATAAGGCACATCTCTCTCCTTGCTCTATCCTATATATTATAATAAATTTTTATACATACTCTCTTTCTCTCTCTGCTTTGGACTTGCTCTTAATCTAAAGAGATTTTTATTAACAAATACATTCAAACAGAATAAGTCATACGCACACACTTGACACTACCCTAACTCAGCTTCTCACTGTGATAAATTCATTTAGTAGCGAATGGATTCGCCACAACCTGCTCAGCTGCGCTCTCCCTCCCGGCCGTCTCCCAATCCCCGTAGCTCGCAGGGCCTGCAACCTGCTCTCCGACTCTCCCTGCCTTCAGTAGGCTTAATATTTCCGGCAATGGGGTTTTTGTGAGAAGAAGGACAAATTGGGTCCTTAGTGGTCCTTATTTTATCACGCCACACATGGAGAAGGAGACTTCTTGGAAAGGAATAGTGAATAGCCATGTCACTTGGAACTGATTACTTACGCTTTTTCGAAGGTCTACAGTCCTTATGTGGCGCAAAAAAATCGCTATTCTATAGGGCAATTTTTTTTCCGACGTCACTGCTTACTGCTGTATTTATGTTAATGCACTTTGAACAACGTTCTATTTGAGACCCTTTAACCAATCAATACGTGCAACCTAGAGAGATGACCGTCTCCCTTTGATGAATGTGGTATCGAGGTTCGGTATCCAAATTTCAATCGGTGCTTTACAAATTTGAGCCCCCCCTGAATTTCATTCCTGGTTCCGCCACTGGCATCGGCTCACTTAGTGAGGACGTTAACTGTGGGATTTGTTTGGAAAAAACTGGCATATCGACGCATTATAATTTTACCAGATCTTTTTAATATTATTAAAATATTATATCATATTTAAATAATTAAAAATAATATAATTTGTACTCCTTCCCTTTTTTTTTTACTTTGCTCATTTGAAATGTCGAGTTTTAATAACTATATACTCCTTTTTCACATTCCATTCTCATGCGTGCAACAATTTTCCACATTATATTTGTTTGCATTACCATGCGTGCAACATTTTTCCTCAGGGTAAAATGGCTGATACATAACAAAGCTGCTTAAAAACTTGCAGTTTGGTCATGGAGTTGAAAAAACTCTCAAACACATAACTTTGTTTTAAAAAAAATTCAATCGAACGACCGTGCTAACAGAAACTTACACAAACGTTAAAGTGCCTTTGACTTTTAACGTCTCCGTTAAAAACCCGTCATCCCGACCCGACCCAAGCTTACATCGACCCGACCCAAGCCTAATTACATCTAAATATGCATAATAAAACTTAAAACACATTTTATTACATATCTAAGCAGACAACAGTGCGATTGAGCGGGAAAGCGGAGACGACGATTCAACTGAACTACTCACCGGCGACGATTTCTCGATTTCGTGCATAATGGAGTAAGTTTCCTCTCTAATTCTCTTGTTGATTCAGTAAACCCTCTTTATTTTGTCGATAAACCCTAAATTCGTATGTATATTATGTGTGTATACAGGACTGTTCGAATTGTGTTGTTTTATAATGGTGGGTTTGTTACTCCTAATTTAACTGGTGTTAGAGAGTATGTGGGTAGGGATACAATGAAAAGGATTAAGGTTGATGTTGAGAAATTGAGTGTGAGCTATATAAGAAATATGTTTGATTTTGTCGTTGGAGAATCTGATAAGTTATATTATCTGTGTAATGGTGTTAGTCCAAGGGGTGGGTACAAACTGCTTGTGAGTGATGATCAAATCCCGGAAATAGTTCATGTAGCAACAAAAGCCGCTGGGGTCATTAGGCTACACCTTTATCATGTGAATGGGGATGGGGAAGATTATGAGTTGTGTGAGAATGAGGCTGGTGAAGATATAGGTGATGAAGTTGGAGGATTTGAGGGTGCTGATGAAGTTGGAGGATTTGAGGGTGCAGAAGTTGGAGGATTTGAGGGTGCAGAAATTGGAGGATTTGAAGGTGGAGAAGGTGTAGATGATGAAGACAGTGATGATGAAGACTATGTAGAAGAGAGTGAAAAAAGTGAGAGTGAAGATGAAATTGGGGATGGGAGTGGCTCTGATCTTGATGATTGTAGAAGGATTAGGGAGGAAGTGAGACATGAACAACAACAACTTGAAAGAGTTGGGAGGCCTGAGAATGAAGCCAGTGAAGGAGACACTGATTCAGAGTATTGTAGGAGTGCAGATAGTGGTGAAGAGACAGATGGTGATGTTGCATATGCTGAGCCAAGAGTTAGAAAAAGAAAATTAAGGGTAAAAGAGGTATTTAACATGGAGACTGATGGTAAAGATATTAAGTGGGTTCCAGGACTTACTTTTGGGGATAAAGCACAAGTCAAAGATGCAGTTAGGAGCTTTTCTATTGCATCTGGGAGACCACTGAAGTACAGTGTGGATGACCAGCTGAGGATCCAAGTTGTGTGCAGTAAAGGATGTCCCTTTAAGATGTGGTTCTCATACTTGAAGGAGAATAAAAGTTGGCAGCTGAAGACAGTTAATGATGAGCATAACTGCATCTACCAATACAGAAATAAGCTTGTGACTGTCAAGTACCTAGCAGATCTGTATGGTCCTAGGATAAGAAGAAATCCTAGTTGGAAGCTTAAAGAAATGCAAGAAGAATTCAGGACTACTTTGAAGGTTGAAGTTGGTGAAGCTAAGTGTTGTAGGGTGAGACAGAGGGCCTTAAGTCAAGTTGAGGAAGAGATGAAAAAACACTATGCTGGGGTTAGGAACGTTGGTGGTGAAATTTTGAGGGGAAATAAGGACAACACAGTGAAGATCTGTACAACAAGGGTGAATGAGGGAGATGCACCTCATTTTCAGAGATTTTATGTCTGTTATGACAAGCTGAAAAAGGGTTGGAAGGCTGGATGTAGACCAATCATAGGTCTGGATGGCTGCTTTCTCAAATCTGTGTGAGGTGGCCAGCTTCTTTCAGCAGTTGGAAGAGATGGCAATGACAGCATGTTCCCATTTGCAATGGCTGTGGTAGAGTCTGAATCTTATGATTCTTGGAGTTGGTTCTTACTCCTATTGATTGAAGATATAGAGTTGGGAGATGGCACTGGATATACACTAATTTCAGATCAACAAAAGGTGTTAATATCTTACCTTACAACTAATTTATCAGCTTTGTCTTTGTGTTTTATGTGAATCTAATTTTGTTTTGGTTTTATGACCTTTGTTGTAGGGCTTGGATAAGGCAGTGAGGGAATTTCTCCCTCTTGTGGAGCACAGATTTTGTGCTAGACATTTGTCTTCCAACTTGTCTAAGAAGCATCCAGGTGAAGCTGTCAAAGTGGCATTTTGGAGAGCTTGTACATCCACACATCCAGCTCAGTTCAAGGCTGCAATGAAGGACCTTGAAAAGCACTCCAAAGGGGCTGCTCAGAAGATGAATGAACTGGATCCCAAAGTATGGTCTCAAGCATACTTTGCAACTCATTCCAAATGTGCAAGCACTGACAACAATATCTCTGAGTGCTTCAATGCTTGGATCCTCAAGACAAGGTACATGCCCTTAACTGATATGCTTACAGAAATTCATGATATGCTTATGGAGAGGATACATAAAAAGAGAGATGCAATGAGGGATGTAGACTGTGTGCTTGTGCCTAAAGCCAAAAAAATGTTAGATAGAGCTGTTTTGGAGAGTAGTGAGTGCAGTGTGTTGTGGGATGGTCAGGATAACTTTCAAGTGAAATGGAGGGGGGTAGGTTTTTGTGTTAATTTGAAAGAAAGAACTTGTTCATGTAGAGTATGGGAGTTAACTGGCATACCTTGCTCTCATTCTGTTTGTGCCATTCAAAAAATGAGAGAAGATCTAGTTGACTATGTGGAACATTGGTTCAAGAAAGATACATATATGAGGACTTACTCATTTTGTTTGGAAGTGCTGAGGGGGGAACCCTTTTGGGAGGAGACAATGGGAGACACAGTTCTCCCACCACCATTTGTGAAGCAGCTGAGGGGAAGGCCTAAAAGGCAGAGGAGGAGGGAAGGGTGGGAGGGGGCTAGAGGAAGGATGAAGCAATCCCAAAGACCAAACTTCTCTAGGATGGGGAGGGTAATGCATTGCACAATCTATAGAGAGACAAGGCATACTAGAGGCAAATGCCCTAACAAGCCTGCTGATTATGTGGAGAAGCCAGTCAGAAAAAGGATGCCAAAGAGGAGACAAATGACTGAAGAAGAAGCTGAAAGAACTGCAGAAAGTGAGAGGGTTGGGAGGGAAAGGGAGACAGGGGAAGCTGAGCTTATGGATGAGATTTTGGAGGCTGAGCATGTGCTTAGTGCACCACCACCAACTACACCTAGAAGAAGCCAAAGAATGGTTTTTGTAAGTTATTTTATCCTTTCAATTGCTTTAATTCATGCACAAACTAGTGTATTAATTGTTTGTTTCATTAAAATGCAGATGCCTACACCAAATGTTCAAGCAACACATGGCACAGGTGGGACTCCATCTCCTTCAAAGCTGCAACCACATAAAGCTGGGACCAGCAAAAGAGGAAGGCCAAAGCTTCCTGTGAGAAAATTCAAGGTCCCAAGAAAAACAGGACTGTAGTTTAATATTTGTAATTTGCTACTGGGGAACATGTTGCTTTTTGGACACTGTAAACTTGGTAATATGGTAGTTTTTTGTGACTGTAACTGAAGGTGGGATGATAATTCTCTTTATTATTGTAACTGCAGGGGGGTGGATGGTTTTTATGTTTGGAATGATGTATTTGCAGTGTTGTTCTTCATCCAGTGATCTATCTGAAAATGAGCTTATTTCCGTTATGTTTTTAACAGAGTTAACGGGAGTTATTAATATGCAAGTTTTTTAATACTTCATTAGTTGACTGTAAGCTTTTTTAACTCCATGACCAAACTGCAAGTTTTTAAGCAGCTTTGTTATGAATTAGCCATTTTACCCTTTTTCCTCGTAATATTCTTTTGCACTACGTCTACGTCATGTTGTCTTTTGCTGGGAAGGGTAGGGTTAGGTATTCATCTCATTTATTTTTAATCAGATAAAATGATTAACATTTAGTTATTTTTATATGTGAACGTATATAAATGTGATGTCTAGTATTATTATTAGAAAATTATTATTTATATATTTCATATTTTATCATTTAGAAATTTCCTGGATAAATTGATCAGAAGATATCTGGTATGACATAAAGTGATATATAATTATTTTTTATTTGGGAGCGTATATATGCAACTCTTATAACAATATTTAACCAACAAAAATAAAATTCTTACAAATAAGAAGACAAGGAAAGAGGCATAGGTATAAAATATTGCGGAGACAATCGGTAAAGGTAAAACAGTATACATCACTTATTCAATGTTATTGCTCTCTTATTGTAGTACCTAGAAAAGTGAGAGCACAGTTTATTTAGTTTGCGCTTGACATATCAACTTAAAATCAGTACTTTTCACGGACAGAATGTGATTCTGTAGTTAGTTCCGGTAGAGCAAGTGAAGGTGCTAGTTTGATCATGGAAAGCATAGCCATAAGCCTGTGGACACTTTTCTTTAAAGTAATTTGCCGACCTTGATGGCTGGCATGTTTGTGTAGTATTAAACGCACCAGTGCAACAATCTTCTGGTCTATTTAAGGCCGCACAATCGCTAAGGCATCCCACTGTTTCACTACCAGATTTTCTCGCCAGATCTGCAGGACAGTCTGCGTTTATATCACCCAGGCAGCTGGTTGTCACACATGCCGAGTTATCAGGTGCTAGAGTAACACGCAAGTTAGAACCATCAACATTACTGATGTCGTAGGTGTCCAGTCCACCGTTGTCGTTTAATGTGAATTCAACTAGGGTTGCTGGTGGAACACCGTAGCTCCACTGCAGGCTTCGCCGCCATGTCCGCACTCTCCGGTAAGGCAAGTGGCTGTGCAGTATGTTCTAGCCCATATTCTTCCGGAAGTTTTGGTTGGAGATGGAACGTCGATAGTATTCGATGCCTGTGAAGCTAGTTCGAACCCTGTTGTTGATGGCTGTGATCCCTCCCCGGTGAACGCAGCTGGCCAGATTGTCATGGGACAGTTGTTTTTGATTGTGAATGTTGCCGACTCACCACCTGAAAGTACACAGTTTGAAGCCTGCTTTATTTGCTATATATATAACCTAACTTGCTAAAAAAAATGTTCGTCAATAAAAATTTAGATGCAGAAACTTAATTACCAATCAACAGAAGTGCAGCGAATGAAAGAGCCAAGAGAGACGTTTGCGCTGCCATATTGAACTATTATTTAACTATGTATAAGGAAATGTGATGATGAATATTGTTATATGATGACAGAACAAATTAGGGTTTATATAGCCCTTAAGTTCGATGATATCTCCGTCCATTTTCAGTGGTTCCGAAATAAAATTTAAGTTGATATTTTGATGCAGGTTCTGTGAATGTGCAGCTGGATGACCACGATCACATAACCATATTTTCTACGCAGACGAGCAAAAAGTCTGGGCAGCTGGTCGGCAAGTGATATCACCAGCACCACGTACATAATGACCAGAATTATAAAGTCTTAAAATTTAACCAGAAATATGATAAAGAAAGAAAAGAAAAATTCAACCATGTATAATCATATTAAAAAAATTTCATATTAATTAATGAATCACATAATATTTGATTTTAATATAAAATATACATACATACATATATATATATAGTATTAATTTAACACCTAAAATTTAAACATAAAGTTTGATATTAAAATTGTTTCCACAGTATAATTATTTCAGATAATTATGATTTAATGTAGAGTTATTTCAAGTCATCGAGAACAAATTATATAACTTTATATTTAATTTAATGAAGAAACTTATATTTAAAAATAATAATATATGCAGCTAACCTATATTTACAGGACATGGTACGGTCAAACTCTTAACATAAGAAACTTTTTATGTCACTACTTACCAGGTGGTTTTCAAATTTGGTAATCAAATAATCGAATATATTCAACGCAGCACGTTGCAATAGCTTGTCACAACGGGTACTAGCTCTATACTGTTTGTCTACCTACTGTTTATAGCCTTAAAATTTTCCAGTTGATTCATGCGGGCAACAATTTTCCACATTATATTTGTCTGCTACTTCGCATTCCGTAACCCAATCGTTGTCTTTGTTTGAAAATATAATATCGAAATGCAGGCATATTTATAATTTGTTTATTCCTACTTTTAGTTATTTTTGTAAACGTGATTATTAAAATTTTCAAATCAAGAGAAATGTTAATATGTTTGATGTGAAAATCTAAAATTCGAGTTTCATTAGATAAGTATACTAAATTAATAAAACCAATATAAAATTCTAACAATTACATTATATTTTATTTTAAAATTACCTGAAAACTATAAAACATACAATAATTAAAACTTTGAAAAAGTAAAATATTTAAAATGAAATCTGCACTTATATTCTTAACACCTTTGTCTTACATATCTGTTTTACAGATATTTTGTTTCCCATCCTACCTTTTCTTCTCGTGTCTTCGCGCATGTGCAATATATGGTTAAATACTGAACGCACACGTAACCTAAATGTTGAACTATTCCATAATTTCCATTTCCATGCGGGCAATATTACGTAACCTAATTGTTATCTTGGTTTGAAAACCTCGAAACGCTCCAAACTCCGGGTTTTGAGCAATGTTGTGAAAAGCGCAAATTGGTTCTAAGCGGCAGGAGGACCTTGTAGCGCTTAAGCGGTAAAGCGGACGCTTAAGCGGAATTTTAAGCGGGTCAATAAGCGAATTAATTAAATATAATTAAATATTTAATTATAATATTAATATATTTAAAAATAATATTATGTTGTGTTAAGAATATGCATTTTTAATATTTTTGATAAAATATATTTTTTTAATTTTATAATATAATTATAGTTATATTAATAAAAAATTAATATTTTAAAATTATTTTTTTAAACAAATTTGCAAGTCAACATCATTTTGACCGCTTAATTACCGCTTAATCCGCTTAACGACCGCTTAATCCGCTTAATTTTCAAAAACGCTTAATCTCCCGCTTAGTACAAAATCGAAGCGCTTTAGGGCCGATTCCGCTTAGGCGGCCGCTTAATCGGCCGCTTAATGCGCTTTTTACAACACTGGTTTTGAGTGGGGCAAAGTCTTGTTCGACATTGAGCCACGGTGAAGTACTCAGCTGCATTGTAATTATCTAAATTTTATATATTTTATTTGTATTTGAAAATTTATTATATTATGAAAGATAAAAGTTAAAACATAATTGGTGAGAATCAATTTTTTTTAACATTATATCTAAAATATCGTTGAACGTTTCACTAATTTGATTAGAAAGAAAACCAAATATGTCATACTAAATTATAAATTCAATTATTATAATTTAATATAAATTAATATTTGCACTAATTATAGTCAATTATATTATTAAATATTATTTATTATATAAAATATTTATATAAACCTTAAAATCCTTACAAAATTGTAACCAAATTCTTAAAATCTATATGGTCCGGATAATCGTTATAACGAATTTTTCTAGATTAGAATTTAACTGATTCGCATAGACCGGTCCGCTGCTAAACTCTGCCTAACAGCTCATGTGCATCTTAAAATCAATTATATATATATAAATAGATGATTTCTCTGCTTGCCGGTTAACTAGACTTTCTCTGCATGCTGATTGCTGAAGCTTTCTAACTTCAAAGTAGTAATAACAAGTACCGACTGACTAACATCAGGAAATTAACTGAAAAGATTGTTAGTTCGTGAGGCATATACGAGACTATGAATCTGGACTTTTGACCAATGGGCGACGGAAATATAAGCACTAAGCAGACGGCACACGACGTCCGTTAGTAACGATCATAATGGTGGGACATGTTTGAAAAGAGTAATGCCGCCTGCCCAAGTTTTAACTCAAACTTTTCCCATATAATAATGTAATATACTGATAAATTATTTTAATCGGGTAATTTGTATGCATATAGAAATCTTGTAATAATTAATTCGAATGGAAATAAAAAATTGTCAATTAAAATTTGACAAAAATGGAACAATTTTTAAGTATCTGACATTTTCTTTGATGAAAACAGACAAAACTATGCATTATCATTGTACCATATCATTTTAATATTGATTAACTATCATATCATATTTTATATAATTAAATATAATATAATTTATATTAGTTATAAGGGTATATATAGTTATATATACTATGATTATATTAATATTTGTAGTTTTGTCATACGTGACATCTTTATTTGCAAATGGTTAGATATTATATATTGAATGAACTATATATTATTATCATTATTCCGTCAAGAATCTAATTTTTCGATAATTAAATTTTCAAAAAAATTTATTTAGTTCCCTCCGTCAAAATTTGACTAACTGAGCTTTAGTTAATGCTAACGTAGAGATTGAAAAATCAAAGGTAAAAATAATTAAAAACATGAAAAATCAAACTTCACGGATTGAAATAAAATTTTGATATGTTAATATACGAGTGATTTCAAGAACGCGGGTTGGTGAAAATTTTCTATTTTGAGTTCACTAATGTATAAAAAATTGTATTTTAATAAGTTTTTTCTTCATGTTCTTGAGATTAATGTGCAGATTTCTATAAGTCAGTGAACTTGAAATCAAAAACTTTCATTACTTGTGTTTTTGAAATAATCGTTAATCAACATACCAAAATTTTAACTTAATTCAATCCGTGAAATTTTGATTTTTTATAATTTTTACAATTTTCACTGGCAGCCATTAGTCAAATTTTCACGTCCCATTAGACAGAGACTTGAATCAGATCTTTTAAGATTTTATATATAAAAAAATTGAATTCTTTGGTTCTCAAACATAAATCATAAACATTTCTAGCACACTGGTTACGGCTAATGCAGTTAATAGGGCAGTAAATTTTCCTATATATAATTTCTGTTGGGTAATATTTGACGATTCTTCTAATTAGCGCGGTAACTGGAAAAGATGACACAGTAATTTGTACGTCACGAGACTCCTATGATTTATGAATCTCTGGACTCGGTGCTAAAGAAGAAAAGTAAGCAAACCAAAAAGACTGCTTATCAAGAAAACGACCGGAACGACTAATTGGTTATAACTAATTGACACGACTGCGTGACACAAAGTAAGAACTTAACTTCGGAAGTTACTAAATATTTCTAGACTTTGTCTCTTAATTATTTATAATATATTCGAATTCCTCTAATATCAGTAACTATCATCCTAGTTCAGATGATAAACGAGGCAACTGGGAAGAGATGGCATTTGGACACGTTAATGTGTTTGGATTTTAACGGCGGCTTAGAATTTGAGGTTTACGAACCAAAGACTACAACGTTGCACGAAAACGACCACAAAAACCCGGTAAGTACGACAATGGCAAGATTGATTTTTCAACGGTGTCATGTGTGGAAATTTGATTTTAGTTTAGTAGACTGGGTGTGCTTAAGTGGAATTTACGGGAGTCTTTCAAAGTCTGGACGACTTGAGTACTATATAAGTGTGGTGAGATTTGCAAACTAACACACGGTACATTTGAGTTACTACTCTTGGTAATTTTATCGTATAGCTTTCCGATGGCTTTGCTCAGTTTTATGCGAGCTACGGTGCTGTTTCTTGGGATCTTATTGCCTGTTTTCATGACTACAGGTTTTGTTTTCTCTTTGTATAAGCAGAACTTGTGCGACTTGTTAGTGTAATGATAAAATATTTACTGATCACTTATGGTCTGGTTCGGTTCGGTTTGGTTTAATATGCAGGGGCGCAACCCATAGGCGTTTGTAATGGGAGAAACGGACTCAATCTGCCATCCGAAGAGGACACAGTGAGATTGTACAAAGACAACGGAATTGAAAGAATGAGGCTCTACGATCCACTTCACGCCACACTTGACGCTCTTAGAGGGTCCAACATAGAGCTCATTCTTGACGTCCCAAACACGAAACTTGAATCCCTTCAAAACCCTGATGCTGCAAAGGCATGGGTTCAAGACAATATTTTAAATTACCAAGACGTCAAATTTCGTTACATAGCTGTTGGAAATGAAGTTGATCCTGACAACGATAGCTCCCAGTACCTTAACTTTGTTCTTCCCGCCATGAGAAATGTGCATGATGCAATTGTAGCCGGAGGGTTACAAGATCAAATCAAGGTTTCGACCGCCACATATTCTGGTCTCATTGGTCCAAATTCGTCCCCTCCGTCACAGGGTGCATTCAAAGGCAGCGCACAAGGGTTCATGAGGCCAATTATTCAGTTTTTAGCCGATAACAATTCGCCATTACTAGCAAACATTTATCCATTCATCAGCTACCGCGATAATGCTCAGGAAAATCTTCAATACGCTTTAATTGCACCAACGAATGTGGTTGTATCAGATGAAGGGGGTCGTCAGTACAAGAACCTCTTCGACGCGTTGTTGGACGTTGTGTACTCGGCTGTGGAGAAATTGGGTGGTTCGAACATCAAACTAGTAGTATCGGAGAGTGGATGGCCTTCGGAAGGCGATAGAGGCGCAAGTGTAGAGAATGCACAGACTTACTACAAGAATTTGATTGATCATGTTAAAGGAGGGACACCGAAGAAACCAGGGAATATCGAAACCTTCTTGTTTGCGATGTTTGATGAGAACAACAAAAATGGGGCAGAGAGCGAGAAGCATTTCGGGCTTTTCAACCCCGATACAAGGCAGCCTAAATATCAGCTGAATTTCAGCTAAACTTTTATTAAGTCCTATATTTTTACAGATTAATCGCCGAATAAAGTCAATTTGAAGAAAGAGTTCCTGAGTGTGGGATTAATAATTAGTTTGCGCTTCACCGTAAACTGTTGTATTAGTCATATCTCATATGTACGCTCTGGCGAGAATAAAAATAATAAATTATTCGTAAGGGTTTTTCTTTTTCCAATTGTTCTATTTAGCAAGCTATATGTTTTGAGTAAACTTACTGCTCAATATTTTGGTTCAGAGCTTTTAATAGATATAGGATTATACTTCAAGTGTACAAATAAAAAACTTATGCGTCTGGTAAGTTTTAAAATATACTGAAACATTCTTCATCTTAATTGTTGTTTCTGTCCCTCTCAATTTTCTTTTATACCGGAAGGGGACCGACATATAGACTCTTCACAATTATTGTTTAATATATTATTTTGAAAAAAATTCTCCAGAATAAAGTTTTATGTTAAAATTTTTATAAAAAAAATTAAATTTTAGAAAGAAATCGAAATTTCTGATGAACACAAAATAAATAAAATATAAATTGACAAACTAACAAAGAACATGCATGTAGTTAGGGGTGAGCATTCGGTCGGTTCGGTCCAAAACCGGACCGAACCGAATAGACTGAGAACCGAAGTTTGAATATTTTTCGGACTGAACCGGACCGAAGTTTTATAATGGACTGAACCGGACCGAACCGAAATAATTCGGTTCATTCGGTCCGGACCAAAAGAACTGAAATTATTTGAAAAATAAAAATTTATATTATAAATAAAACTAAAAATCATGATTTATTTTAAAATTTTCATATTAATTAATCACCCCCAATTCATTAAAGGTAGATATAATTAAATTTACAAGTTAAATATTATAAATATAACATATAATATATATATATATATATATAATATAAATATAAATTAAATTATATATATTTTGGACTATTCGTTCCGGACCGAAATATTTTTTTACGGACCGGACCGAACCAAACTTTATGTCGGTCGATTTGGTCCGGACCGAATGGACTGGATTTTCAGAAAATTAAAACCAAACCGAACCGAATTTACACGATATGATTCGATTTTTCGATTCCTGTTCGATTTTGCTCATCCCTGCATAGTATCAGTCGGGTTATATTTGATGACACAGTAATTTGGACGTCACGAGCTAGGTTGCACGGAGACGGGTACGGGAACATATACGGGTACGGGGACGGGGACATGAAACGTCAATTTTAAAATTAAAGGGTACGGGGACGGCACATAATATATTAATAAAAAATTAAAAATTTAATATAAATAGGACAGATGCAACATTCTCAAATATTAATATCACCGGAGATCAACTCATTCTCCATTTCAGGCTCACAAAGGAGGTTGATTGTCAGATCCACTTCCACTTCCAGCATGTCCATATCCAGTACCACTAATTCCATGTTGTGTTTCCATTGAAAACTAATGAGTTATGTTTATTTGGTTGAGTGAGAAAGTAGTTTGAGAAGAGTTATGATTGTATGTATATATGAAGAACGTGTGAATAATGTATATAACTTGAATAGAAGCCACTGAGTTGGGGTTTTCTATGTTATGTTTAATTGGGGACGGGTATATTTATCATTTTACTCCAGGAAACGTCCCCAATTTTAACCTGCTGTCCCCAACTTTTTGGGGACGTCCCCAAGCCGTCCCCAGCCGTCCCCGTGCCGTCCCCGTCCCCGGGACGTCCCCAAACTGCGGTACTCCACCTAGTAGGCGTCCCCGTGCAACATAGGTCACGAGACTCCTGTGAATCTGGACTTGGTACTATGGAAAAGTATACCAAAAAGACTATTGCTTAAGAAAACGACCTGAAAGACTAATTCGTTATACTAATTGACACGAGTGTGAGATACTTGTCCCGCCCAGCATGTTGTTTTGTTTACATTCATTTTGAGATTTATAAAATAAAATTTCATAATGCTTTTATAGTTATTAATTTTAAATATAGTAAAAGTTAAAAAAATTAAAAAATATTATGACACTATATTTTATAGAAATCTCAAAATATGTATCGAAAAATAACATATAGAACATATTAGGACAGAGGGAATACGAAATAAGAACTTAATTTTGGAAAACTACTGAATATTTGTAGCGTATCTTAATTTTTATTAAAATATTCAAATTCCTAATTAATTTTCCTGGGTTAGATGATAGACGTGGTAGCTGGGAAGAGAATGGCCTTCGGACACGTTAATGTGTTAGAATTCTCGTTACAGAATTTGGGGTTTGCGAACCAAAGACTACGTTTCGAGAAAACGACCACAGAACGAAACTTACAAGATTGTTTTTTCCACAGTG
Organism: Daucus carota subsp. sativus; assembly: GCF_001625215.2. Lineage (NCBI taxonomy): Eukaryota > Viridiplantae > Streptophyta > Magnoliopsida > Apiales > Apiaceae > Daucus > Daucus carota. The sequence continues at coordinate 36,670,307 of NC_030386.2, read as the reverse complement.
TGATATGTGGTGGTTGTTTTTTTTAATTTTGCAGACTGCATGTGCTTAACTGGAATTTTCCGAGAGTCTTTCAAAGTCTTGACGAGTCTCGAGTACTATATAAGTGTGGTGAGATTGTACAAACTAACACACCGAACATTTGAGTTGTGTAACATTCCGATGGCCTTACTGATCAGTGTTATGCAAGCTACAGTGTTGTTTCTGGGGATCTTAGTGCCTGCTTTTAAGACTGCAGGTTTTGTTTTCTCTCTTTAAGCAAAACTTGTGTGACTTGTTAGTGTAATGATAAAAAATTTATTGATCACTTATCGTTTGGTTTGATTTGGTTTGGTTTAATTTGCAGGGGCACAACCCATAGGCGTGTGTAATGGGAGAAACTTAGATCCTCGGCCAAGCGAAGAGGACACAGTGAGATTGTACAAAGACAACGGAATTGGAAGAATGAGGCTCTACGATCCCCTTCATGCCACTCTTGACGCTCTTAGAGGGTCCAACATAGAGCTCATTCTTGACGTGCCAAACACGGAACTTGAATCCCTTCAAGATTCTGTTGCTGCAACAAATTGGGTTCGAGACAATATTTTAAATTACCAAGATGTCAAATTTCGTTACATTGCTGTTGGAAATGAAGTTGATCCTGACAACGATAGTTCCCGGTACCTTAACTTTGTTCTCCCCGCCATGAGAAATTTGCATGACGCAATTGTAGCCGGAGGGTTACAAGATCAAATCAAGGTTTCGACCGCCACATATTCTGGTCTCCTTGCTCGAAATTCGTTCCCTCCGTCACAGGGTGCATTCAAAGACAGCGCACAAGGGTTCATGCAACCGATCATTCAGTTTCTAGCTGATAACAATTCGCCATTGCTAGCAAACATTTATCCATATTTCAGCTACCAAAAAAATCCTGACGAAAATCTTCAATACGCTTTATTTGAGCCAACAAATACGGTTGTATCAGATGAAGGTACCGGTCTTCAATACACGAACCTCTTTGATGCAATGTTGGACACTATGTACTCGGCTGTGGAGAAATTGAGTGATTCGAACATCAATATAGTAGTATCAGAGAGTGGATGGCCTTCGGAAGCCGGTAAAGACACAACTGTAGAGAATGCAGGGACTTACTACAAGAATTTGATTAATCATGTTAAAGAAACTGGGACACCGAAGAAACCAGGGAATATCGAAACCTTCTTGTTTGCGATGTTTGATGAGTACCTCAAAGAGGGGGACGAGACCGAGAAGCATTTCGGGCTTTTCGACCCCGCAACTAGGCAACCCAAGTATGATCTCAGTTTCAGCTGAACTTTCATTCACTGTGTTATGTTTTTACAGATAATTCACTTAATTGCCTGCAAATGAGTAGGCAAAGAATAAAAAGTCAATTCAAAGAAAGAGTTCATGAGTTTGCACAGGGTTTATCTTCTGTTTTTCCAAATTATATGGGTTGTAAGTTTGTAATTTATATTTGTGAAAAATAATTAGTTTGCGATTCACCTGTTGTATTAGTCATATGTACGTTCTTGCCGGGAATAAAAATAATAAAACTTCATAAGGTTTTTTCTTTTTCCAATTGCTCTATTTAGCTTGCGATTTTTGAGTACATTGAAGAGGAGTTGTAATTTAACATCAAATATATTTAAATGATTATCGCTCAACCACAGGAAAGTTACTGCTTAATATCCACTTCTTTGTTCAGGAGCTTTCCACAGATATAGAATAAAATAACGCAGAGTGGAGATTTAATATATGCAAATGAATTTTGGGAATTTATCAAATATACTACTTTTTAGGATCTTATTTGCAAAAATACCATCTTCCTAAATTAATTGCATATATACTAAACTAAGTTTCTAAATTGCAAAAATAGTAATACTACCCCTCCCCCTGCAACTAAATGCAACCTCATATGCAACTGAATGTCTGATTTCAAGTTCCACTTTTCAAATGTCATTTTCGACCTCATCCTTGGAGTATATATATATATATATATATATATATATATATATATATATATATATATATATATATATATATATATTCTGAAAATCTGGTCGAAAATGACATTTGGAGACTGGAACTTGAAATCAGGCATTTAGTTGCATTCAGTTGCATTTGGTTGCATTCAGTTGATTCTATTTTGATCTAATAGCCCCGCCAGAGGCATCCATACATCAGTTGTAGGCCTGCAACCCAAATCCACCACAATATCACCCCACCCTAAAAAAATTCAGTTGCTTATGAGGTTGCATTCAGTTAATTCTATTTTGATCTAATATGCAACCTCATATGCAACTGCAACTCCTGATTTCAAGGATGAGGTCGAAAATGACATTTGAGAATTGGAACTTGAAATCAGGCATTCAGTTGCATGTGGTTGCATTCAGTTGCAGAAGGGAGGGGTAGTATTTTTGCAATTTAGAAACTTAGTGTAGTATAACTGCAAATAGCTATTCTTGAGAAAAGTAAATTTGCAAAAATTTACTTTTTCCTATATATTTATGAAAAAACCCCATGAATTTTCCCGAGCCCTGCATACATGGACGTAGAGTAAATTTTATTATGTCAATAATTAGTGTGTGTGTGTGTGTGTATATATATATATATATGCATGCATATAAGTCTCCTAAAATGTGATGGGAACCGATAAATTTTATACAGCTTAAAAGATATGTATAGATATATTTTTTATGTGTATTAAGTTGATGGAATTAATTTTTTTTAATTGCCAATATTGTACATGCGCACATCAATATTTAAATAATTTAGTTATTTAAATCATCAGACAGGTTAAAAGCGCTGCTATAAAAATACGAACACTATAATTAATCGACGAATGCATAAAATAAGGATTAATAAAAATTAATTAAATTGATTAATATTTAATCAGATAAATAACTAAGCAATCGAACATTTAATCATTTAAACAAATTATGAAATAAAAATTAATTGATGATTAGTTACCGTTCCTAACTTTTTATTTCAAATGTTAGTCCTATTTGTCAAAATGAACTTCCCATAACACTGTCCTACTCTTTTTCCAATACAACTTTTCAAAACTTAATTTTGAACTTGTCTTTCCAAAATTGATCAATTATAGTAAATATTTAATGCTCACTTCTAGTGAAAGTTGGCTTTAGAAAACATCAAGTTAATCTTATTAAATACTGTTTTCAAGGTTTACTATCAATTAAAGAGTCCTGAAAATGAAAATAAAAAGAGAAGTAAACACATTTAAAATACCTTAACATGTGTGAAAATGATGAATAGGACTAAAATTTCGAAGAAGCAGTAATATTTGTAAACCTTTTCTCCCTTGCTGTGACAGGGGGAGTCATGATTATTTGTTTTTTGCTAAACAGTGGCACGCATAACGTACAATACAAACACATATAAACTACACGCATCGTATTGAAACTCTGCAACACGAATCTGATCTTCTGTGAATTTAGAGCAAGTCCAACAATGTCCTAGCAAATGTCCTATAAATATAATAAAATAATGTGTCCTAGTGATTTAGGACATCATCTTCATATATCAACTCCAACAACATGCCTCATTATTGTGCCTTATTATTAAAATATTAATATATTTAAATTGTTATTGGAGGGAAATGAAAAGGAGAGAAGAGAGAGATGTAGTGGAATGGTAGGAAACTATTTTTTTATTGAATAGGGCATGCATATTGGTGCCTCAAAAATAAGGCAATTTTTACATGTCCTAGTGTTTTAAGGCACCACTAGGACATTGTTGGAGCATTGATTTGCTTCACATGCCTTATATTTTGATTTAGGACATTAATATAGGGCACTCTTGGACTTGCTCTTAAGACCAGACAAAGTTGGAAGTACAATACACATGGAGTCTTCTTTTCCATCTGATCGTCATGCAAAATCTCACTGTTTTTTCAAAATCATCATCTCTGAAATCAGTTCCGAGAGTAAGCTGGTAAGTGTCTCGCATGCAAACATTTCGCTTCACAATGCATAACATAATCTCTTCGTCACTTGTTTTATATGTAAATGGCAGATGATTCCCGAAAAGTTTGTGAAAAAGTATGGAACTGAGCTACACGGAAAAGTTCGATTAAAAGCTCCAGGTGGTGCACCTTGGCCAGTGGATTTGCAAAGGAAACAAGGCAAGGTTTGGTTGCGAAACGGTTGGCCTCAATTCGCAACATTCTACTCTCTGTGTTTTGGCCATTCGGTACTTTTTAAGTATCAGGGGAATTGTGATTTCGAGGTGGTGATATTTGATACGAGTGCTACCGAGATAGACTATCCGAAAAAACTAGGGAAAAGAACGAAAGGAAGGCTAAATGATGAACTCAGGGCTTGTAAAAAGAAAAGGGTACAGTCTGGGCTTAAAGAAAATCATGGTGTTGGTGACTGTTTGATGCAAAAATTGCAGAAAGAAAACATTGCGAAAGCTTCACTGGACAACGAAACCTCGAGCAGTGAGGAGGAACGAGGAGACGTTGCAAATGGCATTGGATGTAGTACTCGCATGATGAAGAGGCCTATAAAACTAGAGGTTGATCTGAATAATCCAGTCCAGCAGCATGATAATATCAGAGGCAAGTTAATTAGCTCCTCTGTTTCAAATTTATTCTCCAACAAATTTTATATCTTCTCGGCTTAATATTTGCATGCAGGTAAGGAAGAGTGCAATAACGCATGTGCTTCGGCCAAAGCCTTCAAATCCAGTTTCCCCTTTTTCATTAAAGTTATGAAACCCTCATTTGTCGGTAAAACGCAAGGATGGGTACGTAATTAAGCAGATGAAATTTGTACATTCTATAGTTCTCTTCGGTTTTTATTAGTGCATGTTATAAATATCTATGTTTTAGAGAACGCAGACTAGTTTTAAGGGATTCGGTTGGTTTTGTAACTGTTATTTTGGCAGTTTGCAAAGAAGGCCGATCTGAAGACCTATATGAAGGACAGAGTCGAAGTTCTTATTATTCGACTTGGAAGACGAACTTGGCTGGTTAAGTTTCGCGTCGAGTCGAACAGAGTTAAAGTGGGTTTGGGTTGGCAGCAATTTGCAGAGGACAATGCACTCGCAGTAGGTGATGTATGTGTGTTTGAGCTGGTTGAGCCTTCTAAGAAATTGCTCCGTGTGACGATATTCAAAGCAGAGCCGGTGTCCGGCAGCTAATTACATTCGGCAAACGAGTGCTATAGTATTCCTGAGTAGTAAAATTCCAAGATTTGCATGTTCTTACCGTTGATTAAGACTTGTAATCGTATATAAGTTTTGCTTGTTCTAATCCAAGGATTGTCCAAATCATTGTGTTCTATTATTATGCCGTGGACACGTGTTAGAAAAACCGATTATAAAATGACTAAACTGATTCCACTGTGCTTCAGCTAGAACTATAATTTAGTTTATTGCGAGGCAAGCATGCGTGAAAAAAGACATAAAATTTTTGGTAAAAGCGTACATAAGATATTTGCGCGCATTTCCAAAGCTAAAAGATATTTGCACTTCAATCACACAACGTCTGCACGCTCCATCTTTTGTTCACTATGGGAGTTGTAAAATATAACCTTCCTGTCATAATATGATGAATACAATCATTGCTTCTAAAATGAAATATTCATATTTTGTTTTCCACCGATCACATTTTCGGGTTATTTAAATACATTTAACCGCTTACTTTTCTCGTAGTGGTGTGTGATTATTTTATAGACGTAAATGCAGAACTAAATAGTTCTATACTTCTGATTTGTGTAGTTTGTTTTCCGTATACAGTGGCATCATCAGATTTCTACTATGCTCAATCGCAGAGCCACCTCAGGTCAAGCCATTTAAAACACCTGAAAATGGTCACCTGGCTTTCACTAAAAGAATCTCGACCTATGTTTTAAATTATTGTTTGATACTTCCACGCGGAAATTTGTGAATATAATTTTTACAGTAGAAGTGGCATTTCCCCACGTACTTTTGCAATTTGATCCCTAGCTCTCTCTAAACTCTGTTTGGTTTTGCATTACAGATTGGCACAGCTGCCTTTGCATTACCCTCATTTGTCAAGAGAGAAGTGAGTAATCTTTGAGATTCGCCAGCCTTGCAGGTTGCTGATAAATTTGCATGTTTGAAGTTAATTTATTAGCATGTCCAATTTGCCTCCAGATTTATGGAGTTTTGCACGTTTGTTTTTTGAGTTAGACTCAAAGAAGTGATACAGGGGATCTTCACAATCAAATTTACTTGAATTATTATTTGATGATAAATTTTCTGATGGATCAAAATCAGCAGTTTGATATGTATAGAATGTGTTATCATCCTTGTTATACACTGTGTGAACTTTCTGAAATTGAATAAATTTACTGTTTACTGGGAAATTTTTATAATCAACTATTATTACAAGAGTTATAACCAAAAGAAAACTATTATTAAAAGGAATTATGTGGGGGAGATTGAAGGATAAAGATAATATATAACTTAATGCGACATACAACAACAAATCAGAGTGGCGCAGCGGAAGCGTGGTGGGCCCATAACCCACAGGTCCGAGGATCGAAACCTCGCTCTGATATTGGTTTTCTAATAAGAATCCATTGAACGTTAGCGTGTATTCATTAGCAACTACACAGTAAAAACTCTATAAATTAATAATGTCGGGACCGGAGAAATTTATTAATTTATGGAGTTATTAATTTATCGATAAATTAATAATTATTAATTTAAAGAGTTTTTAACTGATTATACTGTACATGCCAAACAAAAAAGAACCTTGGGACTCAAAATAAATCAGTAACTAATGTGTTCACTGGAAATTAAATCAATAATGACTTTTGAAGTATTGTACAGTAAATGTAAACAAGACGAATAAATGTGTTTGGTGTACAGTATTCTTAAGCAATTTTGACATATATAAATTACATAAATGTGTTAGAGTATTCAAATCATATATGACAAGATAGCTTCTCATACAATACAAAAATACAACTTCAAATAGATTTGAACTTCAAAGAAAAATATACAACTATTGAATCATATTTCAATAGAGTGTAATATATTTTTCTTCAGCTTTTATGAATTATTAATTTATAATTTTCTTGGGACCGAAAATTATAAAGGAATCTCCCGAAAAATTATTATCCTATTATTTTATCGAGTTTTTCAATTTTTTACATTGGCTCAAGTCGGGACCAGACAATTTTATTATTTTAGAGAGTTTATTAATTTACCGAGTATTAATTTAAAGAGTTTCTACTGTACAAGGCTTCTAATGTAGTAACTTTACAAATAATGGCAACTTGGTTGGTACTTTTGCCTTGCAAAAAACTATATAATTCCAATTTTTCACTAACCTTTAAGTAACAAAAAGAGTTGATTATTACAAATTTACTCTGATATAGTTTACCAACATCAATGTAACACATTCAAATTGAACTAGAGACTAACTATAGAAGGAGCCCTAAACGATCTATTTGGCTATGACTTTAGCACTTTCCTTTTGGTCAGTTTGCAATAGTAGAGGAGTAGATAGATATCAACTCTTGATCCTCCATCTGCTCTTCCTGCAGATGAAGAAAAGGCTTCGGAGGCATCCTCAAAACATCTGCATCTCCTTCCAGCATCTCAATAACTTTATGCATTGAAGGACGTTCACTAGGTCTCATTTGTATACACCACAGTGCTACGATGATCATCTTTTTTACCAACTTCTTTTCTTCCTCATCAGCATCCTCTATTTCAATTTCATTTCCTGCACTGATTTCGTCAAAAACCCACAAAGGGTACTGAACTTGACTTGTTTCGTTCACAATAGGATTTGAATTTTTCCTTCGACTAGCCATTTCCATTAACAACATCCCGTAGCTATAAACATCTGCTTTAAGTGAGACACCTCCAATATTTTTGTAAAACAACTCTGGTGCCATGTAACCTATTGTTCCTCTTGCTGCTGTCAAAGTCAAAAAGCTATCCCCACTTGCATATAGTTTTGCAAGACCAAAATCAGAAATTTTTGGATTAAAATTCTTGTCGAGAAGTATGTTATGAGGCTTGATGTCAAAATGCAAGATTTGCATGTCACAACCCCGGTGTAAATAATCAATTCCTTTTGCCACCTTATAAGAAATCTGATACATTTTTTCGCAGCTCAAGGAGACTAAATGTTCATCTTCATTCTCAGGAAAGATGTATTTCTCCAGTGAACCATTAGGCATGAACTCATAAATTAGAGCCCGTTTTGAACCTTGAAAACAAAAACCAATGAGCTCCACTATATTTACATGGTGAATCCTTCCAATTGTGGCAACTTCATTCATGAATTCTTGTGCAGTTGCATTGGACTTCCCCATTATCTTTACTGCTACTACAAGGCCACTTCTAAGTTCTCCTTTATATACACTTCCGAAACCTCCTTCACCCAACTTATCTCTGAAACCATTAGTGATCTTCTTAATGTCTGAGTAACTGTATCGTATAGGCGTCAGATTGTTTTGGCCTTGAAGAAAGTCTTCAATTGAATCATACACCGATAAGTGTCTTTTCTTCAATCTATAAACTAAAACGGCCAACAGAAATGGTAACCCAATTGTGAATCTTGCAGCGAGTATTAGTCCTGAAATTGTTTTACTATTATAAGAAATTTGTAATAAAGATACTTTGTGTAAGTAAAGTACACAGATGGTAGAAGCTTACCAGCAACCGCGGCTATAGCAGAACGATGGTCTGGTAGTGAGGACAAACCAAAAGAAGATGAATCAGATACGACATGCATCTATTTATAAGCTTCTAATTGCATATAAAATGAAATTCTTAGAACTTACCATTCAGTATCTCCTTGATGCCGTGTAAATTTTGACGCCAGCCTACAGGTTTAAGTTTTGCAAGATTACTATTAGAAGTTGTAAAAATTTCACTCTTTCTAGATCAATGAGTAAACAAGACAAATCAAATCAATTAGAGTTGTACTCACAGAGTGGTAAAAAGGCATCTGTAGTAATGTCATAGAGATCACAGTCATAAAAGCAAGTGTACTCTGCATTAAGCGCCTGGCAAAGTGAATACACACGCAGATTACAGCTTGCGCAGAAGATCTTAGACCAATCCATCTTGAATCCATAGGCCATTCCATCATGAAGTTCTGAAAAATTAGTGATAGGAAGTTCTGAAAAATTGATAGTAAGATAATTATCGGTTTTCAGAATAGGCCATTCTCTCGACACCCAAGCCAATTTTGTAACCTCACAATCACCTTCCACTTGTGACAGCGTTATCCTACCAGTAACAACATAGGAATACTTGTATAAAGACGATGAAGCAATCGATGTAATATTGATGTACTGGCTAGACACTGCAGGAGTGTGGCAGCTGAGAAATGTAACCGGCTGGTTAAGATATTCAAGAGGTATGTTCCCGCGGATAGAAGGCTCTTCTTGCATAGAATAGAGCGGAAGAGAGGAATAGTTATCTTTTTTAATCCCCGGATCAACAACCAAGAGTGAAGAATTGTCATAGTTGATATCTTCAACAAAGTATTGCATATTATCAGGAGATAAATGTAGAATGGTGCGATTGTTTTCACAAGAAAACTCATAGCTAGAGCCCTTGCAATTCTGGTTGTCGCCTTTGAGTTGAAAGGGACATCTAATCTCCCGGACATTTCCACAAGACAAAGGCGCAGAGTAGGCTTTGAAGGATAGAACAGATATTACTAATAAGATTAGTATTGATGAGGTTTTCATGTCAGCAACAGTAGCAAAACTGTTTCCTCCTCACATCAGGCTTTTGTTCAGATTTGAACAGAACACCGCCCCAGAAGACATAAAAGGTCGTATCCAGTACACAACACTTCCCGATCATAAAATGTCAAATGCCGCTTTCTTCTTTAATCCCAGTTGCACTTTCCTTGTTCACATCCAATATCCTCACCAGATTCCAAAGCGGTAGTTCTCACCTTCTCATATCTTTATTTCAAGAAAAAGAGAAAGTCTCACCCTAACATCTATCATTACAAATATTATATTAATCATACAGGTACAAATGCGGTGGGGGGCCAGACTATATACATTAACTTATCTTCATCAATAAATTCAAAAGCCCGAATCTCAGCTTTGATTGTCAAAATATGATACTCAATTATGAACAACTTGCAATATGTTACGTAGTTGTGGAGGAAACGTGTTCCTATTCCGTTTTAATTAAACACGGTCACGTAGCTTTACATAAACAAAATGAAACAAGTCAAGGGTCAAAATACAACCAACAAAGTTAACTAGAGCAGTTGAAGATGCTCAGATTTTCAACTACAAAATAAAATTACAAACATTCGGCTTAATTCAAACCCGCAACTCTCTAATTTTTAATCACGAGAAGTATCCACTAGACTACAACACTGAAGACATGTACCGGGACCACTATTTGTGCAGATAAGACCTTCCTGGTCCAAGTTGTAAGCTTGTAGCACATGGATTTTACATTTGTTTATCAAGTCCACGCTAATTTTCAGTAGTCATTGTTCCTGCAGATACATTATACAGTGTATTAGGCCATCAGAAGATATCAGTATTTCAGCTATGTGTTCATTCAAGTTTTTTGTTCGAGTACTAGTAGCAGTAGTAGTAGTAGTGATCGGAGCAGGTTCAGTGACAAATGTTTCGGGTCAGAACGAAAAAACTGATGATTGCAACATAGTAAAAAGATGCAAGAAAACTGGCCCAAGCGTCCGTTTCCCTTTCTATCTTAGTACCAACAAGCTTGATTCATGTGTAAACTCGTACCCTTCAGGTTTTAAGCTCTTTTGCAGAGGCAAAGACACCGTGCTTCAGTTTAAGTATTTATCCGATACATCTGTAAACGGACAACAGCTCTCATTTTCTATAGATGCATCCGTCAATGAAATCAATTACAATTCACAAGAGGTAATTCTCGGATCATTTATGTTTACAAGTCCTCATGCGCTGATCCGGGCCTCCTTGAATTCCAATTCAAGTTCTGATATTGTTGCACCATTCAAGATTTCAGAAGGGAATTTGTTCCTCAATAACTATACTTTCTTCAATTGTTCATCAGAAGGTGACAGACTGTTTAGGTCTTTTGTTCCAAGCGTGACTCTCTTCTCGAATGAGGCTAGTTTCCAGTATTACGCCTTCTTGTCAAATTCATTTTACACTTTTGATGTGCCTATCAGATCATGCACCAGGAAGTACAGTGTCTCTGGTGCCCCTCTTTTGCTCGATTACCGAATTTCTGAGCGCCATTATGATCAGCTTCGGATGAATTGGTTCACACCAAATTGTAGAAAATGTGAAGCCAGTGGAGAATATTGCAAGTTCAGTAACAATACAAGTAGCAGCAGCAGTAGTAACCTCATTCGAAATGGCACCAGCACTGTATGTTTCCCCATACCAGCGCCTCCGCCTGCAGTAAGAGGTACGAAAGCAATAATATTTCAACTGGTTCCGTTTGATCATATATAATCATTTCTGCAGCAGCATTACGCGTGCTTGCATTAAGCATTGAGATAAATTAGGCATTTCATCTATACCATCTAAGATTAGTACTGATCTTAGATTATGTATGATATATTGAAGAGAACATTGGTCTCTAGTCCTGGAAGAGTGTTTGATTGTACTAATACGATATTGTTATAATTTCGTAGGTCATGGTGCATCAATCAGGTCAGTGTTATCAAAGCCATCAGGTAATAATTCATTCTAGACAGAAGCTTAAAGTTATAATGTGTGCTTCAAAATCTTACTTTGAATTGGTTCATTGTTTTGACATTCAGGGATAGTCCCTAGTGCATTGTTCATTGCTCTTGTGTTAGCTGGGGTACTATACTATGTGATCAGGTCACGTCATCTAAAGGAAGAAGATCGTCAGAGGATTGAGATGTTTATGAATGATTACAAAGCTATGAAACCAACAAGATATTCGTATGTTGATATCAAGAAAATAACTAATCATTTCAGTGAAAAATTAGGCCAAGGTGGCTTCGGATCAGTCTACAAAGGCCAGATCACTGATGAGATTGTTGTTGCAGTTAAGGTCCTCAATATTGATTCCAAAAGTAATGGGGATGACTTCATCAACGAAGTAGGCACTATCGGACGTATCCATCATGTTAATGTGGTTCGCCTTGTGGGGTATTGCGCTGATGGATGCAATCGAGCTCTGGTTTATGAGTTCCAACCTAATGATTCTCTCCAAAAGTTTACTTACTCTGCAATAAACAATAAGAACAACTTCCTTGGTTGGGAGAAGATGCAAGAAATTGCTCTAGGTATAGCTAAAGGAATCGAATATCTTCACCAAGGATGTGCCCAGCAGATTCTTCACTTTGATATCAAACCTCACAATATCTTGTTGGATCAAACTTTCACTCCCAAAATTGCTGATTTTGGGTTGGCTAAATTGTGTTCCAAGGACCAGAGTATTGTATCAATGACTATGGCTAGAGGAACCATTGGTTATATTGCGCCAGAAGTATTTTCTAGGAATTTCGGGAAGGTGTCATCAAAATCAGATGTTTACAGTTTTGGAATGTTATTGCTCGAAATGGTTGGAGCTAGGAACAACGAAGCAGCAGTAAACAGCAGTGATACGTACTTTCCAGAATGGATATATCGTCGGTTGGAGGGAGGTGGAGAAGTGGCAATCCAAATATTAGAGAAAGAAGAAGACACGAATATAGCAAGAAAGCTGACAATTGTGGGTCTTTGGTGCATAGGGTGGCATCCGGCAGACAGACCATCCATGACTCGAGTGATCCAGATGCTAGAAAAACCAGATTGTCCAGCAATGCCACCTAATCCTTTTGGTGCCGCAAGTTCAGCACCTTTTAGTGCTGCATATTCAGTACATTCCAGCCTCTTTTCGAACGAGCTCGATGTTATTTCCGAATCCGAAAAACAAGATTAAGTACACAAGTATAGTTTGATCTATTCTTCTATAATAGTATTATCAATTGTTTCAAGCCTCACTACCCTCCTTGAGAAGAAATTAAAACTTCCAATTTTCATCAGAGTACACAAAAGAAATGCAAAGTTTACAATTAGGTTGCTATACTCTCCGAGAAATCTGCTATTGAAATAAAGCTGTTGATAGTTTTAGATGACACAAGTTTCTAATGCAATCAACGGGATAAGAAACTGATGCTGAAAAGTTAAAGCAAAATTGCTAACAGGAATGTGCATAAAACTAAAATATCATTTAGGTTTAAAGAGAATCATCTCATGTTAGTAGTAAGTAATGAAAATCAAATCATCGCGTATCCATTCCTGGCATTCTCAAGCTAAATTATTTCAAAAGCCAAACTTTAGTCTTTCAGAACAAGCAGGAATTACTAGAGCCATATTTAAATTCAGCTAGTAATACAATTGCAGAAATATAATCCAATTAGCTTAACAGTTTTATAAACATCTGCGAGTAGAAGTCCCATCAGCTTCCTTCTGCCCACAATACTAGACCAGAAAATGAATCGAAAAATACTTGATCTGAGAAATATAAGTTCTGGAATTTCGTTCATTTCAGATTCTTAACAAGAAGCACACCAGCATAAAATTGTACAGACAAACATATAATAAAATTAAATCAAGAATACCTCGTATTAATCCTGTAAGTTTATAAACGCCAAAAGTAATCTCAAATTATTCATATCTTCAACTAGTACAAGCATGTTATTACAATCTCCCTTGTCTAAATCAATGGCATCAGAGAGTATGAAGGGGTCTGTATCGCCTTATATCTTCTGCATAATCTTTCTGGTGTCGTGTAACCAATTCTTCTTCGACAACTGCAGCCCACAGAACCTGAAATTACAACCCCGAAACCCGATAAGAACCACCGAGTAATCAATGCTTAAAACTATATTTCTGGCTTTTCATCTTCTTTCAAAAATTCAGAACTCTCACATGACACGAAAGAATCTCTCAGAAACAATCCATAATTTGGGATCCAATTAACCGATCCGTTATCAAAAAAGTATACTAAGAATCAATTCAATCGCTTATTTTCCAAAACCTAATTCACAAAAACAACACAATTTTCTAATTACGACATAAATAAAATATCAACATATTAAAAGGCGAACCTGATTAAAAAAAAATTAAAAATCAGAGCAGCGTCCGTTCTTTTCCCAATCGCCGAAGCGAGTAGGCTCGGGGCCTTTAGGACCTCCGATCTCACCGGTCGCTTTATTTATATCCAAACTATCTTCATCCTCTTCTTCATCGCTTTCGCGATCGCCGTCGTTCACTTTCTCGTCGACGATTTTATCGCCGTCTCCGGAGACCGGCTTCTCGTGTTGTTGCGTTTCGTGAAGCTTCTGAGATGTGTATGAGATCAATCGCCTCGCGGAGGCGGAAATTTCGGAAGTTAGTAGCCCTAGTTTAGTTGGTTCCGATGAGAACAGACGGCTCAGATTTGCTGGTGAGAACAGACGGCTCGGATTGCTCGCCATTGATTGATTGTTTTGGAGCGTTTGTGTTTTGCGGCGGTGCGATTGTGTGTTGGGGGGAATGGGTTCGTGTATAGACGATGACTACCTTACCGCGCCGACTTGAATTTTGGGTGAGGTGGCAGGGCCAGATTGTAATTACACTCGCAAATACTTTTTTGGTTTTTCGGATCGCAAATATTCTTTCGAATTCACACGCCTCAGATTTTTTTTAATATGTAATTTATGACATTAAAAAAAAACCTTCAAATCAATGTAGCAGGCTTAAGAAATAAAATTGTTAGAGCATCTCCAACCACGAATACCCCTTAGCTAAAATCTTAGTTGTCATGTCAAAAATAAATATTAGTCTCTCACTCTCATTTCTTTACTGTACTATTTTGGAATGTCACTCTCATTTCTTTACGTTACTATAAATAGTAAGTTTTTCTTATCATTACACTCACTATCTTCCCCTACTATCTCATATTTAACAATAAAAACTACTATTATACCCACTACTTTCCTCCACTATCACAAATCTATTATTAAATATTGATAGGTCCCACCACTTTACCCACTTTTCATCTAACTTTACTCATTTTTCATACATTGTCTTGGTCTCCGTGCCCCCCTCCAATGTAAACAATTGAGGGGGACGAAGGGAGTATAGCTAATGGCTTTAAGAATTCGCGCTCCAACTATACCCACATGTTATCTATAATTACAGTCAGCCTCTTATGGATGGCTATATTTGTCGATCCGCTACAGGTTTATAAGAAAATCTATAGAAAGATTACACATCACTTATTACCATATTAAAGTGATATATTCTATTTATAACAATCAAAAATATTAAAACATGTTATTTTTAAATTATAGTCAACCAATATAACCAATACCATCGAAGTAAAATGTCTTACAGGTTCAGCAAATTTTACATAATGTCTTACAGATCCAATTTAGCCAACCATTATAACCAACGCCGTTGGAGATGCTCTATGATATTGAAATAAACTTTCAAGTTATTTTAATATCTATATAACATTATATTAACAGAATATTACAATCGGTTGAATTATCACTAAAAAGATATGAATGAATTAATAACGCTTTGCTCTTTTATTTTAAATATATTTTTTTAGGTTCAAGCGGCAAATATTTGAGATTTTATATTATATATGTTAAAATTGTTTCTAAATTTGCCATGAAATTTACATGATAATATGATTTTTCATGATACATTACTTTTTATAAATAGAGATTTACATAGTAATATTTTATCTATATTGAGATAGAAATTTACAAAGTGATATAATGTTCCATGATACACAGCAAAGACCAAATGCTGCAAGCTTACAAGATGCAGCTACAACTTGACATTCGGAATATGCTAACCTATATAGTATCTATTCAGTGCACAATGAGCTTTGCTGGGCTCGGTATGTAAAAAAAACCCCACAAAATCATTACAAAATATCAAAGTAAAGGTTTAGGGCTGTAATTCGAGCCGAGCCGGGCGAGTTTCGAGCCGAGCCTAATTCGAGCCAACTTTAATCGAGCCGAGCCGAGCCGGCTCGATTAACTAATCGAGCCTAAATCTTTGCCCGAACTCGACTCGGTTAATTTCACGAGTCGAGTCGAGCCGGCTCGTTTAGCTAAACGAGCCGGTTTTAACGAGCCGAGCGAGCCAGCTCGTATAATTTTACACTTAATCGAGCCCAAACCTCTACCCGAACTCGGCTCGTTTAATTTCTCGAGTCGAGTCGAGCCGGCTCGTTTAATTAAACGAGCTGAAACCTTTACCCGAACTCGGCTCGTTTAACAAGTCGAGCCGAGCCGAGCCCACTTAAACGAGTTCGAGCCGGGCGAGCTCGCGAGCTGCCCGACTCGAATTACAGCTCTATAAAGGTTCCATATTTGCATAAACTTGTAAAACCTTGAAGCCAAATATTTCACATTTGGCATTATCAAAATGTACCAACATTTAACTGGAAACTATTATTCTGGCAAATAAGTAATTACTGGCGGAGAAATGAAAAAGAACATAGCATTGTTTATACACACACCAGCACTTGACAGTGGACACAAGATCTACTAATCTGGTGATAAATAGATAACGATATAAAACCAAAATCCAAAAGCTTTACAGTATTTATTGTGATGGATTTTTAACCACCATTTCAAACAAGAAATACCAGAAGGAAATGAAGAGATCACGAAAACAACCTGCAAAGGATAATAATACCCCGATTACAAAGGACATTATCCCCCTCCCTAATCTAAAAATTCTTTTTAGCTTCGAAAGGTTCTCCTATTGTTGGTTATCTACAAGAATCGACTTGTGAACCTCTTCTTACCCATAAACATCTTCAGATTCAACAATCATCTCCATATGGAACTCATCAAGATAACTCCCTCATTCGTATATGAAAACCGAAAACCCAAAATGACTAAAAGGAAATTTACTTTGTCATTACTGTCTGCTTGTTGCTATCTTGCTGCCTATTGGTGGTATTATCTAGTCGATCTGAATCGACATTGTTTTCCTCTCTAAGAAGGTACTTGTCGACTTCAGAAGCAGCTTGTCGGCCTTCTGAAATGGCCCATACCACCAATGATTGACCACGTCGACAATCACCAGCAGCAAACACGCCATCTACATTGGTTGAGAAACGGCCATATTCAGCTTTGAAGTTTGATCTATTATCTCGTTCCAACTCCAGTTTGTCCGCTATAGTCTGATCAAAACAAACATCAGAGATATAAGATATAATATAATATCTATCCATTTTTTGGCATTATTTCAAGATGCGAGACTACAAAGAATGGCTGAAGAGAAAGCACATTAGAATGTATATATTTAGTACAGCAAAAATTGTTTGGGCATAAGCTCACAATGCTTACCGACTCGGGCCCTAGAAAACCCATGGCTAGGAGGACTAAATCAGCCCCGATGATCTCCTCCGAACCCTCAACTTCCTTAAACTGAAACCTTCCACTGGCATCCTTCTCCCATTGTACGCGCACTATTTCTAGTCCTTTCACAAGACCATTTTCATCTCCAATGAACCGCTTAGTCAATACCTCATAGGACCTGGGGTCTTTTCCAAACTTGGTAGCAGCTTCTTGGTGCCCATAATCAACACGGAATATACGAGGCCACTGCAAACACAAGATAAAGTAAAAGGCATCAGTGACCGAACTGATATTAAAGATTAGGAGCAGAAAATAAACTGTAACACAAACGAGTGTAGTCTGCGATGGGCTATAAGGCACAACAGGAAACGAACTATAAATGATCATACTGCAAGATAAAATCATCAGAGCATAATACACATAACTAAAGCATCAAGTAACCAAGGAAAAGGTCGAACCTGTGGCCAGGGGTTACCCGGTGCTCTTGTTCTAGGTGGCTCAGGAAGAAGCTCCAAATTAACAATGTTATTGCAACCGTGTCTAATAGAGGTCCCTATGCAATCTGTTCCTGTGTCACCTCCACCAATTACAACAACTTTCTTTCCTTTGGCTGATATGTAGTTACCATCCTCAAGATTGCTATCAAGCAAGCTCTTCGTATTGGCATGAAGAAACTCCATCGCAAAATGGACTCCTGACAACTCCCTTCCAGGAACAGGAAGGTCCCTGCAAAAATTTAAATACAAGTTCTGAAATTCTTTTCTGATCGAAAAACTTGCATAAAGGAATTTCCAATACATATATGTTCCTCCATATAGGTATAATGAAAAACAGGTATTTTAGAACTCATAGCATACCTTGGCTTTGTAGCTCCTACGGCCAAAATTATTGCATCATTCTCCTCACGAAGTCGATCCAGGGAATAGGACGGATCTTTGCCAACACTGGCATTGACAACAAATGTCACTCCTTCTTTCTCCATAAGGTCAACCCGCCTTTGAACAACATCAATTTTATCCGTTTTCATATTTGGGACTCCATACATCATCAGGCCCCCAACTCGATCGGACCGCTCAAAGACTGTCACAGAATGACCCATTCTATTTAGCTGATCAGCAGCTGCCAAACCAGAAGGTCCACTCCCAACAATGGCAACTTTTTTCCTGTACCAATAGTGATTATGATCAAATTACATATTGTATACTTCATTTTTTAGATGTTCTCAAGACTTTCGAGTTATAGTATCGACATCAAGCATTAGCTTTAAGGCAACTGGGGAGAAAGAATAATAACATACCCTGTTCTCGTTAGTGGAGGTCGGGGCAGCATCCAACCTTCCTCAAAGGCTTTGTCGATGATCGAACACTCAATGCTCTTAATAGAAACTGGATTTTCAATAATACCAAGCACACAAGAACCCTCACACGGTGCTGGGCATACTCGGCCAGTAAACTCTGGAAAATTATTGGTCTCCAGAAGCCGATTGAGTGCTTCACGCCACCTATTTTGGTACACCAACTCGTTGAATTCAGGTATTTTATTTCCAAGAGGACATCCAGAATTCTCCTGCATAATAGTTTCCCAGTTCAAGAAAGGAAAGAAACTTGGTAAATCGTTACACAAAGTCTCAGATATTAGAGCAATTATATTTTAACTTTTTGATGTATAACACTGCACTCATAAGAAAAACCTTTTGGTATAGACAACAAAACTATATCATATGAAAGAATATAATTCGTACTTGATGACAAAAAGGAGTGCCACAGTCCATACAGCGAGCAGACTGTGTCTTTACAAGCGGTCCAGGCTTTGTCTCTTCCATAACTTCTTTCCAGTCACCCATCCGAACAAGGGGATCCCTATATGAAACTCCTGCACGCTCATATGCAACAAAACCTCTATGCTTGACAGCATCAGCTACCTCAGATGGTCTGTCTGATACTTTAGCCTTCACTTCCTATTGAGTTCAAATATAAACCATGTAAGTTTAAAAAGTCATCATATATGTATTAAATCAAGTAACTGCTACATAAATTTATCTATATTCAGGACAAAAAATATAATCAAAATAGGGATACATTACAGAGATACAAGGATATAAACCAAATATATATTGATTTTATTAAACAGAGGTGTAATGACAAAAAAAAATAATCTATTTTTATTGTTTCAGATGGGGAAATTCCTCAGAAATAACTAATGCAGGAGCAAATTAATTTGTGCTACTTCTTCAAGAAAAGAAAAGTAGGACCTCAAGAAATATAAAGGAAATTTTCCAATACTTGCACCTACATGAAGTGGTCAGTAGCCAAGTCGCCATTACTTAATTATGTTCAGTTACAGCTACTTTGACTTAAATGAGCTTCTTCTTTCCTTTTTTTTTTTTTGCTAATTCAAAAGAGCTTTATAATTTCCACAGACTCATAACCACAACTTAACAGGATTTTTACCTCACTAGCTTTCTCATTCATGGTATTAGCAGCTGCCAATTTCTTTAGCTCTTCAAAAGCATCTTTTTCAACTAACTCTGCTTCTTCTTGCTCTTCAGCTTCTTTAGCAGCCTTTTCTGCAGCCCTTTTTGCAATTTCCTCCTTCCTAAGGCTTGCTAGTATTCGTTTGTAATCCCTTGGAAAGACCTTAACAAATGAAGGCAAGAGTTTATCAAAGTTCGAAAGCACGTCTTTGGCTAGCTGGCTGCCTGTGTGCCGCTGATGTTGCTGTATCATCATCCTAAGAGTTGTGATGTCATCCTCTTCTTCAACATTATCCAGATCAACAAGCTCAGCATTGCATCTAGAACGGAACTTGGAATCCTCATCGAAAACATAAGCTATACCACCACTCATGCCAGCTGCAAAATTGCGCCCAGTTTTCCCAAGCACAACAACAGTCCCTCCAGTCATATACTCGCAACCATGATCACCAACACCTTCTACAACTGCTTTAGCACCTGAATTACGTACACAGAATCTTTCAGCAGCCATCCCATTAAAGTAAGCTTCTCCATTTGTTGCACCATAAAGAGCCACATTTCCTATTATGATGTTTTCTTTTGGGTCAAAGTTGCTTCCTTTGGGAGGGTACACAACAATCTTGCCACCAGACAATCCCTTTCCAACATAGTCATTGCTGTCACCTTCAAGCTCCAGCATGATTCCAGAGCACAGAAAAGCTCCAAGGCTCTGCCCCGCACTTCCATTAAGTTTAACGTGAATAGTATCTGCAGGAAGGCCTATATTGTGGTAGCGCTTTGTCACTTCGTGACTTAACATTGTTCCAACCGCCCGATTTGTATTGCAGATAGGGGTCTCCATATACACAGGAAGACCTTTTGACAAGGCTGGTGCAGACAATGATATCAGTTTCTGGTCCAAAGCCATGTCTAGGCCATGGTCTTGCTTCTCTACACAATACTGTGCTGCTTCCGGACGAATCTCAGCAGCCGGTTTAAGTAATAGAGAGAGATCGATAGTCTTAAGCTTCTCATTATCCTTGATCAGATCTTTATCCATTTCTAGCAAGTCTGATCGACCAACCATCTCATTGATGGTTCTTAATCCAAGCTGAGACATAATTTCCCTTAATTCTTCAGCAATCATGAAGAAGAAATTAATGACATGTTCAGGTTCTCCAGCAAATTTTTCTCTAAGAACTGGATCTTGAGTTGCAATGCCAACTGGGCAAGTGTTTTTGTGGCACTTCCGCATCATAATGCAACCAAGAGTTATGAGAGGAGCTGTGCTGAAACCAAATTCCTCTGCGCCAAGAAGTGCAGCCATGGCAACATCTCTTCCAGTTTTAAGTTGGCCGTCAGTCTGGAGAACTGTTCGGCCACGGAGATCATTAGCAACAAGAGTTTGATGGGTCTCCGCAAGACCAAGTTCCCATGGAAGCCCAGCACTCTTAATACCAGTCCACCGAGAGGCCCCTGTACCTCCATCGTGTCCGGAAATTAAAATATGGTCAGCATGCCCCTTTACAACACCACTAGCAATTACTCCAACACCAGCTTCAGAAACCAATTTCACACTAACTCTTGCCGCTGGATTAGCATTCTACGTAACAATCAGAAAAACATAATTAACATACAAAATCACACCGTGGTCTTGGATATACTAAATAAGGTTCCCTACATCAAATCAGGAACAGATGTCCACTATTTACAGTATTGTACACTAACCTTCAAATCATAAATCAGTTGAGCAAGATCTTCGATAGAATAGATGTCATGATGAGGAGGAGGGCTTATTAATCCCACCCCAGCAGTAGAATTTCGAGTGATTGCAATATCCCCAATAACCTTATGGCCAGGAAGTTCCCCTCCTTCACCAGGCTTTGCTCCCTGTGACACACAAATCCAGAGTTACAAAAAATCTAAAGAACATAGAGTAACCAAGACCAATCCAAACTTGATGCCAGATGTTAAGTGCAGTCCAAGATGAACAGCACCTCTCACCAAGAGATGATCTAACATTTACCTAATATGTTCATTAACACACATGTAACAATTAATCTTAACTTGAAAGTTAAACCATACCTGAGCCATTTTTATCTGAAGCTCATCAGCATTAGTTAGGTAATAACTGGAAACACCAAACCTCCCACTTGCTACCTGCTTGATTGCACTCCTCTTAGGATTCATCGAACCATCTGAAAGTGGCTCCATACGGGATGGGTTTTCACCGCCCTCACCTACACGAGTATATTTTCAGAAGTTAGTACTGAAGGTTAAACTACTCTGCAACTACAAAAACATAATGTGAATCAGACCTGCAGTTAGTGGCATATATTTATAATAACAGTCGATGATGCAAGCAAAGAGATCCAACAAGTTTTTCTTTAAAAATCAATAAAAACACTCTCAAACCAGTGAAATGAATAGATTTCTCTTAGAAAGTTGAGGATGAAAGGAGAAAACAGGACTAGAAAAACATTCCAGGAGAAGATGCTTGCATCAACTTCCCGAAGCTAATTGGCTTATGGGAATTCCAACTCAAAACATACAATACTTATATTTGATCATGAGAAGCAGACCATGCTATGATAATACTTACGAATAATTGATAGAAGTAGCAAGTCCAATAGACAACAAACCTGTGTTCGACTTTCCTCCGATCTTATTCATTGCCATAGCAAGGGTGGTGTGAGCCTCCAGTGAAATGGACCCATAACTCATGGCTCCCGTACAGAACCTCTTCACAATTTCACTAGCTGGCTCTACTTCCTCTAAAGGAATTTGCACAGCCGCTTCTTTGAATTTTAGAAGTCCCCGCAGATTACAGGATTTATTCAGTTCCTGTATGCGCTTGGAGTACTCTTTGTAGGCAGCCACACTATTTCCCCTGGCTGCCTCTTGCAGCTTTGATATGGCAAGAGGATCGTTCAGATGAATCTCACCACCTTTTCTCCAGTGATAATCGCCCGGATTTGGCAGTGCCACAGCTTCAGCACTTGTGGGAGGTAATGCTCGTGATGGAAATGCAATATCATGCAAATGAAGTGCATCGTGAGCAAGAGCCTCAAATGTTGCACCTTCTACTCTACTTGGAGTTCCTGCAAAGCACCTATCCATCACGTCTGATGAAAGACCAACAGCCTCGAAAATTTGAGCACCCTTGTATGAGGCCAGCGTCGATATACCCATTTTAGCAAGAACCTTCATCATTCCATATTGACTTGCTCTATAATACTTTTTGATTAGCTCTTCCTTTGAGTGGAATTCACCACTAGATTTGGGTGGGATCTTACCATCAACCTGAAGTCTCCAAATGGCCTCTACAGCCAAATATGGGCAGATACCATCTGCACCAAATCCTACCAGTGTACAGAAATGGTGCACTTCACGGGGTTCAGCAGATTCCACAATCAATGCTACACGAGTACGCTCAAGTTTCTTGACTAAATGTTGATGGACAGCACCGACAGCCAAGAGTGAGCTAACAGCAACTCGGTTTGGTGAAAATGCTGAAATTTTGTTACAAGTAGACATAATATTAACAATGAGAAGCAGTGGCAATTAATTTCCTAAAAAAGTCTTGCTATAAAGATGGAGGAATATATACCTCGATCAGAAAGCACCAAAGTAGTATAACCCTCCTTAATTGCATTATGTGCTTCCAAACATATCCTATCTAGTGTCTCCTCCAATCCATTTCCGCCCCGTTCCTTTGAATAGGTTATATCTAAAACTTTGCTACGCCAGCCTCTGTAGTTCATTTTCTTAATTGCTTGCATTTCATCGATGGATAGAAGGGGGCCTTTCAATGATAGACGGTGGCATTGTTCCTCGGTGGTCTCTGTGAGATCCCCTTCTGGACCAACCATGCACTCCATAGAAGTAACTATCTTCTCCCGTATAGGATCAATTGGAGGATTCGTAACCTGAGCAAACATTTGTTTAAAATACTCAAAAATGAGTTTCTCCCTGTTTGACATCACGGCCAAGGGAGCATCGTTCCCCATCGAGCCAAGAGCCTCGACACCATCTTTGGCCATTGGTAGCAGCAGCATCTCTATAGATTCAATAGTATAACTGCACAGATTATACATGGAATAATTTATTTTTAGATCCGAACAGAAAAGAGCGTAAAAAGCATATAGAAGATAGTAAATAAAGAAGACAAATACCCAAAAGCCTTTAGGGGAGCCAGTAAGCCACGCAGACCCATGTTTTCCATGTTGTCATCGTTATTTGATGCCTAAAATGGAAAAAAAAAATGCCATGTTAAAATTTTGAAACTATTGAAGTTCATTAATCCAAATAGAACAGAGGGCAAAGAATAGGGCAATAAAAAAAAAATTCAATTGAGTTCCTTACTTGCATGACTCCTGCTATAGGAGGACACACCCTGTCAGACTCACGAACCGATTCAACAATATTCTTAAGTGTAATCTTTTGTCTTTCAAGCCACTTTCCATATGGTCGTGCCTTTGAGTACTGCTGCTTCAAAGCTTCATCATCTACAACAACATGCTTCTCAAAATCCACAAGAAGCATCATTCCAGGATTCAGTCTTCCTTTCCTAGATACATCCTCTGGTGGGATATCAACGACCCCAACTTCACTCGCCATTATGACTCGTCCGCTGTGAGTGACATAAAAGCGGCCCGGACGCAATCCATTTCGGTCTAATGTAGCTCCGAGATAGCGACCATCAGTAACTGCAAGTGATTCTATGTCAGCACAATTACCAAATGATGCTTTAACATAAGCAGCTGAGAAATCCATATTCCCTCTTACATGATATTAGAGCTGGACCATCCCATGGTTCCATTAGGGCTGAAAAATATTCATACAAATCCTTCCTTTCAGGATCCATATTTTTGTCATTCTGCCAAGCTTCAGGGATCATCATCATTATAGCTTCTGGGAGACTTCTTCCAGCTCGTATTAAAAGCTCAAGGACACCATCAAAAGACCCTGAGAAAATATAACAATGCCACAAAAATTTAGATTAATGAAAAAACATCTATCTGCATATTGTTTCAACATGCAATTTGCCTTGCATTTTTGCCTTTGTGCAGGAGGAAGAGTGTATAAAGTATCAAAACAGTAGAGCATGTAGGGAAATGAAACACATTCTAACCTGAATCAGAAGAGCTTGCATCTACGATTGGTAGAAGCTTCTTCATCTCGTTCTTTGACAACTGAAGGTCCCTGCACTTAAGGAGACCTTCCCGGGCCTTCATCCTATTAAAATTAACAAAAAGGGTGATGTTCATGTACAGACATGAAAATATAGATAGTAATCATCAGCTCATCACCAAATTCAAGTATAAAATGCTATAACCTACAAAACTATGATCTAAACATAATCAAATATTTATGTAACTAAAATCACAAAGACACGTGGAGTAACGTAAACTTAAGTATTAGGAAATTATTAAGTCAACATTCATTGATCATGAATAAGAAAATGATTTCCTTGTAGTTGTCAATAGCTCTTCAAAAGAAAGTGAAGGGCATTAAAGAGCCACAATATAATAAATCAATTTGTGACTAAACAAATATGTGTAGATTAAGTTGGCTGCTTGAATTTTATATGCAGCATGAATAATCAGAAATCTAACTTCTCAGAGCACTGGGACATACCAATCTATACTCTTAAGAAGTTTCAAACTAGACTGCACCATAATCTTAAATGAATCTGATTAATTCAAAAACCACTACGCTACATGCAACCACGCCAAAGAAGAATTTAAAGTACAAATGGAATAAGCTTCTAGAATTTACCAGTTGACATTTCCCCGAAGCGTGTTAATTTCTCCATTATGTCCCAAAACACGCATAGGTTGAGCACGATCCCAGCTCGGGAATGTATTCGTCGAAAACCGTGAATGAACCTGCATGAATAGCACAGGATAACTCATTCTATGCCAGTATTTTTAAGTAAAACATAACTGTGTCCAAATTTATTGTGTTTGGGGGTACAATAGTATATTCACTCCACCACCATAAGAAATACTGTGGATCCTAGTCTACCTAACCTGAGAAAATTACTTTCCACCACTCAATATTATACTTGGTTCCTCAAGAACTGACCATATACAACATTGCTCTGCAAACATGATTTACTTCATAATGGAGGTACCTTACCAACTCACCCAAAGAATCAATCCCGCATCCAAATTCATATATCAAGGAAGTGGAAGAACTTAAGAGATCATTCATACTTCAATAATGCCTCAGAAGTCATTCCTCAACCTTGCATCTCTTCAGTTAGCAGGTTGGTCCCATGCTGTTCGTTGGTGAAGTATGCAGTCAGTGGCAAAAGAAAAAAGTGAATAGAGAAAATATTTACCAGGGCCATGTAGCTCGTAAACCTTTGATTGCCAAGATCCGCATAATAATACTCCTTCAACTGATTGGGCTTCAACTGACCTTTGTAGACAATGGTTCTGCAAAAAAGAAAGAAGACGTGTCAAAACTCCTGCATGCTAAACAATTCAACTGCACAATAAAGTAGGTTTCTGAAAGCATGCCTCGAGGATAAAGAACATATATAGAAGTCCTTGACGCTGCCATGTTGGAGATTTAAAGCCGCTCGTATAGCTACCATCGAAACTCTCCTTAATATGTAAAGCTGTGTGGACGACAACGTAGGTACAAATTAAGTACAGTTTCAAGTGATGGATACATTCAAGAAATAAAACACCAGTTCAATGAAAGAAGCAGAACGAAATATATTATAAAGGTTGGAAATCCAGTATTGTGCAACTTAAACACACACACATATTAATAAACACCACCAGCTGCCTTCATTAGTTAAATGGCAAACATGAATAAATTAATTTTTGATAAAGTCATTTTACTCTTTCACAGAAATTGTTACTCGCATTCAAAAGGCAAAATTTTACTTGATTAAACTTGATTTATGTTTCAGATTTTAGTAGAAAGAAATTTTGCATTACAAATAGTAGAACCACGTAAACAAAATATACCTGTTGCTCAAAATCAACCTCAGACCTAGGTGTAGGTGTAAGAAACACTTGTTCAATAACAGGTTCTGTTTGTAAAGTAGACGGGCCCAATCCAGAGTTATCAGTTGGGACAGAGCGCCAGCCAAGAACAGTATGGCCAAGTGACTCAGCAACCTACAGAGACAGCATAGAATTTAGTCAATCCACGACAGTGAACCATGACACAAGAGGCAAGTAATCCAAAAATGGGAAAAATCAATATGAATCTCTGTAAAATAATACTTTTATCTGATCGTAACTAGATTCTCCAAGACATAGAAATCCAAATCGATCTACAACTTCCCAATGCACAAACGTAAGCAATAAAGGCAATACCTTCGTAAATACAATTTTGCTTTGCTCCCTTCTGCTTTCAGAAGTAGGCAAGAAAAACATGCCAACAGCGTATTCCCCAAATGGCGGCAGCTCAAAGCCAACATCTTTAGCAACCTGATACAGAGTAAACCAATCAAACTCACTTCCGACCTTAAAACACCAATCAAAAAGCTTGTTACTAACTGCTACTACTGTACAAGAAAAATGATTATGTTAAACTCAACAACCCCTTTTAAACTGTTTTTGTTTGTGTTTTTTAAATAAAATCCACATTGGTGAATGATCATATTAATTCAAAAAATCAGAGGTAATAGAAATTTTATAAATTAGTAAAGTGCAACAAATTAAGTATAACCACAAGAACACAACATGCAAACACCCATATATTCATTTTGAACTGCTAAAATAAACTGTCCATAAATTAACAAACAACAGCCTCTACAAAATTGTTTTTCATGTAAATCAGAGCAAAATCAGTTACATGTGTGTGTGTACATACAAAGCTTTAAGAACCTTGGAAATTCGACACATACTAAAAGTTAAAAATATATATATAAACCAAAATATATATATATATATATATATATATATATATATATTATAATTTATAAATATGATATTCGCTTGGATAAAAACAATGATTTTTACTAATTCATATACACACAAGATAAAGAAATACTAAAAAACAAATAGGTGTCATATTATAGGCTAAAATAGACCAAATTGTTTGTATTTACACATAAGCCTACACAGATAAAGATAGATAGATAG
Organism: Daucus carota subsp. sativus; assembly: GCF_001625215.2. Lineage (NCBI taxonomy): Eukaryota > Viridiplantae > Streptophyta > Magnoliopsida > Apiales > Apiaceae > Daucus > Daucus carota. Next base: position 36,642,418 of record NC_030386.2, on the reverse strand, counting down.
ATTAGGATCCAGATATACCTCCTTGTAAAAGTCATGAGGAAGAGCAACAAGAATCCCAGCCCCATCACCAGTATTAGCTTCACATCCACATGCACCTCTGTGTGCCATTCTTACCAACATCTCTATTGCATCCCTTACCTACAACAACAAATCAATCCAATCCAGACCAAACCCATCAATTATAAGTACCTAAAATTTGTCTGCACATAAATATACATAAACGATATACACAAAATTATAAACTTGACATCTTTTTACCGTTTTACGGCTGCTTTCACCAGATAACTCAGCAACAAAGCCTACCCCACAAGAATCCTTATCGAAAGCTGAATCATAAAGCCCAAGAGGCTTTTCAGGCACCTGAGACATTGAAGACTTGACCACCACTTTGAGTTTTGGAGCTCTTCCGGGTCCATCAGATTGCCAAAGATGGTGCCTTTCTTGACCCGACCCACGTAATCTGGACCCATAAAACCTGTTCTTCTCCAAAGCAAACCCACAATTCTTGGCTTTTGCTTTGGCTCTCACCGCGACCCGACTCAAAACATTGAGTTGGGGGTTCAGAATAGCCTTAGGCTTGGTGGTTGAACACAAATTCGAGGCGGGTTTTGGTTGAAAAATCGAATTTTGAGCCACCGACATTGTGATTACTATTCAATCGTTCACAAGGATCCAATTTTAAAAGTGAACTTTCGTTATATTGATTAAACTTATGAAATTTTTTATCTGGCTGTGTTAAAAATCAGATCTCTTTCACGGGTTTGTGGTGATTCAGAATGTCAGAGATGTTTGAAGATGAAAAGAGATAAGATCTGATGCTTATCTGTAAAAACAAACAACACAGAGCGAAGAAATCTTGATTTTCAAGGACTTTAATATATGTGATTGTATGTATGTATATATAGAGAGAGAATAAAAGGAGGTGTAAACAAGAAGAGAGAAAATCAAGAAGACAGCTCTGATATGCTCCCTCTCTCTCTCGCGATACTTCTCGCCGAGGTTGCTAAGCATTTTATTTATAGAGAAATTAGTAGTAGGTGAGGACTCTTGGTGTGTGAGAGAGAGTGTGGAATACACACACGGCAGATTTGGTAAAAAGAAAAATTAAAAATACTCCTGCTGTAATCGTAAATCGGGATCGTGATCGTATTTGTTGGTGAAAAAAATTACAATGGATACTGGATTTTAGCGTATAGTATATTTTAAATGCAAATGGATACGGTATCTTCTGAAATAATGAAATTACAGTGGTTGACCAGTGACGTGGAACCCATGCAGTGCAGTATACTTTTTGAAATAGTTTCGATTTTCCACACCTATCATCCAAAAATTTCAGGAGTATTTTTATTTTCATATTGTTGGTGCATATAATTTTTGTATGGTGATAGTGTTCTAAAAATTGTCAAGTTCGGTATTTACTATCTGAATTATTTATTTTTGAGTATAACTATTGTCATGTATATTTTAAGATATATCAAAAAATAATTGTTATGTGATTAAGTTTTATTTTCGTTAAAGTTGGATTTGTACTTTTTTATTTGAAATGCTTTAATATCCGTGTTACAATATTTAGTTGATGTTTGGCAACGCTTATTTGAAGTACTTGCAGATTTTTTTAGCACTCTAAGCTGTTTTTATTTTTTATGTAGAATTTGGCAAAAAAGCAAAAGTGATTCTTTTCAGGTAGGAATGCTAGTTTTTTTAAATATTTATAGTTTATCATGAAATTTTTAATTTTTTTAATATTAAAAAAACTTTGTTTATTGATAAAGTTTTTTATTTTAATAATTGGGTTTTTTTATTTAAAATATTAATGGTCAACCACTCAATTGACTTATAAGTAAAAGTTATCCCAACACTTTTAAAACTTGTAAGTCAGGTTCACTTATCACTTATAATTTTTTCTTTACTTTAATCAATAAGTCATTTTTTTAGAACTAAACCAAACGGTTTAAAGTGGAACGTATATTGTGTTATAAAAGCAAACAAAAAATAACATACTAAAAAGTTGTACTACGCTGAGATTTTATATGGATTTTAATGGATGGGTTGTATCAGATTTCGATTCTATGCGGATATCAGATAAAATTGATGGGAGCGTTTAAGAGTGAAGCACGATACTTCAAAAATCTCGTAGATTTCAGTGGGATTTTAAATATCTTTAAAAAACATTGAACACTCCCATAAAATCCATCATTTCATTAATTCCACAATATCCATCAAATATCATCAGATTTTAGTAAATTTGAAATAATTATAAACTGAATACCATCAGATTTTAAAGTATGATTCAAAATCCTAATCGAATATCACCAAATTTTGTAGTCGTAGCATGATTAATCCTAATTAAATACCCTAAGATCCTTTTCTTTCTTTAATCCGAGTTGAATATCTTCGGATTCATAAATAAAAAGAATCCTTTAAATTCTAATTGAAATACACCCTGAATTTTTTCCATATATAATTAACAATTATAATTCAAGTAAAAGTATCCATAATTACGAAGAAAAAAAATACAAAACAACTCGCAATCACTTTCTTTGTTTTATGACACAAATTTTTAAGTGTGTTGATTAAATAATTAAAAATATAATTTTTAAAATTCTTTTTCCTAGACAAAGATATATAAACAAATTTAATTCAAAAAAAACTAAAAAATAATTTTTACACACCGGTCGATTCACATGTGGAGTTAGAGATGTCCAAAAAATCCGAAATCCGAAATCCGATCCGATCCGATCCGGAAAAAAATCTGATAAATCCGATCTGAAAAAAACCCGATCCGGTCTGGCCCGGTCTGGAGATTTTAAACAGACCTACTATTTTTCAACAAAATCTGGCCCGGCCCGAAATCTGAAAAATCCGGATTTAAACCCGGATTTTAAAAAACCCGGACAAAACCCGGTTTTATAAAAACCCGGATTAAAACCCGGATAAACCCGGATATAAAACTGTTATTTTACCACTCCATTAGTTTTAGAGGAATTTTACTTGATTTCAGAAACTCTGAAAAATTGGCATAATAATAGTACTTGGCAGCCTGTTATTTATCATATGCGAGCAAAGTTTTTAAAATATTATGAAGAAATGCCACAAATGTTTTGTTGTGCAGCGGCTTTAAATCCCAGAACTGGTGTAGATGGAGTTGAAAGCCTTTTAGAGTGTATTAATCATAATTTAGGGATTAGTAATGATTTTACAAATGCAAGTATTAGAAAGTTTAATGAAACATTAATGCATTTTATGATCATTATGATACATTATATGGGGCAAAACCGCGTGATATTCCTGTAGAAACCGGTAGTAGTAGAGAAATTGCACTTCAATTAGCTATTTCACGCAAAAAATCAAAAACTATAAGTTCAAGTAGTGAATTGGCAAAATATAAAATGACTGATTTCGTAGGTGAGCAATTAGATATACTGGAATTTTGGAAAAGTCGTGCATGTCATTATCCTATTATGGCCGCGATGGCCCGTGATATTCTAACAGTCCAAGCTAGTACAGTAGCTTCGGAATCTGCATTCTCTTTTAGTGGCAGGGTATTAAATGAAAGAAGGAGTCGTTTAAATCCGCAATCCTTGGAAGTGTGTATCTGTTATAAGGACCATCTTGATGCAGAAAAAAGAAGGCAAGATGTTGTTTCCAGTGAAGAATCTTCAGCAGATGAAGATCTTCTCACTGAAACCGATGGCGACTCATCCTAAATAGTTCATAATCAGGGACTTTGGCTGTCAAGGTAAGTCTGTAGTGCATCCATGTTCTGCACTCAAATTTGATGTGATATTAGTAGGAGCCTAGCCAGATTCTTGTTGTGACTATGTTATCTTTTCTTTATCCACCAAAAACAAATTCCATAGATTGTGCAATTTTATGACAACTATGTGCTCATGTATCCACTTTTTTATTTTGTTTCTTTTTTTTTCTGGGATTAGTCTATTATGTTGTTTCTTTTTTTGATGATCAATTCGGCACTGCAGGTTGATGGCAGTGGCCAGTGGATGTGTATCAATATGTGGGAGTATACTTGATGACAAGGATTTCATTGCCAAGCACACTGGAGTCTGGACCTATTCTGTTTTTAATGATATCAAGTTCAACAGAGTTTTTGACCACTGGAGGGCCACTTTCTTAGCTTTTGTAAAATGCATTTTATGTTCTGGAGTCTGGACTGTATTTGCATATTTTAATTTTAATCAGTTGTAATGAAGATTATTTTTTCAAGATATTCTCAGTTTTATTTTTTAGTTCCAGACTTCCAGTAGAATTGTAGAATCAGAGTTGCTTGAAAAAATTATATATGTTTAACCAGGCCTGGGTAAAACCCGGTCCGGCCTGATCCGGCCTGCAGGCCTTAAACAGTTCCTATAATTTGCTGACAGGCCTGGCCTGGCCCGGTTGTCAGTAAAGCCCGGCCTGGATTTTTGACAAAAAGCCCGGATATTTTCAGATCCGGATAAAGCCTGGCCTGCCAGGCTATTTGTGCACCTCTATGTGGAGTACATGTTATTAGGACGGACAAATATAAAGGGAAAAGAAAAAACAAGACTTTACTCCGCATGTGACACACAAAATGTACAACGGGTAAAAGGTGAGTAGCACTAAACGATACAACTGCTACCAACTGTACAATTGCGGAATTGCCTATAAAATAATCCTTGATCGCTAGAATAATTTTACTGTTGATTATGCTTACAAAACTACAAATCCAAACTAATAAATCCAAAATATATTTTAAATTTATTTAAAATATTTAATCAAATTAAAATATTAATACATAAATTAATACATTAATTAATAAGCGGTGAAGATGGGAATTGGACCACCACAAAAAATAAATACAATGAAACCGACCTCACAATTAACTGACAGCTAAATATATTGAAAAGTAAACTTATTTATAAAGTTTAGCCTATGCGGCACGCGACAACCGCTCATGGCGGGTCCAATAACCATCTTTTAAGTTGCACGTGGGTCCCGGTTGATAAAGGATCCTCCAACTCCGCATGTAGCCGCCTATGAGGATACTAGTCCCAGTTAGTTTTAGTTGTAGCCTACCAGGATATGGTCCGAACCTCCGCGCCAGGTGGCTCACCTGGTACATAAAATATTTGGGTTACCCATGTTTCTTAGCTATTTTCCGTTTTTAAGCCAACCGCTGTGTTGTTTCATTTTATTAGTAGAACCTTTTCTCATTACCTGGTTATGACTCGCCTGACGTGGACCTTTTATTTTTCATAGAGAAAATTTACGGTCTATGTACAGCCGCAGCTTTGATAGGTTTATAAAAACACGACCCAACATCAAATTTCAAAGTGGTATAATTTTTATGTAAAACTACTTTAATCTAATTTATTACATATAGAGTTTGTACTATTAAAATCTAGTTAACGATGTATCAAATTTTAAACTAGAAAATCTAGACCAAACCCTAATTCTCTTTCTCTCATGAGAGTCGGCCGCTCCCTATCCTTCTCCATCTCCTTCTCCACCCCTTCTATCCATCCCCATCTATCTCCCTTCCTTTCATCTCAATTCTCTAGCCGCCCATTCTCCATTCACACAACATATCTTCTCTTCTTTTCAATTCTCAATCAAAAATCCTCTTAGTATGTTTTTTCTACAATAAAATCGAGTTTTGTTCCACAAAATTCAGAAAACTCATTTGAGTTCTTCGTTGTCTTCTGTCTGAGTCATTATTTGTGTGTTTGAGTGTCTCGCTTTGTGCGATGTGTCTCGCTTTATGCGACGTGTTTGTATTGAAAATGAATTTTACGGTGTATTGGGAGATCCGTAGAACTCGCATCAACAACACTTTCGGCAGGTTTATAGCTGGTATCCGGCAGATAGATAGCTGGGTTGCGTTTGGAACGGTAGTGAAAATCGCATGTGCTCACCTCTCACAAAATATATTTGTTCATAACATGAGGCCAACCGAGTCCTCTGAACATTGTACTATCCATGAAATTACTGTGAGGGTCAATTGTGAAACTACTGATTTCGGAGGAGATGCAGGTTGGATTGCACAAGAAACCATCATCTTCATTTTTAATTTTCAGAATATTTGTATTCAGTTAGTTAAGCAATCCGAAAACAAAACGGCTAATTATTTAGCTCGTTTATTTGTTTTTCAACCTGGTTGCATGATCAATTGGGGGTTTGTCCCGATTAAGTCTCTTTCGTATTAATGAAATCTGCTCTAAATTTTGGCCAAAAAAATAAAAATAAAAAATTTACAAGTAACAATTTTTAGAATTGTTAGAATAATAGAGTATTATCCTTTTATTACGTATAGAGTTTGTACTACCAAAATCTAGTTAATGATGTGTCAAATTTTAAAAAATCACAGGTAACAATTATTATTAGAATAATAGAGTATTATTCTTGTAATTTAATTGAAGATAAACTTAAATGGTTGTGACTACAGTGTTGTTAGAATATGAAAGGGCGTCAAGTGTGTTTTAATTGTTTATATAAGAGCTGAAGATATTAGACGTATTTTTTGAAGACAGCGTTGAAAAACACGTACACAAAATAGAATAACAATAATCACAATATATATAGTTCTTTTAATTTTTAGGATGTCGGTGTCTAAGAATCTATCGTAATAATAGTCACAATATATATAGTTCTTTTAATTTTTAGGATGTTGATGTCTAAGAATCTATCGCGTTTATAATTTTTTTAGAACGTTGGTGCGCTTAATTCTGGAAAGTCCATGCCATCTTTCTCTAGAGCACTCAGGCATAGTTGATCTTAAAAACGCAGTTTGCAAAATTAAAATCGGATTCTCTGTGCTCCATACTTCTCAGACGGTTCTTCATCTCAGCGCACAACGTATAGTTTGAATGATATATATTGTGCATGTATATTAAATTTTTAATATTTCAGCTTTAATAGTATAGTATGGATTTGGTTTCAAAAAAAATAAATAGTATAGTATGGATTTGTTGATATATTTTACACACTAATGTTTTAATAATAGTTTCACGTAAACAAGGTCAATAAAAATAAATTCTTTCAAAAGAAAATATATCACATACACATTGAAGCATCTCAATACTAAAATAGTTGTTCAAAATAATATAAATTATTGATTATGTAAAATAAAATCTTGTATTATAAATTATATATATTATTGTAATAATAAATAACGTGGAATCTTTCACTTTACAAATATGATCGACGTGTTAAATTTTTAAACATAAAAATTGTGTGATTGGGATGCATCTATTTAACATGTCCTCTGTAATTTTTATTTATTATATCACGATGCTAAAAACGTTTCAATAAGATTATGTAATCGAGGAGTAGCGGGGTGAAAAGAAAAAAAAAACTTTAGGATAACTTGCAAGGTGAAAAATAAAGATATGTCTCCACTCTTGACAGATGAAAAAGAAGAAGAAAAGGATAAGTTCTCACTCTTCATTGTATTTTGGATTCTCTTAACTTGGATATAGAAATACAAGGAGTGTTGACGTTAAAGTTGAATAAACAGTTTTTAAAGAGGCGACACAGAAGATGACGACCTCAGTGACAAAACCAAATTAGAATTATTAGTTTTTGTTTACTAGTACCGGTTCTTTTAATCTGCCCCTGTCTGTAGATTGTGTACATATGCGGCTAATTGTCATTGCGAATATAGATATTACGGGTGGCAGTTTTGCGTGGAAAATTGGAGTTATTTTATTTTTATTAACTCGGTATATTCTAGTAATTATGTTATTGATGCCTTTAGCATCTCTGTCATTTATTCAAAATTCGGGAATCTTTTATAATTGTTCAATGACGGTATATAATTGTATAAGTTAATAAAAATTATTTTTTAGATTTAATTTCTAAGCCTCACATGATTGACAATACCTATAAGATCTTCAAAGTAATAGTATAGCCTATTATATTAGAAAATTGATAATTCCTGTGAATATAATCTATCTACGTAAATATATAATTTCTTAATAATAATATGTATATTTTAGATAATATATTATATACATGTCCGAAGCAGCAGCCGCAATATATAAATTAACAATTACAAGTGCCATTTGTCTTTGGCGAACATGCATGATTATCGTAACAATAATCTACTTTATCGTGATATACAATTGATCTGTTTCCATTTGAATTATTGAACATATAAAATATTACTGTTAAAAAAGGTAGTAGAAGACAGTTGCTGGCCCTTAGCTTCAGTGATTGGGCGTGGACTTGTAGGCCTCGTGAAAGGTCGGGAGTCGGGTCAAACGGGTTAATCTGATCAGTGTACTCCCTCCATCCCAAATTAGATGAGTTTGTTGATTTCGGGCACACTCAATGACCGCATAGTTACGTTACTTGTTTTTGAAATTTTATTTTTGCAAATAAAAATTTAAATATGAAATTTTAATTTACAAAAGAAAAATTAAAAAAATAAAATTCGAAACTATTCAGTCAATACACACCTTAAGTTACGTGCTCAAAGTCAACTAGCTCATCTAATTTGGGATGGAGGCAGTACTATGTTCAATCATTTTTCATCCATTTTATTTCAAGACTTATATAATATATAATTTAATCTTAAAATTTTATTTTTACATAAATGTTTAAAAATTACATTCTATTTCAAAGAGAAAAAGTAAAATAATTAATAAGATTATATTATATAAAAATCTTATGATACGTTTGGATCTCACATATATACGATTTATTAAGAGAAATATGTAACATAGCTTCTTTTTATTACTAAAATTGCAATTAGTGTTTAAAGTACATAATTTGTATTTGAACTGCTTTGGCTTTGTCTATTCCAACAATAAAGACAAGAATGAATTATTATTATTATAAGTCTTACAAAAAGTCATATTATTTGTAGAATATAGAAGAGTTATACGCCGTCTTGTATTTTGTTTCGAGTAATATACATCATAATTAATACATAATGAGTATTGTTTATCAAATAATTTATATTTATTTGTTTTAAAATAAAAAAAATAATTCAAAATGAGCAAAAGAATGTAAACAAATAAAATTTTAGTATTAAAAATTACTCATATATTAACTTCTTAAAGTATAATATAGATTATGGAAAGAGAAACAGAATTTTGAATTGCATCCAATGTGGTGTACCGTAAACAATAATAATCAATATGTTTTTTAGAGTATTTCTTGAGACTTGTTAGGCAACGCATATGATTTCCCAACCATTTCATGTCACATGCGATGTCGGATTAGTTCGAATATCTATCTGATTTATTCAAATCAAATTCAATTGGGTTTCACATCTCAAACCCAAATCCAAATTCACGGATTTCAAATTAAAACCTGAATTCCAAAAAATAAGTAATACTATGATAATTTTATTTTTGATTTTCCCGCACATAAATTGAAATAATTTATATTTAAACTACATCAATAATAAAGTATTGCACATTAATAAAATCTTATATTGTATTTAATAATTTCTAAATAAAACTATTCATCATATGGAGTCTGAAATTTTAAAGTGATTCATTAATTAAATAAGAAAAGATCACATTCACACTTATCTATGTATATTATAAACAAAATTAAGTGTATATTAAGTTCTATGGAGTACATAAAAACATTGGAGTATTGGAGTACGAGTCATAATTTTCTTACTTTGATCATAAATAATATTTTTGATTATCCAAATCTATATATAATTTATCATTGTTAAGTTGTCTTGCACATAATTGTCTATCAATCATTAATATCTTTCAACTCTAACAAGTATTAAGATTATTGTTCTGCTTATTAGTTATATTGCATAACATAGAGTCTTGTAATTTATAAAAGTGATTATTCTGCCTTTTGATTACAATATATATGTTGCAGAACATAATACGCAAGTTGTCGAATGTTTACAAATATTACTGAACAAAAAATTTAAATTTTAGATGAATAGATTACATTTTATCCAACTTTGTACTCCAATACTCCAATATTTTATGTACTCCATTGAACTTAACTCTATATATATATATATATTTATATTTTATGTGTATTTATGTGTGTGTATCGGCGGCAGAGATATGAGATGAGATTTTAGAATTAGGAGTTTTGTGACTTTGCAAGAGCATGAGAGTTGAGAGTTGAGACTCGTGGATGTAGACGTGCCTCATGACCTGATATAATATTAAATAATAACTAAAAATTAAAATATATGTAAAATAATATATATATATATATATATATATATATAGGGGAGGGTTCTGGTACAAACTTACAAACTTACAAACTTTTGTTGTTCAACACATATATAACTCGAGTTCAACATTTTTTAAGATATTTTGTTGAACATCGATTAAAATTGTGTTGAAGAAGTACATAAACTAAGTTTTTAATGTAATAACTAAGTTAAACATATTATATAACCAATATTTATCTTTCTAGACCCTACCCAAACCCCAGAGGTATAGTTTAAACATATTTACAGATATATTCAACAAAATGATAATTAGGGTTCTACACCCGATGTTGAACCCTAGTTACAAATGTGTTGAATGCACGATTTATTTATGCGTCATTTTTAAAAATTGTGATGTTTTTTCAAGAATTTTCAACATAGATACTTTCTATAACTAAGGATTAATACGATGGGAGAATAAAAAAAATTACAAAAAAAGTTTGTAAGTTTGTAACTTAGAAAAGTTTTTATTTGATCCTATCCCTATATATATATATATATATATATATATATATATATATATATATATATATATATATATATATATATATATATATATCATGACCCCAAAAATTATATATAATATATATTATTTGAATTTTTTCCCGAATTTCGGGTTTAGATCGGATTTGCATTTCGGGTCGTGTTTCGATACAGAATACCTAATATCCAAATCTAAACTCGCTCAGGTCTCCAAATTCAAATCCAAAAAATCGGGTTAGATAAAATTTTCGGGTCTAAACGGTCGAGTATTCATTCAGATCGAATTTTTCTGCTATCTCCACACGTCACCTCTTTAAACTGTAGGAAACACGCCTATACAATCACTTATTATAAGTTTTAACTTGATTATAACTTCAATTTCATATTTTCATGAGTAATTAACACTTTGCACCCCTTAAGTTTAGGCGCTTTTTTGATTTGGTCTCAAACAATTTTATTTGACAATATGCACCCTAAAGTTTAAAATACGCTCCGATTTGCACCCTTTTGACCATATTCCGTCAAATTGACTGTTAAATTACATTTCAGTAAAATCAGAAAATACAACCGCTCTATTATCAAACCCCGCTTCACTCCCCCTAGATTATTATTTTACCCCTGCCTCTGATAATTTGAACAATCAATTTAACAAAATATGGTCATAGGGATGCAAATCGAAATGCTTTTTAAAATTTAAAGGGCATATTGTCAAAAAAATTGTTTAAGACCAAATCGAAAAAATGCATAAACTTGGGAGGTGCAAAATGTCAATTACTTTAGAAAAACTCTTTTATTCGTTGGTGCTAAGTAAAAGAAAAACCTTGTTCTCTTCCATTGATAGTAACTCCACACTCACTGAATAGCAGTATAGGAATCGTTCCAGTAAACGCATTGATGTTCACGATTCATTTGCTGCTCCATCTTTGCATAATAGTAATTAAATAAACTAAGTTCATACAGTTATTCTTATCTTCTTAGTTGCCGGATATACTGTTGATGTTAACGATTGTTTTGCCCGGAATTTAGCGTACAAAGAGATTAAGCATGATTTATTTGGCGCAAAAAGAACAAGCATAAGTTGGCGGTGATAGATAAACTCTACGCATAAATTACATTTTTTCTGTTATAAAGCACATACTCATTTTGTTATAAGGCATAAATTTTACAGGAGAGTCAGGAGATAGAACAAGATGATTAAGATTTGCCTCGGCTCATTTTCGATTTCAATCTTAAAAATATTTGTTTGTGTGATAAATTAAAAATTCATTTAAAGCTAAAAACAAGTCAGAAATTAACTTAAAATTAGTTTGAGATATTTTTTTTAGTGACTTAAATTTTAAATCTTTTCATGAAAAATTACCCGTAAATCATAATTTACTGACGCGTCACTTTTATTTTTATTATTATATTTTTAATAACTCATAAATCATTAATAAGTCAAAATCACACAAACGAATATTTATACTCCAATGCTCTAAAATACATGCAAAAATCATGTAATTAGCTAAAGAATTATTGTTGTTAATAATGTATTATCAATACTTTTTAATTTGTAGACAAAATTCAAAATAGGTCAAAATGAGTCGATTTTTTTATTGATAGATATTATAACATTTTTATGCTCACAAGTCACATCATTATTTTAAATTTTAAATATTTTCTACAAGAAACTCCGATAATATATTTACAACAAAAGACCCCAACACTGGTGAACATTGTCTTTGTACTTTGTAGGGAAGGCACGTCAACATCATTGTGCATTTCCAGCCATTCATTTTCACATCCGACGAGCCCGGTGATCGTACCCTTATATTGAAAAAAAGTGTGTGTTATTTTATTCGGTTAAGAATCTTAACGTATGGTATTGGTAACGGCCAGGCCGATGCATGCAGCATGTGCAACACAGTTTTTTTGGGAATGTTGAACTAAATCAAATAACATGAGTGCATGAATATACAAATTTGAAATAGTTAAATCGTGAACCATGTTGTAGTATTTAGCAGGAGTTGGGCAACGCAAGGGCAATACGCTTTTACAAAAACGTAAAAATCTTTTCATGCAAGCTTACCAACAAGGCAACAAAGTTATAAGCAACTGTCATCCAGTTTATAACTTAAAATTTAAAAACGTGTAAAATATAATTTTATAATTAATTTTTAAGATTTTTTATTTTTGAATTTATTCAGAAAAATTAAATAACATATATAATATATTTTATAAGAATATTAAAATGTCAAACGGGGAATTTAAAGGGAATGAAGAAGTAATAATTTGTTATGGTGTATTATATTAATTTCGACTACAGTCTCGATGATTTTGATATATATTTGAGCGAAGGAGGAACTACCAATTTTAAATTAATAATTTTATTACAACAAGTTGAACTCAATTGCATATGAAAAATGTACTTATAATATATTAATATTACTGTTTAAAAAGTGAGGAATGTTATGTGTATTAAGCATGGTAATCATGATTTTTAATACTACTATAATGGAATGCCAGTAGGGAGCCTAGAAGGCTAGAAGTCTAGAACAGAGTCCAAAGGTCTAAATTTGTACTAGTGCAGTTAAGATTACACGATTAGGTATGATATAGCTTTCAAAGAATTGATATTTGTTTCTCATTACCTACTCCTCCATCTGCCACAATATGTAAACCAAATACTTCTAATTTGTTTCGATTGGTAAATATAAAAAACTAACCCGGAAGAAGAGAATGCAAAGTTGAACCCCTCTTAAAATTATGTCACAGATGTAATATTATAACAATATGCATAATATTTTAACGTAGAAATCAATTGACATGTATTTTAGTAATAAATTACTCACATCGGAACGAAATGCTATAATGTCATATTAATATATTTATATTAACATGTGCAATGGTAGACACCAACCCACCAGCGTGTCGTCTTGTGCAGGCAATACAAGGTAGTTATACTTGTATGTTTGTCTACTTATTTTATTCAAATTAATTACTTAAAAATAGTTTAAATTAATCAATAATCACATGCAATAAACATATAACATTTAAGATGTTTGTTTTTTCAATAAATATGTAAAATTTATATCATGATTTTTTTATTTTTATCATTCCTTGTATAATTAAATAGATAACAGACACTTAATGTTTTATACTTTCATAAATAAGTAACTATTTTTAAAAATATATATAAATTATATAATTTCTAAGATAAATAATTTATTTTAAAAATCAAATAAATTAAACCGAACCATTATAATTTCCTTGGGCAGCCATTCACTGTAGACTATAGAGTGATCGTTGTTGAGAAGCCTCCTCCTCCTGAAGCTTTTGATTAGTCAAACAAACTATAGGAGTACCACCCATCTCAGTATGCGTGGTTCCCAGTTCCCACTGCTCAATGGAAACAAAACTATTCATGCCAAGAAAAAAAGGTTTGACTACTAGATGTCAGAATATTAGTGCTGATTTTTTAATAATTTGAATCTTGAAGTTTGCATCATTTGGCTTTGCAGGCCACAATTCTAACAATCTAACCTGCCAAGCTTTACGACTCCACAAAGTTATCATACATTTTTTAATTTTTAATTAATATCTGTCTAGGATATGTTCATAGGCACATGTTAAACTTAGAACTTTGATAGGCAGGATCCATCAGAACCAATAAAAATGAGTTAAATTTTATCATAGTCACACACTAAAAAAACCGTTCTGATTATAAGAAGCCGAGACATCGAGATCAGAACATGTAAACACTCCTGTTGTTACCGATAAGTAGGCATCCCATCCCAGTTACTCCACAGAGTAGTAAAAATGTAATATGAGGGCGACAAGAATTAAAAAAGCAAACAAAAAGTACACACTGGCTGAAACTGATATGTAATGTAGCTTTTGTTGATACATGCTTATCAAGTTCGATGGATGATATGGGCAAGTGAGTAGATAAGAGAGCATAGATCGTATTTGTCGGCAGGCTGCAGTAGCCAGTTGCAGTTGGGTGGTCCTGCTCCACCCTAATTATCAGCACTGTGGCCCATGAGGTTGTCAATACCAACAAAAAGTTGCAGTATGGTGCTACTTATTGCGATCCCTATTTAATTGTACTATTCTTGAAAATATAATTTTATAAATTATTTTATTGTTTTTTCTTGTTTTAAATAAATATATAATATTTACATTTATTTTAAAAAAATTCAAAAATAAATTATAAAGTTATATCATATACAAGTCTTGACATCCGTGTCTAATAATAATAAAAATTATACAGGAATTACAAGAAAAAAGTGGTTATTCCAATCTAATATGATACTGGTTGGTTTCACCTCTTCCATACATGTATGATTAACATATCAACCATTTGTCGAATATAGAAAAACCGAATGTAATAATTCAACTTCGTATGATTTACACATCAACCACTTGTCGAATTTAGAAAAACGGAATCAAATGGTTCACCTTCGATGTCGCTGAGAATCGAGCTCACGAGGCCTGTTCTAAATAGGTAGCCTAATGTCCTTAATTACACGTACCTTAGTATCCCCTACCTTGTTGGTTTCTAACTACTTCTCGGCATATCTACTTTCTAGCACTGCACAATATCAAGATTCCAGTGAGAGTGTCCCAGGGCCATGCCCCGACCCACTACTTTTATGTCAAATGAAAACAATGTACCAGATTCCACACCAAATAAAACTTGTAGTAGAATAAGTATTTGAATTTAAACCAAACCGAAGACAGCTATAAGTGGGCATCAAACATATAGGGATTTGATACCAGACAAAAGGCCTTCCATTAGGTCCCATTCCCATATGGCCATATACACATGCAACGTGTATCACAACTCCACCTCTAACATTTAAAGTGAATCGAGCATATTTTTGTCACTTCAAATCACCAGTGCGGTGTCTTGTTCTCTGTCCCATTCTTGTGAATGCATTAGAATCTCCGACAATGATATACGCGGTGGTGGGGGGAGGGGAGAGAGATATTAGTGATTTGAAGTAAGTTTGAGTAAAATAAACATCAGTAAAAGGAAATGGCAAGAACTGGTGTCTTGAAGGATATAAACAATGACTAACAAAGAATCATTCAATAATTCATATTCCGCAATCTAATTGAACTTGCAAGGAGTAGCTACTTCCAGATAATGCTCTAGATTTCCGTGTCACATAGCCGGATCGTTAGCTCAGATATGATTCTACGAGCAAAAGGAATATAGCTTAAGCTGTACCTGGAATGACCAGAATATGGGGTTACACCTTTGAAGTTGAGTAAAAAAAACATTTGATACAAAATCAGATGCACCATGCATAGATCTCTTCCACACTTTTAATGGTAGGTGAAACCAGAAATCTAAGAGCATCTCCAATGGAGCTCTTAAACAAGCTCTTATCCTTAAATTTAAAGAGCAAATCAAAAAATAGGGCTCCAACGGGCTCCTAAAAACTCTTTAAAAATTTAAGAGCCTGTCATCTCTCCTCTCTTTTAAAGAGCATCTAGTAGCTCCTAACTTCTTATTCATGAATATTATATTAATTTTTCTCCCACTTCACATTCAACCTTTCTCTCTCTTTTCACTTTTCTCTCTCATTTGTATGAATAAAATATGAATAAAGAGTAGGTATAAAGAGGAGCATTGGAGTTGGAAGCTTTTTCAATGTCTTAACTCACTAAAAGCCACATATTATATTTTAAAGAGTGATTCAAGAGCATCATTGGAGATGCTCTAAGATCAATTACACAAGGTAGACCAGTACAAAGCATAGTGATTGCATAGTTTTGGATTTGTGATGGATCTAAGCTAAACTCTAAACCAAATAGAAATTCTTGAGCTGGGTTCACTGACGTGTTGCCAATGAATCACACTCAATTATAATTATTACCTAAACATGCTACAAGTTGGCAAATTTAGGAGTTTTTTTCTATTAACATTTCATAGCCCCAGTCAGGAAACCCAACCTACCAATACAAGCATTACTGCCTTACATCAGAACAAACATTGACCGTTTCAGAGGGAAGGGGGTGGATGATAAGCCTTTACCAATATGCTATCCTCGAATCCTCCAAAAATTAGTAACTTTAACCCTGGCTTCCCAAGCATCTCCTAAGATCTCTTTCGCAGCAAAATAAAATTAATCTGTAGGTTCTCAACTGAGTTTTACATAGAAGCTCCATTATATATTATATGTATAGAAATAATGTAAAAATATTAAGGCAATTACTTTTCTTCATAGATGATAGTAATTTAAAGATTGGAATATGGCCAGACATAAAAATTTGAAACATGCAGTTTACAAGCCTATAAACGCCTCCTATATAAATCACAGAAGTTGACTTCAAATGCGGACAGATCCTTGAGCAAAATGTGTTTCTGGCAATCCTACTCTAAAATATTTTTCTGAAGCATATATGATATATCTAAAGCTTTAACAGACATCTCTGATGATGGAAGATTGCTTGGCGAGGCATTTTATTGATTAACAAATCCTGAACCCAGGAGGCAAAGCACTTACATACATAAACAACATCCTCGAATATTTGGGGTCGGAAGACACAATGATATTATTTATCTTTCACTTGTGAGGTACCTGAATAAGTGTTGGGAAACGTGGGTAAAAGCCCCACAATTTTATGTCATTTTGATCATTGTTCTGAGGAGGCCTTGGTTACATGTTCGAGATAAGTTATGTTTGGAGTGTGTTCTCCTCCGCGAGGGCTTTCCAACACATATTTAAGTATTTAAAACGACTAACGGCTGAGATGTGATGATCAAAAATTGGTCCCTCAGAAGTGGAAAACTGGAAAATAAAATGAAAGTTCCACATTGTTTACATAAAGAGTTTATATATAGCCAGATACATTTATAGTGTTCAAATGTGTTTGTAATGTATCGCTCCACCCTCTCATTTTCCGTGTGTGACTGGCAAAAATGAATGGAGTGAAAATTGGGCAGAATAAATAGTAAATACCGGCCAGTTTTGCTAATTTAATATTTTCTCAAATACTAACATTAGATATAATTTTGGATTAATCATTTAGTAAATTACTTTTGACATGTTTGTGTTAATAAGTTTGTATATACATATTATATATAGCCAGACACATTCAGTGTTCATATTTGTTAGTAATGTATTGCTCCATCTCACTTTCCGTGTGATACTGATATAACCCAGTTTTGCCAAAAATATTTTCTCAGATATACCAACACAAATCAATCAGATCAAATTTTGGATTAATTGATTTATTAAAATTGATTTTAACACGGTTTGTGCTAATAAGTTCACATATACATATTATATAGAAATTAGGGTCATTTCTCATTCGATACAGCCACTCGCAGAAATCTCATTTCATTTTTGTCCTCTCTGCACTCCGGGATAGTTCTTGCTGTGTTCTAGTTCGCGGAGGGTCATTGTTCGTCAACAAGTAGATAATCTTTTTGTCCTCCGAAGTGATTTAAATAACAGATACGGTGAGGGAGAAATCGCTTTTGGAAGAAAGTTTCACTGGACTTCAGTTCAATATCCTTTATTTGTATATTTGTTTTTCCATTTGCATAACACTTGCTTCGTCAATTAGTTATATTACACAGATTGTTTCACAATAACTACTATGATCTCAGATGTATACATAACTATTAGAATTGTAATTTCATTAGCACTCGGAAACCAGAACCATAACATCCTACCTGTTCTTTACAATACAGTATGTCTTTTTCCATTCTAGGGGAAGAAGATTGTAAAAAAATTAAGTTAAACAATCTGATCATAAGAAGTTCACTTTTTGTTCCATTACTATGAAGTAAACACCTAATGCAAAGCTTGTTTTTCCTACAATTGAGGCCATCAACTGAGCTTCACTAGTTCTAATATTATAGCCTGAGGTCAATGAATATGGGAGTGTGGACTTGAGGACTAAGCCTAGCACAAAGGGTCAATCATTGTAGGTGACAGCAATGTCTATACTGTTAAAATAAAATAGTTGCACACACTTGAAAAGATAATTGGTAGAAACATTACACAATGAACTCACCAGATAAAAGCACAGATCTCACAAATGATTACTATCAGGGTCAAAACTTTACTATGGATCTGCAAAATGCAAAACAAGATGGAAAGGTTAAGTGCATTACCAAAGAGAAACACAAAGAGAATTATTAAATGCTAAGCTGTGCAGAGAACACTTATTTTGCATCTAAACAAGTGATGAATTAAGGAACATTAATGTGCAGATGAACACCAGTTAAAATAATAGAACCTTATAAACCAAATAAAAATCTTTTCAGATAGGAATCAGCAATCGATCTAACATCAGCTCTCTTGTCATCTTCCGGTTTAAAAGTTGCATGTAATATGTTTTACAGTATGATTGAAGTTACCTCTTAAATATATGTATGATGATGGTCTTTGCTTGTTTTCGAGTTGTTTGTACTTTGTAGGCTATAATGAGACTTAATTATTGGTCAGCTACAGATCAGATGGTAGGAGTTTAGGATACATCATCATCAACACTCTTTTCAAATCATTCGTGTTCCCATACTTTGTGAAAGCAAGAAATTGTTACTCTATCACACCACCCAACTCGTAGTAAATTGTTTAATATATATATAATTAGCCCAAGAACTGCAGTAAACCAAAGAGTGCAACACTGGTTATTTCCTCCTCCAAAATCTTCAAATTTAGAGTCTCCAACTCCGGCTGACAACTGAGTAGCCAGAAAGCAATAGTTGAATATATACTCCCTTCACTCCAAAATAATAGTTGCTTTGACTTTTTGCACATAATTTGAGGTGTAAAAAAAACATATTTCTACATACTATTTTTAATATTTTTTTCCCAAATAATAATATAGATTTTAAACTTTTATTCAGAAAAGAAAATTGGAAAAATGATGTGTAGAAATATGTTTTTTACACCTAAAATTACGCGCAACAAGTCGAAGCGACTATTATTTGAAATGGAGGGAGTAATATGTATTCTTGAATTCCGTGGTCTTTCCTTTGAAGTTAAACTGTTTCAGTATTTTATTGTTGGAAGGCACTGAACATATTGCCCTGCCCGCAATACTTATAATGAGGATTGCAAACCAAAGTAAGCCAGATCTTTCTTCAATAAAGATACAATTTAGTAAATTCATAAACATACCAAAACAGCACATACGAGGAATAAAACTTATAAAAATAGAGCCAGCATATATAGCTGAGGCGTACATGCGAACAGGCTCAAATATCATTTTTATTTGTTGTGCAAATCACAAAATTCAAAAGCTTACCAGAAGAGCACAGATGAGGGCTAAAACAACACACCCAATATAGATAGTTGTGGCGTACATACGAACCGGATCAAACATCATTCTTATTTGTTGTGCAGGTCCAATAAGAAATGCTGTGCTGCCACATAACATACATATTTAGAATTATGTTTACATGTCTCTACTTATGGTTTGATATCATAGAACCTACAATCATTCTACTTAAGTGTTACTCCCTCCGTCCCACTCATTTCTATATAGTTTTTTTTGCATTGCTTGACACACATTTTAAGGCTTCTATAAAATATAGTTCTATAACTTATTTTTTAAAATTATTGTTTATGAATAAAAATTTAAACATTAGATTTGTATTCAGAAAGAAAATAAATTAAAATAAACTCTTTTTTATAAGAGCCTTGATATGTGTGTCGAGCCCTCTGTTCCAAACGTATACAACTCAACGGGGCAAATGGAGTATACCAGAAAATAAGTTTACGAACATAACAACTGCACATACGATGGCAAACCAAGAGTACATAAATACTATAAACATGATAGCAGCACTGAAGCAGTTTCAAATTTGGGGATGAAGAGTAGTGAAAAATACAAACCTTCCAATGGCAATCAAGTTGCCAAATGTAAACAGTAAAGCAAATTTAATAGGATTTGCAAACACGATCAGTGACTGCAAAAGAGACATCAATCATTAGAAAATTAAACCGCGATGAATAGTTCAGAGAGTGCACATAAATTATATAGCACCTAAGATCTCTAAACCAATCATAAGCTAAATACAGCTCCAATTTTACAATATAAAATTCCATTACCAATTCTACCACAACGAAGGTGTTACTATACGGGCTTAGTAGGATCATATATCTTTAACCCTACCCGTTCAGTTGAAATCCCAATTTCGATTTGAGAATAGAACACCCGTACTACATATTTCCACACAAACGCTGAATTCAACAAAAATCATGAACATCAAGTCTACATTATATACAACAATATGAAGAAAAAAACAATAAGAACAGAGGTTATGTAGAAGCAAGTCATACCAAAAGCATAAGGACTAAAGCAGTCAGCATACAGGCAGCGAAGGCGTAGACTCTCTGGTAAATCAAATTAAAACCAGATTGAGATAAATCTAACATGTGATTTCAGTTTTAAAGTAAAGGGTGACACGTGGATGAACTTGCCTGAAGATGAGTGAGTGAACAGAGGTCTTGAGTATCATACAACAATTCATCTTCTTCTTCTTCATCTCCGCCTAGGATTGATTGGTTTAGCTTGTTCCACATTATCAGGGCTTGTATGTTGTAATAATCTTGTTAAGTTTTGTGTGTTTCGGTTTAAGATCGCTGTTCTAGCACTCCAATTGATACCTGGTATTATTTTGTGAAGTCAGGTTGGGAGTTTGAGTTTGGTTTCCGTCCATGTGTTGTTTTTTTTTTTTAGCTTATTGCACTTTGTAACCCTACACTTTGGCCAATTAGCAAATCAGACTCTACACTTTAAAATGTGACACATTGTAACCCTGCACTTTATTTTCTTTTCGGTTTGTAACCCGGACCCACTATTCCGTTAAAAAACCACGTTACCGTTAAGCGATTAAGGGTTAACAGCTGCAATTTCAGTTTATAACCCCCAGTTATACCCGTATCCGCCTGTTATTGATTTCGTATACCTAATCTGAAACCCGTATCCGATCCGAAACGTTTTGTGTATTTTTCGTGTACTTTTCGTGTATATTATATATAAAAATATTAATATAATTTTAATCAATAAATAGTTTTAATATATATTTTCCTATATAATTTTATTAGATATGAATGATATATTTATGCTTGCATACAATTTTCTACAAATTTGTTAACGAATCTCTAATATATATTTACATATATATATATAAATAAATATATATATTTTACACAATTATCTATATAATATATCATCACATATATATAATAAAAATTCTGTACAAATATTTCGTGTATTTCGTGTACCCAAAATGAAAACCCATATCCGACACGAAATTTATCGTGTAATTTCGTGTTCGTGTGCTTTCGTGTTTCGTGCATTAAAAATCAAAACTCATATCCATTTTTTTCGTGTCGTTTCGTTTCGTATTAGCGTGTTACGTGTTAAATTATCAGGCCTACATCAAGTACATGGGTAATAGGGGGTTATAAACTGAAATTGCAGCTGTTAACCCCTTAATCACTTAACGGTAACGTGGTTTTTTAACAGAATAGTGGGTCCGGGTTACAAACCGAAAGAAAAATAAAGTGTAGGGTTACAATGTGTCACGTTTCAAAGTGTGAGGTCTGATTTGCTAATTAGCCAAAATGTAGGGTTACAAAGTGCAATAAGCTCTTTTTTTTTTTACTAATTTCTTATTTCCTTGTGTAAAAGCATGTTTCGGTGGAGAACAAATTACAGTAAGCTCCTAATAAAGTGTCCAAAGTGATTATAAAAAAATAAACGATAAATTTACTGGTTGTAGCATTATTATTAACTAGTGAAAAAAGCCGCGCTTCGCGGCGCCGTGATAAATTTTGATATGAATCAGAATTATAATAGGATAAAAATTATTTTGAGGCATCTTCCCATTAAACATATCACAAATAAAAAATATTATAATTGATATAAAAATTTGTTTAAGTGATCATTCTGTCAAACACAATACTAATAATAAAATTAGTTCGAACCCCCCTCCCGTCAAAGACAATATTAATCCATAATTATTATTTTTATGATAAATTAAATATTATAATTTAGATCAAAATTAGTTTGAGCCGTTCTCTTGTCTAACATAATACTTATAACAAAACATTATAATTTAGATATTAGTTTGAGTCGTTTTATTGTCAAACACAATACTAATAAAAATTATTCTAATTATGACAAAATTAAAGATTATTTTGAATTGTGTAACAAAAAAAAATATATTATAACATAGATAAAAAATTATTTTAGCGACTTTACCGTCAAACATAATACTAATAGAAAATTTATTATTATTTGGATAAAAATTAGTTTGGGCCGCCTCCCGTGCTAATCAAGAACCATTTACATTATCATAAAATCAATATATGATACCTATTTTTTATATATTATTTTATTTGTTAATTATTTTTATTTCTTGATTCCTATTTATTAGTTAAAAATTATTATTCTTTTATAAAAAAAATTTTAGCGACTTTCCTGTCAAACATAATACTAATAGAAAATTTATTATTATTTAGATAAAAATTAGTTTGGGCCGCCTCCCGTGCCCGTCAAACACAATACTAATCAAGACCCATTTACATTATCATAAAATTAATATATGATTCCTATTTTTTATATATTATTTTATTTGTTAATTATTTTTATTTTTTGATGCCTATTTAATAGTTAAAAATCATTATTCTTTTATGGTTCTAATTTTTGTTGCTATCAGTTTTTTTAATGATTATTATCTTTACAATCCTTTATTTTCTATTCGAAATTTAAGAAAATTATAAGACTAAATCGATAATAACAATTGTACGTATTACCTTACAAATCTTAAATATAAATTGTATTTTATCTATGATTTTGTTAGTTTGAATAAATATAATCCTATTTCTATTAGGATTACTAAATAAGAAAATAATTGTCTCATCTTTAGAATTCAATAAGAAATATTAAATAAGAAAAAAATTGTATCATCTTTGGAATTCGATAAGAAAAGAGTTGTATTACTTTTAGAATTCTTGAACCTGATTTTTTGAATTATAACTATATTTTCTCTCCGAAATTTAAGAAAAATTAGAAGACTGAATCGAATAATTCTAGAGACGTCCGCATCCTCCTTTATATATATATATATATATATATATATATATATATTGACTAGCTCCAAAACCCGTGCGAGGCACGTGTATTGTATCTAGTAACTCGATTTGAATATGTAAATTATATTTTAAATTTTTTATGAAATTTAATGTGATCAATATAATTATATCAAAATTGATCATTGATCATTCATGAATATTTTCTAAATAGTTAACCTTAAATTTGTGTGCTACTTTCTGGATATATAAAAAAAATACATCAATTTTACGAATTTTAGTTGTTGGCTCGAACGGCTTGTTTACATATATATTGTATGATTTCCTATTTTGAAATCGAAAAGATGACAAAACTTAATGCGTTTGAAAACACACATTCATTAGTTAAGTGAAAATAATGATAAATCGTGGAGATTAAATTATTAAAAAATTATTTAAACATCCATAATAATTTTGTGCAACTCGTAATTGACGGTATATTACTTATATTTCGATTGAAAGTAAAGTGTGAATTGTTTTTATATACAATTTCACATCTATTGCGATGAGAAGTTATATTCGAATAACTTTCGACATATCAGATACTTCGTACACGATAATTATGATTCTATTAAAGATTGAATTATGAAAAGTATGATAAATAAGTATATTATTGATATATTTTAATAATGGACTTATAAAAAATTACTAATACAATAATGATCTTATAATCTTTATTTTCTGATACACATATAAAAGTAGCACATTAGAGGCATCAGATCTGTCTACAAATATTTTTACTATATTATTATTCTAGCACTGATATGTAATAGCCTTTTTTAATTCAATTTTAGCAATAAATTAAAAAACAATCTAACAACCATATAAACATATTATAGTCTGATTAAAATTCATATTTTATAGATATTTTTATAAAACCCAAATCATATTTTTTTTTGATTCTTAATCTAGTCACTTTTATGGTACCGAAATTGTTTCGAAACAGAAAAAATAGTCTGCACATCATATATAAATATATATTATTGGACGATATATTTTATATTAATAAATACAAAAATAAAGTCATTATTAAAAATTGACAAGAATTAAGTCTCTATAATAAAACATCAAAAAATCTGTTATTTACATGATACATACATATTATATAAATGATATTAAAACATTGATGACAAGTTGATATAATGCTACATAAAAATGAAAGCTAGCAGTGCACTCACTGTTGGATTCTATTAAAAAACAATTTTTTCACAAATATTAAAAAGACTTAATTACCAAAAAAACTATATAACTATCATGTTTTTTTCAATTTAACCACAATAGTATATTTGTTGCAGAATAATGCAAGTAACTTTAAAAAACTTTATTTTAAAAACCCAATCTCACTAATTCATAACCATGGTTAAGTTAAAATTAAGATGGGTGCCACATATATTATCAAATTACTAATTAAATTATTTAATACATAGGTTTTATTTATATACTTTTACTATCTGATTAAGGGTCAAAATCCTAATTCACAATCTACACAAACACAGAGCGCACTTAAATTTATGTTCGAAGGCGACGATGTTAGTGTGATTTTTTGAAACCACCGTCTATCAGGTACTGTATATCGATTATTTATCATGCGATTTATATTAATTTATATCGAATTGATAATTTTATTTAATAAAAAACAAATTTTTTCGCCACCAAACTTATTGTGTATTTAGAAACTTAGCACCAAACTATGATTTTCTTGTCACTGATGTTAGGTTCGGATTTTTTTTGTCACTCATGTTAGCTTCAGATTTAATTATTAACATTATATTATTCTTTTTAGCATTATTAAAATATTGTGGTAGTTTGCAATATTTTGGTGATCTGATAACGAGAGTTTGACATGCATTATAATACTTCTAAAAAAATTAGTTTCATAAATTATTTTATTTTTTATCTAAATAAAAATTTATCACTTGAATTTTTATGCACAAAAAGAATATGTAAATATAGCTGACTTTTTATGTATGTATAATAAATTATGTAAAATTTTAAAATTAAATTAAAAAAATTGATGTGTTGTGCTGTATGCGGCATTCATGTCAGTTATGAAATAACCATGATTAGAGATTCAGTAAAATTGGGTTATGTCAAATTGATGTATACTTAGTTGCATTATCCTGCAACAAAAACAGTTTTATGGTTAAAATGAAAAAATTACATAAGTTTAATAGTTTTTTTGGTAATTAAGTCTATTAAAAATGAGGATAAGTTTCTCAATCAATTGAACAAAATGTGTTATAATTTCATTTGCTAAATTGGTCTGATGCGTTATTATTATATGAATGAATGATATAAAGACATAAATGATGATACGAAGACATAAATGACAAGTTAATGTGAGAGATAATGAGTTCTAAATATAAGGGTAAATAAGTCTTTTTATGAGATTAAAATGTCTCATGATTTTATTTGCTCAACGTGATCCATGTTGGGCTATTATTAATAGAATAGAAGAATAGATATATAGATAAATAGATAGATCTGACAATTTAAATATTAGTTATATAAAAGTCGGCGATTAATTGAGATTAATCGTCGTTCGGTCAGTTACCGTCTCAATTAAGTGTTAATCGGTGAAAAAATCGTTTTTTTTTCTGAAAATCGGTCAAAATCGGGATTAATCGGTCAAACAGTGAATTTAAAAAAAATTAAAAAAAAAGTAAAATGATTTTAAAATTTTATATTTAATTTTAAATAAAACAAAAAACACGGAAAATGACAAAATACATAAATTAAAATTCTTTTTATTACCTTTCAACATTTCAATATTAGCTCTTAAACTCTAATTACACAAATTCAATCAAATTCAAGTTTATATATGAGATGACTGGACTTGTATATGTATATAAAGGTATGTTTTGTGTTATAACTTATAATAAATCATCAATCTTTTGATTTTATATGACTATAAATTATAATATATATATATATATATATATATATATATATATATATATATACACATATAAAGGCAATATTTTCTTTCGCAGATTCAATCAAATTCAAGTTTATATATGAGATGACTGGACTTGTATATGTATATAAAGGCATGTTTTGTGTTATAACTTATAATAAATCATCAATCTTTTGATTTTATATGACTATAAATTATAATATATATATATATATATATATATATATAAATAATTAAAAAATAATATTAAGTTTATTACGATTTATGATCCGATTAATCACTCCGATAAATCTCCAATTATCCGATTAATCGCTGGACGGTACTTTCACCGACTAAGTCTGATTCCCGCTTTTTACAACATTGGTTGTATCAGCTTATAAGTTATACCAGCATTAAATTTAATTAAAA
Organism: Daucus carota subsp. sativus; assembly: GCF_001625215.2. Lineage (NCBI taxonomy): Eukaryota > Viridiplantae > Streptophyta > Magnoliopsida > Apiales > Apiaceae > Daucus > Daucus carota. The sequence goes on along the minus strand of NC_030386.2, from coordinate 36,615,333 downwards.
TATAAAATGATAATACTAACAGAATTTTTAAATATTTTGACTTAATTGATAATAAAAAAATTATCAGAGTACACGTTATATATTAAGAAGATCTGTAGAATAATACATGTCGGCCAATAAAACTCGACAAAATTATTAAATTATTAATATTTCAATTTTAATATAATAATAATAATATATAGTATTAAATAATATAAATAAATAGAATATATTTTTGATATTATATTTAAAGTTATAATACAAAATAATTAAAAATAAAATTAAAATATTTAGTTAAAACATATCATCAGTTGTATATTAATAATTATACATAATTTATGATGTGTTTTGGAGAACTAAAAAAAAAGATATCTACATAATGTATTTTTGAAATACAAGTCAAGACAAACATGAATATAAAGATATATGAAAATAATATTAGTGATGATTTTTAATTAAAAAAACGAGTAAGATTATACAATAAAATTAAGTTCGGAAATGTAAAAAAAAAGAAAAAGAAAGATGCTCGTATATTTTTGAGTCAAAAATAAAGGTTAAATACGGTAATTAACTCATATTTCTATTCTAAATAATACATGTCGGCCAATAAAACTCGACAAAATTATTAAATTATTAATATTTCAATTTTACTATAATAATAATAATAATATATAGTATTAAATAATATAAATAAATAGAATATATTTTTGATATTATATTTAAAGTTATAATACAAAATAATTAAAAATAAAATTAATATATTTAGTTAAAACATATCATCAGTTGTATATTAATAATTATACGTAATTTATGATGTGTTTGGGAGAACTAAAAAAAAAAGATATCTACATGATGTATTTTTGAAATACAAGTCAAGACAAACATGAATATAAAGATATATGAAAATAATATTAGTGATGATTTTTAATTAAAAAAACGAGTAAGATTATACAATAAAATTAAGTTCGGAAATGTAAAAAAAAAGAAAAAGAAAGATGCTCGTATATTTTTGAGTCAAAAATAAAGGTTAAATACGGTAATTAACTCATATTTCTATTCCAAATTCCAATCCGCCACTCCGGTAACCTTGTTTATACTTCACAAAACCCTAGGTTTTCAAACCAGAGAAACACCGGAGAGATAACAAGATGTCGGCGACGCTACTGGAAGCGACTCGCGCGAATCACGAGGAAGTCGAGCGCCTCGAGCGCACAATCGTCAAGGATCTCCAAAACGATCCTACTTCCAACAGGGACCGTCTTTACCAGAGCCACCGCGTTCGCAGTATGATTGATCAAATCTCCAGCACTACTTACAAACTTGTATGTGTAGTCAATTTCTCTCTGTTTTTGTTCAATTTTGAAATTGTTTACAATTTTACATCACATTGAATGAATTTGTGTAGATTGAGATATACGAGGACAAGGACAGTGCGAGGAAAGACGAGATTGCGGCTCTCGGAGGCCAGACGGCTAGCGGAAGTAGCGTGTTTAGCGTGTTTTACGATCGATTGAAAGAGGTGCGTCTTTTGTTGGAGGAGAATTGAGAAGTTGTTTTGTATAGAGGATTTGAGGTTTATTTGAGAGTTTTTGTAATTGTTTACGTAATATGTTTGAAACTGTTAATTATTGTGATGTGTTTTGTAGATTCGGGAGTATCATAGGCGTCATCCTTCTGCTCGTGTTGTTGATGCAACGGACGAGTATGAGCAGATGCTTAAGGAGGAACCTCTGATTGAGTTCAGCGGCGAGGTATCTATCTCTAATCTTTCATCGTATCTATGTGCTTATGTAAATGCCTTTTTAGTTGTAATATGCTTTTATTAAGATACTCTAATTGAAATTTACTTTCATTCATCACAAAACAAATGTGAAGGTTACATGTACTGTATGGAACTTTTGTCGCACATACGATTTCGAAGGGACAAACCATTAAAGATTAGATGACTTGTGTAATAAAAGAACTCTAATTACAAGTTGGAGGGTCCTTGTAGCTCATTGTAAATGACTTCGGTAATAATCATGCATTGAAATGGTGATTAGGGGATAGAATAGGGAAGTTCATTCAAAGTTTGTTTCATCCTTCTTATATCAACATTAATGCTATTTGTGAAATTTAAGCAATCTATTTATCCGATCTGTAAGGTTATTCAAGACACTAGGAAATTTATTATCCGATATTTTGGTTTAGCATGTACATCTTTTTGTAATCTATATGTTTTGACTTTCAGGAAGCATCCGGTCGCTACCTTGATCTGCATGAACTGTACAATGATTATATCAATTCTAAATTTGGAGAGCCAATAGAATACTCTGCCTACCTTCAAGTGTTTCCACAAACACAAAAGATACCTCGCAAATTGAAGTTGACAAGGTTTAGGCAATTTTTATTATACCGTATAATATGCTACCTCTTACAGCACATTATGTTTTATGCATAACTAGTTGAGATGATATACATGTAGTGAGTTTGTTTAGCATTTTTTGTCCTGAAATTATAAATTCATATATCTGTAATATGTTCTTATAGGCAATACAAGGAGTATCTGAGCAAATTGCTGGAGTATCTCATAAGTTTCTTTGAACGGACAGAACCTTTGCAAGACCTAGAAAGAATATTCTCAAAGGTGCATTTTATATTGTACCCATCATACTTAATTTTGCATTGTCTTCACTTTTTGTTCATTTGGTGTTACTCCTTGGTGCTGCAAGTGTTGAATATTAGGGATCATGTTTGATTTCTTTTATATTTAAAGATTTTTTAACTCAAGAGTTATGTAGTGTGTTTTTATTTAGTGTCAGTTACTTCTATTTAGTAAAGTATAGTACGTATACATTAATCTTTAATGCTTTGCTGTGCATCAGAGGGGTTTCACACTCCAATATATCTGTTCATCCATCCTAAAATGTAGATTCTGCCTCATTATGAAGTCTGAACAGACAAAGTTGCACACATTTCTATGAGTAATATATGCTATCTTCTAAAATTATAAAAAACAGTGTCCAGTACATAATATATATGCGTGCTGTTATGTATGATGAAAATTACTAACAAAACTAAGAATAGAATCGAATGCTTTACAGAGGACATGTCGTTCTGAGCATGTGGTGTATAATTTTTTAACTTTAATATTAATAGGTGGTTAGGAAGGCTGCTGTTCATGTTGAAATATTTAGAGTGCTAATTTTAAGAAGTCCTTAGTTGACAGTTGACTAGATATTTTGTGGGGAGAAATAAGCACGTATATACCTTATATGAGAAAATGCAAATAATTCTTGTTGTGCCACTTGTTGAAACAAATATGATATTTGATCGGTGCCATTTAAATTCAGGATGTATGTTGTTATTTTTGTAAAGAAGTATCGTCTTGTGACAGGTAAGCACTGAGTTGGAGGAGCAATGGGCCACTGGTATGGTGCAAGGTTGGGAGAATGACACCCATGAGAATGGACATGATCCATCTCAACACACTGCCATTGATCTTGATTACTACAGCACAGTTGAAGAGCTCATCGAGGTGGGACCTGAGCGGTTAAAGGAGGTACAGTATAAGTCTTAATTTAACATGATTTTGGTGTTGTAGGTTTATCTCTATAGTACTTGTGTATTTGCAGAAGATGTATTTATATCATTTGTGAATATTTTTTTTATAATCACGCAAACATTTGTAGTCAAAACACTCAATTAATTAGGAAGTGCAAAATCTTGTGCTGGTAATTCTGTAAGTTTTGTTTGCCATCTTCTGTATTTCTTTTCGTTTGACATTTTAGAATTGGACCTGCTTTGATGAGATGAAATCTAAAATTCTTAATCCGTGAACTATTTTCAAGCAATGTTGTCCTGTTCTTCTATTTTTTGTTATTTTTTACAATGTTGCTTTTGATAGGCTTTGGCAGCACTAGGACTAAAGACTGGTGGTACTATTCGTCAGCGTGCAGAGAGGCTTTTTCTTACCAAGGTATAACACATTTCATGAGCTAACATTGTCAAGCTTAGTTGTAGTTGAACAGTTGAAGTTTTCCCAAAGTGTGTAGGACATGTAATTGCGTGATGAGAACCTTACACAGTATGATGGATACACTGCTTACTCGCAAATTTGTAGTTGAACTTGAACCTATGCTTGTCATATGCAAACCCTTGCGTTGAGATGTTAAGTTGCATTTTGTTGATTTTTCAAAAAAATTCACTGCATTCTAGGTCAGCCTAAATTGACCAATTTATTTTGGAAGGAGTCAAAAGAACTGGGGTTGCTTTTGTTTGATTTAGGATGCAGAATTTTCATGTTTTAGTTGCAATCAGTATTTTTGAATTATGTTTCATAAAAATGGTTGTAGAAATTTATTTTCTGTCTGTATTTTCTTATTTTGTTCATATTCTACACATAATTTTATGTTTTTGTGCTTAGAATTAGGTTAGCCATAAGTTTGATCTACATATAACAGCTAAAGCCGTCTGAGTACATTTTGAAAGCTCTCGATATCTGTACTGATTAATGAAGGAAATATTAAATTCTACTGATTTGATATTGTTTGTTTATTTCCCTAACCACCCTGCTAAAAAAATTTAGTTCAATTGTTTTCCTGAAGTTTCCAACCCTAGATTTTTGTTTTTATGTGAAAAAAAACTGCATACTTCAACTATTATTACTCTACAAACGTCAACTATTATAGCTCTTTCGTGACAGGACACACCTCTTGAAAAATTGGATAAAAAGCATTTTGTGAAGGGTTCACATAGATCAGTACAAAACGGTGCTGCTTCAACTCCACAAGAAACTAATGACTGCAAAGAGATTGCCTTGATGGAAGCTAAGATGGAAAAGCTATGTGACCTGTTACATGAGGTAAGGGCATCCTCATTGTCATCCCTTATTATCTTTTTTCATCTATCAGACACAACAATTATATTTTTTGCAATTACCGATTAATGTGGATTCCCGATCCGAACAATAACTCTACTAAAGAGGTTATTTGTCAGTCATGTAGACTAGCCTTTCTCTTTCTTGTTTCCACTCCAATAGTGGGATAGATAGTATCCTTGAAAGAAGGGAACAGTTTTTGGTGACCCAATGCAAAATGGTTTCCTCAATTTCAAAAATACGTGTTAATTTCTGCGGTAAACTCATCATGATTATAAATTCAAAGCTTTCTTGACCAGAACAGAACTCGGGAAATTTAATCAATCATAGTCTGCGTTGTAGGAAAACTGGGGAAATTTCTCCTACCATAAATATTGACCAAAACGGAACTCAAGCTAGCTGTGTTCGAAATCTTGGAACTGAGCTTCATTTCTTGTCAAGTTCACTTTCTTAAATTTGTGAATCACATCACACCATAGAAAGACTTGTGTAAATTACTATATTAACTTATTGGAATATTTAGAAATTACAAAATGTAGGTAATTGATATATATCTATCTCCATTCTTGTATGTTAAATGTATTGCCTTGTGTATTGTGTATGTGTATGTATTAGTCATAAATAGCTGATATTTGAGTTGCTCACTAGCCATTACCAGCTAAACAATTCTTTGATCAAGATCAGCTTGTTTATATTTCTGTCTAGGCTTTGTTTAGCTTTTAAGCAAAATACACATAAAGTTTCCTATAGAATAGGATACCGTGTACAGACTTTTTATCAAGGAATATGATCAATTGCCATTGAAGGTAATGAATTATGTATCTATATAATGAAAAAGTATTGTAGCAAAACCTTTAGTTGGATACTGTTGCAGGTTGTACATTTGAAGGCCCTGTTACATATTCTAGTTCATCTATTTGACTGCAAACTTTGTGACTTGTGCAGACAATAGTACGCACAAAAGAAAATGTTGAGAAGAAGCAGGCTCTCACATATGAAGAAATGGAAGCAGAAAGAGAAGAGGTAACATATTTTACTTTAATTTTGACCCCTTAAACATGTAAGTCTACCTTCCAGAGAGCGCGTTCATGTTATCTGTTCAGTAGTATATTTTTTAAAATTTTATCAGGCTCCTTTGGTGCATGATACCTGGACTTTGGAAGTGTTTATACAGCATTAATTAGCATAATGTAGCTAAGAACCTATTCCCGAAACGCTATACAGATTTATAGTGTAATGTATCAGTTCACAGACGCTATCTCTGACATCAGTCGGTAATAATCTGTTGTTAGTTTGCCGCTATATAGATTTATAGTGTGTGTATCAGTTCACTGATGCTATCTCTGACATCAGTCGGTTATAATCTGTTGTTAGTTTGCTCTAGATCCCATTGAGGTCAATGTGTTTGCTGATTTGATATACTATTTATTAAAGCATTTAACTCTGTGCTACTTTGCAAGAAAACTTTTTGTGAATATCTAGTTATCTTTTTTGTATATAATAAAGCTCTTTGTGGGTTTTTAACGCAGAACTTTACAGTTTCACAAGTTTTTTATGACTTGTATGAGTATGATACAATATGTAATCTGTTTTCTTTGTTTCAAGCCATGGATTCCTCTAGTTCCTTTTATTTCTGACAGACATTTCTAAAATTTTAAATTGTCAGGATGAGGTACAAGCCGACACTGAAAGTGATGATGACGAGCAGCAGATCTATAATCCTCTGAAGTTGCCAATGGGTTGGGATGGGAAGCCTATACCTTATTGGTTGTATAAGCTTCATGGTCTTGGTCAGGTAATTTTTAATCTCTTGGAACTTATTTGGTAATAAATACTAATTGAAGTGCATTTTTCTAAACTGAAGTTTGTGCCCATTTGGCCTATTAGTTTCCAAAACTCTTAACTTTTATTTGTTCCTGCACCTGTAGTTAATCCAAGATGTATTTTCATGACTGTTTTAAAGATAGTTGCTTCTAATTTTAGTTAGACGTGACATATAAGTTGAGTACTAAAAATTACGAAGTGTGAAAAGTGCAAAACCTGTACCTCAAATGCGTAAATTTATTTTTGCATTTTGACCTTATAAAAATGTATATTATTCTTGTGTAGGTAAGTTTTAGTACTTATTTGTTAATTGGTGTTTTATAAGGCTTCTGGAACAAATTGATTGATTTAAACATTAACGACTACTAGCTTTCTAAATTATAATTTATATAAGGACTATGTTTATTTATGCATAGGAAATAAGCAATCATTTTTAATCATTATTCCACTTGACCTCGAGGTTGATTTCGATTCCCTTTCCAACATATAATTGATAATCAAGACTGATGTTATTAGCACGATCCTCCTTTACGTATACCCAAATTTATAATACTGTTTATGTAATTGAAGTAGTTAAGACTCCAGTCTTATGTCTCCTTTTGAGTTTATTGTTTCGTAAATTGTGGATCTCTCTTCACCAATAGCACGTGTGCTTTTCAGGAGTTCAAATGTGAAATCTGTGGAAACCAGAGTTACTGGGGCCGTAGAGCCTACGAGCGCCATTTCAAGGAATGGAGGCATCAGCATGGGATGCGTTGTCTTGGTATTCCAAACACCAAGAACTTCAATGAAATCACATCAATTGAGGTTTGAATCTCTTGTCCTTTCTATGAAAATTATGTTAATATATTATATGTGAAATACCTTTGCAGGATGGTGTGGTCGTTTTTGTTCTTGTCCTAGTTAGGAAAAGACCTAAATTGGCCTCTTTTTTTTGTCTCTTTCCCTAAGCTTTGATTACAATGATTCTGCTGGAGTTTTTATTAACTTATGTCTTGTTCTCTTTCCCGCATCATTGACTTTTGTTAGGTGATGTCACTTGGAAAGGGCACTTGCCTCGGTGGCTGAGGTGCAGTCAAGGCTTGCCTAGTTAAAATGAATTCTAGTTTAAACCTATATTAAATTAAAACACTGATTGCAGTAACTTTCTTTTGATGAGTTCAGCTAATATGGCAAACTGCAAAATTAAGCACTTGTACAAGTGCTAAGTTATCATATGAAACAAAGAGTTTATGTTTTTGGAAGAAAAAGTTTTTTTTTTGTTCCTAAATTAAGCATATAAACCAAACAGGCATTATTTGATTATAAAATCTAAATATAAATATTATATATGGAATTGTATGCGCATCGAATGTATCCAAGGATCCTATATGGGAGTTTGTTTAGAATATTATAGTTATCATAATTATTATATTGAAAAAAGTTATTAATATGCTTATGCATTTAAATAAAAATGTTAAACTCAACATGCATCAAATTAGTTATTTATAAACCAGATACAACTAATTTGATGCTTGTTGAGTTAATATTCTATATATATACGTATCTATGTGTATATTTTCTTGATATCACAAGATTTGTGCCTCTCTTCAATGAGGTGCAAGTCTCGCCTCTCGCTGAGATACTCCCTCAGTACCCCTAGGTTATTTACATTGGGGATGGAGTGCTCGACATGCATTTCAAAGCTCTTATGAAGTATAGTTTCATAAATTATTTTTTCTTTTGAATAAAAGTATGATGTTTAATTTTTATACAAAAAATAATATTTTGAAAATAAGTTATGAAACTATATTTTATAGGAGTCTTAAAATGCGTGCCAAGCAGTGGAATAAACTGTAAAGAAATGAGAGGGACAGAGGGAGCAGCTTTTAAGAAAGGAATTTTCTTTATTTTAACTTGTAGCGATGCTGAATAGTGTTTTGATTTGCAAACATTGCTCGTTGATATGCACTCTATTTTCAAAATCCTCCCATTTCTTTCGTTGTCCAGGAAGCTAAAGAATTGTGGGACCGTATTCAAGAACGTCAAGGAGTGAACAAGTGGCGTCCAGACCTTGAAGAAGAGTACGAAGACCAAGAGGGTAACATATATAACAAGAAAACATATACCGATCTGCAGCGCCAGGGGTTGATATAAATATCAACTTCAAATCATGACCAAAGTAAGTTCCTGGTGAAGTTGCACCTGTTTTTTACTTGAGCAATAATCGTACTAGTGTGAATATGTTCAATCCTTGCCATCTATAACTTAGCAATTTTATATTGTGGCCCAAGTAACTCATTCTAGAATTAAGAGAAGGAACTTGAACTCCCTCAATTTTAGCGTGGTGTCTCTCTTTAAAATTCAAGGCTAGGGATAAACTTTGGTCACAGGGGTGTAATGTACCTGGTGTTCTTTCACATGTAACAACCACGCCTTCTTTTCATGACATTCTTGCTGATGTTCCAAACTTCCAGCGTTACTTCATTCATAATATATTTCTCCTGTGAATGTTAATTAGGTTGCTTCTTTATGTATGCTCCAATTTGCTTTGAACTTTAAGCAGAGAAATCTAAAGCTCTTATATTTCAGGAAGATGTGATGGTTATCTGACAGTTCTTCCTTTGGGGACATGGAAGTTCTTTTATGCAGAAGAGACGGAAGGAAACTCAAAGTTGCTGTTTTTAGACTAAGTTTGATTATGAACCAACGTTATGGCACAATTTGCACTACCTTCTAATACTTTCATATTTAGAATGTAATACATTTACTGCAACAGGTTGTATGCCAATTGCCAAGAGTACGAAGCCTTTCTCATAGAACATCTATAGTTTACTAATGTCTACTGTGTCGCTCCATTATGTTCACTTACTGTTTATCTTATGGCATGATTGTTGTAACTGCCAGGCCTTTTTTAATTTCTGAAGAATTTTTAACTTTGCAGAAACGTCCTTGTGTAAAGTGCGGATACATTAGCTGTGGCTGGATCTTTATGAACTTCAAGTTCAGATTAATACTGCGGGGCACTGCAAACTTGTGTAGGGCTTATACAAGTATGTAGGGTTGTTCTCGGACTTGATATTTGTATTAACTATTTGAAATGGTTCATGGGTCTCTTCCATGTATATTTATGGCCAACTGGATTGTTGATTCTTGGTTAGTGGCAAACTAAAAAGGTTTTTTCCAATTGGAGCCAATTATGCACCACTTTTACAATTATGCTGTGTTTGCTATTGCACTTGATTACCATGAATCCATTTACAAAAGTGTTTGGCGTTTGTGCTAGAAGACCAGAATGATCACTTTTGTGTCTACCGAGCAAGTGGCATGTACAGTTTCTTTATTTTGATGCTAATTATTTGGTAAATTGTTATTTCTTAATGCATCGGTGAACATTTGTGGAAACTCCTATACCAATTTAACAATGCATGCTATATAGCAAATGGACTTAAGACGGATAGGATCAAAATTTAGGTCTTGGCCACTTCTTATCACTCCGTTATTTTTATACATTTAATTAATCTGTTATGATATGCTTAAATGTTTAGAGGATGCTTAAATGTTTAGAGGAGAACGATTTTACAAATATTATGCATACCTGCCTCTTTTTTGTTTTGTTTTACTTATGGACTCATGACGGTTTTCTAGTATAAAATCATAATATTTTGATTTTTCCTAATACACGTGTTCTATTAAGTACTAACTACCAATATATTATTTATGAAAAATTAAAATATAAAATTTATGGTGATTTACTGGATTGCACATGTTAAGATTTCTCAACTTGATTTTGAACTTAGAAATGATACTCATGTAATATTCATTTTGCATATCGTCATAAATTATTTTTTTATTTTTTTATATTAACTTTTTATTTGTTCACATTAAACAAACTGATAATTATGAACTCATATTATTTTCGAAATATATTTTTTTTTTTGAAATAAATTTTCGAAATATATTAATATAATTAATACTTCTTATAAAGTTATAATATGTATTAAATGTGAATAATAAAATTGGGAGAAGGAGAATAGGATATGTAGACATGATAAATAGGATTGAGGGAGTATATTACAAATTAAAAAGGCTGGGACAAGGATATAACTCGAAAAATATTTTATGTAAAATAATTATTAATATGTATCATTATCATTTACCAGGTGATAACGTCTCAATCTTTAATTTCATTGAAATTAAATACATGAAAAAGTTGGAGTTAAATTTAACTTGAAATTCATGATATTTAAATACTTGTATAATTGAGAATTTGAAATGAAATTCAAATCATGTCATTTGCAATTCAAAATTTAAAAATGATATATGTGTCGTTTTTTGTTAATTGATATACATCACTTTCATTCAAAAACAATTTTGGCATACTCCCTAAATTGTTTATTTCGAATTTTCCCCATTAGTTGCTATCTTTTTTTGTTGGTGTCAGCGTTATCTGAAATTATTAACGTAACATCCATGGAGTACAAGTTTGTATGTAAAATTTTCTGTATTCTCTACTCCCAGCATCCTAGTTATTTATACAGTAGTTTACAGTACTCAAAGCTTCCACATAAATCACAGGCAGACCTCAGAGTAAGTAGACAGTTAAAATAAAGCCACAGAGTAGATATGTTCCAGTTTATTTTATTTGACCAAATACTTATTTACAACGATGTTAATTGGACGTCCCGATCTACATAGGTCATTATTCCAACTAAACGACACAGCTACATCGAACATTCGGCTCTAGAGAGGATATTATTGCAGCTAACACAGACCAGCTAATTTAGGTGTCATAGTGGGCTTATTAGGGTCGAGGTTTGTGCCAAGCTTGTAGTGCCATTGATCTTTTCATTACCCCATCATTCTGAGCTACTGATAAATATTCTTACTCATCGGAGTCTAATGGTTTTTACTTTCTTGAAGTGTCGGATTCGTCTGTCTTAGCAAACCTCCCACGGACCCTTGGCTGACTGTCAGCTAGAGCCTTTCTGCAAGCATACTGAAAGCAAACGATGCATGAAATTCGGTCAGAGAGTTTGCAAATACATAAGTCGGGAAGAGCACTCCTTACATAAAAGAATCAGGATTGAGAAATCATGTGAAAATGGAAGAATGAGTATTCTCACAAGTTAATAGCAAAGATTGAAATAAGCTGCTTCTGAGCTGGGCTTATAAGCCCAGCCAAACACCCCCTGAATAAAGGCTACATTTGAGATACAGAAACTTATTTGGATTGGTCACCCATATGCCATATAATATAGTAAACCCTGTAGGAAGTTACCTAATTTTTTTATCCTACATAAACGGAAAAACCTAGATCATCCATACTCTGCTAGAAGTTCCAACATGAATACATGTTTGGAGTGTGAGTCTACAATAAAAAAACAATATATTATAATTTATGCATGTTATTGGCACAAAATGAAGTTTTGAGTGCCCAGGTGAAATTAAAGGTCCAGAGAACATAGAGAAACTATTCTGCAAGTTTCCAGAAATTGTTTAAAGTCATTAAATGTGACACAAAGATTTAGTAAATACCTTGATTTTCCTGCCAAAGTTCCGTTTTGCCTTCTTAGTCCTGTATCTAGACAGCTTTTCTTTGCGAACTTCAGTGGAGAAACTCCCCAATATTTGAGGTTGTCCAATGGGTGACTGAATGATGCTCACACTTCCATTACCAAGAGTCTGTCATAAAAACTCAGTATCAATGACAAAGCCCTTACATGCTGAATGAACAGATACATCTAAACACTTCTTTAGTTTGTAGACTCCAATGCCAAACAAATAATTAGGGTTGTAATCCAGATATTAACTTGTTGTGTTTCACACTGACACAGGGTAGACAAACTCCTCTGAAGTTAAAACAGGGGAAGCAACTGCAAATGGAATATCCTAACAATAGATCTTATCGTATTACTTCTAATTCTTAACGCATACTCAATTTGCAGCTAGGTGAACCGTATAACAGAAGAAGATATAGAGAAGTAATCATTTTACTGGACAAATCAATCTGAACAAGTGAATTAAATCTATATTGGTTCAAGTAGCAATTAGTAAGTGTTACTTAGAATTTCTTCGACACTTCTTTAGAGAACATGTTCTTAATTACCAATACATATCTGTACTCTGTAAGTTTGTCTATTTCTGCTTTCCATGTTCTTGAGCTAGTATCTTCTGGAGGCATTCCGTCACCCAGACACATACACACATAGGGAGAATCAATATATATATGTGGAAGTACTAGAAGAAAAGGAAACAGTAGAAAAAGATGACCTTTATGTCTCCTTCACTATATGACCTTCGCATCCCATAAACAGCCCCGAAATCCATTCCCGGAAATTCCAGATAATTGTCACCGACTGGATTTCTGCATACCCATCCCATTGAGTTTAGACATTCTGAGCTAGCACTTTTAGGTATGTTAGTCTGCGAAAGCAGTTTCTCCTCTTTAGTAGGGTTTCCATCCGTTGCAACAGGAATCTGGATTTGCAGGACCTCGGACAGTGATGTTCCTGTGGCTTCATTTGCCAAGAGATCCTTCTTGAATTCACAAAAAACCTCACTCAGCAGTTGCTCATTCTGCATTAACTCAATATCAACGTCTTCTGCTGATGAAATCATTGACATGGCATTCGTCATGGGATCAAGGCCTACCATTGGTTCCTCAATAACAGGTTTTGGTGCTTTGAAAAGATCGCCTTCTGCCCCAAGGTCATATTCCAATATAGTGGAGGGCTGAATTGGATTGCCATAATAAGTAAAAAAATCAACAAGTATAAAAAGAAACAAGAAAGCAAGAAAATGTTGTCCACTATAGTGATTTGTGAGTAATGCTTGGCTAAAGGTTTCAGAAACTCCTAAATTTAGCAACACAATTTAATACACATCAATAATTGAAATGTAAACTTGAAGGTGAACACGTGTTGTTCACAAAGAAGTTTAAGTCGATAGATATGGAAAAGCAAAGAAACAATGAAATCCAATCATGCTTCCAAGTGCCAAAATGGTTTCAAAATTCTTATTTCGACCATTACCAAATTAGCTCATGAAAAATAATCTTTTTACAGAAATATCTAGCACAGCCCTATTAAGGAAAACAGGAAGGTGCAGTGGGAAAGGCACTAGAAGCTAATAAGTAGACAATCACTAACCAATTTAGCAGAAAGCAAAATTATATTATACTTCAATGGCATCTAAAATTTATATAATGAAACTTGAATCCTGAAAAGTAAGCTCAGATAGTTTGAACAAATAAATTGTGATCATTAAACCTTTCAAGTAACCAAAAGTCAGCCCATAACATTCAAAGTGTACAACTGTATATAAAGAATCTATCTTTCAACAAGAGAAAAATCTGATGCAACTCTTTTTTAAAGTTGCTATCCTATTCTGAATCATAATCATGGAATAATTACAACAAATGGGTAGCTTCACTTTTAGCTTTTCTCCAACTTTTCTTATATTAAATCCTGCTAGTGCGATAAAAAGTGAATCCTCAATTACAAGTTGACATCAAAATTTTACAAAAATAGAGATTATTGAAGAAAAGCAGCAACCAAGAAAACATTCTTTTATGACAAATAAAATCTTGCAGTTTCATATCTTAAACATTGTATTAACAGGAGTTAAACTGAGCAGAAGGGCCCTTAACATAATCATGAATGGACACAGAGACCTCTGATTTCTGAAGATCATGACTTCATAAGATTAGACATCTAAATAGATATTTTCACTACAAATTAACTACAGTATACATAGGTGGATCCAACTATCAAAACATTCCAATTTCATAAAATATAAAACACACAAAAAGAGAGGTTTAAAGAAATCCTCTAGCTAACAAAAATTAAACCATAATCCCGAAGATGCCTTTTTCAAGAAAACAGAACAAAACACACAAAGAGAGAGGGAGAGGGGGGGAGAGAGAGAGAGAGAGTACCACTGAAAAATTGGATTTGTGGGAGTGCCAGAAGTCATCAAAAGGGTGCATTTCAGGAGCAAGATTCTGGTAGTAAGACGGAAAGAGAAGGCCAGTTTCAGCATACATTTTGACAAGCCAAAAGAGCCCAGCAGCTGAGCTACTTCAATGAAATTTCACAGCCACTCCGATTAATAATCAACCAATAGTGTACAAGTAGAGAAGAGTGATGTAATGCAGAGTAGAGAGAGAAGAGAGGAAAGGAAAGTAACAATAATAATAAGCTGATTGTTTGTTGGTTACTGAAATGCTGATATAAATTTATATAGAGACACAGAAAAACGACAAAAGTCTCAAAGGACGTCAACATCAGACATTACATTATTATTTCATCACTGTCCCCACACATGTCTATCGTATATACACATTAAGGAGAGAATGGGCCGGTTCGGCTCGGTTTCCGGGTAAAACCGGAACCGCAACCATATATCTTCGGTTTTTAAAATCAAAAACCGCAACCGCCGGTTCGGATTCGGTTCCGGTTTCGGTTTAAAAAACCTCGGTTCGGTTGTAATCGGCTCGGTTCCGGTTACAAAACCGATAAATTTAAAAATGAAAAATAATATACGAACGAGACAAATTGATACGCGTAATCTTGATATAATAATTGATTTATGTAATACTAAATGGGTGTTGGAATAATTATGACCAACCAAAGAGTGCTGAGTTATATCAGTTCTGTCAAAATTAGTATTCACTGGCAAAGGCTTTTGGACCTTCACTGAATTGAAGTTGAGCTTATGCAGACACTGCAATGTCCTCAAGTGGTCCTTCAGCAATCAGCATAGTGTTTCCACTTTCCAATCAAGGTGTTCAAAGACATACTATGTGCCAAAAACTTCAATCAGTTATATCAGTGTTGAGCTATCTCACACAAAGGCTCATGGTATAAACAAATATATTTATCTTTTTGAAATAATTTTAAATTCATAATATATATAATATTTATTTATTTAAATAATCGGTTCGGTTCGGTTTTCCCCGGTTCGGTTTTAACCAATAACCGGAACCGAACCCATAACATCGGTTCGGTTTTTTATTTTTCGATTTCGGTTTCGGATCGGTTTTTCCCGGCTCGGTTTTTACCGGTTTTTATCGGTTTCGGTTTCGGTTTTTTTTCGATTTTTTGCTCAGCCCTAATACACATACACTGTACTTGTAAGTTGTATGCATAGCATTAGATCATATGTACTGCATATTTAACATGTACTCCCTCCGTCCCTCTCATTTCTTATCGAATGGGTTGGACAGTGTAAAAGTAGTGTGAAAAGGAAAGAAAAGTGGAGAAGTGGTGGGATCCATTCACCATATTTGATAAGTTTTGAAATGTAAAAATTAGATGGGACACCCTAAAAAGGAAAGTGTAAAAAAATGGAAGGTAGGGAAGGAAGGAGTATATCATATATGCACAAACTTAGAACGCTTAGTATTATCGTGTTTACATTAAAAATGTGTAGGCTAGCAAGCGGAAATGGAGCGTTATGTGTGCACAAAACGAGTCCGACAAAGTACATCAATTTGGGGCCTCTATGCAATATATTAAAAAGAATTGTACTTATGAAAACTCGGCCGAGCACAATTATGAAATAATGTAGACTTTGCTAAATAATCATTAATTTTAGAAAAAATAAGAGGGTTTTATATGATCGCTTATGATGTCTAAATATCTCTGTTTCATAATTTTTAGGGAAACGGGATTAAATTACTTATATCATAATATATTAATATATTATATTTCATTAAATAATAAAGAAAAGTGCGCTACTTTATATTATATATTGTAAAGGCTATAATCTTTATTTTTCTTTCAAATAGTTATCACACAAGCACATATAAAAAAAAATTGTGTGATTTATGTCAAATTTGTTTTTCCCCATACTTTCAACAATGCCCTTTTCTTGTTAACAAAACAAATTTCATTAATAAAAGAAATTTGTTTTTACATTTGTGTAAAAAAAGTGAAAAGTACTTTTAAGATTGTTTCTCCATTTTTTCCAAACACTTTCATAACTTATAAATTATTAATTTACTTATTATTTCTACTCCAATTATTTACTTTAGCCAAGAAGTTAGCCCGTATATTGTTGACGGCATTCGAAATTTAACATTTTAGTTTTCAGGTGAAATATATGTAAAAAATTTAAATCTAACTATTCTCAATAAATTGATTTAAATGATCCAAAATTACGATGCATTAATGACAATTTTTTTGCATGTTTAGCATTAATAATATGATATAAATTTATATATATTTAAATATAAATTTATTTATTTCATATTTTTTGTCAAATTAACATATATATTCATGTTCATGTATCAAAATTATGAACATAAACTTTATAATAAGATATTTTGTGTGATGTTATCGTATCAAATACAAAATTATTGATTTTAAATAGCTTTAATTCGGAGTACTCTTTGATACGAATGAAACAGACCGAACAGGTTCTTAGGCCAAATACAACAGTGGCCTAAAGGTCCAAATTTGGGCCGATTTCGGTCTAAATCTTCTCAACAGTGGCCTAAATTTTGGTCCAAATTTAGATGGCCTAAATTTAGGCCGGCACTGTTCACCGGCCTGAATCTTTTTAATAATATAATAATAACTTTTTATCTTTTTTATATTTAGTTAATTAAATGATTTTATGTTAATATAATTATTAAATATTTATAAATTATATTTACTATATTTTACTTATATATTATTATGAAATATAATAATCTTAAAATAATTCAAATTAACAACACATTAAAATGCTCGATTTCAATAATTTCTTGGACGATATCGAAAAATAAAAAAAATAAAAAAGCTCATATTGCACTTCGAGATGCATTAATTGAGTATTTGTGGGAACATATGTTAATTCGGAGTAGTATTGAATCTTTGTAAATTTTATTTTAGTTGATTAAATAAAATGTTAAATTTTCTTTTATTTTCTTTGTTTTTCTAATTTAATGAATTTATTTAGTTTAATATTAATAAGAAATCTTATATTATTGTTAAAAAGTTTAGAATAATAATATAAATATTGTTAGAAGAATAAAATATTGATATATAAATTTGGACCAAACTGTTGGAATGGAAAGATGTTTCGATCCAAATTTGGATCAAAATTTGGGTCAAAAACTGGTTCCATAGTTGGAGATGGATCGTTTAACTTAAGAAAGAGAAAGGAATGGGCGCAATCAATATACACATGTGATGGCGGTGAATGGAGGTGGGGCCGTGGGGGCAGAAGAGGGCAGAGTAGGACACAAAAACAGTAAATATAATGCTAGGTTCCCTCCTAGCACCGGAGCAAGGTGCAGGGTGAGGAGAAGCTAGAAACTGATGAGTAGTAGTATTATTTTTGCAACTTGTATGCGAATTTTTGCAACTTGTATGCGAATTATAAGTCCCCGTCCGCACACTTATTTATGGGTTTTTCTGCCTTGAGCTGACAGACACACATTAATTTTTAGTTGGGTACTTTTCTGTCTCTTAATATTTTTTTTATGATGTCTAACACACATATTGATCGTGAATATTTTTATTTTCATGTTAATGTTAATTATAAAATTTCATGTACTTATAATATGTGAACATGAGCCTACATTGTAAATTTATTTATTTATTACCTCTATGATTGTAGTATTTTGTACTCCTATCAGTGAATGCAACCGAGGACAATAATTACTGGTTCAGGCATTAGATCAAAGATAGTTTTATAGATTCTATTTTATTATTCAGCATATATTTTAATAATATAAATTCATTATTTAGTGTATATTTTAATACTTCTATAAAATATAGTTTCATAATTTATTTTAAAAGTTTTTCTGAATAAAAATTTAATTTAAATTTTTATTCATAAAAAAATTTTAAAATAAATTATAGAACTATACTTTGCACTACGACAACAATATTAAAGTGCCTGACGCCGCGTGCATGCCTATACAGTTTTTTTTCTTAATCACGGTGAAAGTCAAATAAGCTCGACGGAGAGGGAGTACGTGTTTTTCATAAAAGGTGTCCAAACATATAAAACCTATATATCCTAATTTCATCCTGAATTAGATTCCAGATAAAGACAAGATATATTTCTGTAATACATGAACATAATTGCATAGATGTTATGTCAAGTATCTCTCACACTGCACTTTTTACAGCTGCACCTATTTTGTTTTTATTCTCTTTTATTTATGAAAGTATTCCACTCGGTCCATTCATAAACCGTGATAATTAACAAAATGTGTAAACCTATCATTTATTTCCCGGTTAATTAAATAAATAACTCACTTATTTCATTTAAATATATCAAGTAAATCACTATAATTTTTTTGTTCACATCAGAATCATTTGTTTCCAAATTATTACAATTTGTTTAATTAATATAAAAGTGCCGCTAAATTTAATGTCATAGGTTTAGTTGAGACTTAACGTGGTCTGCCCCTCATAACAAAATAATGATAGAGTAAAATAGAACTAAAAAATTTATTATTTATTCTTAATACCTTAATTTTCTTTTACTCTATGATCAAAATTTCATCCTGATATATTGTACTGGATTGTGAGGGTGTGCTGAAAATACTGAAAAAAACCAAATGATACAGTAAATAAGACACCTGATATTCGATGTTCCCGCGCATTGTGAGGGCGTGCTGAGATAGTTTAAACAGTAGAAGACCCTCAATTCCGTAACTCATAAGTTAATCACAATAGTATCTGCATCATGTCATAAGTTAGGTCAAATAGTCTAATTTTGATGGAATATCAAGGCGTATTCCTCACTAAAATGATTCACTCATTCTCATCATGTACTACACACATGTTTAGCTAGCCTGTAAAGCGCGTGACATATTTAATGGAACCCTAAATGGAAAATACCCACTCTATTTATAAGTTTTTTGTAATTTTTTATCAGACATTTTAATATCTTTCGGGTATATAAAAATAGTATTCAATAATATTTTTTTTGTTCTGAATAAAAATGTACGTATTCTTATTAAGAAACAAATTTGAAAATATTAAATTTGTCTAGGATGGATTTAAAAAAATATATATATGTGAAAATAATGAACACCTCTTAAAATGGATCTGTTGAGGCTCCCCAACAGGTCCGGCTTATGTGCTGATTCAAATCATGAAGACGATACGGCAATGTAGAAAGAGAGACATACTGGGGGCAGAATATAACGTGACCAAACTTTTGGGCGAGAATAAACCAGTAATGTTGTCCCCTCGCGACACTAAAATAAGCACGCACTTTGATGGATGCGTTGCTATAGCTAATAGCCTCACCGTGCTTGTTTCACTAACCTTAACTTCCCCCTTTAGGTAAATTTGTTACTCCAGTTTACAAGGTACTGCAATATTTTATTTTATTAATTAAAGATTAAGAATACCAACTTAGATTCATCAATCCTGATATTTTATTTTTATAATTATCGCTGATTGTTACTTTCTCGAACAATACAATACATAATTTAAATTTTTTAATTAAAAATGCATGGAAACTTGTGAAGTGGGACCATGTAGAGTTTCAAAAGGACAACAACTAATAATATGAGAGTGAAAAGTATTAAAGAATTGTGAAATGAAGAAAGAAAAGCCACCTTGATACCGCAACAAATTAAAATCTATGTGAAGCAACTAATTGATGATAATTTCCATTTATGCTATGCTGATCAATGTAAAGTTACGTGAGATAAGTCCCACCTTGTTAGAAAAAAACGAGAAAAGTTATTTAGGTTACCCTTATTTAAAGGCGACTACTAGTTCTACAATCCACTGATGCATTATGTGATAGCGAATTCGAGTTTATTGTCTCCCCTCCGATTTGAACTTGTTTTGTTTTGTTGTTCACTTTGTATTGTTCCTGACTTTCTTTTCAATCAATACTTATTACTTGTATATATTTTTTTGTCGTTGAATCGCTATTATATATGCATATAAAAATTTTAAGGGAATAAAAATTGCTAAAAAAGCTGTGAATGAATGAATGTAAACGCACATTTTTCATATGCAGGCTTTCAGCTTTGCATCTTCTGCACCACTTTCTGGGAGTGCCCACTCCATTTTATTCCAGGCCAGCCATCCCAATTTGGCTGCTTCTACGTATGTACTGTTTGAATACTATTCGACCCATCTCAAATATAAAATCAATATATAAATATTACTTAAATTTATTACTTTCTTAATTTTAATAAAAAAATGTTATGTTTTTTTTTATTAACCGAGGCACAACAATATTCAAAATTTAAACATACAAACAGAAACGTGTAACGAGAACTAAAATTAGTAATTCTTTCTTTCAAAAAAAAAATAGTAATTGATAAACGAGACACAATAATATTCAAAATTAGAATTAGTAATTTTACTGAAATTTATTATTTTATTAATTTTATTAATCAAAGAAAGTTTTATCTTTTTTATTAACCGAGGCATGACAATATTCAAAATTTAAATATATAGACAAAGACGTGTTTCGAAATCTGTTTCCCAAAAAATATAAACCAATAAAAAAATTAGAATAAGTAATTGGATAAAAATTATGAAAATTAGGATAAACCAGGCTACAAATGTTATATGAAATGTGAAAGGTAAGGAAAGAATGATCTACTCACTAGGCAAACATCAGACTTTGTAATATTACTTACCATAAATTTTATTCTCATTTTTTAAAATAATGTGTTAAAAATGATTGATTTTAATTAACACAATTACCAATTTATTCGAAAAGAAGCTAAACAAGTCAGTTTTCATTTCTGAGCTTTGCTAATATAAACACACGCGTTCACAGATGCATACACCTGCGTACAGTATAGTTTCACACGTCTGCTAAAGCTTTTGTTTGCTTTTGCCATTTGTTCTCACACTTTTCCCAGAGCATTTTAATGTTTTGCGACAAAAGCTTGGCCAATAAGAAACGGCACTGGAGAAATGCACAAATACTATCTAGGAATATAAAGATCAAAACCCAGAAGAATAAATTTAAAAAAAAACAGCTGGAGACTCTCTCGTTTTCTAGACTCGTACGTACCAGTTGGCATTCGAATCGCGCTTTAGCATATATGTTGACCTTTCTTCGTTTTAATTCTCGGTGCAGGTCTCTATTCTTTTCATTTTACTTTGTTTCGGAATTTTCAGATTCTTTTTATTTTTTCTAAAATATTATTTGTTGTTTCTGAATGTAAAGGGATATGAGCTTTTGCACGTAGATACACGAAAGATGTTTTAATAATATGATTTTTATAATAATATGATTTTTATAAGACAAAATAGCAATATATATACAAAATGCTATAAACTTTTACGATCTAATATGGACAGCCTCCTACTTTTCTTTGTATTTGGGCATCATTGACAAAATTATCAACTCAGTATTTGATAGCATTTCATTGTCAAATTAATTGTCTGCATGTAGCTATGAATTTGGACATTAGAATCAAAAGAGGACCTAGTTGCGGCAGTATTCGGCTACACGGCCTCGAGAGTCGAGCACCGTTAGGTATTAAAACTGAACTAAATTTTCTGAGGGGCATAATAAAAGTTCTCAAGGATTTTCTTTCAAAAAAAAAAAAAAAGTTCTCAAGGATTTCCATTGTTGTAAATATATATATGAGAGATCGATCCATCAAAATTTTATTTTATTTAATTATTTATATATGTTATATTTGTAAAATTTGTTGGTACCGAATCCCTGGTCCGTAACTAATATGGCACATCCTCATTTATAGGTTCACATTCTTTGATTGAGGCCAAAATACCCCTATTTTTCATAAAATTAATTTGAAGATTAAGATATTAATTCTAGCCCACGTGTGGTTCTGGAGAAAACCCAAAACTTATGTGATTAATAGAAAAGCTGCACCGTAAATTCATCATAATTATAATTCTAAAAGCCATTGATTCTGATTTGACATTTGACGAGTAGCATGCGAGGGTTGGTAACTTCAAATGGGCTTAAATTGATAATGGGTCCAAAGCAAGAATGGGCTTCTGTAGTGTAATTATAAAATTTTACTTTGGCGGCCCATAATACGTGATCAGTAAAAAACAAGAGATGATAATAGAGGAAAATGCAATAAAACTTTGAAAGAGACACAGACACTTTGTACTACTAACCAGAATAACAAGAAGAAGAATGTACTACACAAAAAACAAATTGTACAACTTTGCGTTTTATTCCCAAAAATTATGATGGCCAATTGTAACATGAACATCACCATATTACAAGTTGAGAATACAGGCCATCCATTCGCAAAAGCATGCTCTCATGGAGTCCTGGTCCTGGCCTTCCGTGAAATTTGATATTTTAGAGATCAAATTAAATATATTCGTGCACAGAATTATAAAAAAAGCACGGATTAAAGGGCATTAAATTAAGATGAATTAGATGATTATTTGGAAGAGATTTATTCAGTTTGATATGTTACAGAATAAAAAATTAGTCCGATAATTAAATTTATAATCAAATATTTAATCATTTTGATGATATATGAAACAGTGATTAATCAAAATTAAATACCGATTTTCAGAGAGTTGGGCTCAATGGAGACCAAAAATTTTGGAATCATTAGAGACTACAAGATCTACCGTTAAATAATATGGCAATTAATGGACATGATTAAATATTCTTTGTCCTGCATTTCTTGTCCTGCATTTCTAGTTTTGTAATATTAATAATTTACACTATTTTTGTCCCGCATTTCTAGTAATGTATTATTAATATTCTCGTCCTGCATTTCTTGTTTTTAGTTTTAATTCAAAACTATGTTTGTAATTTACACTATTCTTGTCCTGCATTTCTGGTAACGTAATATTAATAATTTGTCCCGTATATTTGTGATATATCTAAGTGTTATTTTGTCTTGCAACAAATCAATTCGTTGCAGGACAATGACAATGAGTTCAGTGTCAATCATAGCTTTATTTGTTAGGATTTCGGTGATTGAACACCAATATTATGGAATTATTATTTTATGTTATGCAAGATTTAGAAATACTGCTTGTTGTTCATCGATTTAGAAGTGCAGGACAGGATAGGGAGAGAAAACAAACGTGCAGGACAAAAAATATGCAGCCGTTGGATGTTTAATGATTGGATGGCCAGGATTAGGTCTCTACAGTCTCCAAATAATCTAGTCTCCATAGAACTTTCTTCGATTTTCAGAATAGTCTTTGTTGATAAGATTTGTAACTTTTACAAGTTCACCGAAGCGTAGAAGCAAGTATATTAGTTTTACTTTTCTTCTGTATTTGAGTTCCTCCTCAAAAGACACTTCTTATCTGTTGTTTTTTTTTTCATCCTCAATTAATTCCGGTCTGTCAAAATTCTGATGAAAATAAATTATTGAAAAGATAGAGTTTCAGCTGTCCAGGCTCCCCCAGCCTTATACACAATCAAAAGCTGTGTAGCCTGTGTTTACTTAGTGTTCTAAACATCTTCAATTTTTAATTTTTTTTGATTAATGTTTAAAAAATAATTTTTGTCGACTGGCAGATTACATTTTGATTTGACTGGTTTATCAAAAAAAAAATTTCTGATAAATCTCCAATAAATCCTGAATCGGTAGACCAACAAATTAGATCCGATTTTCGATTTCTCCGTGTTGTGTTGCATCTAATTACAGACCAAAATACTAGCCTCCTTTCATACATTCTGCTTGTGACCACATCTCTGCTGTTGGTATCAGGATTTCGCATCATCATCTTATGAACATGAATGTTTAAACATACAAAACCTTCTTTTTCTGGACAACACACAGTCAGGAATATGATTCTAGTTGTTTTTATGGGCATGAAACGTGGTGATGGAACAAGCTATATCCAGCTAATAAAGTCGAGAACAAATTTTAGGAACATCTATATATAAACACATACACAATTAGTGAACGAGAATAAGAACAAGCCAGTTAACATATGCTAGTTCTGGCTCTTTCAATTGAAAATGACACTTAATTAGCACTGCTTCGTCTAGAATGTCCTACCGAGCTACCTATAATTGGACTTACAATCGGCTGCCAAGAAGTTATTCTAACCTTTATTTAGACAAGGACTTGTGATGCAGATTCACATGGCTTCTTCTGCTACGTGTTAGTACTATTCCTTTCTACTGCTCAGCCTAATAACTATCTATCTCAACAAGTAACTTGTTTGGTAGAAATGACTGATTCAAATTGCAGAACTATAGAAAAGCTTAAAACAAATCTAATTGTAAGAGACTCTCAAAAGTATGAACTAATTTAAAGCTATGCTTTGAGTTCAAATATAACCCTTAAAATTCAGTCGGACAAGTTGGTGCTACAAGATTTTAACCATTAAGTATAAGATGTAACAGAGCAAGTTTCCCAAATCACCATATAAACAGAGCAAAATTGATTGTAATGTAAAAACATAGCAAACGAGAAATCCTTTTAACTACTTATCCGCTAGATATTTTCCTCAGCCGCACTCAAGCAAATTTAGCATTCGAAAAGTCCATGTTGGGATTCTGCATAAATTTGAATTGATGCATAAACGTAGTTAGAGTGTAAGCATGGGGGCACACAAACACTTGATAAACAAACAATAACAAACAATTGCTCACCTGGGCCATGAATTGTTTCATCAAGTCCTGTTTTTGGATATCATCGCTGGTGGGAAGGCCCATTTGCTTCTGACGCTGATCGAACTACAGACCAATGTCACAGGTTAGATTAACAAAAAAACAAATGCAATGTATGAGAAAGAAAGACAGATAAATTTATACACCTACTCTTGTTAGAGAAGAGTATGATAGATAAATTTTGGAGAGGTGAGGAAAAATCATAAAGTAATTACATGTTACAAGAACACGTGTAATATCAATCAAAAATAAATATAAATATATGTGGTCCTTACCATCATCTTTTCAACGGCAGATCGTGTTTCTCCATCAAGGTCAGATAGTTTGCTGCTCTCAGGCTCTACCTTCTGTGTGTCGATTTCAGGATCACCCTTAATGAAATATTTCCACCATTGCATTTTGTCCTGCTTGGAAAGAAGTACATAGATAGACTTCTGATCCTCTGAAAAACAAAGTCACACTGTAGATTAAACAAAAATTGTCGAATGTGTATCTACAAATATTGAAATCTCAAAACAAAAGCCTTATAAACCTGCCATGCACATTCATCCAAGCCTTATAAACACAACTGACGACATTGTGCTTAATTATTATAAGAGTGACACTACAACACACACAAACACTTATAAATTATAAGTGTCCGAGAAATCAGATTCCAATTAAAACTTACCAAGGCTCCAAATACTATCATCAACCTTTATAGATTGAAAGAGCTCCCCCTGCAAGTATGTCAAGACAGTGGATCAGGAAAAAGTAAAACAATGATATAAATTAAAAGCAAAAGTATACATGTAGTAGTAGTCCCTAACAAAATCAAGAAACACTTACATCAATAATCGGAGGCTGACCCTTGAGTCCGACTTTGAGATGGTTCTTCTTCATCTCAAGCACAATATCCCTAGATTTTGTTCCCAAAGGCACTGGGATGTTTATATTAACCTCTTGCAGAGATTGGCCCCAACTGTAGTTATCCATATCAAGGCCATTGCCAGCATTGGGAGCTGCTTATAAATTAATCATATAAAGAAGTTATCAGTCTGTAATATCTCATTCATGTCATATAATGAGGCAATGAGCAACGCACACTCATCTGATCAGTAATTTAATATGTGCAAACCAAATAAGTAATTTATACAAGATCCTAGTTTAACTAAGAACAATTGTATAATAAGTAATTCAGTCAAGATCCTAATTTAATTTAGAACAATCGTGTTATTACAGTTTATCAACCAATTAAATACGCGAACCTAAAAGATATAAGCTTAACTAGTACACCCGGTCCATCTAAAATCTTAAAATTTTGAGGGTCCAAAATATTTTATGTTACATTAATTTCAACAAGTTCTGAGAAAATTATGTAGTGATTAATCAAAGTATCAAACATCAAAACCATGCGCGAAGCCAAAACCAAAAAGTAATTCATAGTACAAGATCATGACATAACTAAGAACAATCAACAATATTTAAAATACGCACCACAATATACACATGTATAAATATAAATATAAGCTTACTCATCGATGAGATTACCTGATCATCATATAGTTTACGAAAGTGATGTAACGATTAATTATCAAAATCAATTAATCGGGGATTCTTAGAATTATCCCCCTAAGCAATTAATATATTCCTTTAAACGAGTTTGATAATTACGATAAATACCTGCCATAAATGCCGATGTGAATAATATTGGAGCTGAGGGTTTGTGTGTGCGTATTTTTTTGAAGTAGAGGCTGATCAGTGGAATGGGTAAAAGAAGGGTATCGTGTATTTATATAGTACTAGAGGGTCGACGGCCGTTTTCTACTCCAATTCGATTTTGGATTCCACTAGTAAGGGTCTGTTTGGGATTGCAGTTGAAAATTGCTGGTGCTGTGAGTAAAAGTGCTGTTTAAAAAAGTGTTATTTATAAAAGCTGAGACTGTTTGGTAAATTTGATTTCAAATGTACTGTTTGAGTAAAAGCTGAAAACAAACTGTTTGGTAAATTTTTTATTAAATTGCTGTTTGGAGTTATAGTTATAAATAAAATAATATTTTATTCATTATTTTATATACAAATATTGAACAACAAATTATAGTTGTATAAAATAAGATAATAAAAAATTAATTAAGTTTTAACAAAGAAAAAAAAGGATAAAAATTAAGTTATAGGAGTAATGGAAAAGGAGGATGCATGATGCTTGCTTTATCAGTTATCTTAATGAAAAAGTAATTTATTGTTGTTTACTATACATTATTACAATAAAAATGTTTTATACGTGCAAGTTTTATTAATACTGCTTTTTTTTAAAAAAATTAACTAATTTTTTTTTGTAATGTATCAGGTTTTTAAAAGAATATATATTATCAGTATTAATATATATATATATGTATATATTAATACTAATAAATTATATATATATATAATTTATTACAAATTATATATATATATATATATAATTTGTAATAATATATATTTCATAAGTTCATTTATAAGTTATTAAAGTCAATCTCTTCATTACACTAAAAAAATATAAAGTAAGTAATATTAAAATTTATGATTAAAAATTATATTCTATTTGCAAAACTATATAATTGAGGTGAAATATTTTCAACAGTAACTTATCAATTATTTTTTATATTCAAATATAAAATAAAATAATTTTTTAGTATTACGTAATTTTAAATGCTTAACGGACAATAATAATCCAGATTAAAATAAAAAAAAGTATTTCATAAGTGTGTATGGCTTGTTCTGTTTTTTTGTTTTAATAAAAAAACAATTGCATGTACTAGGGTTTGATGCCAGGACTTGTAATAGCGGGGCGCAACAGCCGCTTTTGTGCAAAGCAGGGGTATACCTGCTTTCTGTAAAAGCAGCTTTTAGACAAAAAGCGCGGTTAAAAAAAGCTGCTTGAAACGTTACCAAACAACCTTGTACCAGCTTTTTGACAAAAAGCTGCTGTTGTGGTTGACAACCACAACCCCAAACAGGCACTAAATAGTAGTCGGTGAGGTTTTTTTTTTTTTTTTTTCTGACAAATATTTTATCTTTTCAATGTAAAAAAGAAGTTTTAACTATTTTGTATGGGAAAATATTAGGCTCCATCTCCCTTTTTTGATTTAAGATGAAAGTAATCGATAAAAATCAAATTTCCATAGCATGTATATTACATGTGTTACTATTATAGAGAAGTAATAAAAACAAAATATTTTTGTAAATTAATGATAATATTAAAGGCAATCCACTAATTGTAAAAAAAAATATAAATTATAGATTTAGTCAATATACAATAAAGTTATTGTATATGTGTCCAAATACTATAGGATTGAAAATCAGGTGACCTTCAAAATTTATTAACTATAATATTTGAAATTAGGAGACATTCAAAATATAAATTATGGATTCTATGAAAAATATTCCATTTATTATTATATTTATTTTCTATCCAAATCATCACATAAAATACTAATGGCTCAATGACCTTTTAGCCCTCGAAATATGGGTGGAAGTTCCGATGTGGCTTCGAAGTTTAAAATCATTCAATTCGACCTTCCAAATTTTCCGAATGTACCTTTTAACCCTTATAACGTATACTGTATATAACGAAGTGGACAAAATTGACATTTCACACGTGAGGGTTAAAAGGAGTATTAAACATCGAGGGTTAAAAGGAACATCTAATGTATTTTAATATATTCTTTAGGGATTAAAAGAAGCGAGATGTATACTTTAGGCGTTAAAAGGTACGCCCAAACTTTACTCTGAATATGAATTGTTAAGTTTACCCTCTATTATATACCGTTATTTGAAAAAAGGACTAAAAGGTACAATAGTGAAACTTTAAGAGTTTGAATCGAACGACTTTAAATATTGAGGTCGCATCGGAACATCCATCCAGACTTCGAGAGCTAAAAGATCATTAAGCCAATACTAATCCATATATTTTCTTCAAATTCTCTCTTATATATACTCTATATTATTCGCTTTATCTTTACTCATCCCATTTCATGCACTTTCCTTGCCTAGATAAATAATAGTCTGGTAGGCAGGCGTGAGGAAGTTGTGAGACACATGTGCAACAATTCTGAATAAAATTTCATAAAGATTTGACCGTACTTGGTCCTTGTGCTTAGGAACATGGTTATTCAGTAACAAATTTTACATCTGGGAGTCATTGAAACCCTTACTTCGCTTTTAGTTGATATTTATGGCTATCATATCCCAGCACTTCCATTTTCATTATTTTGTTGATTGTTAAGTGTAGAGCAACTTCCTCCATTTGGTTAACGAACTTTGTTGTTAAATTTCCTTAGTAAAGATATTGATCTATTCTTCATCATGGAAGATTATTGCTAGATTTTATAGTGGCATTGGGCATGTTTTTATTTCAATCGAAGTATTAAAAATATATATTTAACTAAAAAAGGATGAAGATGCAAACCAGAAAAATAATGCAACAAAAGAGAACCAATTTGGGTCTATACAGAACTTCTCGGAAGAAGCAAAGTAACTTGAGGCTGTGAGCACTGGCATTCCATGACATCGTATGGGCCAGTTTCATACTTACCTACCTAATGTTAGGAATTCACAGGAAACTTCATATTAATTTAGTAATAAATATCGAACCTTGACTGCAGATGAAATTATTTCTAGTAAATAATCAACATTGGTAGGTGTCCGTCTTAATTGTACTCCACTGTTTAGGAAACAACACATTTGAACCCTTCCCCTGATCATCCCTATATAGTAACTGCACCCTTTTGTTACTAGTATTTCTTGTACAAGCTTGAACAAGAATACACACTTCTTCATAATTTGACCTAGTTGTATTATTGGATTCAGTTCAAGAGTTTACATGGATATCATTGGCAGCCTTAAACCTCTAAATATCATAAGATCAGCTGCCGAGAATGAGATCACAGACAAGGATGAGCCGCTAAGCCCCCCTGCATTGCTGTTTCAATCACCGCAACTGAACTGCTGTGTCATGGCTACCATGGGTTCAAAAACTAAGTGGGACGCTGACCGTTGTAAAATGGGCTTGGAGAATACGCTGGCTAAGCATCCTCGTTTCTCCAGCTTGCTGGTAAGATTAGCTTTTTTCTTGTATTTTAAGGGACATTTTTTAAGTAATCATAAATCATAATCATGCATGTCTTGTTTATATATTTCAAGGTGATGGATGAGGGAAATAATTATACAAAGATGAGGTGGAGGAAGACGAAGGTGAATGTGGACAACCATATCTTTGTCCCAAAGATAGATCTCCCCAAGACGGATGATCCAACAGAAGCAGCAGACAGATACGTCGAAGATTACATATCAGATCTTCATAAAACAAAAATGGACTACTCTAAGCCCTTATGGGAGTTTCACATTTTGAACATACAAACATCAGGGGCTAGCGGTGTTGTTGTTCTTAAAATTCACCATTCACTTGGTGATGGCATCTCTCTCATGTCTAGCCTTTTGGCTTGCACTCGCCAATCTTCGGATCCCAAGAGGCTGCCTACTCTTCCCACGAGTACTAGAGCGAGGAGCCATTCCAGCTCCAAAACTAAAGGGGTTTTCTGCACTTTCTGGACCATGCTTTTGATGGTTTTTAACACTTTTGTCGATGTTCTGTTACTGACTGCCACTGCACTTTTTCTTAAAGACTCCGATACTCCTATTAAAGGCTCACCAGAGTCCGGATCTGCTAAGAAGTGTATGGTGCACAAGCTTATTAATCTAAATGATGTCAAGCTTGTGAAAACTGCCATGAACACGGTAATGAGATTGAAAGGAGTTTATACTATGTTGCACTCTTGAAAGAAAGATGCATGCATGATTTTTAAAAATATAAATGTGATGAAACATATGTTTCATCTCTTTAATTAATTATTTCTTTCAGCCACTACAATCAGTGTAATATTGAAATTCTGCTTGCAGACGATCAACGATGTCGTGTTTGGAGTAACGGAAGCTGGGCTTTCACGCTATCTCAATGGACGATACGGTAAGTATCCAAATTTTGTGCTAAGTTACCAGACATGAGCACTACATGCCTAACGAAAGATTCATCTCTTTGAAACAAAAGGTGATATATATGTCTGCATCTGCGCGCGTTTACATAAACTTAAGCTTGTTTTGCGATTCTTAAATTGGCCTTGAAATATGAAGTTTTTCTATATTATACTATGTTTGTCTTCAGCAAGTAAGCAAGTTGAGAAAGCTGGATATCAGATGGCTAGCAAGATAAGGGATTTCCTGCCCAAAGGGCTTCGTGTTAGAGCAGCCCTCTATGTCAACTTGAGAGCGTCTGCAGGAATTGAGGTATCAATTTATTTTAGTAAAAGAATATGTTTCTGTACTACCTAACAAACATTGAGACCCAGGAATGGATGGAATCATTGGGGTCGTTTGAGTGAGCTTAAAATAAGCGCTTTTTTCTTTAAAAAAAAAGTGAAAAAAAAATAGAAGCAAATTAAAACTTATAAGTGATTAAACTGTTTGGAAAATAAGTAATCTTAACTTCTTTTAAGTATTCTTGACTTTTTACACAAACAGTACAAAAAAGTGTTTCTAACTTATAAACCAAGAAGTCGAGCTTATAATCGATTGCCAAACACCACCAATTGATTAGATTGAGCTGATCATCAAACTCCATACATGTAATTATCCATTAATTAGCTTACGTACAAGTCTTAATATTGACGCACAGGCTTTTGCAAAGATAATGGAAAATGAGACGAAGCTAGAGTCGGGCAATAAGTTCGGGTATGTTCTCCTTCCATTCGAGATCGCTATAAGAGATGATCCTCTAGACTATATTCGCCGAGCGAAAGCGACGCTTGATCGAAAAAAGCTCTCTTTTGAGGCTGTCTGCTCCTTTGCAATTGGCTTGTTCATTCACAAATTATTTGGAACAAAGGTATACCTATTAAATGAATGTATATCTTGTCATTTATCTACATATATATATAATGGAGTCGTCCTATTATAGCTGCTTTGTTATAAATATCGCAGGCAGTTGCTCCATTAATGCACAATATAATCTCGAAAACAACAGTATCTTTCTCAAACGTGGTTGGTCCACAAGAAGAGATCAGTCTTTATGGTCATCCCTTAGCTTATGTTGCCCCTACTGTTTATGGAGCTCCCCAAGTGAGTGTGTGTCAGTGTGTCATCTCTAATTTACTTCTCTGCTGCTACTCCCGTACATCACGTTGTTTACGTTCACTGTTTACACGTATTTTGAGACTTCTATGAAAACCTCAAAATACGTGCTAAAAAGTAATGTAAAAAACCTGCTGGAAGAGTGAGTATACATGTATGGTTGATTAGTGTTCTATTTGCTGTGCATCAGGCATTGACAATGCATTGGCAGAGCTGTGGCGATAAAATGGTTCTGATTCTAACCGTTCAATCCGATCTGATTCCGGATCCTCACAAGCTTTGCACAGACATGGAGGTTTCTCTCAATCTTATCAAGGACACTCTCATCAAAAGAGGACTCATCACTGCGAATTAATCGCTGAATCAATTAATTATCTGATGATCAAGAGTACTGCTTCTGGTGTGTAATAAAATAAAAAGAGGGCGAGGATGCATGCATGCATGTTCACAGTACGTACTGTTGTGCAATCAATTAATGTTTGTTGTGCCATGTGATATGGAAACTAAATTTCTGTTTGTGCATGTGGTGTAATCTGAATGTTTGGTGAGATACTGAAATGGGGTAAGATGAAAGTTTTCTAGTAGACGTAAGTGGTTTGAAATCTAATTATACATTATCTGAAAAAATTAGAATGAGGAAAATAGGAGTCTCTATTTCACACACACACACACAAAAATCTCCATTTATGATCATGACCGAGTGGAAATAATTAAGTACGGATTAAATTGATAAATACCATTCCTTGATCCATGTTTTACGAGATTAAGTCACGAGTATGTACGATTGAGAGTTTCGACATTCTTCTTTACCCCATTAAGCAGCTTTAGTTTAAGTAGATCATTTTTTTTGTTAACAGCTAACTGTTGTGAAATGGTCTTATGATTATTGGGCTGGACTGATGTTTAGAGATATAGGTTGTAGGACTAGATCATTTATATGAACAGGGCTGCTTATTTTTTGCAATGGTAGACTTCAACGAAACTTATATGCTAGATGGGCTCAAAACTTCTACCCGTAGGAGCCAACCTCAGATCAAGCTGAGTTCCGTCCCTGCCAGCACGCCCTGGCTAGTTGACCAGCTGAGCACGACCCCGCTAGTTGACCAGCTGAGTAGTAAGATAAAAAAAAAAGATTTATCATATAAAATATCCGGTGGTTGGAATTACAAGGAGCATGATATAAATATAAGATCTGTAACGTAAATAAATAATTATAAGGACATAGACATAAAATAAAATGTAGAAAAAAATGAGTGGGACAATTTTAGCCCGTACAAAATTATTATTATTAATTTTTGTAGATTTTCAAATGATTCACGTTTATTTTTTCTACACATAATTATCTTAAAAATCTTAACATAAGTTATAAGATAATATAAGAATCATTTGAATGTTAAATTTGAACTAGAAAAGATTTTTGAGAAAAAATATTTAATATTTAGAATTTCAAATATAATTTTACTCCAACTCACTGAAAAAAGACGAGAATCAATGCACCCAAAATATCTATTATTATATCGTATATATTGTCGAAAGTTCAATATATCTCAGTCCATCTACTCAGTTTAAGTGACTCTTGGATAGAAAAGAAATTGGTGGTGTTTGGCCACGGCTTTTAAGCCAACTTCCGGGCTTATAAGTTAGAAGCACTTATTTCATATTGTTTGTGTAATAAGTCAAAAAGCACTTATAAAAAGCTGAGAATGCTAGCTTTTGTTTCAGGACTTCTGCTTATTTCCCAAACACTTTAATCACTTATAAGTCTTAACTTGCTTCTAACTTATATTTCACTTCTTTACTTTAAGCAAGAAGCATTTATTTTAAACTCAGCCAAACGGCCCCATTATAATCAAGCACTTGGGTTTTGAAGAAATAATGAATACTCCTTATAATCAAGCTTGTTATTTATAACTTAACTTATGTTACATCTATAATGAGCAGATTATTATTGGTTTTAAAGCAGTATCGGTATTATTTTCATTTTACGTGTGACGACTTTGTCGTTGGTTCGTTGAATGATCAGTGGAGTCTATTTTGTATGCAAGAGGGCACTATTGACTCAATAGCAATGCAAGTGTGCAAGTATATAACTATATATAATTTGCTTGTCCGGCCACATCATTAATAAAATCCTGCAACTCTCTATTATTTACTTTTTCCCACTCATGAAAGAGACTACAGTACCTTTTTCTTTGTTCTTTCGTGGTATATGTAAATACATTTCAAGAGGCTGTTTTAGTCTAGTATATTGATTTCAAGCTTCCTATATGTAACGTAGCATTGAGGAGCTCAAGAAAGGTGCAAGCATCCTCCCTCCTCTCCTCTGGTGTGTATATATTTCTTCCTATAAGTAGTTAACTAGTGAAAAAAACGCGCTCCGCGCGAGTGAAAAAATTAGAATATAAAATATTTTAAAAGATTTTCATGATCTATAATTTATGGATCTTTTGTTTTGTATTTCTTGTTAAAATATAAAATATAAAATAATATAGCTTCTTCTCAAACTCTAACTTTCTTCTCAAACTCTAACTTTATGTGTATTGCAGTCTCATTCAGTCTCATTCTTACATATTTGCTCAGAGATGTCACGTGATCACTAATAATACAACTTTGACTGATAATTAATAATTTTAATTAAATATAAAAATATGTAAAAAATATCATCGAACATATATCCATCAAATTCACTCGAACTTGATAATTTATTCTAAGAAAAGTTCTCATCCGACTTGAAGGAAAGAATATAATTGTGTGTTTTCAAATGAAATAATAACAGAAAAGTAAATATATTAGATTTCATTTGTATTTTCATGATTTTTACAATGAGTTAAACTTGATGAATAACAAAATTTCTAACACTGATATACTGGGGTGAGGTTTCTTTCTGAAGAAGACCCAGTTCATTTGTGTTGCAGCAAGAGGGGGTCTAATGATGAAACAGTAGATCAGGAGCCCTCACTTTCTTCATCAGAAGGCCAGGATCCATCTCACTCTCGGATCAGTAAACAGAAACAGGATGATTTGTCACTAAACTTATCCTGTACTTTTACTTTATCCTTTAGCACTACTATTACCTTCAGCCAGGGTTGTAGTCCTGTCGAAGGTGAAAGGGGCATGTGTGTGTTCAATTAGGAAGAAGAATAAAATAGTTTCAAATGAATAAAATAGTTTCAAATACATCACCGTGTAAATTACATGATTCATAAGAGAATATTGATGCTCTGCTAAAATAAAAATGTAAATGCAAAGTTTGCAGAAGCCATAAGCAGTTTTTTATCTAACAAAAGAAAAAATGTCCAAAACACCTCAAACAAAAAACCTCTTGTTTACATTAAGATTATTTCAGAAGAGATATGACTAATACTAATAACAGAAATAAGTGTAATTCTTTTAAGCAAAACCCCCACGAGGCCACAACATTGGCGACAAAACCTCCCAGGCTCCCACTGACTCCTTAAAAAATCATACCGCCACGTAGAACTCGACGGGGGAGGCCACACTTACAGAATCATCACAATTCACGAGCGGGGATGATTCTTCTTTATATCACATATATACATGACAGGGCACAGTATTTTAATATTTATAGATGTCTAGGTAGAAACGTGTAAAACATAAGTAAACCTCCGAAAGGTTTATTCCACTGTATTTGATGGATGCATATGAAGTTATAAACAAATATATACCGCAGGGCAAGAGTTCCAGGACGGTATCTGTGGGGCATCTTCATTCTCCAGTGGTTGGTGCAGACTTCCTAGCTGTCTCTAATAACCGACACATATCATCATAGAAGTTCAATATCGAACATACAGCAAAATCACACTATACAAACAGACACCGATCTTGTTAGCCAGTTGCTTTCTTAATGCCTTTCCAAACCAAATTACTCATCAAGTCAATCACAACCAATTAGCAATTCAATGCATAAACATCTATATATACTGTCACATGGAAAGCAAGAAGTGAAGTGAAGAGGAAAATAAAAAGTCTGTAACTGTAATTCATAACAATTAATAAGCTGAAAAGATAAAGAATTAATTAGTTTTAATCAAAATAAAAATACCAAAGCACAAAGATGCTAGAAAAATAGAAAACTTAGATGGAGGCCCTTGAGAGATGCCACATCATCCTCTTATGCTTACAAAACAAGAAAGGGAATGAAACGATTAATCAAAAGTCGATACGATTCATTAGTACCTGAGGAAATTTAGTGACAATAGTAGCTTTGGAGAGCGACCAAGCAAGTAGCATTTGAGGTCAGTTGACAAAATTTGTTTCTTTACATCCTTGTGGCACCTTCACATACTTTAAGTTATAGAATGAGGAGGAGAATTTACGAGAGAATCTGAAATAGAAGATAAAGCCTAGGAAATAACTAAACAAAATTGATCAAATTATAGCATTGTCATCCAAAAGTTTGAACTATTATCAATCAATAATAACATTCTCCAATGAATGACCAATGATTGACAAAAAGCAGTAGGCATGACAATCAATTTTAATAAAATTATCTTCAATTGAAGAAAAGATAATAAAGTTGTAATATCTTAATTACTATAGCAGAAAAGAATCAAGCAGAACTATACCTCATACCTCAATAGTCTCCAAGTCGAGAGTAAGAATCTTTGCACTACCCTAAACCTGAGACATAAGTAAATCCGCGATAATATATCTTCATCAACTTAGATCCTGGAATAGGCTTTCTTCCATCAGTGCTATCCCTTAATTTCATATTCACATACTCTAACTGAGATAGTCTAAATGTGATTGGGAATAAACCAATACAGCTAATATTAAGGACTTGCACCTTGCCAGATAGAGAGTTACTGAAGCAAGCAATCAAGAGAATTTGGTAACTCAATACAATCGAGAACCAGAGTCTGTAAAGAAGGCAAACAGATCAACTATAATTCAGGAATACTTATTCCGCCAAGGCTTAATGAAGGGAGTATCAAGCGTAGAGTTGTTAAAGCAGGCAAATCCCAACAATCCGAGAATCTAAACACCTTACAAAAATCAAGACTCATCTTAAGTTTCTTCATGGAAGTAGAACTAAAGGTGGATAAATCCATAACAAATTCTGGAATATGCACATTTAAGTCTTGAACTTGACGCGAAATTGCATAATTTATAAACTGTGAACCATATTCGAAGGTGAAACCAAGCAAAATGAAAGATACAATTTCAATATGCGAGAATGATGGTTTTGGTGGGGAAAAAAACTTGTCAGACAACTTTATCTCAGCAGCAAAGCTATCCGAGATCATCCATTAATTTTATCCAAATTTATCTAATTAGTTAATTTATTATATTAAATTAGAGTGTCAGATTGAATCTTGTTATTAATTTGAAATTACCTAATTCGCTGAGAGCTCCTAACAATCAAATCAATACACGAAAGTTAACAAAAACTATATCAAATTCCTAATCTCCTAACGGCCAAAAGTTCAACCTATCACAAAGCACTTTAATCAATTTGATCATATTAAACAAAACCCTCAAGTATCAAGATCAAGAAAGCTAATTTTCACACAACCCAAATCAAATTACAAAGCACACACAAAAAATAATCAAAACCCTAAAAATAATAAACAAAATTGACCAAAACAATCAGTAAAAAAGAATAAGGGTTTGACCTTGGAAAAATTGGCACTGACAGGATCGGAGGAATGGATGCCAGTGGACGCCAAACAACCAACCATTTTAGCTAAAGAACCATAATCACATGACAATATAATCAGATTTCATTTTTGAGCAGAGACTTAACAATTTTTGTAATAGGCAACTTGAACTATAGAGCCCAAAATATAACATTGTTATGACATAGACCACTTCACTATGCACCCATTGATCAGTACAAGCACTCTTGGTTAAACATCAACTATATATCAACAGCATGCGCAGAAGATTACTATCGCAACAACATAGAATGACAAAGGCACAAACCTTTCATGTTAGATTGGCGGAGTCCCCTGCAATTCTTATCCCCTCTGACTGCTTGTTGACCCCTTTTTTTTCACTGTCTCATCACAACAAAACTAAGAATATAGTAAAACACTTAATACACACAGTTAGCAGAATTCATGCTCAGACGGTAGTAATTAGTCCAAACACAAAAACAAACACAGAAAAAAAAATCACTTTTCTAAATTCAATAATTACCATCCAATGATCACAAAATTGCTCCAAAATCAAAATATATAATCAAATCACCATAGAATCCGGTCTCAATTGTAAAAGCAAATCAATCACACTCGATTCCCTGCAATAAAATCCTCAAAAAACACAGCAAATTAAGCACTCACATATAAGTAGCTTGAGATGCAACATCACCAGCATGAGCATCTACATGATCAACTGTAAAAGAAGTCTTATCACTGGGGGAGTGTTGCCAATCGCCTCACTCCCGGTTGTAGGAGAGCCC
This sequence comes from Daucus carota subsp. sativus, assembly GCF_001625215.2. Taxonomy (NCBI): domain Eukaryota; kingdom Viridiplantae; phylum Streptophyta; class Magnoliopsida; order Apiales; family Apiaceae; genus Daucus; species Daucus carota. Next base: position 36,576,559 of record NC_030386.2, on the reverse strand, counting down.
ACGCTGCCGCTAGTCGACACCGATTGGCCGGAGACACATGGTGCCCCATGACTTGCTCCTTTATTGCTCCGACTGATCATCAATTACAGTTGAAGATGTCAAAAAATCCAAAAAAAAAAATTTGGGTTGCCCAGGATTTTATAAAAGATTTGAAATGTGGGAGGGTTGAAGTAGGGTGAGAGTGGTGATCTGATGAGCAACTTGATGGATGTCATTGGCAAGAGTTTTGTTGATCGCCGGCTTCGAAATGTGAACTTTGCATTTAAATTATCAGTTTAGGTCTTTACAGATGCCTAGCTGAAGGAGTAACCGTCGAGATCTCTAAAAAAAAAATAGTGAAATTCTAGAAATTGAGAAAGAATAGAACACGGCATATGGGAGACGCCACGTAAGCATGTGAAGAACCTCCTTTATATAAATATAAGATTCTTATCCCCTCTGACTGCTTGTTGACCCCTTTTTTTTCACTGTCTCATCACAACAAAACTAAGAATATAGTAAAACACTTAATACACACAGTTAGCAGAATTCATGCTCAGACGGTAGTAATTAGTCCAAACACAAAAACAAACACAGAAAAAAAAATCACTTTTCTAAATTCAATAATTACCATCCAATGATCACAAAATTGCTCCAAAATCAAAATATATAATCAAATCACCATAGAATCCGGTCTCAATTGTAAAAGCAAATCAATCACACTCGATTCCCTGCAATAAAATCCTCAAAAAACACAGCAAATTAAGCACTCACATATAAGTAGCTTGAGATGCAACATCACCAGCATGAGCATCTACATGATCAACTGTAAAAGAAGTCTTATCACTGGGGGAGTGTTGCCAATCGCCTCACTCCCGGTTGTAGGAGAGCCCACGCTGCCGCTAGTCGACACCGATTGGCCGGAGACACATGGTGCCCCATGACTTGCTCCTTTATTGCTCCGACTGATCATCAATTACAGTTGAAGATGTCAAAAAATCCAAAAAAAAAAATTTGGGTTGCCCAGGATTTTATAAAAGATTTGAAATGTGGGAGGGTTGAAGTAGGGTGAGAGTGGTGATCTGATGAGCAACTTGATGGATGTCATTGGCAAGAGTTTTGTTGATCGCCGGCTTCGAAATGTGAACTTTGCATTTAAATTATCAGTTTAGGTCTTTACAGATGCCTAGCTGAAGGAGTAACCGTCGAGATCTCTAAAAAAAAAATAGTGAAATTCTAGAAATTGAGAAAGAATAGAACACGGCATATGGGAGACGCCACGTAAGCATGTGAAGAACCTCCTTTATATAAATATAAGATTATTTTATGATTGCAGAAATTAAAGAGGTCAAGGAAGGTGCAAACAATTGAAGTAGAGGTAAGACAATCTCTCTCACACAATCAATTTACATGAGAAAAAGATCGGTAAGAAATGAGAAAACTAAACGTTTTTCTTAGAATTCCATTTGCCATTTAAACAATATTATAGCTAGGAGGATATATGGGGTTGCACTTTGAATTTGAAATTTGTATATTGTTTTGAATAGTGTTAGGTGTACGTACAAGAAATTTGTACATAATAAAATGATAATTGATGTGAAATGTTGAAATTGAGGTTATTGATGTAAATACAAAAGGCTCATACTAATTAAAACCCATCACATGTCATTATGTACAAAATTTTGTGTACACCAAACATTTTCCTATTATTTTTGCTATTGTAAATCTCTTTCAGGACACTAGTCTCGCTCCTGCAGGAGGCTGAGTACTGAATCAGTTACACGGTTCGTATATACAGGCTCTTGATGGCATCGCTTGAACAATCATGCCACGTGATTCAAATTAGATTAACTCCTTGTCCTTCATAGACTTATTGTAATTAATGTTAGTCGTCGTCTCCTTCGATTCTAAAAACTTTATTATTTATGCGGCCAGCCATACGTACAAGCTAGGAGAGGGAGAAATATGTGGTGAATTGAAGAAACTTAGCACAAACAGCTCTATGTCAAAACGACTTATAAGTTGTCAAAACATGGCCTTCATATATCAAATTATGGGAATAACATGTTTGTCTACTTTTACATGCAGCTTATTTTGTGATTGAGGAGAACAAGGAGAAGAAAGTTGGACTAAAAGAAGAGAAGAAATTCTATTTTTGTTCATGGCTTTCGATCCAGAAGATTTTAATAGTTCAGGACCAAGAAACATAAGTACAGCATTAACCGACCGGTAAATTAGAAGCGCAAAATCATTAATTCACGTTATTCGATTTCAGTGTTTTGCAACTCTAGATTTCATAATTTCAAATTACAAAATTGAACACTCAATTAGCTAGGTCTATTTCATTAATATATACTCTATAATGTTGTTGATCTGTGCTATCAGTACTAATATAAGATTTCATGTACTATATTTTTTTAAGGAGTAACATCCATCACCGAATAACAATTGCTGCTAGCTTAGTACAAGGCGTCTACGCTATGGAACGAGATCGTAGGGAGGGTCGAACAGGCCTCCAAGCTTTAGCACCTCCATGGTGGGAATCTTTCAATTTCCAACTTCTCACAGATCTAATCGACAAATCTGATTCATCAATATATGGAGCTATCTACAAGTTTAAACTTCCAACAGACACATTTGGGGAAGGGCACCCTCCCCGGTGTGTGGTTGCATTACGAGGCACAGTAATCAAATCAGCGACAGCGTTTAAAGATTTCAGACTAAATCTCAAAATTTTACTCAAGGAGAAACTTACAAAAAGCTTCCGATCTGAGGTAACATCAAAAGTTGTGGAAATCTTAGTGGATGCTAATGGTGGCGCGGATACTGTATGGCTAGCAGGCCATTCTCTGGGGTCAGCTATTGCACTCACAGTGGGACGAGACATGGCAAAAATAGGAATTCCCCTAAAAACTTACCTTTTTAACCCACCGTTTGTTTCACTACCACTAGAGCACATCAAGAGCCGTAGAGTAAGGAGTGGGATAAGAATTGCATGGTCTGTAGACTGTAGCCAAGGCTGGACTATCAAAGGTCGTGATGGACGATGAACAGAGGACTCAAGTAGAAAATAAGTTCACGCAGTTATCCAGTTGGGATCCATACTTATGTGTGAATGAAGATGATCCAATTTGTTCCGAGTACATTGGCTACTTTAAGAACAGGTACAGAATGGCGCGTTGGGGACCTCGTGGTGCTAGAATTGCCAAGGCTGCGACCAAAGTTTCAACCAGGAGTTTAGCTAAGTATGCATTGGGTAGCCGTACTGCGGAACCATTTCATCTGCTTCCAACAGCTAATCTGGTGATCAATAAGAGTGGGAGCCAAAACTTGAGGGAAGCTCATGGAGTTGCTCAGTGGTGGACACTGTGTTTTAGTTGCCAGCCCGAGTACCAGCCATGATGTACTACCAATAATCGTTTAACTATCTGATAGACTGGTACCTATATATTGGGCTTATACGTTATGATGTGTGTCAAAATTTGTGTGTGATTAACGGTTTTATCAAATCGATTTGTTGTGTTTTTACCCAAATAGTATATGATGTTGAATTTTTTTATGTGTTACTGGTTTTATTGATTTATTCCCACCCGGTAAAACATATTGTAGTTCAATATATATTTGTGAATTGATTTGCGTAATGTTGTGATTTGTAATATTTTATTTGTATTGGTTAGTTTATCAATAATATCATATAAAAATTTATTTGAATAGTGTGATGTTAAATACTCCCTTCGTCCCGGTCATTTGTATACAAATGGCTGGGACACGGAGACCAAGAAATTGTGTAAAAAATGAGTAAAGTTAGATGAAAAATAGGTATAGTGGTGGGACCCATTTATATTTAATAATAGATTTGAGATAGTGGAGGAAAGTAGTGGGTGTAATAGTGTTTATATTATTATAGAATGGAGATAGTGGAGGAAAGTAATTGGTGTAATGATATTTTATATTATAAAAGTTTACTACTTTTGAAATGTATACAATTGATGGGACGTCCCAAAAAGGAAACTGTATACAATTCACGGGGACGGAGGGAGTATTTATTTGATATAGTTTTGTATTAATATAAATTTGGCTAATAATATCAATATATAAACTCCTTAGTTTTTTGATTGTAAAATATGACACTAATTTTATAGAGTTATTTGGGAGTGAAATTGTTATCAGAGGATTTTGTGTTTGTATTGTCAGTGTTAGCGCCATTTTCAAAATCTTCTGAAGGATTGGATTTGAATTAAATTTCATATTAATATGGAGGCTAATGATATTAACATATTAATTATTTATCTGTTACCTAAAATGTGATAGAAATTATCTTATTTCTAAAACTTAAATTAACAATTTTGTTGGTGATATAAGTTTGTTGGCGATATACTTACATAATAAAATTTTAAACAACATAAGATTCTTTTCATAATAGTTTATAATGGTGTTATAATAATTATTACGGTTTTTCTATGGTGTGCCCATGGGCACACAATAAGCGCTAACTCCTATGAGTTTGGTGCATTTTTATTGGTCACCTAATCATAAATAAGGATGACCCCCTGCATTTACATCAAGTCCACCAATCAAAATCCACCAAAAACATCAATTTTAGTGTATAATGTGTGCCCATGGGCACACACCAGACAAACCCTAATTATTATTAAATGAAACAGCTTTTACATATGATGATAACGAAAATTTAGCACGTTCGTGTGAATTTTCTATCAGTTCCTGTAGAAAATATATTTCTTAAGTAAATGAATATAGGATAAAAAATTTAAACAAAATAAATAAATATAATATACAATTAAAATTTTGGTTTTTTGATTCCGAACCGAATCAAACCAAAATTTATGATTTGGTTTTGGTTCCGTTTTTACACTAAATAATTCCGATCAGTTTTTAGAATTTTACTATTTGAATTTATAATTTTATGGATCCAGTTCGATTGCTTGAAAGTTGAAACCGTTAATGAACCCTACCCCAAAACCTCAAAATATGTAATTTTTCGATCTATAATATTATACATTTTGCATGTGTATAATGCTTCACCTAGCTCTGTCTCTGTGGGCTCCAACCAGGGGCGGATCTAGGAAGAGGCACGGGGGGACACGTGCCCCCCTAAAACTTTTTTTTACACTTTTTCACCATTCTAAATTTTACAAAATTATATAAGTGTCCCCCCAAAATTTGAAAATATATAGGTTTTTTCCGAAAATTTGCTTGGTGTCCCCCTAAAATTTTGGGTCTAGATCCACCCCTGGCTCCAACACGGGAACAAGTCTGCATTCCGGTGACGACAAGCAGAACTCTAGATGATTAGTATTACTATGCGTAAGCGACGACGACTTTGGTTCGACCAATAATCAATGGAGTCCCAGTCTAGTATGCATACACGAGGTAATAGACGTACTGCAACTAGACCGTCATGCATATTATATAATTCTAATATATATTTCTTCTTATAGGTTGAATTAGTTCATGCATGAAGAAACCCAAGAAAAGTTACGTGCAAACCTCCTCCATCCATCTCTCCCATAGCGTGTTTAGTTATATATTTCTTCCCGTAAGTTGTTATTATATTTATATAATTGCAGAAATTAAGGGCCTCAGTGAAGGTGCAAACCTCCTTCCTCGATCCCTCCTCTAGTGTGTCTCTATATATATTTCTTCGAATAAGTGGTTGTTATATGAATAAAGGAGCTCAAGGAATAAGGTGCAAAGAGTTAAACAATATAAGTAAGACATCAATATTCTCTCTTCTGCAGTATATATCGGTACGTACAATCAACTTTCATGATAAAAAACCATCAGCAAGAAGTGAGAAATTTAAACGTTTTTCTTAAAATTATATTTGCCATTTAGACGTTACAGCTAGCTAGGATATACTGTTGCACTTCGAATTTGAATTATAAATATTATTTTTACTATACTGAATAAGAACTCGTGAATTGGTGATGTCTAAGCGAAGTAGTCACGCCAAAACGTGGCCTAAATATATCAAGTTATGGGATAACTGTTTGTCTACTTCTTTTACATGCAGCTGATTTTGTGATCTAAGGTGAGAACAAGGAGAATAAAGTTCGATTACAAGAAGAGAAGAAATTTCATTTTGTACTTTCATGGCATTCAATCCAGAAGATTTCAATACTTCAGGACCAAGAAACATAAGTGCAGCAACCGACTGGTAAATTAAAGCCCAAAATCATCATAATTCACATCATTCGATTTCAGTGTTTTGCAACTTAAATTTTCTAATTTCAAAAAATAAATTAATGATTTTTAAGTGTGTCCATGAGCGCGCGCGCGCGCGCACACATATATATATATATATATATATATATATATATATATAACCAACAATTTTGTTAGATGACAGATTCTTATTATTGTGTGTTGACGAACAAATACTAAAAAGACCCTAAATTGAATACTCAAGGTCCATTTCATTGATGCTGTTGTTGATTAATGCAATGACTACTAATATAAGATTTGCATTTATATACTACCTATTATTTTGAAGGAGTTACACACATCACCGAATAACAGTGGCTGCTAGCTTAGTTCAAGGGGTCTATGCTATGGAACGAGATCGTAGACAGAGTCGAACAGGCCTCCAAGCTTTAGCGCCTCTATGGTGGGAATCTTTCCATTTCCAACTTGAAGAAACACTAATCGATCCATCTGATTCCTCAATATATGGAGCCATCTACAAGTTTAAACTTCCGACAGACACATTCGGGCAATGGCACCCTCCCCGCTGTGTGGTTGCGCTACGAGGCACAGTCATCGAACCCGAGACAATGTATCAAGATTTCAAACTTGATCCCAAGATTTTACTCAAGCAGAAACTCACAAAAAGCTTCCGAGCTGAAGTAACATCTAAAGTTGTGGAAATATTAGTGGATAATATTAATGCTGGCGCGAATACTGTGTGGCTGGCTGGCCATTCTCTGGGGTCAGCTATTGCACTCACAGTGGGGCGAGACATGGCAAAAATAGGAATTCCCCTAGAAACTTACCTTTTGAACCCACCGTTTGTTTCAATACCACTAGAGCACATCAAGCTGAGCCGTAGAGAAAGGAGTGGGATAAGAATTGCATGGTCTGTAGCCAAGGCTGTACTATCAAAGGTCGTGATGGACGATGAACAGAGGACTCAAGTAGAAAATAAGTTCACGCAGTTATCCATTTGGGCTCCATACTTATGTGTGAATGAAGATGATCCAATTTGTTCCGAGTATATTGGCTACTTTAAGAACAGGTACAGAATGGCGCGTTGGGGACCTCGTGGTGCTAGAATTGCAAAGGCTGCGACCAAAGTTTCAACCAGGAGTTTAGCTAAGTATGCATTGGGTAGCCGTACTGCAGAACCATTTCATCTGCTTCCAACAGCTAATCTGGTGATCAATAAGAGTGGGAGCCAAAACTTGAAGGAAGCTCATGGAGTTGCTCAGTGGTGGACACAGTGTTTTAGTTGCCAGCCCGAGTTGCACAGGTACTAGCCATGGTGCACCACCTGTAATCTTTTAATCATCTGATACCTGTTGGGCTCATACGTTACAATGTTGGTGTTAGTTAGAAACTTATATATTTGTACATGCCTCAAATAAAATGTATTTTTATACGTGTATATCGGTTTGTACAATGTTGTAATTGTGTCTGTTATCATTAATAAATGGTTCTTTTATTTTACATGCTTTTGATTTTATTATGTTTTCTGCGCTAACTTTTTTTAATGTTTTATGTGTCATGGGCAGGTTTGGTCATCTTAATTATGACAATAAAAACTTATTTCAAGAAAATTTATATTTGTTTAATATTTAATGATTTTAAATACTTTTAATTATAAGGGTTTAACATTCATTATATTCATAAATAAGTAATATATTTTCTAAAAAAAGTAATCTTCTCCATTCTTTTCCGCAAACATTTAAGTAACTTTGTGAAAAATAAGATAACACAAACTGCGTCTATATCTAATTAAAAAAAAATGTAAGTAGTAATTAAACAATCTAATCCTGGACGTGAAGAATAAAATAAAAGAGGGATGAGTTTGGCGTGGGCAACTGGAGACTATAGATCTACCCTTTATCGAACATACCAAGTAGTACTGTAGGCTGGACTAGCTGCAGTGAGTCTAACGAGCCATCACCATATGATGATCATAGTCAGTTGAGTGTGCTATCGAGTTGGACACCGTATACCGTATCTAATTGTGAATCCACGTGATCTGATCTGTTCGGAGTGTATGCCATACTTTAAGCACAGGAAGACACTGAAGTTCATTACTTGGTACTTTTAGAATTGGAAAATGTGCGACCTAATAAATTATAACATTGGGGAGTAGAGCTACAATATCATGTGCATTGGGGTATAGAACACCTGATTCAGATGGCTTACCTAGTGACTAATAAGTATAAGAGCCCAAAGACTAGGGATGTGCATGCACTAGCGCAGTGTGGACAGAAAGCACCAACTGGGAGACCCTGGTACAGAAGTTTCAGTAGGGCTATATGTGATGGGCATAATAATATTGTGATCTGTGATGCCATGCCAATATGCTATCCGTGGTTGTAATGATCCCCTGTTTGTTGCAGTGACAGCTACCTCCACGTCTTGCAATTCCACCTGATTTTAAAGGTACTGAAATTGTTTGTGGGTTATTACCTATACTCATTGCCACCAACAGGACTCAGCAAAAAATGGAAAAAAAAAAAAATCAAAACCGAACAGTTGTTAAAAAATTGAGCAAAAGAAAAAATTGAAAACTAAAGCCCGAACAGTTGTTAAAAAAACCGAACCGAATTATTTAAATAATTAAACAAATATAATATATATATATATAATTTGTATGAATTTAAATATAATTTAAAATAAATAAATAAATTATATTTTATAAGTTAGGCCAATGTCAATTCATTTGGGTATAACAGTCTACGTTTTTCTTTTTTTTTGGAGTTATTGTTGCCTGGCCAGTGTTCTTGTTTTGTGTTTGTCATGAATTTGTAAGTTTTATATTTTCAAGAGATAAAATGATATTTGTTTAATTTATAAAATAAGAAATTTTATGGATTCAAATGCATCTCATCTTATAAAATTAGTGCGGGTTTAGATAACTTTGAGCTTGGCCATCTCCAGCAGTCGAGATCCAAAAATCCAAATTTGGATCACCAACTGATCCAAATTCTGATCCAAATTTCTCACCAACTCCAGCAGCGTGATCCAAATTCTGATCCAAATTATCTTTTGTATATTATATTACATAAATTTCATATTAAACTATATAATCTTAAATTTAATGTTTAATCATTATTAACTACTTATATTATATTATTTGCATTTTATGTACTTTTAATTTATGCATGTATTGTACTCTTTTTTAAACAATAAAATCATTATTTATAATAAAGTAGGTGATCCAAATTTGGATCAGTACTATTCATTGATCCAAATTTGGATCACTTTTTGGATCACTGCTGGAGAAGAATTTGGGGTAATCTGCCCCAAATTTAGATTTTTGGATCACTGCTGGGTTTGCCCTAAAAGATAAAACTGAAGTACAAATTTCTTAGTTGCTTATTTTTGCGGTTGGGAGTTGGAAGTACTGCTTCTGTACCCATAATGAATATGGTACCAGACAACTTATGCTTTGTGTTAGCTAGCATCTAATATGCACAAGAAAAGAGTAGTAAAAGCAAGAGAGAGTCATATCATGATAGATGGATGCCAATAACTATTCGAGAAATACAAGTGGATGAGAGGGATGGATACCAAGAACTATTTAAGTATTCAAGAATCACAATTAAGTAGATGAGAGTGCTGGGGCATTAATTGGTTTAAAACATATTTTATATATATATATATATATATCTTTTTTTTCTCAGAAAATATGCATCATCCTTTTGGATATATTAACGAATTAAAAGTTGCTCGATCTCAAGTTTTATAAGAGATCGAAAGATAAAATCAAGTAAAAGTAACTATATACTTACATAGTGAAATTTTTATAAACTTTCATCTCAAAAACAAAGCTTACACTCCACAATGAAGAAGAAAATAGCTGATGGGTTTAATTTAACAAATATTTTGTATTATGAATATATCCTTATTAATTTCCAAGTATTTTAATATAATATTAATATTATAATAAATAATATATTGTTCTTACACATCCTGCAGGGGGAGATTAAGAAATAGTTTCACTCCAATTTTTACATTTTGAAAAGACTAATATTTATTTTATGTCAACCTGTTTTCCCTTTACTTTATTAATTTCCAGCCTTAATGTATCACGGATGAGACATGTAAATACATTGTTCCGGAAGTGGGGAATAGTTGACTAGGGTCTTCTCCCGTCAATTCATTCACATATTTGACGTATCACAGGCTTCTAGGACTAGCAGTCAACCCAATCATCACATATAATCTTAAAAAAATACCAATAAAGCCAAAAATGGAGCTCGGTTGTCACAATTAAGCTAGTGGCTCACATTAAAATTTGGTAAACATAACAAGATTAATAAGTAAACCGGTAGAGATGAAAAGAATACCATACGAAATGGTAGCAAGCAACTTGCGAGAGGGTAGAACATCGTGTATCAGTTAGTTTATTAAATATGAATATTTTTATAACAAGATATTAGGGTTGGTGCTTAAAGCCAATAATTGGCAGTAATTTTATATCGATATATGTCATATTAATTATTCGCTTGGACTTGAAGCCTTAAGGAATGATTCAAAATTTATTTGATTTATGGACTCGAAGAGGATGTGTATAATGAGATATGTTATCTGAAAAACCTATGTCAGTTGCTTTGTTAAATTAATTAGATGGCCAGGCATAAGTGTAGAAATATGTACAATAGAAAATATAATTAGTAGTGCCGAGAAATGTTCCAAGTGAGTAGCTAGTGAAGACAAGAAGCCAAGATGCATGACGAGTGATGATAGTTTATAAACAAGTGATCACTTTGATTCGATCAAGTCAGTGTAGTCAATTATGCACGCAGTGAATACTGAGTTTAAAGTAGTGCAACTTGTTAATGTAATCGCAACACAGGCTCTATATATTTTACTACGTTTCTGCTTTCCTTCTTCTTTCGTTGTCCTCCCTCTAATGTTTTCGTATACGTACTCATGATACAGTTTCAGTCGCAAATCATCTTATCAACAAAGGTGAGACCGTTAATTTTATCCACAATGCCGATAGTTTATGGTGGTGTTTGTCTAAAAGAAGCGGAAACTGCTACTGGCTTTTACTTTTCTTGATCCGTTTGTGTAAAGAAGTAGAAGCTAGCACTTTTAATAAGCTGAGAATGCTAGCTTCTCTCTCACAACTTCTGCTTCTTTTCCAAATACTTTATTAATTTATTTACTTCTCACTTCTACTCCACTTCTTTACTATAAGCATGCAATAAGTAGTTTTTTTTAAGTTAACCCAAACGGCCCCTATATATTAAAACGGTCAGAGTCTTTCACATTCTTTATAGTAAAGATTATTAGTTTTTGATGTTATCAGTTTTGTTAAAGGACCATATATAAAGCCTTTTGATGATATGTATATAGCTTATATAGACATTTACATATTGAATTTTATTGAATGTTTTAAATATTGCAAATCGTTTACATGACATGACATGAAGTTGCAGTAGTACTTTTCGTATAACAATTTTGTGCTCTAGCTGTTGATATGATCAGTTGAAGGTGCATGCACAACGACCACAGAGTATTATATTAGTAATTATTATATGTAGCTATACTATCTCCATAAAAAGGAAAAAGATCCGAATTATTTATACTGAACTCGTTATTATGTGCAGATAAATACTTACGTGATTGAAATCAGATGATCCAAGCAGCTCATATTTAATTTTACAAGTAGTAATGATGAGAGTATTGATGGCTTTTTCTCATGCAGCAGCTCGAATTTGTATTTGAAGAAGAATCTGTTAAGCGGCAAGAGGAAAGGAGTTTGACAAAAAGGAAAAACCAGGTCCATTTTTGCTAGCTTAATGGCATGTCAAACAGAATTTTTCCACCTTTGAGGACCTGCACACATAACTGCAGTCGACTGGTAAATCAAAAACCCAAATAGTTTATGATACTGCAGTCGTATCAATTGTTTCCATAACTGCTTTGCTACTGCAGGAGGATAATTAGGTCTTGTGCAAGTACTTAGATAATCAATTGCATGTATGTGCATTTGTTTTTCAGGAATAACACAGGCCACCGAGCATCGATTGCTGCTAGCCTAGTTCAAGGCGTCTACATTCTGGAAAGAGATCGTCAGAACAATCGGGAAGTTGGCGGCGATGCTCTAGCGCCGGCATGGTACGAGACTTTTAACTTTGAACTACAGCAAGTGATCCTAGATGATAAAGATAAGTCAATATTCGGAGCCATCTACAAGTTCAAATCCCCACTAAACAAATATTCCACACTGCACCCTCCACGATATGTAATTGCATTCCGAGGAACACTACTTGAACTGGGAACAATATTACGAGATATCCATATGGATCTCAAGGTCTTATGCGTCCCAAACAAACTTCAGGACTGTTCCCGAGCTGAAAAGGCATTAAAAGTCGTCAAAAAACAAGTGGATGAATTTGGTGCCGAAGATGTATGGCTGGCAGGACATTCTTTGGGTTCGGCTATTGCACTAATAGCGGGGCGAAACATGGTAGAAATGAAATTTCCCCTAGAAACTTACCTTTTCAATCCACCGTTTAGTTCAGTAGCCGTGGCACTAGAGCTACTGATCAAGAACAAGATACTGAAAAAAGGGGTCCGAATTGTGGACAGTTTTTTCAGGGTTGCACTATCAGCGAGCCTGACGGGCCATCACCGAACCGAAGATAAGCAGTTTAGCGTGTTATCGAGCTGGACACCTTACCTATTCGTGAATCCACGTGATCCAGTTTGTCTGGAGTATGTCCCATACTTTAAGCACAGGAAAACCATGAAGATGATTGGTGCTTCTACAATCGGAAAATGGGCGACCCAAATTTCATACAAGAGTATGGTTACATCATGTGCTTTTGGATATAGCAGTGAACCATATCACCTAATTCCAAGTGCTTATCTGGTAACTAACTCGACCAGTAGCATTTGGCATGCCCATGGACTAGAGCAGTGGTGGACAAAAAGTTCTGACTGGCAGTACAATTTACACGAGTTTTATTAAGCTATATGTATGAGGATTGCAATGGTATCCAAAGTCACCCATGTATGACTGTGGGCATGTGTGCTGTGTGCTGTGTGCTGTGTGATCAGTGTTGAAGTAGGAGCCATGTCAAGATTTCCTTGCCTTTCGAAAAGAAAATTATTCAAGTGCAATAATATTGTTGTGATTGTGTAACTTGCTTGTGCGTGCTTTTTGAAAATAAAATTGCACTTGGTGCACTCTGTGTCTGTCTGATTTTGATTGTCTTTCAACTAAAAGATGTACAGATCTGGTTGTACGTATTAGTGTTTCTCATATAAAAATATTGTTTGTGTTTGTGATCCGAGGAGAGACACTAGGCCTTTTATTGAAAATTTTAGCATACTATAAAAGATATTGGGGTCAAATTTTTATTTGGAAAAAAAACGAAGAAAAATAATGTATAGAAATATTTCTTTTACGTCTCATCAATTACCGTGGGAAAAAACAAAACTACTATTATTTTATAATAAAGAAATAATATTTTTCAGTGTGGTCTGTTATATATGAATGCCCTAGATCTCATGTCAGTTGTAAAAACACTACTGAAAATGATTAGAGTATAATTCAATGAGATATGTTATCTGCAAATTCCAGTACCAATTGCTTAGTTAAATTATATGGCAGGCATAAATTAGAAAGCTCCATACGTATTACGTACTTTATTCTCACATAGAAGACTGGAGAACAATAAAAAAAGAGTATGATTAGCACTGATAAATGTGTACCAAGAGAGTAGCCAGTGAAGACAAGAACCCAAGGACGAGTGGTGATAGTTTATAAACAAGTGAACACTTTGAATATTCGATCAAGTCAGTGTAGTCAATTATTCTCGCACTCAATACTGAGTTTAAAGTACTGCACCTTGTTAATATAATCGCAACAGGCTCTATTTTACTCTGCGTTTCTGCTTTCCTTCTTGTTACATTCAGTTGTAAATCATCTTGTTAACAAAGGTGAGACCGTTTTATGTATCCAAATTGTTGATGGTTTACAGCGACAGTTAGTTTTTGCTGTTATCACTTTTGTTAAAGGACTGCATATATAGGCTTTTAACGACATAGCTTATATATACATTTACATAATTCTATTTTATTGAATCTTTAAATATTATACAAATCTTTTACATGAGACGATTTCAGCTCACTCCTGTGTCCGTGAATTGAAGTTGTGTGCATGCACAACGACCACCTGGTAAATTCCCATGTATATAAATTAATAATTTGAGAAAAGAAATTCAAAATAATAATATTAATGTTCTATTTTTATTAAAGAGAAATTATAAAAAATTATTTTATTATGTGATCAAATTAAAATATTTTTTGAAAAAAATTATATATCTAAAATGTACTATAGAATTGGTATAACGAGAGGAAGTATTCATGTGATGGGATTTCTTTATCTCATGGATAAAATATACTCCTTTCCTTTCGTTCCTCTCATTTATTTTAAAAAAAATTCCTCTAATCGGCACGTATTTTAAAATTTTTATAAAATATAATTATGTAACTAATATTTAAGATTTTCTTTTTATGTATAAAATCTTAAACATCAAATTTTTAAATAAAAAAAATTAAAAATATTTTGATAAATTATATTTTCTAGAATCATTAAAATGCGTGTCAAGTTCTATAAACTGCCTCGCGATGAGTAATAATCAAAAGTGTTTGAGGAAGGTTTGGTGAGTGCAGTTCGCACTGGAGTTTCCCGAGTTACCTTTACAGTACCATGATTCCATGAACACTGCATAAAGTCAAAACCATTGATAAATATGACAGCAATAAGACATTGATCGAGTTATGCCAATAATCAATGGAGTCTCAGTCTAATAAATCAACGAGTTTATCTAATTTGGGACGGAGAGCGACGGCTCTAGTTATACCAATAATCAATGGAGTCTCAGTCTAGTATGCAACTATGCATGCACGAGGTCAATTGACGTACTGCAACTAGACGAGTTGACGGCTATATATAATTCTAATATAGGTTGTCTTTGCACGAAGAAACCCACGAAGGTTACGTGCAAAGCTCCTCCATCCATCTTTCCCATAGCGTGTTTAGATATATATTTCTTCCTGTAAGTGGTTATTATATTTATATAATTGCAGAAATTAAGGGGCTCAATGAAGGTGCAAACCTCCTTCCTCGATCGCTCCTCTAGTGTGTGTCTATATATATTTCTTCGAATAAGTGGTTGTTATATGAATAAAGGAGCTCAAGGAAGGTGCACAGAGTTAAACAATATAAAGAAGACAATCTCTCTTCTGCAGCATTGGTATGTACAATCAACTTTCATGATAAAAAACTATCAGCAAGAAGAATTGAGAAAATTAAACGTTTCTCTTAGAATTATATTTGCGATTTAGACGTTGTAGACTTGTAGCTGGCTAGGATATACGGTTGCACTTCGAATTTGAATTATGAATATTGTTTTTACTATATTGAATAAGAAACTGAATACAGAATCAGCTACACGCTAAAAATATATTCCCTCTAATCCATTTTATAAGCCGTTTGACTTTTTACACGTAATTTTAGATGTTTTGATCATATAAAAATATTAATATTTTTGTATTTTTTTCTAAATAAAATATAACATAAATATTTTTAGAAAAAAAAATTTTAAAAAAAATCAATTTTAAATATATGATCAAACCTTCTAAAAATATAGGTAAAAAATCAAACATCCTCCGTAACGGATCAAGATGTCTAAACAATTACAAGTAGTCACGCCGAAACGTGGCCTAAATATATCAAGTTATGGGATAACAGTTTGTCATACTTCTTTTACATGCAGCTGATTTTGTGATAAGGGTGAGAACAAGGAGAATAAAGTTCGATTGCAAGAAGAGAAGAAATTTCATTTTGTTCATGGCATTCAATCGAGAAGATTAATTTCAATACTTCAGGACCAAGAAACATAAGTACAGCAACCGACTGGTAAATTAAAGCACAAAATCATCATAATTCACATTATTCGATTTCAGTGTTTTGCAACTTAAATTTCCTAATTTCAAAAAATAAATTGAATGATTTTTTAAGTGTGTGTCCATGAACACAAATAATCAACCATTTTTAATTGGGTGATAGATTCTTATTATATCTCTGATTAGTTAATAATGACGGACCCGTTTTTATACAAAAATCTTCATCAAATAAAAATTACTAATTATTATCGTGTGTTCACAAACAAATATACTAAAACGACCCTAAATTGAATACTCAAGGTCCATTTCATTAATGCTGTTGTTGATTAATGCAATTGCTACTTAGAGCAGGTCCAGTAGTGTCTTAGTGGGTGCTTTATAAAAATAATAAAATATGATGTCCTAATAGTTTTCATCATTTCATACATTCACTCCAACAAAAAGTCTTATCCACAATTCATATTATTAAAATAGTGATATATATATTTAAATGATTATTGGAGGGAAATGAAAAGGAGGGGAAGAGAGAAATGAAATAAAACTAATTTTTTTATTGATTGACAATGGTATAGGGCATGTATAGTGATGCCTCATTAATAAGGCACTTGTTAGATATTCTAGTATTTTAAGGCATCGTTAGGACACTGTTGGATCAATATTTTTAAGAGTAAATGACACATTGCACCCCTTATCTTAGGTCATTTTTTCGATATGGTCTTAAATTTATAATGTTGGCAGAATGCAACCCTTATTTTTGAATTTTATTTCGTATTGCAACCCTCAAGTCAAATTCCATCCAAAATAATTGTTGCCGTTAGTTTTTGTGAGGGTAAACTTGGAAAGAAAATTTCAAAGTTTAAATTTTGGCGTAGCGCACCCCATAGTTTTATTATTGTAATAGATTGCATCCAAGCTACAATTTTAAATTTTTTTACAGGAAATAACTTTAATATGATAAAATTAAATACTTTTTTGTAGATATAAAAATAATACTCTTGTTTTGATTTGACTTGGTCAAATTGACTAAAATTTGACCAATAATACATATTTATATAATTTAAAAGAAATTTATAAATCACATCTTTAGAAAATATATTTGATCTACTTTAAAATATAGTTTTCATTTTTCAAAAGTTATAGAAGAATAGTTTATCATCTACGGTAAAAAAAAATGGCTAATACTGTATTAAATAAATTCGGTTCTCAAATATAATTTTAAGAAGATATAATATATTGTTTAACTTTTCACAAATAAGAAAAATATTAGTTAATACTATGACTACAAAATATTTAATTTATCATATTAAAGTTATCCTTTATAACAAATCTTTGTATATTATAATTCTTAAACGATACCAATTCATCAATGCCACCTAATTCGAATAAACTTATTATTAAATATTAAATTTATTTATGAAATAATAATGAACAAAAATTAAATAATTGACCGCCGTGCTCGAAGATCGGGCAAAAATACTACTAAATATTAAAATTTAAGTTAGGTTGCAATTCACCACAATAATAAAATTATGGGGCGTGTTGTGTCAAAATTTAAACTTTGAAACTTTTTTCCAAATTTACCCTCTTGTAAACTAACGGTAACGATTGTTTTAGACGGAATTTTGACAAAGGGATGCAATACGAAGTGAAATTAAAAGTTAAGGGTTGCATTCTGCCAACATTATAAATTTAAGATCATATCGAAAAAATGACCAAAGATAAGGGGTGCAATGTGTCATTTACTCTATTTCTAATCAAGTGCCTTTATATTATGACTTAGGACAGGGTAGCTTTTGGACTTGCTCTTATTTTTTTAAGGAGTAACACACATCACCGAATAACAGTTGCTGCTATCTGTTAAATAAACTAACTCTTTAGTTTCCAGAAATATTCTAGAAGGCCGCAAACAGAACATTTTAACCTTTCTGGACCGTTACACATAACTGCAATCGACTAGTGATTTAAAACCCAAATGCTTGTATATTGTTACATAAGTTCGCATATTATGTACTTTTTTCAAGAATGACAAAGGCCACCGAACATCAATTGCCGCGAGCTTAGTTCAAGGCGTCTACATTTTGGAAAAAGATCGTCAGAACCTTCGGGACAGCCTCCAAGCCCTGGCGCCTCCATGGTGGAAGTCTTTCAACTTCCAGCTACACAAAGAGCTCTCAGATGATACAGATGCGTCAATTTTCGGAGCCATCTACAAGTTCGAATCCCCACTAAACACTTTTTCCACACTGCACCCTCCTCGGTATGTCATTGCATTCCGAGGCACAGTCCTGAAACCCGAAACGATATATCAAGACATTAAGCTTGATCTCGAAGTTACATGCCTACAAAACAAACTTCAGTACTGTTCCCGAGCTGAAAAGGCATTAGAAGCCGTCGAAGAACTCATAGATGATGTCGGTGCTGAAGATGTATGGCTCGTAGGCCACTCTCTCGGCTCAGCTATTGCATTAATAGTGGGCCGAAACATGGTAAAACTAGGTTTTCACCTGGAAACCTACCTTTTCAATCCACCATTCAGTTCAGCAGCAACAGCACTAGAGCATTTAATCAAGAACAAGATACTGAAACACGGGGCCCGAATCATGGGGAGTTTACTCAAGGTTGGACTATCAGCGAGCCTGACGGGCCATCACCATGCCAAAGATAACCATTTTAGCCTGTTATCTAGCTGGACACCTTACCTATTCGTGAATCCTCGTGATCTAATATGTTCGGAGTACATCCCATACTTTGAGCACAGGAAGACCATGAAGTTCATGGGTGCTTCTAGAATCGGAAAACGTGCGAGCCAGATTTCATTGGGGAGTATAGCTACATCATGGGCATTGGGGTATAAGACGGAACCATATCACCTCATTCCGACGGCTTGTGTAGTGATTAATAAGAACATGACCCGAAAGCCTGGGGATGCCCATGCACTAGCGCAGTGGTGGACAGAAAGCACTGACCGGGAGACCTTGTTTCACAAGTTTTGATCGGGCTTTATGTGATAGACACAATGTTATCACATGACCACCAGCAATTCAATATTTCCTTGCATTTGGAAAAGAACACTCAAGTGCAATGTAAATATACTGGGATTGTGTAATTTGTGTATGCTTTTGGACTCATAAGTGTGTTCCAGAGGAATGTTGATTTATTTAAAATTTTTGATTATTTTTTAAAAAAAAAAAATTTTCGATTTATCTATTTTATGTTGATTTGACTGACAATCTCTAATTGATTAAAAATTTCTTAATAAATTAGGAATCAGTTGGTCAAATAATTAGTTTCAATTTCTCAATTCTACGAACCATGCTCGTAGCATTATGTTAGATACCTGTGTTGTGCGTACTGCTACTATGCACAACTCGCAAATACTCCCTCTGTTTTTTTTTAATGACGCTTTGACTTTTGGCACACACTTTTAAGTGCTTTGACCGGGTAGTTAAAAATATTATTTTTTAAAATTTCTTTTTCTGAATAATAATATATGATCAAAACTTTTATTCAGAAAAAAAAAATTTTAAAAATAATATTTTTAACTACCCGGTCAAAGCACTTAAAAGTGTGTGCCAAAAATCAAAGCGTCATATAAAAAAAAAACAGAGGGAGTAGTTTTTAGCAGATACACTGGCTTCAAATATTTGCAGGGCATTTTTAGTGAACGTGGTATACTAGGGTTTACAATATGTAAGCAGCAACACGCAAGCGTATCACTTTTTAATTTTACTCTCTCCTAGGATGCATGTATTTTTTAAAAATTTGATCAAATATTTATAGATATTATTATTATTATTTTTCATTTTTCATAAATTAAAGATATGAAACTAATGTTTTTGTTCATTGAAATATATAATTTACAATATTAATTTTGAACATATAGTCAAAAGTGAATAATAATTATCAATAAAATACATGTCATAATTTTCTGGCGGGGAAATAACGAGTAAATTTCAGAGTTGTGGCCAAAGTTTACATCAATTTTCAAAACTTTGGCCAGAATTTCAAATTCTCAAAACGATGGCCAAACTTTGGCTTCGTTTTTTAAAAGTGTGGCTCCCGTTAAATGTCACTAACGGGAGCCCAACGGAAGCCACATTTTGAAAAGCGGACCAAAGTTTGGCCACTTTTCTGAGAATTTGGAACTCATTTTCACCATTTTGTTCATTCCAAATTCTCAGAAAAGTGGCCAAATTTTGGTCCGCTTTTCAAAAATGTGGCTCCCGTTACGCTACCATTAATACATTTAACGGGAGCCAAACTTTTAAAAATCGGAGCCAAAATTTGACCATCTTCTTGAGAATTTGAAACTCTAGTCAATTTTTTAAAAATTGGTGTAAACTTTGACCACATGAAGTTTACTCGGGAAATAACTTTATTAATTCTCTGGTCAATGAAGAATTTGCAACTTGCAGGCCAGAGGCCCCGACGCCAATAATTTGGCAAATTTGGGGGCCAAATTAATGTTAGAAGTCAACTTCTTTACAATTAATGTTGGTTGCTAGAGAAGATACTCCCAACCTCAACTAGCGTGGAGAACTCTTATGTACGGACGAGTAGGCCTTGAGAAAGTAAATATGTGTCAAAAAAATATAAAATTAATATTTATTTTCATTAAATTATGTGATTTTTGTAGAGTGGATATTTAATTTGAAACGGAGGGAGCACATGTAACATGTATGAGTGACGCAGTAATATTGATGATCTCTCAATCGGTAATATATTATTTCATTCGTTTTAAATAGTTATCCAATTTTAATTGTTTTAATCAAATTGATCATTTTCTGATCAGAAATTATAAATTATTTTTTCATAAATTGTAAGAAATTCAAATTTGTAAATCGGTGATCAAAATTTTTGTTGAGTTTCAAAATGATGATTATAATGTATTATATATAAATCGGTAACTTTAGTTTCAAAAGGATAATCTTGTCTTGATAATTTAATAAATAAGAAAACTAATAAAATCAAAATATCACAAGAATATATAGAATAAATTAATAAATTGGAATAAATAATGTTGATATCATGTACACATAAATATTTATTTACATGTAAGAATATTATTCAATTTAAACAATTTTTCTTGAAAATATGTTCAAAAGTGTGAACCATCTTATTTAACTACTTTGGAATATTTGCTTTAATTTATATTATTTCAATCAAATCAAACTTTACTTGAACGCGAACTTGATAACCTTTTGAGTTTAAATTATAATGTATTATCAAAAATAGTTTTAGAGTCAGTAAATTTAATTTTTTATTTTTTAATTTTTTTTTTTTAACGTAGGAACCCGCAGCCGCTACCCTTCGACCTAAGCGCGACAGGCTCTGATCCAGGATCGAACACGTGACCAAGAGGATACTTGTCCTCTCTTTAACCAGCTGAACCAACCCTTGCGGGCTTAATTTTTATATACATTATTGAAATTTATTTATTAAACTGTAAAAATATTGTCATCATTTTATAACACCGCATAAATCATGAAAATTTATAAATTTTGGAATGTAGCTACCATTTTGAAACAATAAAAATGTTTGCCAATTTGTAAATTTGAAATCATAGACATTATTACATTATTTTGAAACTTGGTGAAAATTATAACCACCAAATTGCAACCAACTCCATCATTAAATTGCTAGGTAAAATTTGATAAATATTTTCAGATATAATTTAAAGTTTATAATGTTTTTAGAGTTATGATTTTTAATTTTTTAATAATAATCATCACAATATGATCATGGCTTTGACTGGATCAAGTCGGTGAATTTCTCTTCTGCTCGTAGTCAATACTGTATAGTATTACAATACTTCAACTTGTTTTAGTATAATGAATTAACACAAATATTGTTTCTGCTTATTTGACTTCTGCATTTTTTCCTCCTCTTGTTCACCTAATGCTGTTCATTTAGTGCCTGTAATGCGATTGCAGAAAGAAGCTTAAGGACTGAGGAGTTGCAGATCGATTAATCAGCACCGGTAAGACGCTTTTATAAAATAAAAAATTATCGTGATAGTGCTATTTTAGATGTTTGTAGGAAACTAGAAGAGATCAGAACTAATCTATATATTAGTATTCATGAGTTTTGTGTATGCTTTTCCATGCAGCTAGCTTTCTGATTCAGAAACAAGGTTTCTGTAGGAAGAACAAGGGGAATCACATACAGGATTGTCAATGGGAACCAGGACACAATATTTCAATCTTTCGGGACCAGTACACATGACTTCAACCGACTGGTAAATTCAAATCCAAATCCAAATGTTAATCTATGTTGTTTCATTGATTTGCTACTGTTAATAGAATGGTAATTACTAATGGATCTATTTACTAATTTAAGGTCCTGTGTACATTTTTGAAGGAATAACACACAACATCGAACATCTGTTGCTGCAAGCCTAGTCCAAGGTGTCTACATTCAGGAACGAGATCGTCAGCACCATCGCCATGGCCTCCAAGCATTAGCACCTCCATGGTGGGATTTTTTTCATTTCCATCTATGTCAAGTGCTCGTAGATGATTCAGATTTTTCAATATTCGGAGCCATCTATGAGTTTAAATATCCCATAAACACATTTTCCAAATTGCACCCTCCGCGGTATGTTATTGCATTTCGAGGCACACTGACCGAACCAGACACAAGATCACAAGATTTAAAGCTGGATTTCCAATTCGTATTCGTCCAGAAAAAACTTCAGGACAGTTCCCGAGTTAAAAAGGCCTTAAATGTTGTTCAAGAACTAGTACATAATGCTGGTGCCGAAAACGTATGGCTGGCAGGTCATTCTCTGGGTGCAGCTATTGGTCTAGTCGTGGGGCGGAAAATGGTAAGGATGGGCTTCTACCTGGAATCATACCTTTTTAATTCACCATTCAGTGCAGCACCACTAGAGCACATCAAAAACGAGAAACTGAAACACGGGGCTCGAATTGTTGGGAGTGTGATCAAGGCTGGACTGTCAGTTGGCCTAACAGGTCATCGACAGAGGCCTCAAGAGGAAGACGACGCGTTCACTGTGTTATCAGGTTGGACTCCGTACCTATTTGTGAACCGAGATGATCCAATATGTTCGGAGTATATTGGCTACTTCGAGCACAGGGAGAAAATGGAGAGTATTGGTGCAGCTGGAATTGGAAAATTAGCAACCCAAAATTCAGTGGGGAGTATAGTCACATGTGCATTGGGGTGTAGTACAGAAGCATTTCATCTGCTTCCAACAGCTTGTCTGGTGATCAACATGAGTGAGAGCCAGAGCATTACGCAAGCCCATGGAGTGGAGCAGTGGTGGACGCAGAGTTTTAATTGGCAGTCCAAGATACACAAGTACTGCTAGACTCTGATTATATGCCTTAATAGGCTCATATGGTTCATGGTAACAATGTTGTTGTATTTGTACATGTTCTCCAACAATAAATTATTTTTACTCTCAAATTAAAGTAAAATACATGTCATTTTCTCATCTTCGCACAAAGTGGCAACTTTGATTACATTGTAAAGACTCTCCTTACAAACAAGTTGACAGTTCAAATGTTGATTTCAGCTCAAAAATTTTGAAGTGAAGAACTCAAGAGTTTTTGATTTAGTTTCAAACTCAATTTTTACTATACACAACCACGTTACACGATAACTTGAAGCAAATTGAACAGGATCTAAGCTAACCCACAGTGGTTCATAGTCTTGTAGATGATCACACTGCTCTTAATAAGATAAGACATGAATGATTCTCGATCGGGGGACGATTGATATCGAACCATAAACAGATTAAACTAGATGTTTTGACAGTTATTCGGATTACATATTTGTATTTTAAGTAGACACATGACAGTTATCTTATTGAAATAACTTTTCAATAAGTTGCAAATTGCCAATGCTTTGGCAATAATTGGTTGCCAAGTCAACAATAATTTCCCGTACTACCAGAGAGGATAGAGCCTCCAATCTTCCATGCAGCTTCATTTTGCTTGTTTATATGGAATAAACTTTAAAGTAGCTTTCAATTTACTATAAGACGAAAAGCTGTTGGCATTTTCCATAAAATGATTTTCAACTACATGCTAATGGCTGAATGGCATCTATTATCTGTTGTTTACTTATCCAATTTGATCGATCATCATCATCTTTTACTTCATTTTTGTAGTTGGTGGGAGGTATCTGAGAGTAAACTATAATCTTGAAATACAAAAATTAAAAGTCAACCTTCTGACTTATCATCATCTGACTTCTCTGATTTAAACGCAATACAAACAGTTGCTATTAGAGTAGTGTACAATTTGTATTAAATCAACTATTCCTGAGTTTACTTTGAAGTGATGATGATGGTTGACGAATTATTTAAATGCATGATATCCACCCCCATTCTATTTGTTAAAAGTCTCTCTTGATCTTCTTAACTAAACTGTGAAGAGCTTTAGCTGCGAGCCTAATCAGGGTAAGTTTTCTGGCAATTGTATTTCTATGTCATATATGGTTTATGATGTATTGATGTGAGTGGTGCAGTTTATATTTGATTAATGGGCTGCATTTCATTTGTTCTAATGCTGTTTGTGTGTTCGATCACCAAGAAACTATAGTACATTCATCGTCCGATGCAAGCAGCTTTATCTTTGTTGAATGTTTAAACTCGTTACCCAGCCGATAGTAAGTAGACACTTTATTCACGTAGAAGTACATTATCACTCAAGGGCCAAAGATAAATAAGTACATTTATTTGATTTGGATGTTAATTGCTTAGTGAAAAAGGGAAGAATCCGTAGGTTGGTCTACAGAGAAAGAGACATTTTGTTTGTAAATATACTACTGATGTGGAGAGAAGCAAGAGTCTATTGAGTAGAATCTATATCGTTATATACAGGGATAGGTTCTAACACGATGATAATGCCTCAAGTATTATCATCAAAATGTTAAGCAGAATGACAGATATCTGGGATTAATCCATATAATTGAGTTCATTGCGTAGGCACAGTTCTTAGGATTAATCCATCAAAATGTTAAGCAGAATGACAGATATCTGGGATTTTTTGATAAGCCTAAAGCCTGTATATGCATCAATCATCTATGTGTACTACTTCCTTGCGTGCAAACCTGCTAGTTACTTGATAGTTAGTATCTGATTTTCCTTTTATCTTGTGGCAGACTTTCAACGCAGATCACAATACCAGAAGAAGCATACAGCACCTTTATGGCCTTAGACAAGGAAACTTTTAGCCTTTCAGGAGCACTGCACTTATCTGTTGTCGACTGGTAAAATGTTTTAACATTCATGCTTGATTTGTTCAATTTTCTGTGGTGTCAAAAGTTGATGTTTAAAAACTATGTAAATCATTTTAGAAAATTCATTAAAGTTGGATACTTGCAGGAATAATTCATATCATCGAACATCTGTGGCTGCTAGTTTGTTACAGGGGGCATACATTCTAGAATGTGATCGCCAAAAGCAACGCCAAGGCCCTCAAGCTCTTGCTCCTGCCTGGTGGGAATTCTTCCATTTCCAGTTAACCCGTGCACTGGTGGATGATACGGATCATTCAATCATCGGGGCCATTTATGAGTTCAAATATCCTATTTACAACAACAATTTCCAACAGAACCCTCCAAGATATGTCATTGCAATCCGAGGCACAGTTCCCAAGGCAAGTAGTCTATCCAAGGACCTGAAGCTGGACCTGCAATTCATTGGCAACAGACTCCACAAGAGTCGCCGCTTCCAAATAGCTATGCAAGCTGTCCAGGAGATGGTTTCACTTGCTGGAGCTGCTAATATTTGGTTAGCTGGACACTCTTTAGGTGCAGCCATTGCATTACTTGCTGGAAAACACATGGTCAAATTAGGCTGTCCAGTGGAGACTTATCTGTTCAATCCACCGTTCACTTCCGCGCCAATTGATAAAATCAAGAATGAGAAAGTGAAGCATGGAGTGAGGATTGCAAGTAGTCTCATCACTGCTGGAATCACTGCTGCAGTCAGCAGCAAGAATCAGAAGCTGCAACGCGAGGATTCGTTTCAAGTACTATCCACATGGATCCCATACCTCTTTGTGAATCCATCAGATTCTATTTGCTCAGAGTATATAGGATATTTTGAGCATAGAGAGAAGATGGCTGAGCTTGGTGCTGGAGGAATTGGGAGAGTTGCTACCCAAAATTCAATAGGGAGTTTATTCTCAACTGCACTGGGAAAAGATATCGAGCCAACTCATCTGCTCCCTTCGGCTTATTTGACAACAAATATGAATTCGGGGAACGATTTTAAGGAGTGTCATGGTATTCATCAGTGGTGGAAACAAGATTTTCAGTGGCAATTTAAGCTACATCAGTTCAGTTGAATGTTCTTTTCAGCTTGCATTTGCATAATTTTACATTTACATTATTGTCCGAATCCTTGAGCTTGAGCTAAAGGCTATTTGCATTCATGTGTCTATGATAACTTTATCTGAATCTTGTGATATTAATACTGTCGTAATATGAATGTTCATGTCATGTATTATCATATTATACAAAAAGTTTTATTAATAATAATTTGAAAAATTATGAATTATTTTTTTGAAATATATCTTAGTCATTATAATCAGTTTCATATTAATTGGAACACAGCACTTTTCTAGTTTACCAACCACACCAGGTGCGGCTTTAAAATAAATATGCATGCTGTCCATTCACTATTGAAAATTGCTTGAATGTCGAATAATAACAGGATACGATTACAGATATGAGATCAAAATGACAGAAGCATGATGTTTACAAAAGCACTTCTGGCTGGGAGCCTGGGATACTTTGTAGAAGGGGCCGTTTGGCTGCGCTTAAAATAAGTGCTTCTTGCTTAAAGTAAAGAAGTGAAATAAAAGTTATAAGCAAGTTAAGACTTATAAGAGCAAGTCCAACATTGAAACCCCAAATATAATATAAAAAATTATGTCCTAGTAGTTTAGGACATATTTAACTAACTTCAACTCCAACAACGTGCCTTATTTTCTCTATATGTTTAATATTTTATTATTAAAAGTTCACTTTCATCATTAAAACATAATATAAAGTAGAAAGAAAAAGAGAGTGTTGATAAAAATTTATTATAAAATATGGGATAAGGCAAGAAGATAGAGTGCCTCAAAAATAGGGCTTGGAGGAGTTGTCCTAGTGATATAAGGCATCACTAGGACATTGTTGGAGCAGTATTTTTTATCAAATGCCCTAAATTTGAAGTTAGGACATCAATTTGAGGCACTCTTGGACTTGCTCTAAGTGATTAAAGTGTTTGGGAAATAAGTAGAAGTCATGAAACAAAAGCTAGCATTCTCAGCTTTTTATTAGTGCTTCTTGACTTATTACACAAACAGTACAAAATAAGTGCTTCTAACTTATAAGCCCAGAAGTCGGCTTAAAAACCGTGGCCAAACACCACCGAAATGCCTTCATTTCAACAGTTGTGATTGTGCAACTAAACCACATGATGTTTTCTTTTTCCTGATTAGATACACCACGTGGTGTTAATAAATCATAATGATACACTATTATGACGTTTAAGATAAGGTTTCCACTCTTATATATGGAACCCATTTCATCTTTTAAAATAAGATATTATCTTATTTATGATTTATACTGACTTTGATAGGATAAGTGTATTTTGAATTATCTCCTAAATTCAATAAAATTTATGAGTTACCAAAAATATAATAAAAATAAATTTTGATTGTTAAAATTGACTTTTTAATAAAAATTATAAAAATAAAATCCATTATTCAATGAATATATCATCTATCGTAGCTTATTAGATAGTTTAAATTAAAATCGAGCATTTTTAAGACAAACGGGCTCCAAACATTGATGGGCCTCGTTACCAAACTAGTTTAAAAGTATATGTGGCCTGTGGGTCACTTGTTCTTTAGTTCCATCAATCTGCAATCTGCTTCATGTTCCACCTTTGCACATACTCGGGACGGATATAGACACAAAATCTTAGGAGGCACCAAGCAAATTTTCAGAAAACATCTATATATTTTCAAATTTTAGGGGGATACTTCTACAATTTTATAAAATTTAGAATAGTGAAAAAATGTAAAAAAAATTTTAGGAGGGACACGTGTCCCCGTGCCTCTTCCTAGATCTGCCCTTGATACGTAATTGTCATGTTTGATAAATGATAGAGCATATATTTATATATGCTTTCATATGATTTTATTCCCATAATTGTAGTATTTTGTAAATAATCGGGTAATTACTAATTGATTTTAAGTGTTTAATGGCAGGAAAATAAATATTCCTAAGTTGGATGAAACTGGCTTATTTGGGCTTGTATTTGATGGAAATTCGGACTTTATGGGCCACCTGCGCAGCAAATCTTGTTTGGGCCATAACTTGAGTTCCGGACGTCAGAATTAGACGATTCAACAGCCCACGCGAAGATATCTTAATTGTCTACAAGTTTAAAGTGGTCCAGCTATCTAAAGACAAAAGGATCAGCCCAGAATCAGGCCTGAAAGTCAGCCCACGAATTTTGTCTCAGAATCCAACTTGTTTTAGGAAATCGGAATTGTTTTTCGAGGAAACCATTAAAACATTATTATTATTAGGGTTTTATGATTATTGGAGATGGAGGAGAGTGTATAGAGATAGAGAAAGCTTTAGGAGATAACTTGAGCAAAGATTGAAGGGATTCAGTCCAAGTTCGAGAGATTTCGTCAAGTTGTATTTTCTTACTCTTGTACTCTTTTGACATGATTTCAGTAATATATATATTCGTGTTTTCTTTAATTGTTATGGGTAACTAATCCTCTAATCCGAGGATTGGGGAGTATTTGTTGGCTTAATATGTTTGTTTGATCTAAGATTGTGGTTTCTCTATGTATGCTAATCTGTCATTGAGCGCTTAACACAGTTATAGGAGTCGCGAACCTGTAATTGTATCTGTAGGATTTATAATGAATCGGGAGAGGATTTATATTTCTTGTACATGATATGACAGACATAACTTGATTAATTAATCGGGAGATTATTAGGCGAGTTGTGAAACAGAAAATCCTTGGTTCGTGATAGCTTATAAGTTGGTTTTGATTGATCATGGGAGTGACTTCAAGATTAAGTTATAGGTATTATTTTGTATCTTGGGAGAGAACATTATAATCAATAGAAGGATTGTTTTTAGCAGAGTGGAGACTTGTTTATCACAATTGATTGACATTCATTGTAGCCAGCAAAGAAACCTGATTCTTGGATTGCTTTTTATCATCGTTAATTCACATTTTTAATTGCTTTATTAGTTTAATTTAGTTGATAGTAAAAACCACAATTTATTCTCTAAACTTCTAAATAGAAAGGAGTAATATACTTGATTTAATATTGTATTCAGTCCTTCCCTGAGAACGAACTTTACATAATTTCACTGCAACAATAAACAAAATTATTTTATTTTTTTTTGTTGTGGCGAAATTATTCATTTGTTATAAATTTGATCACGAGATTAATTTATTCCAGCTATAATTCATAATGTGGTCTTAACTGTAATCAGCAATTTTATAACATATTAAAAATATTACAGTAACTATCAAGATAAAATTTAATTGTAATAGTCAAGTCATGTTTTGGAAGATATAAGCGGCACAATAATAGAAGTTTGACATTTGCGATACAAGCAGCTTAGTTGGATATATACATGTATATGCTCCCTACCTCGTGGGAAGCTTGCACATGCACAACCTCCTGCCTGTCTCTTGTGATTTTCAGAATACAGTATTCAAACTCCAAAAATGTACTACCCGCAGGGATGACAGGTTCGGTCGTGTTCGTGTCAGCAATCAGGTCGATTTTGGGTCAAGCTAAAATCACTTAAAATTGAATAAAACTGAAAATTGAAGTTATTAGAAACGAAATTCAAATTTCGGATCCTGTCGAGTCCATTTCGTGTCAAACAGGTGATTTTCGGGTCACTTTCGAGTTTTGTCTCACTAAATCGGGTTGCGGGTTCGGGTCGTGTCTGATATTATTAATCGGTCTACCCCACTAGATGCAGGTTTAGATTGTTTTAACCTTTTTCTTTAAAAAAGAGAGATTTGTTTGAAGAAATAAAAATTAACTTGATAGTTAAATTGTTTTGTTTAGGAAAAAACAAGTTCGTGAATGAGAGTCTCCTGCGACGTCCCGAATCTGAAACAATCAGTCTTAATGAAGATATTGTACCGAAAGCTCACGTGAAACAATATGTGCCTCCAATCCCTTTTCCACAAAGGTTGACGAACCGGAAGTTAGAGAAACAATATGAGAAATTTTTAAAGATGTTTCGGGAGATACACATTAGCATTCCTTTTGCTGATGCGTTGGCTCAAATGCCCCTTTATGCGAAATTCATGAAACAGGTATTATCTAATCGCAAGAAGTTAGAGGCGGTGGAGACAATCAGTCTTAATGAAGAGTGTAGTGCTGTTATACAACGGAAGATTCCTCCTAAACTCAAGGATCCTGGGAGCTTTTCTTTGCCATGCACTATTGGACAAGTAGGAGTAAAACGAGCATTGTGTGATCTTGGAGCTAGTGTGAGTTTGATGCCATACTCTATCTATAAAAGACTTGGTTTGGGAGAGTTAAAGAAAACAAGGATATCACTTCAACTTGCGGATCGAACTATAAAATATCCACTAGGTGTACTTGAGGATGTTTTGGTGAATGTTGATAAATTTGTTATTCCTTGTGATTTTGTTATTTTGGAGATGAATGAGGATGTTGAGATTCCGATTATCTTGGGAAGACCATTCTTGGCTACTGCTGGAGCCAGTATTGATGTGAAAGCCGGCAAGCTTGCGCTAAATGTGGGTGAAGAAAAAGTTGAGTTTGATCTTGATCAAGTTATGAAGGCCCCGTCACTTGAAACCGAAAGTTTTGCTGTAGATATTGTTGAAGAACTTGTACAGGATGTCACTTATAATATTAATTTTCGGAAGAAGGAAGCTGAAGCTGGTGAAAACAATTTGAAGGAGACGGATGTGACAACTGGACAATTTGAGTTGGTTTTGAAGGAACCACCATGAAAATGAGGTAATTACGTCAAGCTAATGACGTTAAACAAGCGCTTCTTGGGAGGCAACCCAAGGTTTCTATAAGTTAATATATTATAATATATATATTTGTTTTGTATTTTTTTTAGGAATCTAGAATTTTTTTTTTTTTTTTAACTCCCACAAGGTGCTTTGATAATTTTCTGTGAGGTGTTGCAGGATTATAGGAATAAATTTTAATAATTTTGGACGTAAAAAAAAAAAAGAAAAAAAAAAACTAACCGGATTGCTATTCCTGCGTGCCTGGGGTGCGATACCTGGG
Source organism: Daucus carota subsp. sativus (assembly GCF_001625215.2). Classification (NCBI taxonomy): domain Eukaryota; kingdom Viridiplantae; phylum Streptophyta; class Magnoliopsida; order Apiales; family Apiaceae; genus Daucus; species Daucus carota. The sequence continues at coordinate 36,545,155 of NC_030386.2, read as the reverse complement.
CTGTCCGTGCACGAGCTACTGGACATCCTGCGATTTTAGTTATTTTATCTGCCGGCTGTGCGCATTCATGCTGCCGGTGCAGAAGCTACTGACTCAATTGGCTTAATCTCATGCAGTTCTTAGAAAGCCCAGTCCACTCCGTGGCCCAAGTGTGGTAGCAGCCCATGTGTAAGCCCAGTCCACTCCGACAAAAATTGTAGGTTGCAGTGGGTTTCGAACCCTGAACCTCCCACTTTCACCACGCAAGTGCCTACCATCAGGCCACCCACAGCACAACTTCTAATGCCAGGAAAGAATTATTTAGCTTTTGCTGCCTGGCGTTCAGCTTTACTGCCGTCGGTGCAAAAGGATCTGGCCGTATGCGGTTTGTTACCACAAGAGCACGTACCATGTACCGGTTTGTTTTTATATATTTTATTAAATAGACTTTTGTGTTATAATAATAATATGCTTTCTTTTATTAATAGATTTATGTTAGCTAATTATTATTTTGTATTGCTAATATTTTATAATATTCAGATATTTATTAGTGTTAGTTTTAAATCTAGTATTTATTATCATTATTTATATATATTTTTTTATTAATACTAATTATATATTTATATGTGCTTTGTATAATATAATTTGTTTTTTGTGTTTGTGTCTAACCTAAATCCTGCAGCACCTCTTTTAAAACAAGGAAGAGAAGATTTTCCAATTCATACTCTTCTTTGAATTAAAAAAAAAAGATTGAGCAACAGTTGGCTGACGTCTCTGCTTCCCTAGAGAGATATTCTTCACAACATGCATCTTGATATCAGGGCAGTTTTCTTCCTTATCCTTTTAGAGTAGTTTTTGTGTCATTGAGGACATTGACTCATTTAAGTGTGGGGATGTGTTCTCAAGGCGAATAATATTATATTAAAAATATATATAAAAAAAAACAAAAAAATGAAATAATAAAAAAATTGTATATTGCCTTGTCTTAAATTTAGACTATTCATGATAGTTGCATTTAAATTAGAGCATATAGTTATTTAATTTAGCATGCATTTTTTTATTTTATTTTTTATTTTTTTTATTTTTATTATATTTTCTTTTTAGTTTGCATTTGCACAATTCCATGAATGTTTGTCGACCAAGTCAATTTCCTATGATGAGTTTATTTGCATAATTTCTTGGCTAGTAATCTTGATCATATGTGATGTCTTGCATGCTTAGAAATTGCTTGTGCGGTAACTTGTAATTACACTATAACTGTTCTAGAGGCGAGATTTAGACTAGCTTATTTCTTGAGTCTTAGCTATGAGCCGGGCGTAGAATTTTGACTATTCCCTTTTGAGCTGAGAGTCTATAATTTTTAAGTGAGGGGGAGCTTTGGGATATACATGCCTTTCTATAAAAAAAAAAAAGAGAGAGAGAAAAAAAGAAAAAAGAAAAAAAAATAGACACATATATTAGCAATAAAGTTCACAAAAAAAAAATGGTGGTATAATTGACTAGGTTGGGCTCATTAATACTCGAGTAATTAAGTCTGAGGGGATTTTGTGCCTAGTAACCTAAAGCCTTTCATGGTTTGGGATTGCTGACCCAACACTCGCTAAATGGGTATTAGTGCATAAATCTTTTGGGATCTCAACCATTGCACGGTCAAATAAGCCATCGAAAGCATGTGTGAACAATTTGGTTGGTGAAGTCTTATGGTGGTCGTAACTCACTTACCCTGAGAAGCGTCCCGACCTTAGACCGAGCATGTACACACCAAATAATAGATATTGAAAAAAAAAAGAAAAAAAAACAAAGAAAAGAAAAAGAGCATATATAAGAGAGGCATGGAAGTTCCTTGGTGACCCCAAGCTGTAGTTGACTCTAATGTAACGAAGTGTTTAAGCATTATTCTTATTAACGACTCATGGCTAAGATTCTGTTGAAGTTTGTTGGTCTTTATGTTGTTTCATTAGAGAGCATGTTGAGCACACACGATGCACTCCGTACTTGCAGTGAAAGAGTTGCATGACTAATGTGTGTGATAGATGAAATCCTTGATTGTTGCATATTCTGAGGATTATATGTTGACAAGGTTGATAATTTCATGATTGGGATCTATGCATATTCATTTAGTTTGCATTCATATTAGTTGCATTCTTAAGACTTGGCAGAAAAAAATGAATTTTGTGGGTACATTCACTACAGGCCCTCACGAGACCTTACTCGTCCACTAGGGCTGCCTAGGGGTTTAAAGGGCTTGTTGCATATGCCAAATGCAACCGTGATCACCTACGGAAGTGGTATATATCTATTAGGTGTTAGTTTAAGTTTATTTTATTTGCCCGAGGACGTGCAAAACACTAAGTGTGGGGATATTTGATAGAGCATATATTTATATATGCTTTCATATGATTTTATTCCCATAATTGTAGTATTTTGTAAATAATCGGGTAATTACTAATTGATTTTAAGTGTTTAATGGCAGGAAAATAAATATTCCTAAGTTGGATGAAACTGGCTTATTTGGGCTTGTATTTGATGGAAATTCGGACTTTATGGGCCACCTGCGCAGCAAATCTTGTTTGGGCCATAACTTGAGTTCCGGACGTCAGAATTAGACGATTCAACAGCCCACGCGAAGATATCTTAATTGTCTACAAGTTTAAAGTGGTCCAGCTATCTAAAGACAAAAGGATCAGCCCAGAATCAGGCCTGAAAGTCAGCCCACGAATTTTGTCTCAGAATCCAACTTGTTTTAGGAAATCGGAATTGTTTTTCGAGGAAACCATTAAAACATTATTATTATTAGGGTTTTATGATTATTGGAGATGGAGGAGAGTGTATAGAGATAGAGAAAGCTTTAGGAGATAACTTGAGCAAAGATTGAAGGGATTCAGTCCAAGTTCGAGAGATTTCGTCAAGTTGTATTTTCTTACTCTTGTACTCTTTTGACATGATTTCAGTAATATATATATTCGTGTTTTCTTTAATTGTTATGGGTAACTAATCCTCTAATCCGAGGATTGGGGAGTATTTGTTGGCTTAATATGTTTGTTTGATCTAAGATTGTGGTTTCTCTATGTATGCTAATCTGTCATTGAGCGCTTAACACAGTTATAGGAGTCGCGAACCTGTAATTGTATCTGTAGGATTTATAATGAATCGGGAGAGGATTTATATTTCTTGTACATGATATGACAGACATAACTTGATTAATTAATCGGGAGATTATTAGGCGAGTTGTGAAACAGAAAATCCTTGGTTCGTGATAGCTTATAAGTTGGTTTTGATTGATCATGGGAGTGACTTCAAGATTAAGTTATAGGTATTATTTTGTATCTTGGGAGAGAACATTATAATCAATAGAAGGATTGTTTTTAGCAGAGTGGAGACTTGTTTATCACAATTGATTGACATTCATTGTAGCCAGCAAAGAAACCTGATTCTTGGATTGCTTTTTATCATCGTTAATTCACATTTTTAATTGCTTTATTAGTTTAATTTAGTTGATAGTAAAAACCACAATTTATTCTCTAAACTTCTAAATAGAAAGGAGTAATATACTTGATTTAATATTGTATTCAGTCCTTCCCTGAGAACGAACTTTACATAATTTCACTGCAACAATAAACAAAATTATTTTATTTTTTTTTGTTGTGGCGAAATTATTCATTTGTTATAAATTTGATCACGAGATTAATTTATTCCAGCTATAATTCATAATGTGGTCTTAACTGTAATCAGCAATTTTATAACATATTAAAAATATTACAGTAACTATCAAGATAAAATTTAATTGTAATAGTCAAGTCATGTTTTGGAAGATATAAGCGGCACAATAATAGAAGTTTGACATTTGCGATACAAGCAGCTTAGTTGGATATATACATGTATATGCTCCCTACCTCGTGGGAAGCTTGCACATGCACAACCTCCTGCCTGTCTCTTGTGATTTTCAGAATACAGTATTCAAACTCCAAAAATGTACTACCCGCACGGATGACAGGTTCGGTCGTGTTCGTGTCAGCAATCAGGTCGATTTTGGGTCAAGCTAAAATCACTTAAAATTGAATAAAACTGAAAATTGAAGTTATTAGAAACGAAATTCAAATTTCGGATCCTGTCGAGTCCATTTCGTGTCAAACAGGTGATTTTCGGGTCACTTTCGAGTTTTGTCTCACTAAATCGGGTTGCGGGTTCGGGTCGTGTCTGATATTATTAATCGGTCTACCCCACTAGATGCAGGTTTAGATTGTTTTAACCTTTTTCTTTAAAAAAGAGAGATTTGTTTGAAGAAATAAAAATTAACTTGATAGTTAAATTGTTTTGTTTAGGAAAAAACAAGTTCGTGAATGAGAGTCTCCTGCGACGTCCCGAATCTGAAAAAAATCCTCAAAATTTCTTAGTTTATAAAAGTATTTATTCCATATTAAAGTATAATATTCAGAATTTTTGAATTCTAAAGGACTAACATATAAATTAAGGTCAAAGTCATTTTAAACATAAAATAAAGTATTTATTCCATATTAAAGTGTACGGTTTTCCCTTTTCCGGGGGATTTTATATGTGTGTGTCTATGTGTGGTATAAGTATAGAATTCTATTTACTCTGCGTATCTTGATACTTTTGTATCATTTGTGTTTGGATTCCATACTCGAATTTATTTTATGTAGTGTTTCGTTTTGAATTTGAAATAAATGATAAAAATAATATATAACACGAAAAGGTACATGATACTAATCAGAGTCTGAGCAAGTTGCATGGATCCTTATTATTTTGCAGAACGAGGACAAACAAAACATTTTGAAACCAACCAATATTCTATGGGATAAACCACTAATTTAGTGTGGTTGAATGAATTGTGAAAGATATATATTCTATTCACATTATTTTCTGGACTCTTTTTAACATCTGTCGTTATGTCTTTTATCTCTAAACGCGTATACATGGACATGACACGAGCTGCTGCTGATCAGCGATTGAGACATTATTTGTTCCTACACTATTTATTGATAATTATATAATAAAATATCATTCAACCAAAATTATATATCACTCCTTGTGTCCTGCTAAGTCATTGATGTTCACTATTTACATGTATTTTGAAAATTCTATAAAATATAATTATGTAATATTTTTTTAATTTTTATTTTTTAATAAAAATTTAAATATCAAACTTGTACCCAGAAAAAATAAATATAAAAAATATCGTGAAACTATATTTTAAAAAGATCTTTAAAAATATGTCAAAAAATAATTTTGACGATCGGCGAGAGGGAAGGAGTACATTTATATAATTCAAAATGATATGACTCAGGAGGTGACAATTTTCAAGGCAGAACATGGCCATAAATGTGTAACTTCATTGCTTCACAATATATTTCTGCTGTCGGTGCATGGTCTACAACTCTACGTAACTGAGATTACGATTTACAGGGCCCGTGGACGCTGGACGTGCTTTCCATTAACAAAGGATTTGAGGCTTCCCAATAATGTCACGGATACCGGTTTGGATTATTAATTTATAATAATAGTAGTATTTCTTAAATTGTTTAAATATTTCTAAAGATAATATATTTTAATTGTTAAAATTTTACATTTGCTTATGTATTTAAAAATTAATATTATAAAATTTAGTTTTAATATATTATTACAGATGATTTTGTTCAGTTGTGAGATTTGACCAGTATAGATAATTAAATTACAAATTATACATTTATTCAATAATAATGCGTACATATATTGATATATAAACACTATTTTCATTAATATTATAACTAAAACTATTAAAATTGTCAATTTTTATTTTTAATTTTGAAAGTTAATTTTATTATTTTCCATTTCCTGCTATGCAAACCATATTAATTTGATTGCATATGATAACTGGGTCAAACTAAGTGGGCCATTTTGAACCTGGTTTTAAGTATGTGTGCTTGAACATTGTGGGTTTCTTTTGTAATGGTAAATTAAAGCCCACGGACCCACACGCTTGGTCGGATCATTTGACAAAATTTACAGTAGCCTTGCTCATGTCAGATATTTCCAAACAAATTCTTAACTTCAAATTTTAGAGTCAATATAAAAATGAGAATTCTAATAGTCTTCTAGAAACTCTTTAAAAATTAAAGAACTCATCGTTTATCCTCTCTTATAAACAACATCCGGTAGCTCTTAACTTGTATTTATGAATATAATATTAGTTTCCATTCAACTTAACTCCAACATTTCTCTCCTTTTTACTTTTCACTCTTATTTATATAAATAAAATATAAATAAGGAACAAGTATAAAGAGAAGTATTTGATTTGTCATATTTTTCAATGCCTTAATTCATTAGGAACCACATATAATATTATATTTTAAAGATTTAAGAGCTCTGTCATAGATACTCTTAGATGATTAGTATACAATTTGTTGAACTTGTAATAAATTATATTTTGATGGTATCGATATATTTAATAGTTTTGTTATTAATGATTTAGATTGTTACAGATGTAATATATTATTTTAATATAATAATAATAAGCGATATAAAAGTTCTTTGCAAATTTATTTGGAATTAGTTTTTTGTATATAATTTTTATAATTTCTATATTTTTTATTTAGTATATATTAATGATTTTTAGAGCATCTCTAAAGATAATATGTATAATGGTTGAATATTTTTATCGGCTAAAATTGATTATGTAATATTTTTGCTAAGTGATTAATGATGACGGGGTCCGCACAAGCGGTGGAGCATGTACTCCAATGAGATATATGCTTATTTAAAATTATATCTATATGTTTTTTTGGATAGACAAATATGTCAACCAAACATGATTGTTTATATTTTTTTTTTATTAAGGAGAGAGAGGGTTGGAATCTAAATTTTTTTACATAAATTTTTTTTTGAAACAAAAGTGTTAATCTAATAATAAAAAATCATACAACATCTAGACCAATGATCAAGTCGAACAAGCAGTAAATTGCAATCGCCTATTCTCACAAATAGACAATTAAACGATATTTTGAAGAAAATGTATATACAAATATAAGTACTCGCTTCATCCATTCTCGTTAATTTACTGGTACCCTCTTCATCATGCCCCTGATAGAGTTATCGATCAAAACAGCGATTTCATACAAATTTTCGTCACCTAATCAAAACCCCGCTTACAATTAAGAAGTGTAAAACAAAGTTTTCACCAATGAGAGAAAATAACCTTAGATCTGAGGTAGAACCACAGAATTAAAAAAAATCGGACTGAAAATCCATCTGCTTGAAACAGAGAAAGAAGACAAAAATGACACATAGATGTTAAATAAAAGCCACCTAGATAATTTAATAAGAATTTTTATTACTGGAGATGCTCTTAATTAGGGTTCTAGATGCTCAGTATTTGACAGGTGGGAGGAATATATCAAATTAGTTTGAAATAAAAGTATTCATTTGTCCAAGGTATCTGATGTTAACCCTGTTTTAGTCAAAAAAAAATTCAATTTCTGACAATAATCAATTTAAATTTAGCAGCGAACATGCTACATTCTTTTATTTCAGCTCATATATTCGTATTTACCGTTTTTATAAAGTTCGAGCGGGTGGCAAAAACAGAACGAAAGGCGGCGGAGGGCTGCCCTTGTAACTGAGAGAGTCTGAGACCGACATAGCTTGCAAATTTTAGTACAGTAATAGTCTTGAGCGCAATGATAGATTAGAGGAAAGTTCCAGGAACGCCACATTGACGCATTGTTCCCGTCGTTGTCCATATAAATTAAATAAATGTGGACTCTCCCATAAAGATCGATATTCGGGACTTTACTAAAAAAATTACAATAATTTAAGCTGGCAGTAGTAATATTCCTTTCTTTTTCTTTAAAAGGGGTAGTAGTAATATTCTTCATTCTCTTCATCTAAAGTTTTCTATAATCGAAACAATTGACCTTTTTTATTTGACTTTACGGAAACTATATAGTTCCAAGTCATGAAATAGAAGCATATAAAAAATATACATTAATAACTCTTCAGCTGATTAACCAAGATATGATATGCCGAGTTCGTAAGAGGTTTTTATTTAATGCGATCAGGAGTTTAAGGGGCCGTTTGAATGAGCTTAAAATAAAAAAGTGAAGTAGAAGTTAGAAGTTATTTAAGACTAATAAGTGATTAAAGTGTTTGGCAAAAAAGTAGAAGTCATGAAACAAAAGTTAGGAATCGTAGCTTTTTATAAGTACTTCTCGACTTTTTACACAAACGGTGCGAATAAGTGCTTCCAACTTAAAAGTTCACAAATGGGGCTTAAAACATGTACGGTGAAATTAGAGATTCAAGAAACAATTATAAACAACTAAAAAATTAGGAAGGTTAACTTTTGTTTCACTGACTTCTACTTCTTTCTCAGATACTTTAATCATTTAAAAGTCTTAACTTGCTTCTCTTCTCGCTTCTACTTCACTTCTTTATTTTAAGCAAGAAACACTTATTTTAAGGTTAGTCAAACGGTTTAATATGGGTATTGATAATGAGAGATTGAAACATGGGATTGAAATGATATTTTATACATAATAATTTACATTTATATAGTGTTAGGAATAGGCTTTTTCTATATATTTAATTAAAATATAAAAATAAAATCAAACGACTATTTTCAATTCTCAGAACAGTTGATTCAATATGATAGCCATCAGGCATCAATTATCAAATATCGTCATCATCTCATTTCAGTACATTTACGCTTATTTTTTAAATTAACTAAAAGAAAAAACAATCAGTAGAATTAGGCACAAGGAATAATCATCTTGGGAAGAATTATTAAATAAATATTAATTTATAATTTGTTGAATGAATGTATTAATTCACTCTTCAAAACATAACTAAATTATCAAACGTATGATCCTTCAGAAAATAGCGAATCATTGCTTTTTCAGATTGTGCCCCGGTCTGGAAAGAGAAGCAGAGCTACTCTTAATTGTATTTTTCTTAACCCGTTATTTTAAGAAATGGTGAGAAGAAAATTAAAAATAGAAAATATTAATTTCTTTTTTTTTTGTCAGGAGAAAATATTAATTTCTCTTTGCAACTTCTACTTTCTTTTCAAACACTTTAACAATTTATAACAATTAATTTACTTTTTATTTTTGCTTTATCTTTTTATTGTAAGCTAGAAGTTATTTCTTTTAAACTAATCCAAACCAACATGCACCTTCTCCTTCCCCAGCTAAATTGTGGATTCAAATTTTAAATGCCAGAAAGACAGAGTGTGTGATTAATTATTAATTTCATTAAAGAACATTACATTATCAAAAGCCTAAATAATTATTAAAATAGATAAGACAGAATATAGTAATTATTCTAGTAGACATATGCAATTATTCATCAAAAGAAATTGTTAAGCATTTCAAATTTTATCTCAATTTTTTAAATAAAATTATAAAAATATAATTCATTTTAATTTATAAATCTTTACATATATAGAGTCGACGTGGATCTACTATTATTGTTAAAAATATTGTCATATATCCATTCATTCATAGGTGAGCATTTGAAAGAAGTTTTGAGAATCCTTTGACATACATATCATTTTGTTTCGCCGACTACCCATGAATCTAGCAATAAATTTAATGAGTTAGATTACTATCAAGGATTTCGAACAATATCATAAAATGAAGTTTCTTTTTTCCCGTATAAAGTATTAATTTATATTGATGAAATAATAGAAAAACTATTTTTTCTGACAGAAATTTATAAGAAAGCTATGTGCTAATAAATCCAGCCTTTTCATTAATACGTCTAGGTTAAAAAATTTTGCAATGTGTCTGCTCCACCTCAACGTATATAAAAGGCGTGTAAAACTGTCTTAATCACAGGATTAGAAAAGCCCAGGTACAGCATACCACTAATCAAAACGAATCAGCCATCCAAAATTTGAAAACCTATTTGAGAACCAATTAAAACAGTTAAACCCAGCACTGCCGGGAATAGGAGTCCAGCTAACACTCTAGACACAGACTTCACACCCACCCCACCCCTCCTCAATCACAATTCCCACACTCATACAGCATAATCTATATATTCTACTCGCTCACCAATTGTTTATCACTCTCCCCTCTCTCTCTCTCTCTCTCTCTCTCTCTCTCTCTCATATCTCACTCAACTTGCAGCTAATTCATTAATGGGCTATGGACGTCTCGGTTCATCCGAGCTCGGATCCTCCCGCCACTATCCTGACAGCACTGCCGTGGCGCATGCCACGTCACCTCGTCCTCGCAATTCTAAGCTTAAATTTTTGTTTATCTTCGCAGCTACTTTGATCGTAGCTTGCGGTGTTTCTGTCGCAGTGCTCGTGGCACTGCGAAATAAAGCGACGGGAGATGATAATACTGATCTCCCGTCGCATCGGAAACCGAGTCAAGCAATGTCACAAGTGTGCAGGAAGACTCGATTTCCGAGTTTATGTGTCGACTCGCTGCTTGATTTTCCTGGCTCGACCACGGCTTCGAATACTGATTTAGTGCATATCTCGGTGAATATGACACTGCATCATTTCGGCCGCGCGCTGTCCGCTTCGGCGGAGATTAATAACTTGCAGATGGACACGCGCGCACGCGCCGCCTACGATGACTGCCTCGAGCTTCTGGAACACTCGGTCGACCAGCTCTCCATGTCGCTGACGTCCGTTGCGCCGCCGCCGAACCGGAGGTCTCAGCCGGTCGGATCCACCGCCGATGTGATGACGTGGCTGAGCGCGGCGTTGACGAACCAGGACACGTGTGCGGAAGGCTTCGCTGATGTCAAAGGTGACGTCAAGGATCAAATGGTGGACAGACTCAAGGACTTATCAGAACTGGTTAGTAACTGCTTAGCTATATTTGCAGCGACTAACGGCGACGACTTTAGCGGAATTCCGATACAAAATCGCCGGAGATTGCTCGAAGAATCGCCGGCGGCGCGTGAGTTCCCGGAATGGTTGTCCAGAAGAGAAAGGAGGTTGTTACAATCGCCTGTGACGGCGATACAAGCTGATATTATAGTCTCCAAAGACGGCAACGGAACGTACAAGACCATAGCGGCGGCGATCAAGAAAGCGCCTGAGTATGGCACTCGCCGATTTATCATCTACGTAAAGGCAGGAAAGTAAGTTTATTATTAAAATATATCTTTTTTTTTCTTTTTAATTATTATATTATTACAATATCTACACCTTTTTAAAAGTTTCTGGAGATCTTAAAAAATAACTTTTTGGTGGATTCGAAAATTATCTAGATTACTTCTGCATTGTATCTTAGTTGTCACGTAAATGCAAAATTAAATATCACCTCGTTAACTTTGTTTCATTATTGTGATCGGTGATTTGTCAAAAATGTACGCTGCAATAATAAATGAATAAATGCAATGTAGGTACGAAGAGCAGAATTTGAAAGTGGGAAGGAAGAAAACGAACTTGATGTTCATTGGTGACGGCAAGGGCAAAACGGTGATTTCAGGAGGCAAAAGCGTGTTTGACAACGTCACAACATTTCACACAGCGTCCTTTGGTAAATATATATTCCCTTTTTAATCCTCTGATTTTATGTTGAAAAGTTAATTAAGCTGGCAAGAAGATAACAAAGTGAATGGGATAAATAAAGTAATGGGGATGCTCGTGCATGTGATCTGTTTGTTCCTTTGTTACTAAAGACTAAAGAGCTAATAGTATTTGCACTATTGCGATTTCTGGTCTTGTCGCTCTCAACGCATGATTAAGTGATGTTTTATCTCATGATTCTACAGTAATGCTGTATAAAAGGTGTTATAATTACGTGTGTTTTCTTTTCTTTCATTTGTTTGAAGCTAATTGCTTTATTTTGTCGTTAAGTAATGCATGTGATTAGTGATAGACAAATTGATGTTACACCTGCATTGGATGCCTTGATTATTTAGACAGATTTAGCCACGATATTCATCTTAAAAGCCTTTATTCTCTATTAAGGAATCAATTCTGAAACTAAAAAATAGTTGTCATATTCCAAGTTGAGTCGAATATCTTGTTCAACATCAATTCATGTTATGATTATGTAATGTCCGAAAGTTTGTCACGGGACAGGAGTATTGTGCACCGGAATACTTATCGAAATTTGAAGTCGCATACCATGAGCTGTATCTGACTTGTTGCTATTTGTTTAGTGCTATCTCTTAAAGACATAAGCAACAAATGATTGATATTATTAGTGTTCCTGGGTCAAGAATAGACGACATTGACAGAAATGTTGGTACAGCAAAATCGGTGGAGGTGGTTGTTTTTGAATATAAGTGAAATGCTATCCATATATCACATTATTGGAGGGGCAGGGGGTCATGGGTATCTCATTCTCCCACTTGCCTTTAGTCCTAAAGTTACAGTTTAGCTTTCTGCAAAACTTGAAATATATGTGTAGTACTTGTAATAAGATTCTACTGTTTGACTTGTGAGTTGTGACACTGCAGCGGCTACTGGTGCTGGTTTCATTGCCAGGGACATCACATTTGAAAATTGGGCCGGACCTAGCAAGCACCAGGCGGTGGCCCTCCGTGTTGGCGCGGATCATGCGGTCATCTACCGCTGCAATGTTATCGGATATCAAGACACATTGTATGTGCATTCTCAACGTCAGTTCTACCGCGAATGTGACATATATGGAACAGTGGACTTCATCTTTGGGAATGCAGCAGTCGTGTTTCAGAACTGCAGCATGTACGCGCGCAAGCCCATGGACCAGCAGAAGAACACGATCACAGCTCAGAACCGGAAAGACCCCAATCAGAACACTGGCATTTCAATCCATGCCTGCAGAATAGTGGCAACGTCAGATCTGCAGGCGTCGAAAGCCAACTTCTCAACATATTTGGGGCGTCCTTGGAAACTATATTCGCGAACAGTTTATATGTTGTCTAACATGGGTGACCATATTCATCCCAGGGGATGGCTAGAATGGAACACGACATTTGCACTCGATACGTTATACTATGGCGAGTATATGAATTACGGACCGGGTGGAGCTGTCGGACAACGGGTAAAATGGCCTGGCTATCGGGTCATCACATCCCCAGTGGAAGCAAACAAATTTACAGTTTCACAGTTCATTTACGGATCTTCGTGGTTACCTGCCACAGGAGTGGCTTTCTTGGCAGGATTATCGGTTTAAATGGGCAACTACATTAACAGAAGACTCCCAGCGGGATCCAGTCCTTTTTATTCATTTTGTATTATAGTATAGGTATATAATTAATTCCTCTGTTGTATTTTAATTTTTTCTTCATAGTTCAATAATTCGTCCAGTGAAGAAATGACATTCCCTTCTGTAGTATCCGCCAGGGCAAAAATTTGTAATTGGCAACTTCGCTTTTGTGAATGGAAAATACATACTAATCAATCTGTCGGTGTCGATAAGCATTTAAGGAAGTCGAAACCTCGATTATTAACATGATTAGGAAAACGATATCTAAGTATTCGATTAATACACAACGGAACAGACAGATCAATGTCAGGACTTAGTTGAGATATAATGGCGATGGACCTAGCTGGGTAATAATGGGAAGCAGCCAACTCCATAAAAACAAGAAGGTCCCTTGCAACTACTAGGAGGGTCCATGTCCATTTTCATCTTGCTGGCATGAATCTCATGCATCTTATCGTCAAATCTCCAACCCAAAGTGCTTCAATGTGTAAGATGATAAACTCAAGCTTTTCATTTTTTACATGTCTAGTCCTATTATATGTAATATATTGTACTATAAATTAACTACTTCCTTCTGGAAATCTTGTGCAGAACCCATCTGAAGACCAGTGAAATAAAAGTCATTTTTCTAGTGTTAGAGAAAATATGTTTGCAGAAATAAACAAGCAGACAATTGGAAAGAAGGGCTACAAGTCAATGAGAGTGAACCAACTAACTAAATTTATGTTGGCAGGTGAAAATTTCAACTTTTAATTAATTTGTGGAGTTAAACATGAACTTCATGCATACTGGCTGAGACTACTCCTTTAAAATACCCCGACACGGTTGAATCTATTAGCACTGATATGGTTGAATCTACTACCACTGATATTAATCATGTGTACGGTTTAATTTGTATATATGACTTATGACCTAACACGAATCCGTCTCTTGAATCGGGATTTTTTGGCTCAACTTTGTCCTTCGGGTTTTTCCGTGAATAAGTTCAGGATAAAATTTTTTCATGAATAAAGAAATTTGGGAAGATGATTGAGATTGGATGAAGTATCAGTCAAGTCGACCAAACCTTTTTTCTTTTAGAGTGCACCATGTACCTGGGTGAATGGTGACATCCGAATAAGGACCAAGCACCTGCTCTATCTGTAGTTTTGCCTGCAATTTAAAAAGCACACTGGACCGCCCAATCACTAAAACAAAACTTCAAACGTACTGTGTATTCTTGATTTCTTGTGTGTGTTTGGAACTTCTTGTCTTGTAGCTTTCTCTATTGATTGGCTTATGTATGATGCCACATATTTATGCAAGATGGTGTGTCACTTCAACATCTGCCCAAAATTTTAGTTGCCACAAGTCCATTTTTTTTTTTTTTTCAGCAAAAGAAGATATATTTGCCTTCCGAAAGGCTTAAACTCTGCACTTAAAAATTTAAGGAAAAAAAACAACAAATTTATGATTGAGTGGTAGCAAAACTTTAAAGGGAAGAGGCAACAGATATGACATGCTTCAGAAAACAGCACAAATATACATAACACACATATATACCAGAAAACAATAGTATAATGTGTTTGATTTAGGGCATTGAAGAAATACAAAGTGGGGATGGGTTGATAAACAGGGGAGGAGATGTAGCATAGCGCTAACATACACGCATACAACACAAGGATGTGCTTAGAGCAAAAGCCGGAGAAACCAAGTTACATGGGTTATTGGGTTCTGCATTCGAATGCAACCAAAATGAAGCATCATTTTCCATCATCTGCTAATAACAGATATATCTTTGATTATATATGTAGATATATTAAGTATCTGATTCCAGGGACCTAAGGGAAGAGCTCATTGAGGCGACTATCCATGAGTGAAGAGACAGATTCAAGGTACGCAGCTTCACTTGTTTCCGGGAGCACAGCTTCTTCAGCTTCTTGAATAATCTGCTCAACCACAGATTCTTGCTTCAATGTTTGCCTGCACATGATGCTTCCTATAGCGTGTGGTGAAAGTCCTTTTGCTGCACCTTTTTTTAGAAGCATAGTAGATATTCGAAGGATGCGTGCACACTCACGGGAAAGGTCCCATCCATAAAATTTCAGTAGTTCGATATCTTGCTCGGCATCAAGTGACATTATGTACTTGATTGTATCAGGAGAATAAGGCTCATGAGCTTGAGGCCAGTAGAGCCACTCAAATGTACAGTCCTCAAACTGCAGCAAAGAGATGAAAATAAAAAAAAATTAATACCGCAGCCCCCATATTGCTAGTTTGGCCTATGTATATTATAGAAAAAACTTCTTGATCAGTAAAGTTTCTGAGGCAGACCACAGCAACGCCTGTTTCCTCCAATTTTTCTAACAGAAAAGAAACAGAAGTTTCGAAGAAAAAACCAAGTAACTTCTGTTACAAAACACATGTATTATCTATGATCCAATATATGCTATCATATCACATCACCAAAGAGCCAGCAATCAGCTGATATTACACGGAATGACAGAGAAAACAGCCACCATCAGGGAAGGTCTTATGAACCATGATGTTTATACACAGAAATCTGAAAACATTGAGACTCTTGAGCTTACCATAAATTAAATAGTTGCGACTATGAACACGTGTACATCTTGCATTGCAACAAAATCTATCATAATACTGCACCTAGCGGGCCAGCTAAGTGCTAATACCAAATTCAGAAGATGAGAAGAAGGCAAACCACTACACATAATGAGAAAGAAAACAATCAGCAGTGGAAAGGAGTACATACAACCATGTGTGCATACATAGAAATCTTGATAAGTGACTCCCTGGAGCATATTAGGAAAGAAATGGTATAAGAAAAAAAAACTATCAAAGCAATTATATAGGAAAAATTAGTTATGAATGTCTAAACATCCATTATATGTGTTGATTACTCTTAGCACACACCTTGATAGAATAGCATTTGCCTTCATGATTAGCATTCGATCATCATTAGACTTAATGTGATAAACAAGCTTAGCAACTATATCTTACAACCCTAAGAGATATTAGTGTATCAGATATTTAATAGAGTAGTTAATATTGGCTAAATCCACAAGTACAAAGGGAGTTCTATCCAAAGAACTTTATTACATCAATCCGCCAAAACACCAACAACAGAACTTAGCAAGTTGACAATGAACAGAGCAATACAGAAGGCGCACAACAAAATAATAACAATAACAAACCTTCAATACACTAATCAAATATAAGAGTTATCGAACATACGAGAGAAGGATAACAAACTTACATTCTCAGGCAAGCAGTAGCCATGATCAATCGGAATGAGAGCAAGTCGATCGCTACAGCCATCTTTACTAATTAATATGTTTCCAGCATGCCGATCTGCATTGGCCAGTCTTATGTCCAACACGGATATCTTATGCACCTCTTCCACAGGAAAAGCACGGGGACCCATATCCTCGCAACTGCCAGAATTCTTCTTAAACATCTGCAGGGATCCAATCTTAAATTTTTTAGGTGCATTCTCATAACCTGCAGCATAACTGAATCCTCCATGAAAGCATTTGACCATAACTGTGGGGGGTACCCCAGCAAAGCCCTCCTCCTCATTGTAACAAAGGCGTGGTCCACTTCTTGGATGATCCAAAATATATGCCGCAACTTCCCTGAATGCTCCTTCACCAACTCGTGTTCCTTTCTTTAACCCTTCACCATTGGTTGACAGGGGAAGCCCTCGAGGGTTATTCACAGCCATTGGCTCTTCATCCATTGGCTTAAAGACAGATATATATTTGTGACCAGAAGAATCCCACATAAAATAAGTACCTCCTGATCCCTCTGAAGACCTAACTGGTTGTTTGCCCATCTCTAATCCATCTAATGTTCCACTAATTAGCTTCTTAATACCAGGTGTCAGTTTAATATCTGAACTAACAACAATGGGTTCTAAAATCAGATTACTTTGCAAAATATTTTTTACTATAGCATGCGGTTTCCTTAACTGAGTTCCCAGTTGAAACTTTCCTCCATTCAGAGCCTCAGTTTCTTCAGCAAGATCTGTAGCTACAATAGAAACTTCAACATTATTCTCCACTGCTTTAGCACTTACCTTTGCTGATTTGCGGAGCAAGAAGTGGATCACCGCATCATTGTCTCTACTAATTGAAGATATGAGCCTTTGATCGTCAAGCTCCTCACCATTAAAAATTAACTGCTGATCCTTGAGACCGAGAGAAACTATCCCCTGATCCACAATCTGCTCCTTAACATGCATCACATTTCTCTCCCTCTGAACATGCAACTCAAACTCCTTACCACAAACAGTACGAACCGTAATAGTTTGGAGATCCGAGAGTCGAAGAACCAAATGCAAAACATTCCCATCCGCAACCCCATAATCCCCAACACAAGAATTATTCCTAGCCAATTCTTTCCCATCAAAAATCAGTTTCTGCATCCTCACATAAATCCCTTTGTCCATCTGGATTCTTAGCTTCACAGAAGCAATCGAATCCGACTCCAGCACACGCATTCGGGACACAGACCCATCCACAGTCAAATAAATCAAAATCGACTCCCTCGACCGTAGTCCAAACTGATCCAACACATTACCAGGAAAACTAAAAGACCCACCATGAACCGGACTCCGAGCTACACCGGCTATCGACATGGCAGCACTACAAATTCAAAATTCTTCCAGCCTACATATTTACCCATAAAAAACCATTAATCACCACACTCATCACTAAAAATCAGAAGTACCCAACTTTACAATCATCCATCAAAAGCCCCAACATCAAACACACAACAACAAACCAGCAAATCTCACAAATCAACACCAATTACATACTAATTAACAATCCATTTCAAGAACATCAAAAGGGTTTCAACATTCAACTGCACGACACCTTAATCTCACAAGAAAGAAACAACCCATCATAAAAACACAAAATTTAACACACCCCATGAATGTAATTCAATCAAATACACAATCTTTCAACACAAATTAAAATATGCACACAATCTGAACAAGAAATCAAGAAACAGGGGTTGTACCTTAATGAAGAGGATTAAACACTGATGTGTTCGTTGATCATGTAACCCTTTTGTGAAATATGATCAGTGAAATGCAATATATAGCCGAAGGGCAAGCGTGGTCCGAAATGTACGGGTGCTTTTGAAGCCATTGATATATCATAAACAATTACACTTTCATGAATTTTTTTTACTTGTTCTAGAACTTACCTCAATGCATGACCTATTTGGCTATTTACCATCAAGAATTTATCAAGGGTTATTTTTAAAAACTATAAATGTCACTGGTTCTTTTCTTCAATAAATGACATCTTTTCTTATTTGTCTATTTTATTAAATTTGTTATAGAATGCATTATATAGAAATGTAATTTTAAAATTTTCTCTTAAATATATAATCAGTATATTTCTATTCGTGAAATCAAATTATTTGTCCAATTTTTTATAATATTTTTTATTACTGTAAATTTTTGAATTTTAATTTTAAATATATTTGGAGGGAATATAAGCTCAGGGGACGAATGCCACTTGAAACGTGGTTATTACATGACACGACCAATAGACATCAGCCACGTATATACTGTCTTCTTTGTTAAAGAAAAGCGAAAAAAAGGAAAGAAAAAGAAAATATAATTTTGACAAACCTCCCGCATACTCCTCACTAAATTGAGAGGACTTCAGCAACGAAAAATATTTTCGATAAAAAAAAAGGTAACTAATGCTCTTTTTTCCTTCCTTCTGTTAGAAGACTTATATTCCCACTTTTTCGGGATGTTTTGAATATTTAAAATATTTTTCAGAAAAAAAATGTGTTTTCTTCATTTGTTTTTTTATTTTTTATCTTTATGTGTTTTTTTATTTCTATGAAACAGAAAAATAGAGGAATTTTTTTGAAGAAGTGAATAGTTTCGCAAAACTGCTTCACCTTCAGAAAGCATAAAAATATTTTCTAAAAATAAATTGTTTGTCGGTAATTTCAAGAGTAATTATCAAGTTGGTCACTGAAGTGGACTTAATATATCAAGTTTGATCATTCAACTCAAAACGGTATCAAGATGGTCACTGAAGTGGCCATAAATATCAAACAACTGAAACAAGTACCTTGAAATATGAGTTCAAACACTAAAAATATTATTTATAAAGTTTTACACATTATTTTTAAATGTTACCACAACCAACTAAAAGGTTATGACTTCTAGTATTTAAAATAATATATTTATATTTTATCAAGTTTATTTATTATTTATATTTTATTATATAGTTATTTCTTTGTTTTAATTAAAAATAAATAATAAATAAACTTGATAAAGTCTAAATTTTTTGTCATAAATATTAGAAGTCATAACCTTTTACTTGGTTTTGGTAACATTCAAAAATAATGTGTAAAACTTTATAAATAATATTTTTACTGCTTGAACTCATATTTCAAGGTACTTGTTTGATATATATGGCCACTTCAGTGATCATCTTGATACCGTTTTGAGTTCAGTGACCAACTTGATATATTAAACCCACTTCAGTGACCAATTTGATAAATAACCCGTAATTTTAACAACTTTTTTGATGAGGAAATGCAATGTAAATTCTTTTAGAAATATTTACTAGAATTTTTTTTAATGTGAAATTTCTTTAGAAACTTTTCTTTGAGATATAACAAATTTTGTAAATTTTTTGGAAAAGATTATTGGGACAATTTCTTGGATAATTTCTTTGAGATGGGAATATTTCTTAAAAAGAGCGAGAAAGTTATCTCAAAATTCTCAATTTTATTTCTTAAATCTTGTTGGCAATGATTGATTCCATCCATATTAAAAATAATCTTGTATGCATAACTGACTTTTGATTTTTCGATTCGGTTCGATTTTAAACCAAAATGAAATGCTCAATCATACACATAAATCACCCAATCAAGTTAAGAGCTTATCTTCCGTTATTAGTTTTCTGTTTGCCACCTCATTTTGAAAACATAATTGAGACGAATTTGGTGTATGCAATAAATTAAATTAAATTCCTTATACAAATTCTTTATATTTTTTTACGACCTGAATCAACTCCATTAAAAGCACAACCACTTTAGCTTAGTACTATAAGACAGAGCTGGTAGAAAATCAGGGTGCATATCCCTAAAAGATCTCATCTGCATCACTAATTATGTACCATCTAGTATTATTTGCTGTGTTTAACAACTTCTTGGATCACTAATTGCTCTTTGAAGCATAGAATATGGTACTGAAGTGTTAATTGTCCAAAGCAATTAATCATGTCCTTGCTTGTTCGTAACAAGGAGATCTACCATGTGAGAAAGGTAAAGGAGCACATCAAACTATAGTTAAAGTTGGCATAACAATGTACCGTGCCAACTAAAACTGGGACATCATATTAACATACTGTGCTTCCTACATGGCCTGATCGCTTGAAGGGAGACTCATCTGCATAACATTTTGGATTGCTTCGGGACAAGTTCATAATTTAAGCCTCCCTTCAGGCTATGAGAATCTGGCTGGAATGTAAATTAAGAGTAATTATAAATGATGATACACAGCATCGAAAAATATCCGACTTCTATAAATGGTTATCGGATGGGCTACATTCTACCTAGATGTCATCAGTACGCAGTACTTGTGTCATTTTATCACTCAGTGAATACTTTGTTTTAAAGATAATATAATAACACAGACATATATTCTCCTGGATAGCTAAAATTTTCCAAATTTATTCGGACCATTTAAGGTCCCTATCTATCAATTTGAATGTACAATTTACAAGGAACTACAGTAAGAAACTAACTCGCGAGTCCCATTATGAGTCTGTGAATCCAAACTCATTGCTCGGCAAACAGTACTGCCTTAGGCACTAAGGATCTTATACGGTTCAAAGATAGTCACCATAGAAACCAAAGCTCTTCTGATCTTATCCACGGAGTGCAGGTCAAGTAATAAAAGCAGATGTGGATGTGTGAACAAGTGTGATCCAGAAATCAACCTGGCCACCAGTCTACACTTCGGAATCGGGAACTTCTGAGTTTAGGACAAAACTGGGGAAAGCCAAAGTTATATCCCTGAAAATTTTATCAAGATTATGTTAGTCATAAAAACGTGACATTTTGCTTTATAGAGAAATAGATACTCACTTCAAATATGGTAAGGTCATGTTCTTTATCAAAGATGGATTTTTTAGTACAAATTCCTTCCATTCTTCTTGATCTATTCTCCCATCACCTTTGGTATCTGCATCTGTATATGTCTGTACCAAATGTCACAAAGCTATCAGTGACTACAACAAGGGAGTGCAACATTGCAGGTAGCTATAGTTAACTGCACCTTATCCACGATTGTTTCTACATAATCTTCCGAAAGGATCAGATCTGACTCATGTAATAGGGCCACCACCATCTCCTTCAACTGTTCTAGAACACAGGTTTGATCACATTAGGCAGAGAACAAAGTCCAAAAACGCATGAGGTACCATGAAAAGGGAAAAAGTTGATAACTGCACCGTAGACGGTCAATACAAAAGTAATAAGAATATGAAACCACTCCATTCTTGGTCCGTGATTTTGAAATTTTGCCAACATGTCATTAATCTTCCTACTTAAGAGGGTAATCAGTAGGAAAAAAGAAACAAACCCGAAGAACTTGTATACTTGCCTCATCTCTCTCAATAAACCCCGTCTGCCTTAGATCATATAACTTAAATGCAACTGCAAAACAATTTTCCAAATAATGAATTAGGAATAAATCAAGCAAACCATTATTTTTAGGGTAGAGTCAACATTAAAGTAGTAGTCATGTCCAAAGAAGCCTATCTTACAAGCAATTTTCTCAGATACTGGGGCATCTGGATGAAATATGCTCAATGACCTAACAAACTCCCCAAAATCTACAACTCCATTGCGTTTTATATCAAACAAGTCGAAAATCTGCATAACAGAAAACTACCTCAGTAATATTACTGTTTGATAAATACTTTAATGAGCACGAAAAAGAAGACATAAAACTAATGAGTATACTTGTGCATAACATACCCTGTCGACGAAGAGATTTTTCTTGTTTCTGTTCCTGAAAAGAGCAAACTGAAACTCTTCCTATAGCCAAGACGATATTATTTCAAATGTTAAAAATAATATATATCATGAACTAATTTTATAAACATATCAAAATTCAAAACATGTATATGTATTTATGCCCGAGATATGACTTCAAGCTTTATCTTAAATTGGATGGAAGTACCTTGTGTATAAGTCCATCATCAATAATCGACCTGCTTAGTTTTTTGAATAGCTCATACAAGGCCTCAACTTCACTCACTGAAACTGCATAGACAGGGTACCTTATTTAATAACAATACTTTGATCGTAGAAACACACTCTGCAAAAACCAATCTTAATGACCTATCTGCATCTTCTAGGTTCTTTAATTGAAAGAGAACAAGGACAATTTAGTGATTTTTAACTGCAAGTTTACATCTCACATATTCATCAGAAATTATAGGTCGGACTGTCAGAGGCTCAGAGCCTGATCTCTGTGGTAGACTGATTAGAGCTCATTGACCCAATATTAGCCTATGGTTCCAAGGAACGAAATATCCGTGCATCACTAAGTAAGACACTAGAACTTTGTGCTTAAACAGAATTTAATTCCCTACTGATGCAGTAATTTAAAAAAGAGCATAAATAACATATACTTCAGAAATTAAGGGACTACTCACAGGATGTTTCAGATGCAAGAACAGTTGGCTCCTCATAACCGGGGGTGTATTTTGTTTTCTTCGAGGAAAAGCAGCCCATTATGCTGGAAACATTTAAAATGCAATACCAAGAAGCTAACTGAAAAGTTAAGTATAACAAGATTGTCAAGTTCCCTGATGCAAGAAGTCAAACTAATGAAAACTAATCAATTGATACATAAGAGATAAGCGGGTACAAGAGTCATTGTTATATTAAGTGAAAACAAATCACTTGATACATAAAAAATAAGGTGGTGCAAGAGTCATTGCTATTGTAATAACATACAAACAAACAAAGTCATTTGAGTTATTCGTGCAGCTAGAGCCTCCATACCTAGAAGTATTTAATAAAAAATCAGCGAATATATTATGCAGCTGCAAGATATTAATCGACCACATAATGTACAGACACTTTCTTTTTTACTAAGTTGTAAAGACACTTTGTTTTCAACACCACATATGATGAGTTTTCTACATAACAAGAATAGCAAGATAGAAGCTAAATCAAACATCCCCAAGTGATTAAAGGCCAGGACTCCATGCAAAAGTAATCACAATCTACATGGCCTAACAGATACATCATTGCTCCAGCTTGACCGGTATGTACAATAACTTTACTATGGAAAAAACACACTAATATATAGCTACCAAATTCGGCCACCAGAGACCCATGGGATCAAACTGCCAAGAATATAATATTTTATATAATAACTTAATGTTTTCACAAGGGTTCACATAATCACAAACAATATAATACATTTAATAAGAAGCAGAAGAAGACAAAGTTCTTTTATGTCCAAGGAAAAAAACAGAAATGGTGAAAGGTATTGAGAAGTACCAACCAAGCATTGGTACCATCATTGTATATCAATACCATAAATTACTAAATGGGCACATCAAATAACTCAGCAAACTTATCATCTTTCTACTTGATCAATTCAATATATTACCACTTGTAGAGGGACCTAAAGGAACTCATGTGCTATTGTGAATGATTCTCATAAATAGTAAGAAAAAACCTATATCATTACAAGATGATACTAAAATAATTCATAGTAAGTTCATGTTTGTTTTGAGGGAATGTAATCCACGGATTGTAATAAATACAATGCATTATAATCCCATAATTCATATTTTGATCATCTTTCTAGCTCATTTCTATGGGATTATAATGTCTTGTGAGAGAAGGTATTATAATATGAAATGAATCAAAAAGATGATTGAAATTTAATTTCATGGGACTAAAATCCTTCAAATTTAGAGAAAACAAGGTCAGTGTCCAGGGATCATAATCCACCAAAACAAACATGGCCAAACAAACATGGCCTAAGAGCATCAGATACCCTCCTTAGCATGAGATTAGGGCCTCTTTTAGTAAGCTGTTTGTCCAACATTTATGAGTCGGTCAAATTCACTTGCAAGTTACAGCTCATAATTAAGTCGGTTGGTCTATTGGTCTATTAATTAAAAACTTCAAACCTTCAATCCAACTTGTCCATTGACAAGGGCACTTTTAGTTGTTTCAGTTACTTATCTCAACAAAAAACAACATTACTCTAGTCACATGTAACTTCAAATATTATTGGTATACAAATATAATGTATACACAATACATTATCAACTGAGATATTGACATGTCCAAAAAGATAATAGCTTAAATGTAAACAAATTATCAGATAAAAAAACTCTAATGTTGTTTTTCGTTGGGGTGAAGATTCCGTAAGGAATGGAACGAAAAATGAACTATGTTATGGGCAATTATTAAGAAATTCCATTCCTTCCACCATTCCATTCCTTACATCATGTGCCAGAGATCAAACCTTCAATTTGAGATGTAAAGCTCCATTCTCTCCTACCCCCAATTTCTTCTCGAATCTCATCATACCAATTTTGCACTCACTTGATTTTTTTCAAATCTTCCCTCCTATCTCTATTAGTTTCAAGTAATTATACTCATTCCCTTCCATTCTCCCTAACCAAACACAACATAAGTATCAGATAATTGTTTCAAAGCTAAGCCAGAACAGACCACAACGCTACAATTTATAAGATGCTGTCAGAAACATTTACGGTGGCTACAACAACATAGAATCTAAAAATCAAAAAACCCAAGTGATACCCAACAAGAACAAGATGGTTTTTCACAGTGCGTGTGTGTAAGAGAGACAAGTTGTTCATAATCAAGAAGCAATGCTTAGAAGAAAATAACAAAGATAAATTGCTGGGTAGCCAAAATCAAACCTGTGTCGAGACAAATCAGCAGAAAGAGGGCAAAGTGCAATGCAATCACAATATACTAAACACCCACTTGCTACTTGCATGAAATTGAAAAAATTTCAAGAAGTTGAAAATGAACGAAGAGGGAGAGAGAGAAACCTGAGGCGGTGCGACACAACGTTGGGATTCGGGACTATATAAAGCCAAAAATAATCACGTTTCTCAACACTATTCATATACGTGGAGGTGTATATTATTGACTCATCAGTGCAATTTTGGGTGCTACACCCCATTTTCCATTTTCTCTGAGTCCCATTAGCTGTGATCTCATCCCAAAGTAGGTCGATGAATAAAGTGGCCTAACTTTTAATTTCGATACTAGTAATCCGACTTCTAGGATTCATTTTGTTTTATCATATTATATTTGTAATAAAATAATATTTTGTACTTTTAATTTTGTTTGACTAAATAATGTTAAATTATAATAATTAAACTAAGTGATAAAAATATTTTTTAAATAAAAGATATGTTCATTAAATAAAATTTAGGATATTATAAAAACTTAATTCCAAACAAAAAGAATTTACATAAAAACATCTTTTGATAGAAAAAAAATATATATTTTGTGGGAAGAAAAGATTATGAGTGATAGACTATGTTTGGTAAGTGAAGAGTAGAAAAGTTAAATATTGTTGTCCGTATATAGAAGAGTGAAAAATAATTATTATAAATTTATACGGCAAAGTTACAAATTTATACATTACTCATATCATAAAGTTAATACTTATATCAATTAAATTTATAGATTTTAAAATAATTAGACTAAAATAAGCGTCAAAATTAGCATAGCAAATATGTTTCGATCAAACTTATATTTGGACCTTGTATTTCATTTGAGATCAAATGATATATTTAGATATCCAAAATACTGTTAGATTTGGGTTTCGAATTGTTAAATCTCAATTTTATTTCAATTCAAGACATTCAGTTCCGCAACTAAACAAAGTGTATACAGGCCCAGGGCCTAATTACCTTTTAAGTATAAAAATTTGAAGATTAATTGGCTCCATCAATTCTTGTGAAGCTTGACCAATAAATACACACAGAAAGAGGAAGTAGATCAATTTTGTGTTTCCAGGTAGGAATGGGAAAAGAAGCTGCAATATAAATACTGAAAGAAGCTTAAACCTCCAGTTCTGTACTTCCAGACTTCTTTTTGCTTACAATTTTAACATAACAGAACAATACAAGCAGCAAGAACAAGAATTAACAATAATCAACTAGTTTCAGCTACAAAGATTTGGTATGCACACCCCGGCATCTGAATTCTGTTGTTCTTTCCATATCCTTCCAGTAACTCTAAGCTTCAGCTCCTTCCTGTCTCCCCCAGAGAAGAAGAGTGCCATATTTCTTTGAATAATTAGCCCATCATGGCTGTCCCTAACCTTCCTGTGGCTATCACGGATGCTGCGTGGGGTACCCTCCCATGTCAGTTTTCTACCATTACCTCCTACCTCTAAGCTGTAACTGTAATTGCGAGCATCAGCCTCATCACCCATGAAACGAAGGAATGCCATGTATACGGGAGCCATACCGAGCTGGAATGCTTCAAAGTGAAGGCAAAAGTACTGACCAAAGCAATGGAATACCTATCACAAAAGGTACATCATCTTGAGGCATCCAATACATATTTTTTTTAAAAGTGGAAAGTCAATCATCATACAATCTGAACGATGTAGTGCATTACCCAGAAGCAGGTTGGCAGTTATCACCAGACAGTTACAATGATAATGATTAAGTCGATAAATATGTGCATGTTTATATCAGACACTTTTAAGTTTTATCCATGCATGTAAGTTCACGAAACAAGTGTTGTCAATGTATTATGCAATCTATTCTAAACTTCACATCAAGAGAAGACACGCAAAAACAGATGCAATTTGGTGTTCAAACCTATCTTAACAGTGTCTACACAGCACAGGTCCATCATTAGGTCAATCGAGGGAGACGTATACAAGTAGAAGACAAAGTGAGAAATGAGAGTTAGAGGACTTACTGTTAGCATCCAAGTGGCATTTTCTACTTCACGAGGATTTGATTTTACATATCGATGGTTGAATGTACATCCTGAGTGCATGTCCACTTTGTGGTCATCGCGCAGATGGGAAACCAGAAAAGGAATATCACCGTTTACAGCACACTCTGATCCAGCATATGGGCAACTGTATGGTCTAAAATTGCACACTGCCTCGTGTTTAAGTTTGCTGTAATATGGAAAAATATCTGGACAACCCAGTGTGTAATACTTGCATGGAAGTTCAAGAGATTCTGCTACCTTCTCCAGAGCCAGGCACCTGATATCTCCCAGCTCTTGTCTACATGTAGGACACCGGTTATGAACCCTTGTTTTACAGGTCGAACACAAAGTGTGACCATTGGGACACTGTAAGGATGCAGTTATTAGTAAAAAGGCAATTCATCAGTGTAGTGAACAATTGAGGGAACCACAATCCCCAGCATATTGGCACTATTTACATGCAAGCAGATGTAATAAAATGAAAGGCCAGTTTGGAATGAAGGCAGAAAAGATGTATATTAGTTAGTTCAGCATCTCTTTATCTATGGAACAAGGTAAAGCAGCTAGAAAGATATGTCATTATGTGACAACCTCAATACATTTGCGAGCAATAAGGGTTAGTGCCATTACAATGTTAACACTTTCTCAAAGTCGGGTAAGCCTCATTCATATAGTCAGACATCAGATAAAAATACAAGGTATAGATTACACGTATAGAGACCCTGTGATGGCAGAAAGAGGCTCCGTAAGAAGTCCTTGTTCATATACAAGATGAAGTGTCTAACATTTTACATACTAAATGCAGACCATTATAGGACGCAAACAACAGACATGCAGATTGAAAACTATAGACTGTCAACGTCCAGTTCAAGACACAAGTTGCTTGCTATTACTGGATACATAGGCAATGTGCAATACCAGCCCAGGAGTTGATTAAAGGTGCATTTTAAGTAGACCCCTAACTGGCATATTCACATATTCCAGCATTAAAATAAAATTTCCGTGATGAACTGACCAGTTGAGGACACTCTATGATCATTGGATTAATTTTTTCATTTGTCATGACATAATAACCAAAATGAAAAGCGACAAAAAGAATCCCCAAATAATACCTTTAGATGGTAACCAGTGATTTTGTATCCAATCAAAAGCTTAGCTAATTTAAGTAAATAGGAATATTCGTTTCAAAGTCTAATAAGGTTATGTTGGTTGAATCCAAAATGAAAAGCGACAAAAAGAATCCCCAAATAATACCGTTAGATGGAAACCAGTGATTTGTATCCAATCAAAAGCTTGCCTAACTGATGTAAGTAGGAATATTTGTTTCGAAGTCTAACAAATAAGGTTACGCTGGTTGAATCCAAAATGAAAAGCGACAAAAACGAATCCCCAAATGATACCTCAGATGGACACCGGTAATTTTGTATCCAACCAAAAGCTCAGGTAATTGATGTGAGTAGGAATTTTTGTTTCAAAGTCTAATAAGGTAACATTGGTTGATAAGGAGGGAATGTATTAAAAAACAAAATGGACTTATAATAAATGTCAATTTCAAATTCTCTTAGTACTACTCCATGAATTTCGAAGTTGACAATTAACATTTTTCACTTTCACCTCTTCCACCTTCAAATGTTTTCCAGAAATCTTCCATCATATCGTATTTACCAACCACGCAGGATAAAAACACACCATAAAAGCACAGCGAATTTGTAAATTGGTTGGAGGCTGGAAGTACAGACAACAGGAAGAGTATTTCATCATTCAAATCAACTAATAACACACCAGAATTGAACCAAGCAACTAAGCAATATGATTCAATCACAACACGTTCCATATAATATCTAAGAAAACCATATCATTAGGTATTATCTGTACATAACAACTTCGAAATCTTTAAAATCCAACCCCTCCCCCCCCCCCCCCCCCCCCCCCCTCTCTTCCACCTACCTAGCAGCCACAAACCATAAAAACCAAAACTTCACCAACAATACACCGAAATTCATACAAAAAACCCTCATCAAAATCAACAGAACAAAGACCCCCAAACCAAACACACAAAATATCATACATAAACAGATGATAAAAACACAAAAACAAAAGAGACCCAGATGAGAAAACAAACCTGATGAATAGGTGGGTACATAGAATTAGTACAGACAGGACATTCCAACAACTCATGAACGCTTGTAGCAGGAGCAATCCCTGGAACAGACCCAATAATTATATTCTTGTTATGAGTCTTTAAAGGGTACAGATGCCTCTGATTAACAGGATGGTGGTGATGATGGATCTCATCATCTTCAATTCCATCTGATGATGATACACACTCTATGTTATCTATATCCATCTTGTCTTTTACACACGAATCTTGAATTACCCACCCCTCTAAATCTTCTAATTTGTTGATGATTTCAAGATCATCATTTTATTGGATTTTGAGAAGTTGGGTTTTAAGTTCTTTGTTGCAAGGAGGGGAGGGTTATATGTATTTTTGGAGAAAGAACACGCAGAAGGAGAGAGAGATCGAGAGGATTGAGAGAGAGAGAGAATTACAATTACAATAACCAAACAGCCAAACAGCACTTTTACCCAACAAAAAAGAAAAGGCTTCTTTATTTTAAATATTTTTCTCTTTATTTTGAATTCTCAGGATAAAGAGAATTATTACGAATTTTAAATTGGGAATTGGGTCATAAGTGGAAGAAATTGCAAGTACAGGGAAAGACACTAAACAATAATCGTAAAATAATACTCCCAAAAGTAGGGCTGATCATTCGGACGGTTCGGTCCAGAACCGGACTGGACTGAACGAATCGAGGACCGAACTTCTGAAAATTTCTGGACCGGACCGGACTGAAGTTTGTATATGGACCGAACCGGAACCGAACCGAAATAGTTCGGTCGGTCCGGTCCGGTCCGTCAGAACCGAACTTTTTTTGAAAAATTTAAATTAATCTGTGTTATAAAGGAAACATCAAGCATAATTAATGTAAAAAAATGCAGCGACCAACACATGATTTAGAAAGCCAGTAACATTCAAACACCACTCCAAATCTCCAACTATAAGACAAGCAAATAACATAGCATCAGAATTCAGAAGCAAAACTTAAAGAGAAAAAGCATGTCCAAACAGGTAAACTACTAAACAAGTAAACTATTCTTAAACATCTGCATCACACCATGGTTGCTAATTCAATGGCACTCGGCAAAATAACTGTAAAAGATTAATTTAGCGAAGGAACAGAGGAGATTTGCATACCATATTTCTATCTTATATTATGTAATGAAATGTACAGTTGAGTTGATAAAATTTGTACTTTTCCTGGTAAACATTTATATAGAAACCAGAGTTATCGATTTCTCATACTCGAACAAGATAGTGAGATACTGTGTTGCGGCACCGTGGATAGTTAGATAGTCAGAAGATTAGGTATGCTCAAAGCTCGATTAGATTAGGTATAGTCGTATAGAGTCCGTGAATATAGATATTAGATAATATAATATAAGTGTATAAATATAATATGTTATTTAATATATAAAATAAAAATTTTATTTATATTATATATAAAAGTTAGGTCGGTTCGGTCCAGGACCGAAGTTTTTCGATGGGGACCGGACCGGACCGTATTTTATTTCGGTCCGGACCGAAATACCCGAACGGACCGAAATTTCAGGAAATTAGGACTGGACCGGACCGAAATTATTCGGTCCGGTCCGGTTTTTCGGTTTCGGTTCGGTTCTGCTCAGCCCTACCCAAAAGAATAGTTTGGTTCATAGATTTCTGAAATCAAATATCAGTTTCATACGGGTGTCGGGCAAAAAGTAAATTTCAAATTTAAATCTCAATGTATCAACATATGAGTTTCTTATAATTAAAGAGGCGGATATGAGATGAAAGTAGGCAAATCAATTTTATTTTTACTTAAATAATTATATTAATATTTAATTCAAAAATAATCAATAATGTAAAAATATATAATAATAATAATAATATTGATATTTTTAATTACTATAAATTAATAACTTAATTTTTTATGTTTCAAAAAAAAACTTAATTTTTTAAATGAAATATATTGATTCCGTCACTTGATCAAATACATGATATGATAAATTAATTCCATATCATAACCTACCTGATCTCTCATTCCAACGACACATCATTCGGTGAACCAAACAATCCCTTAATTTGTTAACAATTAGGATTATGGATTCGCAATTATTTCGGCCAGAGATTTCTAGTTTTAAAAAATTAATGTTTAAAAAAAATTGAAAAAAAGTCTAGAAATAAGTTATAATTGTGTAATTCATAACAAATATACACACACGTGTATACACACACACACATATTAAAGTCGTTTTTAACACATTATTTTTTACAGTAATATGTTTTATTTGCTAAATGATAAGTATATGATATCGAGTGCCTTGAGTTTTTTTTTTAATTATTATTTTTAGTCAGATAATATTTAAAAATTAAAAATAATTGATATATTTATATAATATTTTTTTTCTAAATTTATATCAATTTCTAGTCCTAGTTGATCTTTTTTCCAATCAGAAGGAAGATAATTTTATTGATAGATACAAATCCGGAGAAGTAGAATTTCTTTTATTCAAATAATCGTATCTTCTTATATGAAGTTTCTTTTTCAAAATTATAGTTAAATTATTTTGTACTAGTTTACTTTAATACAAAATTAGAGTGTATTGATCGTATAACTATATAATTTTTTTAACATAACTAAAAATAGAAATTTAAACATAAATTTATTATATATAAAACATTAAAAATGAAATCACAGAAGTGCACCGTCTCCAAAATCGAACTCCCCCTTGCATTCGTACCAGTTCAAACCGAAATTCAACATTTTGCCAGCCCATTCCCCGGCAGACTTTAGGAACAAGCATGTTATTGTACAACATCTTTGATGGATAATTAATACAGTATGTTATAAATGTATTTGATTTTTTTAAGAAAAATCTATTCATGTTGTGATCTTTCCAAATTGCATCACAATGAACGGTAGGCGCAAGAAGTTGACCTCTCCCAGCTTTAAACTCCGGATTATAAAATGTACCATACTCTTATAGTCTTATTTATAATCATTTTGTTAGTAATAAACGTTCAGAAAATCATAAAATAAATGAAGAATATTCCTGAATTTGACACTCTGAAGTAAAACACCATAATCATTGTGTACATAATAATATTCTTGCATGCAACATTTAATTAATAAAAATATGAACACAATGGAATGTAAAAAAGTGTTACAGGTTGGTTGATAATTCAAGTACAGCTAAGTATGTAGGAGAAAAGAAACAATAATGAAAGCACAGCACGTTGGTGATGTTATTAAGGAAGGTGGGCTCGGTGCCTTGGATGATTTGATTCTAGTGATATGCGTTCCTTGGTGGTGGGTGTTCTTCTTCATCTTCTTGTTCTTTTCCATCCCTCCCCATTACTTGCTCTTCACTTTATTCTATTCACCACTTGCTTTTTCTCTACTGCACATTTTTTTAGTTTCTTCCCAGAAATATTTGCATATCTTTCTTATTATTTTACTTGGTTTGTTTTAGTCCCATGAGCCAAGAGGATGCGCCAACAACATGGACTCTCATCTCTTTAATTTCAATACTTATTTGTAAATCAAAGTCTGTTAGATGTATGTAAATCCTATCTTGGACAGAGTTACCCTGAACTTGCGGGGTTGTGAGTTGTAATACTCCGGTCTCACATCGAGTAGATTTTAGTTCAGTTTAATTCATCATTTATAAGTATAAATGATCTTTTGAAGACCCTGTGACGGGTTCGTAGATTACCAATTTATTGCAGTTGTGACTTATTATTGAAGTTGAAATTCAGAAGTTGACCAATTTTCAAATAAAACTCGATATTTGATCCAGATTGTCTTACCAGTAATATGTGTGAGTCCCGTCAAAGCACAGATAAAATACAAATTATGTATTAATTTAACTTCAGAAATTTGTTAAACAATTACAATTCAGCTAAGGAAAGGAAAAGATAAATGTACCGTAATATTTTTCCTTGTGTATGTGACAAATCTTACGCTATGTCAATGTCATGATGCTGGATGTAGTGCAAGAGTTACATTGAGTAGTTTGTAAAACTATAAATTGTATACAAAGAAACAGAATGGCAGAATAAAAAAGTATAGGCTGCTGTGCGACTTTACTTGTTATGTATGGCTTCTATTCAACCTGCAAAAAAACCAGGGAAAATAGAGCTTATCCTCCAGGGAAGATTCAGAAATAGCCTGTAGATAAAATCTCATCTCCACGGCCCCTCTGGCCTTCCTGGTGACAATGTTACGGGTTCGAGCCCTCGTTTCTCCTCCTCTTGCACTTAAAAGACTATGTAGGTAGCAAACCAACAAACCAGGGATCCATGAAGACAAAGAAAATGCTGATCAGATGATCCAGCATTAATATTCCCGGTATTAGTTAGCCTCTGATGACTGATGTACTATGACTGACAGAACAAGATTTGAAAACTATAAAAATGCATTTCAACACATAGTAGTTCCGGAACTTTTTGGGAATATAACATCTGCTTCTCCAGACAGAACTGTATTGATTCTCTGTGTCCTGCATAAGATTGTATATGAATTCCAGTAAGCAAACGTGTGTCAAATTTTTACGACCATTACTCTATTAGAGCACAATACCATACATGAAATTCATTAGTATAATATGGTGCTTGTTAATGTAATTGGAGTATGCTGCTAAAGAGTGATCTCCTGAACTTGGCTTTTTTATTTTATAAAAAGTCTGAGCAACAGCCTTTGTGTTTTAAGGCCTACTTCCAAAAATGTAATGACATCAAAAATTTCCTATGTATTATTAAATCTTCTGCGGTTTGTGAGTTCTTTCCAACTGCCAAAGATTCAGACTTGAGCATATATTAAAGTAATAATTATGTCCAATAATTTCGATATACAGTGAGATGTAAAAATCATGCATTACATTACATACCTTCAATGTCAAGAGCCGATAATTGATGCCACAACTAACTTGAAATGTATCAAACATACATTCATTCATCTGTCGTATTATTAGGTAAGAAATTATTATTACAGCAGTAGTACGAAAGTTCATCAAATTTCTTTATGACATTTCCTTTTGCAATTTGGTTTGCTACTGACAGAAATGACAACAATCTGCAATGTATATTGACCCAAAACACAGGGCACCCTTGGGCATAATAAATGTATCACCTTCTGGAGAAATCAAATCCTATTTATTTTCTTTGACGAACTGTTTGTTAAAGATGATTAAAATGCTCATAACTTTTCATGTATGCATCAGAAAGGGTGGAAGTGTACACTAAGTAGTGATTAAAACAAGCCTTGTGAATGAGGGCAAGTCCGGTCTACGTGTCCGAACCCTATTTGTGGATGACAAGTGGATGTGTGCATGTATGTGGGTAATGCAGTACAAGCACTAGAAGAAGCTTAAATTTAGGCCTTTGGCTCCTCAGCTGTGACTGTGATAAATACTCAACAACAATTGCTGGAAAGCTCTTGCTTCCTTTCTTTTCTCTCTTCTTCTCTACTGCACTATTACCAGTCTACTGCTAGACCTTTTTCTTTCTCTTGAAAAAATATTAATGGGGAAGAAAGGTTCCGGATGGTTCTCTTCTGTCAGGAGAGTCTTCAAGCCTTCTTCTAAAGACCTGCCCCCGGACTCGAGGGTGAGCTCAACTTCCCTGACTATTATTTTGTCTAATGTTTGGTATTAAAATTTCAGCATGCCAGGAAAATATAGTTTCATTTCATTCTTATACTAGCTGCATTTCCAGAGCTAAATATATTTATTTGGATGGTTCCTGCTGCAGAAGAATCATTTAAATAGATGTTCATGAAATATGAAATGATTCTTACTGTTTTATGGGTAACCACAATTACCAGAAACTTAAATTTATTAGAAATCTCAAATGGTTAAACTTGTTATTACTCTGACCTTCTCTACTAAATTCTAGCAGATTATTCTATAAGGAGCTCTGTAGTAGAGGAAAATTTTACATCTTTTACTATGTATTTAGCCTGATATTAACTGTTTGCGAAATTTAACACTCTTGGCAAAGATGTTTAGACAATGTTACTTTTTGTATTGAGTTCATCAAATTTAATTATAGGTAATTAGGGTGGGGGAGATGGATTTAATTCTTGTTGGATCTATAGCTACTACAAAAAGGGCATTATATGTATGGTCCCTGTTTTTATTATGACAAAAATTTGATATTTTTAATGACATGTTTATTTTAATGCCACCTCTGCTTTCACATCATCCTAGTTGATCATCATGTGCTCCCTGTGTTAGATCCCAATCGGTCCAGTTAGCTCGTGTCAGTTCTTGAAGAGATATTTATTTTGCCATTAAGAAGATGATAAATTTTGTTCTTCTTGTATTAGTAGTATAATTGTGATAACCCTAAAGATTAGCATGGCTAATTTTTCCAGAAAGAGAATGGAAACAAGTCGCAACAAGATGTGCCTGAGGTTGTGTCATTCGAACATTTTCCAGCAGAGAGTTCACCAGATACCACCAATGATGATAGTAATGAAGACTCGTTCTCTCCGGTAACTGAGGACCAGCATGCTAATGCTGTTGCAGTGGCAACTGCAGCAGCAGCTGAGGCTGCTGTTGCAGCTGCACAAGCAGCAGCTAAAGTTGTTCGCTTAGCTGGCTATGGACGTAATTCTAAGGAAGAAAGAGCTACAATCTTCATACAATCATGTTACCGAGGATATCTGGTAAGTTTATACATGTATCATATATATCTTGATACCATTGAGATTCAATTGTGGATTTTAATGCTTTTAGTTGTTTAATTTTTGTCGTGTTTTGGGTGTCTAGGCTAGACGTGCTTTGCGTGCTTTGAAAGGATTAGTGAGGCTGCAAGCATTAGTGAGGGGCCATAATGTTCGCAAGCAAGCACATATGACTATGCGATGCATGCAGGCACTTTTACAAGTGCAGTCAAGAGTTCGTGCCCGCAGACTCCAATTAGCCCATGAAAAATTTGAGGAAAGAATCAAGGAAGAATATAAACTAGCACCCAAGAAAGACAACCATACACAGAAGACCCCAGAAAGAAGTTTCGGATCAAAAGCGTGTGACTATGAAGATCAGACCAGGGAGAAAATCAAGGGAAGTAGTATGAGGAAACATGACGCTGACTTGAAAAGGGAGAGAGCTCTTGCATATGCTTTTGCTTATCAGGTTAGCTATGTACTTGTGTCATACTTTTGTTTATCTGCTAATTAATCAGTTGCCTTAATTTTATGTTTTTCTGAACTTCATTGTAAATTATGAGATCCTAAATTAACTTTTGGAATCATAAACAGCAACAAAAGATTGCACACTCACACTGGGACCTACACGGGGATGAATTTGCACAACTGAGCAATGAGCATGACAAACAACAATGGGGATGGAATTGGCTAGAGCGTTGGATGGCGTCGCAGCCTGGTCACCTCGGCAACCTAGGACCTCATGACAGCTCCTACACAACACTTACTACTACAGACAACATGTCTGAGAAGACAGTTGAAATTGAAATGGCAATGCCCATGGCCTCAGAACATGTCCCCATGGGCCGGCTAAGAGGGAATACTCTTGAATTAGCACAATTTTCGACTAGGCCAAATAGACAGTCTGGGCTAGATGTTGTCCCTAGCTACATGGCACCCACAGAGTCTGCTAAAGCCAAAGTCAGAAGCCAGGGCCCAATGACAACTAAGCCGAGAAACTCATCTGCCAACCAGTGGAATACATCTACTGGGAGAGGACCTATTTTCGGGTTAGGTAATGCAGACTCGTCAAGCTCAGGTGGAGGAACTGCAGGGTATCAGGTCCTGAAGAGCCCGAAAAGCAGTCTGCTTCAACATGGACAGGCTAAATGGATGACAGGATACAGCCCTGATTCTAGTGGAGGTGATGAAAGATTTTCTCATGGCTGGAGACACAGGTTTACCTGATTACATTTCACAATAAGACATGGCATTTATGGGTGTGTGATTTTACTCATGTCTTAAATTATTATCAAGTGTTCATGTTGATAATACTATGTAGAACTCTTCTTTTCATTGTATATTTCTGAACAATTTCAAAAAAAAAAAAAAACTCCATAAAGAGTTCAATAACATTATGTGGTGCCTATGCAAGACATTCAAAATTTGTTGCAGCTGTCGTCTATCGAGTTTTTGATTTTGTAACAAAATATTAAATTCCCTCGTAGATCCCTCGGTTTGAGAAATCAAGTTCCCTGCTTTAAACATAGTATGGATTTTGTGAAAGGAGGGAATGTTAATTAGCCATGGTTGCA
Organism: Daucus carota subsp. sativus; assembly: GCF_001625215.2. NCBI lineage: Eukaryota > Viridiplantae > Streptophyta > Magnoliopsida > Apiales > Apiaceae > Daucus > Daucus carota. The sequence continues at coordinate 36,507,649 of NC_030386.2, read as the reverse complement.
TCTGATGTAGCACAGATATGCAAACTTGCTAAAGAGAGGTGTGCAACCAATTCAAAGTTTCTAATCGACGTCAATAAAATCCCACACAAATTATAAACCACTAACTACTTCATGTCTTCACCAATTTTTTTTTAATCGTATCTGAAATTTTCAAGTAAATTATAAATTAGACTCTTCTTCATAAACTTTTTAAATAATTATGTTTCTAACCCCTTTAACTATGACTTCGTTTTTTTTTCTCTGAGTAACCCTAACTTTAATTCATTCGTTTGAAGGGGAAAATGTCTATTGGATATTGGGTCAATCTCTAATCGGGTCTTCATCATTCACTGAAAAAGAAAATAATATAAATCTATCGGAAGTTGGGTCAATTTGGGGACGAATAAACCCTAACTTGCACTTTATCTCTCACACTATACGCATACACACGAATCGAATAACTCCGTAGTCTATCCAGCTCAATACAATCCACCGCCCCATGTTGATATTTTATTCTCTCTCTCTCTCTCTCTCTCTCTCTCTCTCTCTCTCTCTCTCAATCTCAATCTCTCTCAATCCCACTAAATCTTTCTCTTTTTCCCACAAAATGATCTGAAAGATTTCATCTTTATTATAAACCAATTTCACATTCTGATCTTACTCTACCGCTTTAATTTCACATTGTGATCTTATTCTGTGCTTAAATTGAGTGCTAATGATGTCTAGTATGTATTCTAAGATGATCTTTTACGCCTGTATTGCCAAAGGAACTACAATTCTAGCTGAATTTATATCCAAAGATGAAGATCTTGGCGCCTTAGCTCTGAAATGCCTTGAGAAAACCCCGCAATTTCATTCCATGTACTCTCATAGTGTTAGGAAAAGGATTTATATGTACTTAATTGAAGACCCTTTTGTTTATTTCGGAATCTTTGATGGGAATCTTGAGAAACCCTTGTGCGTTTCCTTTCTTAAGAGTGTGATCGGCTCGTTTACTAGGGTTCTTGATAAGAATTCTGTCAAGAAATTGAGTAATTTGAAGCCGCATTGCTTCCAAGGGGATTTATATCCGGTGTTCCATCAATTGGTGGCAGCGCCTTTGGGCGAGGAGAGCCTGGATGGTGGGAAGTTGGTTGTGAGTGACGATAGTGGTTCGTGTTCAGTTAGAGATAACAGAGTCGGATTGACTCCGTTGTTAGGAGGATCAGAGAAGAATGTGATGAAGAAGAAAAGGAGGTTTCTCGGGGAGGCGAGTGGTTGTAAAGAAGAGGTTTCGAAGGAGAACAAGGTGGATATGTCTTGTGACAATGGCATTACCTCGAGCAGAGAATTTTCTCTAATAAGCAGTCACAAAAATGGACTGTTTGTTGTTGACAAGGCAAAGCGAGTTTGGAAGAAACAACTCTGGATTGTGTTGTCGGTGGACTTGATTGTCTGTTGTATCATGTTTGCGATATGGTTGTGGATATGCCGCGGATTTAAATGCATCTCTGAATGATATGCTGATCTCTTACATGTTGAAAAACTCCTGGTAACGTTGCTATGGCCTTCTTTGGGTCAGATGAAGTCTTGTTTGTATACCTAATTATACAAGCTAATTTTATACTCACCAATTATGTATAGGTGATACTGCAGTTATTCTCTTCACAAATGCTTGGTAAAATTTGAAATGTAAATTATGAAACTATGATGTTGGTACTGGTAAGTGGTAATGTCATCTGTGAACAAATTTGCGATGCTTTTAGCTATGTGTATGTAAGGAATAGTCTGAGGTATGGCTGCTGCTTGATAGCTAATACTCCGGGAGTTTGAAATAATCGAGATATGGTTGAATCACAACTAATATTTTAGGAACATTTGATTAATATAAGTACTTATTACCGGAGAAAAGTACATAATGCTTTACTTTTTTCTGAAATAAATCATTATTTCTTTTACCAAATAATGAATATAAAACATCTTTTTAACATTTTTATCCAAAAATATTATAAGAAAGTACATGTTCTTTAAATAATAAGCACCTATTTTTTAAAATAAGCCCTTACCGAAATAACGCATGTAAGTACATCAGGTCACTTTGTAGCAACTAAAAATTTGATTATATACATAGGGTCTTACTCCAGTACAAACTCTTTACTGTACAAACGTACAAACTAGTGATTATGACAATAATATTTAGTGATTAGCATATTTTATTTTAACAAATACATACATACATATATTCATCACCACCGCCACCACAATCACCTCCAATCACCACCACCACGACAACCCCACCCACCACCCACCACCCACCACGACTGCTCAGCGCCACTCTCTCTCTCCACCATCCACCACCAACCACCATTGCCCAGCGCCTCTCTCTCTCACCACCACCACCACTGTCAGCGGCTCTCTCTCTCTGGTTGTTCCTTCACCGATTAGTGCTATACACACACAAACACACACATTCACCACTGCTTTTCTCATCTCCTTCAATCGTGTCTCTATCCCTCAATCGTGTTTCTAGCACTGCCCTCGCGCCGGCGTCGCGGCTGCCGCCGGCCGCGCTGCACCACCACTCGGCTATGCCGCCCCGTAAGTGCTCCCCTCCCCTTATCTCTGCATCAGACCCTCCTGGTAGATTCAGTGATTCCGTTCAATCATTTAGTGATTCTGTTCAAGTCATTTAGTGATTGTTTTTACGTTTGTACACTAAAGAGTTTGTATTTGAGCACTTGCCTATATACATATATCAAAGTATAGATATGCTTCATATAAGATGTGATGTTCTTCACCAACGGTCTTTGTGCTAAAATTTTGCAAGTGGCACGGCTATACTTTGGTAATACCAACTATCCTAATGCGTCTCAGACATGATTTACATTTTAATAAAACATCAAGTAAAAGTGAACAGACGTCAGATAATGCAACCACAGGCTAATCATATACAACTCTTTCCAAAAAAGGGAAAACATTCCAGCCTGAAAATTAATAAGAGCAAGCATAATTTTATAAAACAACCGTGTCCAACAGATCTTCAACGAAAAAGTGTTCAGCAGCAACAGCACAAATCTATATATAAATATAAATCCAATAATGTATAACCATCACCAAAGCTGTTTTCTATCAAAAGTGCCAGGCAACAGTTATGCATATTTTACTACGCCTGAAAAATTGCTGCAGATTTAGATCCTTTTTTTGGCAATTTTAAGATCTATCTACTTTTTTGGAAATAAGAAAGTAGCACTACAATGCACCAAGGAGCACTCATAAATGCACAGATCTTGCATTTTAATAGCCATCTAGTTAAACTCTGGACCAAAATTAGAAAAAAAGAACATCCCAATTTGAAAAACATAGTTATGGACCACAACAATACACAAAAATCATATAGGTTATATAACAATATGCTAATGTGGCAGAATAAATATGTGGATGTGTTTATATCACAGCTAAACATTTATTCTATATAATTGACAGTGGCACCTAACCGCAAGGGGTTAGCTTCGAATTGCCCGCACCCCGAGGATTCTCATCTTTCCAGTCATCCCATGCCCTGGCTTTATCTTGGGCTGCATCGTCATCTTCATCCTCCTCTTCTCCCGGCCTTGGCTTTGGACCATCATTATGCCATGAAGAATTGGCTTCTGCTATCATCTTGGCAGTTCTCTCTTGCCAATCATTCATCATATTCATCTCTGTTAACCCCGCCTCCTCAATGCTCATTGTCGGCAATCTTGAAAATTATTACAACCATTCACCAAAATATTAGAAATATATAAATACATTTCAAGAGAGTATTTCAACTCACATTCAAGTTTGGGTACAATAATTACCTGTGTCCAGGTTGAAAAACCTGTGCGGCCATCCTTTCCCTTTCACTTGTTACTCTTCCACCCACAAGACTTGCCGGTCCAAATATCAAGGGCTGCTGGTGTTTGTGCTCATGTGCCTGCGAAACCTGTGCTCTCCCCTCTAAAACATCTTGAGCAAATGTGGCACATGTAATTGGTGCCGCTGGTTTTGTGTATTGAGCTCGAGCTGCAGCACCACGATGCCAGGCTTCAGCCGTCTTAGCACGCTCATCAAGAATAGCCTGTGAAATCCCTTCATTACCGTCCTGCCAAAGTAGGAAATCGTTAAGCATAGCTGATCCTGGAATCGCTAATAATAAATGGTCACTAAAAATTTATAACAAAGCAGTAAGAAATATGTTTTGACCACAAGAATGAGGCATTATTATCAAGTCATCGACTAGTTGCCGACAAGGCATCCGACCGCTATCTTTTTATGAGTGTTCTAAATTCGCTAATCGGTCAAAAAATCTTGTAAGAATTATTGGCCCTGTTTGACAATTAGCGGTTAGCGGATAGTGGCAAAGAATTACGGAAGCTAGTCATTGATGGTAGGGGTTGCATGTTTTGACTAGCTGATTTAAGTAGTTTTGACTACTGGATTGAAATAGTTATTTCGTATGAAATTGTTTGGTAAATAGCTGTTAAAAAGTAGCCTTTTGTATATGAAGTAGACACATGACAATCCTCTAATCGTAAAAGCTCCCCGAGTAACTTTTCAAAATTAGTTTTTCGACCTCGAGCAACTATTTCAATCTGCTAACCAGATCCACGATTTTTTTATAAAATTTTTTCCTATCCATACCCGAAAAAATCCTGATTCTCCGACACAAACAGTGCGATATTCTGATAAGGGAGACAGGGCGAGGAGAAGGACCACTTTTTTGTTGTGTTGTGTTTAGGAGATGATTGCTTGTTCTTTACACGACACATCACACACATGCAAACAATATACAAGTGGCCTATAAAATAGGGATAGAGCAACTGTTATTTTGTCGCAACGCAAAGAGGTGTTATCCCTCACGTATCCGCAAACCCTAATTATGTAAACTGTTTTTATAGAAAATTATATAGCCATTGCACGGCAATTTTGTGTGATATATAATATTATGATATAGATAAGTTTGCAAATGAGCCAAGCCAACTATTGAGTGCTCACATTCGGCTAGATAAAAATGCTATCGAACTCAAATTTAAGCGACGTTCGAGCCAAAAGTAATGGTTTTAGTTTGACCCTTAAAAAACACTTCAAGAAAAAATCAGAACAATGTCTCACGAACTTTCTGTCCCACATTGGTATAATCACAATATCAAAAATATATAATAGCATATGATGAACAAACAATCATCTAGGTCAAAAAATTAACTGGTTTTATAAGCTACATAGTAGAAAGTATTTTCAACACCAGGGTAATTAGCAGAAAAAAGGTGTATTGCAACATATTACATACAAATAGAAAATCACGCAAAACTGGACAAAGTCCCCATGTATGCAGTGTGCAGCCACTTGATTTTGTTATTTATTTTTAAAACAGTTTTTGAGCGTTTCAAACTCATGATTGATAAGATAGCAAGTGCGCCATGCATAATCTTCAATTGAGATTCAAAATTAAGCAGTATTAGGAAATATAAAGTACTTGTACCTGTAATTGCTTTTCCTTTATAGCAGCTAGCATTTCTTCCTCTTTCTTCAGCATTTCCATGAGATCCAAAGCCTGATACATAATTTCGTGACAGAAGTTATGATAATGAATCAGATGCTAACCACATTAATTATGGAAAACACCTCCAGAAAATAAAATTTAAGAATGAATGTCACACTAACCTTGCAGATGTCCAGAGAGATGGTAATAAGCCATGCCTATCAACCAAGATGGGGAGGGGGGGAGGTTGTCAGAGGTTTATGGATAATTTGAAGAATAAAATTACATCAGGTTAAATAAGACTTTCAATAACATTTCAAACACCGAAAACATCCCAATTAGGGAACACGTAAAAATTGTTAAGCATGCAGGTGACCTTATCTGTATGAGTTAAAACTGAATCTCTGTTATATCCACAGGACAAACCAATATATTTAAATTTCAAGCACTGGTAATCACCCAGACACCCACAGATGTGAAAAATACTGTTTTGAGTGATCTAGAGGCAAGGAAATACAATGCATCACGAATGATCTTATAAATTTTTGCCGGTGATAATTGAAATTTGAACGTGTAGTTTAATGAGTAAACACCAACATCCATTATCCATGTCTTTATTCGGCGGAGAGTTAATTTAAATGGCCAAACCACCAACAGAAATGAGAATACTGTTCACCTCAGCATAAATTTAGTAAATTCTACGAATCTTGTCCATTTAGTGGAATCATTCTGTACATACAAAAGTTTGCAGTTGCCTACCGAGTGGTTTTGGGGGAGGGGAGTGTTAGGGAAGTGATTACAAGATATGAACTAAAAGAATGTACCTCTCTTTCTTCCTCTCCATCATAATCTTGTACATCTTCCTCTTCTGCCTCAACAGGAGCAGATAAAGCAGATGCTCTAGTAGAACGCATGCGGCGCTCTTTACTTTCCTTTATTTCCAGTAGTTTTGACTCTGCCGCTCTTTGTCGCTTAAACCGAGCTATCTGCATAGATTTATAAAGGAATCATTGCATTGTCCTGACTGCCTTCACTACATTGGATTATAATTGTTGATGCAATATATATATGGCGTGTATGTATGCATATAACTATATTCACCTCCTGACAAGAAAAACAAACAAACTATATTCACCTTCTTAGCCCTCCGATCCACATGAGAATTAGAGCCTCTTGCAGATTCTTCTAACTCCTCTTCTGGCACAAGCTCCATAGCCTCGCAAAATGAAATGAACTCCTGCAAAAATGAGAAAATTATATCAAAACCAAGTTATGTCTCCAGTAACAAGCTTGAGAACATTTCCCAGTGTTGTTATCATTGCTCTTTATTGCCTGTAAATGTGGTTAGGCGTAAAAGATCATTCTTTCAATTTGTTCGACCTACTAATTTTAATAGAACAATTTTACCTTCAACTTAGCGATCGAGGCTTGAAGAACTTGTAATCTGTCGCCTTCTGTTTTCTCTGTTAACTCAGCCAGATAATATGGCACCTGCAATCATGTGCACAACCCATATTATAATCTTGTGAGATCAGATTGATCTAAGAATTAACATTAAAGATATTTCGAATAATATAACAAAAAAACAGCAATTAATATTTTATTAAGGAGAAAAAAGTGGAAAATAATCAGAATAAACAAAATGAGATAACAAACTGTTTTAGGGAAATATTTGGTTCGTCTTAAATGCAATACTTTCCGGTAAAATTTTCCATTATTCTAAAAGAACAAATATTCTGTTATGTATATGATTATACTCAAATTTATACATGTAGATGTGTAATTTCTTCGGAAATCATAAATTTCATTAAAATGTCTTTTAATAACATTATATATCAACAAATTTAAGATGAAAAATTTATACAAATATAGAAGGTATATAGTTACTTCTATAGATAAATGAACCAGATGCAAAACAGAACTAACGAAAAACATGGACTTGTAAAATGAAAGCAATGAAGAATACACTTTGGTTGATTAACGTACTACGCCAAGAGTTTGCTGACCACAGAAAGAAGAAACTAAGATATATCGCAACTTATAGAAAGAGACTCAATTTAATATATCTGTAGGTCATAATGTACATTGTACAAGGCAGCAAAGCAACTATTATCTGGCTACAAAGGTATCCTTCACCATAAATTACAAATAAAGTTGCCAATCCCAACCAAAAGAAATTTATGACTTTATGACGTTAGGACTACGAGTGGTTAAATGTGGCTGTTTCTGTATTCCCATTAGTAATGACAACATAAAACAAAATGCTTCCAGCTTTATTCCACAACAGTCGGTATAGCAACACGAACTAAAGCAATCATTGTCAATTTTGATTTTATACGTATTAAAACCTCACTTTTTCCTAATAGTATAGCTATGTCAACCCTAACAGCCAAAATAGCTAGAACTGTAGTATCTGATTTCAGGTAATATACTAATATATATAAAGAGCAGCAAATGCAGCAATTATTTGGCACAAAACAAACTCAAACTTCAAAAAATCACAAAAAAAAGTTGCCAACTAAATGCGGAAGCTTCTAAATTTTCAGTACTAAAAACAGGAACAGATAAGAAATAAAAGGACTCGTAGTTCCATTTCCCTACTCTTGTACGTCCAAAAGTGACACACTAAGGTAAGATAATTTTCATTATCACTGTTATGCTACAATAGAAAGCAACAGACCTTATAACATATGAGAGAGAAGGGGGGGGGGGGGGGGGGGAGAGTTACCAGAAGATACTTGAGATTGGTGGTGCTAATATCTTCTTTCGATTCATTCGACGAAAAAAGCCCTAATTTGCTAACCATCTCCTCACATTGTATCAATGCTTGGCACCCCTTTTTCACCGTTTCCTACAAAACCCAGCAAATCCATTAAAAACAAATAAATCTGAATAAATTAAAAAAAGTGAGTAGAAAATTAAAAGAAGATGAAACCTTATCAGCAGAAGATTCAGAAGCTAAGAGATGAATCCTGCGAGCCTGCTCGAACAAGCTTGGTAGAGACATCTCCTCCATCTTCGACTCTCCCATTCTCAATTCGCCTCGATTTGCGAGCTATCGATCAATTCAGATGTTGAAGGCTAGGGTTCGATTGGATAGATGATAGATCGTTGTGTGTGTGTGTGTGTGTTTTATTTGGTTATGTGAACAAAATATAAAATACAGAGAAGAGAAGTGCAGTTTGATTGCAAATGGATGAGGGCCAGGTCTCGTAAGTTCTGACGCACGCGGCACGCCCTTCTTAAAACTTTGGACTCCTTCTATGGGCTTGGGCTTCAATATTTTTGAATGAGATCGGGCTGGACCCCATGGTTGATATGCTTAAGAGTCGGATCAAACCACGGGCTCCCGTTGGGTGGATTGTACTTCGTAGCCATGCTTTTAATTTATTTTCTGTCAACTCAATAGCCGTATTTTGAGTTGGAGATTACATTTTTTATTTATATAATTTAGTTATATAATAATATAGTAAGATTGGGAATTGTACTTATATTATTGCTGTCTTAAAATAGTTAAAAGTATGAAAAAGTTTTGATTGCCATCCATCTCTACGAAATTCTCTCTTCTATGAGAGTCGGCCGTTCCATCCTCCTCAAATGCTGGCGCGCTGGCGCCTCCATCTTCTTCTCCACCCCTTTTACCCATATCTATCACTGTCTCCTTTCATCCCATCTCAATTCTTTAGCCATCCATTCTCCATCCACACAACACCTCTTCTTTTCTTTTCAATTTCTATCAATAATCCTCTTTGTTTGTTTCTTTTTCAATAAAATCGAGTTTTGTTCCACAAAATTCGAGAAACCCATTTGGATTTTTCCGTTGTCTTCTGTCTGAGTTATTGTTTATGTGTTTGAGTGTCTCGCCTTGTGCGATGTGTCTCGTTTTATGCGATGTGTTTGTGTTGAAAATGAATTTTACGGTTTATTGGGAGATCCGGAGAACTCGCATCAACAACACTTTGTTTATAGCTGGTGTCCAGCGAGTAGATAGTTGGGGTGCACTCGGAACGGTAGTGAAAATCGCATGTGCTCACCTCTCACAAAATATATCTGTTCATAATATGAGGCCTCTAAACTCAGTTTTTGTAACTGAGTCCTCTGAACATGATACTATCCATGAAATTACTGTGAGGGTCAATTGTGAAGCTACTGCTTTCGGGAGAGTTGCCGGTTCGATTGCTCAAGAAGCCATCATCTTCATTTTTAAATTTCAGAATATTTGTATTCAGTTAGTTAAGCGATCCGGAAACAAAGCGGCTAATTATTTAGCTCGTTTATTTGTTTTTCAACATGGTTGCATGATCAATTGGGGGTTTGTCCCGATTGAGTATCTTTCGTATTAATGAAATCCGCTCTAAATTTTGGCAAAAAATTAATAGTTAAAAGTATGTTTTATATAAGAAATTATTATCATTTCTTATAAAAAATATATTATTTTCAAAAAAAACTATGTATCGATAATGATATAACTAATGAATGACATGCTTATATTTATATATTATCGTGTCATTTATATTATAAATTTGAATGGTAGGGCTTGAGAGGAGAAACAAAAAGAAGAAAAAAAAGAGAAGAAGAGAAATTTTCTTCGATGTCCCATTAAATTATGTACATGACAAATATTTATCAAAATAGTAAGTTTTTATGATGTAAAAATTCCAAATCACCCACCATTTTCATCAATTTTTCCAAATCCAACACTCAAAAATTTCTCTTTCCCATTATTTTATACTACTATGTACATTTTACTTAATTTTTGTGTGCATTTCGTATGTGTATATCCGGATGGAGGGAGTATTTTTTGTGGATTATCTATTTTAAGGTTTTATCAATATTAATCCAATAAATGTTACTATGACTAGATTATATATATATACCATTTTCTAAGTTTTTTCTTAAATATTGATTGAAAACTTATTTATTTTATCTTAACCTCCTTGTATTTGCATGGGACAAGGCTTATTACTTAAGTATTTAATTTGACTTATAAAAATTAGAGGTACAATAGAGAAACAAAAGTGCCGGCGCGGCTAACACTAGATTAATTAGTTGTAAATGTCACCTGATCAAAGAAGTAGTTATACTTCGGACAGAGGCCGTCTAAACGGTTCCTTTCTCGGCACTTTGTTTAAAACTACATGTAAACAAAGTCACTTTTGTACTCATAAGCATATAGATGCTATAACTGTATCGTCCATGTCATATATCTATGAGTACCGTTACACAAGTCTCTATCATCTACCAATTCCAAGGACAATTTCGTCATTGCACCCTGAATATCCGATCCGTTATCGCGAAAATATTCCATGTTTAATCATCCATTTGTTTTCTCGTGAAGAAGAAGCGCCCCTTGTTTTTGCTTTTTGGACTTGTCTATTTATGCGTGATCTAGATACTCTAACCAGACACGCTATTATATATTTACATGTAAGTTGCATGCTCGGAGAGATTAATTAGTAGATAGAGAGAAATGAATAATGATAAGAAACAGAATAGTTCAACACCAAAGCTTTGTCTGAACAACAAGTTCCCGAGCAAGAAAAGGGAGCCACTTGGAATGCTAACGCCGCCGCTGCACAGCTTCGTGTCGATACCGTTCGAGTGGGAGGAGGCACCGGGGAAGCCGAGAACCACCGCGGCGGTTAACACCAACGGAAAAGGTTGCGGACTGCCAAAGTCCAAGACCGTGAGGTGTTTAGTACCACCTCCGCGGTTAACTAATGTCAGTACTACTAGTAAAGTTACCAATATGCCCTCGCCAACGACGGTGTTGGATGAGCCTTATAGTATAGGCCGATCGTTTTCATCGAGTGGTGGAAGATCATTTTGGAGCCCGGAAGGGCAGAAAGGTAGCCAGGGGAGGTCTAGCTTCAGCTCATCATGCAGGCGAGGGCGGAGTAACAAGGACAGTAGAGTTAGCGGTGTGGAGGGTAGTATGGACTTTTCATCGGTGTTCGAAAATTCGGTAGATAAAGGGAAGGGTACTAAAACACGGAGGTTAAGAAGGAGATCAAACAGCTTCTTGATCGTTTCCTCTGCGAGCTCTAAAGTATTGGTAAGTTTTTTCTAATTAAACGGATCGTTTACACATAATTTTGTTGTATGGAATTAACTGATTGTTCTTTTTTAACATTTGTTGTTGCAGTCGAGTATTTACGAAAGCATTAAGCAAGTGCCGTGGAAACGCATTCCAGAAAAGATAAGAAGGATGAGTTCTTGAAGATTCATTAAGTACTTGTCACGCTCAGGGAGCCTCTATAGTAGTATGATATATCTTTAATTCTTGTAATCAGAAAGCAAAAGTCTCCCTCGTCCGATCCACCGTAGATCTTATAATTCAAAATTTAAACTTAGAGATCTCATATAGGATGAAGTAGAATTTGTTGCATAATTTGGGAGGAGACAAGTAGGTGTTACTGAAATTCAACTTGTGTGTGCTCTAGATCATAATGTATGTGAAAGCGGCTAGCTGTCATTCTCTTGATTGACTTGAATCCATGTTTACGTGGGTTTGCATGTTTAGCCAAACGAACATAAAGATTAGACAGGTCTATCTTGATTCTACTAGAAATTTGCATTGATCACCATCTGCAACTTAAACGTGAATTACATGAATAGTCCGAATAGAACATCTGAGGTTTGCTGTCTCTACATGAGCCATATACCAACATTACCAAAACAATCAGCTAGAAACAATACTGACCACATTAGCAAATTAACCAATTACACAATGATTATTATAGCCGACTAGAAGGACGAGGAGGTGGTGATGAGTCAACGACGGGCGGCTGCAGATGAGCGCGACAATCTTCTCTTCTTGTAGTTGGCCTTGAAGCAAGACTGCCTGAGCCGCTTGGCGCTCTCACTCAGTTCGAGCTCAGGAACTCTTTCCAGCATCCTCTGGCTCTCTTCCAGCATCTCTATCTCTTTCTTATTAGTCATCCCCATCTCCTAATCAAGACACATACATAATAAACATAACTATTTACAAACTTATAGTAATCTCATAAAAAAGAATTACAATCACAGAGGCACAAAGATTACAGAGACTATACAGAATATTCATAATAAAACAAAATAAAAATGACTTTCCGATGCATAATCATAAACTCTTGTTTTCTGCTATATTTACATCAATATATGACAAAATTTACCTTGATATTATTAATCAGACACTGCAAGCTCTTGATCTTCCTGTGAGGCCACCGCTTAATGTTAAGCTCTCTGCATCTTTTCTTCAACACGGTTGGACCCACATTGAGTTTCTTGGCAGCTTCTGTGAGTGGCAGATTAAAATGCTTTCTGATTTCATCAAGCTCCAGCGCAGATGTCTTACACCTTGCATTTTGTCGTAAACTGACTCCCTCTTCGTATTTAACCATTGCAGTAACGTTGCTGCTTTGCTCACTCTTCAAGTTGATTGCACTTTTTACATTTCCGGAATCATGCGCAGCAGAAACATTGTGACACTGCGGTACATGATTTGCACTTGCAGGTATCATACAAATTGGCTCCGCATCAACTATAACATTTTCATCAATTTGTAAGGGAAAAATATCACAATAATCATCCTTGAGATGCATTGAATTATAGACCACATTCTCACTACTCCCCAAATTACCAACGTTGTAATTATTAGAATACTGAGGTTGATTAGTCGTCTCGTAATCAGCTCTCCTATAATGAGTTGGGAAGTCCTGAGCTTCATGATGAGTTATTGTTGCATAGACAGACACTGCATCAACAAACATATTCTGTGCATGGAAATACTGATGAGATTGGGTCGTCTCTATTTTCGTGTTTGCATCGACCAAAGGACTCGGTTCATTATAAATCTGAGGTTGAGAAGCCATCACTGTTGGTTGCGTTGCACCAACCAGGGTACTATTCCCAGGTTGATGAAACAAGCACGAACAGTCAGCATCGAGGCTACGAGTAATCTCTTCGATGTCTTTCATGCTAAGTTCAGGAATGTCGTCGTGTTGCCCCGAAAGGGGCCAAGGTTCACACATAGGATCAAACTCTTCAATACGTGAGCCACCATTATATATTGAGTAATTATCTATAAATCTGCATGCAATAAAAAACAAATAAACATGAACACGATATATAACTTGACTAAAAACAATAACTATAGTTAGGACGCAATGCATGTACATACCCTCCTGTCGTTTCTTGATCATCATGATTATCGAACTCAACCTTCACAATGGAGTTCATCTCGAACAAATGTGAGTTGACAGTGATGAGGAAATTATTAGCAGGAGATGTATATATATTATGAGGAGGGGATGGATTCGTAATGATCAGGAGAGGGTGAATGTACTTGGGACTAATATGATTGTGGGAGTTACGATGAAAGTGTGAAATGAATTTTGATTTAATTAGCGTAATTATGATTAACAATTACCTATACATGACAAACGAGGGGTTGAATCTGCTTTAATGCTTGCATTGTTACTTGACGCGTATGTATACGACGCGCACGCACTGATGAACATGCACTCACAGTGAAATCTTCACACGGCCGGATGTAAACGTTTAATTGTACTATAATAAAGTCTACAGTATTTTCCAAAATTTTACTACTCCCTCCGTCCCTTTTTATCTGTCCATTTTGGAAAAAAAAACACATACCAAGGAATACTTGATTGTATAAACTTTTTCATTAAATACCTCTAATTAATGTCTTGAAAATGGTGGAATATCCCTACTTTATGTCTTGAAAACATGAATTCAACCAAGTTTTAAATAAGTCAAGCCTTGAAAATTGAAATTATGGAGATATATTTGAAAAACTATCAATAAATTAGTTTTGAAAGTATAAATGGACAGATAAATAGGGACAAATTTTTACTTCCAAAATGGACAAATAAATAGGGACGGAGGGAGTATATGAGTAGTTCCCTATAAAATAAAATTAAGACTTGATTTTTTTTAGAAGAAAATTAAGACTTGATCTTATTAGCACTTTAAATACGTGAAAAATAATCAAAACAAGGATGATCGATATCCTACTTGGTTATGAGAAGATTTTGATTGGGTTGGATTTTGGTGCATGCAGGAAAGTCATTATTAATTTAGTGGGATGGTAGTCATAAAAATTCACTATCTAGTTAAAAAGTAGTTGTTAGTTCGTGCACATGGACATACGAAAAAATCCTTAATTTTATTCAGAAAAAATACAAGAAAATAGTACTATGTAAAAACTAATCTCAAATTAGGAATATACCGCGTGACTATATAAACTAGTATTTAAGCCCGCGGTGCTGGGCGTTGGAAGATAAAAAAAGTTCGAAAATAGAAAATTTCAACATAATAAAGATAATATTACAAACCATTGACTTTCCGACTTTAAACAAAATATCCTAACAACAAACATAGTTAGTGAAGTCACTACATTGAGTGATTTTGTTTCCGAAAGACAGGTGCTGAAAATTTGATGGCAGAGCTTGATCTTAATCTTTGGTAATGGCTGATGAGTTGCAGTTGAGTCCCGACAGACCTTGCAGATCAACGGTTGATGTTGTAGCCTCTGTGTCATTTGTTGTAACTGTCTGCTCCACTTTGTCTTCTGTACACTCTAGTTTGAAACCATGACAAATGTTGGTTGCCCAGTACAATGTGCATTTGCTGTTAATGTTGATCTCATTGATTTCTAATTTGATCGTGTATGGTTTCTGAGCCAGAAGACTGAAGCAGTGTGGGAAGTGGTTTGATGGTCCTTGCTGAAATAATGGTTGGATAAATGATTATATTAGTGCAAATATGTAAAAGCTGGAATGTATTACAAAGAAAAAGATTTGACCTCTTGTATGAGTTGTCTTGCTCTCTTTCCAATCAGGGTTCTTATCTGTCGATCATGCAGGATGATTTGAATTGTCCCAGTAATGTCTGAAGCAAGCACGACTAAGCGGAATCTGTGGAAAAAAATTAAAATATATACATTATGCACATAATAAAACATTATTTTAGAGTGACGTATGCTACCTTATTTCTGGATAAGGAACTATTCTTGTGCAGATTTGACAAAAGTACAGGTCATCTTTTGGTTCAACTTCTGAGTTGCAGGAAGTGCATACATACAAAAACCAAGGCTGGTTTCCATCAACTTGCATGATGTTCACGTGAGCCAGGACATTCCTCTGCACATGAAAAAAAATGTAGTGATTATCTGAAAGAACTGTAAAACGTAGAAACTAAGAAAGAAGGCAAAAACAATTGATAATTTTTCTGAAAAGTATTACCTGAATAAATTCTTTATCCAAAGACTGAATCTGTTGAACTGTAAGAAGTTCTGCCTTTGTTGATATGTTGTTTGCTGCGACTTTTTTTGCAAAATCTGGATCCTTTAGCCTGTTAATGTGAAGTTGTTACATAATGACTGCAGGAAATATCCTGATTTCCTTAACTTCAGAAATTTGCAAAGCTAAAACTCACATTCTTCTCAGATGTTTGACACTGTGATGGTCGTAATTGAGGTAGAATTTTGTTCCAGCAACGTTTGTTAGAATAACTTCATCTGAAATGGAGTATGCCTATGTTAATGATTGTTTTTTCACCGTGTAAAGTAAGAGGTAAAATTGAGACAAAAACTGTACGTAGAGAACATACTGTTGAAGTTTTGAACTCTGCATCCAGCAATAATGATTATTACTGGTGTTTCCATTTTCTCCCAAATGGCCTTCACAAACAGCCTTGCAAACTTATCCCAGAAGGTCACTTTCCACAGTGAACTGCGGTAGTGAGCTAATAAATACCTTATGAACTTTTACCTTGCAAACTTGAGTATGCATGATTATGAACTGGGAGTTTACCTTCCATCAGTTATAGCAAACTTGGCTTGCTCTTGGGCCTCTCCGTGTCTGTTGGTAATGTTGTTGATATAAATCTCATGATCTGTGATAACACCTACAATATCTGTGACATAAGAAGCAGATGAGCAAGCTTAAAATTAAAATATGCTCAGAAATTATAATATGCGTAACAAAATTTAGCACCAATGAGATAAGTTGTTTGGGCAGCAAACGGTTTCACTTCACTGTGATCATAGAGATCAAAGTACTCGTGTGCAATCTTTGTTCCTTACTCATCCACCTGTTGTATCTTTGTCTCCTTCGTGAAGATTAGTTGATTTGCAGCACGAACACTACGGAAACCGTCAGTGTCTTTGTAAGCTTGCACAATGAAGTCAGAAATAATATTCACAGTTCCCACCATGATTTGTCTTTCCAGGTCATAAGCGCACACAGCTGGTATAAAAGCATGAATTGTGCTATTCTGCAGACCATAATGTATAAGTTAATTGTTCTATAGCAGAAATAATAGTAGATGAAAACATGACAAAAGTGACCTTGCAGTCGAGTAGCAGGATGTTGAAAGACGTAAATTCCTCTCCTTTCTTTGTTGTACCCCTCCAGAGCCGTATTACACGAACTTTGATCTTCAGATTGGTCGCATGGAATCCTGTCTGAATGTTTGCTATTGATGTAAACTTGTTTGCCATGGTGTTAAGAAATTTGAAACAAAGTGTATAGAAGACAGTATGGGTAACAACTAATTTATAGTACCTAACAAAGTTGATGCTGTTGTGAAAGCATTTAATGTAGTAAAACAAATGATTTAACAAAATCATAAACTGCTACAGATAGAAGAAATAGTAATTACATGTCCAAATCTTATCAGAAGTCATGCATTAATAATAATGGATGGATGGATGGATGCGGAGTTATGTTGTTACAGGACAGTTGTTAAAGTTAAGAGCATTAATACAGACAAAGTTTTAAAGTCACGAAACATAAATAAAACAGAGATATCCCAAATCAAAGCTCCAATATGCCAAAAGTCATCCAATCCTAATCAGCAAAAGTATAGTTCCTTGCCCAATCACTGCAGATAGTTAAGAAATAATATTGAGATTTGTAGTGTGTAGGATTTAAAAAAAAAAAAAAGAATTGCAGTGTGTAGGAAAATACATTGATAAGTTTTCATGACAATACCTTTTCCGGATTTTCCTTTTTGATAGCTTTGGCAGGACTTGCTCCTTTAGGATCAAACGGAAGAGGCTCAATATGGACTCGAGGTCTTGTTTTCGTAGAAGAAATCCCAGTGTTCGGAGTGTTCATGTTGTCATCTCCAAGCTGTAATAACTAATATTAGACCTGAAGCAAAATTATTTGTTTTTTAACGCAGAAGGAAATATTCTTACGTCCACAGAGATTGCATCTGCCATTTCGCTGTGTTTTCCGCCAGATGGATCAAAATTGCCTCCACTCTCGACTTTGTCCAGAATCTGAAAGGCTTCGTAGACCTTTGATCCTTTCTTCAGATTGTCAGCCGTAATGTTTAGAGTGATGTCATACACTTCATTCTGCAACTCCTTAAGCTGTTGTGGAAATTGCCCTTCAGTTTTGGCCTATTAATCAATAGTTTCATCAGTGGCATTTACGGTGTCATTTGTATATATCAAATGACATCGTAATTAAGTAATTATGTCGAAATTATATATTTATTTCATATTATCTGTGCATAATAGTATTTATATACCTCAAACATTTCAACTTCAACGTCAAAAACTGTTTTCTCTAGAATACGGCTCACATCTTCATCAAGAAATATTATTGCAATTGTTCCTGTGCTGTCGCTGCACAATGTGCAAACACGGAACCTGTGGAATTTTAAATTCAGCAAGCAATTTTATATATCCTGAAGCATATTTTTATAAACTTGGTTCGAAACCTTTTGTCTGGATATGGAATAATTCTTTTACAGTTGATGCAGTTGAAAACGCCGTTTTCTTTGACAATTTCTGCTGGACACTTTGTGCAAATTGCATAATACCAATTAGCATTTTCCTCAACTTTGGTCACACGAACCTTGCAATTGACTTTACACTGTACAAACATAATATATTTATAAAAAACATGAAATTAACGAAGGTGTCGAATAGATTACTGTATTGGATAGTTTAGACACATTACCTCGCTGGATTCAGGAGGCAATGACTGGATTTGTTTCACAGTCAGCATTGGAAAATTCATCTCTTCTACAGGTGGTGAGCCAGCTTTTGCACGTGGCATGGCAGCAATCCTAAATGCAAGCTTTGTGTGTTAGTGTTTGTGTTAAGATATATTTAGCAGTGACAACAACATTTGTAATTTCTTAACCTTTCTCTGAGCTGACGTACGCTGTAATGCCCTGGATTTATGTAGATTCTTGTAGCAGAGTAGTTTGTTAAGTTAGGTAAACCTGTAAAAAAACATTTAAGGAGTTCAGGCTGTTGTAAGTATATGTTGTAAGACAGAGCATCTAACCTTCATAGAGGCCAATCTTCGCAGCACATATTATGACAAAGACCTGTTGGTCCTTGCAACATCTCAGCGTTTGCTCAAACTGAGTTCCAAAATCGTCAAATAGAGTTACAGCCAGAGTGTGCCTGTTAACATTTGTCGAAAATTAATAGTTTTAAGTAAATGTCCTTCCTAAAATATATTAATCTAGGCAACAACATACCTCTCATCGCACAGGTCAAATTTTGTTAGAACTTTCTCAGAATCAGTTTTGGTAGACTTAATATTTGCACGCACATTCCGGATTTCACCTACGACATCTATAGCCACAAAAAAGAATTTACCAAGTTATAATTTCAACAACTACATGACCAAGAATTGTTTATATAACTTACCAACTAAAAACCGGTTGTCAGTTGCCAACTTTGGCATTTCTCCCATGTAGAACAAATCAAAAGCATGCCTGTCGATCTGTAAACCATTGTCCACATCTTTCTCAATTTTGGTGTGGGTAGTAAAGTAAATGTGCTTTTTGTTGCGAACAGCTCTAAATGTTTCATCTCCAACATAATCCTTAACTTTGAAATTGGTTAAGATATAAATTTTTCCTTCTTTCACTTCATTAATCAGATTTTTGCAGTATTTTGCGCTGGCAAAGGCATGGATCCTATGGTTCTACAAATATTTAGGTGAACAAAAATTAATCTAAGAAACCGAACAATGCAGGAAAAATAGGAATTTTATATTTTATATTTATATTTTATATAAGTTTAGCATGCTAACTGAATCGTCAATATAGATCATGTTTAAGCCCCAGAACTCTTTGGTTTTCATGTTTGAAGCTCTCCACAGACACTGTAAGCGTAGTCTACATTTCCAATCGAAACGCGTCGTTGTCAAAGCTTCGATTGAATCAAATTTCTCAAGTTCCATCTTAAAACCCTAATATAAAAATAAAGTTACATTTGAGAAATTAATTGCAGGTTCTGTATAATGAATTGAGCAAGAGTGGTTGAGGCTTTAACTGACCTGAAGATTATCCGAAGACAGAGTGAGTTGCAAACTTGAATGCTGTAGAATTTAATTCGTTCTCTCCAATCTCTAATCTCTAATAGTTGTGTTGAAATCCTTGACAGCTAAGGTTTCCCAAGATTGTTACAGGTGTATGGTGATTAAGTTTGAGAGTACAGTTGAAGGAGAGCACATAGGTACTACCTATTATCTGCATCATCTTGCTCTGTACTGTGGAAGACTCCAAACTGTCTGTATCATGTATGATGTATGAAAAGCTGAGTTCTCTGACGGTTTTAATATACTAAACTGTAGGTTTATATTAAATACTTAGTACTTTTTTAAAATCTCATGTTAGATATTGCAGTGCTACGGAAGATAGGGTATGTACGGAGATTTGTTTCGCCGGTTAGAAGCATGCTATGTCGAATGACCTTATCGACCTTTCAAATTTGAGTGCAGGTCATTTTTTGATCATATTTATTTGAATTTATGAAGTACTTGAAGGAGTGAACGATTTGAATAGAAATATAATGTTCGAAATCGTTTGTTATAATGAGTACTTATTTGAACATATGAAGTACTTGAACGGGTGCGGGATTTGAATAGAAACATAATGTTCCAAATCGTTTGTTAAAATGAGTGTGAGGATAGTCCTAAACGGATTATGGGGCCGTTTGGCTGGACTTAAAAGAAGTGACTTATTGCTTAAAATAAAGAAGTGAATTATAAGTGAGAAGCTGATTTGGACTTATAAGCTATCATAAGTGTTTGGATACCGTGAATTAAAAGTTTTTAAGTGTTTGGATAACTTAACTTATAAGTTGGTATAGTTTCGTAATTTTGTAATATAATTATTTAATATTTACGAAATAAATTGAGAAAAGTTGATGCAAATATGATATTAGATTAATATTTATATTATATAAAAAATGATTTTTTATTTATTTTGTCTCTTATTTTTTTTATAAGTTTCATTTATTTATTTATTAGAATTATATTAAAAATATAATTAAGGTATGAATGAAAAGATTTGACCAAACTTATGTTATTATAATTTATTCACAATTAATAACTTAAATAAGTGAAATTATGATTCGAAACTATATTTCGTAATGGACTAATATATTTCACATTTAAGTGATCTATAATTGTGTTTAAAATTTTATATAAATATAAATATATATAATATTAATATATTTGAGTATTTCATAAAATTAAAAACAAAAGTTTAAATAAATTTTTTTTAAAATTCAATCACCTCACTCACTCATGTTAGACAGCAAGAATAAAAAAGAAAACAGTAAGAAGCAAAGTGAAAGAAGCTTAAGCCATGTTCCGGAAAAAGCCAACTTCTCTAGCTTTTTTTTATGAACTTCTTTTAGTGTTTTTAAGTACTTAAAATTGTTTGCCAAACGGTGGGCAAAGGAGAGGAAGCCGGCTTCTGGGCTTTTAAGCCCAGAAGTCCATTAAGCATATATTAAGCATATATTAAGCATATAATATAACCTCATCGCGGCCTTTATTTTAAAAAGTAATCAGCCGACTTCGTTAAATGGGATTTCTTTGTTAAAAGTTCAATATACATATATTACAACCAACTCTGCAAAAATGATATTTAATACTCTAAAGGAAACATAACTGACGGGTTTGTATTAATGACCCTTCAGTTTTGAGCCCCTAAAAATAGATTATACAGGCATTTCCTTCGTCCTGTACGCGAACCATCATTTGTACTTTACCAAGACTTTTCATCTTCCGCTTCGTCTCCTTCTCCAAACTGCTGCATGGCGTCGTCTTCCTCTCGGTAATCATATTCTATCTTGAAGATAAATTGTTTATGTTCTTATTATATGTTAAGCATGATAGTAATAGTATAGTCTGTGTTCTTTTGACAGCAATCATGATGTGCCGAGAACTATCATGACTACGAAAATGGGTAAGCCAGTGGTCGAGCCTTCTGAAAAGATTGACATCAAGTTTGTATGCCCGAACTACGCATCAAACTACAGTCCAGGAGTTGTGGTAAGAAAATCTGTTCATTTACTTCATTGCATGTTGGTCAAGTAAGTGTCACTTACTCTGTTATTTTTTTTTTTATTTTAGATCTGGCCAAAAGAGTTTTGTCTGGAATATGGTGAAACTATACCCGAAACTGTATTCTTACACCTCCCAGGCGGAGTAGTCTGGACTGGTATTTATAGAAAAGATAGATTTCGGGTTGAGGGTTTAGATCAGCTCATGACTTATTATTCCATTAAGCCTTTCAATCTAATTATGTTTGAGTATATTGGAGGCCCCAACTTCAATATACAAATATACAATGAGTATGCTGTGGAGAGCAATTATAATATAAGTTTGAAACTTGATGAGACTTTAGGTCTAGGAAAGAATTTCTTTGAGTTGTCAGATTATGAAGTGGACAAACTACGCGGATCTTTGGGTTTTAATGGGTATAACAGTGGCCTTGGACTTTATGATATGGTACTACACAAAAGGCACCTTGTTCAAAAGGATCAGTATAAGGTAAATAAGTTTTATTGTTTTTATATATTAAGTAGGCCATATGATGATTGATGCATAATTTTGGGTACTTGTAATTGAAAGATTTTCAAAACAAAAGCACTTCCAAAGTTAAGCATGGTCCAGTCAATGGAGTGCGTGAAGCTAACATTCAAGAACTTGACCTGGAAGGTCAAGTTAGAGTGGAAGAATGGAAAAGTTTATCTGGACAGGAAGTGGTATAAGATAGCAAGATGTGCAAAATTAAGAGTTGGAGACACACTGGTGTTTGCAATGACTGGCGACCAACAGAAATATGAAATGTGTGTATACGAAAAAGGTCTTCTTTCAAGGTGTAATACATGTGGTAAGACTATTGTCATAGCGTAATGATATATGTTCTAATTGCATCTGTTCTAAGTTGTCATGGTATTTTCAGGTTTGGGAAATAAAGATGGAGTTATGAATTGGTTTAAGATAATAAACGAACAGTTCCTTTCTGCCGGACAAATGGTATATTAATTATCACTTACTATCCAAATATTCTCATGAAATTACATGTATTAAACTCGGTTTACAAATGCAGGAAATACCACGTGTGTTCGTTAAACACGGCGGTGCACTTATTAGTCAGTCTGTGACATTAATTATCGGAAACGGAGAGTCTTATTTGGTTGATTACTGTCCTCGTAGTCATTTCTTAAAAGGATTTAGGAATTTGATACAACAGTATTCATTAAAGGAGAATGATGTGATGATGTTCAGCTATGTGTATGAGTCAAAATTTGTGGTGCACCTCTTCACAGCTTCTGGAATGCAATTGAACTACAACTCTGGTCCTGGAATTGTGAACAACAGACATGATGAAGATGTAATTTTCATCTCGGACAGTAGTGCTGAAAGTGAGTTCTGATTTTATTAAGAGCTAATGATTATTTTCGTGCCATTTCCTGAATTTGCATTGTATTTAGCTGACCTTGAAATTTTATTATGTCAGGTATGGAAGTAGACGAACCTCCGCAGTACAATGAAATTGCAGGTTCTGCGTTGATTGATAATTAATCTGCATACCTACATAACTTGAAATAATTTCCTGCTTTGATATTTTTTTGGTTTATTGTATCATTAGTTAATCAATTGGAAGCTGTTCTTCCTCATGAAAACCACCTATCTTTCCAAGTTATTCTGAAATCTTCACATGTTGATAAGAAGTGTCATGGAGCTGTAAGTTAATTTACAATTAAATACCATTTTTTCTGCCTCATCTCAACAGGCCTTTATATATAGTTTGCTTACTTGCTGCAGTATTTTCCTCGGGACTGGTATTCTACCTACAAAAATTGGAAGAAGTCTACAGTACTGACGCTGATATGTGAAAACACTGTGTATCGTGTTCGTGTTTTGAGGTTTGGCAACCTCTGCCGCTTTGGAAAAGGATGGACACAGTTCACCATGGGAAGTCAAGTTGAAGAAGGAGAAACTATAGAGCTTGTGTTGACAGAGGAGAAAACTTTGCAAGTTAGACTCCTTCCATAGAAAATGCTGAAGTTGGGTTTCAGTTTAAACACCTTTTTTGGGAATTTGATTGAAAAAACTCTGGCTTTTATTTTGAATGATGTAGTATGGATTCTAATTGAATGATGTGGTATGAATTGTAAGACTTAATTTATTTTGGTAAATCAGTTGCCTAGAAAATGTGGTTTATGTATAGCATGCCTGATGATCGTCATGCTGATATTTTGGATGTAGTATTAAATTTCTGAAATTTTATTGGTTTGTGTGATATGTTTGATTTTTCAGCCATGAATTGCAAAATTGCCTTTTCCTTACACTAAAGCCTTACCTAGTTATATTTAGTTTTCAGTGTTAATTTACTGGCATGGATTATAATCTAATTACTTTAATATATGTGATTTCAGTAACTGTGTTTATTCAGGTTATGAATTATATTAAAAGCCATGCCAGTGAAACCTCCGAAAATATGGATTGAAAGATTATCAGGAACATGAATATAATTAATTTTGTCAGCAAAACTTTGTTTCTTAAAACTGGAGAAGACTAAGAAACTCCTTCAGCTTGGTCTTGTGCAAGTTTCACATGAGAATAAGGCTGCATTCATTACATAGGAGCAGACAAAATACAAAGAAAGCAGTAAAAGGTAGATAGTTATCAAACATTAGTACACTGCGGTAAATAACATACACATAAAAAAAGATTGAAATAACAACAATAGCTTTTTCCAGTGGAAAGATATTGAGGAAGGAGAGGCCTCTTGATGCATTCTTCTACATGAGAGGTCAGTTCATACGCCAATTTGCCAACCTTTATCCATGTAGAGGTATATTAGAGCCAAGTCTACATTTGTTTTTTCAATTAAATCATGAGATTTTACCTTACTGCGTTTCTCAAATCATCCACTGCCTCATGATCATGGTTTATGAAAAACCTTGTCGCTGACAGGTTTGACAACTTTGGCTCACCTTGAACATAAATGGAATCAAATTGTATGAAAATTTATGAAGGCATTACAAAACCAAAGAGAGATTTACTGACAACTACCTTGAATAAAATTAGCTTTGCAGCTTGAGATGATAACAATTATTGGATGTTGGTGAGCATCATTGACTCCTTGTTGAAAAGATTGAGCTAGTTCATCGTGGAAAAGAACTTCTGCCAAACCACTGTGAAAGAAAGCAAATATATTTTTAATTTCTCAACATGTTCATTTTTAGAAAAAGTAAAGATCAAGCAGCTGAAAACAGACGTAATATCTTTGATTGTGAACTTAATGCTTGATTTCTGTTGATTATATTTGTTCGTGTACGTCAAGATTGGATGTACTTCTTCCATAACACCAACTACGTCTGTATAACATAGCAATAAGTTAGAAATAGGATGCTTGGCATGTTGAATGCATGTTATTTTATGCACAAATGCTTGTAGTTTCGAAAAAAAATCACCGATCAAGTGACTGGCTTCCAATGCAGCATTGATTATAGCAGACAACTCAGTAAACTGAAAAACATGATGCGGGATGTGTTCTACAACTCCAGTGGGAAAAATCTGAGTCATATTAAACATTTGGATGTACACATCGTTCCTGAAGCATCTTTCAGTGTGCATAGCCCCGTATTGCCTAACCACAAAGTTACGAACGTGATAGGTTTCGCCTTCAATAAAAAGATTCTCTAGCATATTGATGTTCTCTGCAGGAATCCTCGCATGAATTCGTCCTGCCTAGGAAAGCTAAACCACAATTAGTAATATCATAACTTATGAAGAAGCAGAGTGTATAGCTTAAAGAAATTTGACTTACTAATTCATCGACGAAAATCAGGTTAATTGCCACAGTTTGTCCATATCGATCAATACTACGCCACATTCGTGTTACTCGGACTTTAAGCCTCCAAGCAACAGTTGTACTCAGACGTAGATTTCCTATCATTTGGTACGGGAAGTTATCCATGTTTGTGTGAATTTTGGCTGTGAGGCAGACATGAATTTATAGCCAAGGCTCACTTCTTTTCTCATAAAGCCTTAGTGCTGAGGACTGTTTCATCTTTGGCTGGTAGAAGCTTGTTATAGGAATCTTGTTACTTTAAGCGAATAGTCCTAGGCTTACGAATGCTTTATTATTTGACTGAATAAAGGCTTGTTTGCTAGCACGATTCCTGCACTTTATGTGCATAATTGAGAATACATTATGTCCTTCCACATTAGTGCTCTGCAAAATTGATTCCATTGCTACTACTTTACCTGTGCTCGTTCTGCATTGTTTGAATGTAAATAGACTTTTTTTTCCTTGACTACTGGTAAACTATATAAACTGTGAAACCAAAAAACTGTTAACAAACAAATTTGATTACATTGTATTGGTAACCAAATCAATAGTTCAAATCAAAACACAAATATGAAAACACAACATTATAATTGTACTACTGTTGCAAAAGTAATAAAGTACATAAACAATTAAAAGCTAAGGATTTAGACTAATAAAACCTGCACTACAACTTTGGTAAGGAATAGAAAATTTCTTTGTACACAACATTGGCAGTTATGTTAGTAGGCTGTCCACTTTCATCGTCAATGAAAATTCTTAACCCTTGAGGAGACGTAACTCTGCTAATCGCGACATAGTACTGACCATGAGTAAAAACAGCTTTAGGAAGATACAATCCCACATTTTGAAGTGACTGACCTTGCGCCTTATTAATGGTCATTGCATAGCAAACTTGCAATGGCATTTGTTTGCGAATCAGCTTGTAAGGCATTCTTGTATCACTTGGACATAACTCCATCCGTGGGATAAAATGGCGTGTGCCAGCAAAAGAACCACATATTACTTCACACTCTACGCAAAACTTCAGACATTTTGTAACGATCATCCGTGTTCCATTACACAGACCCAAAGTTTGGTTCAAGTTCCTCATTAGCATGACCACAACTCCCACTTTCATTTTAAGATCATGATGTGGCATTCCAGGAACATTCATTGAATTGAGATATTCAATCGGGAAAGCAGAGTTCAAGTCATCTTCGGTTCCACCAAAATCCTCAGCACTGTCTACACTGAAATATGATACTGAATCACCAGGCAATTTCTCAACTATGAGAGAATTCAGTTGACTTACAGTTTGATTGGTGGGAGTTAGAATGGCTCGCTCACTCAAATATTTGGGATCTTTGCAATTGTGAAGAAAATTAGGAAAAGTACTTGCAATCATGTTCTCAACAGTGTTATCTTGTTCAACTGCACAGAATTGAGGTGGGACTAAAATGTCATCTTCTTTGGCAGATGGAAATAATGACTTGTCAGGCGGTGGCAATTTCCCATCGCCAGCATAGAGTACCCACTCTGCAAACTGTTTTAGTTCCTGAACCTCTTTCTCAGATTTACCTTCATTAAGACGCATATTTCTGGTAAGGAGAAAAATCTTGCATATTGACCAAAGCCGCGATCTTGTGATACACGCTGAAACTATCTCACTTCTATCTCCTTGGGTGATGACAGGCAGGATCTGCCTAAAATCACCACCCAGAACAACAGTAATACCGCCAAACGGCAACAATGCACGTGACGGATCAACAGATTTCATGATATCTTTCAACGACCGGTCCAAACATTCAAAAGCATACCTATGTTGCATGGGGGCTTCATCCCAGATTATTAGCTTCGTCTGCTTAATAAGTTCAGCAATGTCAGAATTGTGGCCAATGTTGCAGAGTGAATATTCATCAAGGACTATCGGAATTTTGAACCGCGAATGTGCAGTACGCCCACCAGGCAATAGTGTGGCAGCAATGCCAGAGGAGGCAACAGGAAGCACAATGTCACCAACAGATCGCAGTTGGGCTATTAGTGTTCTCCATAAAAATGTTTTTCCACAGCCACCGCTGCCATATACAAAAAATAGTCCACCTTTATTGGACTTAACTGAAGCTAAAACATCTTTATAAACACTCATTTGTTCTTCATTGCACTGCGCAAGCAGATTCTCATGATCAGCTTTCATCTCCGATAAATTGTAGCTAGTTTCTTCAATTATCAAGTTATTTGTTCCATGATGCAGGTAACTGAGAGGCGGTTGTGGGAGTTGAGTAAAATTCTTTAAACTTTTGCCAATAGCACGAAGGAGGTCATCAATTTCTGCAAAATTCAGAATAAGTCAATTACAAATATTAACAATACATACACCTCACAGGTTGATTAGGACTAACAGATAAAATCAGAAATATGAAGTGACATACCTGCAAGTGCGTAGAACTGGAGCTGCATATCATTAAGAATCAGATTCTGATTTTCACTTAACAATCTACGCTTCAACAGTATGTCATCTACCATCTGTTTCCAGTGATTATTCCACAACAAAGCCAAATCAGTTACTTTGCAATTAACTATAATATGTACAAAGAGTTGGCGAATTTGAGGTGGCAAACCACCAACAGAACATTGGTCCAAAACATCATGCCATTCTTTGTCGTCGTCGAGTAAGCCATATTCTTTACATGCATCACGAAAAGTCGAACACAATACACCATTGACAGTTCGAATATCTTCAAATCACGTGGGACCTCGAACCTTTGTCAATAACATACGCAAGTACCAAACTTCACCGCTGCTATGATGAGTGTAAGACAATCGTCCAATTTGAGCACCTCTTTTCCGAGTAGTCCACCTTCTTGCCAGATCATTCCAAACGTAATGCTGTGGAATCTGATCATATGTGTAACGTCGGGCATTGATATCAAACTTGTTCAGCATGAAAAAAGCCTCCAACTTGCTAAGCCTTTCATTTTCACGCTCCAAAACCTTCTCAAGCTTTTCACTGGCACGAAAGGTGCAGTTCTTCTGACCGGGTAAATGAAATGGAAGCCGCTCAACAGACAGAGTTCTGTGATGTATTGGAAATCCAAATATTCGATATGCCGCCTCAGCACCGCATACATATCTACCATCAAAATATGCCTGAATTTCATCAACAGGCTGTTCAGTCTCATCTGTGCTTTTTTTCTTGCGGCGTCCTGTAATTTCTACAGTTGCAGTGTCATGACCTTTGAGGCAATATTTGAATAGATACTTAATACTCCGCGCATGACAGCATATCTCAATGTTCATGTGACACTGGTATTTTACCAAAAGGTCGCGATTGTACGGGACCACCCATCTATTGTCCAAGTCAGCCTTGTGAACATTAACAGTTATATTGCTTTTGCGACGCCTGTACAGTGGAAATCCACTGTCATCAAAAACAGTCTGGGAGCTATACCTATTTTTTGACAACAATGATCAGCCCAAGTTATTTATATATCTAAACTGCATTATGCATTTCATGATTTCTGTCAAATTCAACAACAAAAAACTTACTTTTTTGGGAAATGACGTATACATTTAAAATTCTTCATGCAAGGAGACTTGGGGTTCTGCAAACCGCATGGACCATGCATCATATACGCCTTAACTGCTGCATAACCCACAGGATCCAGTAGAGGGTCTGGGATCTCAGCAGAAACAAACTTGTCAACATTTTCTTTCAGATACTTTTTGGATGGTGCATCAAGCCAGATTAACATATGTACGTGGGGCAGGCCTCTTTTTTGGAATTCCACAACATACATTACTGCCAGAGTAAAAAATTAAAAAAACAGAATATATTAATTCAACATCATAAATAATGCATTAAACATAAAACAAAAGCAAGGCAGGTGTAAGTAGTAGCCTGGGTTTGAAAAATAACCTCCAATACACTTTCCAAAGTGACCTTTCTTGTTAATATCATTTGTTAACTGATCCAGTTTTAAGTGGAAAACTCTGGATATAATATCCGGATTGTTGGAAGGAATGCATCCAGGAACAAAAGTCATCATCCTTTGGATCTCATCCCACATTGAATTGCATGTCATTGTCAAGAAAACATCAGGATGGCCTACATGACGACAAACAGCCAAGGCATCTTGGAAATTCTGTTGCATATACCGTTTCGAGCCAACATATCCCGCTGGAAGTATGATGCCTTTACCAACGTTGGTGGCATTGGCATCTCCTTTCCTGACCGAATCAGAAATATGCGTATAAAGTTCATTACGGAGTATTGTCTGGTGGGTACGGAACCACCATAGCCGAGTCTGCTCCATGGTGGAAAAGGCATCCACCATGTACTGTTGAAAAAGTCTTCCTCCTAACCTAGGAGTCATGCCTGAAACAGAATGAGAAGAATGAACACATATTTCATACATCAAAACCCAGTTTATATTAATTGACCTTTCTGGAATTAAATTATTTTTGTTAAATGTTACCTTCGTTGTCTCTAACTTGGAATCTGTAAGAGTAATAGTCCTTCATTGAGATCATATCTTTTTCTTTTTGAGAACCTTTCTCTGCACTTTGAAAAGGTATTCTATTGTGGTAACCATCCTCACCATCTGGAAAGAGCAAAGGGTATTGTAGCGCCATGAGTTTAGGATGAATATATGATATTCTCTGCAGTCCACCAAATTTCTTCTCAACTATAATATCACGATCTGGAGTGGTATTATCAGTAGTACCAACCATTATTCCTGCAACCTCATCAGAAGTGGATATATGGTTCTCCCGGCCGCTTTGTGATCTGCATACCTTCAGCTCTACCTTCAAATCAACAAAGTCATGATTTTCAAAGCGATCTCGTGCCATACGAAATTTCGAAACCAATTCATTTGTCTGATCAAGCATCTGTATAAGACCTTGAACTACATCCTTCTCAACTGTTTTCTGGTCCTCAACATTTACCCAGCGAAGCCGATTGTTAACCTCATTTGCCGTGTCATAGATGTATAATTGACAATACTTTGGAGCCTGGCCATCATCAGGTATCAACTGACCAAAGACGTGGTGGTTCTGACCATTAAGTCTGTAAACATATGGACCTCTACCATTGTTGATAGAGTGGTCCACATTCCCACCGGTAGATGTAAATGCAAACATTGCATTGTATAGTCGTATGCTACGTTGGAAATGAGGTCCCGTCTCTTTGTTGTTATATAGCTGCAGTAAGTATGACGGGGTTCGAGGAGCAGGTGCAAGCTTCACATCACCCTTCCGGCAGCATATACTGAATATTGGGAGTCCTTTTGTGACTTGCTTATTGACGCGTTCCTCTTTCCACAGGCGCGCATTGCATTTAGAGCATATAGATTCAGGACTCCCAAGACTGACATATTCTTTTGGTACAGTTTTCTTTGAAGCTAAATTTGGGACATGTTCAGAATCTGCAATAATATTTTTAATTCAGTGGTAAGTCAAGTAAAACTCTGAACAATATCATAATCCATGTCCAAGATTTTGATATAATAATATATTATTGAAAACAAAAAACATGCTATTCTAACCACTATCACAATCTGTATCCATGCCAGGTACATAGTCTTCATCAATGCTTGAGGAACCTGCATTTGATGTCTTTATCAGTTTACATGTTCAAAAATGTATATATTAATATACGCTTTGTGATATTAATGAAGACGCCTGACTAACCACTTATGTAACCATTGTCAGAATCATCAGAAAGAACAGGATCTTGGACAGTAGAACACTCTAACAATAAAGAGGCTGAACAAAATTAAAGTGATGCTCTGAACAGTACATAAATTCCAATACAATAAGGCTACTACTATCAAATGCAAATTGGAATATCATTTAGTATTAAATTACAATGGTCACAATATATAGTTCATACCATTATCATCATCAGGCATGCATTTGGCTGTGTCTTCTGTCTGGGAAGAGCTTTCAGCAGAGTATTCATCTAGCCTTGAAGAGGTTTCAGCAAAAAGGTTCCGGGCTGTGTCTCTCAAATTGTTCTCATACATTCCCAGATATTTACATCTATTTCGTTTACTATTAATATCCACAATGTTAGTTATGTTGGACAACGGAGTTCTTGTGGTGTTCAATGTATTCTCCGGTGTTGAAGAAATAACAGCACTGTTCTGATGACCTGCAAGACAGTAATTTCCAAATCTTAAAACTATGAAAGTTAAAGAATGAAAATAAATTGCATTGGCGGCAAATTGTGTTTGAAGAACACCAAACTATACCTAGATATTTACGTGTAATTGGAACATTATTATCATCCACAATGTTAGTTATGTTAGACAGCGGAGTTCTTTTGGTGTTCAATGTATTCTCCGGTGTCGAGAGAAATCCAGCAGTTTCCAGACTGTGTTTGAAGTCACACGGAATTGTACCTCCATGAGCTGAGCTGTATTGGGTCTGCCTTAAAGTCAGAGGAGTGCCAGTAACAGCAGATGGTATTCTTGGAGGTGGTGTATCTGCATGAATTAGTTAGCTAACTACTTCAGTCCTAAGCTCAAGAACTACGACAACATGTTAAACTTTAATATTTTTGGAAAAAAAAAGGGCAATACCATGCCTTCCATCTGTGACAGAAGATGTAGGGAAACTAAAACGCTTAGCCGAATTTCCTTTTACATTCTCTTTCTCTGCAAATTTCTTGCGTTTTCTCACACTCTTTGGCTTATAACCTAATAGTTATAGTTAATAGGATTAAACAGAGACATAAACAAAAACATATGTAATGAAACTTAATAATTAATAGAGATAAACACTAACACATGTAATGAAATATACAACAATAAACAGTTTAACACACTTTATGTTGGGCAGATGAATACCTTGGATCATGTCTTCCGACGTAAACAGGCGCCACGACCTCGAGGAATCATCATCATCCTACCAAAAAACAAATAGTTCAGCCCAACAGAAATTATTAAACTGCAAACTGATAACAGAGTTGTAATCTTAAATACATTTGTCATCGCAGTAATCTTAAAACAAAGCCAAAGATTTTGATAGCTATGCCTAAGAAACAATAAAGATAATAATAAGCTTGTATTAGGCAACGATGTGAACAGTCAATGGCGCAGCAAATTTTAAATTTGATTACTTAACTTAATTAATTGGAAGCGGAGTGTACTTGCAGATGGAGGAGATAAAACTTCTCCAGGAATCCTTGCAAAGCTTCCTATGCAAGCTTGTTTTCTCTCCTCTGCCGATGCAGTATCTGTGTATATGCGTGACTGACTTTGCACGTGGGTTATGCATCCGTGGCAAAAAGAAAGAGCTCGCTTCGTGGCAGCTTTGAAGCCATTCATTTACATATTGGAATATTGGAATGCTTGAATTTTTTCACATTTATTAAACAGATGCAGTGGCACGCTGGTAATAAGAATGAAGTTGGGTGGTAGGTAGTTAGGCAGGGTAGAATACTGTAGCAAGTAGGTAACAGTCTTTATTATGTACATAGATTTGCATGCAATAACCACAGTACTATTCGTAAATCAAGACCCAAAGAGTGTCGTGGGAGTGAACTGTACATCCATCCCGATAAGAGCATTTAATTGTGTTTAAGAAAATGATGACGTTACAAAGCTGAGGATGATTACGTTTAAAATGAATGCATTAATATATGTTGGATTTAATTATGATTAGCGGATAAATAACAGCTACTCCGAGGCTTTGGGTTTATCGTGATCTACAGAAATTTAAGAGAAAAGCATCAGCGCCGTTTTTGTGTTTGCAGTCATCCATTATCATGCATGGTCCATTTGAACCCTCACACAAAAGAAAAATAAAAAAAAATAAAAATCAAAACATCGATTTATATAATTGAAGGTACTCCTTTTAAAATTGTTGCATTGCACTTAATTAGTACTTTCTTTACTTGTTTACCATGAATAGAAAACTGTAAAAGCGGTTAAGTTGTCGTTCTCTTGATTGACTTGAATCCATATATGTTTATGTGGGTTTGCATGTTTAAACCTGACGATTGTAAAGATCAGACCAAGTTCATTTTGATTTTACTAGAAATTTGCATTGATCACCATCTGTGATCTGCCACTTAAAAGTAAATTTTCATGAATAGTCCAAATAGAACATCTCTAATTAGATTTGCTGTCTTACATGAGCCATATACCACCAACACTACCAAATTAACAATATATACTAACCACATCAGCAAATTAACCAATCACACAATCATGATTAAAGACGACCGGAATGCCGACCGGCGGCAGCAGCTGAGAGCAACATTCTTCTCTTCTTGTAATTCGCCTTGAAGCAAGATTGCCTGAGCCGCTTGGTGCTCTCACTCAGTTCAAGCTCAGGAACTCTTTCCAGCATCCTCTGGTTCTCCTCCAGCATCTCTATCTCCCTCTTGTTAGTCAGCCCCATTTCCTGATCACCACACATACATAATACACATAATTAATCAATGCTAGTACTTCACAGATAAACGAACCTTCTTGTTGCACTTCTATCAAAAAGGCTTATATTAACACTGAGGTTTTTTTTTTTTTGGCATAATATTATACTATTAGATTTTCAGTTACGAAAATATTTAAATAAATGTATGACTATAGTAATTACCCTGACGTTATTAATCAGACTCTGCAAGCTCTTGATCTTCCTATGAGGCCACCGCCTAATGTTTAGCTCTCGGCATCTCTTCTTCAACACCGTTAGACCAACGTTGAGTTCCTTGGCCGCTTTCGTGATTGGCAGATTAAAATACTTCCTGATTTCATCAAGCTCCAGCGCAGATGTTTTGCACCTTATATTAGGCCGAAAACTCACTCCCTCCTCGTATTTAACCATTGCAGTCATGTTGCTGCTTTGCTCACTCTTCAAGTTCATTGCGTTTTTTACATTTCCAGAATCATGGGCCACAGAAACATTGTGACACTGCGGTACATGGTTTGAACTTGCAGGTATCATGCGAATCGGCTCCGCATCAAGCATAACACTTTCATCAATTTGTAAGGGGAAAATATCACGATAATCATCCTTAAAATGCATTGAATCATAGACCACATTCTCACTATTTCCCAAACTACCAACGTTGTAATTGTTAAAATACTGAGCTTCATGATGAGTTATTGTTGAATATACAGGCACTGCATCAAGACACATATTCTGTGCATGTAAATACTGATCAGATTGAGTTGTCTCTATTTTCTGGTTTGCATCAACCAAATTAGTACTCAGTTCAATCTGAGGTTGAGTCGCCATCATTGTTGGCTGTGTTGCACCATCCAGGGTACTATTGCCAGCTTGATAAATCGAGGAATAATCAGCATCAAGGCTCCGAGTAATCTCTTCAATGTCTTTCATGCTAAGTTCAGGAATGTCGTCGTCGTATTGCACCGAAAGGGGCCAAGGTTCAAGGAACGGATCAAACTCACCGATAATTGAGCCACCATTATATATAAATCTGCATGCACAAAAAACACAAACAAACACGATCACAATATATAACTTAACTAAAAAACTTTAACTATAGTTAGGACGCAATGCATGTACGTACCCTCCACTTTCTTGATCATTCAAGTAACTAAACCCTGGCAAGTAATCATCATTATGATTCAACTCAACCTTCACAGTAGAGTTCATCTTGAAGAAATGGGTGAGTAGAATCTTGTTGGCGATGATGATGAAATACTCAGCAGGAGATGTATTTATATTATGAGGAGGGGATGGATTGATTATGATGAGGAGGGGGTGAATGTACTTAGTAGTAGTATGATTATATGATTGTGGGAGTTACAATGAAGTGTGAAATGAATTTTAATTTAATTAGAGTAATTAATGGTTAGCAATTACCGATACAAAACAAACGAGGGGTTGAATCATGTACTCTGCTTTAATGCTTGCATTGTTACTTGACGCGTATATATACGCGCACGCACTGATCAGCATGCACAGTGTAATCTTCACACGGCCGGGTGTATACGTATAAAAAATAGTTCTTCTATCAAATTAAAGTTTAAATTCCACATTTTTATATGATATATTTTATAAATTAAATAGTTTTCATGACTTAATTTTATTAATATTTAAAATACATGAAAAATAATCAAAATAGTTTAAAATAGGATAAAGAATATATTAGTTAAAATAACAATTAACTGCAGTAACTTCTTTCATAAGAGGTAAAAAGCTATTTGTATATCTACTTTAATTTATTTTTACTTCAACAAATAGCTTTTATTATAAATTTACAAATATATATATATATATAGGCAAGTGATCAAATAGAAACCAATCTTATTCTAGAAACTAGAAACCACTCCTTCAATTACTGTTTATAACTACAGAAATCACTAGTTTTATATGCTGTTAATCACTATTTTATACAGTAAATTCATCAGTTTTTATGTTTAACAATTAGGAAAATTTACAATATTGGTGGTCGATTATTGATGATCAATTATAGTTGTAGAAAGTCCATGATGGTAGCAAATGACGGGATGAGGTGTGTGGTGATGGTAAATAGTCATTAATAGTGGCAAGTTATGATGACAAACGATGATAGGCAAATCATGGTTGTAACTGATGACGGCAGTAGTGGATTGAGTTGATAACGATTCCAGGAGTTTCATCAATGTAGTAAGATTGAAGATGATGATGATATACGTTGTATATATATTTATTTATATATCTATGTTTGTCAGATTTTGCATATATAAGATAGTGATTTCTGATATACAAATAAGTGATTTATGTAGTTAAGAGCAGTGATGAAAACTGGTCAGGGATTAGTTTCTAGTTTCTAGATTAATTTAGTTTCTAGTGGAGTAAGCCCCTATATATATATATAGAGTCAAGTTCTATGGAGTACAAAAAATATTGGAGTATTGGAGTACAAAATTGATACAATTTAATCTAGTCACTTTAATCTTATTTTTTTTGTTCTACAATATTTGTAAACATCCGACAACCTGCAGATTATGTTCTACAACATAAATATTGTAATCAAAAGATAAAACAGTGACTTTTATAAATCGTAGGACATTATGTTCTGCAATATAACTTATAAGCAGAACAACAATCTTAATGCTTGTTAAAGTTGAAAAATATTAATGATTAATTGACAATTATGTTTAATACTACATATAAATGATAAATTATATATAAATTTGGGTCATCATAGATATTATTTATGATTAAACTAAAAAATTATTATTTGTACTCCAATACTCCAATGTTTTAATGTACTCCATAGAACTTAACTCTATATATATATATATATATATATATATATATATATATATATATATATATATATAGACACACACACATAATTTTGTACATAATTGTATACAAATATAAAAATTATATATATAAAATGATTGCTGTCCTGATAATGTCATATCATTCATATGTCAGAGATTTAATCTTTTGATTTATTATTTAAGTTTTACGATTTTTAAATAAAAAAATTTACTTACCCAAAGTTTTTATTTATTTGACATTATTTCAAATGTGACCATCCAAAACCCTCCTTCAATATTTATCCTCTGATTTCCGATACTGTTATAATTTAGAAATCATGCATAATAGCAGTGTTACAGAAATCGGGAATCGGACCTAATCGGTTGAGTTACCGATTCATAGATTAATCGGAAATCGGGGATTAATAGAAAGAATTAATTGGAATGAAAATCAGATTTATTTTAATATTAAAATATTATTTAATATTTAATTATTATTATATTAGCTATTTAGTAACTAATATATTTACTATATTCATAAATTTTATAATTATTCGTAATTAAAGTAATATAGTATTTTAATTTTAATAATTTATCAATGTATACTTCGATTAAGAAATATATATAAGGATTAATCGGATTTCAAAAATCGAATCGGTAGCCGACTTTGCAGGAGATTAATCGGGGATTAATCAGTTAAATCAGAAATTTTTAGAACACTGTATAATAGTAGTAATTTGATTGATTCAATTTTGACTGAATTCATTTTTACACAAAAATGAAATAACCGAAATTTAGAAAAACCCAGACGAACAGAACGAAACTTTGATAGGTTGGATTTTAACATTGATGGGTTGGATCCGAAACTCACAACCAAACCGGTAAAAGCGGGACAGGGCGGACCGGTCCTTGCTAAACAGAACACTTTACCAAGAATATTTTGCAGGAAGTGGACCCACCTGCTGCCAAAGTGAGCAAGTTACAGTGGACACCCAGAAATTTGGATACTACTATCTACTGCTAGCTTCCTCAAGTAAAAATTATGAAAAACAACAGTTTAAGCTTCCTAAAGTTGCAAACTTTAATTTGTTTATGCCACTTTTTTTCTCTTGACTCTATATGTTTCGGGCTTTAATTCTGCTTACATGCAAGTTTTCTCTCTTGACTCTACATTTTCGGGCTAGTTGTGGTTTTGTCAATTTACAGATTCCCAGGTCAGTTTAAATCTCTTTGTTCTTGCATTTTGTTTCTGGGTTGTTTTAATTTGAAGTTGAAGATTACCTATAATTATGACTGAATTTTTCTTTATTTAGTGCAAAGTTTGTACTTCTGTTAATATTGTTTACCCCTCTACTGAGTGGAGTTTCCTTATTGTAATATCATACGGTTTTGATATTCAGTAAAATTTACAATTTGTGTTAATAATGATCCATTTGATTAGAAACAATGAAAAAAGATGGATGCCAAAGAAAAAGGTGCAAGGGTAGATATAGAACAATTTCATATACCGGTGAATGGTGGTGATTGAGATGAGTAGATGTAGAACGACAATTCAACCGAGAATGGTGGGATTGAGCTTTAGCTTAAATTTGAAGAAATGAAATTATGAATATTTATCAAATTTTAACCTTCTGAAAAAACAGAGAATAAGGGTATATTAGTCAAGGTCGAGGACATATTATCAAAGGACTTATTAAAGTTTCTGATCTGATTGTATTAGTAAAATAATTTTGTCCAGTATTAAATCATTCTTCTGGTTTAATGTTTTGCCTTTTCGTTTTTTTAATGTTCTAGAGGACAAATGGGATTGAACTTTGTTGTTGTATCATGTTCATTAAGTATCTGCTTTACAACAAGAAATAAGATTCTTTGTTGATTCTAACTTGTTCCAGAAGAATTTCTAGTATCTTTTTCATTATACTATATGTTTCCTATGTGTTTGAAATCATAATTCTGGTGTCCAATAGCATTTATGTTATTTGATCAAGCGTAGGCCTGTACATAGATTGCATAAAATACAGATGCAAGTAACAGATCTTCATCTATATCTATTGAGTGTATCTTTGTTGGTATTCATATTCAAATTTTAAAAGGATGGTAGTTTCAGAATAAGGGATATCGAACTCCAGTGTATATCAATAATGAAAACAATGATGTCATCTTCTAAGCTTCCCCTCTTCCAAGAACTGGATAATTACGACGAGTTTTCCATGCAGCAGGACTTGCTCTTCTCAGATAGTCTCAAGGTAGGATTCTTTCCATGCTTCTTAGTTTTCACTTACAGCAAGTAATCTATGTTCGAATGTATCAAGGCTAAATTCTTTGCCATTATACAAGAAGCCTCTGAACCAAATCTGCCCGTGACCGATAATGTAAGGGACAATACTCTCCTAGTCTCCTGCAGTTGGCCAGTGCAGTCCAAGCATGTTGATGTGTATAATGGCTTATTATCACCCACAGTTTTTTTGTAAAACATTCATACAGTGTACTTGATACTAAGTTACCAACCAATATAATATATTGTTGCAATCTTTTATCTTCAGGATTTGAAGAATCTGAGAAAGCAGTTGTACTCAGCTGCTGAATTTTTTGAAATTTCTTACTCCAATGATGACTCAAAACAGATGTAAGCAGCATTCGTCTTTTCAGATTAAAACTTGGCATTCTCAAACTTTCCCATCCTTTTCTTATGTCGCAATTTCAATTTGCACGCAGAGTGGTTAGCACATTAAAAGATTATGCTATTAAGGCCCTTGTCAATACCGTGGACCACCTAGGATCTGCGACCTACAAAGTTAATGATCTTTTGGATGAGAAAGTTTACGAAGTTTCTGGAACAGAGACATGTGTATCTTCCATCGAACAGGTACACTATTGCTCCCTTGGCTACTCGAGGGATGTTGTGGGGTATATGGTTTTGTGTGTGTCTTGCCTTTTATTAGGGATCTATAATTAAGTTGGCAATTCGTCTTAGTTACAGTTCTTCTGGTATAAGTTTAAGGCCTGAATTTGATGTACGCCTGGTTGATCTTGAATTCTTGATATTATATGCCATTTGGAATGAATTCAACTTTAGACACAAATTTTTTATTGGTTCTTCTCCTTTCCATGATAACTTATTAAAGTAAATGTTACATACAATTTTTCTTTACTGGAATTTCAAGTTTTCCAGGTGTTAAATTATAAGGTATCTTAGGGATATACTGATATGTGACTGTCATGCTTACTACTGTGCAGTGGAGTTACATCACCACTTCATGCTATGCTACATTGTTAAAAAGTATTGGTCAAATGGTTGCTTAGGTCGCATATTAAAGACCATCTTTGTTTTTACTTGAAAAATCAACATAAAAAAGAGTTTAAATACTGATTCAAAAGTTGAATGTACCAGTAAATTATTAGTGAATGTGAAACACAAAATACAAAGCAAAAAAAAAAAAAACAAAGGCAAACAGAACTCTTAGAGTTTCATAAACTAGCAGTTTTAAGAAGCTAGTAGAATTGATATCATGT
This sequence comes from Daucus carota subsp. sativus, assembly GCF_001625215.2. Lineage (NCBI taxonomy): Eukaryota > Viridiplantae > Streptophyta > Magnoliopsida > Apiales > Apiaceae > Daucus > Daucus carota. The sequence continues at coordinate 36,467,329 of NC_030386.2, read as the reverse complement.
GATAATCATTGTCAAAGGGTTGTTCTTGTTTAGTTCACCACAAAAAATTGGTAGCATGAGCTTTACATTATAAGTGATTCTAAAACTATGAAACTGATTCGGTCTTTTGCCAGAGAGATTTTGCCGGATGACCTTTAACACAGCCTTAAATAATCTGCTTTGGAAAGTATTTGGTACAGGGGTAGCGCCTATGATACTTGCTTTACTGTTAAAGTCTAATTCATACGTGAAGTATATTGATACATTTAGGATAAGAAATATTGTTCAAGAGACCAGTAGCACTCAAGTGTGGAGGGATCACTAAAAAACTCAGCCACTCCAGGCTTCAAGTGATCAATGTTAAACTTGCTTGTAGAATATTATTTAACTTCACTGTATTATTACGAGTGTCTATACATATTTCCTATAATCGTGCTCTTACATTTGATAATAGTTGACCCCATCTAATCTATTGATGTGTTTCATATAGAGATTAAGGACATGTCAGACACATCTAGATCGCGAGGGGCTCTCCGAGCAGTCGTTGATGATAAACACCCCCAAATACCATAAGCATTATATTCTGTCAGGTAATTTCTTCTCTCCATTTTACTTCACATTTAATTTTCTGTCTTCCAGATATAGTTTCTCTAAATGCGGTGACAAGTTCATTCCCTATCTTGTGTTACCACTTATCAAGAGAGATTTTGCCTTCTGGGGCTTTTGGTTACTCATAGTTTATGTTGGTTTCCTATGTTGTGTTACCTTGAGGAATTTTAGTATTGCTAGTAATATAATTTCATTTTTTTCAGCTGGAGAAACCAGATATGGTGCAAACCAACCTAAAACCACGTATAAAGAGTGTGTTCCAGAAAATCAAGATCACTGGCATGAAATTAAGAATGGTAGATTGCATCAAATTGATTATTAATTCTTCTACAGATATTTTCTCTTTAGGATGTCTTATAGATATATTCCAATTTCCAAGGCAATCAATTTGTACTTACTTGTCAACTGATTTTTGTTTGTGAAGCTGTTCAAGAACCGATTGTCGAAAATCAACCATCTTCAATAAGGTAGCTAGCAGTGAAAGCATTTAAATTACATGTTTCAGTTTGTCGAAAGAATAAGTCATGGATACTGAGTTGCTTGGGTTTTAACTATGTTTATGACACAGAAAAGGGCGACCTCAGTCACTTTCTCCAAGACCTCAGCAACCTGTAAAGGTTCTATCCACTAAAAACATGGCCAGAAAGGATTTAGGTTGGTTTGCCTTAATTTCATATCATACGGTTAAGTGATTAATCAACTCTATTATGTCGCCTAATTCTTTTCTTTTCTTTTATACCAATCTCATTAAAAGTTGCACAGAAGCGAACAGTTTCACCACATCGATTTCCACTTTCACGTGCGGGATCTCTCTCTAGCAGGCCTACCACTCCTAATTCAAGAGCCACAACTCCAACTTCAAGATCCAGCAAACCAAATCAAAGTAGATCTACCACACCAAACTCTAAAAATGGGGTATGCACCATACTTCTATGTATTTACACATTAATCTTCCCATGCCTTGTGTATAGTAGGCAATGTAATTAATCAGCATGCAGCCTTATTACCTCGTATATTTTATCCCTGTAATCTCTCATGTTGATCGAAACTTGTATTATATTTCATCTGCATCAGTATCCCTCCGAGCCTCGAAAATCAGGCTCAATGCACCTCCATTCTGATAGAGGAAGCCGGACAGAGAATCATCAAATCCCCACCAAAGCAAGTCGTCTTCTCAAGGCATTGCTCAGTAGACGCAAATCGAAGAAAGATGACACATTATACACCTATTTAGATGAATACTATTAGAAGTTCTAACAATTAGAATGTGGAAACACCAGTGACATGAGCACATCAGAGTATGACACTGCCTGTTTTCACAACTTTTTCCTTTAATACATATCTCCTTTTATTTCCTTGAGTACTTGGCGCCGTATATAAAGCATTTGACTATCAAATCAAATTCATAAACAGAAATGAATTCTTATTAAATACTCCCTGTGTTTTTATTATTTCCAAATTTTTTTATTTTTGAATAAACATACATATTTAAAATTTTAATTCACGAAAAAATCAACTATTATTAATTTTTAGTATCCGGTGAATTCACTTAAAATGTGTGTCAAACTTCACATGTATCAAATAATATATATTCTAGATGGCTCATCTTACTTTTCAGAACTAAGTTCGTTTTTTTTTATTTGAAAAAAGTAAATAAATATGACTCCCCCCCTCAACACAAAGACCTTGTCTTTGCAAATATGAAACGTTAAATACCTATCAAATATTTATAATATTAAAAAATATGACCGTAAGATCTATTTTTGAAATATATTACATAAAAAAGAGTCACATGAAAAGAATAAATAATAGTTGATTGAATAAGCAAACTAGGGAACGGAAATGAAATCCTTTTGGAACTTTGTTTTCTTTAATCCCTGGTATATTATTGGACTTTAGTTGTATGCTTGAAATTATGCACATGAGCATAACAGCGAATATTCCTGTGGTATATTATGGTTCCCCAGTGCTGCGGCTGAAGATCCGGCTCCTCAAACAAGCTCCTAAGTCTAAATTTTAGGAGGATTTGAAAAATTAGAGCTCCAATGAGCTCCTAGTAGCTCTTTAAAAATTTAAGAGTTTACTCTCTCTCCTTTCTTTTAAAGAGCATCTAGGTGCTCCTAACTTATTTTCATTGAATAAAATAATCACTTCATTCTATTTCTATTCACTTCTTTTTAATTCTCTCTCCAACTTTTCTCTCAAATAATAATAAAATATGAGTTAAGAGCAAGTATAAAGAGCATGGTTGGATTTGTTACGATATTCAATGTATTAACTTACTAGGAGCCACATATTATATTATTTTTTAAAGAAGGACTTAGGAGCACCATTGGAGATGCTCTAACATATTTATCCAGCTTCCTTCTCTAAGCTCAACACATTTCTCTTAATGATTTTATATGTATTACCATCATCCCACATCAAAAAGACTTGATTTTACCTGGTAAGTTGTGATTGTGTGTTTATCTAGAGTTGTTTCGTGTTACATTTTCATCGCAGCCCTTGCTCCTTTTTCTTCTTGTGATATTCGTAAAATTTTAAATGCTCACACACTCATGTCCTCGTAACACATCTAATGCGCAGCCTGCGTTAGGATATTGCTAATTTTGGTATTATGTTTTCAAAACTCTATTAAGTCTGGCACGTAGACACGCATACTAACATATAGTTGCATATAAATGGTCAAATGGAGATTTAATTTGAGTTGATTTAATTTTGGTGCAGTAATATCGTGTTGATGATGATAGAGTCACAGTTCCCTTCCCACCATGAAATTAGCAGGTTTGTTCTGCACTTCATGTTTCTTTACTTTTCTAACAATTTAAAAAGCTGTTTCTTACTCCCTCCGTCCCGGTGAGATATACGTTCACTGTTTGCACGCATTTCGAGGGTCAAATAAAGTGTAGTTACATACAGTAATGTTTTTTGAAAATTTTCTTTTTTTCGTATAAAAGTTTAGATATCCAATTTTTATTCAGATAAAGAAAATTTTAAAAAAATATTGTGGAACTATGCTTTAAAAGAATCTTAAGAAGCGTGCCAAAAAGTAGCGTATACAATTCGGGAATTTTCCGGAGAAAATTAAGAAGCACCCATTTATGATATACCCACGATAAAAATATGAATGTTACATGTGACTTTTGGCTAATTAGACCACTTTAATTATGAATTTGTTCTTGTGTCTTGACAAATTTTATCTTAATATTGAATTGTATTTCTAAATTTTTTCATTGGTGGTCCTAATAAATATATGATTCATTGTAAGTATACCTTCTCATTCTTATGCTATAGAATTGTTAATGATTCATGTAATTCTGTTTGTTCCGGTTCATGCTAATTATATGACATCAAACAAAATTATAAAACAATTGTTTATTCCAATTCATGTTGATTACCTGACATAAAATAAAATTATAATATAGTTCATATCTTAAAAATTATTAAAACTTATAATATAGTTCATGTATAGGGTACCTTTAGGGAGGTTTAGGGTACCTTTAGCTTCAATTAAAATTATAATTTCATAAATTATTTTTACTAAAATTAAGTTAATAGTTAAAATCTACTTTAAAAAGTATTCAAAAAATAAATATGTAGACTATTTTCTTTTTCGTAAAATTAAAATAGCCAACCAGGAAAGTGGCAAATAAACTGTGATGTCAACGCTGAAGGGAGTTTGAGATATTTTGTGCATGTCCTAAATAACAATTGGCGTTTTTAACTTTGAAAAAAAACGTTAGAATGTGCAGGTTTTTTTTTAACTAAGCAAAATGCGACACCTCAGCAAGATGCTATATCTCGTTATGTATAAGGTTTTATTCTTTTAAACCCAACAAAACGCAATACGAAACATTGTTTTGTTTTTTTACATGATGAGAAGTGATTCGGATCATGAGATTTGAGACACTGTTTCAAATTGTGATAGTGAAAGCCAACACGCATAAGTCACATGCAAAAAGTATCGGACAAGTAATGCTTAATATCTGCTCAGTTTGATTCTTATCAGATTAGATTCGATGATTAAGAGTTTACACTTTGATTTTATTAGAATAGATAATTAAGAGTTTACACTTGAACGAGGTCTTGGACCTTCAGAAGACAAGGAGAACCTGCTATAAATATACACTGGTCGCTCCTTGTTAGGTTTCTAGTTCTTGCAAGTTGCAAATGGTGAAATCTTCACCAATCCTTGTATAGTATACACTTTACTGGTATGCGTAAATTATGCTGCAATTTACCTCCCAGACAGTACAATTTATATATGGTACAGATGGCCAAGTTTCTCAGCTATCTTACATAAAAAAAATCCTGCATAAACAGAAAGGGTTATGTTAGATTTTTTAACTCAGCATTTGAGAAAATCATCAGGTTTAGGGTCTACTTACGAGTTAATGTAAAGGTTGTGTCAATCGAAGGGTTTTATGAGGCCACTGCTTCTACTCTAGCTGGCCTTAAACTTTTTACTGCTCTCCAAAAATGCTCACATGCCAATATGAGGAGACCAAAGAGGTACATGAAGAATAGATATATCTTTTCCACAACGCCAAACTTCGAAGATGTTCTGTTTCCAGCTTCTGAATTTCTCTTGTAAAATGATACTCTGGTCACTGCCCACCCTACAAATGAACAAAGTTTTATAAGCAGACGACCTGGTTCAGATACATTTACGTAAAATAGTACAGGATACTAGGATAGTAAGGAAATTAAAGATGAATATGAGTTGAGGATCCAATAAAATTAAAAGATTTCTCCATCAAAAAGTAGTTTTTATTGTTCTATTAATTGATAGTTATGGTAACATTCTGTAGCCTTCTTCCGCAACCATATTCACTAGAGTTCCATCTAGCATTTAAAGTGTCCAGCTAAAGTTTAATATTTCTCTTGAATTAACTTGACTACTTGAGGTAGTGGCTTGGTGAGGGTAAAAATGGGATAAATAGAATATTATGTACAAACTTAATTGTCAGATTAGAAGACCTCTCAAGTAAAGGCTGACAAACAAAGAAGACGTCTGAAGAAAACTTGTGCACTTGTGCCCATTGAGATTGATACTTACCAGCGCTAGGCTGCGGTATATTTGTCCATTCAAGTGGATCCATATCACTTTCTGATGCCCTGATCAACTCAAGGAGAGCTTGATTGACCTGAAGTTTGCAACAAAGAATTATTCTAACACAAAATTTAATATCAATTTGATAATCCAAATCAGGGAACCAAATTTAATCTAATCTGTCTATTAAACAAACAAAACCAAAAATTATTGCAAATTGTAACTCTGGGGAGAATTGAACTTGCCAAGATTCTGAGATATGTAAGAATATTCCAAAATAAAAAGGAATGGGTATCAACAATACAGAATGTCTATTAGGTACTAGCGTTATTAACCTTGTGCCTAGTCTGCTTCTTAACAGTTTCTAAAAAAATTCAAACCTAATGTGGATTTATGTCTTTTCCTTCAGATGGAAAATCTTGCTTTGTTCCATACAAATGATAATGTATCTACAAATTTATGTAACACTATAAATGATGCATACACATACATATTTATAAGTGTTTCCTTAATGATCCCACGGCCTGAGACTTACACAACAACTAGCTTTTTCGAAATAAATACTCAAGAATCTCATTGGTCTACACATCTTGAATTACAACTTCACGAATTTACTAGCTAAATGTATCTTATAATTGTTTACCTCTTCAGTCCTCTCATGACTCACAAGATGCCCACCAGGAAGTTCTACCATTCTGGAAAAAGGGTGTAATCTCTCGGCAAGTTTCCTTGCATGACGTAACTGGGCAATAACATCCTTCCTAAAAGTCATGAAAAGTGTCTTAGTAGTCTGACCAGGTATAATTGGGTGAAGAAACGAAAACTTAATGCCAGTTAAGTTGTACCTTCCATGAATAACTGATACCAAAAATCCAGAAGACCGCATCAACTCAAACTCCGTTTGCGACATTTTGTGTGTCCAGCATGCATGGATCTGTCCATCAAAACCATAATTTGTCTGCATACCAGTTGATGATATGCCTTTGACATATTCCTGTAATAATGACAATCTTGCTTTAAAATAGATATATAAGGGTCATTTATATAACTGCTATTATCTGAAACTTTTAGCCAGTTAGAACTTCATACTTCAAAAGTGTGAAAAGTAATTCCTCTATTACGAGTGCAAGACTTTTAAGATTAGAGGAGATAGTACATTATTCTATGATTCCTCTAGTCAGCCAGTTATTAGTCTGAGATTGACAGAACAGATAATTACTTTCATCTTCAAATGGAAGGAGATTCCATCTGTAACTGTATAGCTTTCTAGTGAGTAGATAATGGTACACTGCTACACATATGTCATTAATTACAGCTACAGAAATCACTCTAACATGTGTATATCCAAATGATATAAAGGCTACAGCAATGAAAATATAATCCCCCCACAGAGCAAGTCAGAGGGAGGAGGAAGAGAGAAAACTTTTTAACAAAACCACCATAAAAAGTTCATATCAATGCCATTATATAAAACAAGCATATTACCCGTGCAATGCACAGGTCTTCTTTAATATTTTCTAATTTTCTTCAATATATAATTTAATACTATTATTGAAAATAATATATTACAATTCCTAATTAAAACAAATATTATATTGTTTGGTCATGCTTTAGGATTAATAATGTAAATATTTAATTTTAATATTTTGTTGATGGGATTCGAATTTTAAACCTTAGACTGTATTTATAGATAAAATATTCTTTACTATTAGATCTAATTGTTCTTGGTATTTGCTTTACAAGATCTAACGGTCATACTGTAAGTGACCAAAATACAAATTGCCAACCAAACTTTAATCATTTTCGCTTTAATAATATAGTATAAATAGATAGACAACTCAAGAAAACCATAATAGCGAACCACCCAAACGTTCCATAACAATGCTACCATGTCCTTTAAGCCATAATGTTTGTACAGTGGTCCTTACTTGATACAAAATTGCTCTTCTAGATTTAGATCCAACAAGTTCCTCGAGATATTCCTGTACAACAGAAAGATTGTATGATATCAGTTGTTAGCACAAGCATTTTCATGCTAGATTATGTGTTTCAAATGAAAAACTGTGTTTCTATAACAAGGCCATATGTGTCAAACTTGATTGTTATTTAACAGAACTAGTTGTAACAACTTATGTCCATTTTAAATACCGCAGCACATACTTTGATGTGCAGATGAAAATATCTTTTGCCTTTGATTTATATATGACGTGAAGAATAGATTTTCGGCGTCTATGCCAAAAATTTTGTGACAGGCTTGCTGCCTTAAAATGGGCAAGTGCGAAGAAATAAAAAAGATTAAGAAAATAATCAACCTTTGTGTAGTGAGTGTCCAAGTCAACAGCTGCTCTTTGTTCAGGAGTTTTAGCTTTTAAGAACCGAATAGCAATGGATAAAGTTTGTCGATCAAGCTGCAAAACAGAGCGCACAACGTTATACCTGAAACTAGCTGCAATGATAGTTCAGATATGATATTTGATATGTTGAATTTTTCAAAAACAAGTCTAATGCAAGTTGCAATCAAACTTTTCCATCTGATTTACAGAATAAATTAAATCAACTGACAACAGAAGAGAGCTGCTGAAAAATTCAATAAAATGAAAAAACTGGAAACATCGGCCTAAGAATTACATCAGAAAGAGTGAATTCCTTTAATGACAAGAAGATGGCTTAAAAGAACTTTTAATAATTTTGCACTACAGAATCATCTTAAGTAAACTGGAAAGCATTGGCCAATTCGTTGGGTCAGAATGTCAGATACTAACATCACACACACGTATATAACAATAAGATTTATAGCACCTATTGTCCATAGAATTTATAGTACCTATTATCCCCAAACGTTGTTATTTACTTGTAACTGCATATTCAGTCTTCTTCTACATCATGTTCGAAATTTATATGTTTCATTGTTAATATTTATAAAATTATTGTGCTATATACTCAACTAGTTTAAAAAAAAAAAATCAATTACATACAGATAACATGAACTATCTACAAATTAGAATAAAAATTAGATAGTGTATACTATATTACACAAAATACAGATAGTAGAGCATTGTTGATCATTCTTGGCACTAGAGAGATATAGTGTGTTTATCTGCTACATCTTGTAAACATGTGCCTGATTCCTAAATTCTCAGACTAAGATATTTCAGAAACTGCAGGTGGTAAATTCAAGGCCGCGAGTCTTGGTTTGAACGAGTTAGTTGCTGACCAAGCAGGTGCATTCAAAAAAAGAAAAGCCAAGACAAAGAAGCTTGATGCATCTCCAGTGGAATGGAATACTTATAGAGTGATACAAATTCTCTGCCCCTAAATTTCACTTTTTAGCTTGCACGCACAATGATGTGAAATAGATATGATGCAAGTTCACGTAAGAAAAATTGCATAGAGAATGTTAAGTTTTTCCTATTTAGTTATTGGCACCCCTCTGTAGGTTTTCCACACAAATATATTATCTGTAAGTAAATCTGTTACTATAATGATTGTGTGTATCTTGCAAAATCTACCTTACATTTTATAACATCCCCTTCAGTCATGCTCTACAAATATAGCTTCATGGTTAGAAAGAAACAATACCTTCGGGAAACATTCAAAACCACCACCAGTGACATTTAGTAAAGCCAAGGACAGAATTCTATCAGGCACCGTTGCTGCCAGTTTGCAACTTATCATAGCCCCTATATAGCATTCAAGATAAGAAACCATAAGTCAGAAACATCTATCAGTACCTACACCACGAAGCTTCCACATTTCCACCAACTACTGGGGGCTGCATTTCTACTGAAATCTATGATAACAAGGTAAATTAATTAACATCTGCACCCCCGTTAGGATCATCAGTACTAAATATTGTTATTAACATCAATATAAAGTCCACGGAAACCAGTTTCTAGAAATTAATAATTTAGTGAAGTAGATCGGAAGCTCTAGAAACACAAGTACACAACTCACCCATGGAGTGGCCAAAAACATGTGCTTTTTCCCAACCCAAGTGGTCCATCACAGCTATAGCATCTTTGGCCATGATTCTTGTTCTACATTCCACAATTAAAAAACTATTACTCAGATAACAAAAATCAAATTTCAATAATTAAACACCAATTTCAATAATTAAACTATTACGTGTACTCCGATTTCTTGGCAGGCACAGAGCTACGACCCATTCCACGATTATCCAAAGCACAAACCTCAACAAGCCTCTCGTGAGCCCCCCCAACTTCATCTGAGCTCCGATCACCGTCCGGCCAATCCTGGTCATTCGGCGTCAAAGTTCCGGCGAGCCCCATAATCTGTGGACCCCACGATTCATGTGTGCCAGCTAATCCTGCTCGACTCAATTATAATAAAAATTAACACCGACCCATTAAAATTAAGCAAAAACCCATCTGAAAAATGTATAAAAAGTAGAGTAATAATCGAAAATTACCAATGATCAATAACACTTTGACGGGGCCGTGACCGTACGTTTCGTAGAAAATCTTGATTCCATTGTTGCCGGCGGCTTCTGCAGTGTTCTGGTATTTTCCCACCTCACAATAAGGCATATTTTATTTACCCCTGCTTGATAAGATTCTTGCTATTAATATTATTCGAGAGAGAGAGAGAGAATGGAAGAGTGAAGAATATACAAGAAGAGTTGAAGAGAATGCAGATATATGTGTTATATATACACGTGTGGACGTGTTTAACTGTTTGTTCACCGGTGGACGGTGATTGTCTCTGGAGTTAATTTCAAGTAAAGTACATTTATACAACGACTACATGTATCATCAAACTCAAATTGTATGTATCGATGTTTTCTAGCGTTCTGTATATTTATCTGAAACTTTGTTTTTTTATAATACTGGCTTATATACGTTAGAGCATCTCCAATAGTCTTTTAGTTAGCTTCTATATATAATATAAAATATTAAGCTCTTAGGAAGTTAATACATTACTAAGAGTTTGAACTCCAATAATACTCTCTATACACACTCCTAACACTATATTTTATTATTATTTAAACTCCACTATGACAAAAGTTTAAAGTCACATGGGTGAGAGTGAATATTAAATTATAAAAAATAAGTTAAGAGCCATGTAGTGGCTTTAAAAGAGAGGAGAGAGAAGGGGCTCCTAGTATTTTTAAGAGGCAATAAGAGCCTATTGGAGCTCCATTTTTTCTTATCCTCCTCATTTTTGATTTTAAGAGCCAATTTAAGAGGTTATTGGAGATGTTCTTATAAATTAGTATAAGTATATGTTTTAATATTTTTCGGGAGTCGAATCCGGTCTCCGGACAACAGAAGATAAACCCGTTTGAGCTTTATAATTAGTAGAATTTGGAATTCCAACTACTGCTGTTTTCAATTCACCCCTGCTTAATTTGGATGAATTAAAAAATAAAATTTTCATCCATATAAATTTTGTATTGATTCCCAATTGTAGGTCACGAATCACAAAATTAGCAATAAATATTTCCATTTCTCATATTTTATTAAAAAAATTAAGATGTGTATTTTATATAAGTTTATAAAATTTAGTATATATTCTTCTGCCTACAAAAAATATTATACTAATGAAAGATATTACAAATTGTGGAGTCTTGTACATCTTGAATATTCTATTTTATCTTTTAATGTCGAATTTCACAGAAAGATAACGAAATGTGCACTTACTTTTTCATTTTGGCATGTTTTTATATAATTCTAAGGCTTATATTAATATGTTTTTGTTTTTTATGGACTGGAATTTAGTTTGAGATGATAATATGAATACGTGGCGGATGTGATAAATAAGTCGTATCCACGGCGATGGGTCGGCTGTGGCAACTTGGTCTGTGGCAGCTTGGTGACGAAATATAATAGTCAACGTGACAGAGTCAATTCGTGTTATTGGAAGCTTCCTAAAATTTGGTATGGCGGAAAGTAGTTGAATAATAGCATCAGGAGATGATATTCAAGTGATTGATTACTTTTTAGGACGGGAGTAATAGATTACGAAACCTTACTTTTTTTAGTAAAGTTGATAAGCCGCGCGTTGCGGCGGCCTATGAAAATTATATTAATGATTCAATATTAATATTTTTAGAATGCAATAATTTTGTGGCTGTTTATAAAAAGTCTATTAATTATTAAAAATTAATATTTGTAGAATAAAATAAATTTTATATTATAAAAATCTTGATGTAATACCAATACTAATATATAAAATTGTAAAATGGACTATAATTCATGTTGAAAAAATAAAAATAAATTTCTGCACGTAATCAACAATTTAAAGTACGACGAATCTTAATTTTATTTGTGTATTTTTTTAAAAGTAATCATGTTCTTACATTGTCACCTTCCTCCATTTTTTTTGGATTGATTGTGCACAAAAACATCTAACTTAAATCCGTGAGATGCGGTCAATAACTACCCTTACTTATAACAACCTTTATTTTTTAATACTACATGAACAGTCTTCACTTAAAAGTTGTTTGAACAGAGCAATTCAGATATTATAAAAGTAAATCATATAAAAATTATATGTCCGATGAACAAAACAAATATTAGAAAAAAATAAACAACAAAAATACATCACTTTATTAATTAATTTATCATCCTTATGTTTCCTTTTGCTTGTTTTGATTTTCAGGATCATGGAAGGAGACTTTATGGGGTTTTTTATTCAGACTTTAAAGTCTTATTATCTAAACGTCTGGAGATACTTACATATCTTTCGGTTAGATGATAAATTTTTTTGGATGAAAAAAATCCTTGTTGCAGCTATTGTATCTATGATACAACTCATCTACGAGTATGTAGATCTTGACCAAAAAAAAAACAAACATACATCACTAATAGTTAATTTATTAATATCATTCATCAATATCAATATCATGTCAAGACTATATTCTTCTCCCGTGTTTGGATTTGTCGACTCCCACAAAGCGGTCTATAACCACCTTTTCTTGCAACAACCTTTATTTTTTTTAATATCGTATAAACAGCCTTCACTTATCGTTGCAGAAAAACGGCACCACCGAGTTAGAAATCGAGCAAGAGAACTATCATCAGAAAGAGATAGGGTTGTGGTATTGAGAGAGAGTAGGTTGTGTTTAGATGATCCAAAACCCTACAACATATAAGGATATTTATAGGTGCAGAGAGACTTTTATGCTACTCTTTCCCATGATTAAATAATCTGAAACAAAATCAGATTAAAAGTTTCAAGCTGCTATATTCCATAAATGATCTGACACAAAATCAGATTCTAAAACTTGCTTCTAATATATCCGAAACTAAAAAAGGTAGTTTTAATTTTTGATATTCTTTATCAAAAAATTCCAGATAATTAACAAATTATAAAAATAGAACGGAACGATGTGAGAGCCGCCACCTACACGCCCCTCGCTCTCCTTTATATAGAAATAAAATCAGATTAAAACTTTCAAGCTACTATAGTCCATAAATAATCTGAAACAAAAATCAGATTGTGAAACTTGTTTCTAATATATCCGAAACTAAAAATGGCAGTTCTAATTTTTGATATTTTTCATCCAAAAATTCCAGAAAATTAGAAAAATCAAGCGGAGCGACGTGAGAGACACCACCTACACGCCTCTCGCTTCTCCTTTATATAAGTATATTGATTTAATACTCAATTAATATTTTTTATAACAAAAAAAATTAATTTTACTCATACAGTCAAAATTCAAAAATATTAATATTTATTATACGGTCAATGTACTTAAATTATGTGTCAAAAAGTCAAACGTCAAATACGTAAAAACAGAAAGAATAATGGATAATGGTACCTCGTTAAGTTTATTGCTTGTTATTATCAAAATCCAAATTTTAACCGTAAGCTATGCTCTGAGGTTGTATAAGATCATAATTTCCGAATTATGCTCCAGCTCTTAATCTCTGGTATTTTTCTTTACGTCGGTTACAAGACAATTAGATACTCGAGCACATCGCAAACTTTCCAACGATGAAAGAAACATTAGTTTCATTTATGATCGTTTGCTTGTATTTGTAACCGAGATTTATCATACTATTGACTCTAAAGTTTTAACTCGCCTTGTTAGTCAGCAAAATGAATAATTGACTAGGGACTAGGGAGTATTACAGAGTTACACTGAACTGCTTCGAGGATTTTATTCGTTCGGGTTATGCAACAACAATAATCAAATTATGCCGGCTGTGCTCTATGCAGTCCTAACAATTTGTTATTCCTGTCTGCTGAACTGAATCAAAAGGTTATGCGGCTACAATATACAAATTCAGTCCAATGAGTTGGGCATTTACGCAATTACGCTTCGAATTGTTAAGCATCCAGAGAGAGAGACTCTTACCGTTAAATTTTTGATTAATTTTCTTTCAGTTCTAAAACATACATATGATTGTCACTAAGGAAGATCGTCACATCAATATGCTCAAATCAGTTTTGTTACCTTGCAGGGTTGGCACTATATTAGCAAGGAAGGTATAGGACTCCTCACCCAATTAGAATTGATCTGCGGTTTGTGGCTGTTACTGGCAGCAAACTAGATATGATTAACCAACTCCGATTCGGAGATGCAAGGCAAAAGTCATTCTAGATTGAACGGTTTATTTCCAACGAATTTTAACATCAAGTGTCCACTGGACCTTTCCTGCTGGCAAAGGAATGATCTTGGGCAAGAGGAGTGGTACCTCGAACTCCCCCAAAGATGACAAAGAAGTTGGTAGATGTAGGTTTCCAGGCTCAATGCGGACACATAGCTGCCTCGCTACCTGAAATAATACAAAATGGTATGTTACATTAAGGCTATTGCACAGATATCATCCTGATACAATGATTAGCTGCAAGTCTGCTTAGATTTGGTAATCTAAAAGCAATTTTCACCATAAAATTATAGGAACAAAATTCTTGCTTGAGATTTTCAACACCTTGCTCATTTAATTTTCTAGACAAAGCCCATATACAAAATCTCAGTTATTTGCAGAACTCGTATAACACAGTCAACCATGATATAAAATTATAAATACATGAACAATACAGAGAAACTGAAACAATACTTTGTATATTTTCTGTTTCTAATTGATATATGTAGGCATTCATGTTAAAGTTTTGTTAATTTGTTTCAGTAGGTACGAAGTATGGAGCCATCATGCTACCAAGAATATCTAACTGGGGAATTGTGCAAATGAAGCAGGGACAGGTATACTATCAGCCACAATCGTCAATGGAAAGTACAGTCTGAAGATTAATGTGCTAATACGTATATGCCTTTACTGGCCTAAGGACTAATTACTGAACTGGTGGATATAACTGTAACCCCAAAAGAACTTCAATATCAATATCATAACTTTTAATTTCTTTACGTAAAAATAAATAAAATTAAGGAATAGATTCTTACACAAAATATTAGACAGCCCACATCCCCACAAAATACAATTACATCACAGAGACATCATCTGAGAATTGAGATATATAAAAACATGGGACTAGCAAACAATAAAATCATGAACTTCACCCACTTGACTTGAAGATAAGGAGTCGAGCGGAGAGTAGAAATATATAATAAATATAACCCACTCTAAGTTCATAAAACAGATAAATAAATCAACGGTACCAAGCACAAACATACCCGAGCAGTAAATTTACTACAGGTAAAAAAAGAAAGAAAACAACAGAAAAAATATAAAAAATACCTCAGCCACAATTTCTTCTTTAGTCACGGGTTCACGCAGTTCATTATCAATTTTGATATACCTCTTCAAGACCTTAACAAAAGTGACAACAGGTGTTATAAATTTAGAAGATGTTAAAAAGATCATATTAAATTGTCTGAAGCAAAGGTAGCACTGTTAGACAGAAATCTAATGTAATTAAGCCAGTCAGATATAACTTCCCTATAATTCCTAAAACATAATTACTTTCAGCTTCTGCCAAGACTAAGAATCATACCTTGCTATTCCTACATTTATAGAATTTGCTGCCAGACAAGTAGCAGTATAGATGGAAAATTCACATATTTTCAGTTCTCACGGTAACTGTCAAAATTATAAACAAATTCCTAACCCTCCCGTAAACACCACGTCAAATGATGAAAATGTTTAATTCAATATAAAAGTAATACTTTTAACTAACTAAAAACCAAATGTTTTACAGAATACATCACTTCAGATCGGTATTTAAAACAACACTGACCAGCTTAGCATCATCCAGACGTTTCGCTGCTGTATGGTATTCTTTGTTTATATCTTCCTCATTCTTCATAACGACTTTAACCTCTTCAATCCCATCAGTTTGGTGAATCTATAAAACAAAATGTATATATATTGTCAATGTTTGTAGAAGGATTGAAAAGCCCATCCCAAGTACGGATACAGGATAAGTTAATTTATTACTATGGTGCCAAAACCATTAGACCCTGCACATACATTTGGAGAAATAAAATGGAAGCACCGAAATTTGGAAAGGAAATAGTACATAATAGATTCCATTAGACACCGACAATCCCATTATACAGAGAAATCGGCAAAGCAGTATTAAAGTATTTTATTGAGTAATGATTAATTGATGTAGGACAAGAGCCCCTGATTTTGAAGAAAAACTTGACATAAAAAGACCGAGGCAAGAGGTGGTAAATAACAAGAAGGCAATTTGCAAGACAGCAGAGCATGGCGAAAATTATGTATGATCATGGATTAGCACTTGGATTGAGGTTATAATGCATGATCATGCTTGCAGCTGCATGCTCACTTCACTTTTATCATTATTTGATTTTAATTAGGAATTGTTATTATTATTTTATTTTGGGATTTTATTATATCCCTATATGAACAATAATATATGTATTCTATGAAGAACTTTTGGTAAATTAAAAAAAATGTTTGAGAGTTTTTTCAACTTTCTGGTGAATTCCGGATCTATCTTGTTTGAATTTGTATCGACAGATTCGGGTGTTATCTTAAGAACTAACGTGTGATGATCCTAACTTCCGTTCTGCGTCATTACGTATGAAAATGCAAGCAACAAGCTTCACACACTGACAAGGTATGTTTCTCACAAAGATAAAATACAAAGTTTAACTGAAACCTGCCAAAATGAAAAATGAGATGCTTTGTGTTTTCTTATACATGCTCAGCAAACGTAAGAGCTCGACGCCTCGACCACTAAGCCTATGCACCAGCACAAAGAGCTATAACACAAACATTTGACAAGATGGACTTTAGTTTACTTTGTCAATTAACATTAATAAACCTTGAACTAGATAGGTATATGGCACTTCAAGGAAGCACACGATATTTGCAATCACCGCTTCAAGGCACAAACTTACACATTCAAATCAATTAATCCACAGACGCATATAACCACGCGAGATGAAATATGCCAATTGAAAGCATCATGTCCGAAAACTGTGAAAAACAAAATTCATAATCTACAAAAAGCTGCTAATGTACACACAAATGTAGGCACCAAGAGAAACCAAACCTTCTGTTGCTCGCTGATGAGATAAGCAAACTTGTCGATATTGGGAACAGCAAGCAATTTAGGCATGAGATGATTTCGAAAATGCCCCGGAGCTACTTTTACAACCTCTCCAGATTTCCCTAGCTTGTCTATACTCTGAAAAGCACATATAAACATACAGATTTAAAATTCTCCACATAATTGCTACATATAAAAGAAGGGTCCTCATCCCTGGCAGTCATATGTCAGAGACCTTTTAACTGGCCTATCAGTTTTTGGCCGTTGGATGAATATCCAGTTGCTAGGATTATAAGGATTATAACATACGTCAACGCTTTTTAAATGTAGGACGGGTCGCGCCGCTGGATATTCATCAACAGCGAAAAAATGATAGGCTAGTTAAGACGTCTACTGCCAGGGACCGGACCCATAAAAGAAAAACATTAACAAATTAAAACCGAGAAGCTCACACTAGTAAGAATAACATCCAATTTTCGATATCGAAGCCCTTGAGCAGCGAACAGAATAGGCTGGTGCATTAACCTATTCGAGATTTTTTCAAGTGCAGTTCTACAGTGCCGCGTATGGGCCATCCTTCTATATTCAACTACCAAATTATATATTATACATAAAAACAATTAATTGTATTATACTGAAATTGTTGAAATGGTTTTTACTGTAATACCTAGTTTCAGTAGAGAGATGATACCAGCAGTAGTTGTGGCGCGGAGGTTAACAAGTCGCCGGCGGCCGCAACGGTGGCGATACGAAGCTACGTGTCGCTGTATACAAGCTCGGGGACCAGAGAGCAGAGACTCTGGATGGCAATTTATACCCCGATGGATACCCATTGGATTTTACGGAACCCGAATATTTCGGGTTTGGGTTTGATTTTTAAACACCAATTATTTTCGGGTCAGTTTCGGGTTTTTTTAAATCCCAATTATTTTCGGGTCAGTTTCGGGTTTTATGACGTTTTGAACCAGATCCCAAAATTTGGCACCTAATTTATTTCGATCCAAATCCGAACTAAGCCGAAACCCTTTTAGGGGTCGTTTGGTTCGCGGAGTGATATGAGTTTGGAATGAGGAATCGAGTTAAGGTGGTATGGGTTTAAATTATTATATCTGATATCATGTGTTTGGTTGATTGCTGCAATTGATATATTTAACTTTTTAAAATTAATTATATTAATTCTTTATATTAATTAAAACATTAATAAAATTATTATTGTTGTATATTTTGCATTATTGATTATTTTTATATTAAATATTAATATTTAATTGCTTAAATAGAGACAAAAAAATAAGATATAAAACTAATACCCATATCCCATTTCATACTCACCTTATTCTTTGGGTATCAAAAACCATATCTCGTGAGTTTGAGGAATGGATTCGAAAATTTATTTACTGCCAACCAAACACCAAGTATGGGTCTTGATACCAAGTATGGGTTTGGAATATCCAGATACCACTCAACCAAACGACTCCTTAATATATAAATAATATTTTTATATATACACATTGTCTTGTAATTTTCTCTACAAATTTTCTCCGGAAAAGTAAGACATTATTATCTCATCCATTCATTTAATCGGGAACTTTTATTAAAATAATGAGACGTTAGAAACTTGAAACATTTTTCTTTACACAATTATCATAAGTAAAAAAATTCATCCTGCGAGAAAGCACTCACATGTTCATAATTCTACAATCTTAAATCATATTCATCAGGAATTTTATAAATTATTAATAATTTCTCAGAAACAAAAATTTCTACTCGGTAATGCACTTTTCTTTTAAATCTGAAATCTATGTTCTACTCTATCCAAATAAACACTGGCTAACACTTCCAAATTCACGGTAATACTGACATGTTAAACCAATACATCCAGCATAAAACTGCTTGATCTTTGTTTGCCCACAAAGATCTCATAGGTACATTAAAAATTTGTATGTGTGCACCAAACAAAAAAGAAAAGAAGGAAAATTGTATGTGTGTCTGTGTTTGTATTATCCTACTTTGACTGCTACAAGATATAAGAAGCCCTCCATACAGATTAACATGAGTCGAAACCACCCACATCTTCCAAACTATAGATAACTACATTCAAGAATCAACTTCAAGGACCATCTTCTTGGGCTGCATTTTGATCACATTGCAAAAAGGAAATTAGCGACAAAGCATTAGAAATTAAAAATTAGTAGTAATAAAAGATGCTTACTGCTCAAGATGAATCCCTGCAGCAAGGTCTGGGCTCTCTCGGCTTGTTCTGGGGTCCCTGATATTCGAATGACATTGACTGTAGCTTCAGATCCATTTTCAATCGATTTGACAGTTGCTCCTGATAACTGTTTAAATTATGACACGAGTTAAACAACAAATATGTCCCATCCAATTCACATTATAATTCAATTCTTAATTCTCATCCAGAAGAACTCAGCAACTTATAGTTGTGATAGGAAGACAGTCATTACCTCGCTGATTTGAGAAACCATGTCTTTAGATTTTCTTACGAGTTTGGCAACTGCATGTTGTGGTATGACAACCTCCAGGGTACTTGTAGTAACTAGTGGTCCACAAGATCTAGCAGGGAGAATCTTTGTAAGATTTCTAAACTGTAAAAAAAAATATGGCATAATAACTCTACATCCCAAATTAAATTTACTTATGATACCTTTTTAATGAGCTTGGAAAATTTTCAAGTACTGCAGATTCCACAGAGTCCTGCAGAAGTATAAAAGTATTTTTCAATTCAAAATTACTTGAGCTGAGTATACACCAGACTACCAGAGGACATAGAGATCTCTCTCAAACATCACAAGTCACTGATCCTTTATTACATCTTTTGTACTAACATCCCTTACATCTCGTAGATGGTATAATAAATATTAATCCTTGAAAGTGAACAGCACTGGTGAAAGAATCACAGTATAAACTCTCACTGTTTGGCTTTCTAGATGTACAACTAAAGAAATTGTATTGTCATAGATTCCGAAAATGCATAGCTACAAATAACCGGCGGATATTGCCGGCATTTTAATTTGATAAGCAGGACTATATATTCAAGAAAACAGCCTATTCTATTTTACTTACCTTTCTGTGCTTTATGGTTGCAGCATTCTGCACACTTTGAGAAAGTGCATTGGCAGGATTGTTTCCCGCATAAGCTCCCTGAAACGGAGTTGCTTTATAACTAGAAGCTGCCTTCAACATAAATTCACATGGTACAGGACTGGTTGCATATGTTGGAGTATGCATCTTCTTTCGAAAGTACTCTTGATACAGGTGATTCCGATGATTCGATGTCACTTGTACAAGAGCTTCTCTTGCTCCTATGATCTCTCCTTCAATCTGTAGACAAAAAAGGCTCCTTTCAGAATCCATGATTAATGCTGCTGGCACTTGCAACAGCAATTAATGAATTTCAAATCTGTACTGAATTTATTTAGTAACTTTATTTTAATTTTATTGTATGTCATTATATAAATGACTAAGCAACATAGTAGAAGAAGACCAAAGTCCAAAGACATCTAGGCAGATCCAGGGTTCAAGCCCTGGTGAAGACCAAAATGCGTGCGATCGTGTGTGTGAGTTGAAAAAGAACATAGAAGAAGAGATGCACATGAGACCTACGGGAAAAAATTAAATATAAAAAGGATACCCTACAGCAATAGAATACAATAAAAAAGGAGATATATTTAAAAAGGGAATACCCTACAGCAAGACATTTCAATTCAGTAACTAAAATCTAGACATTTCTCTATTGGTCATGATTGATCAGCAATTGAAAAGCAGGCATAAACATGTGTATCTAAGATATACATGCATGTTTCAAGAGATATGTGCATCATAAATACATTGCGCAAAATGTTCAAGACATCAATAAATGTGACCCCTTTTAGCATTTTTAAGCATACAGCATAAACAAACCTGTAAAAGCACATCATTTCCTGATGCACATACTGGAAGTTGTTCATTAGGCAAAATCTGAACATTTGTGCCAGTTGACTTCTTTATCTTAGATAACAGCCCATTTTTCCCCTCCAAGTATATAATTTTACCAGATGGGATAAGTAACCGCGTAGTAACTATATTTTCCACATCAGGAAAGAGATCAACGATGCGAGTTTGAATGTGCAACAACGCTTCCTGAGCAGGAAAAAGCTCGTCATCCGGATCCTAAAATTGGTTAAACACCACAAAAGTCTCAGAATCTTATACAAGAATAGAGCTTACTGACATCTACATCTTGAAGGTGTAGACTACTTACGAAAGTAATGATTTTGATATATTTTAAAGACATAAATTGCACAAGTAGAATTGCAAGAAACTCAAGCACGTGTTTTATCATAGATAGCAGGTACCTCCTCTGAAGAAATGATGATTATTTGTTCATCTGCGCCAACCACAGGATCAATAACCTTAATAGCAACTCCAACTTCAGTTTGCAGTAAATTCAAAATACCATCCGGCTCCCCAACAACACGATTAATCTTGTCAACCGGGCAGAGTATTCCAAATACAAGATTCTTGCCAGAAAATGTTTGTGTATTACCAATCATAGGAACAGCTGACGATTCCAGCGTCTCGGCTGATTGAAGGGATGGATAACTATTTTCTCGGGCTCCCAGCAAGTTTGCAGATAACCTAGATTCTGGTGATGGTAACTGACCTTGGAAATTGATGTGAACACGATGCTGACTTTCCCTTAACCGCGAGGAGATGATTGTTACAGCATGCTTAACAGCCATTGTATTACCGACTATCTGTAAGAGATTTCAGGTCATTTACTCTGATGATGAAGAATGTATATAATATAATCATCTCAAGAAGTGCTAAAAATTTTATATGTAAGTGTGCAACAAACCATTTGTTTGGAAAAAAGTATGTAAGGTTTAGTAAAGATTAAAATTTGATCATCACACAGAAGGAGGGGGAAGACTGAGCTCAAACTGTGACGCAAAAAACAAGAGTAACCTGGTCCAGGCCTATATTCATCATTATACTTTAATATGGAAAATAGCATTCTTACACACAAATATATTTATATGGTTTGCAACCTAAACTATAGTTTGTCCACTTCAAAATCAAATAGGGTATCATGTCACGTAAACTTCTCATTGAAACTAGCGTGTAGTACAACAAACTCATTCAGCAAGCTCACGCAGAGGACATTTAGTAAAGATTAAGGTGGAGTAAATTCTCTTGCTATATATAAGTCAAACAGAATAAAATCTAGAATTAGATGAAATCATCATCCTCACAATGAACTTGAGGTCATATAATTTCGTCTTGGTACTTTCCCAAGCACACATTTTATGGGCTATAGCTATCAAGCTTTATAAAGATACATAACACACAATCTGCATATAACACACATTGAACTTGTTTGTTGATAAAATGTAACAGTTATCTAATTACTAATAATGTCCGGATCGTTTTCATTGGTTAGTGTTAGGTTTTCCTCGTTATGTCCACTAGTACGTAGCTACATGTATGATCACCAATTACATTCTCGACTGCTAAAACTTAAACCACAGCAGCACAATTAAGGTAATAACTTGGTATCAGGTCATTCGGTAACAACTAATAACCTGCACAATCTCCTCCGACATGGATACACACTTAGGAGTACTACGATCCATAGGCAGAATCTTAATCTGAGTCCTAGTCTCCGCCTTCATCTGCTCAATAATTCCCCCTCCTTTCCCTAACAAACTCCCGATATGCGTTTTCTCCACAACGAGCCTCGTAACAACCCGCATTCCGCCTCCTCTCACTCCAATCCCCCACTCCTCCCCTCCAAAGCCCAAATTGCACCCACTAGGTCCCTCAAGATCACTCTTGAGCAACCTGTCATGAATCATAAACAAGGCCTCCTGCGCAGGCGAGAATGAACTCCCTCCCTCCATCTCTCTCCTCCGCGCATCATAAATCTCGATAACCCTCTCCTCATCACCGATCATTAAATCATGCACGTTGATCCAAGCACCGGTGGTTTGCCTGATCGATTTAATTATGCTACCGGCCTGTCCGATCACACAGCCAGCTTGAGTATCATGACACAGAATTCGATAACTAATAACCACGGGATTAGAGTCACGGCGGTGATTGGCGGCGGCGGCGTCGAATCGTTGTTGGGGTCTAGTATAGGGTTCGGGATTGTGATATCGGTAAGATCTGAATCGGTCCATTAAGTAGAATCTCGAGACTGTAAATAATCGAATAATAGTAGCGAAAATTACGCGAATTAGGGTTTAATTTGGGGGAATTGAGTACGGGGGCTTTTGAAACTTAAGTTGATTATGAAGTCGAGTAGAAGTGTCGTTGAGTTGGCTTAGATAGTTGCATGTAATATATGGGTGTCAGCTGTCAAAGCCTGCAATAGACACGTAGGCTAGTTATATATACCGGTTTCGCTTTTAAAACCGTCAGAATCTAGGAGTCGGTTTCTGTCCAAAAAATAAAAAGTTTTATCAAAAATTAGATTTATAATTAGAATTCTGAAGAAAGATAACAGTAATAAATATATTTTTCATTAAAAATAGTAAAAATATTATTCATTAAATATTGGTGTTGAAGTGAAAATAGTAAAATTGTTTGCCATTTAAAGAAAGTATGGCATCCGTGTATAGAATTTATTTATAATAATATTATCAAATAGTTTTTATACAAGATCCACTAGTCAAGATATTGGTTTTCATGGACAAGGTATTCAGTACTGCACCTTAGATGACGAGTCCAGTAGCCGAAAATATCGATATTGGTTTTCATGGACAAGGTATTCAGTACTGCACCTTAGATGACGAGTCCAGTAGCCGAAAATATCATTAACTTACACCCCGAATACAGTAGCTTAGATGACAAGTCCGGTAGCCGAAAGTATCATTAACTTACACTTGAATACAATAGCTTGAGACACGTGGAATCCGTGTGAATCAATAAGCTCCATAGATATTTTTAATTTTCATAGATTTAAATCAACAACTTCAAAAATTAAAATTACAAGTCATCCATTATTAAACAATTACTAATTTATTAACAACCACCGTTTCATAATATAGGTCACTTTTTTATTACAGTTACGTATAATAAAAGATTTCAATAACTAGTGAATAATTAATTTCAGATAAAAAAGTGATTAATAAATACCTATTATATGGAAAAAGGTTCAGGTTTACTTTTGAGAATAAGCAAAATATCGGAAATTATTCATTTAAAATTAAATTAAAATAGATATTGTTAATTTTCAGAGCGACTTGTATGTTCATGATACAGACTCATATTTATAGATGTCTGTTATTTCATTACACACTTTGATATTTCAACTTCATATCATCGCCTCAATACCATGATCAATACATACCAAGTTATTATGCCCCTCAAAAAGGCATTTAGAAATAAGCAGTACCTATATTAGAGAATCTAGTATCAACTCTCAATTATATCCTGATTCACCATTAAAAGCTCTCCTGAATAGGTCTTGATTTCACACGGGACTCAAATCAAGACAACTGAATAGCATCAACCATTCTTGCCACCACTTCCTCTCTTAGCCCTTGGATCAATATGTTTCGTGTTTGCTCCAGCATCATCATAGTCTAACACATCATGACTTAGCAACCTCCTTGAGTTCACTCTTATGGTGCCATCCTTTACAAAGAAACATAGCACTTAGCAAACACAGTTTCTTCAAACTTTTAAACCTAATGTAAACTGTCATGACAAACATGTACGCAGAAGATCTGTACATGGTTTTATCTTCAGTCTGCATTCTAATAAAGACTTCCATAATGATACAAATTAAGCATACAGTACTGCATGTATAATAACCTCATGGAGTGAGCACGTGGATCTTGCACCATTATTGAAGCTTTCAGCAGTGCCTAAGCACACAAAAAAAACCACGAAAAATAACATGAATTAAAAATTAATTTCCTCACTGTACTTAGAAAAGACAAAACAGTGAGGAGATTAAGAAAACTTGCTCTGATTTACCTGGAGACAAGTTAATAAATAGCACAAGGAACACAATAATAGTACTCTTGATTCTAGGAACCATGACTGG
Organism: Daucus carota subsp. sativus; assembly: GCF_001625215.2. Lineage (NCBI taxonomy): Eukaryota > Viridiplantae > Streptophyta > Magnoliopsida > Apiales > Apiaceae > Daucus > Daucus carota. The sequence goes on along the minus strand of NC_030386.2, from coordinate 36,442,184 downwards.
TTTCTTTTAGCAATATACACGGATTGAACTTATGTTGTGGCGATGGCAAGAAAATCAAGAGGATGAACCTGCTTTTATATTAGGCAGGATGCAGAAAGAAAGTGGCTAAATATAATAAGGTGCAGCCTGCATGTAGTGATGGCCTGATGGTGCATTCCACCTAATTACAACAATGATGATTAGATGCATTACCTTTAAGCCACAAGCTACAAGTCAACTGCACCAATATCTTATGTTCCATCAAAAACAGGATACATAGTTTAGATTGCTTGCCTCATCAAAAACCTTTCATGGTTTAGACAAATCCCCATTCAATTCCAATTGCCTATGTAATAACTTAACATAGATATATTTGTAGTTTGGTTCTCCCTAATAATAGCCTCGTGATCTAAAAAATGTGGGACGACAAGAGATAATCCCATACCACTTGAGTTATCTCATCACGCTCATAACAGATTAGAGTCTTTAGATCTTCTTATACTAATGAAAATTCCATATTTTATAACTAAGATACTATAAATGGTCTCAAGTAATTGAATCCCGTGAAAGACATATTAAAATCAAATATTTGCAAAGATATTATCAATTATATAGGGTTCAATTATCATCAATCACAAATTACTGTATTTAATTTAATTTTAATTTTAATTATAAATTAAACATACTCAAGATATAACTAATTTTTAATATTATGTTATTCTATTATCTAGATTAAAATTTGGCTTAATTTATAATTTATTATTCGAATTAGAGTTTCAAAAAAATTATATATGATTATAATATAGTAAATAACTATAAAATATTAATGATAGCCGATGGCCGACGCACGGGTTTTAAGCTAGTATTATAATACTAAAAAACTATAAAATATTAATGATAGCTGATGGCCGATGCACGGGTTTTAAGCTAGTATTATAATACCAAGTAGATACCTGAAAACACCAAAGTTAAACATTATTCAGCATGTTAAATCTTTAAATTCCTCTCTGTCATAGTTCTTTTTCCGAACTTATCCCAAAGTATAGATCATCTAGTTTATACTTTATACATTGATTCAACAGACTAATTGTGTTGAATCCAATGCTAAACTCTGTTCACTCTGCATATTTCTGGTTAAGGCTTTTATTTAAATTTTTAACTGAACCTAAGTGCCTAGAGCAGGTCCAACAGCTGCCCTATTCAATGTCCTAAGTCATAATTTAAGGCACTTGATTGAAAATATTGATCCAACAATGTCCTAGTGATGCCTTAAAACACTAGGACATCTAACAAGTGCCTTATTAATGAGGCACCACTATGCATGTCCTAAACCATATCAATCAATAAAAAATTAGTTTTCTTTCCTCTCTCTCCTCCCTCCTTTTCATTTCCCTCCAATAATGATTTAAATATATTACTACTTTAATAATAGGGCTTGTGGATAAGGCTTCTTGTTGGAGTGAATATATAAAAGTAATGTCCTAAACCACTAGGACATCATATTTTATTATTTTTATAAGGCGCCCACTAAGACACTCTTGGACTAACTCAGTGTATATATTACATTACTATTTTTATCTCCACAGTGTTAAACAATATTGCGGAGCACTATGTAATATAGATCATGGTAAGTATCAATCTATGCCCATCTTCTGGTATTAATTACTGTTCTGCTTTTGCTTCAACAGTTGTATATATGACTGCTTTTTGGATCTGCTATAGTGGCAACTGATGGAGGTAATCAATTAAATGCCTTTTTCCCATTTCTACAAAAGAATGAAATGGTGGCTATCAAGATATGCAATGGCATAACCAAAGTGATAGGAGACAAAAATGGACAGTGACCTACAACTAAAATTAGTGTTAAGGAATTTAGAGTTTATAGAGTTGAATTTAGGAGCACTACCAAAAAGGTCGACAATACAGTGCACACTATTATACGCATGACCCCTTGCAGCAATCTGTTCTAAACATTTATTAACACAAAAGATTAACATAATCAACTGCTGTCGGTAGACAACAGCTTACCTGATAGGCTAATAATGATGCAATTACGCCGGGTTCAACTAACATACATAATTCATTAACCAACTAAACCTCTTTCAAATCCTCAGAACAGCTCAATGCACTCCAGGGGGGGCCAACAGATAAACTTAAAACAGCTGGCTACTATTACTAAAGGTGATGGTGATTTAGGTTTATAAGAGGATCAATAATTTGTTACACCAAAATTGCTGGTGATATTGTGTGGACAGTGCCTAGTGCACAGTGGCATCACGTTCATCTCCCTTTGGGAAGATCGAGGGTTTGAATCCTTTACTGTCTAACTATGCACTTATGAAATTTACAGCCTTATGTAAAGTGACTATAAGTGATACTTTATTAAATTAAATTGATTTTGTTTTATCAGTGTAATGTTTGCTTTGATATTGATGAAAATATATATATATATATATATATATATATATATATATATATTCTATCAAACAAAATAGTAAACTAAATAAACTAGATAGAAAAATCGTAATTAAAGAACACAAGGAAACTATGGCAGACTGACACAAGCCTCCAATCACATTTCAACAAGAAGCAAAATAATTTACCTTATGCAGACATGTGCATTTTCCTGTAACCCTCGTCCTTCAAAATACAACTAAAATTAATGGGAAAAAGTTTAGATGACAAGATTCCTAAATAAAAGATAACTAAGTGCTGTATATCGCAGTTGATGTTACTAGGCAACTGCTAAATATGACACATGCTATGCAACCCAGATACCTAATTATTATATTTTGATATCTTTTAATGCACAATGAAAAGTATATTATATATATGAATTGTGTGCATGTGTTTGTGTGTACGCGCATAAGTGCGGCAATTTTGAGGTTTCTGGTCGTTAAACGTGCCAATCATGTGTTGTAGCGAAGTTTGCTCTAGTTCAATTTTTAAAATAAATATACAAGTTTAAATGAACCAACTCTTTATAAAGATAATATCAAATCATATTCGACTCAATTGAGTCGAATCATTTCAGGTTCTATCTCCGTAATCATGATGATAATAGAACGGAATTCGAGTTGTGTTTGTGGTCTCTGTGTGTGTTTTGTTTGGTGAAGGAGCAGTACATGTGCATGTCATGTGCAGGGCTATAGAAACTAGAAAGTGCTAATAGAAAAAGAGGGTGAAGAAAAGGAAAGGCAGACAAGGGCTAAATGAGATGAAAGAGAGACATCTACAACAGTAAATGCAACTCCACTACATCATCTGGTGAATTGGAAGTCAATTCAAAGATATTTAAAGCCCCGTCATGAGTGTTTATAGTCCATATATCTGTGTTTTTCCAGTAACTTTTCGTCTTGATGGACTTGATTTACTTCTTGCATATTTTACAATGCTTGTTTCATGATTTCATTTTTCTGTATCTGGAAAAGGTTCCTAATATAATAATATAGCAGTAAATTTACAAACATATATAAAGTCTTCATCCTTTTCTTTTTCCAAAGTATAGTTTTTTAACTTTTAGCAATCTACTGCGGCCACACCAGATCTAACTATCAATTTTAACTAAGAAAATTAACAATATTGTAAGCAGGAGCATCTTTCATATACTTTTTAGGCTACAGAGTGTTTTAAATCCATCCATTTGGATGCAGCAGCTCCAATGCCAATAGTTCAAACTTCCAATCAAAAGGAAGGTCAGTTGAGGTATATATCCCTCTATCACGTAAAAAGAATATGCATTGAATTTCAAAGGCAGATCTACAAAACATAACTATAGCTAAGAGTGAACTGGCAATCCAATTCCAAAAGAACCTTAAATACTCTTACTTAGTAAACAAATTAAAACGATCATGTCGTATGTGTCCCTATTCCATGTATTTACCAATTTAATTAATATGAGAATACTTACACCAGAGGCCCGATAGTCAAGCAGCACATGTAATAGCCAACAGGGTGCACTCAGCAGATTTTTTGACTTAATAGCCATCAGCGGACTGCCATACACTTCAAATGTCTTTTATGAACATCATTGATGAATTAAAGCACCTGCATAACTTCCCAGGGTATCATCAAGATCTCCTATACCACAATGGTACTTTTAACCACTACTTTATTTCTAAAAATCAACAAAGAGAAAATTTAGAGTTTCATTTGACCATATCTTCTATAGATTGCATTCTAATTTTCCAACATTAAGCAACATCACTGATAAGGGAAAAGCAATAATATTTCCCTTCTCTTCCAGAACTCAATCTATGGCTATCCCTGTCTTAATTTTTAAATTATCTACTTCAGCCTAGTTGCCAGATCTTATGGTCAGTCATTGCTACCAAAACCTCTATGTCCGCCATGTATTCATTTTTCCACTTTCAAACATTCCTGTTAGTTTCTCCTGATACATTAACTAATATGTGTAGCTATGTTTGATGATAAGTAAAATAAATTCATTCTGTTTCTAATCAGTGTTTCGATTCGTGATCACATTTGAAATAAAAAAAATACCAAACAAACCATAGAATTAATACAACCTAAGAACTAAGATCGATGAAAATCACATGTCTTCCCATGCATATATGCTTTCTAAAAATTGAAGAATAAGAAGCAAGTTGAACCAATACTTGCCTTTAGGAGAGTTATTAAAACCCCGGAGGTCTCAGAATACACCTCAGAGATGCCATTGCTCAAAAAATTTATGTGCTCTATCATTTATTCTTCAGTACTTGATGGATGGCAAGACAATTCACCTGCACTCTGGAGCATTGACTTTCTTCTGCCTGCTTGCTCACTGTGCCATCAGCTGATTATGCATTCAAGAGAATCTGTGTTATTTCCGCATCCATACTCGATTTGCCAAACATTTATATAATTTATCTCATATTGTAAGAACTATAAAGAAAGTTAAGTTACCCCTAAATTCATATCCTTGCAAGCGCTTGGATAAAAAAGTGGAAACACATCAATACAATTAATTCTACATCAGAGAATAAGAAATGCACTCCAGGTACTTATTTTTGAATCGTTAAAAAAAATATATATATGTATCCAGCATATTATGGATCTTTTAAGGAACATAAAGTAATTGTTTAACATATACTTTCTTTTTTCTAATTTTAACTAACAAACTTCATGATAAGGTCTTATCCTCTGTCGTCTCAGGATTTGGGTTCGATTCTCTCTTATCCTGAGATTTATCCGGAAAAAGGATACTACTTATAAGCATATAAGCTACATTTCAAAAAATAAGCATATACTTCATTTTTTCTATTTTCAACAATTTAACTTCATGGGTAAGGTCTTATCCTCAGTTATCTCAGAATCTGGATTCAAGTCTCGCTCACCCCAAAATTTATTTAAGAACAAATAGTGGGATACTGCTTATTAACACATAAGCTTATACTTCCTTTCTCCTAATTTTAACTATCAAACTTCATGGGTGTTCAATTGAGAGGTGAAACAGTACATGCGTGCTTCTTTTGGTTTTCTTGGCTAAATGATAGTACAAATTAATCTCAATACCATTTTACTTATAACATTATACAAGCTCTAATCATCAAGGACGATATATAAAGTAAACAAAATGCACCCAATATCTTCCATCGCAGAACATGATCCATCAACTAAGAGGCACACGAACTCACCCTCCGTGGCAGAACAAGAACTCCAAAACACATAAGGGCTAGGGCTGATATATATTCTGTAAATATTTCCACACTGATTTCCAAAATCAATCATAGCACAAAATGAAATATCTACTGAATTTTTCCAAACTTGTGGGCCCAAAAGGCTTTTTTAGTAATCTTATAAGATCATTCGGAATTTCAGTCTAGGGTAGCCCCTCTCTTCTTCCACTCGGATCCCTATTACTACCCGAAGAATTTAACCGATTAAATTACAGCCTGAGATCGTCTATACGATTATACGCACAAATGCACAATACGAAATCAAATTAACAGGAGTAGTAATCATCATTAACGGCGGAAGCATGTTAATGCAGATTTGAACAGAACTAAAAAAAATACACATGCAGAATTTATACAATAGACAGGCTGACAAGAACTGTATACCCGCGAAGAATGGGCTTAAACCCTATTGGCTTCTGTTGTTCTTGTACTGCACAACTGTTATGTCCGGTCGTGGTCTAATTAAACACTCCGCTTTCATATTGTTGAATCAATCATTCGGTGGTCAATTTTATTTTATTTTTATAAGATTCCGGGGTCAAAATAAGATTAAAAGAGACTTCTGGTTAAAAGTAAAGAAAATTGATTAGAAGTGAGAAAAAAATAAATTAAAAAAATGTTTGAAAAAAAAGGTAGAATTTTGGAAAGAAAAATTAGTATTCCCCCCTTCTTAAAAAATACTTTTACTTAGGGTTAGATATTAGGGCTTTTTTTATTAATAATCACGTTTTCAATCTTATTTCCAAAAATACTACCTTATCCAATCTTATTTTCAAAAATACTACATTCTCTAAAATATTTTCAAAAATACCGTGGTTGCATATGCAACCATATATGCAACTGAATTCCTGATTTCAAGTTCCAGTTTTCAAATGTCATTTTCGACCTCATCGTACATTTGAAACCTGAAACTTGAAATCAGGATTTGTAGTTGCATATATGGTTGCATATGGGTTGTATTCAGTTGATTCTATTGTAATCTAATGGCCCCGCCAGGGGCACCCATACATCAGTTGCAACTTACAGTTTTCCGTTGCATATGAGGTTGCACGCAACCTCATATGCAACTAAATGCAACTGAAAACTGTAAGTTCCAACTGAAGTATGGGCGCCCCTGGCGGGGCCATTAGATTGCAATAGAATCAACTGAATGCAACCTCATATGCAACTAAATGCAACTAAATGCAACTGAAAACTGTAAGTTCCAACTGAGGTATGGGTGCCCCTGGCGGGGCCATTAGATTGCAATAGAATCAACTGAATGCAACCTCATATGCAACTAAATGCAACCTCATATGCAACTAAATGCAACTGAAAACTGTAAGTTGCAACGGATGTATGGTGTGCCCCTGGCGGGGCCATTAGATTGCAATAGAATCAACTGAATGCAACCATATGCAACTGAATACAACCATATGCAACTATATATGCAACTGAATTCCTGATTTCGAGTTCCAATTTTCAAATGTCATTTTCGACCTCATCTTTGGACTCTTTATATATATATATATATATATATATATATATATATATATGGATTCCAAATATGAGGTCGAAAATGACATTTGAAAACTGAACTTGAAATCAGGATTTGTAGTTGCATATATGGTTGCATATGCAACCACCGTATTTTTGGAAAATATTTTCAAAAAGGTAGTATTTTTGAAAATATTTTAGAGATTTGAAAATAAGATTGGATAAGGTAGTATTTTTGAAAATAAGATTGAAAAAACAATATACAAGATAATTCCCCTAGATATTAATCAGGTGACTCATTGCAGCCCAATGACTCAAGTGGTCAAAAAAGTGGCTCAAATAAGTTACTTGTTTTAAAATTTGTATCACAACTGATTTCAAAAAAAAAAATTTGTATCACAACTATCACTTTATCGTAAATCGAAATTCTGAAAGTATTATATATTGAGTTTCACACATTTTTACGAATGATATTATATCCAAATGAAAAGTTCCGAAATCTACTATTTTAACTAATATTGTTAGATTTTTAAATTTTTGTCAATTATTTATTTTTATTTAAATCAAATAAAACAATCAAAAATTAAAGTAAATAGTTGATAATATTTTTAAAATCCAAGAAAATTAGCTAAAATTGTGGAACTCGAAACCTTTTATTTGGATGCAATACCATTCATAAAAAATGGGCAAAACTCAATATATAATACTTTTAGAATTTCGACTAAGGATATAGTGATATTTCAGATACAAATTTTCAAAAATGAGTAACTCATTTGAGTCACTTTTTTCAATCAGTGATCAACTTGAGTCATTGGACTACAACGAGTCACCTCATTGATATTTATTCCTTTTTACTTATATACACAAACAGATCAAGAAAAGTAGAATCTAGAAGCAGCCACCGCTTCTCATAAACAAATCGGGATTGACTGTCAACAGCTTCGGCGTGATTTTATTGTTTTCACCGATGGAAGTACCTTCTGAAAAAGTTCTAGCCGACCCAACTCAAAACCGAGCCCAATTCTAACCGACCCAAACTGATAAAATTTAAACCGAAATTGAATCGAATTAAAAATTATTAAAACCGAATAACATGCGCTGGGTTAGGAATTTTGGGGAAAATCGACCCAACTCGATCCATGCGTGTTATAAAAAAAATCTTGTATTAACTAGTTTCAAATTTAAAACTAAATTACAACTTTATACAAATTTGAAAGATTTAAATCGCTGCCGAGTTCTCAACCGAACATGACTGTAAAAATTGAAAATCAGAACTAATTTATATAGCTATCAATTTAAGATTGATTAGAAATCAGAAATTTTTAGTTAAATTGTAATGTAACTGATAAATCATCAAAGTATTTTTTAAAAGTTAATAAAAAATTATTCAAAAACTTTTTAATAAATCAGAAAATTTGACAATCCTGTCTAATTCTAATTAAACCACAAAATACTAATAGTAAATATTTAAGCAACGGGAAAATCAGAAGGGACCATCGTGATTGTGAAATAGCGAGGGAAAGACATGTGTCGCTCCACAGAGGCATTTTGAGGACCTCCTTGTGTTGTGAGCCTATGATTGGCTGAAACAACTCATCTTTACTAAAAACACCCAACGGCTGAGATGCATCCACCTGGGCAGCATTCTCATTGGCTGATAAAAAACATGAGCGCCTCTGATTGGTCCAGCTCAGCAACAATGACACGTCCTTTTACTCGAAGCTTCTTTCTTTCGCCTATTAAAACTCGTATCATCTCTCATCTTCTTCAATAACTCATTTCACTCAGAGAACAACCGCAACAAATATAAATTGAAAAACTATACATACATCTATAGATACAGCTATTTGGACGGGAAGAGAGGAGATTAACAATGTACCGGAGGAGCGGCGCTTCTTTGATCGTCTTTGCTTCCGTTTTTCTCGGTATGTGTTGTTTTCACCTTGTGTGTGTGTGATCTGTGTGTGTTTTGTGTGCGTGTGTTTAATTAAACTGTGAAATCGTGCGTGTGATTTGATCTGCTTCTTTCTTGCTGTTGGATGATGATGATGAAGGTGATAGTGATCAGAGAGTGACGTGAGATCATAAGTGTACTAGGTCATTTCGTGCATGTTTATATGTCATTACAAAATTTATGCATTGCTGACTGAGGTTATCAATTGGATTGGTGTACAGTAATGATTGATTCTGAAACGTGAAATCGATTTTTTTTTAATTTGAATTATGTGTTAATTGTTTGCGTGCGTGCGTGTGTTTGTTTGTGGTTTAGTGTTAATTGTGGTTTGTGAAGGTGAAAGTACAATTAGATCTGCGTATTTAAGAAACACTTGAGTTTGTTGTAGTACGGTACAAGTTTTCGGTAGAATTGAGCTGTTTGTTTGATAGGAGTGAATTATATTATGTGTTCTGTATTTGTTGGATGATATCATATAGCTTATACGAAAGGCACATATCGAAAGAGTATTGTTTAAAATAAATTGAATTTGATGTGCAATTAGGGCATACTGCATTATATGTTTGAGCTGCAATGGAGTTTAAGGAACTTACTAATGCTCATCATTTTTTGTTTGACAGGGGCCTTATTCGCGTTATCTGTTGCGAAAGAGGAAGCAGCTAAATTGGGAACAGTGATTGGAATTGATCTTGGAACAACTTACTCCTGTGTTGGTGTCTACAAGAATGGGAAAGTTGAGATTATAGCCAATGACCAGGGTAACCGTATCACCCCGTCATGGGTTGCCTTTACTGAAGGCGAGAGATTAATCGGTGAGGCTGCAAAGAATCAAGCAGCTATTAACGCGGAGAGAACAATCTTTGATGTCAAAAGACTTATTGGGAGAAAGTAAGATAAAGCTTGATGCATGCATACATTAAAAAATTGTTAATAACATACATACAGAAGAGTTAACTAATATGTGTTTACTTAATAGGTATGATGATAAAGAGGTTCAGAGGGACAAAAAGCTTGTTCCATACAATATTGTTAACAAGGACGGCAAGCCATACATACAAGTCAAGTTGAAAGGTGGCGAGACCAAAGTGTTTAGTCCTGAGGAGATAAGTGCAATGATTTTGACGAAGATGAAGGAGACCGCAGAAGCATTTCTTGGAAAGAAAATCAAGGATGCTGTCGTCACTGTTCCAGGTAGTTAAAGTTTCATATCTTTTACTTATCCAGGATTGATTATAAAGACAATGTATTTAATTTAGTGACCATTTCTGTGAATTTGCAGCTTACTTTAATGATGCCCAGAGACAAGCTACAAAAGATGCTGGTGTTATAGCTGGACTAAATGTTGCAAGAATAATTAATGAACCTACCGCAGCTGCTATCGCTTATGGACTGGACAAGAAAGGTGGTGAGAAGAACATTCTTGTTTTTGACCTTGGTGGTGGGACATTTGATGTCAGTATCTTAACCATTGACAATGGTGTTTTTGAGGTTCTTGCAACCAATGGAGACACCCATTTGGGAGGTAAAAGCTCTACCTTCCACTTAGTAGGATAATCTGATATTATATGTTTCTACTTTCATGTACTTTCTAGTTTCTAGCGTCAGCACGACGAACCTAAATGATATTGAAAAACAAAATGCAGCTGCTACACATCAACATCCATTTTTAGGACATTAATATATCGTTGTATTTATTTCAATGCCATTGGCAATGAGTATTAACTATATTAAGTAATTAGTAGGAAAATAATATCTTTTACACCCAATTGTATAGTTATTTGTCAAGTCACAAATTTGATACAGTAATATTTGGTGGTCTCTTTTTATTATCTAAATTTGAATGGTATTTTATATTAATATAATTCCTATTTTTTGGCTAGTTATACTGTAATGTAGTTGTCAACAGGTAGTTTAGTAGTTACATTTTATATGCAGGTGAGGATTTTGATCAAAGAATCATGGAATATTTTATTAAACTGATCAAGAAGAAGCATAAGAAAGACATCAGCAAGGACAACAAAGCTCTTGGGAAGCTAAGAAGAGAAGCTGAGCGGGCCAAGAGAGCTCTGAGTAGCCAACATCAAGTCCGTGTGGAAATTGAATCACTCTTTGATGGTACAGATTTTTCTGAACCACTTACCAGGGCTCGTTTCGAGGAGTTGAACAATGATCTTTTTAGAAAGACCATGGGCCCAGTTAAGAAGGCAATGGAGGATGCTGGATTGGAGAAACGTCAAATTGATGAGATTGTACTTGTTGGTGGAAGTACTAGGATTCCTAAAGTTCAACAGCTTTTGAAAGATTACTTTGATGGCAAGGAGCCCAACAAGGGAGTTAACCCAGATGAGGCTGTTGCTTATGGTGCTGCTGTTCAGGGAAGCATCTTAAGTGGAGAGGGTGGTGATGAAACTAAAGGTAATGCTCTTATTTTGTAGGATGCATTCAGAAGGGATGTTATATCTATATCCTTTTTTCTTCTAAACTTCAAAAGATACTCACTACTAAGCCTTTTTCTTTAAAAACAGATATTCTGCTTTTGGACGTGGCGCCCCTTACTCTTGGTATCGAGACTGTGGGTGGGGTGATGACCAAGTTGATTCCTAGGAACACTGTCATTCCTACAAAGAAGTCTCAAACATTTACAACTTACCAGGACCAACAGACAGTTGTTTCCATTCAGGTACTTGATCTTTTTTGAGTATAAAGACCGTATCTGGGTGCTTTAGGGTGGTGCCTGTGACAATGGTGCACATCCTGTACCATTGGCTAGTGTCTACACATTTGACCTTCAACAGTAGTATATTGTTGTGTTTGTTCTGATTACATGTTTAATCTTTTATAGGTCTTTGAAGGGGAAAGGAGTCTCACAAAAGATTGTAGACTTTTGGGGAAGTTTGATTTAACAGGAATAGCCCCAGCTCCAAGGTATGTTTTGTGACTCCTTCATTTCCAGTTTATCCGAATACCCTTGTGCTGATAACATGGTATATTTTCGTATATTTAACACTCTTTATTTGCAGGGGAACTCCTCAAATCGAAGTCACGTTTGAGGTGGATGCCAATGGTATTTTGAATGTGAAGGCTGAAGACAAAGCATCAGGTAAATCTGAAAAAATTACGATCACAAATGATAAGGGTCGTTTGAGTCAGGAAGAGATCGAGCGCATGGTTCGCGAGGCCGAAGAGTTTGCAGATGAAGATAAGAAAGTTAAGGAGAAAATCGATTCTCGAAATAGCTTGGAGACTTACATTTACAACATGAAGAATCAGATCAATGACAAAGACAAGCTTGCTGACAAATTGGAGACTGAGGAGAAGGAGAAGATTGATACAGCAGTCAAGGAGGCCCTTGAATGGTTGGATGACAACCAGAGTGCTGAGAAGGAAGATTATGATGAGAAGCTCAAGGAAGTGGAGGCTGTGTGCAACCCAATCATTACAGCTGTATACCAAAGGTCTGGTGGATCCCCTGGTGCAGGTGCAGACTCAGCAGAAGACGATGATGAGCATGATGAGCTGTAAAAGATTCAAAATGTCTAATGTCTAATGTCTGGTCTTATGCAGTAGGATAATGGGGGACTAAACTCTTTTTTCGTTTTAATTAATGTTTTGATGTTCTGAAGGAAGTGTAGTAGAACAAGTTAGTGGAGAACACAATCACAAGTGGCGATCATTTATTGACTCCCTGTGGGTTTGTTTGAATCCTCTTTCATTTTTGGAGTATGCATGTATATATATCATCTATTAATATATTAGGAATAGTATTGTAACTTCTATATATCTTCACCGAGTTGATGATTTACTGCATGTCAGCGTACCAATTTCACATGGGTGGAATTATGCTATGAACATTCTGTATGCAGGCAAGTTACTACCCACTCATTTGACTTGCGGATTACTCTAGAGTTGTTGCTTAGATTCGGAGCATTAACATGTCAGTATCGCCTGTGCTCAGTAGGAAAAAAGAATCCAGGGGCATGAACTAATTGAGCACTGAGCAGTAATGCCATGGATAAAATCATCTGATAAAATAATTGCATAACTACTATAGAAGGGTATATATGTAAAAGCCCATCAGATCTGCTGTCACAATGTCATGGATCCTGCACAGTTATCTGATTAATAATCGCATAACTACTATAAAAGAGTATTTATGTAAAAGCGGGATCCAGTTAAGAAAAAGAACTCCTGAGCAAGCTTCAGAATTTGAGATACTCCCAAAAAAAATCAGGAATTGGGATAATAAATTGAGAACATACTCTCACGCTTCTCATCATCTCCAAAGAATGAAGAACCCAGACATTTAAAGGAATATATAGGTAAAAGAAATATTCTTTTGATCCATGTTAAGACACAATCTGGATATTCTAATTTGCACCTGCTACATTTAACAAAACAAGTACCAATAGATTCATCTGCTAGAAATCAATAAAAGATAAGAAACTGTTGATCAGCATGTCTTTGCTATAATCATTCAGTCTCCGTGTGTTGCATCCAAGGCCAGTTCAGGTCACACAGATCAGAGGGACGATTGTTCTCATCATCCTTAATGTTCATGTCAGCGTTTTCCTTCACAAGAAACTTTGCTATGGATTCTCTCTCACAAACAGCAGCATAATGCAATGGGGTTTGGCCTTCATTGTCCTTCAAGAATAAACAACAGTATAAGGGCTTTAATTTTCATCAGATTAGTGTACATGTTCTAGTTTCCTTCATCAATAATTACCTACCAGATACTGCACGTCTCAGAGATAAGTCTTCAAGCACATTTATGAACTTATTAAAAATCCATGAAAAAGGAAGGAGAAGAATGAAAAATAGCATTACATGTCCACCAAAATACTAATCACTGAGAGAATCCAAAGCTTCGAAACTGTTTTTTAGTTATATTATTTCATAGTACTTCTTCTGTCCCATTTTAACTGCTTTTGACTTTTTTACACGTATTTTAAGGTGTAAAAAGAATCACTTCTAAACATAATTATTTTTTTATAAAACTTATATCAAATCAAAGTTTAGATTAATACAAGGATTGAAATTTTTTGTTGAGTGGAAGTATTGTTTTTGTACACCTTAATATACGTGTCAAAAAGTCAAAAAACAGTTAAAATGGGTCAAAATGGGTCAGTAGGAGAACTACTTTCTCCGTCCCAATCAATTCTATACAGTTTCCTCTTTGGGATGTCCCATCATTTCTATACATTCCCAAAATAGCAACTTTTTATAATATAAAACACTACTACACCCACTACATTAACCCACTATCTCCATTTTATAATAATAAAAACACTATTACGCCCACTAACTTCCTCCACTATCTCAAATCTATTATTAAAAAATATATGGGTCCCACCACTTTACCCACTTTCCATTTAACTTTACTCATTTCTTACACTTTTTCTTGGTCTCCGTGTCCAATCCCAATGTATATAACTCACTGGGACGGAGGGAGTATATTTTTCGGGCTGTGGAGACTTCTTACAATCATCTTAAAGTCTGGAACCAACACTTATAGGAAAAAAGGGGTTTATATGAGGCAGAAATTAACTGGACAATCATTGTGATATCTAGTTAATTACTCAATTCTTGTCACAAACATTTTTAGTCGAAATAATCTTTTAGACTGTAAGATATTTTCTGGTAACCTAACGTGCAAAACTCATAATCTGTTATGCGCTTCATAGGAAAACCTAACTTAATGGGTCAAAGATTATAGTAAAAACTATGCTGATAATATAAACCGGAAAGTATTATATTTATGGTGTATTTGATATTAAACTACTGAACAATTCACCTTCGCATTTATATCCGCCTTTTCCTTAACAAGGGCTTCAGTAATGTTCAGATGACCACGATCAACAGCCCAGTGTAGTGCAGTGCGTCCTTCACTATCTGCAATTAGTAGAACAATCACTTGAAGGGATCAGAACATTAACTAAACAGGGGAACAGTACACGCACCATAATAGTATACATAGTTCTACATATACAAATTGGTAGATGCTTCCGATCCACCTTAATCTGCACATAATAACAATGAAGGAGAATATTGAAAAACACACCCTTAAGATCCACTGAAACACCGCTCTCGATACGTTTAATCAAGCTATCCAGTTCTCCTTCTCTTGCGAAAGCGTGAATGGCGTCCAATTTTCTGAAGTAGAAATGATATCTTAATTCAAACTTGACTAAAATTCAAATCACAAAAGGTGCAATGTCACCAAATAGTTAGACGTAATATAGGCCTTGTGTAATACACAAAACCTATACAACGATGACACGAACTATTTTCGACAGGTCCAGGACTATTCTCTGTAACTTGCTAACATGTACACAATTTCAATAAAGATGAACTTTCAGATGTTAATACCAACATCAGCTCTATCATGACCACAGTTTTGAAGTAGTTACGACCCGCGGTTGATATGATGCCTTGACATTTACAGTGGTCAGTGGAGGACTTAAAAATTCTTAATATCATTCTAGGACTTGGAATTTCCTAAAATCATTCTTAAGATATACAGCAAGCATAAGCAATAGGTAAGCCTTCACGGATTATAATTTGAAGCTTACATATTATCTGCAGATTCTTCCTCGTAAACATGTGAGCTAAAAACAGGTCCCATTGGCCCTTTCGAATCCACATGCTGTGTATCGCTACCTTCACTTTTTCTCTTCTGAGCATCAAAACATGCAAACAAAAGGAATAGAAAATTTGAGTATCTGAAAGGGAGTCAAAGGTGTAAGATGCTAATAATACATAAAAATAAAAAACTCACAACTGGGGCACCATCAAGCCAAGTAGGAAACAACTCTGTCACAATTGCAATATATTTCTGCATTGCTTCTTCTGGTGGCATTGCACCCAATTTCTTCCATGCTTGCCTGAAAATATCAAAAATTCCTATAGAAGTCAACTATTAGTTGATAAAGAGTTAAGATGCTCAGACAGTCATGTATTCATATTGTTCCCATTGGAAGATCAAATAAGATTTTGTTATCAAGGGCTTATGTTCTCATTGATGCAGATCGTAACAATGAGAATGAAATGTCCAGAAGCCAGGGAATAGGATTTGAAAAAGTCTGTGCAGCATTTACTACTAGAATACAAAATGAATTAAAACTCATTTATTATCGGTCTAGCCAGATCCAATAAAATATTCTAACTTGGCAGCAACATTTAAAAATGTGTGAGAGTAACCTCAGTATATAATGCACAATGGTACTAGGTAGGTCTATCCGTAGAAACAATCCTTCCTCTTTCTCTATATATTCTTTACCCATTATCTGCTTTGTCGTTTTCTTTACTATATTGCTTGCTTACTGTTTAATGTACATCGCGCTCGATCCTAACATAACAGAGTTTTAGATTCCACTATTATACTTACACGCATTCATTTTTATCAATTAACTCATCTTATACACCGCACATCCATATATAGTGTATAAAAGCTTTAGTTTGTTCTATAACCTAAATGTTGCAATGCCATCGCATCCTTATCTATCTTAACCATATCCACATCAAAATTCCTCTCCCTTCTTTACTAGTTCACTAATTGGCTTGCTTACTGCTTAATGCATATCATGCTTGATCCTAACACAACTGAATCCAGATTCCAGTGTCATGCCTCCACATTCAAATTTGATAATAATCTTCAAAAGTTAAATAAAAGTAAAAACGGCACAATCATCAATAATAGCATCCAAAATATAACGATTTCGTACAGTTTTTAGTAAGTTCGGATCAAAATCATATATCCACAACTAAAATTAATCAACTCAACATATACTGAACACACGTATATAGAAACTACGAAATCACAATACCAGTAACAGATTGAACTCGACACATATCGAACACACACACATAAGGAAACTAATATTTCAGAAGATACTAAAATCCGGTTAAACATTACCACTTGGCTCTAGCAGTCATTTTAATTGCAGACGGCTGTGGAGTACTGCACGGACCTTCCGTCGCGATCTTATAAAACGCGTACAGCTGCAACTGCAAATCATTCGACACTTTCGACGCCGATCGATCAGCAGCAGTAGTCGCCACAAATGCAGTAGCAGCACTAAACGCCTCATCCAATTCAGTACTCTCAACGCCTTCCCAATCATCATCACTATCATCAACACTACTCGTATCGTACTTC
Source organism: Daucus carota subsp. sativus (assembly GCF_001625215.2). Lineage (NCBI taxonomy): Eukaryota > Viridiplantae > Streptophyta > Magnoliopsida > Apiales > Apiaceae > Daucus > Daucus carota. Next base: position 36,424,936 of record NC_030386.2, on the reverse strand, counting down.
GCTCTCTCCTCTTCGCCAATCAGCTTTTCCTCTTCCGAAACCCTAGGAATCTCCGCCGCCGACGAGTCCTCGGACTCGGCGACCGCGTCGCCTAACTCGGCCGAGTCGGCGCGGGCGATTCGGAGATTGTCGTCGCGGAAGGCGAAGATGATGGAGAAGAGCTTGGCGAGAAGGAAGGAGAATATGAAGCCGATGATTATTGATTGAAGATAGGGCTGCCACTCCGCCATGGATGCTTTCGAGCTTGCTTTCTGAAACCCTAGCTTAATTAGATTGATTTGATGATGATGACGACGACGACTTGTGTAGACTATACTTGCAGAAATCTGAGTGTTGAATAGATATGTTTATATAGTGCTGTAGTATTGTTGCTAATAACGATACTTACGATACTCTATAGAACCTGGAGTGTGTTGTGTGAGTAGCCTATAAAATGCGTACATTAACGAGACCGTAGGAGTTGGTGCGGTGAAGTGCGCACCTGGTAAACATCTTTTCAATTTTCTATCACCCGTGTGGGCTTCGCTTTAAGGGCATGTCTATCCAAAAATTCAAATTTGGGGCAGTTCTGCCCCTCAAACTATTTTAATCGTGAATTAAAAATTGATTCAAATTTGGATCAGGGAATAGTATTGGTCTAAATTTGGATCACTAAGATTCAAATCTTTTTAATATTAAAATAAAACTATTTTCATTATTTGATAATTTTATTAATGTTATTAAAGATAGATAAATTAAGATTAGAATATAATTAAAAAACGATTAATTATAAATTAAAATTAAAATTTTAAAATACATAAAATTTCAACAATTTATCAATCGCTACAGAAAAATCAAAAATAGATATTTCCCATCTTGAACTTCGAACACTTATTGAGCATTTATGGGAAAAATATACTAATACTGAGAATTAGTATTTTAATATAATATTTTAATGCTTTTAATTTATTTTTATGTACCATTTTAAATTTTTTGAATTATTTTGTAATATTTTATCTTTGTCTAGTCGTTAATTGTATTATTATAATTAATGATGAAATTAGTTAATCATTTTTTAGAATATTTAAAATCAAAATATATGAATATTAGAAGGATGAGTGAATTTGGATCTATATTTGGATCACATGATTGGAATAGGATTTAGATCTCGCCCTAAATTTGGATCATTTGGTGATCCAAATTTGGATCCATGGTTGGAGTTGGCCTAAGTGTAAATTTAATAGAGGATATTTTAATCAGATTTTTGGTAATTTTTCGAATTTAAGGACTATGGTAAATTTGACGTAGATTCTAAAAATACATTCAAATATTAAAAGGCGTAGATAAGAAATTGAATTATTTTATTTTTGGTGGAATTCAAATTTAATGATCCAAAATTGACATGAAAAAATACAAGCTAGAAGTTGAATTTTTACGTTACGAATATTAAAAGTTCTAATATATATAAATTATCGATAATATTTTACATATCTTTTGAGTACTTGCAAGTATTGTCTCTCACAACAGCAATTGTGAATCATTCTCCATATGTTTTAACCTTACCAATTACTTCAATGTCTGGACAGTATATATTAGGAGACTGGCGTAACACCTATTTTAATATAATGTTAAGTTTTTATTTTTTTTAAAAAATTAAATTATAAAATTATATTTTATAAAAAATTGAAATACGTGTTTAGAGAAAAAAAAGTAAAACTAAATAAAACAAAGCGTGTAAAACATAACTAACGTCTCAGGTCATCAACTATCCAAATTTTGTACGTAAATACAGAATTATCTGATCAAAATATTTAAGTTAATAAATTTCAAATTAGAATAGTTCATTTTTGAATTGATGAAGTACACAACATATTTTTGAGCTAGTTTTAAATTTGGGCGGACTTAAACATACCGTTATAATATAACTTAAATCATCTTTAAATATATAAATGATATCATATTGAATTAATTTAGAATCTACTAAAATTTAATGATCAAAATCATATAATTCATTTATATTTATAAATAACAGATTTTAAGGAATTTGTTAATATAATCTCTACGAAACCAATGATTTTCTGTTAATAAAACCAGTTGTTTTTTCCTTAAAAATATAACAGGGTACACATTTGAGAACGAAAAACATATAACGTCGATTGCTACACATGGAGAAGCATTACTACATGATTAAGCAACTAAGAATTGGCAACATAGTAAACATCAAAATTAACTTTGAATTCATAACCGAGAAAGTGGAGAAACATACAATTGATATTCCTATCTTAAATCAAGTATACTCCGTGTAAAATCATGTATAATTATTAAAATTCATACATTATTAAGTCCGGACTAAATAGGCCCTCTATAATAAACAAACGATCTTTTTGAGGGCACATACAATAATCACAAACTTTTATGAAAATGGGCTATTTTGATTGGTGCGAATGCAGGGGGCCACAAACATTTATTACATATCCACCAATGAGGAGCTAGTATTTTCATAAAAGTTAGTGACTATTGTGTGCCCATGGGCACACCATAGAAAATTCGATAAACAAATTCAAATGTAAGTTCTTTTGTCGGGAGAACTAAAAATGTCCCTCGATCAGGATCCACAAGTCTTTACGCCAGCTAAGATTAAGCTACACACCTAATTTGAGAAAAGTTATATTTTGCATTAGCCAGCCAGAACAAATGCTACATATAAAAGCATTGATATCATGAACAGATACTTAGTATCATGACAGTGCTTACAGACACTAGAAGCAAATACTTCTGTTCTCAGAATCCCAATATCGTACACTGGAGTAAAATTGGGATGGAACAGTCCAAAGTTTCTTTCATTGATCGGTCCTGGCTTGAGATTTTCATTAAAAAGTCCGAAAATATAAGTCTCGAAAGTCCTGTTAGGCATCAGCGGCGTCCCAACCATAGATTTCACATGCAGCACAAGTTTTTTGTTGTACTCAGCTGCACTTTCTACATCGACACCAACCTGGCCTGGTTCCCCCTTGGAAGGCCATCCAGTTTCCGCTATAACAATGTCTATATCAGCAAAACCAATTACTTTGAGTGCAGAGTAGACTGCATCTAACTGTGCATCTAGCATGTTTGTGTAAGTAAGGTTTGTAATTTCATCAAGCACCTGGGAATTAGGCCTAAAGAGCGCGTAATCTAGAGTCTGATTTGAACAGCCAAGAAAGGGGTATGGATTGATTAGAAAAGGAGAGTCTGTGGCTCTTAGAAAACTAAGTAATGGCTTGATGACATGGTTGTCGTAGCCTGGCCTAAATTTTGCTGCAGATGGTGGGCTAGATGTTTCAAGTATGCCTAAAGAATGAGGTGTGGAGACTTTGATACTTTTGTCTAAGGACTCATTGACAAGAGCGGTGTATATGGTTTGCATTGCTGGGACAAGATTTGTGATCATTAGTCTATTTGCTGAGGAAATTACTTCGTTACCAACCAGGATTCGGACTATATTGGTATCTAGAGAATAAGGCATGATGCTTGTCACTAGCCATTTCTGAACAAATTCGAGATCAGTGAAAGATGAAATTTGATCATTAGGAATAGTGACACTAACAGCGATGCCGGTGTTGGCAAAGGCCTTTAAGCTATCTGGATCAGTGTTGAAGATCCTGATATGGCTAATGATGGTGGATTCTTGGAGAAATTTTGAGACGAGTTCGGGTGTAGGAAGATTGTCTGCCATCATGCCATAGTTGACTCCAACTATTCCTTTTGCACCTGTGATGTACAAAGCATTATGATAGTTATTAGTAGTTTCAAAGACGGAAATAACTGCAGAATGTATGAAAAAACAATAAATTTGACAATGCTTAAATGTTTTTTTTTTGTCTGGATCCATACCTTTAATGCTGATTGATACAAGTAGAAGTAATATGCTGGTGAAGATCCTTGAATTGACATGAAGCATTTTGGAATTTTTGTAAACGTTGCATTTCGGATGTACGGCGAAGACGGTGAATGGTTTTCATAGAGAAGAAGCTAAGAATGCTGAGATGCTTTTCTTTTGGTTGGGGATTCATAGGTCCAAAGTTGCACCTGGGGTTTTTTTGGATAATATAAAATGTATCTTGTTTCTGACTCCATACTAACTTGTCTGCTGTCGAGCAAAAAGCTAGAGTACTTAACTGAAATGGGAAAAAAAAATTGATGCACAAAATAAATGCGCATCCAGGGAATCGAACCCTGGTCAGTACCGTGGGAGGGTACTATGATACCACTACACCAGATGCGCTTGGATGCTTCTGTAGTGATTTTTTAGGTTTTCACTGCAAGTTTCTGGACCCATATTAAGCTTTTTAGTTTTTACCCTTTCTTTGCATTATAAGTCCATTTAGTTGAGATTTGTTATTTTATGATATTCAACCAGGAAACAAAGGAAATACTTTCAAATCACTCGACTCCCTTGCAAATTACAATAGAGTAGTGGAAGTGGTATATAAATCTGATGTTTATATATAAAGCTTCCACAAGCAATGTATGTACCTTAAACATTATACAAACTCACTCTTATACAATTCATCAACAATTTCACAACCGCGGCCTATGTATATTCATAACAAGCACAAGGTAGCCTCACGATTACCTACAACCCAGTGCATCTCTTCCGTCATTGCTAATAGTCTTATTTAAGCACAGTTTCTGGATATCAATGTAACCTATAATGGTGTCTTCAAATATTGCATCTTCTAGTTGGGCATCATCAAAGGTTGAGCCTGACAGTACAGTGTTTCTGAATGATACTCCTTGGAGGTTGGCTTTTCCAAAGTTAACTCGATCCAGTACTGCATTTGAGAAGTCTACTCCTACACACATTTCAGAATACAATGTAAAGATCTATACTTTTCTTAACAACTACTTCCTAAATTTTCTAGACTTGGAATCCTTGGTAAGCACAAATTACCCAGCCTTACTCAAATTGCAAGTCAGCATGACGATCCAATGCATTAAGTACAACTTGCAAGATTGCATTTTACAGATATATGTAGCTATATAAGTTATTCAGTTGTGTGTAATGCAGTGACATACATATTACTCATGCTTTTTAGAAACCTTTTAAGCAATCACTTCAGTTTAACCCATGATTTACCTTTAAAGCTTGCTCCAACGGCATAAGCCTTGGACATTACAACTTCAGTCATGTCTGCACCATCAAACTTGGCACCTGACATAAGTGCTGCTGAAAGTGTTTTCCCCTTGAGGTTGTTTTTTTCATTTGTATAATCACAAAATCGGAGATCAATTGCCTTGTCATAAACCCCATTTGCCTGACCTATTGTATTCCCAACAAATGCACGCTCACAACGCTCTGGATCTGTGGACAAAGGGGGAAGCCTCTGAAAGTTTAAGAAAATCAGAAATTGATGGGAAGGACTCCTTTTAGAGTAAGTATCAGAGTGCAAGATACAATATGTTGGGTGTGTGGATTGACTAGAACAAGACAGGGACATATTGAGAAAACTGCGTAACATAAGCACAAATGGCAAGACCTCGTAGGAAAGGCTAATTGACTTATGCAAAGAAAAAGAGTTTGATGATATATTCTCTTTGTCTTTCTACAATACAAATAACCGTGTTACAGAATACAAGCGTCCTACCGGATTAGCAGCAGCATCTACAGGCGAGGCAGTTGTGATAGCCCAAACAGCTAGAACCCCACAAGCAACATTTCTGAGTTCCTTAAATTGTGACGAGATGTCTTTTGAAGAAGAACAATCACTACTAGCTGTTCCCAATCAAAACAATCACAATTACTTTAGTCAGCGTTTATTCCAAGATTTCAAGAACACTATAGCAAAATTAATGTTCTTAAAACTCGAATGAAGGTATATAATTCCATTTTATCTTCCTTCCGAGCTTTATCAAGTTATTCAAATCAAGCATTGCATTATTCTCGAATGCACACTATAATCACCTTCCTTTCCATTTTATACCTTACAATACCCAAGTCTACTTATATGTGTAACTGAAACAGCAACCTGATTCTATTACATATATGTATTTTTTTTACTAAATCTTTTACATATATGTTATAACATTATAGAAGTCAACAGGTGCATAAGCAGGACCCAAGTGATCACATTTTCTATCTATGCCAATAACATTACATAAGGAATTAAAAGACTACAAGAAATTCAAATCTGTTGCTTCCAATGTACATAGAAAAAGAAGTAATGAAATTGCAAAAACAAGCTCATGTATCTAATTTTGTTATGTAGTAAAAACACTAGCTGATAATTATTAAAACATTTGATGAATAAGGCAATGAAAGCAACCTCAGTCTTAACTTTTCACCATTCAGACACATAAATGTTTGCGTAGAGAGAGAACAGAGAGAGGGCGGGAGAGAGAGAATAGAGAGAGGGGGGGGGGGGGAGAGAGAGAGAGAGGGAGAAGGAGAGGGAGAGAGAGAGAGAGAGAGAGAGGGAGGGAGAGAGAGTCTAACCAGAGCAGGTGAATATGGGATGAGTGGAAGCTAGACGAGTAGGAAGGAGAGTGCGGTGTGGTTGAGGAAAGGAATGTCTAGATGATGAAAACTTGAGAGAAAGTGGAGCAGAAAGCATTGCCATATTTGCAACTCTGCAAATAAGAATACAACAGGGGTTGTCTTGTTTCTAGGCCTCTCTTCTCAACTCAACCTGTTCACTTATCCATTCCAAGGGAATGCATCTTCTCTCTCTTACTTGCCTGCCAGGTACGTGCCACGTCGGCTCTCGCTTGCCCTTTGCTTATATACCTTCCAATTTTGGAATTAAATCATTGTTACAACTATACATAGATTTTATTCCAACTTCTACTCGATGAACTTCGTCGTGTATGATTAATTTTAATGGTCATTTCATAATTTTATCATCCACCTTCTTAGGAAATAATTATGTCTCTCATGTACATTTATGAAATCGTTACTCATTCTGTAAATCGTTACCCATTCTTAATTCAAAACAATTAATTCGAATTAAAATAGTTGGGATAATATATTCATACGTCCCTAAACTAATTCACTTTTATTCGATAGGTCCCTAAACAAAAGATTCCTCAAACCGGGTCATTAAACTTTTCCAAACGCTGGAATCTAGTCCTTCCGTTAAGTAGATACTAACAGAGTTACTCTCTGACTGATGTGGTGACACATCACCCGCTGAATCATGCTGACATGACGAAATTCACCTGCTGATTCTTACAGACATTAAAACAATAAAATTGTACTATTAGTAAAGCACAGCAACTCAAGTTCATTCTCACTTAAAACAGAAAATGTTATGGTAATCTTCACTCCCATCATACGGGGTTAGGGTTTATAAGTAGAAATTGGGGTTTTTAATTTGTAAATTAATTGTGGTTGATTGGTTGTGTGTGAAAGGAGAAGGGCATAAAAATGTGGGGAGGAGGCCGGAGTCTCGCGTCGGCGACGGAGACTCACGGCGGCAGAAGGGGAGAGAGATAGGCGGCGGTGGTGAGCTTGGTGCGGGGAGGAGATTGAGGAGGTGAGGTGTGTGTACAGGAGAGAGAGAGAGGGAGGGGGAGAGAGAGAGAGAGAGAGCAACGAGGGAGGTCGCCGGAAATTTCTCCGGCCAGGCGGTGGCAGTGGCTGGTGAGGGAGATGAGGGAGAGAGGAGAGATGGAGGAAGGAGTTTTTTTATATCATCCTTTTAACTTTAGTTTCATTTTAATTTCATTTTTCTTTTTTTAATGTAGGTACAAATCAGCTGGTGATGTGTCGCCATGTCAGCATGATTCAGCGGGTGATGTGTCATTAATTCAGCAAGATTCTAACGTCTGTTAGAATCTATCTAACGGAAGGACTAGATTCAAGCGTTTGGAAAAGTTAAATGACCCGGTTTGAGGAATCTTTTGTTTAGGGACCTATCGAATAAAAGTGGATTAGTTTAGGGACGTATGAATATATTATCCCAAAATAGTTCGGAAATGTAAAATAAAAAATATTTTCAAAAATCATTCCCATTATTTTTCAATACTAATTAATCATAAATAATAAGTTATATATTGCTAAAAATTTATAATTTTTTTAATGAAAATTAACGAATTTTATAATTTATCATACTAATATGAAACATAGAAATAGGGAAATGTGGAAACCGATGAGTATTCCCCCTCAGAAATTTTAATGTCTTATTTGCTGGTATCGACCTTTTTAATTTTGGCAGATGATAAACCCCTTTTATTAATTCTTTTAATTTAATTTTATTTAATTAGTCCCTTCTTATTGAAAAAACTGTTATCCATTATCCATAACTAGCTTTTTTGGCCCGTGCTACGCACACGGGTATTGATTCTTTGATTTTTATCGACTTAATTTATACTTTGCTTTAAAAAAAAAACTTAATCTATACTTTATGTCGTGCTTAACCCCAAATCTGGCGGGTAATCAGCGCAGTCAAATTATTTATTATGAGTTTTAAATTATAGAATTTTAAATGTTTATTAGCATTTTGTCTCGTGCTACGCACATGTGTATGTTTTTTGTTTTTTTTATCGAGTTAACCTATACATTTTTATTAACAAACAGTATGATATGAGATATAAGTTATGAAAGCAACGTACGTAAGAGTCAAAATACTCGAGTTTTGTTATTAGCGAACAGTACGTTGTAGATGTTAAAAATAATATATACAAATGTCGATTGAATAAATAAAATCACGCAACAGAAATTATAACGACACGGACTATATAAATCTTTGTATTTAGAAATATATATAATTATTAATTTAACCTAATTATGCAGATTACAGAGCTTCCATTTCCTCAATTATAAAATTAAGGTGAATATGCTGATGATAGAGTTTCCTCCCGTCCTTAATTTAAATTTAAAAATATGTTAAGAAATAATTAACCTCAAAGTAATACATCAATTAGGGAATACATATGTATTCATAATATAGTTACATTACTAAAATTATATAATGCTATAATTATTGCCTATATTGAAAATTGATACTAAGAGAATATACGTGATAAATATCTATAATGGAATAGATTCTGTATTGATTTTATAACGGAATAGATTTTTCATTAATATCATCACAATAACCAAATATTTAATATAATAATAATATTTCATGTTTGGAATAAAAATTTATATGTTCATGAATCTATGATCAAATCATTATTTGTATAGTTAAAATAATAAAAAAATATTCGATAATTGTTTCTAAAACATTTATAAAAGATATGAAAAATAGTAATGACTATATAATTAAAATTTCTCGGCGCGACGCCTCGAATCTGAAATAAAACAACAAAAACTATAATAAACTATATGTAAAAATTTTATTGTTTAGTTATTTAAATGAAAATTTTCTCATTTATTAAAAATTTATTTAAATAAAAATATACATGTAGCATTTTCGCCCGTGCTATGCACACGGATATGATTTTTTTTTTATCTAGTTAAACTATAAATTTTTTATTAACAAACAGTATGATATGAGATATAAGTTATGAAAACTAACGTATGTAACATTCAAAATACTCGAGTTATGTTATTGACGATCAATACGTTGCAAATGTTAAAAATAATATATACGAATGTCAATTTTAAAAAAAAAATCACACAACGGAAATTATGACGACACAGACTATATAAATCTTTGAATTTAGAAACATAAATAATTATAAACTTAACCTGATTATACGTATTATAAAACTTCCATCAATTCCTTAATTATGGAATTAAGGTGAATATGTTGAGAAATAATTAGCCTTAAAGTAATACATCAATAAAGAAATACATATGTAATCATAATTCAGTTACATTACTAAAACTATACATATGCTATAATTATTGCCTATTGAAAATTGATAATAAAAGGATATACATCATAAATATCTACAATGGAATAGATTCTGCATTGATTTTATAACGGAATAGATTTTTCATTAGTATCATTAATATAACCAAATATTTAATATAATAATATTTCGTGTTTGGAATAAAAATTTATATCTTCATGGATCTATGATCAAATCATTATTTGTATAGTTAAAATAATAAAAAAATATTCGGTAATTGTTTCTAAAATATTTATAAAAGACATAAAAATAGTAATGACTATAAAATTAAAATTTCTTGGCGATGCCTCGAATCTTAAATAAAATAACAAAAAATATAATAAATTATATGTAAAACTTTTATCGTTAAGTTATTTAAATGAAAATTTGCTCATTTATGAAAAATTTATTTAAATAAAAATATACTCGTAGCATTTTGGCCCTTGCTACGCGCACGAGTATGATTTTTTGTTTTTTTATCTAGTTGAACTATACATTTTTTATTAACAAACAGTATAATATGAGATATAAGTTATGAAAGGCAACATATGTAAGAGTCAAAATACTCGAGTTATGTTATTGACGATCAGTACGTTGTAGATGTTAAAGATAATATATACAAATATCGATTGAAAAAAAATAAACTCATGCAACAGAAATTATGAGGACGCGGACTATATAAATCTTTGTATTTAGAACATAAATAATTATAAACACTTAACCTGATTATGCGTATTATAATTCTTCCATCCATACTTCATTATAAAATTAAGGTGAATATGCAAATGATAGAGTATTCTCCCTTCCTTAATAAAAATTGATAAATAAGTTAAGAAATAATTAACCTTAAGGTAATACATCAATAAAAGAATACATATGTAGTCATAATTCAGTTACATTACTAAAATTATATGCTACGATTATTGCCTGTAATGAAAATTGATAATAAGAAGAGATATACGCGATAAACATCTATAATGGAATAGATTCTGTATTGATTTTATACCGGAATAGATTTTTAATTAGTGTCATTAATATAAATAAATATTTAATATAATAATAATAATTCATGTTTGGAATAAAAATTTATAATTTTATGGATCTATTATCGAATCATTATTTGTATAGTTAAATAATCAAAAATATTAGGTAATATGTTCCAAAATATTTATAAAAGATATGAAAATAGTAATGTTTGTATAATTAAAATTTCTTGGCGTCGTCTAAAGGCGACGCCTCGAATGTTAAATAAAATAACAAAAAATATAATAAACTATATGTGAAATTTTTATTGTGAAGTTATTTAAATGAAAATATGCTCATTTATGAAATTTTTATTTAAATAAAAATATACTCGTAGCATTTTGGCCCGTGCTACGCACACGGATATAATTTTTTGTTTTTTAATCTAGTTAAACTATACATTTTTTTATTAATAAACAGTATGATATAAGATATAAGTTATGAAAGACAACGTATGTAAGAGTCAAAATACTCGAGTTATGTTATTGACGATCAGTGGGTTGTAGATGTTAAGCATAATATATACGAATGTCGATTGAAAAAAAATAAAATCACGCAACAAAAATTATAATGACGCGGACGATATAAATCTTTGTGTTTAGAAACATAAATGATTATAAACTTAACCTGATTATGCGTATCATAAAGCTTCAATCCATACCTTAATTATAAAATTAAGGTGAATATGCAAATGATAGAGTTTCCTCCCTTCCTTAATAAAAATTGATAAATAGGTTAAGAAATAAATAACTTTAAGGTAATACATCAATAAAGAAATACATATGTAGTCATCATTCAGTTAGATTACTACAATTATATGCTACGATTATTGCTTATATTGAAAATTGATAATAAAAAGATATACGTGATAAATATATATAATGGAATAGATTCTGTATTGATTTTATAACGGAATAGATTTTTAATTAGTATCATTAATATAATCAAATATTTAATATAATAATAATATTTCATGTTTGGAATAAAAATTTATAACTTTATGGATCTATTATCAAATCATTATCTGTATTGTTAAATAATCAAAAATATCAGGTATTATTTTCTAAAATATTTATAAAAGACACCAAAATAATAACGACTATAGAATTAAAATTTCTCGACGTCGCCTAACGGCGACTCCTCGAATCTTAAATAAAATAACAAAAAATTATAGTACACCGTATGTAAAATTTTTTATTGTCAAGTTATTTAAATAAAAATATGCTCCTTTATCAAATTTTTATTTCAATAAAAATATGCTCATAGCATTTTGGCCCGTGCTATGCACACGGGTATGATTTTTTGATTTTTTTATGTAGTTAAACTATACATTTTTTTATTGACAAACGGTATGATATGAGATATAAGTTCAGAAAGGCAGCGTAGGTAACAGTCAAAATACCCGAGTTATGTTATTGGCGATCAATACGCTGTAGATGTTAAAGGTAATATATACGAATGTCGAATGAAAAAAATAAAGTCACACAACAGAAATTATAACGACGCGTACTATATAAATTTTTGTATTTTGAAACATAAATAACAATAAACTTAACCCAGTTATGCAAGTTATAAAGCTTCCTTCCATTCCTTAATTATAAAATTATGGTGAATATGCTGCTAATAGAGTTTCCTCCCGTCCTTAATAAAAATTGATAAATATTTATAACGGGATATATTTTTCATTAATATCATTAATATAATCAAATATTTGATATAATAATAGTATTTCATGTTTGGAATAAAAATCTATAAGTTTATGGATATATTATTAAATCATTATTTGTCTAGTTAAAATAATAAAAAAATATTAAGTAATTTTTATCTAAAATATTTATAAGAAAACATGAAAATAGTAATGATTATATAATTAAAGTTACTCGGTGTCGCCTAGCGGCGATGCCTCATACCTTAAATAAAATAGCACAAAATAATAATAAACTGTATGCAAAGAATTTTATTGTTAAGTTATTTGAATAAAACGATGCTCATCTATCAAATTTTAATTCAAATAAAAAAATGCTCATAGCATTTTAGCCTGTGCTACGTACACAGATAGGATTTTTTTGTTTTTTTTTCCAGTTAAGCTATACATTTTTTTTATTAACAAACAGTATGATATGAGATATAAGTTATGAATGACAACGTAATAGATTTTTCATTAGTATCATTAATTAAAGTGAATATGCTGATGATAGAGTTTCCTCCCGTCCTTAGTAAAAATTGATAAACATGTTAAAAAATAATTAACCTTGAAGGAATAATCAATAAAGAAATACATGTGTGATTTAAAAAGAAAAAAGAAATACATATGTAGTCATAATTGAGTTACATTACCAAAATTATATGCTACAATTATTGTCTATATTAGAAATTGACAATAAGAATATATACGTCATAAATATCAATAATGGAATAGATTCTGTATCGATTTTATAACGGAACAGATTTTTTATTAGTATCATTAATATAACCAAATTTTAATATAATAATAATAATTTATGTTTGGAATAAAAATTTATAAGTTTATGGATCTATTATTAAATCATTAATTGTATAGTTAAAATAATTGAAAAATAAATTTTTTTCAAAAATATTTATAAAAGACATGAAAATAGTAATGACTATATAATTAAAATTTCTCGTTGTCGCCTAATGGCAACACCTCGTATCTTGAATAGAATAACAAAAAATTATAATAAACCGCATGTAAAAAATTTTATTGTTAATTTATTTAAATAAATATATGCTCATTTATTACCACATGAAAATTATTTAAGCATTTTGGCCCGTGCTACACACACATGTATGAAAAGAAAATGCTCTATTAATAATGAAATTATAACAAAAATTCTTGATCTGGAAATTGAATGTAATGAACATGAAAACTGTATAAATTAAACGAAAAAGTATTGTTGTAGTAATAAATGTCAAAATCTGTGGAAATCAAATGAAGTTTGACTTCCTATTCGCATATAAACTATTACAGTCCAGATTCATGTATCGAAAATTTGTAAAACCGAGTGTATGAATACTTCCTTATATATCAAGAGCTGAAATTATGGAATGAGAAAAGACTCCATTAATTTGAATTTATAACAAAAAGTTTTGATTTGAAAATTAAATATAGTGTATATGTAAACCACCACATTTTATGCAAAAATGGATTGTAATAATAAATGCCAAAATTATTGAAAATCAAATAAAATTTGACTATTTTTCCTTATTTACATATAAGTTATAGCAGGCTAGATTCATGTATCTGAAAATTTTAAAAGTCTAATATATAGAAACTTCTTTATCAAGAGTTAAAATTGTGAAGTGAAAAAAAATACTCCATTAATCGGAAATTAAAACAAAAAGTCCATCTGAAAATTGAATATAGTAAATATGAAAACTGCACAAATTATACGAAAAAGTTTTGTAATATTAAATGCTAAAAAAAGTGGAAATCAAATTATGTTTGACTACGTTTCCTTTTTTGCTATGAATTATAGCAGTCTATATCCATGTATCAGAAAATATTCAAAAATAATAATTAATATATAAAAATATCAAAAGTCTTGATTTGAAAATTAAATGTATTGAATATGGAAACCAATATATATTATACAAAAAAGGATTGTAATAATAACGGCCAAAATCAGTTAAATAAAATAAAATTCGACTATTTTTCCTTATTTACATATGGGTTATACCATGATAGACTCATATATCCAAAAATTTAAAATGTCAAATATATAAAAACTTTCTTATCAAGATCTAAAATTATGGAGGGAAAAAAAACTCTATTAATTTAAAATTATAACAAAAAGTCTTGATTTGAAAATTTAAATATAATGAACGTGGAAACCACAAACATTAAATGTAAATGGTATTTTAGTAATTAATGTCAACATCAATGAAAATCAAATAAAGTTTGACTTCCCTATTTGCATATGAGCGAGCTATAACAGTCTAGATCTATGTATCCGAATATTTAAAAATCTAATATATAAAAACTTTCTTATCGAGAGCTAAAATTGTGAAGTGAAAAAGTACTCCATTAATTTGAAATTATAACAAAAGGTCTAGATTTGAAAATTGAATATAGTGAATATGGAAACCACTACATATTATACAAAAAAGAATTAATGCCAAAATCATCGAAAATCAAATATATTTTGACAACATTTCCTTATACACATATGAGTTATAGTAGGCTAGATTCATGTATCTGGACGGAAATTGGGTCGTACTCATTCTCGGTGTCTCTTGTCAAAATACAATGACACGCAATAAGAAGTAAACAAAAAGCCTTGATCAGATGTTGAGAAAAAGTGAATATAAATCTTCACACGGTGAGCATCCGATAGTGGCCTGGACGAATCATCTCTTTTCAGCAGCTGCAAAGAAAACTCAAACATAAAAAAAGGATCAATAAATGCATTAGTGGACATATATGCATCATAATCACTATCAATACGAAAGGAAATTATGCAAAAATAATGTCAAAAAAATTAATTACAAAATATCATGTCATCTATACAATATAAAAAACTTAAAAACTGGAACAAAAATACAAAAAAATAGAACATACACCAATGCTAAGCTACAATCCCATATGTGGAGGTCGTATACTTTCAAAAAAGGCCTCTCCAGCTTTCCAAACTTTCACCCAATAACTACCTTAATCCAATATTAGGTGAATCATATGAGCTCCCCACATGAGAATACCTATTAATTAATAACAGACACAAACTTATTACAAATTGTTGTATATCACACTAATGATTCTACATGAAGACGTTAACGACAATACGATCGCGTCCAAGACTTTTGAGGAACCAAGACCAAGAGTACTGTATCTTGAAAATGAATGCGTATGAAAACTTTACTCTAGTGCGGAAATCAATTACCTGATGCATGTGCTTTCTTTTGATTCTTGGAAATTGTCTCAACACTTTTACCACGATCCACGTCCATTTCTTTTCACACCTGCAGAAACAAAATTTTACGATTATAATCGAGGATTTCGATACTGCAACATTATCATCGAAAGGATTGCAAAACCTGTTGACGACGTTGAATCCGTCTTCATGCTAAAAAAACACGACCACCGTTATCACTGCAATATAAAATAAATGTTACTACCATACACTCTACAAATCGAGAGAGAAAAAAATGATCAAATGATTATAGATGCAAGTAGATAATAAGAATTTCGAATTTTAAATAAAAAATAGCAGAGAGAGCATAATGGAGGAGGAAGAGATTGATTTAGATAAATAAGCACGGATTTGTTATGATTAATTATCATGTTTGAATTTGAAATCAATTAGACGTAGTAATGAGTGCCATGATTGGAGGAACCGAATTCAATACCTTTTTCAAACTCTCATACGGTTGGAAGATGTTATGAGATCCAAAAAGCTCAATGAGTGGCTTGATCAATGGAACAACAATAAATGCCACGCTCCTGATATGGCAGGAACTTGCTGCATGCCCAGTGGAAATCGGGTGGGTCGCATAAAAACCCGGAATATTCTTTCATAGTGTTAAGTTGAATGAGAAAGCTGCCGGGTCGATCCGAAGCTTAATGGGTTGATCCAAGAGAAAGTGAAATTACCAAAGCAGCCTTAAAAAATGACTCATGCTTTAAGAATTATATAGATACTTTCTAGTTTCCACCCTCCTCAGCTAGTCTTTATGTTAGCGTTCGGACTTGGGACCGTAGATCTCTAATTTTCTCATATGATACGAGTTCATTGATGAGTACAATGGAGTGTAGACCGTCTTATTTTGTGTTCATTCAATTTTGATTGATTTTATTTTTCGAAAACTATACTTATATGATCTTTGATTAATAAACATTAAATGTAAAAAAAAAACCATCGTTCTTCCATAAAACAGATGATTAAATTATTTTTTTGAATTCTTACACAGCTCAATAGAGAATTTGATAGATCACTGATTAATTTTGGACAGTGCCTCGACATGACATGAGAACGGGGCAGTGAGCCAGTGACCATAGTTGACATTTGATGCTGCATTGTAGCTATTTCTTATCATTATTCTATATTTACCAGAAGATTTAATTCTCTTAATAAAAATACAATTCTGATGCCAAGCAAACAACAGTGTCTAATCAACCCAGGCCGCGCCTAACATCTTAGCCATGAAGCTATACCTGTCTGCAGTTTCATCAATCTGAAACAGAAGGGACACACTAATCATATCATCAATCATATGCATATGTATACGACAAGATTGAAGCAGAAACATACCACTTTCTGTGTTGGACGTCCACAACCGTGGCCAGCTTTGCAATCAATTCTTCCGATTATCGGGTTGTTTTGAAGGTTTGCAGATGTACTTGTGCATAGGACGTATTGCATGGTCTGAAATATGATTACGAAAAACCTTTGTTAGACTTTGAAGTAGAAAAGGAACAATGCAATTGGAACCAAATTGCAGACATAGGAAAACTGATAAACTATGTACTGTGACATATAACGCGATATGTTGAGGATACTGACCGCCAAAAGTTTCAAGGTATGTAAAGGCACAACTCGATCATCATGATCAGCTGTCAATAACATTGTAGGTGGGTACTGGGAAGCTTTATGACAGGAACGTTCCCATGGTCGACTCACATTGTGCAATGGTGAGTACCTGAACAAGACATTTTTCGGTTTTTACCAAGTGAAGGTAATTGATGCAGAAATATATAACAAGGAAATTTATTGACTGCACAAGGAAATGAAGAATTTCTAAGCTCTGCAACTAAACCATGAAAATGTGTGTGATCATTTTATTTTATTTTGTTTGCAGAAGATAGTCTACAACATAAATACCAAAAAAGGTAGGAAGACAAAACCTTCAAATACTGAAACGACGTTAAAACTTACTTGATTAGCCAGTGGAACTCTTCTTCCTTTTCAGAACAGCCAAATTCTGAAGTCCAGGTATGGCCTGAAAACATGCAAAGATCAAGAACAATGGAAAAGAGCAGAAACTAAGAAAAATATAAAAATTACATAAACTATGAGATGACAATGTGATTCTCACCTACAGTGAACTTGTGAAATCTAAGCATGTCCATGACACCAACATGGGCAAGTGCACAGCCAAAAAGATCTGGTCTCTGATGCCCAAAGTGTTTCAAGTCATGTACAATTTTGTCAGTAATGAAATAACAAGATTCCATTAACTACATAATGTATCTGAATATACCTGATTAATGCAAGCCCCAATAAGAATGCCACCATTGCTTCCACCCTCGATACACAACTTTTTGGGCTGAGTATAACCAGCAGATACAAGATACTCAGCAGCAGAAATGAAGTCATTAAAGCAAGTCTGCTTGTTCCCCAGTTGTCCAGCTTTATGCCATTCTTCCCCATACTCTCCACCACCACGTATATTAGCTAAGCAGTAGACGATACCTAAATGCTTCATGAGAGCAATTCGACTTATGTTGAATGATGGTGTAAGACTAACACTAAATCCTCCATATCCATATAGTAAACAAGGGTTTGAGCCATCCAATAGGATATTCTTTCCACCGACTATAAACATTGGTATCAAGATGCCATCCTTACTGGGAATAAACACCTGAAAGTAAACAAAACCAAACTAAGCAAGGAAGCTAAAGATGCAAGATTACTACAGTAGATGAAACAGAGGAATGCTTAAGGACTATTTTATCGAATGACATGAATATTTGATAAAATGAAGTCATAAGAATAGAGTTAAAAGCTAAACTTCGATTTCAACATCAAAAGCCAAAGATCAGTACTAGAAATATAAGCAGGCCATGTGGGAAAAAAAGAAGAATTTAGAGAAACAAGAAATAAAGATTATCTTTCAGAACTTGTTACCTGATTAACCTGAAACTCTGTCCGGTCAAATTTGGAAACCAAAATTTCCCGGAATATTCTCAAATCAGGTGTTCCACTTTCTAAGTTGCAGTGATATACAACACCAGGTGTAAGGAAGCTTGTAAAGCCAATAAAAAGACTGTTGTCTTTACGACGAGCACTGACATTATAAACAGTGCCGATGTCAATGGGGAGATGATGCAGCAAGGATCCTGTTCTCAAGTCCCTCAACTGCAGTACATGCTTAACATCACTTAAATAAGTTACAATCATCTGATTATCATTGACTGCATCAACTGACTCAAGAACATCATTTTCAGTTTCTTGAAGTACTTCAATTACGATGCTTGGTTCCTCCAAATCTAATCGGATAAGGCGGTACTTTTGAGCATCCTTATTAGTAAGAAATGTGAATTCAGTGTCGTCATTTGCAATATACTGATAGCTTGCCTCAAATTTGTCAACAAGCTTCACAAAGGGAAGCAAATCCCTTCCCTTTTGACCTTGAAGTCCATTAGGTAAATTGAAAAGGTTGCAGTAGTAAAACTTATTTACTGGGTCACAATTCTCGTAGATATACAGAAGAACATACTGCACCACACATTAAGAGAACGTATAAGAAGCTGTTCAAGTAATAAACTATAGGAAAAACAAATATCCCAGAACACTTGTGGCTTTTGTTATGTGTATTAGAGAAATAAAATAGTGCAACTGTATACAAACAAATGTACTGGTGTTACCAATTATCATTTTAAAAAAAAACAAACAAATGTACTGGTGTTACCAATTATCATTTTAAATATGATTAGGGCAATAAATTTTATACAAAAATTAAACTATTGAAAAATTACACACGAGAGCTACTTCTTCGTTAGTCAAATGGTTACTAATATTGTTGGTAAGGAAATTGTTACCTTTCCATCTTCTGTTACTGAGGCCATACATGTGTGTTTTGGGTTATCAGGATCTCTCCAGCACAAAATATCTTCAGATTGATCAGTACCCAAGAAATGATAGTACAGCTGATGGTCGAGGTTAGCATTGGTCTCTGTCCCAGCACTGGTTTCTGATGCAGCGGCAAATTCTTTTCCCTCACTAAGAAGACCACATATACATTTAAATCAATTGGATAACAAATCATCTCTTCACAGAGCTGTATAAAAATATGATTTTCACTTGCAACAATGTTGCTGGGAACTAATCAATACGCAAGTAAAGCATATGATAAATCTGTCTTCTCTACTTACTTGGGAGGTGGATACCGACTATAAAAAAATCCTTTGCTATCATGAGTCCAGCTGATGCCTGAAACCTTGACCTATAAAAACAAGTATGCGTCTCAAGCATTACAAAAACTAATTAATAACAAAATTGTAGTGACAACTAACTCATACTACGATATATTACTTATGCAGGGATACATTTGTAGTTAATTACAACATCACCAAATGTGTACCAAAGAGGAAAGTTGGTAATTCAGAGAATACTGACCCATGACAAAGTATCTGGCTCAGGTATCCTGTCTTTAATGCTCATAACTTTGATGTTCATCCAATCGCTTCCACTAGAACTAAGACCATAAGCCAAGTACTTAGCATCCTGGCTAACAGCACACCTGTTAAGTGAAACTGTGCCATCCTTGCTCAGCCCATTTGGATCGAGCAGAACTTCTGGTTCTCCATCCAGACTATCCTGGAAATTAGTAAGAAATCTGAAATGAGTAAATGACCATGATAATTCAAACTAAAAAGTTTCCATTCACTATAAGCTGTTTGAAATCCCGTTTAAAGAATATATGATCCAATTAAAACTTTGTTAGTCGATTTTAATTGTTAACCAATCAGTTAATTGCAACATAGTGCAAAAGGCATTAGAGCTAGGAAAGAATAGGCAATGATTCAAACTGGAACTTCAAAAACAAAGTATGCTATAAACAATTTCTATTTTGTAATATGGCAATAGTTATAGCATATATGTACTCTAGCATCAGCATCGGAATCCAGACATGCTCCAAGTGATTTTATATATACAATTTGACATCGAAAATCAAACACTTATCTCCAGTGTAATGCTTAACATGTATGTAAAATAGCATTCATCTTTTCTACACATGATTAATTAACAAATAGAACAATTTAAAGGTATCTTGTTTCATCCTAACTATGTATTAGACTGCAAATTAGATTGTAGACTGTTTAAGTCAAAAGGATTCATGTTAGATTACCAAATACAAACACTACTAACAGAGAGGCAATGAGAAAGCAAACCTGCATGTAGAGAACCCTCTGCGGTTGAAGGCCGGAGTTGTGGAAGTAGAAATACTTGTCTCCTCTCCTGAAAGGAACATCGTACCTTGGATAATCGAATAGCTTGGTTAAGCTATCCCGAAGCTTTTCTCGTGTTTCGCACTTCTTAAGCACTGTTTCTGTCAAGTTCACCTGTTTCTGCACAAACTCCTTCACCTCCTCGGACTCAGGATCCTCAAGCCTACAATACATTCAAAAAACTCAACTATAAATCATCTCAGTACATCAGAAAGAACAAGAAAAATGTACAATTAATCTCAACAATGTTAATGCACCATCTTCAAAAAATGAAAATTACTTGTAGCTAAAAATCGTACCACCGATAAGGATCAGGAACCATAACACCGTGATAGTTATCAAGTACAGATTCATCACGGCGGGCGTGTGGATATTGCAATGGCTCGTGTTCTAAGACAGAAAGAGACCCCATGAGATGTAGCCTGTAGGAGTAAAATTGCTTGGAGAGTATGTGGCTTAGTTGTGCGTATAAATATAAGGGAAGTTGATGTGGTTCACATTTGAAAATGGCGGGTATGAATAGTAAATGAGGTCATCATGCATAGCCAGTGGCGGAATCAAGTTGGAGCTTAACCCCCGCTCCAACCGGGGCTGATCACTGAAAAATAAATAGAATTTTATGCATCAGGACTAAAAAAAATCCGATAATTGGTTAAGAACATTGATTTCAGCTTCGCTAAATTATTTTTTTCTAATTCAGTACCGACTTATGTGCATATCTCTGGTTCTGTATCCAATGGTTTGTAATTAAAGTGCACATCAAGATACGGGAAATGGCGTAATATGTTGACATAATGTCGTCATTTTGTGTTGGGACCGAGAACTTGGCTTCTGATTCCTATATATTCTCTTTGGAGAATCTCCCCTTTTATGAGTCTTGAAAAGGGTAGTTTGTCCTGATCATTTGCGCTGTCGAGTAACGCTGTCTCGATAATCTGTAGCTATTTCATAAGTTGAACAGAATACTTCAGTATCAATGTCTGCTTGTACAATTCCCATGTTCAACAAAGCATCAGGAATTCTCTTGCTAAATACTTTTGCACAAAATTTTCAACTCTTCGAGAGAGCAATACAAAATGTCCATCTCATAGACAGGTCCAACACGGGCCAATGCCTCAAATCGAAAAAACAAAATCCCCGAATGTGCTCATTTCTCAATTGTGAAAAACAGATGATTTTCAAAGTCTTGTGAGGCTTTGGAACATGTCCATTAGTCCCCAGATATAAGAGACAGTTTGGCTAAGTTTATTTTTCAGAAATAAAAACTTATTTTAAAAGAAAAGTACAATCCTGCTTTTTTATGAAATGAGTTGTTTTTTCTTTTTGCTAAATAATAAATATAAAACATCTCCTTAACATTTATATCTAAAAAAATTATAAAATATGTATTTTTCCAAAAAAAAATAAGCCCTTGAATTATCAAAAAAAAGGCCGCTCCAAACAGGTATCAAAGAGCAGAGAAAATTTGACAGCATGCAGAGGGAGAGCCGGAGAGGTCCCAAGTCCAAAATAGATGTTACGTCTAATTCTAGAGAAGCACACTGAAGAGACTTTGAGAGGCGGCACATACGCGTAAAAAATGCTTAAGCAGGTCGACTCCAGGAAACTATGCTGATGTCAAAGAGATTGCAGAGGTGGAGACGAACAGAATATGAAAGTCCCTGCCTCCAAGCTTACGCTTGTTGACTGGGTAAAATAACGCTTCATTGCGTCCAGGCTTAGGCGGGGCAGTTTCTTCAGTAGCCGTGAAAATTCTACCTAGAAAAAATTTACATAACAAAAGTCAGGAGTAATGCCAAAAGGAGGGTGGAACCATGAGAGATCGATGAAATCACAAGCACAAGCTCACACTGAGAGAGTGACAAGAACAATGTTGAACACATTACTGATTTGTACAGTAGAAACGAGGACCCAATCAGTCAATTTGTGAATAAGACTGGTAAAAAGTAAATTGGATCAACACACATCAAGACATGAAAATGCAAATAAACACCCAGCAAAAAGAGCAAGACTGGTGGTTCAATTTTGTGTGTTTTCCTCTACACTCTTCACTTCGAATACTTCTTGCTTATACAGGGGTTATAAGATGAACAGATTTGTACTGACTATACAAAAATTCAGTAATTCTCATTCTACTGTCTACACATTCTCTAATTGTCATGATTCCTACTACTAAGCTTTCAGGGGCCACACCCTTCAAACCTGATTCTGTTTAGTTTGACATTTTAGTAATTTGTGGAGGAAAAAATAAAGTTACGCAACATCAGTGACCTAATTTAGCTCCTACTCCATACCAAGGAATTTTGCTGTGGTTCCCCAATGAATAAATATATGTATATAGAGAAAGGGAGGGAGAGCCATTGTCAGTATCAGCTAATAGCAACTATAGTCCGATGCAATCCTGATCACCACTGGAGCCCTGGTGACAAAAGCTTGTTCAGCGGAAAATGGGGGTAAGAGCACTCCTCTGATAGCTCAGCTGCAGAATGACCCCACCATAGATCCAATGGCAGACAAGGATCTTAATCATTCAGAGAGGCTAATAAACCATGCAAGAAGAAACTTACCCTACTATTCTCAAATAAATATCAACCACTGGCTGTGTGTGACTCTGGAGAGCAGACAGAATTTCTACAAGGCCCCATACGCATCTCCATCAAAAGATATGCATCTTAAAAAGTCGCCCAACAACAAACTAAAATCTGTATTTGTTTGTAATGGCTGCGAAGAGCTATACTTCCCAATAAGAAAACCAAAAGAATAGCAGGTTTACGATGAGTGCTGTTCCCAATGCAGATAAGGAACCTCAGCTGTAAGTCACAGGCAAATTTCCTCCAAATCTACATGGCCATATTATACTTTAATAACCACTTGCTATGCTGGCATTTGAACAATATAGCCAATGTGATTAAATCTTGGAAGAATAAGGAACCCTACCACAAGGGGTTATGTGTCAAAGAGCAACTGGTAGCCCATAATTGTGGAACGATCTTATTCTACCATCCCAACCCGCTGTAACAATTACCAGACCCCAGGCATGAGTTTTTGATGAGCTCTGGCAAGATGTTTTCAGAAACTTGTATTGAGATTTACACAATGCAGATGGTAGAGCACAAGGACTTAAAGGAAGCTTCTCCTCTGGCCAAGTTGCAGATCCCTTGGGGATAGACTCAACTCGGAAACCTTGGCCCATAGAGAAGCAATCAGATGGTGAGAAAGGCAACCTGTCCGATACACACTCATCTACAACCTGTAAATTGCATCCACCTTTTGAGATCCCTGATCTCAAACCAGGCCAAGGAATTGCCACTGAAGCATCACTGGAGAAACACTCAAAGGACCTGCTGGTTTTGGGTTTGGACGCAGATGATGTTTCCTGAATGCTACAGTTCCAAAAATATACATTTGAATCATCACAAGCTGAGATGATATGCCTCCCGTCCGGAGTGAAGGAGGCAGATATCTGGTTTGATGCACTTTTTGGGCCTAAAAAAAGCAGCAGCAAATTTACCAAACAAACCAAAAAGTATAAAATCTTATAAGCTAGATTCAGAAAGTGTAAACAAATGATTGACAAACTAATGTGCACTAAATTGCAGAAAATTCGAGAATGTGGAAAGACCATGTAGGTTACATTTTGAGGATTCGACAGCCAAATTTAACTACAAGTGTAGCGCATATAACGCATTTCATAGAATGTTCTTAAATACTTCCAATGTATCAAATTATTAGGAATTACAACCAGAAAAATATAGAGCACCATCAATAGCTATGTACATACCCCTGAACTTGCCAATTATGTTAATTCCCTGAAGAATTTTTACTTGTGAATCTGCACTATGAACCAATACTTTGCTTGGATCTTGCTCAAAAAACTGCAGTTAAAAGTTAAATAAGCAGAATAAGTACACCAGATATTAGAGAATTATCAATACACCAAGCACGTCTAGGAGATGAAGACCACCTGAAAGCCTGTTACCCTTTTGCTTTTTGCTTTCTTCTTATTATTTAAGCAGATCAGGGCTTCCAGTTGGAAATGACTGTCTGAATCATACAAAACAAAATTAATTTGCCAGAAATTGTTCTCTTCTCCTTAAAATTTGAAAGATGCTATATGAACAGAGCAATGGCTATAATTTGTACTGCCTCATATAATTTCAACACTAAGACAAGACTAACAAATGCATCAAGCAAATAAAGTAAACTGTTACTGAAGTCAACATTTGAGAAGACGTGACACAAAAACTGAAGACCATCTTATCATGTTCAGGCACTCACACTACCTATGGACTTAAGATGGCTGCACACTTGTACCATAGATGTAATAAGTTAAAGGACCATGTTACCAAAAACATCTGATTTTCAAAGCTAAAGCGGAACAACTAAACCTCAACAAAAGCTCATGTCTCTTAACATGCAACAGAAAATGAAGAGAAATGGTACTTAGAATATATTATGCAGCTACAGTAGTCACTATTCGGTATATTATTAACCACCACTCCATGGGTAACTGAAACACCAGCAATACTTATGTCTAGCAGACTTCAAAAGCCTCTATACACCAGCAAGACTTATGTCTAGCAGACTTCAAAAGCCTCTATATCAAAAAAAAATTCATGAGAAAACATATTGATTATCTGAAACTAATGGCAGTATTTACCTGTTACACTGAAAATTCTGCAGTTGCCTGTCACATAGCCAATGATCCCACCCTATATGACAAGCAAGACATTTAGTATACCTTCCTTTTTTGAACTATCCCTTCTTTTGAAAACATGAAAAGAACATGAGTTACCGAACCTGCCCATCAGGGCGATAAGAAACAGCAGTCACTATATCTCTCACATCTGTCCAATCAACAACTTGGCCGCCATCAATTTCCCAGATGCGAATTTTTCCATCAATTGAACCACTGATAAATTGATTATCATCAACAGGGTTAAACTGAACACAAGTCACTGCATTTCATTAATAAAATGCAGCAATATTAGTATTACCAAGGCTACTATACAAATTTATCAAACCGCATAATTAATCAGCGGAAACAAATTGCAAACTTATATTAACAAGCCACGCAAATATAACGACTAACCAAAATTACTGTGTGGGAAAGCTTTAAGACATTGGTCACATCCTACTTTCCACAGGCGCACAGTTTCGTCAACGGAAGATGATATTAGATGCTAGACCAAAAACAATAACAATTAGAAATATGTCAATTTCTATTGAAACTCGAAACTGACATGAACCATTGTGCAATTAACTTACATTATCATTTGACCATGAGAGGTCCAAAATTTCTCCTTTGTGCCCTCGAAACTCATGCAGCGGTTTCTCCAAAATCCGGAATACCACTGGAGGAAAAATGACACATGCTGAATCTGCTGTTTTTTTCAGGCTTTTGCTACTGATTTTTTCCTGCTCGCCCATCAGTGGCGCCAATTCAGAAAGAAGATTTACAGTGAAGTACATGCAAGATGGGTCTATCACTGGAATGTCAATTTCATTCGATCTCTTATCTTCCACAACTTGCCACACGCGAACAATCCCATCTTCACCAGCGCTAGCAAGGTATTTCCCATCAGGACTGAATTTCATGGTCAATATTGAACCATCATGTGCCTGAATATCCTGCCCAACAAAAAGAGCTGATAGCTCCTTCAACCGTTTTTTGGAATGCCGAACCTTCACTCTTTGAACCCTTTCTCTCACAATTGAGTTGGATCCAATCGGTCTCAAACTGTCAACTGTCCCTTCCTTTTTCGTAATGCAGGAGAAGGAACGGAGACTCCTCAACCACCTACTTTTAACCCTGTTCACCATCTTTGGTGCGTTTCCAGTGACCTCAGTTTCCTGTTGC
Organism: Daucus carota subsp. sativus; assembly: GCF_001625215.2. Taxonomy (NCBI): domain Eukaryota; kingdom Viridiplantae; phylum Streptophyta; class Magnoliopsida; order Apiales; family Apiaceae; genus Daucus; species Daucus carota. The sequence continues at coordinate 36,398,069 of NC_030386.2, read as the reverse complement.
ACAAGTTTCTCAACCATGGGAAATGATGGAGAAGGCTGCCCTTTACCACATGTTAATAATTGGCCCCCATCTATAACTTCACTATTGCCAAGGTTGGTGCTTTTCCCTATTCTATCAACATCACATTCCGAACCATGCTTTACATCTGCAGCTCGGCATATGAAATTTTCTGTCAAGTCCAATCCTCTTGACAAATCCGAATCATCATTGGACATGCTACTCCAAGAGGACCGGCTAGAACAAAATTCATATTTGAAAGATGAATTTCTCAATACTGCGCCACTACTCTCTTTAATCCTATCAATCTCTCCTCGGAAGCTGCCACCATCATATGCATCTACCATATTCTGTCCAGAAGCTTTACCATCTAAGCCTAAACCCATGAACCTCAAGAATTGACTACGACGCTTTCGCACACTCAAGGGTCCCTTAGCCCAGACCTCATACTGATAGCTGCTACATGCTCCACATTCATCATTACAGCTAGATTCGGGGTTATCTGAACTCGAATCAGAAAAAGAAGAGGCACGAGCATCAAAGAATCGATATTCTTCATCGTCTGTACAGATGCTACCCATGATTCCTTGAGTTTAACCCATGAAATCCAAACTCAAGAAACCACCTTTTATAACACCTAGGCAATGTGCTATTTCCACTTCAATGTAAAACCTAAAATAACAGCACTAGAATTAAAAAACATCAAAAATAGCAACAAGAAACAGAAAACACAGCAACCAAGATCAGTAACAACAGCAAGAAATACATAAACAAATACCCAACAGAAAGACAACAGTAAAAAAACAAAAAAACAATGGATCCAACATGGATCCCAATCCACACCCATTGAACCTGGCCCAGACTAAAATAGTAGCTCAAGATACAATTTTTAAACACCCATATCAAATTCCAAAGATTATCCATAGATATATGAGCCTTAAGTCATGTAACAAACACAACTTATAGCATAAAAAAGGAATACTCATAATGCAAGTGACGAGTGTGAGGACGTTTAAGATCAGATTGCCTACAATTCAAGCAAGGAATTAAGAATACACACACACACACACTAATATAACAGGACTAAAATAACATGTGTATGCAAACTGTCTAGAGACTGCTCATACATCAAATGAGTCTTTGTTCTTGTATGAAATCTGTGGATCAGTTCCTCAAAATTGTAGCCCACTGTTTCTCATATTCCCCACCAAAATCCTCTAAAAACAAAATAATTCAACAAAAAAATAAAATTTAACAATGGACTAAAAAAAAAAGAAAAAAGGGTTGCAAAATCTTGGTATATGTGAGGGGGATGGACCAAGAACCAAAAAACAGAGATTTGCAGTAGTGTTGTTGGTGTAGTTATACATAGAGTAGTGCTAGTGTAAATGTAATTAAATAGATAAAGAGTGAAAGCATGAAAATTGTTGAGGGGGCAAAACAGGTACCAAGCAAGAGCCGACCACCATGAGTTGGTTGAGTTATGGGTTATCTATAGTCTTCTCCGGACAAACCAACCAGAAACTAAAACCAAACTAAACTAAACAATCCCCTTCTTCTTCTCTTGTACTAATACTATAATAATAATCTCCTCCCTCCGTGTGTGCGTGTCTATTTCTCCTATTTTATACACCCACACACTTGTGCTAGTAATAATAGTAGATATCATATTTTTATACCCGGATTTGGTTTATATATCCACCCCTAGCTAATTTGGAATTTCTTTGTAAAAATAACTTTAATACAGGTTTCCTTTTCGAAACCATAAAGATATTAAAATATTAGTTTATTCAACTTATATTCATGGTAATTACTAAAATCTGATCATGTTTCAGAAAATATTTTTTCAAGATTTCGGTTTACAATCAAAATCTGATGCGATCCTTTCAGATTTCAACGGATAGTTGGATAGCAATGTATTTATTAATTCTTTATAATTTTGAAATTTATCTAAAATCTTGGAGATTTTAAAAGATTTGTCAAAAATCTGTTTAAACTTTTGCAAGATACTTTAAGAAAATCAAAATTAACTCCTACTCGGTATAAAATAAATAAATGAGTTTTAAAATGGTATAAAGTATTATTAATTTATTAAATTTCTGTTTGGGTTTGTAAATCACTGAGAAAAAGTGTAGATACGATGTTTCAAAAAATATAAATTTGATGATTCTGATAATATTTAAATAATATTTTTTAATTAAGGAACTTTTTTCTAAAACCCGTTTTAAAGATAACAACTGCCTTCAGGAACTTCACTAATAAATTATATATAAACATGTATATTAAAATTATTCCACATAAATCTGCATTGATTTTTTAAAAATACCATACATGCACACACTGGAAATTGAAAGTGAAGAGAATAAAGAAAGATTGTAGAAGGCTAGAAGCCATAAATAATCTACTTCCGAATTCATGTATATGCAGTCAAACGGCAAGAACTGACCAATGCATGTAGTAAGATTATTACTCCCTCCGTCTCAATTTATAAGTCCGGTTTGGGGAAAAAAATTGTCCCAAAATACTTGTCCATCTCTTCTTTCAATACAAATTTATCTACATATTAATTGTGATTTTTTTGAAACTCAACATTATTCTCATTTCTCAATGCACTAAATCCCTATATTTATTGTGATTTTTTTGAAACTCAACAATATTCTCACTTATCAATGCACTAATTAATGATACATGAGATAAGATTCCATCTAACCAACTTTTTTCTTAATATGTGTGTTTATTCCAAAATGGACTTATAAATTGAGACGGAGGGAGTAATAATCTTCTTGAAGAGCAATAAATTAATAATGTTCGGCACGAATAAATTAGCCAAATATAGAAGTTTGAACTGGCATTTAGCAGTCGAGGCTTACTTATATATTCAACCGTTTGGTAAGAAAAATAGACCCTCATTCCTTGCACGTTTAACGTTTGCCGTTGTTAGATCATCTCATTAGAAAATCATTTGACCATTCTTAAACTCCCGGGTCCAAATTGAGGGCTCTTTAGCTACACATTTGTCAAAAGTGTGAGATCCCTAACACGAACGGATGGTATTTTATATATTAAAAAATATTGAAATAAATTTGTAAGGGAAATTATGGCGTTTATTAGAAATTACTATATGACTTGGCATTTTGTAGTGATTGGGTTAGAGAATGAGACAGAAAATGGAAAGACAGAATTGTGGGTGGATAAAGTTAAAAAGATTAGTTAAATCACCACTTAGCACAATCTTTACACAAAGTCAAATCATAATTTGTACTCTTGCTTCCGTTTTATCGAACAACCGGCTTTATGGGTAAATTTAAACTCGACATAATTATATTTTAACTTCTAATCATCCTCGTGATTCCCGACCAACATGGTTATAAGTTTGGTGGAGTGTCTCGGACAGACAATAACCCCAAAATTCAGTATTAGGTCTGTCAACAGTTACTTTGACTACAGTAGTTCTTACCACTAATTTATATTTTCAAAATAAAATATAAAATAATTATTTTTGGATTTACTTGTATAGTTTATGACACATAATTCTAAATTCGAATGAACAAAAACTAACAAAATACGGAACTCGAACAAGCATTTGGATGCAGACTTATACTTATTTTTGATTCAAAATTATCGGGTCAGTTAACCTGATAAATTCAGATTAGAATATACTGTAATTAATTATTTGATCCCGCGGAGTAGAGTTGGCATGAACAAGGTACATGTATAAGACAGACAATTAAAACAATAACTCGAATGCAATCTTAAACAACAAAATTTAATTGGGAGTACATGACAAACGTGTATGGCTTTGAGTTGTCATCGAGTATGCATGATATTCGATCGTCTCGGTTGACAAATCCAAAATTAAATAATAATTAAATGAGACTAATTAGGGTACATAACAATAAAAACATCTTCGAATAATAAGCTTTGTACAGTTGATCTTGTTTGAGGTGTGATTTAAAGAAATTAGTAGATTAATTGCGTGGAGGCACTGAGCTAGCTAGATATATTGTCCAAATGTCTTTTGATTAGTAAAACATAATCTTTGCTTCCGGGGTTAATAACATCGAATGCGTATTAGAGAAGGTGATCACCTATGGTTAGTTATAAAACTACGTACCTATGGTTTATCGATCTAGCTAGTGGTTTTATATAATACTGTATAAAATTAAGATCTCATATATCTAAATGACCTAACTTCGCCAACTAATCAAAGCAATCTTATATCATTACTGGCTACTACTGCATCTCAATTACACTTGTTTTATAGTTGGATTTCCCACAGCAACAAAGAAGAAGATTATAAATATAAAAATTAAAAAGACATGTCATCTTTACATGTATAGTATGGAGTTGGATTGACCTGGAGATACCCAATACAGAGTATAACTAATTAAAGCATATCTTAATCACGTTAACGTACAGGAATATGTGTGTGTTCATGCAGATATACGTGCATTTATTTAATTAAATATGTATGAGAAATATGGATTGGGTGAATGTGGATGTTTAATTAGCTGCACTTTTAAGCAAGAAATCTTTCTTTCTGGAACAGCATCTCACTTTGATTCTCTATATTGTTTAATTACTTGCATAATAATATACGAGTATCAACTATGCGAAATGTAAATCTATGAACTACAGTAGTTAGATACACATGCATGGTTAGTTGGTTACAAATAGGGGTGATCACGGTCTGGTTTAAACCGCAAAATCCGCATAAACCAATCCGATATTAATCCGATCCAAACCGAAACCGAAATGAGGTTTACGGTTTCGGTTCGACTAATTTAAAAAACCGTGGTTTGTGGGTTGGTTTCGGTTTTATATTAAACCAACCCGTTGTAAACCGAACCGCATTTTTATATATACAATATAAATATTTAATATTATATCTATATATATACATATATTAACTTTATATAAATATATCACATTTTTAGTTTATACTTGCTGAGGTTGTTGTTTAGTTAGTTACCTTGTCAATACAAACTACAAGTCATATCAATTCATTGATCCACGACTTCGATTCAAGTTTATGCATTTTATTAGACTAAAGTTTGTATTTTAATTTAACTATGTGAAATTGTGCAAATGGAGACAAAATGATACGTTATTTTCTAGTATTATTCATAAATCCTCATCTCTGATTATAAGCCTTAGTCATAAACCGATCAACCCGTTTAACCGAACCATCAAAAACCGCACCGCATGTTCCGGGTTAATTGGTTTACGGTTCACGGGTTGGTTTGAGATTTTAAAAAACCGCTAAGGTACGGTTTGGTTCCGATTCTACCTTCAATCCGAACCAAACCGGACCGTGATCACCCCTAGTTACAATCACATTCCCCAACTTTTGACTCTTTTTATTTAATTTTCGGCAAGAAATTAAATCCATTAAAAGTAGGAACTCAGGGAGCTGATTAAACGTATAGCTACTTAGCCCGGCTTTAAGCCGGGACTTGTGTTTAGGAGTGCTGTGCGGTTATTTTTTTTTATATAAAGTAATTTTGAATTATAATATAAAAAAATAATGTTTTTGATGAAGTTTGGTAGTGGAATCTCTAACAAATTCTTGCAAAAGGTGAAAAACAGCTTATTCCAAAAATATGAGAGAATCTACTTTTTCTAAAAGCAATTTTTCAATTAAAAGTTGTTGTTTGTAAAACCAGCTTTTAAATTTACCAAACAGTTTTTTACATGATTTTAAGCAAAAATTGTCGTTGTTGTCCGTAACAATCCCGAACAGTACCTTAAAGCTGTATCCAACTTTAAGTTGAAAAAATACATGTCTTTGTAATAAGTCAGAAGTCGGCTTAAAGTCAGAAATAAGCCAGGAATTAGTTTGAGGTATTTTTTTCAGTGATTAACTTTTTTGATAAAAATTATTCTTAAGTCATAACTTACCCATAAATCTGTTTTATTTTGTTTTTAATATTTTTAATAATTTTTAAGTCATTAATAAATTAAAATTATCTAATAAACATTTTAAACTTCTGACTTATCATATAAATGATGTTAAGTAATAAATCTTACGTTAAGTCATATTACGTAGATCGCAAGCACCAACTTCGTTATTGTAATAGTAGTATGTTGCCTATGTGATTTTACCATTTTTAACATTTACTCACCGGAAGTGGAGCTACATGTCTGGTCCGCAGGAACCAGTTATCGCCAACTTTCTAATTTATTCTTATTAGAAACTAGTTGAGAATCCGCGCGTTGCGGCGGCCTATAAAAATTATATTAATGATTCAAAATTAATATTTATAGAATAAAATCAATTTGCGGCGACTTATAAAAATTATATTAATGATTCAAAATTAATATTTATAGAATAAAATAAATTTTATATTATAAACATCTCGATGCAATACCAATATTAATTTTTAAAATTGCAAAATAAGACTATAATTCATATGTGAAAAAATGATAATAAGTTTCGACATGTAATTAACGATTTAAAACACGATGAATCTTAATTTTTTAATCGTGTTTTTTTTTTATAAAAGTAATCATGTTCTTGACTAACATTGTCATTAACTTTTCCAAACACTACTTCTTAGACAAATACACCACCACCTGCATATAAAAAGCATACGACTCTACTGATTGATGACATCTAGCCATATACATCGATCGCCCAATAATAAAACAGACAGTAAGCTTGCAAACAACAACAAATACGTCCGACGACCAAAACAAATATTATAAAAGAATCACGAACAAACATATATCATTGTAATTAGGGGTGTGCAGTCGGTTAACTGAAACCGAAATTTATTTCGATTAACCGAAACCGAAATTCTATGAAACCGCGGTTTAAAAACCGGATAACCGGAAAATGAAAATTTGGCTACCGAAAACCGAACCGAAATTATTTTGGTTATTCGGTTCGGTTTTCGGTTAACCGAACCGAATGCACACCCTTAACTGTGATATTGAGAGACAGTGTAGGTTGTGTTTAGATGATCCAAAACCCTACAACCTATAAGGGTATTTATAGGTGCCGAGAAACTTGTGCGCTACTCTTTTCCATAATTAAATAATCTGAAATAGAATCAGATTAAAAAACTTGCAAGCTACTATATTCCATAAATAATCTGAAATAAAATCAGATTAATACTTTCAATTTATTATATTCCATAAATAATCTGAAACAGAATCAGATTAATTTATTCCAAGATATATACCATATCAATGAATCTGAAACAAATTTTTTTTTTGATATCTTTCATCCAAAAATTCCGAAAAATTAGAAAAATAGAACAGAGCTATCTGAGAGGCGCCACCTAAACGCCCCTCGCTTCTCCTTTATATAAGTATATTGATTTGTTATAATTATTAAAAATTTATATTAATGAGATTACTTCAATTAACAAATAATATGATAAATTTGAAATAAATTAATATGTTTTTATATATATATATATATATATATATATATATATATATATATATTCTAATATTATAATTTATAATTATAAATCAATTAATTAGTCTCAATTATTAGAAAACCAATAAAATTCCATCGATCCTTATGGAGTATAAGATAATTTGGTTCAATTTATTCCTACTAACTGAAATAGCTACATTATTTAATTTTAACTGAAATAATATCATTAAATTACAACATAACATTTTTATTTTTACTGAAACAAAACTTTTGATTTTTAACGGCCGGTGTATAAAATTATCGAGATCAGCTTGTGTATATGGGGCCATACAAGCTTATGTAAGACGCAGCTGATTGCACATGATTGATTCCTTAATTTACTCCATGATCAGGCTGTGCACTGCCGACCTAAGTTGTATTTGACGATGTTTAATAGCTAAAAACAACAAATATGCGGACGAATTATTATTCCCGAATTTGTAGGCTTTGTCCGTCGATGCGGATGAATGAATTAGTGGCCGACACTTTTTTCAATTCCCCAACTAATATCTGTATACATCACACCCATAATGGAGTATGAAAAACAAAGAGGGTGTTTGTTTGCAACTTAAAAGCCGACTGCTTATAAGTTAGAAGCATTTATTCGTAGCGTTTGTGTAAAAAATTAAAAAACACTTATAAAAAGTTAGAAATGCTAACTTTTGTTTTAGGATTTCTACTTTTTTCTCAAACACTTTAATCACTTATAAGTCTCAATTTGCTTCTAACTGTTAGTATTGGTGTCCTAGAGACAATACTATTGTGTTTTATCGTAGACATTTATGGATTATGTTTTATTGAATAAATATTTATTATGTTTTTATTTACTGCGTAATAAATTGAAAGCATAATAAATGTCCTTGGAATATTATATGTAATTCTATATCTCTAAGTACGTGACTTAGAAATGAGATTATGAGAATAATATCAATATTCCTAAATGTCCCTAGTCGAGTATTATTGTTAAGGGACAATAATGATGCATTAAGACTAGTATGTTTGTTGACTGATGATCACATTTCATTGATCATAGGTATAGTGATGCTAAAGTCAAGAACATAAGTGCATGTATCGACACATGGCACTGGAATGACCCACCGTGAGATTTTACATGTTAATAAGTGTCATTGGAAATTCTCACTGTGATAATGATGTAATGATCCTCTGACTTCATATCATTATATTTTTATATGAGAATTAATATACTTTGGTTGCACTAAAAGTTATCTTTGACCGGGTGGTGATGATTTGTACATTGGGTATATTATGAATCGTATGAGAAATATGAATGATCTAGAAAAGATTTAACCCTCTTATTTTAGAGGACTGATATTATTGGTCTCTTGATTGAGTGAGACTATAGAATGCATGGCCGTGCTCAAATATTGATTTGTTTAATAGTCTACTCATTGATCAAGAAAATTCGGATTAGACGATGAAGAGGATGACACAATACATGTCTTGAGTCCGATCTATAATATAAGGTTAAAGGGATTATATTACATTGTACATTATTCACAAAAGGTTTAATTAAATCACCAATTATTATTATTACTTGTGTAGCAATGATGTATTACTAGATGCCGCTCGTTGTTTATAATTTTATTATTGGATATTAAAATTATTGCCAACGTAATAATAACCTAAAGGGTCACACACTTAGAACGTTTAAAGGAGTTTTAATTTAAATTCTGAAATAAATTGTTTAATTGAGCCGGTCTTAATTAAGTAATTAGAATTTCGAATTTAATATTAAAATCGAAATCGGATTAGGTTTGGAGAAGCTCAAATCCGATTAGTGTTTGACCCATCTATCAATCTTCCCTATAACTACATAATGATGTATTGTTTTAGGGTTAGGTGTTATAAAATTCGTTTTATTAAAACCCTAGCAGCTCTACATCAAGAGAGAGGCTAGAGAGAGAGAGAGGGGCTGGATTCGGCTAGTACCGGCTCCGGTGATCTTTGGCGATCAGACGTTCGTGTGCGCTGCTTAGAGACGCGATCCGGCTGCGTGGTGATTGCTTGTTCCGGACCTCCATCTTTCGCTAACGTAAAGCTTCAACAAGGCATTATTTCATATCTCCATGACCAGCCATACTTTATAGATGGATCCTCGGGTTAGGGTTTCGGAAATTTTTTGATTTTACGTCGATTATCCGCTGTGTTTGTTGCCCCGAAACCCAACACTAACTTCTACTCCACTTTTTTATTTTAAGCAGGAAGCGCTTATTTTAAACTCACCCAAACGGCCCCAAAATACGCTTGTACATATATATATAATGTATTAGTGGCACATAATTTTTTCATTTCTGATTTGAATTTTTCTGTTAATTAGTGATTGTTTAAAAAATTATAATTATATTTTTATTAGTCTCATAACAATCAATTTATATTGTACATATATGTTATGTTTTAATGTGATTAAAAAGATTGTTTTAATTTATATTTAAAGAAATTTTGAGTCCGACTAAGTCTTTACATAAGTATAACATAATTGCAGTGCGTACGTTCTATTTTCATTTTTCCACTTAACAATTACTCCCTCCGTCTCAAATTAGATGAGTTTTTTGGAAAAAAAAAAATTTATCCCAAAATAGTTGAGCTTCTCTCTTTTCAATGCATATTTATCAACCATCTTCCATCTTTACCCTTTCATATTTATTATTCCAATATGAGTAAAGATGAAAAAAGAAACAATCATTTAATACTTATTGATATGTGTGAAATGAGCAAAAAGCTCATCTAAATTGGATGGAGGGAGTACTTAAAAACATATCAGCAGATATTGGCGCGTATGAATTTAAAAGAAAACTGCATGTAAAACAACTGTCCGGATTAATTATAGGTTAGACTTTAGAGTGTTACTGCAATCTATGAAAGAACTCTAATCTCTAATGACCCTATCACTTTCGTAAAAGACAGGCCCTCCTAAAAAAATTGAATTGGCATTGACTGCCATTTAATTTTAAATTAGACTATAATATAAAATAAGTAGATGTGTGATATAGAGTTAGTTTGATCCGATGCCGGTCTGATTTTTACTGACGAGAGATTGAGTTTTAAAAATATTTATATAAATATAATTTTATAACATATTAGTTTGAAAAAATTATAATCTTATTCAAGACCATTTTATACTAATCTAGAAATTGTCTTACATGTCTCGATTTTCATTTTATAGAAAAAAGTTGACTATACATATTCTGGAAATTATATGTTTGTTAAATAATTAGTATAAATCAAATTTTGAATAATCTTTTTGAATATATCCGGGGACGGATCTAGGAATAGGCACGCGGGGACACGTGCCTCTCCTAAATTTTATTTTTTTACATTTTTTCACCATTTTAAATTTTGCAAAATTATAAAAGTGCCCCCCAAACATTTAAAAATATATAGGTGTTTTTTGAAAATTTGTTTCGTGCCCCCTTAACATTTGTGTGCTAGATCCGCCTCTGAATATATCTATAATATTTTTATTACAAAAATTTTTATTCTTCAAGAATTTGGTTATGCGAAGGAAAATGAGTGATAAAATATGAGTATATATTGACTACAAAACAAATAAGGAGACATTGGCTAACAAAAATAAATAAATAAAGCGACATTACATGCATAATATAGGTCCTACCAAGGAAAAAGGTAATCCATCCATTTCTTTTTATATCAACAATACGGAACTGAAAACTTAGCGATAACAAAAAAGCGCGAGTATGACACAATTCTTTTTGGTTTACTCCCAATCTTTTATATTTTCGTATATTTAGATTTATATAAATTTTAATAAAGTGAAAAAAAAAAAACAGAACTTTCAAATTCGATTATTCACTCTTATCCTTGTAAATATTATCATAAAATTGATACACGTTACAAACACGCATCTTGTCGCATTAAACGAGCATCTATGACTATCATGGGTCCAAACACCAATTAGCACATAGTGCCTGTCAATTAGAGAAACAGTAGCATGATAATCATACTCTATGAATGTATTGTTGTAAAAAAAGAATCAGAAGATCCGAACTTTGACAGGGGTTGAGCAAGCAATTTGAATAACATTGCAAATACACATGGCACCGAAAAATAAATCTTAACTTTGGGCAAATTGTTGCTCCGTATATTTAATTTAACGGAGAACTGACGATCACACGGACGGTTCTATATTTTAATTTCAATTTATTAGCGGACTTGCACGTTAGGCCATTTCCACTAGAAAAGTTGAGCACCACTGATTAGTTTTGTTGTTTTCTTACTATCATATTCATATATATGCCTTTTGTTGTCATATATTTTATTTACCTTACATTAATTTAATTTACTCCCGAGAATTTAGCGTTCTCAAATTATGATCAGATATGAAAATTTTCTAATATCCATTTTAGATGAAAATAATACACGATTGTACATGATCCAATAAAAAGAGAGACAAACAAACAACACTAACACTAAGAGCAAGCCCAATGCAATTCCCTATTTTCAACCCTTAAAATATTATATATTAATGATTACCTAAAATATTGAGGATCAAAAAGTTATTTTGCTCCAACGGTGTTGTTCCCTATTTGATTCCCTATATTTTAAATTTATATATACAACTCCAAGGAGAGAGAAAGATTGCACTAATAAATAACAGAAAAATAAGAAGAGATATGAGCTTGTGATGACATGAAGCATATAGGGGTTGCTTTTTCATCCCTCAAATAAGGAGTTGAACTTTCTCTCACCTAAAATTAATAGGGGATAGGGAGTTGCGTTGCCCTTAAATCTTGTCCATGTAGATCATATATAGATAAGGAATGAGTGCATTGGAGTTGCTCTAATACAATAGCTGTATACTGCATTTTGAAATAAATATTCCAGCCCGCATATAAACCAACCATGTAATAAGCATAATTAGATGACAAATGTTGCTATAATTACTCGTTATGTTTTAAAATATAATTCATTCGATGATTTGATATGTATTTCTAAATCGTTTGATCATATAATTCAAATTATTATTTTATTAAAAAACTAAATAATATATATAACTTACAGTATAATTAAAAATATATATATAAATAACGATTTATTTATCCGGTCAAAACACTTGAAAACATGTGACAAAAAACCAAACAACCTATATTTTAAAATAAAAGAATTAATAAATTTTCCCCAAAAGAGTAAACCATTTTCTCACGTGATTAAAGAAGCTTTACTTTAAAATGTAAGTTTTCAAGTATTCACTTTTTTTGGATTAATTTTTGACTAACATGAAATTAACCTTAATCAACCCAAACTCAAAATTTCTGATCCTTATCTTGCGGGTAAAATTGGGGTAAGGTAATTGAGGTATCTAACAAGACTATAAATGTGCTTTTAAAACCTAAATTAAACGGGTTCAACAATCTTCCACAAGTAAGTTTTTGTAGTAATAAGCATAAACTATTAGGTGGATTAAAATTTCCATTTTCTATGGGTTTTAATGAAATCAGATCCAGACCATTTAACCACTATTTACTGGACCACCCTATGCTATTGAGGCTGTTATATTTGCAGAAATTTAGTGTGGTCCATTATATCATCTATAACAATAATTATGATCACAATTATAAGGTTTAAGTGATGTTTTTGGACCCCTACACCTTCTGCACCCAAGGTCACAAGCTATTTCAATTTTTTCATTCTTGTGTTTTCTTTTATGCACTAGAAAACACCATCATCTTCAATCTTTTTGCTCTCGCAACCAAAATCTTCTGCATTGGGAACCTAACCTAGTCTACGAGGATTTTTCTTGTTTAAAGTTTTTGATTATTATGTGTACTGTCTGTTTCATGGCCTAGCTATATACATTCTTGTCAAAACATAATCATGTTCAACGTGTATGGTCTGGGCTCGGTTCAATGTTCTTGATCCTCAGAGATGTACCTTTGTGTACAATTCAAGTTCTCCATAGACTTCTAACTCTCACCAAGTATCTTTATTTTGGATTCTATTTATTCGTAACTCGCATCAAACTATTAGTCTAGTACAGTAAAAATTGCTTACTCCCCAATGAAAGAAGTTGCTCAATGAGTTTTGAACTTGAAACCTCCCCTGTGCTGTACAACTCTTATTAGACCAAGATTGGAAATAGTAATCAGCTAGGCCCAATGATCAGCAAACCTTTTTAAATAACCCATGAATAACAACTTAAAAATAGATCCAGGCCCAAAATATCAACTAAAAGGCCTAGATGTATCGAGTGGGGATGCTAGTCTAAAATCGGATCATTCTCATGGGGAGCAAGACTGGTATAACTACAAGTCTACAACACACGGAGCCTGTTTACCTGTTTAGCTGAGTGCGTAATATAAATTATGACTTAAAAGTGAATTATGTAGTAAATTACAAGTTTAAAATATCTGTTTAAATAATTTAACTTATTAATGATTTATAAGTTATTAAAAATATAATAATAATAATAATAAAAGTGATTTATAAATAATTTATGTCTTGTGAACAAAATTTTTTAAAAAAAGGTTTGAAAAAATCGATTCACCGAAAAAAATACCTCAAATTAATTTCTGACTTTAAGTCAAATTCTAGCTTATTTCTTATTTTAAATCGATTTTTGACTTGCACAACATTTTTCAACTTAAGGTTAGAAACAGCTTTAAGGCGAGACAAACATGCTTGTAGAGACAGATGTATTCAAACTCAGTTTACTGGGTTCCATTTCATTCTGATTCCATTGCCTAGATGGCTGGCCAAAACTGTTTTCTGCTTCTACAGATGTATGGTAATATATTATTCTAAGATGCTACATAAATAACTTGGAGCTTGAAACTGCATAAGTTACCCAAAATGTTTCAAGATGATCAAGGGAGCAGCCAGAACAAGATCAAACAAAATGCTGAGTTGGGTATTCATGCTCATATCCGTTGTAATCATAATACAATCTTTCTCCTTTATGTATGTCTCTGCTTGCAATCAACAGAACTCGAGCCTCGCCATTAACATCAAATCTTACACATTTCACATTCTGCTTCTTTTTCCCTTCCCTGAATCAAAAAATAAAAATTAGTAATTAAGGCAGTATGGTGTGTTTTTTTTTTACTGTTTTGGTCACTAGCAGATTCATGAATTCTGCACTTCTATCTCGATATATGTTTTAATCTATAGCGGCCAGTGTGTTTGTGTGTCTGTACACGCGTGTGTCACATCAAACTAGCTACGGTAGCAACCCTTACCTATTACTTGTGTTACTGTGTGTATGAATTATGAAGATACAATATGTTTTCGGTGTCGATTCCCACATACATTTATAACTCATTATGTAATATGAATCGAAAAAATAGAAACAACTTCTAATATATGTCACATTATTACATGATTAGCATTAGAAACAAAAATAATAATAATTCTGCACACCTTGTATGGTTATTGATACCATTAATGAAGCGTGCTATATTGCTACGTTTGTCAGGACAGATCACAAGGCTCTTAGAAGAATCAGCAGCACAAAGAAGAGTCATCATGCTATCCCCATCATCATTCTCACGCTTCTTCAAGTAATCAACATCTCCAACATATTCCGTAATTATTGTTAAATCTCTAATGGTCTTGTCTGCCTCAACAGTAAATCTGTTTGCATACAAGTACAACTAAAGTTTATGACATAAAAAAAAAACTACAAAATGCTATCTGATAAAAGAATAGGCAATCACTCACCCTTCAACAGGGTCAAAAACAACCATAAGAGGTGGCCATTCCCCTCTTTTCATCATGCTTTTACAAAGATTAAGGGTTTCAGTATCCTCTTTCGACATAACCTGATACAGGGTTCCAACAAACGAGCATTAACGAATCACATTATGATTTCACAACCTAATTCCTTAACAGCCCTCATGAGCAAGAAATATCCAACTCTGGTGTATCTTTTTTTTTTTAAGTATAAAAATTTATCAGATGTTGTGATCAAATAATGGTCTCTAAAACTATTACCTTTTGCCATACATATCAAATAATTATGCCATCTCAATTATAAGACCATCAATCACATTCTTATAAATTATCACTGACTGGGTTGCACATCAGTTTGGAATTGGAGCAAATTTTCAGTCATGTAAAATTTGTTGGTGATACTGCAATTCTTTAGTGCAAATTTCATCAACAAGCCTCCCTAAAATACCATTTATCAAACCTATCTATCCTTTAGGAAAACTTTAGCATGCAGAATAAGAAACAATGCCTCAAAAGATCATTAGAGAGTTAAATGTACCTGCATTCCTTCCCTCTCCAGTGTAGAACAGTTAGCTGATCTTGGCGCCATACCAGGAATATAAGTAAGCTCGTTACTATAATCTGCACCTGTTGCGGTCAATGCTACAGCCAATGATTGCATTTGTTTATATCTCATTGATGTGTCCTCACTTGGACTGAATGGCAACAATTTTCTCCTCTTCTTCGATACACCTAAACTAGTTGTGCGCTTTCTCTTTTTCTTGCAGTCTACATTATAAAATAAGAAACAAATGTCAGTATAGGAGATGAAAAATGCACAGAACAATAATACAAAATTAAGCACCATTTACCGTGATTCAATTTTTCAGCTGGCTGTGAACACCTTTGAATGCGGAAAAAGTCAACAATTTTGGTTTGAGTCATAGAGATGGCTGCAAATCAAATCAAATATAAGCATATTAGATAAATCAAAATCTTCCTAAATATAGTACAGGGTTCATTACAAGTTAAAAGTATGTCTGTGGCAAGTCAGGTATGTTAAAATTTTATACGCATACAAGTATTCTGGAACTGAGAGTGCCAGCACACCTAAGTTTCCTTTAACATATTATAAACATTCCATTTTAACATATGATAACATTCCATTTAATTTTCGAGATGGCTTAGATCCAAACATAATTGCATAACAAGTGTAACATATATATACTTTAAACAGATGATAATAATCAAATTAAAAACTTTAAGAAAATTTCCTACTGCTTACTGCATATTGCATAAAGTATTGCACACACCTCTAATACTGTAAATGGATTCAGAAACAAAATAAAAACTGGCATCTCTAAATTAGTATCAGGAGAATATTCAGAATCAGTAACAAAAGCTTCTTCTTAGCAGACAGCATATAAAATGACGTAATCTTGCAAATCCAAACACAATTTTGTTCAGAGTAACGATATATTTGATCTAACAAATGATAATAAATTACATTAAGACCTTTAAGCAAATTACCCTACTGCATAGAGTTTTGCACACGCCTATTCTACTGTAAATGTATTCCAAAAATAAGAAATTGGCATGTTTAAACTAGTACCACTAGAGATTTAGCAAAAAAAAGCTTTTTCTTAGTAGACAGCACATGAAAAACACATAATCTTGCAAACAGAGAAAGCTGCTTAATATTTTCACAATGATATACTGAACCACAGATGAATCAACCCAATAACACAACTAGAGACTAGCACGACATGCCATTCCATTGCAGCCAGCATAGTAATCAACACATTTAACACGTGACACCTCTTGCAAAAACTACCAAATTATGTGACCAAACCTCCTAACCTGACCAAATCCTTTATTCCAAAAACTACCAAATTATGTGATACTCATCTAGTTAAGGCATTTCACCAAACACAAATCAACATTCACTGTTACTAAAAAAGCCACATCCTAGAAAATAACAAAATAATAATAGAAATAAAAAGTCAATTATTTCTCAACAAAACCTCATTTTGAAGCAAACCCGCATCATAATAAACACCTAAACACACACCTCATAACAAATTACTAAAAAAATTAATTAAAAAAATGCATGCATACATTTGGGCTTGTTCTGAATTTGAACAGAACAATCAGGACAAAACCAAGAGCCGTGAGGAACAGCAGCGAGAATAGGCCTGAGACAGAACAAATGAAACCCCTTATCACACTTGTCACACAAAAGCAACTCCGCCGCATTCTCGCCGGACCCGCATTTCTCGCACAAAGACTCGTCGTAATCCGGCACCTTGGCTTTCCGTTTCTTCGCAGGAGCTGGAAGAGGAGCTTGGGTCCTTCGCCTAGCCGCTGTTCTCGGAGAAACATCCATCGCCGAGCTCGAGATCTAGGTCAGAGATGTGAGATACAAATGTATGTGTGTATAGTTATGTAATAAACTGGGAAAGGGGTGTGAATAGGGTGTGATTGTGTTTAAGAAGACATGAATTGGGGGAGATGAATGTGAGATTTGGGCGGGATGTAGTTAATATTCCGCGGGAATTGGAAAAATTGGCGCGTTTTGAGGATTGGGAAAGACCGCTGAGCCTGCTTGTTCGTGTAGACACTTCTTCCGAGCAAAAATAAATTAACTGGATTAAATAAAAAAGTTGAATTAATTATTTAATATATTTTTAGGTGTTTGTGAAGATTTGGGAATTCATGTTTATTTGAAAATGTAAGAAAGCACCCTTTACTCTTAAAGAAAAGGTAATGTTGACATGTTTAATTAAATAAATTATAAAAATGTTATTTATAATGTGGATTATTAAGATATCATGTTAAAATTTGTCAAGAAAAAGAGGATATTATGTTAAAAGAATGTCGCAAAACTCGATATCAACCACTTTTAATACAACATATAAACTATGAGAATATATAATAATATTTTAGATTTTTAAATAATTAAAATTAAATGAAAAATATGAATTTTATGCAAATATCATAAGTACTATTTACAACAATCAAATTTTGAACACATATATGTTTGTGTAAAATATCGATAACTAAAATACAAAACCAAGAGAAATTATGTCTAAATAACATCACACACATCTTATATGTCCTAGAGCCCACTCTCGCCCCCACTAATTCACCTCGATCCGCTCGGACGTCGTCAAAGCTCCGCACGGGTTCTAGACGACCTTGAAAGTCAAAACTTAGCACCACCATGATCTCACTAAACCCCACCCCGTTCCACCTAAACCCGTCTAGACCCATCCCGGGGTCCATCCCCGGGCCCAAAAACCTTATTATTTACTTTTTATTTGGTTTGCATTTTAGTATTTGTATTGGGGTAGGAACACACACATATATGCGTATATATATTAAATAACAATAAAAATTTATTATAAAAAACTGTCCTAATAAAGTAAATATTAATTAGTTCATTACATTGTGATTTGTAAGATTTCTAGAAAATAATTATTTAACTAAAATACACAATTTTAAATAATATAATATTCCAGGTTTTTTTCATAAACGGTATTGGTAAAGAAGCGAAGAGGTAGTGTCTGGGCTTTGCGACAGTAAGAGCCCATAACGTAACATAATGATAGTCCTCACACAACCCAATGGAATTACCTTGATAGTTCCTCTGGTGCTTATTACAAAGCTTTCCACAGTTCCAGGTGCTTTGATCATATATTTAATTTTTATTAATTAAAATAAGTCATATATTTAATTTTTATTAATTAAAATAAGTGATAAATATTTTAATTCAGAAAAAGAAATTTTTTAGAAAAATAATTTTAAATAGATGGTCAAAGCAACTAAAATTGCGTGCAAAAAGTCTTGGTGTCTTGTAATAAGAACAAGAGGAAGTATAAAATAAACACGTGTTTGATATTCTCTGCTTAGAAGTTTATACTGATTGTAGTGCTCAATACCGTCGAAAATTTAAATTTACTTGGACTTAGAAAACATAAGGGCCGTCCAGCACAGTTCAAAATAAGTGTCTGTTAATTAAAATAATAAAATAAAGTAGAAGTTAAAATGTAATTAAAATTTATAAGTGATTAAAATGTATAAAAAATAAATAGAAATCATGAAGAAAAACTAGTTTCTTGATTTCTTACACAAACATCCGAATAAGGTCTGGCTTATGAATTCAAACATCTCCTGAATAACAACATCAATTGGAATTAAGGCATCATAAAATCAGATTTCCATGCTCAGAGCAGCTGAAAAAGGCCAGGCCCAAAAATCTGGCTTGACATGACTCGGAGAAAGCCAGTCTGATAAAATCTGGTCCAGTCTCCTTTTAAATTTAAAAATTTTAATAAATCTGTTTTTCATAAAATTTGAGTCGGCCCAGTAAAATTTGATCAGATCCTGACAAAAGTCCGGTTTGTGATCTTAAATGGGCTTACCTAGCATGTAAAAGTCCATTCTGGCCCGAATTTTGAATAAAAACTGATTCATATAGGGTCCGGTCAAAATCCGGTTCTAGAATGAAGAGAACCGAACTGAATGTCTGCGAATTCGATTCCATTATATTTTTAGCACTAAAATTTGGGTTGATCTGGTCACATACTTTTTCATTCCTGAATTACCTTATTTATATGTTTTAAAAAATAAAAATAAATAATCATATAAACAATATTTCTTCTTAATTATAACGCGTTCTACTTCAAAACAAATACCAATCGTAACCCTTTTAACTCTAACTCTAACATATTTTACTCCAATACAAACATGAATATAAAAAACATAAAATATAAAAAAATATGATTTAAAAACACATCATCACATATTAATATTAAAAAAATTATAGATCGATAATAAAAAAATATATTATTTATACTAATGATTTACAATATAAAAAATATTACAAAATAAATTTTGTAATCGAATATATAACTAAACGATACATATGATTTAATCAAATTCAATTTTCATTATCATAAATTATCCATTCAAAAAATTACGATATCTAATATACAATATTAAACAAATAATAAAATTAAATTATAAATTAAATTTTAAATAATAAATTTTAAATTATTTAATCGATCATTCTCGGCACGGGTTTATGACTAGTATAATTAAACCATTACATTATATTATCCAATTTAAACTATAATTTGGGGTAAAAATTCTAGTTATTTTTCGCCCGTGAATTTAGTAGACCCGTCAGGTCTCTGTCACTAAAAGAAATAAGTTTAAAAGTTTACCTAATTTCATAGCACTAGGAAAGCAAATGGAACCCACATTCCTACGATCGATATATTTGTCATCCAACCATATTAGTATCTACTTCAATCATCTCCCCAATTTTCATTTTATTCTACGGACCGGAAAATTTTGTATAACCCTACCGAAGACAATACACAGGTTTCACTCAAATTAAAGTGTTTTGGCTTGTGGGCTATTAGATCTACACATAAATAAATTCCACTCCACTAAACTAATTAGATTAAGCACAAAATTTCATCATAGCATCAAAATTGTCGGAGCAAACTCATGTATAATCATTTGTATGTAAAATATGCGAGAAGTTCTCTGTCACTCAATACTGACGAGTACCATTCATCTATCCTTTCACAAATCAGAAGTAACACCGAATATGTTTGCGAAAAACTGGTAAAGAATGGAAGAGCTAGGGCCTAGGGCCGGGTATTTATATACGTGCTTTCTTTTACAAGTACGTGCACGCATTTGACAATTCTATTAGTATTAATTTATATATAGAAATCAATTTCTAATTAAATTATTATATACTACTATATTACTTGTCTGGAGTACTATTTTTTGGATAACGAACCGAATGTAAACCAGTAAAAGTAGTAAAGAGAATAAAAAGTACGGAACAAAATTCCTGTAAAGGTGAAGTGCATATTTTCTTGTTCGTAGCAGGCATGTGTAGTAATTTAATCTACACATAATCCCTTTAATCTAAACAGTTGTGCATAAATTACTACACATAATCATGTCAATATCTCCGGAATATTATCAGAGCTAGTTAATTATCTGTCAAGAAAAATATCATCTGACGACATCTATAACGGTTTTGGATAAAATGATATAGATAATGATTATTCAAAATTTGCTGAAATGTAAGTATTCGGTGATATCGATTTTGTTTCAAATTACCATAAAATAAAATACATTATTTCATTATAAGTATACACGTTCGACGAATATATATAATCATAAATTGGTTAAAAAGAAAATGCGTGGTTAGAATATAAATTTTTATACTTTTATTTATGATTTTATTTATCCAATTTTTGGAGGGCTGGAGGTGCCGTAAAACTCTGTAGCACATGCAGTTGAGCTTGGGTGCATATGTTATGCGTTCTATATACGTGGATCAAAAGAGGGAGAGGTTTGTACAAAGATATACGGGGCTGTTTGGTGAGCTTAAAAGTGAAGTAAAATTAGAAGTTGATTAAGACTTATAAGTGAATGAAGTATTTCGGAAAAAAATAGAAGTCATGAAACAAAAACTAAAAATTTTAATTTTTTATAAATGCTTCTCGACTTTTTACACAACAATACGAATAAATGCTTTTAACTTAAAAATTTAGAAGAGTGACTTTTAAATCCAGCCCAAACACCCAAATAGAGAGATAGGGAGGTGATGAGAGATTAGAGATATACATGTGGAGATGGAATAAAAAAGCAGCCGACACAAAGCTGGGATACTCACTAAAGGAAGAAGGAAAGAGAGTATGTTAATCGTAAAACGGAAAAGAAAAAGATAACACGAGCGCAGAAAGGAAGAGGAAGAATCATTCTCTTCCTGCCTCCACATTTCCATTTGCTGTCAGAAAAGGAATCTCTGCACCTCAACATTCTCAGTATTAATTAAACATATATCATCCCACTCCATCACTCAACGAAACTACTAATGCAACTTATCTCCAATATAAACTGTCCAGGAAGTCCTTAATCATCAAGTTTATGCCAGATTTTCAAAACATAAAATTTGGTTCGTTTGAGAACCAGAATGTTTTTTATTCTGAATTTGAACAAATAATTTGTCTGAAAATATGAATTTAAAATTTATTCAAATATTAGTATAAATTTGAAAATTTGAAATGACAACTCAAAATCAAATCTTATTATTTGAAATAAAATGCACGTTTTCAAACAAGTTTTCAGTAAAATTTGATTTTTTAATCAAATGTATTATATTGATCTAGTTGCTTGTATACTCCCTCTGTCCCATTTAATTCTATACGTTTCTTTTTCACTGCTCGACACGCACTTCAATGCTCTTATAAAATATAGTTCTATAACTTATTTTTAATATTTTCTTTTTCTGAATAAAAATATAACATTCAAACTTTTATTCAGAAAAGAAAAATCCTAAAAATAAGTTATAGAACTATATTTTACAAGAGCATTAAAGTCCGTGCCGCGTCCCCGTCCCCCAATGTATATAACTCAGGGGGACGGAGGGAGTATATAGTTGCATGTAGACATGCATGATGAGGAGTATATGTATATGCATAAACACAGAACATCCTCCAATCCAAAAAAACAGACACTAACATTAAAAAATTAATAAAAAAAGATGGCACTAGTACATGATGTGTACAAATCGACAAATAGACCTCTCCAATACCTTTCGTATAGAAAAGCCAACATATGGAACCACCAAACGCACTGTCTTTCTTGCTTTACGACCATCCTGCAAAAAAGTGGGTGATTTCTCCATCTGATCTCTAGCTAACTTGCAACACTCCCATCCATCCTTTGCTTTTTCTTCCTCTTCTGCTTGTATGGATACTGCTCAGTGGCCACAGGTAATTAAAGCAAAACATGTTTTTATTATTTTCATTACATGAAATCATTCTTCTCTTTCTGCTTTGATTTTTCTGAGTACTAACATCTTTAATCTTCTTCATCATGCTGCCTTGTTCAAAAGCTCTTTATATTTATATAATTACTGCCACTTTTTTCTTCTCTGAGATATTGGATGAAGCTATATAATTCATCAACTACCCCCACTATAATCATCTTTTTGAATTTTCAGCATCTTTAATTCATTTTGTTCTTGAAAGTTAATACTAGTACTAGTTAACCACTATGCTAGCTTCTTAGATTGTTGTAACCTCTCTTTTCCACCATCTGATCATAAAAAGAGTATTAGATCATGAATAAAAGTTAATAGATTTCTCTTTTACTTTTGTTTCTTTGTGCTTCTTTTGCTAGTTATATTGCACATATAAATATGTGACTATCCAACATTAATTTGTTGTTTTTATTTGATTCTTATTTAGTCATGGGTTTTCTTGATTCCCCTGCAGGGAACTGGACTAGTGCAACTCCCCATGGAAGGTAACAGTAATTCCGGAGCAGCTGTAGTGGATCATCAAAGGAATAATGATAGTACTAATATAAGTAACAAGGCAATTTCAGCTTCTGCAAGGCCACAAAAGCCCCAAGCTATAAACTGCCCAAGGTGCAATTCAACTCACACGAAGTTTTGCTACTACAACAATTACAGCCTTTCTCAGCCAAGATACTTCTGCAAGACTTGTAGAAGGTATTGGACTGAAGGGGGATCTCTTAGGAGTGTTCCGGTTGGCGGCGGTTCGCGAAAAAACAAGAGATCTTCATCTTCTTCTTCTTCTTTGGTGTCCAAGAAGCTTCCTGCAGGACACGAGACCATTAGTTCTCATCAAAACCCTAATATTAAGATCTACCATGAGGGGAGTAGTCAAGATCTTAACCTAGCTTATCCGCCGATTACAAACCCTAGCTATACCCTTGGCATGCCTCATGAATTCGCGGAGTATCCCAACTCTACTCTTGCATCTCAAAATAATTTCTCCCAGTTTTTGAAATCCGGAATCAGCGGTGGAAGAGGATTCAGCTCTTTCATGTCCATGATTCCGGTTTCGGATTCGAATGGTACTGGACTACTCTACTCAGCATCAACATCTGGATCATCACCAGGCCTTCCTTTTCAAGAATTTAGTAAAACAAGCCCAGGGCTTAATTTCTCACTAAATCAACACCAAGGGTTTGAGGATTCAGGGAATCGAGGAGGATATGGAAGCACTTTGCAAGGAGTTCACCAGGAGAACAGTTCTAATACCAGTCATCCGAAGCTGTTCAACTTCCCTTTTGAAGATCTGAAACAGACAGATGTTGTTCCAACCACAAGTACAGCTCACGATGAACTGAATCGCCACGATGAAGGCGGTGATGATCATCTTCAATCTTCTGGACTAATCTGGAGTAATGGAGGATTAGGTGGTAGTGGTGCTTCATGGTAGAATCATCATCTGTGGACTAACTGCAAAATTATTCCATTACATATGTGTGATGCTGTGTTGGTGTGTCAAGGTAAAGTTTTCGTGCAATCTTACTGGCCAGGAGCTTGAAAATTCATAAATTTACAGTACTAGTATATATTACTGCGCCTGGGGGAAGAGTTTTGTTAAACACCTAAATTCAAGTAAAAAAAACAAGGAACAATTTTGCAGATCAGCCTACACTACTAATTAGGAGTTTATTATTGGGTGGTTCTTTTTCCTTTAAATTCTCTTTACATTTGCCCTATCTAGAGTTTAATTTGTTTGTTATCCTATGTCTTTTTATTATTGAGTGGGAAGATATGACTGCTGTAAATTTGTGAAGCTTATTTTTTTTGTTGGCTTCAAAATGTATATTTCTCTATATATATTTCAAAGATATAGCTGAAAAATGATGAGAGGACCTGCAATTTATTGCTAGTGACTATACATTTTTCTTTACCATGTTTATTGATCAGGTTCTTCCTTTCTGTGAAGAAGATGTCACTTTTGCCATTATTATTGCCAATATACTTTTCTGTGCTACCTATCTAGGTAGCTATGGCTAGGTTGCCAAAATCTGTTGGTGAATGTATATAATTATACGTGTTTGAATTAAAAGTTTTCAGAAATTGATCAGTTTTTTGCTTAGTAATCAAATAGAGCTAAAACTTATGCAATTGAAATGCTTGCGATAATGCAATAATGAATTGTGAAATAAATAACGCACAGGATTATAACATAATATAGTAGTATGTGTTAATTATATAATCTCAAGCTAAGAATATACACCAGACTTAAACTCAATACAGTTGTATATATGTTCATTGCTCCAGCATAGAAGAATATTTGTTAGGATAAAGTATAAGGAAAATGCTTGGTGCACATAATTGTATACAAAATTGTGTACATAATGACATGTGTGAGGTTTTAATTGGATTAGGCCCCCTGTATTCACATCAACCACCCCAATTAAAACCCTCCACCTCAATTGCCACGTCATTATGTACAAGTTTTATGTACACAATTATGTGCATCTTGCGGATGCGGTACTGCAACTAGCTAGCACGTATTTCCAAGCTAGGGTTTGGATGTGACCCCACTAACATTCCTCCAGAGTTAACGGTGCCCAATAATTATTTCCGACATCATCAGGTATAAAATCTTACTGCCAGGCAGTCATTTTTATATAACAACAGCTGTTAGGTTCTGGTCTCTCTCTCTCTCTCTGACGGTGTTAACCACTAGAATTTGTTCTGCAATATGTACATAATAGTATAGTCTATAACTCCTAAACTTTCAGATAAGAAAATATAAAATATATTGTCACTTAACAGTTGTAAGACAAAATGTGACACACAAAAAAAAAAAAAAAAAAAAAGTTGTAAGACAAAAAATTTGCAAAATGGTTTAGTTTTTTACATTCTTAATTAGACAACAAGTATAAAATTATTTAGCTTAAATTAGCAGAGCGCATTATGCTTCCAGCTGCACCACTATTCTACTTTACAGTGGTGCTGGTGCTCTCCCCACAGGCCGCGAGCGACACTAATTAAGTCAAATCCAACGTTGATTTTAATCCCATTCTTAATTTAATACTGTAGATTACTTGTGAGCTCATCATACTATATACAATTATATATATTCTTCATATCTTGCGAACTAAACCATGGGTGCTCCTGTTCAGGATTGACGCAAGCATAAACCCACCATTTTTTATATTCATAGGATTCGCGAAGATTTATTTACAATTTATCAATAACGAAAAACTCTTTCGGAAACCGAACCCAAGCTAAATAAATGTATTCCTCCGTCCCAGAAAAGATGTCCCTTTTAGTTTTTATTGATTATATTTTAACTGAAATTTATATTCTTTTTGTTTTTTTTATATGACGCTTGACTTTTTGCACACATCTCAATGAGCTTTGACCGAGCACTTAAACATATTATTTTTTTAATTTTCTTTTTTTGAATTAAACTATCTTTTACCTATTTTTATTCAAAAAAAGAAAATTTAAAAAATAATATTTTTAAAGGCCCGGTCAAAGCACATTAAGATGTGTGCAAAAAGTCAAGCGTCATATAAAAAACAGAGAGAGTATGTATTATGTAATTGCAAAATTTATATATAAAAAAATTATACCATTAGAAACTTCGTCTAATCTATTTTAAAATATAATTTGACTTCTAAAAAGACTGAGAAGGATTTGGGACGAGGAGAATAATGTTTGAATAGGTGGCGGAAGCATGAATATAAGCAGGTTAAGTATAACCTGATTTGATTAATTTGTCATAAATTAGAGCCGCTAATCGCACTCAAATACTGAATTGATTTTATTAAATGAAGCATGGGCATTCTGGCTGTAACCATCACAAGTCAGATTTGAGATTAATTGTACTCCCTCCGTCCCAGTCAATAGTATACATTGGGGGACGGGGGCGCGGCACGGACTTTAATGCTTCAATATAGTATAGATCTGTAAATTATTTTTAAGATTTTCTTTTTTTGTATAAAAGTATAACATCTATATTTTTATACAAAAAAGGAAAATCTTAAAAATAAGTTGTAGAACTATGTTTTTTAAGAGCCTTAAAAAGCGTGTCGAACAATGGAAAAAAAAAACGTATACAATTGATTGGGACAGAGAGAGTAACAATCTTTTGCGGACATCATAGTCCGCAAACTTACGCTAATGCCTAATGGTAACAAGAAACGACATTCTCATCTTATTAAATTTATTACCGTATTCAATTAAGATGGTGACTGCCACTTGAATTGGAATTACTCGTGAATTCATCACCATACTCTAGTTGCACATATAAATTAAACTATAGATGGACTCCATGTACGTGATTGATAACGACTTCAATCGCTTCGAATAAAGTAATCCTGTTACTCAGATATTGTCTGATTTTTTCAACTTTCGCCTTACGACAAAACTCATATTTCTGAACATTCTTTTATTATTTTTTCGTTTATAAGACTGGACTTGCGCCTTTGTGCGAATTCTCTGCCCCCTAGACTTTAAACAATATAAATAATAAACATTTTCCTGACAAAACGCAGCAACCGAGCAAGACTCGAGTTCAACTTCCTGTTAACTCAATATTCTCATGATTTATTCTGAATATAAAGAAAAACAAATTTATGCCCCCAGCCTTGGCTTAGAGCTTGAATACTGTTCGAAATTTCAAAGGAATGAGGTCGACTCCCTTTGCCTAAAATTTCATAGCATGTAAGACCATGGAACATTCTGTATTAATATAACGGCACTAAATTATATGGAAGGAGCAGTTGCTGACTTTAGCTGCGTGGAATCAGAATTCACAAGTCTCTGTTACCAACTCTGTAATCATAATATGTTTTAAATTATTCTTACTTTGTGTATTTTTAATATATCGCAAGGCCTTGAACGGTATGGTGCTTTGAAAATTAGTACCGACATCTAGAAGGATGGTATTTTCTTTTAATTATACTTCCCGCCTGTTAATTTTTCAGTACAAATAGTTTACGACATGTATATAATCTATACATGTATCATCTATTGAATATGATATTGTTATACATGTTATAAGTGTTTCCCGAGTAGATCACAAATCGATTACATGAACAAAATTTCACAAGTCTGATGCATACTACATGGAATTCCCATATACATAATAATTGACATGAAGACTATTTTTCAAGAGATTGTGTTGAATTGCATTACCTGCAGAACCTAGTATTGATATGCTCGACTCTGAGCTCCATCTGATTGTACTAAATTTCTAGTTCCTAAAAGCAGCTCCACGTGCTCATCGGTTGTCAGGGGATCAGAGCTCATGATATGGCTGCTGTTGGCTGAAACCAGGTAAAAAATGTGCAAGTTAGTCTTCAGGGGATGAAATAAAATGAATATCGTTAAGATGTATACAAGAAATATAGTAACTATTGCCTGTCATGTGAAGTCGGCTTTCATGAGTTGGTCCTTTGAACTTTTCATGCTGAAAACAACTTGTAACATCACACTATATTACCTGGAAAGATATTGCATAATCAATTAAGAGTAAGGGGCATGAAAAATGTAAATCAGGCAACACAATGCTCATTCAGTTATTGATAACAAAGATTCAGGTTTGCACATGAGAATGGCCCAAGTGGACAGATATGCATGCAGCATGCGGAAGTATAAAGCATTGCAAGCTGGCCTATAATTGAATACAAAAAGGTAGTTTGGTCTCTCAAAATTCCATGCTCAATGTAAATGAATGCACATGTTAAAAGTTAAACATGGGGATGAAGAGGGAGAAGTTGCACTGGCAAATGAAATTTTGTGTGTTTGTATTGTACAGATATACACAAGATATAATTTTTAGAATTTGATTATGTACTAACCCATATCTACATGCTAAACATATTGATAAAAGGGGGAGATTTTAAGACTATATGCCATACATGGTTATCCAGGACAGAGTAGTTTATATAGCTGTATTATCAGAAAGGTTCAAATTAACAGAACCAGACGCATAGGAAAGTTTGCTGTTTTAGTAAGTTTATATGCTTAGACAGGTAAAAGCAAACCTAGTTGAACTAATCAGATGTACAAGAACACAGGAAAAAGAGGATTGGAGGCTTGGAGCTATCTTGTAGCAGAGGATAAATTCCCTGTTATCCCAACTCATTACTTTTTGTGCTCGTGGTGGACGTGGTATTGCGGAGGTCTACATTTGAACACATCCCTACTGGACGCTCCCAGCCAAGTCTGGGAAACAACAGATAAAAGACAATACGAACCGCAAGGAGATATAATACTTTATATAAAGAAAGCAATTAGGATAGGAAGTCCAGGTAAACAGCAGCAGTAACTCTAACTGTCCTTCACAGTGCTCTATCGGCATGTTCTGCTTACTAGAAAGGTACTTGTACGCCACTAGCCCCTTCATCATTGGCCCCGGGTTTGTATCCAGATGCGGGAGATCCTTCAATCAAGATGGTGGCCTTTCTAGAATCATGCTTGCTTCATTCACGATAGTGGCCTTTCTAGAAACATGCTTATAGAGGACTTGTATCTCTCTAGATCTGGCAAAAGTGGAAAGCCCCTAACATAATTTTAGTGGAGGCTGACCGCTGAGCCCACTCTCGCCTCACAGGGCGCCCTCCTGCGGTTGCAAGTTGGAGCTCCTGGCTAGAGCAATGAGATGGGCCCCACCGGCCGGAAACTGCTAAAGAACGAGAAAGCCGACCAAAAGATTATTCCATAACCAACTCTTGTCGCCGAATCAAGGGGCTTGATCACAAATGTATGCATGTATTACAACTATCTAACTCATCTGAAAGTCTGAAACGTACAAAATGTTTCCTACACATACAAAACATACAATAAGGATGATGATTGAAGTTACAGTTATAGTCTCTGCAATAGCAATAGATGGTGTGGCACAAGTTGAGTCAATTGTGGTGAAGAACTAAGATACGAAATAAAGCAATAAGACGAGTAATACCTAAAAGTTCTCGTCTACTTGCTTGAATGCTTGTCTCTTACGAGTTATATAACCTCTTTGATGCCATTGCATTCTTCCAACTCCTGATAGAGACAATAAAAATCTAAAATCAATGAAAAATATTAGAAAAGGAAAGGGTATGTTTTTTCACAAATATATGCACAAATAGGTTTAAAAATGTATAAAGGTAAAGAACGAGAATTTCCCAAGAAAACAAGCTGTACTTCTATTTAGCAAAGAATAATAGGGCGAAAGTAAAGAAATAGCTCATGATTATTGCTTTGAGAAGCTTAAAGAAACCTTAAGATGGACATAATTCAAGTCACAATATCCTGTCTTCAACTAGCATAAGATCATTCAAGGCTAGTAATCCATCCTATGCTAATTATAGGCCAGCTTGCAATGCTAATTATGTCAAGACACAATACATTCAAGGCTAGTTATGTATCCTGTCTACATAAATACGAACATCAAGATCCAAGCTGATATATACAACTATCTAGAATATATTTTCACTGCTTCATCTGTGTACCGAACTGCATACATATATCGTCCACCTTAAGGTATCCTTTAATAGGCAGGTGGTTACTGGGTTGACTGAGTTCAACATGCCAATATGTGGTTTTCATGTCCCTAACTCCCATTTCCACCTTCATATACCTATAGATTCCCTGACTAGCATCCTCATACTCCATATAATATGCCCCATTATTTTGAATCTGAGCGTTTTAGCAGCCCTAAAATATATGAGATAAATGAGGTCCAACACTTGTGCTTTTTCAAAACAAAAACAGTGAGAAGGAGGCTCGAAAGAAGGAAAAGAAATGACACAAAACTAAGGAAAGTAGTCAAAACGTTAACAAATAGAGATGAAGGAAGCTAGTTATCGCTACAATGCAATGCCAGGCAGCAAGGAGCCTCAATTAGCATACGAACATTTATTTGCTCCTGTACTGATTCTCTATTATCTAACTGAACAATTTTCAACCATACTGCATATTATTTGTGATATGAGAGCATGAATATATAGGCTTCACAATCTAAGGAGATGAAACAGCTTAAAGCACCACATCTTTTAATTAACTACACAATCTATCAATATTGATACCAGATCATGAAAGTATACTCCTTGATCTCAAGTGCACCCATGGACGATATATTCATCAAAACCTAGAAAAAACACGCAATGTTGCTTAAAATGGTGCAGTTAGCTACAGCGTCATATTTTAGCTATAACAATTTAACAAAGAAAGTCACAAAGAGTTAGTATACTATCCATTTATAGCTTCTTCACTTCTATATCTATCAGTTGTAAGCTTCTACGACTCAAATAATCCAATTATACTGCTTCGTTCTTTTACAACACTATTTCTATTAAATCTTCTCCGCCCATGCTGCAGTTTGCAACCCTGTCTTCAAAGGTGTTAAAGGATACACAACAAGTGTAGCCAAATGCAAGGTTGAAGAACAATTTTATATTATCTGACTTTTCCCTGAACATGCTTGCAGCTCTTTAGGATAGCTATGACTTAATGTCCACATTAAAGCTCCATGAAGGTCAACAATCAACTAGATGAGCAATAGTAGACCAATAATTTACAGGATAGAGTTTCTAAGATCTTATTATGGAGATTCATTTTGCTTATTCCCTGAGGCTGGGTCTGGTTGGATGCAAAAAAATGGAGATGGGATCATGGGAACCATTCAAGAACAATCCAAGACTTCATGTTACCACAACAATATTCAGAACCCATAATCAATATTCTCTCCTTAAAGTCTCAACAGGTTTTACACCCAAAGAAGTTTCAATAAAGTAATATGCTTCCAGAGATCTATAATCAATGGAGTGACCCTGAATATGATAGACGACAGACAAACGGTCAAGACTCAAGAATCATAAGCTAAACTCTTTCAGAAAGTGGAGGTGAAACTTCAGCTTCAGATGAAGGACTAGATATCTACAGTGGTTTACCATCAAATATCTGGTGCAGGTGGTTCACCCTCTGATCATTATCAGTCTTTTAAGTAATTTTGACAAAGTATGGAAACCAGTACCAATCAAAACAAACAATTCTAACAATTAATTGTTGTACTTTCACCTCCCAGAGAAATTACTCAATAGAATAAGACCGGTTTACCCTCTGTAAGTAGTCCTTCATAACTTTGTTCCATTTGTAGTTGCCTTTTGTTCCGCAAATGAAACACTTCTTAATGTTATTGCTCTTATTTACGGAAGCAAGTATGCAACAATCTGAACATTGACCCTTTAGAAATAGCAATTAGCAAAGCAGTCATGTTTAAGACCACATTCACATGACTAAGTTTAATATCACAAATTCATAGTCATATAATTTGTATATAAGAATAAGACTTATCAACAGTTTGGACCTTGAAGTAGTTCTGCATGTACACATAAACTCTACAGCTACATTTAAGTATATCCTTTTCCTTTATGTTTGTCAAATGATCAATTAGCCTATAAAGCATCGCAGAACTGATATAGAAAGTAAAGGCAAGATTCAAAATTAAAAGTGTGATGCACACATATAAAAAAAAATAAAAACAAGTTAGGTGGAGACAAATGGAGAACCTTGCAGATGATGTGTACATTGGAATTTGAGAAGAGAGCACAGAGGAGCGTTAGTTCTTCATATGCTTTTTGCTTCTTCAGTGATTT
The DNA here is from genome assembly GCF_001625215.2 of Daucus carota subsp. sativus. NCBI lineage: Eukaryota > Viridiplantae > Streptophyta > Magnoliopsida > Apiales > Apiaceae > Daucus > Daucus carota. The sequence continues at coordinate 36,365,494 of NC_030386.2, read as the reverse complement.
TACCGTTTCCCCGACCACCAGCGATGAAGAGGCGGATGATTCGTCCTGCATTTCTCACTCCAAAATGCCATTTATGTACATTTACGTATGAAATATATTTAGAAGATTTCTCAAAGGATTTTTTGTATTCAAAATACGATTAAATAAACATACTATAACTGAATCTTCCTATTCTGTTTAAGTAATATTAATTGATTCTTATACATTAAATCAATTTAATGCTTTCTGCCTTTCTCTTTACTATTAAAAAAGATACACCCCCACCTCATTAAAAAAAAAACTAAAATATCTCTCTACAATAAAGTGGACTAGATGAACAGATTAACAACAAATACCCCATTACAGCAAAAAAAACTCTGCTACTCCCACCTCTACATTACTACATATCACTTCGGCATTGGAACAAATTGCATGTGCTATTGTTTTTTGTTATCAGGATTGTAGTAGATACTCGTTTTTACATGAAAGTTGATAACAAGAGAGGGGAGGTTCAAGACATTTAATGAGGAAAGGAGTTTATTGAATTCTAGTACATTGCACAACAAATTGATAAAACATGAAGATTTGATGAGGAATGTCTGTACAAAGGATAACAACACAACATGCACATTGTAATTTAAACAAACATCCAGACTTTAGCCACTACCAGTTGTCCTTCACAATCTTTGATTTCTCGAGTATGAACTTCCCTTCCTTGTATTTTTGTGATGGCTCATATGCTCGTTCATACTTCCACCCCAACAATTCTCCGCAATCGCCACAGTTGACATCCGCAACAGTGTGAAGACCAGTCATAAGGTTTCTGTCTTCTCTACGCCCAACAGAGATGTTCATTGCATGAGAGAACAAAAAGGCTCGCCCATCTCTTCCCTGATAAAATGGCCAACTGATCACCAGATGTATATATACAATTGGCAAACACAATCTCAAGCATTATTCTAGTGCAAAAATGTAAACCAGTAACAAGTTTCACCCCTTAACAGAAACAATCAAATTGTAAAGATTGAAGGATAAACCCAGTCATCAAACAAGAAGAAATACTGTTTGAAGTTGAATTATTTTTGTAGTTGTGTATTTTACAGGACTTTGAAAATTGCTTTAATAAACTCAATGTTCGTTGTTATCAGCCGCAACAAAATTATATCTCACATATGCATAATGCATACCATTTTTAATAAGCACAAACTTTTAATCCTCTCTGCATATACACCAGAGATATAAAATCTACTCGAGAACTGTTTGTCTCAATAATCACACACATACGATACAAAAAATATGACATGTAAAAGACCTTATGTATAAGAAGATCCTGATGTGTATTAACATATACTGCAATTGTATAACTATAAGCAGAACCATGATGAATTTTTCTACCTGAAATGTCTTTGAAATAATGTCATCGTGCAGCGAAACATGATTTTTACACTTGTAGCAGCAGTACAGCCGAGGTCCAATTTCAGCCATCAAAATTTAACACCAGACACCCAACTGAGATCATAACCAAGAAAACAACAAATCATCAAAAATTCAAGAATCAAAAGCCTCAATTGTTCAATAATCTAACCCTAAAAAAACCCACCAAGAAATCACAAGGAACATAAAGTCACAAACATTAGTGTAATCAAGGAAAATTGAAAGAGGGTACAGAGTAAAGACAGCAATTAAGAAGCTGGGCATCCACAAAAACAGTTGGGTATGATCGAGACATGATCAATTAACACGACTACACAGTAAAGACTAAACAACATCACAAGAAAAGATAATCAAACAAGATACAGTTGGATCATTATTTTGAAAAAGAGTTGCCTGTAGTGGTGGAGTAGCAGTAGCAGTAGGATTGGATAGATACAGCTGGGAGTTCAGGCGAACGAGGGCCAAGACAGGGACCGAGGAGGAGAAACAAGGTTAAGAGGACACGTGCTCCTTGTTTTCTGTGTCCAGGTGTATTAGTATTAACGGTCGGTAACTCAGGGCGTGTGCCATGTGATTATATAAATTTTTAAAATTGATCATTCATTAAAAATATAATGTGTTTTGATAAATTTATTTAAATTTTTATGATTCAGATATAAAAATATTATGCATTAATATATTAATATTTAATCTTGTTTAAATTTATTTTTCTAAAAAAATTATTCTCAAATATATGTTATGATGTGAATTTATTTCAGAATGATATGTTTTATTTTAATAAAATCGTTATGTTGTTTTATGATTCTATATGGATGGAAAAAATATTGAACACCAACACATATAAATTTGGTTATAGGGTATTCAATTTTTAACACAACTTGATTTTTCAATTTAAAATTGTTTTAGATGTCTAATAAATAATATTAAATGTAATGCTAATTAGAGTCCTTGTAAATTCAATACTGATAGTTATTGGCCAAGTTGATATAGAATTGGAATCCAGATTTTAAATTTAATGATTCAAAATTAATTTATTCTTAATTTTTTTTAACAATGTGTTTTTTATAATGATGATAACCAAGCAATTTACTATGATTTGCCATGACACCTTGTAATCATCACCATTCCTTCTTTATAATAATCTTGTGAAAGGTGGGATAATATTAAACTGATTTTTTTATTAATATAAATTTAGTTAATGATATAACATGTACTCCGTATTTATTTGAACTAGCTGAGAAGCCGCGCGTTGCAGCGGCCTATAAAAATTACATTAATGATTTAATATTAATATTTATAGAATAAAATAATTTTGTGGCTATCTATAAAAAGTATATTAATGTTTCGTCCCTCTCACTCAATCCTCCCGCTATAAATAGCGGCTCCATCCATTTGTGTGTAATAACAAAACATTTTTGAAAATGAAACAAACAATTTTGTTCGCCGTTGTATTACTCATCTTCTCCGGTGTTGCTTCCGGCGATCCTGCCGGACGCTATGATATCGGAAGTTGTTTGAAGAAGATGGACCCTTGCAGGTCCTTCTTGCTAAAGTCGACGAAATCACTGCACCATCAACACAATGTTGTGCTGGTGCTGTGTACGTTGTAGACATCGGAGCTACTATCCCCGGCACAGGCAAGATAACCTGCGCCTACTTGAACACCCTGAAATCAACTCCCACAGTTGATCCCGACAAGTTCTCTGCAGACTTCCTAAGCTCCGCTGTTAACGAAATGAATATTTCATTAAATATTCATTTCGTTAACAGCCCTGACCCAAACCCAAAGATATAGTTCAAACATTTTTATAATATATTCAACACAATGATAATTAGTGTTCTACACCCGATATTCAACTGCAATTACAAATGTGTTGAATGCACGATTTATTTATGCGTTGTTTTTAAAAATTGTGTTATTTCAAGAATTTTCAACATGAATAATTTCTATAACTAAAGATTAACACGATGGTAGAATAAAAAAATTCAAAAAAAAAATTTGTAAGTTTGTAACTTAAAAAAGTTTTTGTTTGATCTTATCCATATATATATGTGTGTGTGTGTACAAATTTGTAGACCACTGTATACATATATAGAGATTTAATATATATTTCATTGTATAATACATAAAAAAATGTATATATTTCATTGTATAATACATAAATAATGTATATATTTCATTATATAATATATAAAAATGTGCTTTTTTAAAAATATTTTAATTAAATTTAATTATTATATTTATATTAAATGTGTACGAAAACTACACGAAAAATGCACGACACATTTTGAAACGGGTATGGGTTTGAGATTAGGTACACGAAACTGAAACAGGTCGGATATAGGTTTTACCTTCAAGTACACGACACGACACGATTGTCAGGTCTAATTAGTATTAAGCCAGCATGTGGTTATATAAATTTTTAAAATTTATTATTTATCAAAATATAATGTGTTTTGAGTCTTTTGACATATTTATTTAAATTAAATTATTGAGATATAAAAACATTATGCATAAATATATTAATATTATGAATTAATATATTAATCTTATGCATTAATATATTAATATCTGATATCTAATATTGATATATTAATATTTAATATCAATATAAATTATTTTAATTATTAAATTATAAAATCGTAATTAATATAGAAATATTTGCATAATATAATAACTATAATTATAAAATCCTAACCAATATTGAAATTTTTAATAATAAAATCCTAATAACATGAAATTCTTCTAATGACAATACAATAATAATTATAATCCTAACAAAGATAAAAATCTTTTCATAATAGTATAATGATCACTTTTATTAAATAAAAAATTTAGTTGATTTCAACCAAATTTTAATACGCTTGACATTGGTATTCGATATTTTTGATGTTGTAGCAAAATATGATTTCGCTTATTGTCAAAAAAGTGTCTATTTGGTTTCACGCCTTCCAAATGAGGTGGAGCTTATGCCATAACATTTATTTTTCTACAGCCGTAAAAAAAATATTTTTGTTTACTGACACTTGGAGTCTTGAACAACGCAGCAAGCAAACCCTTTTTGTTGTTCATATCCTTTATTTTATAAACCTCTTAATAACATACTCCCTCCGTCCCACCCATTTCTTATCAAATGGGTTAGGCACGGATGTTAAGTAATATGTATAAAGTAGTGGAAAAGAGGAAGAAAAGTGGATAAAGTGGTGGGACACATTGATTTTTAATGTATAAAAAGAAGATAGTGTAAAAGTAGTGTGAAAAGGAAAAAAAAGTGGAGAAGTGGTGGGACCCATTAACTATTTTTGGTAAGTTTTGAAATGTAAAGAATTGGATGAGACACCCCAAAAAAGAAAGTGTAAAGAAATGGGTGGGACGGAGGGAGTAATCATTATTGTCATTACGAACATGCAAACCTACGAGAGAGTTTTGTCCTGCAGCCTTAAATGTAGGTATTGTGTTGTCGTGGAGCGTCTCTCTCATTCAATTCTACCGCTATAAATAACGGCTCCATCTATATTAACAACATAAACATTCTGTAAAAATGAGATTAACATTCTTATCGTTCGTCGTCTATGGATTACTCATCTTCTCTAATGTTGCTTTCGACGACCTTGCTAGGGGCTATGATACAAGGAGGTATTTTATGGACTCGTGTTGCTTTTGTGGAAGTCTGCGCCTGTTTGAAAACCCGAGATCAACCATGTCAAGAAGTTCAAAGTTTTGCATGTGCTATGTAGACTTTCCGAATTCGCATCCCCTGTTAAGCCACCACCTCGATCCAGTGGCGGATCCAGGTCCGAAAATAACAGAGGTCGTATACCATATTTTGTAATGATTATTAATCAGAATATATATGAGGGAAAAATTTAATATTCGTATTATATAATTATTTACTGGTTCACACATAAATAAGTTATGTTCACCTTGATTAGAATGGTGGATACCAAAAAAAATAAAATAGAAAACAAAATTTTAATATTTACATTATGTAATTATTTACTGTTTCATGCATTATTTAATTATAATTAAAGACAAAAATTTAAATGATCAGTCGACCCCCCCATCAGGATCCGCCTCTATCTCGATCTCTATTGCGTAATCTTTTATCCCTCTATTACGTGTAATAATCCATCACTCTATTATGTAACTCTCGCTTTACTAATGAAATGAAACTTTGGTTTTTCATTTTGCTGCTTGTATTTTATGATAATATGTATAATTTCAAGTATCATATGTGTATTGAACGATGCGGTATTGTTCTGATCAGACGGTCGTCTCTGTATTCAGTACCTGCAGTCACTTGTCTAATTAAGAGCCACATTTTTCTCCTGCCTTGTTGATTTTCTTGTAGCTAGCATGTACGTACTGGTATAATTTGACCACAAAATTTTACAATAAAAAGCTCGTGCAAGACACTCTGCAGGCTGAATAGAAACGAAAATTTCATTGTCAACTCAAATTTCGTTTCTTGTTTAAAATTAGAGCTTACGTATGAAGCTAAATTACAATGTCCTTAATTTTTGGGCTCCTGATTTAGTGCATGTTTTTAGTTATATTGCTCGAACAATATTATCCATAAAATTGTTAGTTTATATATGTCAGTAATTCATTAAAGAGTTGATTACACTTTGTAACTTCTAAATTTGCTCCAAACGCAGTTTAATACATGAACTTTAAAACGTGGCAATATACACCCTACACTTAACATTCTCGTGCAAGTTGTAACCCCTAATCACTATTCCGTCCAAATCTGCCGTTAACTTTAACTGTTTGAGAGGTAGCACTGTGTATATTACTTTTTAACAGCTACTTTACCCCTGTAACCCCTCAAAATTTATGTATTATATTTTGAAATTAATTCTGCACACACACAATGATGTAAAAAATTTAATATAATTTTTTAAATACGTATTTATTTTGAAATTTTAAAATAAGTTACATCGTTTATATAAAAAAAATAATTTCAAATTCTAAATCTAAATACATATTTTAAAAATTATTTTAATTTTATTTACATCGTTGTGTGTGTTCAGAATTAATTTCAAAATATAATACATAAACTTTGAGGATTGCATTCTCAGTCGATAGCTCAAACTGATTATGACGGAAGCGAAGGTGACGAAGTATGTGTAAATATCATCTTCAACAAATCACGTGATTTTATCTCCAAGAAGAATGGATTGATCAGTGATTGTTTTTGTGTTTTGTTTGTTCGACTCGACTGTTTATGTAGATGCGATTTTTTATTATTGAACCAACTTATTTATAAAAAAAAGATACTAAATATTTTATATGACAATCACTTGATATTCGGAGATTATTTAAATCTCCCATTACTCAAAATTGTTACTTGATATTTGGGAATTACTTGAACCTCGCCATTAATCAAAATTATTACTTGTATATGAGCACGAAGATATTTCAGAAATAATATTTCAAATATTATGTTTAAAAAAAATATCTTAAAAATTATACTACATTTCATATATATCACATAACAAAAATTAGATATATAAATTTATTAATTTATGGACATATACATATATATTTAAAAGAGGAGGGTTCCGGTATAAATTTTTTGAACTATAAACTTACAAAATTCTCGAACTTTAATTTTTTGAACTGCTAACTTCATAAATTTAAATGAAAAATGATTACACACAATTAAAAACATATTTCCAATAATTTAATATAGATAATTGGTCTTCTTTGTGACAGTTGTTCAACACAAATGAACATTATAAGTTATAATATAATTCATAAGTTATTATTTAAATAGCACAAAGAGATTTAGATGTAAAATATATTTTTCCAAATAAATTAGGGTTATCTTTTTAACTTATGTAAAAAGATTATACGTCTCTTGTGATTTATTTTACCTATAATAAAATCATAATAATTGTCTTTTGCAGTTTTAACCTTGAACTATTGGTAAACTATGCTGGATAAATGGTAATTAACTATTTTTTTTTCCTTTATTCATAAATAATTAGTTTAATCTGTTTAGCAGAGAGGAAAAAAAAAATAATTTCTCTGATTTATCACAAAAAAGGAAATCTTGTTTGTTTGTGAATTTTATTTTATTTTTTTGCTAATTTTTTGTTTGTGAAGTTTGCCACTGTAAAACAGAGCTACCTCTATCTGTCTCATCTCCAACAGCATCTCAACGCGCTCCAAGAGTACGTTTCTCAAACACACATATCTCTCTCTCTCTCTCTCTCTCTCTCTCTCTCTCTCTCTCTCTCTCTCTCCCTCCTCCCCTCTTATCTTACCTATTTCTGAAAATATGCCGTGCTTGTTATGCTGTACTCCTTCTGTATCTTATGATCATGTTTTTAAGTTTAGTCAGCAAGTTATGTGTACTTATCCTTCTTGTTTGTTAACTCTCTGTTTCTTGATACGTTTTAATTTCCTTGATAATATTATTGTCAAACCCTGCTATATATGAATTCATGTATCTCTATATTTCATGCCCATTGATCTTAGAATTTCCTCTATAAATTGTATAATGGGTCCATAGTTGTTTTAAAGGTCTCATCTTTGTAGGATTCTTAAGGGCTTCTTGTGTTTGGATGGATGCCCATTTGTTTAAACTTGTTTTAAACCTCTATAATTACTATTTGACAAATGGGTGCCGTGCTATTATATTTGTTTGGCTGTATGTTTCTTGAACTCTCTATCCCTTGAAGTTTTGAAACCTGGCAGACATAGTGTTAGATCACCTAATTGATTAGTAGACTACTTGGTTCCAGGTGTTTGCCTTTTGCATATGTAAATTACAAAAAAAGAATTAATGGAGGTGAAGTGATGGATCTGAAGTGTTTTAAAATTAATTGTTGATATTTTAATTGGAAAAGAAAGTTATATTCTTTCGTTAGGCTCGGTTTTTAATCACCGATAAATACAATTGTTAGTATCAGCCTAGTCATGGTACAGATTGAAGTTGGAAGAAACCAATCTTTTCCTGATTCACAATCATTAAAAAATATACCTGTCATTTTTTATGACAGTATAGGTATAATATTAAGTGTCGTGAACATTCAAGAAATTTTGTCTCGAACTTGCAAGTTCTAATCAATGGCCACCACTGAATCCATTTATACTTTGGAAATAATGATCGAGCTATCTATGTCTCTGGGTACTGTCCATTCGAAAACATTGAGTTGAGCCTTCAAGTCTACCATTTGTATCCATCTTATATTTGGAGTAGTGTCATCGATTCGAAAGGTGTAAAGATATAAGAGATACCATATTTCATTTGGCTTAATTTGTATTTATAGATCTATATATATATATATAGAGAGAGAGAGAATGAAGAAACATTTTTCCCATTCGGCGGGATCCAGAATGCTATTTGATGGAATCAAGAAGGATATTTGAAATACGCTGTTATGCTACAAAGAAGACTAGACTGGTGGCATTGGCGCAGGTATCAGGTATGTGTATTTCACATAGCTCAACTCAACTGCAACATGTAAATTCTGACATGCTTATGTGTACGTGTTTATTTTCAATTACGAATATACAGACTATTGTATATTTATATCCAAAGGTGAGAAAATTTATAGTCAATCGATTGTATGTAATATTAGTATCAAAACTCTAAGGCCGGAAGTCGAACCACATTGATAATATATTAAAATTTTGTATTTACAATAAAACAGAGGTTTGGTGGTCAAATTCCATCAATTATATATGAAAACTCAATGTTTATACTACTCAAAGTGTCTGAAATATTTATATAACATATATATAGACATAGAGGGTCATACTCCAATAAAAAACAATTAAATAGAAACTAAATAGGAACCAGGAGAATGGGAAGGGTTGTGGGGCCTGGGATGGACCGTCTTGGTGGGACAGACCACGGTGAGGCCTAGTGCAGGCTCCTTGACGTGTCTAGAGCTTGCATGAGGCCTGTTGGAACCTAGGTGAGGCTTTAATGGGCCCGGGTGGATTGAATGTTCAAATACAGATTTTTGACTATAACTTGCAGAATTCACTAACGATGACACGGAATGCACTAAAAGTGCAAGTGGAAAATTACTAAAAATTTCGAGTATAAAGAAATTAAAAATCATATTTGTCTTAATGAATTGTAATTTAAGTTGTCATATAAACATTGAATCGTACTAGAAATATTAATTTATATAATAAATAATATATCATTTTTAAATTTTATATTCAAGAAAATGGTGAACCTTAAGAGAGCAACTTGTATCAATAATGATGGATTTTGGAGAGGTTTATAGAGTTTGTAATGGTATGTGCCCTACACACACACACTTGCATAAAAATACTATAGATATACATCTAGGGTGTGTGTTTAGTTCGTAATTTAATTTTTTTAATAATTAATGAATTTTAGAAGAATGTAGTAGTTGATATAACCGATAGTTTCTTAGAGTCCACACAACATTGTTCCTAAATATAAAAGAAACTCTTAGATTTATTTGAGATTTCGAAATAAGAAAAAAATACTCTTTGAAATCCAACATAAATATCAATTTATAAAATCCTTCACAGTCAAAAAGTTTTTGAATACTTGAAGATTTTAAAAGATTGTTTGTAATCTATAATGAATACCATGACATCTAAAAGATTTTGTCAAATCTAAAAATGAATATATTAAAACTTTTAAAATCTTGATTCAATATCTTAGATTTTAATGAATTCTTTAAAATCTAAATTTGATATGCCGAGATTTTTGGAATATGAGAAAAATCATTTGGAATCTATATTGAATACACCCCATTTACGGAAGTAAAATATTTAACAATATTAACTTAAGCATGTTGCAGCAGTCTTGCAAAAAATATATATACAAGTTTAGTCGGATATTGTATGGAATTGATAACTTTTGTGTGTGTGTGTGTGTGTGTGTAGAGGGTTACTCTAGTGAGAACCCTTAAAATGAGATTAAAATGAGAACTTTGTCGAAGCATAGCACATATGGTATGCAAATTGATCGTTGGGAGATGAATAAAAATTCAGTGAAGTCGGATTTTGAAAAAAGTTTACCGATTGACGGGAAAAATCAATTTAAAAACGGAAGGGAATCTGTGGATCATGTGTGAGAGGGTACAGATTCATTGTGTGTGGTGAATACTAGGGGGGCCATTAGATTAGATTAATCTAATGGCTTAGGTTAGTTCTCATTTCTCACAGAGATATGGGGTTCTCATTTGAGCACCTATATATATATATATATATATATATATATATATATCATGTACAACTTTTTCGTACATGTCATATCTTAGTTGTTTTAGATGTCCATGTAAAAAATAGTTGGAAAAAAATATCGCCTATTAAAAAATAAATAAATAATTTTTTTTATATTACATGTGTTCAACATACTAATAATTCGAGTTCAACATTGTCTACGAACATCAGTTATTATTGTGTTGAAAACAAGAACCAGGACATATATATATATATATATATATCTACATGTGTGTGTGTGTCATGGTTGTCACGTCGATGAGTCGAGGTGAGTCGATAGACCTCCCGCTAGTTGACTAGTCGTTGACTAGTTGATAAAAAAAAATATTTATTATAAATTAAAAATATATTATATACATATACACACACATACATATATTTGTATTATGTACCTTCGATAATATTTTATTTCAGATTCTAAGGAATTAAGAATCGGACACTTAAAGAGAACGATGAAAAGCGAAACTAGTTAACAACAAAGCAAAGTACTCGCTATCACGTAACATATGTATCAAGCTAACAATTGATAAATATCAATTATGTGATACTGGTGTGATGTGGCAGTACAGTAAACAAATAACAAAATTTATGCAGAATGCATATTGCAGAAAAACAGTCAACTAGTCGGTGGCCCAAACTCGACTAGTCGACTAGTCGTTGACTAGTCGACCGCTTAGTTGACCAAGCGACCGAAATATCGACATTCACCTAGTCGACATGTTGAGTCGACATCCATTCACCGTTTAGTCGCCGACTAGTCGACCGACATGAAAACCATGGTGTGTGTATTTATATATTACTTATTTATATCTTTGTAAAAATAGTTATATATTTGATTCAACACAAGTATAATTACAGTTCAACAGGAAATATTGAACTCAAGTTATAGGTGTTGAACAACGTTACAAAAAATTCCAATTATTCACAATAAAGTAATAAACTATCAGAATTATGTTTTTTAATTGTGTAGTAATCGTTTTTCAGTTACTTATGAAGTTAGCAATTAAAAAAACTAAAGTTCAAGAAGTTTGTAAGTTCTTATCTTAAAAAGTTTGTACCGGAACCCTCCCCTATTATATATATGTATATGTCTATAATATTTTATAGTTTTAAAATTATAAATTTATATATCTTATTTTTATTAACTGATTTGTTATTTTCCATGATCTTTATAAAAATGATAGAAATTGTATTCTATTATTTCTATTTTCAATTAAAAGTTTATATTTTTCTAATTCTTTAAAGAAATCTGAATGAAATTTGTAGTCCACCTGAGTATTGACCAAACCTGCTGTCATCTGTTTCCTCTCTCATATTAGAGCCCCCCCCCCCCCCCCCCCCCCCCTGCGCCTGTATAGTCTGTTACTTGTTATTTCTTCCCTGGTAAAACAAACATAGAAATCCTGTCACAAAACAAATTTCAGGCTACTCTGTCCATTAGCTTTGTGTTAAAATTTTCAAAATGGCTGATTATTACTGGATGCTTACTGCACACAGACAACCAGATACCTCCCCTGATCTCCCCTCTCTCCTCGAGCTGCGCCCTTGCCTCAATTTTGGTGAATTCTCTATCCGCAAATGCATATATAAAAGTACAAGATTCAGGATTCAATTGTGAATTTTGTGATTCTTGTGTTTGGGTGTGTTTTGAGGAGTTGTATTAAGTTGTATATGATGTCTGATTCTTTTTGCTTTAGTTGAGGTCTGTCTATATCTAAGATATTTATATTGTGTATACAAATTTGTAGATCTGCAAATAGCTCTGTGTATATGCGTGTGTGAATACATCAATTTACAAGCATTTTTTCAATTGAGGAAGCTTGTTCTTGTGTAATTATAGGGAGTTGTTTGAGGTCATATCTGATGTTCAAATTTTAATTCTTTCTTAATCTTATAGCTATATTGTGGTCTGTTTATATCTTTATTTGTATATATATGTATGTCTAAATTTGTGCGCCCGTGTTTGTGTCATGTATCTGTATGTATGTAGATTGCAAGGAGTTTTTTTAAGGCTAGACGGCTAAACTCTTAAAGTTTGAATCTCATAGATTCAGTTAAGGTCTAATAGAGAAATTACTCATAGTTGGTGTAAGATGCTGACTGTTTTCATTTAACAGATATTATTCCACTAGTTGTTATGGATCCTGGTTTTTTATATGTGTCGTATTTTTCCTATGATGTATATTTATATATATATGATTGTGCGTATATATGTATATTCATAACATTCTGATCCTTCTAAAGTAGGAAAAAGGTTAGGGTTTTATTTTTTTAATTGTGAATAAATATTTTTGAGTTGCCTAAGATTGTTTGGGACTCTTATATGGTCATATATTATGTTTAAATTCAAAAGCAGTTAGATCTTTAAGTGAGCACAAATTGGGAAAGTAGCTGATTTGTGTCGAGTTGTTGATTCTTTCCTTGTTATATTTTTGTTTACAGTTTTTGTGATTGAATATTTGTACATATGTACTATCAAGTTGCGAGATTTCTGGTGGAGAAAAAAATTATGGGGTTAAATTGTGATCTTTAAGTATTCAAGGTGTCCAGATTGTGAGGAGCTATTAGGTCATACTAGAGGTTTTAGTTCATAAATTTGAATTGTGTTAGTCAGGTTGATTTATAATGTGGCTAGCTTGTAGTAGTCGCCATTTCCATATGAAAACTTTTGTTTCATTTCTATTGATAAATTTTTTTATGTATATATCTGCACAAACACCCCCACAGGCACATATCAATATGTGTTTCTGAATTTTGTTTGTCTTCATGTATCACAATTGAAATTTGAGGGTTGATGATATTGTTATAATTCTAATAGGAGCAAATATTTCATTAACTTCATTTTCAAGTTTATTTGATAATTTCACTTCATTTTCAAGTTTATTTGATAATTTCCGTAATACTTATTTCAACCGATTAACTGGCTTAAAGACCTTTTTCCAAAAGGTATCATATGCTTGTTAGTTCATAACAAATGGCACAGTGATTGTGCTGATTAGTGTAGAGGGATTTGAATGTATATGTTATAATTGCATTGAAATACTTTCTATATCTTTTAATTACCTTGAAGACTTTCTTGCATGGGTAGTCTGTGAAATTATTAACATTTAAGGATAAATTTTAGCTGTAATTCTTTGTCTTTCTGGTTCTATTGTGAGTAGTTGAGGTTTCTAAACTAACAAAAGAAACTAAACCAATAATATGTATGCAACTACTAGAATAGTTCTTCTGGCGAATTCATAAAACCTGGTGCTTCTTTTTCACCTTTTTATCATCGCGTAGGTGTAGTTCAGGTGCAGGAATGCAGGATATTAGCTTCACGTTGTACTTTTATCTGTTAATGTTTTGTTCAATAATCATTCGGGTCTTTCTCTGTTGAGTAATCTTGCACTGCACTATCAGGGTTGGACACTATTTTTATTTTGTTCATTGATACTATGTGTTTCCCTATTCAGTAATCTCATGGCGATTGATTTGGGCTGATGGACAATGAGCCAGATGCAACTGAGTTGATTGTTGCTTTCTTATTATACCTGAACGTTTTGTTTATTTTGACAGCTATTGTCATCAGTAACACTAGGATTTCACAATCTTCACATTTCCTTTTCTTGTTTAATTGTTGAGCTATATGGCCAATTGGGTGGGTTCCTTTCATTATGCTCCACTTTAAGAACGTGTCAAGTGATGACATGAGTGGAAAGTATGTGCATTCAATGCATCGTTTTATCCCTGACTGTAAATGCACTTGGATATAGTAAAAACACATAACCTATTGATACATCTTAATGACTTTGGCGACCGCGATATATTTATTATGGTGCCCGTTCTTGCATAAAATGCTAAAATATTGCACTTTTTTTAATGAGTAACAGGAGCACAAGTATTCTGAGATTTGTAGAGGCTCTTGCTTAAGAACTGACTTTAGAAGTAAGGCTGCTGAATGAGTTGCACATTTGACTGACTTATTAGTAATTTATTGAAAAAGCAAAACAGTTTCCTTCCCAAACCTCATTTTTTGTTATCTCCCAACAAATCTCTGTTAGACGAACACACTATATATCCGTCAAGCCAATCCAGCCAACACAGAAACTCCCCATATTTGATAGAATTTAAGGGAATCTGGGTTAAACCAATCCTTGAATGTTTTGTTACCCTGTGGCTGCTTCTAGGCATAGTAGATTCAGCTGTGTGCAACCTAGCAACCTTGTAACATATTGGCATACTTGGTTCCCTTCTATTGATAGAAGACGTTCATGTGTTTGATTGCTAAATATTTTCCAGTCATCTTAAAGTCTTCTTTTTTGCTGCACCTGGTAAAGTATTTATTAATTTTGTTTATATAAGATTATAATGGTGCGAACTATTTCGTTGGTACTTTGCTCTGTAGATGTTCGTGGTGCCCAGGACTATAATGGCAGTCATGACAGAAGAGGAGCCCAACGTGTTATGAGAGCCGAGGAACCAAGTGATTGTTGTCCCTGTGGTGAGGTACATAGGGTTTGACCTTGCATATTTTACGCTTTAACTGCGTCATCTGTTATTTACTATATCAGTCCTGATATACTAGTCTGTGTGCCAGATTCTTTGTTTTAACAATAGAAGTGAGGTTACCATTCCCATTGATGATCACAACGTTATGGGTAGTGGAGGCTCAGACGCAGCGATGGCAGAACCCCAGTTGGTGGGAGTCAGGGGACCTGAGGGTCCTCGACCTCCAAATGCCAGTTGTACTTTGTTTGTAGATGGCTTACCTCAAGATTGCTCTCGCAGGGAAGTAGCTCGTATCCTTTGTGGCTTGTAAAAGCACATGTTGCACTTGTTTCTCTCTCTTTTTTTTTCTTTTCTTTCTGTTGTATTCCGTCACTTGGGACTGCAGATATATTTCGCCCCTTTCTAGGTTACAAAGGCGTTAGCTTTGTTCCCAGAGCGTCAAGAAACGTAAGTGCATATGTATCTTCATATAATTATATGTATTAAACGGATACATGATATATTCAATATGAATAATTTGCTAACTACATGTTGGCTGTAAATTGTTGTAGTCTAATGGTGACCCGTTGGTGTACTGTTTTGTCGATTTTGAGAGCCCAGGTTACGCAGCCAGTGCTCTGGATTGCCTACAAGGTGAGCTTGATGTCAGCATACCTTCGTCTTTGAGCTATAGCGTACTTAAGTTCATAGCTCTACATGATCTATCATATATCTTTCATGAAATT
The DNA here is from genome assembly GCF_001625215.2 of Daucus carota subsp. sativus. NCBI lineage: Eukaryota > Viridiplantae > Streptophyta > Magnoliopsida > Apiales > Apiaceae > Daucus > Daucus carota. The sequence goes on along the minus strand of NC_030386.2, from coordinate 36,349,639 downwards.
AGTTATGAAAATTGTTAAAGGGCACACCTTCAGCATTGTTTTGACTGCTGTGTGTTAATCTTATTTATTTCCATGTTTTTCTAGCCTTTCGAGTTCCTACATCGCCAGTGCAATGTGGCTGCCTGTCTGTAGTCGTAATTGAAAAGCCAAGTCAACGTATTTGTTAGGTGTACTGTATGAACATGTATATACACGTATCTATGAATTATTCAGGTACAATTAAATACACGTAATTTGACTAAAGATTTACGACAATTTAAGATTCGCTGTGATAATTAGGTGACCACTGATGTGCATTACACTATTACATGTCTTATGCATGTAAAATATGGAATAACCAACACTTTCTAGGGAAAGGATTAAGTTGTAGAATCATTCTGCTGTTACATAGTTAGAATCATAATATTGATATTTTGTCCAATCGAGTTAGGTCAGTAATGCCTTAAAATTATGATTGCCGTCTCATTTTGTAGCATGTATATCTCTCTCTTTAGGCCTGTCATAGACAAATGATTCTACCACTACGTGATGGAAATAGATTCTGGATACATGTTGAATGAACTTAAATTTTTTGTCAAAAGCTAACAATTCCAAATCTTCTTTTAGGTTTATCCAACGACTTTACATAATTTAGTACTCACTTGATATCAGATATTATGGCTCATATTTGTTTAATTACTTTATAAAGATATAGCTTGTTTGTGTTATGATTCTTCTTTTTAGTAATCTACTCAACCTGGAAAATAGATACTCTGATATATCTTTTTCTTTCTAAATCCGCCCGTTTGTATAAAGATATGGACTGCGCTGATCTCCTGACCAGAGGTTTCATTCTGGTTCAATGTGTCCCTGGAGAAGACAACTGAGCAAAGAGAATCTGCAATAATAAGGCTTCCGAATCTGACACAAAATCTAAATTGATTTATGGGTTTGAGCCTATGTTTTCGATGAAATAAATATTCTCTGATAGTATGATATAATAGGCTTATTTTCCTTGAGCACTGGCATGTATCTCGTATTTTTGTTCTGCGCATACCAAGAAGGCCATTAGTAGGCAGTAGCAACCAGCTCTAACAAGCTTTTCAATTTATGCTGGAAGTGATGATTGCACATCTAGGGACCTTAATTTTGCTGATACACTTATTCGCCATCACTGCTTCAAAAGGCTTATAAGATTGTCAAACTTGATTTTGCAGGTTATGAATTTGACGAGCAGGACCAAGGCGATGTTAGATTAAGGCTGGGTTATGCTTACTTTCTTGAATGCCCTGGTGCAACGTCAGTTGAAGAGTATCGCGGAAGGAGTTGAAGTATGCAATTTGACAGGTGATGTATACCATCTCCACGTGTACGTCTGTTCGATGTTGGTGACCAGTAGGTTTTTTTGGAACTTGATCATGGAACACATTGAACTAACTCATGAAATGATTCTTCTTGGCAGGCCCACTCTAGTCGGGGAGAAGTACTATTATGAGCAAGGTCACAGCAACTTGGCGAGTTTCTGGTGGGTTTGTAATATCTGAGAGATGACTTGAACACCCTTTTCATCTTTCTTTTATTCTCTCCTTCTTTAATCTCTTTCTTTGGTTATATTCCAATACATTGTCAGATTGTGTAAAATGTTGTTACTGGAAGTGTCTTTCTGGTGTTTCGGCGTGGGATTTCTTAACGTGCATTGGCAAAAATTTAAATCTATACTTTTTAAGGTTTTTTCTAGTTTATTTCTTTCTCCTGTATTATGAACTTCCCATAACGATGAATTGAATGCCTACATTTTTGTCGTACATAATTGCTCTTAGCCTTTTAGGTAGTTTCAAAATTTACTATAAAGTGTGTTTGAGAGATTGGGAGCACCTTAAAAAATTAAAAATTATCTTGGCAAAAAAACAAATAAAAAGAATTAAAAATTATAGATTTGTCTTGTGATCCAAGAATTATACTCGGTGTCGGTGATAGTGTTCAATGGATCATGATACTCAAAGGACTAGCCTCTATCCTAAATATCAAATTATAATTTGACTCGGTGATTTTATCGAGTTAATTGTGCAATACTCGGAAAATTGTTTTGGATGTATTCATAGATTGATTGTGGAGATTAAATTTGGAGATTAAATTATAATTAATATATGTATATTAGATGCTACATTAAATTTTACGAGTGTTAGATAATTATGTTATTACTTATTATGTTTAATCTTTTTAGTTTTTAAACTTTTTTTATTTATTAGATTTTTTAATGTCTAATTTAAGATGTCTCGAGTTTGGTTTGAGTTATATCGAGTTTTATCCGAGTTAGATTCAGAATTGAGTTATCGTTCAAATAATATAGAATTAGTTAGGAAAAGAGTTAGAGTAGTACTTAGTCGAATTATTAGCCAAATCGATCGAGTTCTAGACAACTAACTATTAAACAGATAATCATACAATTTTTCAAAAAATAAATCATCTTGTATTGATAAACTTAAATGAAAAGATAATAATAAGACAACAAATGATCGACCGACCGACTGGTGATTATATATAATATCGTTCAATTGATACATGATAGAATGTTAAAACACACTTATAGGTGAGATATATAAATATGTATAGACGAGTTATAAGAAGGTTGAAAAGGAGTGGGAGAGAGAAATATGAATGAAAGGAGATAACTATTAAATGTATTTGGATTATGATTGATTTGTATATAAAATTTTTATATGCATATCCCTAAATTCGAACATGTCATTATGAATGATCGTAGCTCGTTAATATAATAAATCAATTTCAACTATCCACCTATTTCATAAATTGATAACATGTGTTATTTTTGGGTAAATTATTTTCTTTTTTAGTAAAAATCGATTTGATAATTTAAATGATTTTTCCAATTTTTTTTGTATATTTTAATATTTCATAAGTCATTTTCATAAATCATCTATAATATAAAATTACCTAAATAAACAATTTAAATTATATACTTGTCATGCTAAACTATTACTATAAATCACAACGTAAATTATATATTATTATTTTGAATAGCGTAGTGAATTTAATATATACAAATTAGGGTTACCTTTTTAACTTATGTGAAAAGATAGTGATTTTATCTTTAATAATTGCAATAATTATCTCTTGCGGTTTTAGTCTTTAACTATTGATAAAGTATGACGTACAAATGGCAATTTATTATGTTTTTCCCTTTTGTTCATAAATAATTTTTGAGCTGTTTAGCAAAGAAAAAATTTATTTATCTAATTTATCAATTTTTTTTGTTTATTTACGCACGTTTCCAGTAAAACAAAATATTACTTATAATTGAATAAAACTGAAAATTAAAATTTTTAGAAATAAAATTCTAATTTCTGATTATTTTGGATCCGGTTCGTGTTAATGAAGTGATTTTCAGATAAGTTTCGAATTTCATGTCAACAAATCGCATTGTAAATTGGGTCGAATCTGGGCGGCGTTACGGGTAACGGATACTGTATGAAATTGCCACCCCTTTTCTATCTTTCCCATCCCAAACAGCATCTCAACTCGCTCCAAGAGTACGTTTCTGAAACACACACATATCTCTCTCTCTCTCTCTCTCTCTCTCTCTCTCTCTCTCTCTCTCTCCCCCTCCCTCCTCCCCTCTTATCTTACCTATTTCTGAGAATATGCCGTGCTTGTTATGCTGTAATTGTTTTGTATCTTATGATCCTGTTTTAAAGTTTAGTCAGCAAGTTAAGTGTACTTATCCTTCTTGTTTGTCAACTGGCTGTTTCTTGATAAGTTTTAGTTTCCTTGATAATATAATTGCCAAACCCTGCTATATGTGAATTCATGTATCTCTATACTTCATGCCCATTTTCACGTTTTAGCTTGATCTTAGAATTTCCTCTATAAACTGTATAACGGGTCCATAGTTGTTTTAAAGGTCTCATCTTTGTAGGATTGTTAAGGGCTTCTTGTGTTTGGGTGGATACCCATTTGTTTAAACTTGTTCTAAACCTGTATAATCACTATTTGACAAATGGGGTGCCGTGCTATTAAATTTGTTTGGTTGTATGTTTCTTCAACTCTCTATCCCTTGAAGTTTTGAAACCTGGCAGACATAGTGTTAGATCACCTAATTGATTAGTGGACTACTTGGTTCCATCAGTTCGCCTTTTGCATATGTAAAAAAGTAAAATAATGATGAAGGTGCGGTGATGGATCTGAAGTGTTTTAAAATTAATTGTTGATATTTTAATTGGAAAAGAAAGTTATATTCTTTCGTTAGGCTCGGTTGTTAATCACCGATAAATACAATTGTTAGTATCAGCCTAGTCATGGTACAGATTGAAGTTGGAAGAAACCAATCTTTTCCTGATTCACAATCATTAAAAAATATACTGTCATTTTTTATGACAGTATAGGTATAATATTAAGTATCGTGAACATTCAAGAAATTTTGTCTCGAACTTGCAAGTTCTAATCAATGGCCACCACTGAATCCATTTACACTTTGGAAATAATGATCTAGCTATCTATGTCTCTGGGTACTGTCCACTCAAAAACCTTGAGTTGAGCCTTCAAGTCTACCATTTGTATCTATCTTATATCTGGAGAAGTGTCATCGATTTGAAAGGTGTAAAGATATAAGAGATACCATATTTCATTTGGCTTAATTTGTATTTATAGATCCATATATGTATAGAGAGAGAGAGAATGAAGAAACATTTTTCCCATTCGGCGGGATCCAGAATGCTATTTGATGGGATCAAGAAGGATATTTGAAATACGGTGTTATGCTACAAAGAAGACTAGACTGGTGGCCTTGGCGCAGGTATCAGGTATGTGTATTTCACATAGCTCAACTCAACTGCAACATGTAAATTCTAACATGTTTATGTGTACGTGTTTATTTTCAATTACGAATCTACAGACTATTGTATATTTATAACCAAAGATGAGAAAATTTATAGTCAATCGATTGTATGTAATATTAGTATCAAAACTCTAAGGCTTGAAGTCGAACCACATTGATAATATATTAAAATTTGGTATTTACAACAAAACAGAGGTTTGGTGTTCAAATTCCATCAATTACATATGAAAACTCAATGTTTATACTACTCAAAGTGTCTAATACACACACACACACACACACACACACACACGCTTATAACCCGTGCAATGCACGGGCGGTTATAATATTTGTTATATTATCATATGTAGTTTAAATATAACTAATTTTATTGTAAAGATAAAATTATGATAGAATAATGTGGTTAAATAAATTTTTATTTAACAACTTAATAAATTCTCAATAGTTAAGTCCGTCAAATGACTAATTAAAAATTAGGTCGAACATATATTTTGATGAGAATGTTAAATATATTTGTTTACATGTCATAATTCAAGGAGATCTATAAACCCATATATAAATCAACCAATCAACTAATAATTAATATTATAGTATAGAACATATTAAAAGTTAAAGAGACGCGTAAACCTAAATATCGATCCATCATAGTGACCTAATTTTTTAAGTTTTGATTTGATAGATAATAAAAAAAAATATTATAACATATTATAAATTAATGAGGTCCGTGGGTCGAATACCAACCGTCTGACCAAACTCGACTGATCGACCGACCAACCAATTGAACTTCTCATTTTTCGGCTTTCGGCTTTAACAGTATTAATATATAGTATAGATTTATAATATCACTTTTAAAGTGAGACCGTTAGAGTATTTAAAAATAATCTAAATTAATTTTGGTTGAAAAATATCACGGTTATTTATTAATAATTATATATAATAATATTATGTTTTTATACATATGTCGCCCGTGTTAATTGTTGAAAATCGATTTCTTAGTTAGGAAATCTGAAAAAGATAACGTGTTTTAGTTAAAAAGGTAATTACTATGTCGCTCGATGTTATTTTAGAAAATCGAGTTTTTTAGTTAGAAAATATAAAAAAAATAGTATATTTTATTTAGAAAGAATAATTGGTTATATAGATAGGTCCGTATTTCGGCCAAAGTGAATAACTGGTTATATGCATAGGCCCATATTTTGGCCCAGGTACCGACCGACCAAACTTTCGGCCCAAGTACCAACCGACCAAACTTTTAATGTTTCGGCTTTAATAGTATAGTATAGATATGTATATATGTATATGTATATGTATATACATATAGGGTCCTATTCCACTAAAAATCAATTATATATAAACTACATAGAAAAAGGAGAATGGGTAGGGTTGTGGGGCTCGGGGATGGACCGTCTTGGTGGGGCGGACTGCGGTGAGGCCTAGGGTAGGCTTTTGGACGTGTCTGGAGCTTGCGTGAGGCCTTTTGGGAATCTAGGTGAGGCTTTAGTGGGCTGGGTGGATTGAATGTTTAAATACAATTTTTTGGACTATAGCTTGTAGCATTCACTAATGATGACACGTGATGCACTAAAAGTGCAGGTGGAAAATTACTAAAAATCTCGAATATAAAAATTTAAAAATTATATTTGTCTTAGTGAATTGTAATTTAATTTTTCATATAAACATTGTGTCTTGCTAGAAATATTAATTTACATAATAAATAATATATCATTTTTAAATTTTATATTCACGAAAATGGCGAACCTTAAGAGAGCAACTTGTATCGTTTATGATGGATTTTGGAGAGGTTTTTAGAGTTTGTAATGGAATGTGCCCTCTACACACACACACACTTACTTACATAAAAATACTACAGCTATACATTTAAGGGGTGTGTTTGGTTCATATTTTATATTTTTAAATAATAAATAAATTTTAAAACACTGTGGTGATTGATTTAACCGAGAGTTTTGTAGAGTCCTCACAACATTATGCCTAAATATAAAAGAAACTCTTACATTTTATTTGAGATTTCGAAATAAGAAAAAACTCTTTGAAATCCAACATAAATTATCAATTTCTAAAATCCTTCTAAGTCAATAAGTTTTTGAATACTTGAAGATTTTAAAAGATCGTTTGTAATCTATAATGAATACCCCCACATCTAAAAGATTTTTTTAAATCTAAACACGAATATACTAAACTTTTAAAATCTTGATTTAATATCTTATATTTCAATGAATTTTTTAAAATCTGAATTTAATACGCCGAGATTTTTGGAATATGAAAAAAATCATTTGGAAAAAAATCTGAATTTATGTTTACGGAAATAATATATTTAACAATAATAAGTATGTTGCAGTCTTGCAAAAACATATTTATACAAGTTTAGTCGGAAATTATACGGAATTGATAACTTTTTTTTAATTATATATATGTATGTACAACTTTTTCTCGTGTCATATCTTAGTTGTATTAGGTGTCCATGTGAAAAATAATTGGAAAAAAAGATCATCTCCTATTGAAGAATGTAAGTTAAAAATTTTATATTAAGTTGTGTTCAAGATACTAATAATTCGAGTTCAACATCATCTACGAACATCAGTTATATATGTACAGTGATGGAGCCAAGAACCTTTTTTTTGGGTTGGGTTGGGTTGGGTGGGGGTGGGGGTGGGGGTGGGGCGAATCATACACACTAGTTAAATTTAAAAATATTATATATTCGATTTTATATCGATATCAGCAATCAAAGTCCATTTTCTTTAGCGTATTTATGAGTAAGCTTAATCCCTATCTTGACCCTCCATTTAGAAAATCTAATTATTTAATTATCAAGTCGCCGACGATGGAGACTTGAGAGAAAGATAGCTACACGAGTCACAAGCAGTGAGACTCACAGATAGAGGTGGCCAATCGGGCGGTTCCGACCAGCCTACTCGGAATCGGCCCGGTAAAAAATTCGCTTAAATCGGCACGTAACGGTTTGAGCCCGGCTCGAACCGTTGTTTTAGACGAATCGAATACCACTTGTCTAAAAAAACCGGCCCCGTCCCGACCCGACGATTCAAACGAAGCAGCACGAAGGAGGACCGAACCGGTCCAGCCCGTGAATCACGAGCTATTGCCTTCGTTTGAATAAACACTACAAAGCTGCAAATCATAGTACATCTCACTTTTAACACTTGTAATTTTGTAATTTATTTATTTTGTAATCTGAAATTAATTTATTTTTGTAATTTTAGCAGTTATTTGATTTTATTTGTTTGATTTTTGTAATTAGATTAATGTATCGATGTGGTTTGTTCCGTTTTTTTAGAGAGGAGTCCTCTCAAATTATTTGTAAAATATATTTTTAATTAATTAAATTTATATAAGGTACCGTCCTCTTTTATTTTTTTCAGTAAATAAAAAATTAATTCACCTGCTTGGCTGCTTCCGCTTCTTAAATCGAAAGAATTTTATTTTTCTCTTGACTTCTTTTATTTACAAAGTAAAAAATTAATTAAAAAAATAAAATATTTGTTTAGATTAAACTGAAACATAAAATAAAACAAAATTAAAACAAAATGAACCGCCCAAGCCAGCGAATCCGCGAATCTGGCACAGGTTAAAACTTAACACATGTCATGTTGTAAAAGATTTTATATTTAATTTTGTACATAATACATTTTCCTGAAAATATATAGACAAAAATTGTCACAAACCTAGGAGGGGCCGGGGCACCCCCTGGACCCTCCTCCCTCCGTTACTGTATATGTATGTATGTATGTATATATATATGTGTGTGTGTATAGATATATATTACTTATGTATACCTTTCTAAAAATAGTTATATATTTGATTCAAAACAAGTATAACTACGGTTCAACAGGAAATGTTGAACTCAAGTTATAGGTGTTGAACAACGTTTCAAAATAATTCTAATTATTCACAATAAACTATCAGAAATACGTTTTTTTAATTGTGTAGTAATCGTATTTCAGTTATTTCTGAAATTAGCATTTAAAAAAACTAAAGTTCAAGAAATTTGAAAGTTCGCAACTTAAAAAGTTTGTACCGGAACCCTCCCCTATTATATATATGTATATGTATATGTATATGTCTATAATATTTTATAGTTTTTAAATGATAAGTTTATATATCTTATTTTTATTAACTGATGTATGAAATGTAGTATAAAAAAGTCTGACGTACTTTATTAAGATTTATTATTCTCCATGATCTTTATAAAAATGGTAGAGATTGTATTCTGTTATTTTTATTTTTAATTAAAAAGATAAGTTTATCTTTTTCTAATTCTTTAAAGAAATCTGAATTGAAATGTGTAGTCCACCTGAGTATTGACCAAACCTGCTGTCCTTAGTATCCTCTCTTATATTATATTTTAGGCTACTCTGTCCATTAGTTTTGTGTTAAAACTTTCAAAATGGCTGATTATTACTGGAGGCATACCGCAGGCAGACAACCTGATCTCCCCCCTCTCCTCGAGCTGCGCCCTTGCCTCAATTCCGGTGACTTCTCTATCTGCAAATGCATATATAAAAGTACAAGATTCAGGATTCAATTGTGAATTTTGTGATTCTTGTGTTTGGGTGTGTTTTGAGGTTTTGTATTAAGTTGTATATAATTTCTGAATCTTTTAGCTTTAGTTGAGGTATGTCTATATCTAAGATATCTGTACTATGTATACAAATCTATAGATCTGTAAATAGCTCTATGTATATGTGTATGTGAATACATCAATTTACAAGCATTTTTTCGGTGGAGGAAGCTTGTTCTTGTGTAATTATAGGGATTTGTTTGAGGTCATATCTGATGTTCATTCTATTTTTTTTTAATCTTATAGCTATATCGTGGCCTGTCTATATCTTTATTTGATATATATATATATATATATATATATATATATATATATATATATATATATATATATATATATATATATATATATATTTGTATGTATAAATTTGTGCGCCCATGTTTGTGTCATGTATCTGTATGTATGTAGATTGCAAGGAGTTTTCTTAAGGCCAGACGGCTAAACTCTTAAAGTTTGAATCTCATAGATTCAGTTGAGGTCTAATAAAGAAATTATTGATAGTCGGTGTAAGATGCTGACTGTTTTCATTTAAAAGATATTACCTCAATAGTTATTATTTAAGGATTTTGGTTTTGTATATATGATTTGTATTTGTCCTGTGATGTATATATATATGATTTTGCTTATATATGTATATTCATAACATTCTGCTTCTTAGAAAGTAGGAAAAAAGTTGGGGTTTTATTTTTTTAATTTTGAATAAATATTTTTGAGTTGCCTAAGATTGTCTGGGATTCTTATCTGGTCATAGTTTATGTTTAAATTCAAAACCAGTAGATTTTTAGGTGAGCACAAATTGGGAAAGTAGCTGATTTGTGGTGACTTGTTGATTTTTCCCTTGTTATATTTTTGTTTACAGTTTTTGTGATTGAGTATGTGTACAAATATGTACTATCAAGTTGCCAGATTCCTGGTGGAGAAAAAAATATGGGGTTAAATTCTGATCTTCAAGTATTCAGGTGTGCAGATTGTGAGGAGCTATTAGGTCATACTAGAGGTTTTAGTTCATAAATTTCAATCGTGTTAGTCAGGCTGATTTCTAACGAGGCTAACTTGTAGTAGTCTTCATTTCCATATGAAAACTTTTGTTTCATTTCTGTTGATAATTTTTTTATGTATATATCTGCACAAACACCCCCACGGGCACATATCAATATGTGTGTCTGAATTTTGTTTGTCTTCATGTATCGCAATTGAAACTGAGTTGATTGTTGCTTTCTTATTATACCAATAATTTTTGTTTATTTTGACAGCTATTGTCATCAGTAACAATAGGATTTCACATTCTTCACATTTCCTTTTCTTGTTTAATTGTTGAGCTATATGGTCAATTGGTTGGGTTCCTTTCAATGTGCTCCACTTTAAGAATGTGGCAAGTGATGACATGAGTGGAAAGTATGTGCATTCAATGCATCGGATTATCCCTGACTGTATATGCACTTGGATATAGTAAAAACGCATAACCGATTTGTACATCTTAATGACTTTGGCGACCATGATATATTATTATGGTGCTGATTCTTGCATCAATGCTCAAATATTGCACTTTTTTTAATGAGTAACAGAAGCACAACTATTCTGGGATTTGTGGAGCCTCTTGCTTAAGAACTCACTTTAGAGATAAGGCTGCTGAACTAGTTGAACATTTGGCTGACTTATTATTAAATTGTAGAAAAAGCAAAACGTTTTCCTCCCCAAACCTCATTTTTTGTTATCTCCCAACAAATCTCTGTTAGACGAACACATTATATATCCGTCAAGCCAATCCAGTCAACAGAGAATCTCCACATATTTGGTAGAATTTAAAGGAATCTGGGTTAAACCAATCCTTGAATGTTTTGTCACCCTGTGGCTGCTTCTAGGCATAGTGGATCAGCTGTGTGCAACCTAGCAACCTTGTAACATATTGGCATACTTGGTTCCCTTCTATTTATAGAAGACGTTCATGTGTTTGATTGCTAAATATTTTCCAGTCATCTGAAAGTCTTCTTTTTTGCTGCACCTGGTAAAGTATTTATTAATTTTGTTTATATAAGATTATAATGGCGTGAACAATTTCATTGGTACTTTGTTCTGTAGATGTTCGTGGTGCCCAGGACTATAATGGCAGTGATGGCAGAAGAGGAGCCCAACGTGTTATGAGAGCGGAGGACTCTCTGCGAGCATCAAGTGATTATTGTTCCTGTGGTGAGGTACATAAGGTTTTGACCTTGCATATTTTACGCTTTAACTGCGTCGTCTGTTATTTTCTATATCAGTCCTGATATACTAGTCTGTGTGCCAGATTCTTTGTTTTAACAGTAGAAGTGAGGTTACCATTCCCATTGATGATCACAGCATCATGGGTAGTGGAGGCTCAAACCCAGCGATGGCAGAACTCCAGTTGGTGGGAGGCAGTGGACCTGAGGGTCTTCTACCTCCAAATGCCAGTTGTACTTTGTTTGTAGATGGCTTACCTCAAGATTGCTCTCCCAGGGAAGTAGCTCGTATCCTTTATGGCTTGTAAAAGCACATGTTGCATTTGTTTTCTTTTCTGTTGTATTCCTTTACTTGGGACTGCAGATATATTTCGCCCCTTACGAGGTTACAAAGGCGTTAGGTTTGTTCCCAGGGCGTCAAGAAACGTAAGTGCATATGTATCTTCATATAATTATATGTATTAAACGGATACATGATATATTCAATATGAATAATTTGCTAACTACATGTTGGCTGTAAATTGTTGTAGTCTAATGATGACCCGTTGGTGTACTGTTTTGTCGATTTTGAGAGCCCAGGTTACGCAGCCAATGCTCTGTATTGCCTACAAGGTGAGCTTGATGTCAGCATACCTTCATCTTTAAGCTATAGCATACTTAAGTTCATAGCTCTACGTGATATATCATATATCTTTCATGAAATTAGTTATGAAAATTGTGAAAGGGCACACCTTCAGCATTGTTCTGACGGCTGTGTGTTAATCTTAATCATTTCGATGTTTTTCTAGCCTTTTGAGTTCCGACATAGCCGGTGCAATACTGCTGCCTGTCTGTATTCGTAATTAAAAAGCCATGTCAACGTATTTGATAGGTGTACTGTATGAACATGTATATACACGTATCTATGAATTATTCAGGTGCCATTAAAAACACATATTGACTAAAGATTTACAACAATTTTAGATCACTGTGATAATTAGTTGACCACTGATGTGCATTACACTATTACATGTCTTGTGCATGTAAAATATGGAATAACCAACACTTTCTAAGGAAAGGATTAAGTTGTAGAATCATTCTGCTGTTACATAGTTAGAGTCATAATATTGATATTTTGTCCAATGACGAATTAGGTAAGTGGTGCCTTAAAAATATGATTGCCGTCTCATTTTGTAGTATGTTTATCTCTCTCTTTTGGCCTGTCATGGACAAATGATTCTACCGCTAAGTGATGGAAATAGATTCTGGATACATGTTAAATGAACTTATATTTTTTGTCAAAAGCTAACAATTGCAAATCTTCTTTTAGGTTTATCCGAAGACTTTACATAATTTTAGTACTTGAAATCAGATAGTATGGCTCATATATGTTTTTATTACTTGATAAAGTTAAAGCTTGGCTGTGTTATGATTCTTCTTTTTAGTAAAATACTCAACTCTGGAGAATAGATACTCTGATATATCTTTTTCATTCTAAATCCACCTGTTTGTATAAAGATATTGACTGCCCTGATCTCCTGACCAGAGGTTTTATTCTGGTTCAACGTGTCACTGGAGAAGACAACTATGCAAAGAGACTCTGCAATAATAAGGCTTCCGAATCTGACACAAAATCTGAGTTGATTTATGGGTTGCCCATGTTTTCAATGAAATAAATATTCTCTGATAGTATGATATAGTAGGCTTATTTTCCTTGAGCACTGGCCATTAGTAGCAACCAGCTCTAACAAGCTTTTATATTTATGCTGGAAGTGATAATTGCATATCTAGGGACCTTGATTTTGCTGATACAGTTAATTTACCATCACTACTTCAAAGGCGTATAAGATGGTCAAATTTGATTTTGCAGGTTATGAATTTGATGAACAGGACCAAGACGATGTTAGATTGAGGCTGGGTTTTGCTCACTTTGTTCAACGCCCTGGTGCAACGTCAGTTGAATAGTATCGCGGAAGGAGTTGAAGTATGCAATTTGACAGGTGATATATACTATCTCCACGTGTACGTCTGTTCGGTGTTGGTGACCAGTAGGTTTTTGGAATTTGATCACGGAACACATTGAACTAACTTGTGAAATTATTCTTCTTGTCAGGCCCACTCTAGTCGGGGAGAAGTACTATTATGAGCAAAGTCACAGCAACTGGCGATTTTCTGGTGGGTTTGTGATATCTGAGAGATGACTTGAACACCCTTTTCATTCCCTTTCTTTTCCTTAATCTCTTTCGTTGGCTATATTTCAATATATTATCGGATTGTGTAAAATGGTGTTGGTGGAAGTGTCTTTGTGGTGTTTTGGAGTGGTATTTCTCAACATGCAGTGGCAAAAATATAAATCTATACTTTTTAAGGTTTTCTTTTTTTTAGTTTATTTCATTCTCCAGTATTATAAACTTCCCATCATGATGAATTGAATGCCTACATTTTTATCATACATAATTGCTTTTAGCCTTTTGGGTAGTTTCTCTGAACATGGATATACATATACAATTACAGCATACCTGAAAGTCTTTATTATTTTTCATTGAAGAAATATTAATTGTTAGGTGACCGGTCCCAACGGTGTATGTCCTGGTTTGGCCCAAATTTTCACTATTACTAATTTTTAAGGTTATTACAGTTTAATTTATTTATTTATGAGTCTGCAATGGCGAGTCCGAGTGGGCTTTTGCCGAAGAGTTGAGTCATTTTGAGTAATAATGTGCCCTAAATTATATTAACATAGATTGGAATCGGATTCATTTACCTTTTGTTCATGACATGATAGTAAGGAGATATGAATGCATTAGGGAATGAAATGGATTATCATTACCATTCATTTATCAGTTTTAACCTCCGTTCTAAAAGTCGGTGATTAATCACGATTAGTCACCGATTAATCCATGTTCCGTAGCTCGCCGAATTGATTAAATCTCCAATTAATCACTGATTAATCTGATTAATCCCCGATCAATTTAATTAATCCTTGTTCTGTGACTTCACCGATCAAGTCCGATTCCCGCTTTTTACAATACTGGTTTTAACTAAATTTTATTGGAAGAATATGAAGTACTTATATGATATTCTAAATTAGTTGGCCTTTGAATAAATCTCTCCGAGTAGTTTTGATAGGAAGTTCATAAAAAAAACGATGATGATGATCACCTGGTGTTGGTTCTTATTATCACAATATCAATCGTTAATGTCCTGAATATCATGATTTGAAGAAAAAACGTTTCTGAATATCATTTATTAACATTTTGAATATTCATTGAAAATGTTACATCGTCTTGGGTTTGTCGGGTTAAAAGAACGTAACGCTATATGATATACCGCACATAATGTTATATGATATACTCTTTTGTTAGGATAAAAAAACGGAATATTCACGAAATAATATTTTGCTAGTGTTAAAATAACAAAATGATACACAATCTAGTTTTTTTTTTCAGAATTGAAAACGCTAAATTATTATTTGAGCCATTTTCTCCTATTCACTTGTTTTGGACATAACTCTTGTGCTTTAGGTATGCTTTGTGATACCTAGAATTTTTCTCATGATTAAAAGGAATACGTGTATATCATATTTTTTGGACACAAAAAATATCAATGATCTTTTTTTTTTCCATAAAATTCAATGATCTTTAACTGAACTACAATACCCGTTTATGGCATCATGCAATCAACTAACTATATATCTTATTAATTATGAAGAGATTTTTAAAAATATGAAATATCCTCATAAATCTCCTGGAATTCACCATTTTCTGAAAACAAATTATCAGATAGTGAATGCTTCCGTATTTTACTGAATTTTAATTTTGTGTATCACCATTTTTTTAAGTTTAATTGATAATCTTGAATTAATATCAAAATATCTTTTATATATATATATATATATATATATGTATATCTAATATATAATACTGGGAAAATTCATAATGTCAAAATTTGATTCCTATCAATAAAATATTAAATTTTAAATTAAATAATATTAATTAAGGATATAAAATTATAACCAAATAAAAATCCTGATAATTATTGAAATATAGCGTACAGATGAATCAAAGTTTGGTTCAGGGTTTGTCTAGATTTCAAAACAATAGCCAACCAATCTGAACAGTGAACCGTTTTCGAACCGGTCGGTCTTTCTGATATCATTTTCCGATATACATACAGATCCATCTCGGCGAAGACGATCAATTGAAGGCTCCTGCTGTGTAATAGATGGAGCAGCGCGCAGTAGATGAAGTTTTATTCGAGACCCGTCATCACGCTTCTAGACCTTTCTCTTCTAATTATCCTCCTATTAATCCACAGGTGCCTCCATCATCATCATCTCTCTCTCTCTCTCTCTCTCTCTCTCTCTCTCTCTCTCTCTGTTTTAAAGTTATTTTTAAATCAATTGAAATAGAAATTGACTGCTTGTAATTTGTTTATGTATCTGTTTCAGCTGAATGAAGATTCGGGTGCAGGCTTTTTGTCTTGGATTCCTCTACCAGGTACCGTAGTTTTTTACTTTATTGACTATTTTCGACTTCGATTAGCTTTGCATTGCTTTCAATTGTTTAATAGGATACAGTAGCTGTAACTGCTTGTCTATGTGAATTATCGATAGAATTGTCACTATTGGAGTTAGTCCACAGACGGAAAATGTAGCTGTTCAATATATTTTGTGTTAATTTGATGTCATTTGTATTGTTTGATTGTTGCGGCAGTGTTAGTTAGCATTGCAGTTGTATTTTTGTGCCGGTTTGGAGTAATAGATGGTGAATTGAAGGTGACGGTGATGCCTTGATACTTTATAGTGTTTATGTTACTGAATTGACGTATGTTTTTATTTTATAGAGGAAATTGTGTTAATAATGTGCGAGTTGACAAAACTAAAGTTAGGTGTGTGATAGCTTGAGAAACTAGTAGTGAAGTATGAATATCTTCGTTTTATAAATTGAAAGAGTTATTTGGTTCAATTTGGAAACATCATTAGTTACAAACATGTCCGTCGCTGTAAATTATACTAGTTTGATTTTATTCACATTGTGTGTAACTGTGTATTATGCTATGCATTATTTTTCTTCTTGAATTTTTTAAAAACTTGTGCATCGTAGTGGTTTTGTATATATGTGTCTTTACTAGTTCGTTAGTACATTACATTGTTTGGCCCTTTTTATAATTTGCCGGGTTCTTGCTAGCTGCAAACTACTGATAGTTGCCTACTGTGTATACGACGTAGGTGTGAGCCAGATCAAAGACAAATGGAGAGAATACAGGCATCCACAAAAGTTAAGGAAAGTGGTATCTTTGTTTGTCTCCCCAACTGGTGAACATGTGGCAATAACAACTGCGAATCAAATTACGATCTTGCAAAAGGATGATGATTACCGGCAACCCTGTGGCTATTATAATTGTAAGCTTTACTTTTAACATGGTCTAAAGACATTTAATAGAAAATCTTTTCCAAAAGAAGATAAGAGTGTGAGAAAAGCGAAAGTAAACTTTTATTATTTCAGGTATGCTAGAGGGCAGACCATAGAGCTGACTAAACTTTCAAGAACTAAGTGAACTTTCTTAAGTTTGGACTATTAAAAAACCATTGCCGTGCATGTTACGTTGTGTATTTGTTGATTCCTACTTATTTTCTCAACAAATTAGTATTTATTTTTAATTTGTTGTATTTTAAGTTGATTGTGCACACTCATTGTCTGCATATATAGGCTACATTTTTAAAAAGCCTCATGTAGTGTGCTCAATTTGCAGTAACAAATTCACATGTGTTAATGCGATTTTTTGTTGTTCCTTAACTAAATTCATAATGGCCCTGTTTGGTAATTAGCTGTTAGCAGATTGAATTAGATGTTTTGACTAGCTGATTAAAATAGATGTTTTGACTAGCGGATTAAATTGGCGGTTTCTTGTAAAACCGTTTGGTAAATAGCTGTTTGATTAGCTTTTTGTGACACATACCAAAATCTCTAACCCAAAAGGCTCCTCAAAGTAGCTTTTTGAAAATTAGCTTTTTGAGCCAAAACCTCTATTTCAATCCGCTAACTATCAAACACTAGCATTAGCGGATTGAAATGCTCAAACCTCTAAAACACCCCAAACCTCTAATTTTACCCCAAACCTCTAACTTCCAAACAGGGCCAATATAAAGATACATAACCAAACAAAACATTTGTCATTTCTATACTTAACTTGAAGCAATCTGTTTTCCCCCCTGTATAATCAGTGGTGTTTTTCTTTAACAGACTTGTTAATACTGGTATTCATATAAAAACTGCTCTGACCTATGTGACATGCAATCAGGTAGCAGTAACGTCACATTCACTTGTGGAGCCTGGTCAGAAGCTCATGATATTCTTGGCATTTGTGATGATACTGATACTCTCTATTTCATCAAAGTTAATGGTGAATTGATATCAAGTATTACCAGGAGGCATCTGAAACTGCCTTCTCCAATTATAGATTTGATTGTACTGGATGACTTTGATGATAAGAAGTCTTGCTTGTAAGTTTCATACCCTCCATCACATGTTTATTAATATATTTTTCAAATCTAAGTGTTTAACTTCTATGAATAATTTTTCTATGTGTTCAATTCGATTTCTTAGTTCCTTAGTAAATACTTTTTTGCAGGGGTGTCTTCAGGATATTTACATCAGATGGTTCTTATTATGATATTGACATTAACAAGGATCCAAGGGTCTCTATTTCTCCAGCGTGCGCCTCAATGATAGATAAGCGATTTCCTCATTATGTATCCTGCATGGATTACCATTCAGATCTTTCGTTGGTTGCTCTAGTTTGTACAGGGCCTAGCATTTCACTGACAAGTAGTACTACCGGTATGGTTCCTTACTGTATCTGTTGAAAAAAATTTGCACATAATTTTATGGATAAAGTATAAAG
Source organism: Daucus carota subsp. sativus (assembly GCF_001625215.2). Classification (NCBI taxonomy): domain Eukaryota; kingdom Viridiplantae; phylum Streptophyta; class Magnoliopsida; order Apiales; family Apiaceae; genus Daucus; species Daucus carota. The sequence continues at coordinate 36,331,125 of NC_030386.2, read as the reverse complement.
GGATCTTTTTGTGAGAACCGCGATACTGTAAGATGAAGTAATACATTATATGTCATTTGGAAACTTGAATACATATATAGATTAATGTACTTATGTAGTAATAAGCGAGCATTTGTATCCCTGTTTCTCAACTGTTAGTGTAACTCAGCTTGACAACATCTTTAAATCCAAATTACTGGAGTTTTGTTACACATGATGTCGAGCCTTGTTGGGCTTAATGCACCCTTTTACCTTAATTAATTTGTTGCCACACGTAGCGCCATGCATTAAATAGTATGAGCTTTTCTTGTTACAGAAAATTCAACTTTTCTTTTCCATCATAACAGATCACATATATCTCGCGAGTATTGTTTATTTCTTATTCTGCAATCTGATCAGCTAATATATATTCTAAAGACATTTTCATGGGTGTAAATCTCCAAGTGTTTAGATTAATGAGTAAAGTATTTTGCACAGATAAAATTTTTTTACATGTTAAATGCAAAAGTGTAAATATGTGCACCCCTGCTCCTCTCTTCTATAATAAAGGAGCTGTGCAGGATTGTGGGAGTCTATAATTTTGCTGTCAACTTCGTCAATTTTTATTATTTTTCCTTTCAGGATCCTATAGCCTTTCTCTATGGCGAAGAACTGGGAACTTAAATCTTGAACCAGTGTCTAGTACTCAGTTTGAAGGCTTATATTCTATATTGAAGGGTTATACTGGCTTATTAACCTATCCAAAGTTGTTATTTTCACCCAGCGGGAAACTGGTTGCTGCTTTGGATTTAAGAGGATCCTTGGTTACTTTTAAACTAAAAGATGAAAATTGTTCTTTATCAATAGTATCTTGTGAGGAAAGCTCTAATTTACAACAGAGCGATAATAAGTCAACTGAAAGGAGAGAATGGTTGAATGATATAGTGGATTTCACTTGGTGGTCAGACAACATCCTTACTATAGCTAAAAGGGGTGGGACTATCATCATGTTCGACATATTTAGTGGCATAAGACTTTCAAAGAGTGATCTTGTATATTCCATGCCTGTATTACAACGTGTGCAACAGTTCCCAAGACAGATTTTTCTTATAGAGAGCACTGCTAGAGAAAGTGACGATTCATCCCAGAAAAAAGAACCAAGCAGCATACATCATATGGAGCAGGTTATTGTTGATAAGTATAATCAGCTTGACATTGCCAAATTGAAATGGAGCCTGATTTCCTTTGCAGGAAAATCTGTTCCTGAGATGTATGATATATTAATAGGTGGTGGGAAGTATCAGGAAGCCCTGGACTTTGCTCTTCATTATGGTCTGGATCAGGATGAAGTGCTAAAGACAGAATGGTTGCTTTCTGGGCAAGGAATAAAGGAGATCAATAAGTTGCTGCCAAATATCAAGGATCAAGCATTTGTACTTTCTGAATGTGTTGATAGAGTTGGACAAACAGAAGATAGTACACGGGCTTTACTTGCTTATGGCCTCCGGTTAACAGAGCAGTACATGTTTTCTGATTCAGAAGATGACTTGTCTTTGCAAATTTGGGATTATCGGTTGGCTAGACTTAAAGTATTGCAATTTAGAGACAAGCTTGAGACATTTCTTGGGATAAACATGGGCAGGTAATACATATACTATTACTTTCATCATAAGGAGCAAGGCTGTTGATTAATGTACTTTGTAAAATATTTTTGCCTTTATGCATTGGAGAACTTCCAATCTTCCATGTTGATGCAAAATTTTAAATTAATTTTTTAAATTTTTTTTCAGCTTGTGCTTAAAGTTGTTTTGGGAAAAAAAAAATATTAATAAAACTGCCCCTCTTCATTCATGTGTCCCACATTTTAATAAACATGTTAAAAAGTAAACTGGTTTTCCTTGGATGGCAATTATACTCACCTTTAGTGGAAGAATTACTTTAATTTTTATATATTTCTCGGTCCAACATGTTTTCAAGTTACCCTTGTTGAATGTATATACTGAGAACTTTATTCCATCATCTCATAGAAATCGTTTGTCGAATATCTTCTACTGCTTTTCTCATTATTGACTTCGCATTCTGAAGGTTTTCCATGCAGGATTACATGAAGTTCCGCACTTCACCAATTAATGAAAGTGCTGTAGTACTTGCTGAAAGTGGGAAAATTGGAGCTCTCAACCTTCTATTTAAGCGACACCCTTATTCACTAGCTCCTTGCATGCTGGAAGTTCTAGCTGCTATTCCTGAAACAATTCCTGTCCAAACTTATGGGCAACTGCTTCCAGGACTACATCCTCCATCAAGTATTTCTCTAAGAGAGGAAGATTGGGTTGAGTGTGAAAAGATGATCACTTCTGTTGGCAGAATTCTTGCGAGTCATGAGAGCAGTGTCAACATTAAAACCGAACCCATAATTAAACAAACATGTGGGCTTTTGTGGCCATCAAGTAATGAACTCGCAACATGGTATAGAAGTAGAGCTAGAGCTATTGATTCCTTGAGTGGTCAGCTGGACAACAGCCTTTGTTTGATCGACTGTGCTTGTCAGAAGGGTATTTCTGATTTGCAGCAGTTTCGTGAAGATATGTCGTACTTGCACCAGCTCATATATTCTGTTGGAACTGAGGATGAAACAAATTTCACGATGGATCTGATTACATGGGAACAGTTACCTAGTTATGAGAAGTTCAAAATAATGCTCAAGGGGGTGAAAGAGGAAAATGTAGTACAAGTTCTGCTGAATAAAGCACTTCCATTTATGCAGTTTCAAACTGTTATTGATACGAGAGCTGCTTCATTTCTGGTTGAATGGCTCACGGAGATGGCTGTGGATACTAAATTAGAGTTATGTTTGATGGTGATTGAAGAGGGATGCAGGGAGGTTGGAAGGAATGGTTTCTTCAGGAATGAAGTTGAAGTGGTTGACTGTGCTCTGCAGTGCATTTATTCCTGCAGTAATACAGATAAGTGGAATACTATGAATGCTATAATGTCGAAGCTTCCCAAGCTACAGGGTAAGCTTTCTTTCATACACTACACTAAAGGATGGTAACTAACTGTTTAATAGTAAAAAATCTTATGGGAACTATTGGTATTAATTTAGATATGATCTTACAGGACATGTTATGGTTTCTTGATTCTTTCTTTTGGTGTTACCTTGGCTTGGATGCTTTTTATCTTTTGCTGTGCCATATATGTTTGTATTCTGAAGCCTCATACTTGTATTATATTGTTTTGAATTAACATCTCGCGAGTTTTGCAATTTGGATTGTTTGTGATACTTTTTCTGCCTCCAGATTCTGAAGTCCAGGGCTTGAAGGAAAGACTAGAACTTGCTGAAGGCCATATTGAAGCTGGAAGGCTGTTGACTTTTTACCAGGTTTGTGATTTTTCTCCTTTTGGTCTGTCTATAACTCTTTTGCAATCAGTTGGTCGCCTTAACTTGAAGATTTGGATGCTTCTCTATGTATTCATTGTTTGGCGAAGTACCTGTTAAGCATTATCTATTGGATCTTGGAGTAGTTGTTAAGAGTAAAATGACTGATCCATGACGCCCGGTATAGCGGGTTAAGGTGACATTCAAAACTGTTAAAGAAGGAACCAATTGAAGAATTAGAAAAGAAACTGATCATGAAGAGTAGAAAACGTGAACTTCCCACTAAAAGTAGCCGGCCTGGCCCTTTCACCTAATAGGACCTAGATATTCTCTTGGACCAAATGCAACCCTCACAGTTTCATATTACTTTTAGAAAATGTTGTGGAGGCTATGTAATTAAGTAATTTGGCAACCAATATGCTATTATGTGAGAATGGGTAAAGCCTATTTGGAGACTTGACAAGAGATGAGCTTCCCACTGAAAGTAGCCGGCCTGGCCCTTTCACCGAAGTGTTGATTGATATGATCTCTAGTAATGTTGATGTTTGAGAAAATAGGAGTAATGGTCTGGAGTTGTAAAAATAATGGATGTAAAGAGGTTTAGATAATGTTCTTAGAGGACAACATAACTTTAATATGCGCTGGAACGCGAGTCCATCTGTCTGATACACCACTCCAGTTTAACGCCTGATGGGTAACGAGCCTCCTACCATTTTATCCGTCAAAGTTATAATAATTCATTTCGACTTTACATTGTGTGCTATACAATTATGACATTAATCGAATTAGTGTCTCCAATTTGGATACTGCATTTTTCTTACCTGTATTTACCTTAATGACTCGGTTTTAATGATTAGTCAATAGCTCTTCTAAAACCTTAAGGTGATAGTTGAAGGCTTGAAGCTACTAAATGGATAATCTATGTTGCTCGGACTCGGCTAGAAGTGTTCGACATGGATACGTGTCCATGTGTTGGACTCGGTAATATTCTGATAATTTACATGTTTTCGGCCTAAAATAAGTGTCCTAGTCCAAGTGTCCATGTCCGAGTATCGAGTGTCCGACACGGGTATTTCGAGTCAAAATGTAGAGTCCGAGTAACATAGTGGATAATATGCTATTTATTCTAATATTGTCTTGAATTTATTAGGGGTGAGTATTTAAGCCATCATTAACTATAAAGGATGGTGCTATTAATGTAATTGATGATTAAGAAATAGACAAAAAAACTTTAGTTTGATAGGTAACAATTATACGTATATAATTATATGCATTTTTTCCAGGTACCAAAACCCATTGGATTTCTTATACAGCCACATGAAGATGTGAAGGGTGTAAAGCAGATTCTTCGCCTAATACTTTCGAAATTTGTCCGGAGACTACCAGGCCGATCAGATAATGAATGGGCAAACATGTGGCGTGATCTGCAAACCTTGCAAGAAAAAGCATTTCCCTTTCTGGATCTAGAGTATATTTTAATGGAGTTCTGTAGGGGATTACTGAAAGCTGGGAAATTTACACTTGCTAGGAACTACTTAAAAGGTTCAGGATCTGTTAGTTTGGCGGCAGATAAGGCAGAATATCTTGTCATTCAAGCTGCAAGAGATTACTTCTTCTCAGCTTCAAGTCTTGCTTGCTCAGAAGTATGTATCAACCTCTTAACACACTATAATGATTTCTGCAGTTGCCATATTCTAGGAACTTCTTGTGTGTACTGATCTCAGTATATGTTTCTTCAGCTTTTGTCTGTAAAACCTTCCATGCTTAGTTCCATATATATTTATATATATAGGAAATTGCTCAAATACAAACCATTAAAATAAAAACCAAAATACAAACCAAGGGAAACTATACCCAAATGACATCACCCACCCCCCATATGTCATCACCCGCCCCCCATATGTCATCACCCATCTAGGGCCCACCCTCGCCCCCACTCAATCCACCTGGGGCCCGCTAGGGCCTTGCCGAGGCTCCTCACAGGCCTTGGACAGGCTCCAGACAGCCTTAAGAGCCAAAACTTTGCCCCACCATGGTCCCACTAGGCCCCGTCCCGACCCTATTAGGCTCCACTTATACCCCGTCTAGTCTCATCTCGGGGTTCTTCCCTGGTCCCAAAACCCTTACCATTCTACTTAATCGCGTTGGTTTGTATTTAGTTTGTATTTTAGTAGTTTGTATTGTAGGACCCTATAGATAGATAGATAGATAGATAGACAGATATAGAGTTGGGTCATGTTCAAGAGAGAACCATTAGATAGAGAACCCATAGAACCCTTACCTTATTTCTAGCATTAGTTAACTTCACATGCAAAAAATGTTAATATCTATGTATTATATTTTAAAATTATTTTTGAACACACAAAACGATGAAAAAAACATGTATTTAGATTTAGATCCTAAAAATCTATTTAAAATTTAGGGTTCTGCAGCAGAACCTTAGTGGTTCTCTGGTTCTATTTTAAGGACTGGTTCTCTCTTGAGCGCAACCCTATATGTGTGTGTGTGTGAAAAAATCTCCGGACATTTATATATCTACAATAAGGTAATAGTGCTAATATATTTTTTTTTTACTCTCTAGTTCTAAATGATCAACTTCTTTTAACGCAGTGTTTATACAGATTTGTGTGAGGTTTCATTACTATACTTTATACGATTTCAGTTGTGGGTTTTTTATATTATTTCCTCCATTTTCTTTATGCTTGTAAGAAGTACTTTTGACAATCAATAACTTTGATGATCTATGGATAAGCATGTACTCTCCTTGAAATTTCTTTGAATCCATCATCCTCTTGTTGGGTTTTTTCCAGATCTGGAAGGCTAAGGAATGTCTAAATATCCTTCCAAGCAGCAGAAATGTCAGGGCGGAGGCAGATGTCATTGATGCAATTACAATTAAACTTCCGAATCTAGGAGTGAGCCTTCTGCCAATGCAATTCAGACAAATTAAAGATCCTATGGAAATAATAAAATTAGCAATTACAAGTCAAGGTGGATCATATCTAAATGTTGAAGAACTTGTTGAGGTTGCCAAACTTCTTGGTCTGAGTTCTCAGGATGACATATCAGCCGTTCAAGAAGCTATTGCAAGGGAAGCAGCAGTAGCTGGAGATCTTCAATTGTCATTCGATCTGTGCCTGGCTTTGGCCAAGAAAGGACATGGGGCTGTATGGGACCTATGTGCTGCCCTAGCAAGAGGTCCTGTCCTTGATAACATGGATGTAAGCTCCCGAAAGCAACTTCTTGGTTTTGCTTTAAGCCACTGTGATGAGGAATCTATTGGTGAGCTATTACTTGCATGGAAAGATCTGGATATCGAAGGGCAATGTGAAAAACTAATGAATTTGACGGGGACAGGCCCTCCAAAGTTCTCCACCCATGGTGCCTCAGTTATCTCCTATCCGCCACACAGTTTTCAAGATATAGCTGACCTAAGCGATCGATCTGAACAGGTTGACAGAGTTGTTAATGATGATCAAGTCTATTTTGAAAGCATAAAAAACACTCTCTTTGTCGTTGCCAAAGATTTAACTGTGGACAATGCCCCGGACTGGGATTCTCTTCTAAGGGATAATGGAAAGATGTTCTCCTTTGCAGCATTACGACTTCCATGGTTGCTGGAATTAAGTCAGTTTACAGTTTCAGGCTCAATTTCCAGTAAGATGTATGTAAATGTTAGAACACAAGCTGTTGTCGCAATTCTTTCCTGGCTGGCAAGGAACGGTATTGCTCCAAAAGATAATTTGATTGCATCTCTAGCCAAATCAATTTTAACACCTCCTGTTACTCAAAGGGAAGACATACTAGGATGTTCCTTTCTGTTAAATCTTGTAGATGCCTTTCAGGGGGTGGAAATAATAGAAGAGCAGGTAAAAAGAAGGGAAGACTACAATGAAATCTCTAGCATAATGAATGTTGGGATGATTTATAGTTTGCTACACAACTATGGATTTGAATGTGAGGATCCTGCCCAGCGAAGAGAACTGTTGCTGAAAAAGTTTCAAGAGAAATACACATCATTAAATTCAGGTGATTTAACATTATCCTTAATTTTTAGTATATAACTTTCTCTATCTATTTACACCACATTTAGTGCCCTGAAAATCCGGTTAAATTTGTGGAAATTTATCGACCTCTGTATTTGTTTTAGAATTCTCTCTTTTTTCCCCTTACATTCCTTGTTTTTGATAATTAGATGAACAAGAGAAAATTGATAAGACTCAATCCTCATTTTGGAGAGAATGGAAAGAGAAGTTAGAAAACCAAAAGCGTGTAGCAGATCATACAAGGGTGTTAGAGCAAATAATTCCTGGTGTTGAAACTGAACGCTTTCTGTCTGGAGACATCGGCTATATGGAGAGTGTTGTTTGTTCTTTTGTTGGATCAGTAAGATCAGAGAAAAAGCAAATATTGAAGGATGTCCTGCTACTTGTTTCTACCTACCGCTTAAATGAGACCAAGGTATGTGGTATATAACAACTCTGAAGGCAGCATAAACTATTATATGCATACTGCTGGAAGTCATATCTTAATTTCTCTCTGTTTACGTTTCAGGTGCTACAACAGTACCTTGCTTCTGTCCTTGTTTCAGATGTTTGGGCTGTTGATGATATAATGGCCGAAATTTCAATCTTTAAAGGCAATGTGCTTGCTTGTGCTGCAGAATCAATAAAAACCATCTCCTTGTCAGTGTACCCTGCAATTAATGGGCATGACAAACAACGACTAGCTTGTTTATATGCCTTGCTATCTGACTGCTACATGCAGCTTGGAAAAGATAAAGACTTGTTGCCCGTGATGGATACAAAACCCCCACATATAGCTGCTCATGCGTTGGCTCATTTTTATAAGGTGGTTGAGCAAGAATGTTCCAGAGTTTCTTTTATACAGGGCCTGAACTTTAAGAATATTGCTGGGTTGCAAGGACTAAACCTTGAGAGTTTCAGCAGTGAGGTCTTGTCTCACATTGATATACATACTGTTGAAGCACTAGCAAAGATGGTCCAGACTCTTGTTGACTACTGCGGGGATCCAGAATCGGAGGTTCTTCTATCATGGCGCGATGTCTACAAACACCATGTATTGAGTTTGTTGTCAGAGTTGGGATTAAGCGCTAAATCCAGGATTCCTTTTGAAAGTCCTGAAAATCTTCAGCACTTCATAAATGAGCTTGAGAGTACATATGATATGTGCAGAAACTATATAAGTGCACTGACATGTCCAGCTGTCCTGGAAATAATGAAGCAATACTTAGATATAATACTACCCTTTAAAAATTCCTTGAATATTATTTCTTGCGATTCAAGCTGGCAGGATTGCCTTAGAATCATGCTAACATTTTGGTTAAAACTAGCTGGTGACATGCAGGAATTTGTGTCCCAGGAGGGTTCAGAAAATTTTCACCCGAGATGTTTAATGGTGTGCGTTGAAGGTTTTCTAGACCTGGTTGTGGGGAAGAAAGTCTCACCAAGACAGGGTTGGAGAACTCTTGTTCGCTATGTTGAGAAGGGCCTTACTGGCAGCATTACTATTGAAATTTCACATTTCTGCCAAGCAATGATTTTTTCTGGGTGTAAATTCGAAGCTATTGCACATGTATATTCTCATGCAGTGTCACAGTTCCCATCTAACTCAACTCCAATCTCTGGGAGCCAGAAATATTGTGATGAAACACAAGATCTTCGCCATCTTTATATGAGTATATTTGAAAAAATCTTGCAAGACCTTTCTTCTGGTGCATCCCTTAATCACCCAGATCTACCCAATCTCTTGTCATCTTTGAGTGAAGTAAAACATGAAATGGAGGATCTGAAGATGGTAAGGCAAGCAGTTTGGACGAGTATGGCAAAGTTCTCGGATAACTTGGAGCTTCCTGACCATGTGCGAGTTTACATCCTGGAGCTTATGCAATCTATTTCATCTAGAGGTCGAACTTTGAAGGCATTTTCCGCTGAGATACAGGCCAATATTGTTCCATGGGAAGGGTGGGATGGTTTACAAAGAACAGATGCTGACACTGAGACTACCGTTGATCATGGTGTGCAAAATGTTAATACTGAAGCTTCGAGTAGATTTGCTAATACTCTAGTCGCCCTCAAGTCGTCACAGCTGGTGTCTGCTATCTCTCCCAGTTTACAGATTACTCCAAAAGATCTTGTGACCGTTGAATCAGCAGTTTCTTGCTTCTCGATATTATGTGAAGCTGCTGAAGTTGGAAGCCATTGTGATTGTTTGATAGCCATTTTGGAAGAGTGGGAAGGGCTATTTCCATCAGGTAGAGCTGAGGCAAATTCCACCGAAACAACTGATGCCGGAAACAATTGGGGCAGTGATGATTGGGATGATGGATGGGAAAGCTTTCAAGAACCCTTGGACAAGGAACTGAAGGAGAACACGCTTGTAGTTCATCCTCTGCATGCTTGTTGGTTGGAGATCTTTAAGAAGATGGTGCAATTATCTCGATTTAGAGATTTGTTGATGTTGATAGATAGATCCTTGGCAAAGACTACTGGCATCTTGCTGGATGATAATGGCACCCTTCACATGAGCCAAACTACTGCCGAGTTGGATTGCTTTGCAGCTCTCAAGATGGCTCTCTTGCTGCCTTATGATGGAACACAGCTATTGTGTTTGGATTCAGTTGAAGATAAACTCAAGCAAGTAGGCATTTCAGACGCAATTTCTAGAGATGTTGAGTTTCTAATTCTTGCATTGCACTCCGGAATCATTACAAAGATCATCACTAAAACTTCCTATGGAACCACCTTTTCATATATTTGCTATATTGTTGGGAATCTATCTCGCCAGTGCCAGGAAGACCGGCTGCCTAGTCTCAAACAAAGAAGGGTATACGAACCAGAAAGCAAAGAGAAATATATTATGTTACTTTTCGGAAAATTACTTTTTCCCTGTTTTATAACAGAGCTTGTGAAGGCAGATCAGCAGATTCTAGCTGGGATCCTGGTCACGAAATTCATGCATACAAATGCATCTCTCAGTTTAATTAATGTTGCAGAGGCCAGTCTCCGGAAATATTTAGAAATGCAGCAGCTTCAAGTTCTTCAAGATGATGCATCTGCTTCTGCAGATAGGGACTTCTGTGAACCTTTGGCAAATACTGTTGCCCAGTTGAAAGGCAGATTAGGGAATCTAATCCAAACTGCATTGTCTATGATTTCTACCAATGTTAGATGATAGAGGTTATTAGATTTTGTCAATGTTTAGTGTTATAATCTCATGATTAGTCTGTTTCCTACATTTGATTAATCACTGTAAGAAAGAAACAAAGTAACACAAGATAAAATAGATACTGCAAAATACAAACGTAAATGACAGATAATACTCTGGTAGTTTTTTTTTTTGGTGCCAGTTCCTAAGCAGTAGTTGTATCCAGCAACAAAGTGTTCGCTGTTAGACTAAAAGAACTTATAATCTGTCAGCATTAGCTACAGGACTGAACGTTCTCAATCAATTTTTACCGAGTATGGTCGCAGGAACATATTTCAGATTTAAAAGAGGAACTGGTACAAGTTGGTCTGAAACTCTCAATTATGCTGTTTACAAAGTATAGGGGTGCATCTCTCATGGTACTGTAATTAAATTGTTTGGACGAGGTACAAATAATCTTGGAAAAACATGATATAGTGATTATCTTGGCAAGGGGGTTTTAGTTAGTATTGTATACAAATACAACTCAATATCGGTGGTGGAGTTCAAGTTTGTAATTTAAATTCTTGAAATTCAAGTATTAGAAGTTTAGAACGCACCTCGTGATATTTATATATATTTTTTTATTTAGTTTTTTTAATAATATAAAGAAAAGGATAATTCAGCAGTGACGAAATAAATAGCATAACAATTTGCTCAAAAGAAAAAATAGCATAACAATGAAATTTTTGGTAAGGATATTTCTTTTCTATGTTCAAGATTTAATAAAATTCAACGAAAATAGATAAAATAATAAGATATGAATCATACAACATGCAAGGACACATGTTGTAACATAAGGGTGGGATACTTAGTATAATTCCAGCGTTGACATTTTATTCAATTATTACAAATTCATTTGAAAACGAAGTATTTTAATTCAAAATAAATATATTGTGATAAAAAATATCCTATAATAAATAAATCCTTACAATCCACACGGATTTGTAAAACTATGAGTATAAATATAACGAAAATATATAATCCAAGTTTTTCAATTACGAATTTGTATTTACCAAAAACAAAAAGATTATGAAAATGTAATTTATAGTTTTGTGATAAATAAAACGGTAATAATACACCTGCTAACATACGCGGTTCAAAACACGTGGCAGACCGTACTCCACGTAAATGGAGCCTTAAGTAATGCCACGTGTAATACAGCTAAGATGAGATGAATCAGTGCCATAGGAAAGTAAACTGTCAAATGTACTAGAAAGATTGTGAATCGCAGAGAGAGAGGGAGGGAGAGATTGAGAGAGAGATGGAGAGATTGCCTGCTGATATTTGTCTGAAAATCTTTTGTTTCTTGGATCATCAAAATCTTGCTGCTGCTCACCAAGGTATATAATTAATTGAATTTTGCAAGTTTGGATCATCAAAATATTCAACTGAATTATGATCAATCTTTACTTCTGTGACTTTTTTATGTGAGCGGATGCAATTTGAGAGATGTTCTGGTTTGGGTTTGTTGTTTTCTCATTCAATTAGGCCAATTTAAACATATGCACTGTGTTTTGCATATTTGGAACTTGTGCCACTAATTGGGGTACAAGTTTGTTACTTTGATCATATTCCACCTCATTGTCAGATTCATGGAAAGAGTCATGAATTTGTTGCAGATGTGGTATACGGTGAAAGTGATGAGATAATCTCACTAATGATGAAAAACGTGGATGGCGATCATGAATGTATCTGTTGTAAACATTGATATTTCTGGTGTTGAAGTGGACTAATATATGTTGTACTTTAGGATAGATTTGGTAATCGATCGTTGCATCGACTTCTTTTTCATAATTCTGTTGTCCTTGGCTTATGACTCTGCAGGCCAGGAATATAATTAGTTCATGTCTTCATGAGATAAGGTCAATGTTCTTGAGTTTTTTTTTGTAATGTGAAAGCTGTGTTTGTTTCATGGTATTAAAAATCCTCAGTTGGCCTATTTTCTTGAATTTTCTACTACAATGTGTTCTCAAGTGAACAAGGCCTTGATCAGAGTCACATTTTAGTTCATTTCCATTGGATTTCATAGAAATTGTTGAATTAGTCAAAAACAGTAAATCACTCCATATGAGGTGTTCGAAACGAAAGACATCAACTCTTGTTTATCTGACCTGAAAAAAGCTAAACATATGCTCTTTTCAGTATAATTGATTTATATGGAAGTTGTCCACCTTTCCTTGTGCATATTGTGCTGACGAACAAAGTACTCCTTTTTGTTTCTCGAAGTATGCAGGCGATGGAAGCTCATGGCATCGGAAAATATTTTGTGGGCCAATCTATTTGAGGAACGATGGGGAATAGATAGTGCCACATTCTATGCTCCCACAGATTCCAAGTCATGGAAAGATGTGTATATAGTCCAAGATCGTTGTGACCGAATTGGATTGTAAGTTGAACCAGTAATAACATCTCAAACCTAAAATTTATTTATTATGCTAACTGAAAGTTGTTTTATGAAGCCTTACTAACGTCATACCTGTATGTTGGATCAGATTCGGGTCAAATCAGCCTGAATCAATATCCAAATCCATTTAATATGATTGGATTTGGATTTGGATATTTTAAAGGCTGGTCTGTTTTATTTAGTAGGCTTGTCAATGGAATGGAGATAGGATCCAGTCCAATTGTAGCCTTTATAGAAGGATATGGAGTTGTCTAAACAATCTGATATAAAATTTATATCTGATCGATTATTAAACAGATTGGAAATGAATTTTTGAATATAGGCTGATCTTATCCGATTATAATTTATAAATAAATAAATAATATTTCACACTTATTGCATAATATTGTAAATCAAGTTTTCAGTTAGAAATATATTTCAACTACCAAGAAAAATATTCTATATACTTCAATAAGGCCCTGGAGGAAGTTATTCACTTTTAAATCTATTTAAGCTCAATTATTTGTTAGTGAGTTCTACTGCTCCCTGTCTATATATTTTTTGTCATTAAAATTATATGCATCTATACATTATTTGTACATAATATCTCTGTTTAGATTATACTCCGTATAAGCAGAGCTCAAGTGCATACAATCTTTTGACCTTTAATAAATGAGATTTTTGACGTAGTGACCATATAGGTTTCATGTCTCTGTTAGATAAACTAAGCATGCAACTAATTCCAGGGGATTGAAGATAATATCTGAAGGAGATGAGTGTTATCTTGTCCATCAAGGTGAAATACAAAGACATTTAGGTTCAAGAAAACAGGAAATGCTATCAAACCAGAGTTCAAATAGCGAGGTTGCAGCAGAACCATCTTTAGCAGATAGTGAGCCAAGTGTAGGTATATTAGATAAAATCCTTTTCTTCCTTGGAGACTTGGAAGCTGCTTCTGTACAGGCTAAACGAGCTCGTGTGATTTAGGGTGTCAGTAATTGGTTTGCGCAAAATGTGTTTTTATTCACTCTGTACAAATATATGTCGTAGCAACAGTACTGTAAAGATGTCTCCTTTGTCTCTGTGTTCAAAGCTCCTGTAGATTTCATTTCCTTATTTTTTCCGAATAATTTTAAAACCATTGTTCTCAATGCTAATTTATATACGGGATCTCTTGTCTTTCTGCTTTTCTCAAGGTGAATTATTACATTCACAATATAGCGTAAACTCAACAGTTACATTTTCTGTCCTCAGCTGTCGTCCATATCTACAGTTGAACATCGATTGACGGCCGTCGTCCATGTCTACAGTTGAACATCGATTAACGTTCATATTTACAGTTGAACATCGATTATTTTAATCAACAAATAATTATCTCACTAAAGTTATAACTGTTTTGTAATATTTTTTCCCCAACAAAATGTAGATATTGTATTTTTATCGATAAAATAATATTTTCTCTTGATTCCAATGTCATCGCTTTATTCAGGCGGTATCACTTTATTTAGATTTTCATGATTGGTGAAGCAAAGAGAGGATGCATGGTTATATTTGTTTTGGAAAAATTTCAATTTCATTGATAAATTAGTTTTTAGACTGCTCTCTTAAAAAAAATCATGTATTTTCATTGATATAACTCAAAAAATCATGTATTGTGGAGTAACTTAATAATAAGAATGAAGAAAACAGAGCAAATAATCATCGACTCAATGTACTATAATGGAGCAGGCATGCGCTGGGTTCTTTAAATTTAATCGGCTGATAGCTGAAGATGGTACTATTCAAATTAATCTGCGTTACTCAAATCTCTAATGAATTCCTTTAAGTGGAACTAAAATAAGGAACCGAAAAAAGAGATAATATATCATTTCTTTCATATTTGTAGTACACCTGAAAAGTATAAAGAATTGCTTGTGTCATTTAACACTTGTGTAACATGAGAAAATTTGCAAAATCTCAAACAGAACTATTGTCTTAAACTTTGAACTATATAAAAGAAGATAACAAGACTAGTAGCAAACAGTTGAATGATAAATCTTCCCAGCAGTAGAAGTGTGCGTGTTACATGTTTCTGCTGGAACCTATGCCCAAGAGCCGGATAATAGCATCTCCATAACCACTTCTTCCCAGAAGCCAAAACTACTATAAATTGTTGGCACCACTAGTCTCGATATATAGTTAACTAGATTGAGTTCTACACCACTTTTTGAATTTTTCCATTGCTTAAACCAAAATTCTGATACTAAGCATCATTCAGGGGTTCAGCCTCTGCATCCCTCTCCCTCAACTGTGACCATTCTTCTGTCTCTGTAAGAAGTACATATTTCTTTATCATTTGGCAGCAAGCAGAAATGAACTAATAGAGATTACCCGATCATTCAATTTCTATCAGATCAGATAACTGACTCTAATTCTCTCAAAAAGTTGAACAACTGTAATTTATACTTTATAACAGGTCGCGAGAAATCAAAAACTTACTCGTCTTATCTGCAATAACTGACAACCTCCTTTGCAACAGTGCTGCCACGAAAAGAAAGATGGAGCACATGCCAAACATAACAGTGATAGGGAATGCATTGACCTGATGAAGATGAAACACGATTTATAGATATCAGAAAATTTAGAGAAGCAGCTGCATTGAGATAACTGTCTCAGTGTTTGACATATCAGAGGTGAGAAATGTGAAATAGAAGAAGAATGAAAAGCATAACAGTAATATGGTCCTCCTAATACAATCCACAAAACCCTATGCAAGATCATAATGCCAAATAGGCTAACATGTCTTGTTTAAGACATGCAAACCAGTTGCAATAGCTTCAAAATTCTAAGGCTGATTGTTTTAATAATTTCGTAGAGCAATATTAATTGCTATACCATATTAATGTTTTTGGAACCTATAAATTGCTTTCGATGTTTAAGCCATAGAAGAAAGAAAGTTTTCAGAAACATACATTATACAAAACGATGCACACAAATATGTTCAGAGGAATGCGGAAGAAATTCATGATGGTGCTTCTAGCCTCTTCAGGGATGTATTGGGACCTCATCTTCATTATAGACGGCCAGAAGATACCTACACAAGCCTCAAAGGTACAGAAGCCAAGAAGCTGAAGACAACCTGCAAATTTAATACCTCCACCTTTCACATTAGAAGGAGATACCAGCAACTGTTCCAAATGAAGCAAGCAGGATTTAGAGATGTCCAGATTCAGAATTTAGTAGCAATATAGAGCAAAAAAAAGTATGAAAGTACCGATGTCAATATGGGAAGCAACAGGGAGGCAGCAGAAACCACAAATACAATCTGCATATAGCCCTCAACTTTAATTGATGAGCGAGCCATCAAGCGAGACGCAAATGAACTTCCGAGCATTGACGCCATCATGAAAGTAGCAAAAATGAAACCATGGGGAATATCCTCGTCATTTGGACTCAAAGCAGGAGTCCAGAGAAACACAAAGGTATACATAGACCCTTCAAACAATGACTGTATAGCACCCAACAAAGCAATCTTCTCATCTGATCCAAAAAGACCACTAGGATCAGAAT
Organism: Daucus carota subsp. sativus; assembly: GCF_001625215.2. Taxonomy (NCBI): domain Eukaryota; kingdom Viridiplantae; phylum Streptophyta; class Magnoliopsida; order Apiales; family Apiaceae; genus Daucus; species Daucus carota. The sequence continues at coordinate 36,314,650 of NC_030386.2, read as the reverse complement.
CAAGTAAACTAGAATAACATAACAAGATACCATAACATAACATAGGATAAATAATAATTAACAAGATATGCACATAAGAGTCGATAAGGTGGTAATCAGTATTTGTATAGATGTCAATGTACCACAAACCGACTTTCAAATTTTAAGTGAAATTCATAGTTAAATGAGTATTAGGGAAAACAGTTGCACCAAAACACTTATTATAATAGAAGGAAGATATATCTGTTCATTATTAACAGATAATAATGAACAGATATATCCAACATGGGTTATTAACCCCCGTACAGCGGTTAAAAAGCGATGTACAGCCTCGTACAACGTTTTTTAAGCGCTGAATGTAGGTTATAATCTTGGCTGCTGGATATTCATCCAACGGCCACGAACCTGTATGTTACTTAACTGGTCCCTGGCATACATATGCCAGGGACCTGGACCCTTCATTATATACTATGTTAAATACTCTTAAAATTCACCAAGAACTTAATGGCAGGACTAGAATATGTGTTTAGTAATCAACCGTTAATTCTATTCCATTCTTCAAGGACTACGAAAGTATTCTATGATGCAAGTAAACTGAACTTCAAATATTGAAAAAAGGACATGATGCATCAGCTACATTATAGACCTGAAGCTATAGCCACTGCAGCGCCTTTAAACTGAGTAAGCAAGTCCTTGCTTTCTGAAGGGTCTCCATAGTTCTCCGACCAGGATGACATTATGATGGCCATACCAATGGCAAGAAAGCATGCAGCAGCATCAAATGGTGCCACAGGCCCAAGATTTAGGGAGTCAACAAGCATATTACCGAATAGCCCAGAGATTATTGCAACAAGACCATTTCCAAGAAATACTGCCTTGGAAAATGTTAGTGAGAGCCATTGCTGATCAAAATTTCTCTACATAAACAAGAAGAAAGAGATCAGTGATTTCATCAATAATGCAGATTACATGACTAGTTATCATTGGTATTTGAACTTATTGTCTCTTTCCTATTTCAAATATTGAATGATGTGTTTTTATCTATATTATATAATCTTTACTATATATATATATATTTATTTATTTATGTATATCACGACTTGTCGACTTATTTCGACTAGTCGGGCGACTTGTCGACTAGTCGATTCCAAGGTGTCCGGGCGCCGAGGCTCGACTTGTCGACTTAATAAGCATGCTAGTTATACTTCTTAGCTGAGACAGTTTTTACATTATAAGAATAACGATTAACGAGATAGCAGAGAAATGCCAAATGGCATATCTGGTCAAGTATAGGTATCAGTCTATTAACAGGAGAAGAAACTGTACAACAGGGCGCAGGCAACATATCAGAGCATTATTCGCCTCATATATGATTAATTATAAATGAACTAAAGTTCCTGATCTTAACGCAATGATATAGAATTCAATTAATCACTTAACATCAAAAGTTACTAGGATTATTTAGCACAAAAAAATAAGTTACTATGAAGCATGAATAATTACACAGCTTATAGACTTGTACTATAAATAAAGAAGCCGCAGGGTGAAGGTGTCCCTCATCAAAGTCACAACAAGAGCTAAACATCATATCAATGTGTTTTCAGAATGGCCCTTGTATATATTAAGAACATCAGGCAACAATATGCAATAGTAAGGGAAACAAATCTTCTACACAATCAGATCACAAAATGGTTCTCGCTTGATTCACTTTTGTGTTTCAACTTCCACAGGGCACAAGCGTAAATGTATATGCAAGTACTTTAACTTTCTAATATCATAAGCACCATGTACCTTGTTGTGCTCAGCCACAAGCCACGACTCGAATGACGAAAACAAAAGGGATGTAGCAATACCACCCAAAATACGACCCAACATGAGGACTTTATAGTGAGGAGAGTGTTTAGTGAAGCAACTCAGTATGTAAGTAATGCAGTAAGTTACGCATGCGCGTTTCCTACCCCTGAAATGATTTTAGTAACCCAACAAGAAAAGCGTTAATGCAAAATCATACATTAACATATGATCTGACAATTGCAGGGTAAAAGAGACTGACGTTTTATCTGCCAGAGATCCAACAATTGTTCCGAACAACATGGAAGATCCAAAACCAGCAATAAAGAGTTGTCCAATGTCTCCCTTACCATAGCCATAGGTTGTGTAAAGGTAGTACACATATGGTCCCTGCAACCAGTCACCCGCTGCAACCACATAAGCAAAACTAAAGCATTAGGAGAAAGAATCAAAACCAGCCTTGCAATAAGTAGAAACCACACTTAACTCAGTTTATAAACAATAAGTAGAATCACAATACATGGCCTTAATAACATTCCAAAAATAGAAAACCACAGCTCATTGCTTCGATGATCAATATACAAAGGGAAGTACATGAAACTAATTTCATCAATAGCATGGCACTTTGTCACGACTAACTGATAGTGCACTTATCTTAAAGCTACGAAGAGAGATTAATAGTAGTATCGAGAAATGTAATTGGAGCAGTTGATAACTGGTAAGAGATCCATCCTAAATTTCAACTGTATCAGCAATTCACATTATACATACAACAGCTAAATCTAGACATTTCGATCCAGATCCGATAAGTCAATTATCAAAAACAGACATTAAAGCACATTAAGCACACAGATCCGTCCTACATAAATACTATAGTAGCATAATTCACCAAAACACAAAGACTAACAGAAGTAAATGCAAGTAAATTCAAGCATTAAAACAGCAGATCCACACTATATAAATACTAATCGAGGGATAGAAACAACGGACCCATCATAAGAGAGTACACCACGAGGTAATTATTTTTGAAAGCGCTAAAAGGCTGAGAAGTGGTGATTCGATCTTTGTTGCTCTTGCTCAGCTCCGTTGCTGCTACTATCACTCCCAGTAACCCGAACACCAGGTAGTAAAATGCCTCCATCTCTCTCTCTCTCTCTCTCGCTCTGTCTGTTAGTCGGGAGAGATGCAGAGAGATTTTAGAAATGTGTTTGTTGTGTGAACTCTGGCACACTAACTCAGATTTCGATCTTGACGATGTAATTATATAAATAGAAGGAGATGCAGATGCGGATACAGAATTAATTGAATTCAGTGTAGTTGTATTATTCTAGGAATGTTAACGGGGAGAGATAGGCGTAGGCCCTGGTGCTGTAACACGGTTTAGTTTTGGCCGTTTGATTCAGGATCATTGCCACGTGGCGGTTGGTGGTTGGGTCCGGCTGTCGGTGACTATATGGGGACTTTACTGTACTGCACTACTGCTCTGGACAGTCTTGCTTACCCATATCAAGATTTTTGCTAGTCGGCGAGCACGAATTAGAAAAATAAATTGAAAAAAATACCCTTTGGTCCCTTTTATTATCACAAGCAATATCTGTAAAAAAAAAATATTTGAAATAGTAATTTTATTAATTACTACAGTAATTAAATGTATATGTGCAGATACAACATTCAATCCTCTATAGCAGGCTAGATACTGGTAACGGTTCGACTTACTTTATTAAAGAAAATATATACTATAAAAAAGGGAATGTGTATTTTCTTATAAAACTAAATACCTGTTTCGGTAAATAAGAAATATAGAACTCCTTATATTCTAAATTCTGAAAACTATCCAAATATAAATTACTTTTATCAGAACAAGTCCTTATTTTTGTAACGAATTTTCTATGGTGTGCCCAAGGGCACACAATAGTCACTAACTCCCATGAGAATTCTAGCTTTTGATTGGTGGATGGATAATAAATGTAAATGGCCCCCCTGCATTCACATCAATTCCACCAATCAAAACAAGCCATTTTCATGGAAGTTTGTGCTTATTGTGTGCCCTTGGGCACACATTAGAAAGACCGTTTTTGTAAATAAGACACCCCAAACATACCCATTATCATGTTTTACAAGATTGCCTACCCTGTACTATAAAACATTTAAAGTGAGTTCTTTTGCAGTGCAATTTATTGTTACCCTTATTCTGTACAAACGATAATTGAATATACTTTTACACTTCATTTACTGCTTTTTCCAAAACTTGAAGGATCCCAAAGTCAAGTATTGTGGCCACTTTCGCCCATAGTTCAAGTATGAGATGATCTACAAATATTGACTCGGGAGTGTTTCCAAGTGCTGAAGACATGGGATGAACTTCATCACCATCTTTATGCCAATCCGTTGACTGTTGCTAATCTACCAAACACACCTCGTTAACAAACTAAATTATCATTGCCTCTGTTTTGAAATAGAGGTCATTTGACTTTTTGACACACACTTCCAAATATTTTGACTGTATAGTTAAAATTATTATTTTTAAAATTTTATTTTTTTGAATAAAAGTATAAAATTAATATTATAATTCAGAAGAGGAAAATTTTAAAAATAACAAATATTTCAAATCAGAATGAGGAGTACTGCAGTTTTATGAATCCATTGACCACTAAACATAACATCAAGTTTGACTAAATTTAAATTAAACTGATCCATTACACCCCCATCTCTCCATATGCGGTGGGGCTGCTCCGTGACTTCTGGCCGGCTGTCTACGACTTTTGAACTATGTGAACACTGAGTACAATATTAGGCTATTAACACTCTATTACAGTGGCCTAACAATACGTTTTGACATTTGCTCGAGAAATGTTAAAATGCTGATGCAATTGTATGTATAAAGGATATTACGAGTTTTAACTTTTAGGTAGTAATTATTAGCTGAATTCCGGTTCAGCACTTTGGAAATTCAGGATGCCATTCAGATGAAATTCCATTCCAATATATTCATAAAGTCAGTCAATATGTCACAATCTACCCTGCTGCATCTTCAAAAACTGGAGTATTCTTAAAAAAAATATTACAGGGGCCTACTGTTTAGGCTGCCAATAAACAACTAAATGAACAACTTTAACCCAAGTGGGCACACATAAAAACATCCACACAACAAGCACTAGATCAGCATAGTGTTGTAATCGCTAACATCCATGGAAATGTAAAAGGCCCATACGAAAAGGGCAAGTTATTTGATGCTTTGTCCAATATTCATCATCAGCTAAAAAGACAATAAGTGAAGATAGTTGAATCACATGCCATATTTCATTCAGCATAGTCCAACTATATCACTCATATATATACAACTGCAGCAGTGACCTATAACCATTAAACACAGCACCACTGCAGCCCTTGTCAATACTCAAAGATCGTCACTCTGGACAAAGCCGAATATAATTTAAATTTAGAGAACTACATCCTGCAGGCAATCAAGTAGTTTCTGCAAGGCGGTATATTGTGATTTCCTGCTGCTTAAAATACCGCCGATCCTCCTCATCAACTAGGACAAGGTTCAAATAATACTTCACGCTAAATTTGTTATTTATATTGCGGTGAGTTGGAGTGAGTTCATATGGGCTCAAGAACAGTCTGATTGGGATGGATTCACCTATAAGAAAAAAAAAAACAATGCACTCATATGTCATGACACCATAATCATATATAATTAAGGTTTACTGTCTAACTTTGATTTAATTAACTGATCCTGCAGCCAAATGAAAGACTTAAATGTCTCTGGTCACAACCAGAGAATTCAAGTGTAGGCATACAAATGCTGTCCGGTGGATGACTTTTACGGTTACAGAGACATATGGTTAGGGCCCTAATGCCGAATCCATTAATTTATTATTTTATTTTATTTTTTTTTTTTTTGGGGGGGGGGGGGGGGGCAGTGGCGGTGCCACACTGGGGCCTGGGGGGACACGTGCCCCCACAGGTTTCCCTTTGTGGGCCCCACATATTAGTAATACTCGTATGTTTTGTCATTTGTGTCCCGGATAAATTACTAAATCTCTCCATCAAATCATCTCAGCTTCAGTCTATTTCAGTTGTAGCAGTAGTTTCAGCATGGTCATGCTTCTCTAGGATTTGTATGTCTAAATCAGTTGTGGCAGCAGGTTGGTTTTTAAATAAGATTTGAAGGGTAGGATGTTTAGCCAGGTCTGTTTGTTCCAGTTTGTAGTAGTTGCTGTTCGAATTTGTAAAACTAATTAAGTAACATATTTTGAGAATAATCGAAAAATTAAAAGTGCCCCCCTTGAATATTTTGTCTGGCTCCGCCACTGGGTGGGGGTTTTGGGGGGGGGGGGGGGGGGGGGTAAAGTTGTACATCGTACATTATTGCACTGACCTTCACCAAAGGTAAATACAAAAGGATGAAACGGGAAAAAAATAACCAAGGCTGACAAGAGCATACCTCTAACTGGAGCACCATCCATCAACTCAAACTTGGCTAGCGTCTCTGTTTCAACATGGGTGTTAGCCCCTGAACCTGTTGATTCTCTGCGTCTGATTTCGAGATCCATATTTTTTATCTTGATTCTAACAAGAAGGAAATATATCTTGCCAATAATTACATCTTTAAGATGGTACCTGAATATTAAGTTCAAGTCAACACACAAAGACATACGTTTAAGCCAAAATAAAAAGATCTCAACCAAATTTGTCTCAAGCTACACTTGTTAATTTTTCACTAAAATCACTTTCCCCATTGTCCGCATAACCATCATATATGGGGTGTACCATCTCAATCATAAAACAGCCTCATACTTGTTTATTTGTTAAATCCTAAGAAATAACCATAAAAAATGACCTCCAGTTTTTTTGAACGAAAAAAATGCTTCCCTCCTTCCCTTATGTCTACTCTGGATAAACTAATCAAATATCAATAATTGAATTCACACGTACTTGCTTTTATTGTACTCGAACTCGATATGCAAGCAATCTTCAATTCCTACTTCCATCTGCCACAAATTAAAAGAATGAAGACTTTAGGAATCAATCAACAGGTTTGCCTAATACCAAACCATAAGCTTAGTCACTTGGGTTCCCGTAACTTTGTTAACCATTTGTTGTCACTTGACCTACTGGCCGTTCAACAAGGATACGCTGAATTTCAGTGACCAGAAATTCAGAGCAGATATGTGAACTTCACATTCTGTCTACAGATACTTGACGTGCAAATACAATGCATAGTTTGTCTTTGAGCATCACCAACCTTAATACTATTGTTTATTGACGGGGGCGGGCTGTAATTGCGAACCTGATAAAAAATGTACCAATAAAATTTTCAGTGAAGGAACTAGGGCAGAGTAATACGTTTAAATCTAATTAACGAAAATAATGCAATAGACAAATAAAAGAATGCAATAGACACTTATTTGCAAAAAAAACTAGGAGGGGAAGAGGGAAGGAGGGAGCGAGAGAGGGGGGGGGGGGGGGGGGAGAAGGAGCTGCGAACCTGATAAAAAATAAAAGAATGCAATAGACAACAAACAGAATGCAATGGACACGTATTTGCAAAAAACTTGGGGGAAGGGGAAGAGGGGGGGGGGATGAGTTACCATAAAGTCTTGATATTCCACGATACTTCCAGCATAACCACGACTTACAGTCACTTTTAAGACATACCTAGAAAGGCATAGTTTAAAACACTCTTAATCAATGTTAATAATAAATCAGTACAACACTTAAAAAGCAAAACACACACACAAAATTAGGTTATTAACGCATTTTTTAATGTATACAACTTTGTCAAAGAATTTACATATGGTAAATCAAAAAATCATATGTTGAAGATTGATAGAAAGTCGAAAGAGCATGAATCTGCAGGGACAAAATTAAAATTCTTACGTACCTAAGCCGCACATTCACACCACTGTACGTCTCATATGGCATTTCAACAGTTGAAAATTCGAACGGGTATGTTTTCTTTTCATATATATCACCAGGAACATCCAGCTCACGAACTACAAGTAAAAGTTGTATTATAAACATGTTAATAAGAAGCTGCTTTTGTATGATTTAAATGCCTTTTACAAACTAGTACAAGATCAAAGTAAAGAGCATATGAACTTTGATAACAATAATTTTGAGCTTCTACGTTCCACATTGCATCCAACATATTCCAATAAATAAATGTAAACTGTGCTGAAGATATAAGATACACACACACACACACACACACACACACATATAGAGAGAGAGAGTCAATGAAAAGTGCAGAACAAGTATATTCAAATATTTCACATTTTCAATGTTTTATTTTTCTGCAGCAGAACAATAGTGTTCTCAATGTTCTCACTTTAAAATGTGTTCTCCAAAGAGAACGACCCTATATATATAACAGAAAGGACCAGTAAAACTTACCAAGTGATGTGAAGTCATAAAAGTTTCCTTTATCAAAGTACATTTCTGCAAGAAGATTCAATAACAAGAAATTACTACTGGGTATAGTGGACCAAGAGTTATTAAGTGACATTGTGCTAATTCAGCCAACACTTTACACCGCAGTTGGCAACAAGTGGAAGTGATAATATCAAAAAAATGCAAAACTGTCCATGAGAAATAGTGAAGAGAAGCTAATAAATGGAGCCAGACACACTAATACAGACCAGCATTATCTTATCACTGAATGTACCTTTCTTTCTTTTGGTGCTCTTCTGCAGAAGAAACTTTAAAAACCGAACAATTATTAACTCAACCTAAGTAAGACAATAGCTATGGAATTGTTGACACTTACCTATCTGGCCAAGGAGCTCAATTTTTATGCCATTGTGTTCAACCTTCTTCCCTAGAGCTGGTTCTATAGATATCTGAAATATTGGGACTTAACATATTAGGGTAATATGTACAGATTTGATATTAAAACATTAATAGTTCAGTCACAAAGTACCTTTCCAGAAATGTTTTCTTGGCTTTGGAAAAGAGGGACCATAACCATTTGACCATTTTCCTTTTTCATAGGAACCTAGAAACCACAAAAGCAACAGTGCAAAGTGAAGAAAATTACATACTAATAAACTGTGAATGATGCACTAAATCATATAATTGTGAACAGATAGAGGTCGCATACAACTTTAATAGCTATCTACTATTAAGAAATAAGTAGGCTAAACTGTTTGATTAAGAAAAGCATCAAATAGAAGAAACCTAACAGCAATGTAAATATCACATTTCAGATAAATCTTGAAAATGTCTACAGAACAAAGTAAAATGGCAAAATCACCAGTCATGATGTTGTACTATATAATGGATAAAAGTAATGCCCCTGACATCCCATGATCCCCATGCAAACCCCTTGTGTGGATTGTGGACGCAATATGCCAAAGGGATTAGTCAGTTGCACCCAGTAAAATCATATGTATTTTTTTTCTTATAAAAGGAACAAAGTCATATGTATTGTTATCTCATCACCCCGAATTGCTGGCATAACTTTATTACTTCCCTTTCAAACTTTAAGAGGATTTACAGTTCTCAATTCACGGACTGACACAGGTTATTCATCACTGGAAACACAGAGTACACAGTCCCCAAACACAGTCTTATCTACTGAATCAACAACATGAACATCAATTACCTGTTTGCGATTTTTTCCATCGGTAAATGCAATCGAGATGTTACAAGCTGGCTTAAAAGCTCCTATAATATAATTCTGCAAAACAGTAAACCAATCTATAATGTCACCTCCCATATTAGCAATCACAAAACCTAAACATCGAGTAAGTCAAAATTCCTTACCATAATGTATAGCCTTAAATTTCACTTCAAAAATAACACTAAACACCTGAAATTATCGACAACGCAAATTAGATGTTATCAAACCTACAATTTAATTAAATTCATCTGGACATAATAATAATCGCCAATATAAATCACAACTAAACAGATAAAATGAAACAATGCTCAATTTACGATCAAGTCGACTATGATATAGAGAACTTGTAAACCCTAGAATCATACAAAATAGTCACATCCAGATCTAGTATGTCGACATATAAAGAGTAGAGAGTACTTACAACAGAGATCTGATATATACGCAAAGCGATCTGTATGTATTCTGAGCGAAGATGCAGAGAGAGAGAGGGAGAGAGAGAGATTGAAGTCTAAACCCAATAATCCACTGTAGTATCACTGCGACGGCTTTTTTTAACCATGATTAATGAAACACTGTTTGACCCATCGTTGTGTCTTTGTTTTAGGAGTTTATCACAACGTAGCGTTTTTTAAAATGACATATAAAAAAAATTGTTATATTAGATGAATTTCATTTTTCTTAAAAAGATAATTATAATTAAATTTTACATACTCATGATATATAAAACTTTTAAATAATATGTTAGTATTATGTGCACTAATATTTTCGTGATCAAAATAATACATATAAATTCATCCAAATTAATATAAAAATAGTATAATAAAAAAATATCATAAAGACAAATTAATTGTACTGATACATTACAAAAATTTATCTACGGTATCAAAAATATTTTTCATAATCACAAAATATACAAATATATTTATAAATGTATACATTCTCCAAAATATCTTTTTTATGTAAAAGTTAAGACCAATATTTATCATTAAAATTATCATGAATTATAGTAATTATCACGAAATACAGGTAAATAAATTTTAATATGATCCTCATTTATATTTAAAAATTTTATCAAATAATAAAATTTATCACATTACACTATGAATTTAGTGAGATTAACTATCCATAGTCGTCTCCCCTTCTTCTATCAAGTTCTGGGACCCCCTCGTGGATAGATTTAAACGCAAAACAAACTCTTTTGAGGCATCCAAAGTCTCTATGGCTGGTAGAGCTATTTTGTTACATGCTCCAATTGATAGTACGCCAATATACTGGCTCGCCCTCTATAAAATCCCAGTATCAGTTCTACACACCCTAGAGCGTTTGAGAAGAGGGTTTCTATGGGGGGGAGTGTGAGCAGACTAAACGCAAACTGCATCTTTTAAGCTGGGAAAAAATATGCAAACACAAATCAGCAGGTGGTTTGAGCATTGCATCGATTAAAGACAGGAATAACGCACTACTGGCAAAATGGTGGTGGAGAATTTAAAATGAAAGAAGTGCTTTTTGGAACGTTCTCCTGACCTCTCGATACGGCCCCAACTGGGTCTCAAATCAGAATGGAATTCCATCCTCAAAATAATCTCCCATAGTGCGTTCTTTGCTCTCCATCCAGCAACTCCCTAAGTGCTCCTTTGTTACAGATAAATCAAACTTTAGGTGGACCATTGGCGACGGAAAAAAAATCTTCTTTTGGGAAGACTGGTGGACTGCAGAAGGGGACCTGGCAAGATCATATCCGCAGCTATATATCAAATCCAACAAGCAGCATACAACCGTCAACCTTCTGCTAGAAATATTTCAAGACAACCCGACAAGTGAAATCCTCTGGAATTCTAGTCTGTCTCTTCTGGATCTGGAAAACCTGCATATCATTTCCTCAACACTGTCCACGGTATCGCTAACTACGAACGAAGATATCTTGACCTGGTACCCCTCAGGTGGAAGTTTCTCCACTAAAATTGCTTATAATATTCTATCCGGTGAGGATTCAGGTCCGTCTGCCGATATGGCTCGTTGGGGAGAGATCTGGAAAATGAAAATTCCTCCAAAAATTGCCATTTTCCTCTGGAAATTATCATGGGGAATCCTTCCCACGAGTGTCTTTCTTCAGTACAGAATCTCGAGCGTAAATTCCATATGCCAATGGTGCAACTTAAATGCTGAGACTGACAAGCACCTATTCTGGGAATGTGAACTTGCAATGTGGACGTGGGCATATGTACAAAGATGGTGGTGCATTAATCAGGGAAGACTAGACAACACGGGTGGTTGCTTCTTCTCCCTACTAAATTGATGTGCTGGAAATATACCTTTGAAAATCGCAAGCGCACGATCACCGTTTTAATATTTAAGATTCGATCCACAGAGATTAAAATTATTTTCGCAACCTATTATTTCTTAACCTAGGCGAATTAGAACACTTAATTAGAGGAATGGGGTATTATAAAACAAATTTTTATCATTATAAACTTTAAAAAAAATCTAAGCTTACTTTAGAACTAATTATCAAAATTTAATAGACCAAATTAATGCAAGCAAACTCGAATACAAAGCTTGTTAAAACAGAATTTTGTGACTAACTACAGCTGCCAACTAAGATTCCAAACACCGTGCCTCGATTAAAACAATCAGCTAGTACTATCCTAAAACTAAATCATGAAACAAACAAAGCATTTAACTCAGAATTTATTTAAACCACCAAATGCCACCAAGAAACTTAATCTATTAAAATTAAATTAACATACGAGGACTCAGCCATCAAATACTCTCGACACAGAATTGATACAAACTTAATAACAGAACAGGCAGCTGACTCGGTCAAAACCAAAACACTCCACCTAACAAAATAATCAAAAATTCTACCGCATCTACTGGACAAAACATACTCGGCTCGGTACTGAACTCGGAACAGACTCGACAGAAAACGATTCAAGAACTGGAAAAAGAAAACACAGAAACGGACGCAAGGACATCGAACTCGGAACTGACTCAGCCAATTACAGACTATAACTCGGACTCTAACACATGACTCGAAAACTACAACTAAAGCAGCAAGCAAAACTTCAAGAACAGAACAAACGGCCAAGTAAAACTCAGTAAAACTCGGACAAAATCAACATACAAAATGATACAAACTCGACAAAACAAAGAAAAGACGACTAAAACAGCAGCCAGACTCGCAGCAAAACTAACTCGAACCAGCATATAAACTCGACTTTGACTCAGTGACTAACTCGGCAAAAACAGCAGAACTCGGTAAAAGTGACTCAGTTAAAAGAAGACATAACAAAGACGAACTCGGTGGACTCGAACACACAGCGAGTCGACTCAGTAGCTCGGAAGAGGGGGTTTATGGGTTGTTTGTAAAACGAAACAGAGTCATTTAGTCAAAAAAAACAAAACAGGGGAAAGGGTAATTATATGCTTTAAGAAAGAAAAACAAGAACAGTAGATTAACTAAAACATTCGAGTGAAAAACAAATGCACTTTAATTAATAGAACGACAAATGTGATGATTTTGGGATTTTAAATTTAAACCCTAACACAAATTATTTTTGTGCTAGGACTTAATTGACTATTTCAAAAGATAACAAATCTATACTAATCACAAGTTTAATCATCCTTCATTTCCCAAAAGCTTAAAAGCATGTGGTGGTACTTAGAAGAATCATACAACTTGGAGAAAATTAAAAAGACAATATAAGATCAAGCTAAAAGAAATTTGCACTAAAATAAAAAGTGTTTACAAATATGGTATGAAATTGAGAGAACAAAAGAAGATCTAGCACTATACTACCTACCAACTAGGAAAAGACTAGGTTAAAAAGATGATGATTACAAGTAAAGAGATGGGGGATTTATAGCTAAAGATTTAGGGTTTAGGGGTAGGGTGGCTAAATCTTGTCCATCCATGTGCCATGTGTGTTGGGTAGATCATAGCCCTCCATGTGTCCCCTTACTTGCCAACTTTCTTTGATTTTCTTCTTTTCTTTTCTTTTTCTCCCTTTTTCTTGCATTTTCTCTTCTTTCTTTATTTATCTACAATTTCCTGAAATAAAATAAATAAGCGATTAATACTACGAAAATAAACAAAAAATAGGCACTCAAATATGCAAAAATATGGACTAATCAAACTTCCCCATACCTATCTTTTGCTCGTCCTCGAGTAAAAATCAAAAGAAAAGAAAATAAACTAAGAAAACTAGATGCGATTCCTAGGCTCCTTTTCGTAGGCGTGACGGGTGATTTTAGGTTCACCAACCCGTTAAACTCGTAGACGATCTCTACAAGAGGAGTTTTGTCTCCTAAGGGTTTACAGAAGATATACCCATAAAATCTTCGAGACATTCTAGCAAGTGTCTCCTCGACTCGACTCTTATTTCGTTGGTGTTAACAAAAAGCGTTTTTAAGAAAAATACTGTAAGTCTAAATGTAAAGACAACCCTATCTGTTACATAGGGATGATAACTCAACAATAGAACAGGACAAGTAAATAACACTACGCCTGCACCGGAATCGGAAGATACGAAGACAAAGGTTGAAGAAGCCATCTACAGTCTTGAAGGAATAAGTTCACTGGAAGAAGTTCATTAATATGTTCATGCCTCAGTGAAGAATAAAGATTGAAGTATTCAAGATTGTGGAAGCAATGAAGATGTTGTCCAAGTACTCGAAAGATTTCAGTGCAACCCCTGAAGCAAGATATTTCTATATATCTTGGTTGGTTATTTATAATCAACAAACTGAAGCATAAACTAACCCGGAACCGACTGATCAATGTTTGCTGACAAAGACGGTACAATGTTTGACTTCAGTGTTAGTCGCTTGTGAACCAGACCAGTGCACTAAGCGTCAGCACGTACGGAGTTTGCAAAGTATTTATCAATCGACGAATTGATCAAGTCATAACAAGTCATTTGTTCCAAAGCCAAGCCAAATGCCTAACCTCTGCAAGCTGTATCAAGTCTACTGCTCAAATGTCATATGTCAAGCTTCCACAGAAAGCCATATCAGGAAGTGACCTATCTTTTATATGTGTGCACTTATATATTTGTATATGTACAAATATATTTATATATATGTATATATGTATATTTAATTAAATATAATATATATAATATATATGTATATATGTTTTTAAACATATGTATATGTATATTTATATGTATGTATGTTTAAATAAATATATATGTATATAGTATATGTATTTATATTTTACATAAGCAATTATATAATTAAGTGTATATATATATTATATTATGTGCATAAATATATGTATATTTAGAGAGAGTTATATATATCTTTATATATATATATATTTATATTTATATTTACACATAGTTATATGTATATTATATATATTTAAATATATGAGAATATATTTAAATATATGTGTATATATATGTTACTATATGTTTATATAAATATTATATATATGTATATATATTTATATATACTTTTCTTTATATATATTTATGTTTATATTTATATTTATAAATAACTATATATATCTCTATATATATTTATATATATTTACATTTGTATTTACATATAATTATATATTATATATATTTAAATATATGAGAATATATTTAAATATATGTACATATATTATTATATGTTCATATAAATAAAATATATATGTGTGTATATATTTATATATATTTTTATTTATTAATATAATAACAACATAATATATTATATTATATATATTATGCATGCATGTGATGATGTCAGGTGTCTAGGGCAACCTAGGGTTTGCATGTGAGGGAGAAGAGATAACAGTGGAGCTCTCCACTGTAGGGGCGCAACTTTGAAGACTGAAGATTTCTCCTAAGTGCTCAACCTCAGTGTACCCTGTGAGAAGAAAGAATCAGGCGCCAAGTTTGACTGAAAGTCAAAACTTGCGCTTGGTTTCTTCTTTGGAAAAGTGACTAAGTGAAGCAATCACTGTACAGATGAATGGAGCGCAACATTTGACCTAAAAAGTCAAATGTTGCGCCTCCTGTCCATACACTCACCTTCACACAATTTTTACTTAGAATTTTCTAAGTGAGGGCAACACAGTGGGGTTGGAGCGCAACCTTTGACCAAGTCAAAGGTTGCGACTCTAAACTGTATCCAAGGCGCAAGTTTGTGGAGTGTTGTATTTCTCTAAGTCAAAAACACTGTGAGGCACTCCTGGCGCAACTTCAAGGGAAGCGCAAAGTTTGACCAAAGCGCAAACTTTGACTTTCCTTTGTTCAACTGTTTTGGCGCAACTCTGCTATACATATTCATATATATATATATGTATATGTAATTGGCGCCAACACTAGTATGTTTGGGAGTTAGATTTATTTTGTTAAATCGAATCCGTCCAGGACGAACTCAAGTCGTCCAGGACGAACTCGTTAACCATGGTTAGTTTATGAAAGCCTATAAATATGTGATTGTGGTTCTCACAATTCACATCATCCTTCGGGATGGATGGCCAAGTGCTATGCACAAACTCTCTCAAATATACACACACCCTAGCCTAGTTTTGTACCATAAATATTTGTAGTGGATAGGGCTTGTAATATTTAGAGGAGTGGTCATTGTAGCCAACCTTCGGGTTTGGATTTGTAGCACCTTCGAGGTATTTATCAATATACAGATATACCTTGGAAAATATTGTGTGTTGGTTTAATATTTTCATATCCTCAGAAACTGACCCAATAAATATCCGGAACACGAAACACATTACAGGACTGCAATTTATTTATCCGCAAGATTCGAAAGAATTTTAAATTGTAGTGAGTATCGTATTCAACCCCCCCTTCTACGATACTTTGGACCTAACAATTGGTATCAGAGCCAGGTTGATTGATATACAAATCAGGATCCTTATCGTACGGAAAATCAAGAACCTAGCTTTTGATATTTGATTAGGGGAAATGTTCTTCCGGCTTGTGTTGCTAAATTTGTCCGTAGGCCTAAGCAAGGATTATCCGTCGGATACTGAACTTTGGACCGGGACTTATAAATTTATACTTTAAATTTTAATAAGTTTATTTTATAAATTTGAATTAATTTATTTTAAACTTATTAATTGAGTTTATTATGAATTAATTAAATTTATCTTATAAACTTTATTAAATTTACTTTATAAACTTTACTAAATTCATTTAATAAATTTGCTTAAATTTATTTTAGACTTGTAAAGTTTACTCTTAGACTTTATCAAGTTTATCATAAATTTTTATAAATTTATTATTTAAATTTGTATAGTTTATGATTTAAATTTAAGTTAAAATATAAAATATAAATTTAAGAGGATTTAACTGATTATGGATATAAGTTCAAGTTCAAGGGTTCAATTTAGTTTGTTCTGGAAGCTATGATTCAATTGGAGACGAGACACTTGAATATTTTCAAAAATTAAATTTATCTAATAAATTTTAATATATTTACAAAATGAATTTGAAATAAATTTGTTCTAAACTTATTCAGTTTATTATAAATTTATTTGAATTTATTTTTTAAATATAATTAAATTTATTTTATAGATTTGACTAAGTTTATTTTATACTTTATTTTCTTTTATCTTTTAAAGCTTATTTTTAAATTTATTCTCTTTATAATTTAAACTTAGTTTAAATAATCAAGTGTCCCGTAACCTTTTTTAATTATTCTAGTCCAAGACAAATCAGATTGACATTTAGTTGAGACAGATCAGGCTAACAGATTACAAGACAAACACCGGGCTTTCAAATACCAGATTCTCAGAACCGGTGATGGAAGTACATTGATGACCCAATCCAATTGATTTCTCAAAGGATTATTAGAAGCAGTTTTCTATGTTCGACAAAGCTGATTGTGATTCGAAGAAGATTCTATTGAAGACTAATTTGGTACTACTAAAAGTGGATTTTGAAGAAGGTACTTCAGGCCTTGATCTGAGTAATTACTCCGACTTGATTATCAGATCACCAGATCAGGATGGGAATTTGCTACATCTACAATGGAGCATCTTTCCAGGGCTCGGAATGTCAACTTTGAATGGCACCACTAGTAGTAGGAAAAGAGAAGTTTTTACAGAAGAATTTTCAAGGGATTTCAATCTAAGTTAGTGATTCAGGGATATACAATTACTCAGTGAATTGTATCAATGCTAAATCCATCCAGAATCAACTGAACCAAAGACAGAGAACTGTGGAGGTTTAAGGATATAATTATTGAGTTACTACCGCACCAAATCAGTTTCGTGCATTTATGTCAGAACCTTAGAATTGAACAGAAGAGTTTGTAACTGCTGAATTTGAGGAAGCTCAAGTCGACGAAAGTTAACACTTTTGAAGAATGTGAGGACAGAACTTCAAGGATTAGCATAACACTGTCTGAGAGGTTTAGTCATGTCAGATTCAGATGGAATCCATTAGTTTCAAGTGGTGACTCTTTGGGGTTCAGTTCGACAGGTTGTTTGAAAACTGATTTGGTCAGTACACACAATATTGTTTGGTATCTTTAGCAAAGAAGGATTGCTACATATATTTGAAGCCTCGACAAACAAGGATGATAGGGCTTGTCTGAAATTCAAGTGGATGTTTTGAAAGAAGCATCATAACAAGTTCTTATGCTATTTTAGGAAAGGTGTGAGATGGATCAATTGCTGATGAGAAGGATGATTATGGTTATCTGGCTATCCTAGCATTCTCTGAAGATGACTCACCTCGCACTTCTCAGGTATGAATTTTTTCTAACTATGCAATACTTATTTCTTTATATTCAAAGCATGTTATAAATCTCTGAGTAGAATTGTTTAACACACAAGCACAAGCATGATAGCATCACATTAGATAATGTTAAACTAGTATGCTAGATGACTATTCTGGTAACTAGGATTGATGATAATCTTGTGCATGTGTCTTTAGCAGATTCTTAACATGTGTATGAATATTTAGGATTTGATTATTTGCAATGGTGAGATTAGAAGCTTTCCTTTGGAAAACAACTCTTAGTTTTAGGGGTTATGATCCTAGCATGTATAACTTTGTTAAAACACTTACTTTCAGATTCCCTAGTACAATTAGATTTGCTTATCTAATCTGAATTGTTTGTTAAGGATTTTATTTTGTTCTATGATGGAATGTCTACCTTGTGTCAGTAGAACTTTTAGAACTTCATGTTAGATCTAAAACTGACTTAGGTAATAGAGATAATATAATGCCATATAACAGCAGATTGGGATTAATATGAATTGATAATGTGATTATTAATTTCTTGTGTTTAATCCATATGCTTTTCGAAGATTATTGAATATATGTAATTCTACTTGCTACCTGTTGCACTTGTGTTAATTGGTTTAAGTAGAGAGTACTGAATCTTCTGAATTGCATAATTGCCTGTCTTGCTCTTGTCTTATCTTTGATTGTTTGCCATGTGTATTCAACATCATGTCTGCTTATTTTCATGTCATGAATGCATTTCTTTGTACTTGCATTGAATTTAGAAAAGCATGTTTGAGAATCACATTGGGGCAATGTCTAGATAAGAATTAGCATGTTAAGGTTGCTTCTGTTGTTACCACTGTTAAAGAAAAATCTCTAATCCATCCGGACCCAGTTATGATTGGGGACCATAGAACTCTTTCCATTTGTGATTGCAGGTTACATATGATCCATATGATTTTTGGTGCACTCTGTTTGCTGAGTAGCTAAAATCATATGATTCACAAAAAGTACCCTGTTAGCAAATGTGATCGTGTGAGCAGTTCCGTCAATAATCTTTGAAAGATGACAACAAAGATTCTCTTGCGGGACATGCCTGTTTTCCTGGAATGTCATCATGGAAGCATATCTTTCTTGGAAGAGTAAAAGCACACAAATTCCTAGTATCAGACTGTTCTCTGACAAAGAACATTATGTGAGTTCATGGAATAGTGTTTTATCTCAAATCAGGAAGGATGTGAATTTGCTCGTAGTTAATATGTAACTTCAACAAAAGATGAAGTGAGCTGTTTCGATAGTAAAGCTTCATCAGATGAGTGTTAGCTATGGCATCTGAAGCTCTCGCACTTGTATGTCAAAACAAGGAGCTCTTTCTATTCGTAAGAAGAGAATTGGTGAGAGGACTACCTCATTTGGGATTCTATATGGATGAATCTTATGAGGTATGTCAATAAGGAAGTCGAAGGAGCATCGCAAAGAAGCAAAGATATGATCAACATTACTGAGCCGCTTCAGATGATACGTATGGATTTCTAAGGATCAGTTAATGTCATGTCTACAACAAAGTCAGATATCCTTTTGCGATGATCATTGACTACTCTAGATTCTTTCGTGTTGTTCGTATGTGTTCGAAGGACAAGATGTCACAAATGAAGGTTGATCAAGATGAACCCTGATCATTGATAAATCCAGAAAGACACCATTCTTGACAGTGGCCAATCAGAAGCAAACACTAACTCTTGGTATGTGTTTGGAGGAAAATGCCTCTTTGCAAGTCTTGCATTTGAAGCTCAAAGAATATTTTCCTCGGCTACTCAATGGAGTCTACAGTCTACAGGGTGATCGTGATTAATCAACAGAAGGTGATTGTAAGTCTGGACAGGACATTGAACGACACTTTGCTCCAAGCTGTTAAAGGTGATATCATTCGTATTATGATGATTCAAATCCAAGCAGAATCTCTTTGCAAGGATAAGGATTGTTAAGAAAATCCCAGCAACAGCTTAGGGGGAGCATTTGGTGGATCCACTAGTCAAACTCAACACCACATTGAAGATGAACAGGACATATCAAGAACATATCTGCTTAGACAAAGGGTTTGGAGTCAATATCATTCCCGGGTTCTAGTTCTTAAAAGTTCCGAATGGTGAAGTGAAGACTAAGAGTGCTATTGTGAAAGGATGTTATTTCTTTAGGTTTCAATCTGAAGTGAAACTTGAGGAAGATTCAGAAGCTCTTAAAGGGATCCAGATTGAGTGATTGCACAGCAAGATGATCTCAATCAGTTTGAAAGCAGATTATGTGGATTCTAATACCTGACCTAATGACAATTCAGTACTTAGTACTTGTCGGGTATTTAGATTCCAACTGGATGTTTTTGGCTCTGTTACGAGGGACAAGCCAATCTGGTTGCTTAGAGTTACTTCAAAGGAGAAGGTTATGAAGATGATGGAAATAAAATCTTCAAGTTCAGGACTCTACATCTTAGGGGACTCAACGACCTTCATGATTGAACTAAAGCACCATTGACGAGACTCGGGTTCAGGATATTACAGTGAGCTAGAAGATGAAGCTTCATGCAACATTTCGAGGACTTTGCAGTTGCAGATCCAACGGAATTTGTATGCTCTTTCTTCACCAGCTCTCTATGAGTTTTTATCCAAGACTTGATGATAGTCACATACATGGTATGAATTCTGACTAGCATATTATTTAAATATCTGTTTGCTAGAGTCATATTTGGTATTCAAATCATTATCTCTCATGATACAAGGCACACACAGTATAACTATTTGTGCTGTGATACCATGATTATATTATATGTGGACTAACGTCACTTGTGCAAGATAATTGCTAAGTGAATGCAGATTAGTGACATGATGAATTTGTTGGAAAGTTGCAATTCCTTATGGCCTACTAGTTAGCCTAAAGAATGATGGCAATAAAAGGAAGTCAAGGATCTTTTGAATATGCGCATTTTGGAAGATTCTAGACCTGCCAAGACTTATGCCAACAACCACTGGACTTGATCAGTACAAGAAAGATACATCAACTGAAATGTCAAGTCTCAGAGGTATTCAACTTATCACTTTACTTAACTGCAAGTAGATCACATATTATATTTTACATAAGGTATTATTTCATTCATGAGCATGTCTATCGTATTTCTTGAATGAATTCATGAGTAGTAAATTGTCTATACATAGGACTTGTGAATTTATTTAAAATCCAATACCTCGTGCTTTTTGCTATTCTATGTGATTGCCATGTTTATTGCTTTGCATGCTTAGATGGTGATTATATGTTTTAGCATGAGTGTTTGTTATCTCAATTATTTAAATTGTGTTGCATGACAATTAAGTGACTTATTTATTCATGATTTAAATGATTAGAGATGACATGAAGCATGACTTAATTATGTTATTTTTCTTGATCTATACCTCTTCAACAATTGGTATCTAGTAGAGAACTTTGTCATAATGTGGTCGTGATATATCTGTATTTGTGAACATACTTAGGATTATTTTCTAGGTTGAATTCATTTTTATAGGTATAAAATCTGAAGCATGACTTATTTGTTTCTAGACTTGTGACTTGTATCAGTAATTGGTATGTGGTTAGAATCTAGTTAGAATTTAGTCATGATATACTAGTATTTGTGGAGTTACTTAGATTCTCACTAGGCTGAATCCATTTATATTAGTGTATATACTTGAAGCATAACTATTTGTGTTAGATATTTGATGATTTATTAATTGATATTTTATTTCATGTCTAACTGCATATAGTTGTGATACTTTTAGTGTTAGTGATATTTTTGCATGCTTATATGTAGATCACTAATATTAATTGTCAATATTTTCCGCGAGGAGTTGTGTGATTTCACTTGTGTTTAATGATTATCTGTATAAGACTCGTGAACTTTTCTTCAACTTTCCCTCGGGCTTGCGAATATCTTTGTATGATTGTCATGATTTTAGTTGTTATATGTTGATCTGATAATTATATGATATTGCGTAGGTAATTATTATTTTTTCTTAGTTAAATTGTGATCCATGACAATTATATGCTTATTTGTTTCATGATTGACTTTGATAGAATAATAGATGCATGATTAATTCACATTTTTGAAATATATGATTGGTATCTTTTCTTGATGCTTTATTGATGTTTTATTTGTGAATTGATTGTGATGTATTGGCACTGGTGAAATATTGTTGCATATTTCTTAAAACCACTAGTGCTAATATATTTTAGGTGTTTAATATTCTGAGTACAAGGGAGACAACATAATCTTTATTCTGTCTCATATTTATGTTCTGGAGTGGTGAGTTTCTTCAAAGAAATTTTCTTATCAATTGATTTCAACAATTGGTATCCACTACTTTATTTCATAAATATTTCTTAGAATATTTTGCATCTATATATGTAGCGTCATAGGACGAGACATTGATTATCTTGTATTTGTGTACTTGGTGATCTTTGTCACTTACAGCGTCTGTTTTGACGATGTGCTAGTATGATGCCTTTTCACTAATTATTGTGATGAGTGCTTTATACACTGTAGCGCATAAATTTTCTTGTTTCCTTTTTAAATTGTAGTGAGAAACAAGAGTCTGTGTCTTTTTCAAAGACAAGTTCATTTAAAACTTTTATGCATAGATTCAGACTCTCGTACTCAAACCAGTTTTTAATGGAAAACTTTGATTCTTTCATCAGTTGTGATTGTCATTCTTTATGTAAATCATTTTACAGTCACAGCTGATTCATTTTTCTCAAAAGATTAAATGCAATTGCTTTCATTCAAAATCATAGATTTTCAAAAATGCATTTATATCTCTTTCTGTTCTTCGGAACTTAATCAGCCTTTCGGCTTTCCTAAATAGTCATAAGGTTGAAAACCAACAATCTTTATCCCAGACTATAAAACCAAATTCAGAACACATCCCAACTTTCCCCCTGGAGTAATAAGGAACTTTTCAAACAAAAAGTCAATGAGGGAGAAACTGTACTCGTTGCAGCAAATAAGGATGTGAGGGATAGTGTACCCACAGCTCTACTTCTCAAGAAGAAAAGGTGTTTTGAACTTGAGGTAACTGTTGCTCATCTGTATTCTCTCAAAAGAATATAGAGCTGAAAAGGCAATAAAACAGTCTCTGGAATCATTCTCTCAACAGGATGAGTCCATTGAAATTCGCTCGTCAGCCAAAGCATCTTGTATTGAGTCAAGCACATCATCAGTAATCACTCTGATGAAGAGCCTAAACAAAAATCTTATGGACACAATACAAGAGAGTGCACAATAAGGTTAAAGGTTTTGTTCCAGAAGCAACTTCTTCATTCACCATTTTACGGTAAATAAGATGGTTGATGCCTTTACAGGTGTAAGGAGGAAACGAGGATCTCAATTGCCAAATCTCCAGGATTCTCGTCTCCCTCCCCAGATAAGAACAGATCTGGATCCAATCGGAATGGATTTCCTATTTATAGGAGATCGGCAACTCTCTGACTATGAGTCAATTTATTGATGAGTCGGTTGAGGATCGGGGATTTGCGAAACCCCATTGCACCGCCAGTGACCTCTCTTGAAGGGACTATGGTGATTTTCTCATGCAGGTACAGAAGACCATACTTTGAGTGCTGAGAGAAACACTGTGAGCCAAACACTGAGAGTTAAACACTTGGTGAGATTCTGAGAAGAACCAGTGAGATATCAGATTGAGAAATATGTGAGCATGAGTGAGTGCAAACACATAGGAAATTGAGAGGAGTGAAACACTTGTGAGGTACTTATAATAATAATTGGTATCGTAAACTCACAAGTTGTTGAAAGAATTGACGGAAGCAACTACGGTTCATTCCATTTCACGGTGTGAACTTATGGTTGATGATTCTCTTGAATCAAGTGTCTTCACAGACATTGAGGAGGACTTAGGCCTTTGCCATAATTAAGCCTTTGTCTAACCTCTCAGAGCAAACAACTCTGGATCCTTAATTGGATAAGCCACTTAGTGGTTGGCAACTTGTGGACCATGATTCGGATTTATCTGATGAGTCTACAGGGACTGGGAATTACGAACTCCCATTGCACCACCGGTGACCCCCTTTAAGGGTGGCTAAGGTGATTTTCTTGCAGGTACTCAGCATTTTGGAAGCTCAGTATTTGTGTGGAGGGATACACTTACAGAACTCGTGAGTGACACCCTTACCCAAAAACCGAGAGAAAATTGAGTGTTGAGTGATACACCTGCTGAACATTTTAGTGAGACACCCACTAATTACCAAATTTATACCTAAAGACAAAGTGGATGTTGTTACTGGAATGTTAGTTTTTACTCATTACTTTTCCGTTTGGAACCTATTCTTTCAGCATAGGGACCAACCCAATCAAAGTAAACCCTTCTTCTGAACTCTTTCTTCGACCCCAGCTTTAGCGTTGTTTAGTTCTCTATGGGGAGATTATCTTTTGGTACAGGAAGTATTGTACACGTTCCTTGACCTATTTGATACCACATATCCTTGGAGGATTCCACAACTAAGGGGGAGAATATATTTAGGGGGAGAATATATGAAAGGGGGAAGAAAAAGTAAGTTAGCTTTCTTCTATTGTCTACAACTAAGGGGGATTAAACTACTCTTTAGCTGTGTACTACTGAGGGGCAGATTCTTCTTTCAACTAAGGAGGAGGATTGATCTTTCATCTAAGGGGAGACAACTACTTATCACTAAGGGGAACCTGATCAAGGTAACGGGAGGAGAAGTATAAGGTGATACAATTATTCTTCAGTAAGTGGTAGAAAGGAACTTATTCATTACCACTGAAGAATTCAATGAAGCTGCTGATTGTTCTTTGCATAATGGAATGTTTTGAATTCTCTTCAAGACAGACTATGAGGACTTTCAGGCAGGTAAGCAAGAACAAGAGAAATAAAAGTGATATGCACATTTGTTATTTCTATTCATGAAATCTGGAAATGTATTATATGATCCAGAAACTTTGTAGCATTATTTACTAGTCCAGGACTTTACTTTTTCTAGTGTTAGTTGAGTTATCCTCCAGAGGATTTGCTTGTTATGATCAACAAACAAATAGGGGGAGATTGTAAGTCTAAATGTAAAGACAACCCTATCTGTTACATAGGGATGATAACTCAACAATAGAACAGGACAAGTAAATAACACTACGCCTGCACCGGAATCGGAAGATACGAAGACAAAGGTTGAAGAAGCCATCTACAGTCTTGAAGGAATAAGTTCACTGGAAGAAGTTCATTAATATGTTCATGCCTCAGTGAAGAATAAAGATTGAAGTATTCAAGATTGTGGAAGCAATGAAGATGTTGTCCAAGTACTCGAAAGATTTCAGTGCAACCCCTGAAGCAAGATATTTCTATATATCTTGGTTGGTTATTTATAATCAACAAACTGAAGCATAAACTAACCCGGAACCGACTGATCAATGTTTGCTGACAAAGACGGTACAATGTTTGACTTCAGTGTTAGTCGCTTGTGAACCAGACCAGTGCACTAAGCGTCAGCACGTACGGAGTTTGCAAAGTATTTATCAATCGACGAATTGATCAAGTCATAACAAGTCATTTGTTCCAAAGCCAAGCCAAATGCCTAACCTCTGCAAGCTGTATCAAGTCTACTGCTCAAATGTCATATGTCAAGCTTCCACAGAAAGCCATATCAGGAAGTGACCTATCTTTTATATGTGTGCACTTATATATTTGTATATGTACAAATATATTTATATATATGTATATATGTATATTTAATTAAATATAATATATATAATATATATGTATATATGTTTTTAAACATATGTATATGTATATTTATATGTATGTATGTTTAAATAAATATATATGTATATAGTATATGTATTTATATTTTACATAAGCAATTATATAATTAAGTGTATATATATATTATATTATGTGCATAAATATATGTATATTTAGAGAGAGTTATATATATCTTTATATATATATATTTATATTTATATTTACACATAGTTATATGTATATTATATATATTTAAATATATGAGAATATATTTAAATATATGTGTATATATATGTTACTATATGTTTATATAAATATTATATATATGTATATATATTTATATATACTTTTCTTTATATATATTTATGTTTATATTTATATTTATAAATAACTATATATATCTCTATATATATTTATATATATTTACATTTGTATTTACATATAATTATATATTATATATATTTAAATATATGAGAATATATTTAAATATATGTACATATATTATTATATGTTCATATAAATAAAATATATATGTGTGTATATATTTATATATATTTTTATTTATTAATATAATAACAACATAATATATTATATTATATATATTATGCATGCATGTGATGATGTCAGGTGTCTAGGGCAACCTAGGGTTTGCATGTGAGGGAGAAGAGATAACAGTGGAGCTCTCCACTGTAGGGGCGCAACTTTGAAGACTGAAGATTTCTCCTAAGTGCTCAACCTCAGTGTACCCTGTGAGAAGAAAGAATCAGGCGCCAAGTTTGACTGAAAGTCAAAACTTGCGCTTGGTTTCTTCTTTGGAAAAGTGACTAAGTGAAGCAATCACTGTACAGATGAATGGAGCGCAACATTTGACCTAAAAAGTCAAATGTTGCGCCTCCTGTCCATACACTCACCTTCACACAATTTTTACTTAGAATTTTCTAAGTGAGGGCAACACAGTGGGGTTGGAGCGCAACCTTTGACCAAGTCAAAGGTTGCGACTCTAAACTGTATCCAAGGCGCAAGTTTGTGGAGTGTTGTATTTCTCTAAGTCAAAAACACTGTGAGGCACTCCTGGCGCAACTTCAAGGGAAGCGCAAAGTTTGACCAAAGCGCAAACTTTGACTTTCCTTTGTTCAACTGTTTTGGCGCAACTCTGCTATACATATTCATATATATATATATGTATATGTAATTGGCGCCAACACTAGTATGTTTGGGAGTTAGATTTATTTTGTTAAATCGAATCCGTCCAGGACGAACTCAAGTCGTCCAGGACGAACTCGTTAACCATGGTTAGTTTATGAAAGCCTATAAATATGTGATTGTGGTTCTCACAATTCACATCATCCTTCGGGATGGATGGCCAAGTGCTATGCACAAACTCTCTCAAATATACACACACCCTAGCCTAGTTTTGTACCATAAATATTTGTAGTGGATAGGGCTTGTAATATTTAGAGGAGTGGTCATTGTAGCCAACCTTCGGGTTTGGATTTGTAGCACCTTCGAGGTATTTATCAATATACAGATATACCTTGGAAAATATTGTGTGTTGGTTTAATATTTTCATATCCTCAGAAACTGACCCAATAAATATCCGGAACACGAAACACATTACAGGACTGCAATTTATTTATCCGCAAGATTCGAAAGAATTTTAAATTGTAGTGAGTATCGTATTCAACCCCCCCTTCTACGATACTTTGGACCTAACAAATACAACTTAAAGACTCATCTACTAATAATCAAGATTCAGTTGTCTCTAATCTACTTGCATCGACACAAAAATTTACTAGAAATCCAAGGAGTGTAAATAATTTAAGGCCTTCGATGGATCCTAATTGTCTAAGAACACTTTCTCTTTTTCAACCAATTTTGAACTGACCCAATCTCTATCGAAACAAATATCTAGCCAAACTTCACAAACTCTTATTCTTTTTTTTTTCTTTTTTTTTTTGCATTGACTTTATTTTGTCCGTTTTCTTAGGCAAACAATGTTACCCATGTAGCGAACTTTAGGTCAGTGACTCCCAAACCAAACGGTCTTAGGGCACTAGGTTTTGAAATCCCCCGACGGACTTAATAACTCGAGTAACAAAGGCCACAAAACGAGACTAGCCAATCTACTTTTGCCCATTTATCTAAAGATTTTATCTATAAAGAACAATGGGTATTGAAGTAGCTTATTCTATTTTTTTTCTATTTTTTTCTTTTTTTTCTCTGTTTTTTTCTCTTTTTTTCTTTTTTTTTTTTATTCGCAAAGGTTCGATTCGACATTGTTTCAACATGTGGGTTCTCTCTCAGGTATCGAATAATATCACTAGACAATCTCTCCATCAAAGGTCTCGTGCAAAAGTGTGTGCCATCTTGGAATTTAAAGTACAAATCGGTCGATACAAGTTTCAAAAAGACAACCTTACTCAACTACGTTCAAATTATCTAAAAGACACTACATATATATACTTTTCGAAAATATGCTAAACACCAACTACTCCTAAAGTTCGAGTGAGGGAAAGACAACTTAGCTAAAAGAATCTCTATTTTTGGATTTTTCTAATTTTTCATTTTTTAGGGTTTTTTTCATTTTAAGAATTATACTAAAGCCCTCCCCATACCTAAATCATGCATTGTCCTCAATGTATGCAAAAGAGAGAATTGAAATGAGAGAGTAAAGAGGAAAAATACCTGAATAGGAGATGAAGGGATTTTTATTAACGAACGAAACACTAACACAACTCACACACTCACACATTTCCTTCCCCATACCTGAACTTCACGAGGGAAGGTTCTAAGAAGGAACCACGTCAGCCAATGCCGGAAGGAAATATGGGAGGAAGCTTCGAGAAAGAATCAAAATGTTTTCGAAAATTTTTATGCACAAAGACTTTCTCAAGCATGTGACAATCGTTGAACCCTATAGGACAAGTATCACTACTGTTCTCCCTAAACCAACTTAATGCTTCTTTATTATCAAGCAATTTAGAGACTATGAAATCTTGGTTCAGGGACAAATCACTAGGAACAATGTATGAAACGACGTCATCCTTCCCTAAGGCGCTATGCGAATGATGGAGCAACGACTCAAATGTCGGTGATTCACCTACATGACTCTCTAAATCGGGCCTAGGGTCAACACTAACAATCTCGGGTGGAGTTTCCCATTTTGAACAAATTTCGTTCAATTCTCCTAGCAACTCCTCCGAGGTCAAATCTTTCAAAGACTCATGATATTCCCTATTGTTCTCGTTGTTGACTTTGAAATCCTCGTTGAGAAGAGACTCAATTTCACTATCCTCAAAACTAGACCATGTGACAAACTTGTTGACCACATTAACCCCTATAGGTTGCTCATAAAGCTCATTGGGTTCTTTTCCTACATTGAAAATGTTTAAGTCTATGGTCATGTTTCCAAAAGTGAGCTTCATTGAACCATTCCTACAATTAATTAAGGCATTGGATGTAGCAAGAAAAGGTCGTCCTAAAATTATAGGAATTTGGTTCTTAGGATTCGAGACGGGTTGAGTCTCGAGAACAACAAAGTCAACGGGAAAGATAAAGTCACCGATTTTGATCAAAACATCCTCAATAATCCCCTTTGGCATTTTAATAGAACGATCGGCAAGTTGAAGGGTCATATTGGTGGTCTTGAGATCCCCTAAACCTAGGGCTTGGTAGACCGAGAATGGAAGAAGATTCACACTCGCTCCTAAATCAAGTAAGGCCTTATCCACAAATTTATCGCCTATGACACAAGAAATTGTAGGGCAACCGGGGTCCTTATATTTCACGGGAATTTGATTCGAGAGAATCGAGCTAACTTGCGAGGTCAAAAAGGCTTTCTTTGGAACATGGGTGGTTCTCTTATGGGTACACAAATCTTTTAGACACTTGGCATAAGAAGGAACTTGTTCAATGGCATCTAAAAGAGGAATGTTTATCTTGACTTGTTTGAAAACCTCTAAGATTTGTTCCATTTGGGCCGATTGTTTAGGAGGAATGAGTCTTTGCGGGTAAGGAACCCTTGGCTTGTAAACTTCTTCGTTGGGCTTTTGAGAAATGGGCCCAGGACTAGGTTCACTCATGGACTCACGGATTCGAGAGCATTCGGGCTTATCATGATTAGTGCTAGACAAAGAAGGATTTGTTTTAGGAACCGACTCCTCATTTTCATTAACGTTCTCACCAACTTTGTTATCCATTTGGTTTCCCGACCTTAGAGAAATAATTGCATTAACATTCTCGGGAGGTCTTTGATTGAGAGGAAACTTAGGATTGACCTCGGGTTGACTGGGGAATTTGTTTTTCTCTCGCTCACACAATGCGCTAGCTAATTGACTCAATTGGGCCTCTAACTTAGACACAGCTTGCACGTTAGAATGCAAGATTTGTCTATCTTGGGTTAGGGTTGTCATGAAAGTTTGTTGAGATTGGGTCAAATTAGTTTGCGATTTCACTAAGGCTTCCAAACTCTTTTCTAAGGAATTGAGGCGTTTATCCGAATCATTGAAACCGGGAGGATTCAAAGGAGTTTGAATTGGGTTATGACATGAATTTGGACCTTGATTTGGGTAAGAGTTTGGGTTGGGCCTTTGAAAATTTGTTTGAGGAGTTTGAAAGGAAGTTGGCCCTTGATTCATTTGAAAATTGGGTTGAGGAATTTGACAATTTTGACCTTGGGTCCATGAAAAATTTGGGTGATTTCTCCACCCGGGATTATAAGTGGGTGCAAACGCATCATTCCTAGAATTTTGGAACATCGCATTTACTTGTTCAAGTTCGTGCGAAGGTTGGGTTCCGGGATTTTGAAAATTGTAATTAGAGAGCATCGACATTTGTGGGGGAGATTTACTAGTTTCTAAAGCTTCAAGTCTCCTAGTTAGGGTGGCTAGTTTGGCATCGGTTGCCACATTATTTCCTATCGAATGCAAGCCCCTAGCGCTAGATGACTGAATTGACTTTTTGGGCTCCCTAGTTGACTCCCACATCATAGTCTTTTCCGCTAAATCCTCGAAAAATTCCCACCCTTGATCCTCATCTTTATCCATGAATTTACCTTGGCACATAGACTCTAATAACGCGGTGGTTTGACTATCTAAGGCCTCGTAAACTATCTTGCAAAGTCTCCATTTTTCTATTCCGTGGTGGGGGCATTGTGAGAGAAGATTTTTGAAGCGGTCAAAGAAAATCCAAAAAGACTCGTTTTCCTTTTGATGAAATTGATTTATTTCATTTGTAATTCGAGTAGTCTTATGATTTGGAAAATACTTTTTAAGAAATACCACAACGAACCCCTCCCACGTGGAGATAGAATTAACGGGAAGACTATATAGCCATTTTTTAGCATTCTCCTTAAGCGCAAAATTAATGAGCCTAAGTCTAATTGAATCTTCCGTTAATTGGTGGAGCTTTTGGAGGGAACAAACTTCCTCGAATTCTTGAATGAAAAGATAAGGATCCTCACCCTCACTCCCGGTAAATTTAGGTAACATGCTAATATGATGAGCTTTGATTTCAAAATTGTTCCCATTTACGGGAGGAAGGGTGATGCACGAAGGTTGACTTGAACGAGATGGATAACAACGATCCTTGAGTGACAGGGCCATGTTTACTATCGGTTCTAGAACTTCTAGGGTTTCGGAATCCGAAGAGGACGAGGGAATCTCGATTATAGGTCTTACTAATCTAGACGATTCGTTCCTAACCCAAGTAGTTCGCATAAACTAGATAGTAAACACGTAGCAAATAAGTGCGAAGAAATAAAACAAACAAAAGAAAGGGTGTAAAAGTGAAAGAAAAACTTAATTCTAGGGTTCCCTAATAAAAATTGAACTAGACCTTGCTCCTAACGTTAAGGACCACCAAAAACTCGATAAATCCAAAATTATTCGGACCGGTCTGGCCAGTTTGGAGCAGGCATTGCCAAGAGGCCAATCTCCGCGCTTAGACACCAAACCTTAATCGGCCAGGTAAGCTTTCGCTTGCCTAGACACCGAAAAGTCGGAATAATTAAAGATTACCTCGTCTTTTAGGTACCTTCCTAGTTGAGCGCGAAATCCTAGGGGCTAACGTCTAATTCAATTTTATTAAAGGCTAGGTAAATGCAAAATGAAGTAATTAAGTCGTTGTGGGCCAAGGAAAGAGTGATGAAATCCCTCCCCTTATCTTGTGATGGGTTTTGCCCTTAAGATTTATTTAAAATGATGCACCACACAACGAGATAATTAAAGCGATAAACAACTATGGATGCTTAAACTACGTGTCCTAATCTAGAGAAAGAAAGAAATTAACGCACCTTAGGGTCCTCCAGCGATCACCACAATTAAAGGTACGAAAATTTAAAAACAAAAAATTAAAATCTAAATGATGTGCCCTAAGTGTTAAAATGCATGATGCAACACATATTTAATTCTATCTAATATTTTTGGATTTTAAATATTTGATTTGTTTGTGTTTTTTCAATTTTCAAATTTGTTTGTGATTTTCTAAATAAAAAACGAAAAATAAGAGTGGAGAGATACGGGATACCAAAGCACGCTTCCAAATTCCGAGCAAAATTTGTCCACCTTACTCCATAATCCCGAATAATCCTCCTCGAAATAAAAACAAAAATAGTGAGAAACAAACTAATCCGAAAGATTAAAAATAAAGGTGCGAAAAATTAATTTTAATCCCCGGCAGCGGCGCCAAAAACTTGATGTGCTGGAAATATACCTTTGAAAATCGCAAGCGCACGATCACCGTTTTAATATTTAAGATTCGATCCACAGAGATTAAAATTATTTTCGCAACCTATTATTTCTTAACCTAGGCGAATTAGAACACTTAATTAGAGGAATGGGGTATTATAAAACAAATTTTTATCATTATAAACTTTAAAAAAAATCTAAGCTTACTTTAGAACTAATTATCAAAATTTAATAGACCAAATTAATGCAAGCAAACTCGAATACAAAGCTTGTTAAAACAGAATTTTGTGACTAACTACAGCTGCCAACTAAGATTCCAAACACCGTGCCTCGATTAAAACAATCAGCTAGTACTATCCTAAAACTAAATCATGAAACAAACAAAGCATTTAACTCAGAATTTATTTAAACCACCAAATGCCACCAAGAAACTTAATCTATTAAAATTAAATTAACATACGAGGACTCAGCCATCAAATACTCTCGACACAGAATTGATACAAACTTAATAACAGAACAGGCAGCTGACTCGGTCAAAACCAAAACACTCCACCTAACAAAATAATCAAAAATTCTACCGCATCTACTGGACAAAACATACTCGGCTCGGTACTGAACTCGGAACAGACTCGACAGAAAACGATTCAAGAACTGGAAAAAGAAAACACAGAAACGGACGCAAGGACATCGAACTCGGAACTGACTCAGCCAATTACAGACTATAACTCGGACTCTAACACATGACTCGAAAACTACAACTAAAGCAGCAAGCAAAACTTCAAGAACAGAACAAACGGCCAAGTAAAACTCAGTAAAACTCGGACAAAATCAACATACAAAATGATACAAACTCGACAAAACAAAGAAAAGACGACTAAAACAGCAGCCAGACTCGCAGCAAAACTAACTCGAACCAGCATATAAACTCGACTTTGACTCAGTGACTAACTCGGCAAAAACAGCAGAACTCGGTAAAAGTGACTCAGTTAAAAGAAGACATAACAAAGACGAACTCGGTGGACTCGAACACACAGCGAGTCGACTCAGTAGCTCGGAAGAGGGGGTTTATGGGTTGTTTGTAAAACGAAACAGAGTCATTTAGTCAAAAAAAACAAAACAGGGGAAAGGGTAATTATATGCTTTAAGAAAGAAAAACAAGAACAGTAGATTAACTAAAACATTCGAGTGAAAAACAAATGCACTTTAATTAATAGAACGACAAATGTGATGATTTTGGGATTTTAAATTTAAACCCTAACACAAATTATTTTTGTGCTAGGACTTAATTGACTATTTCAAAAGATAACAAATCTATACTAATCACAAGTTTAATCATCCTTCATTTCCCAAAAGCTTAAAAGCATGTGGTGGTACTTAGAAGAATCATACAACTTGGAGAAAATTAAAAAGACAATATAAGATCAAGCTAAAAGAAATTTGCACTAAAATAAAAAGTGTTTACAAATATGGTATGAAATTGAGAGAACAAAAGAAGATCTAGCACTATACTACCTACCAACTAGGAAAAGACTAGGTTAAAAAGATGATGATTACAAGTAAAGAGATGGGGGATTTATAGCTAAAGATTTAGGGTTTAGGGGTAGGGTGGCTAAATCTTGTCCATCCATGTGCCATGTGTGTTGGGTAGATCATAGCCCTCCATGTGTCCCCTTACTTGCCAACTTTCTTTGATTTTCTTCTTTTCTTTTCTTTTTCTCCCTTTTTCTTGCATTTTCTCTTCTTTCTTTATTTATCTACAATTTCCTGAAATAAAATAAATAAGCGATTAATACTACGAAAATAAACAAAAAATAGGCACTCAAATATGCAAAAATATGGACTAATCATAAATCTATATAAACAAAAGCATATAAAATGTATCTGGCACCTGGTGGTGGCAGCAGCTCTGTGAACAATTTGGCTTGCTAGAAACGATTTAATTTTTAACAAGGTACGCATCTCAGAAAAAGTTCTGCAAGAACTACTATTCTTACGGGTTTCAAAATGGGGCAGTGCCTCAAAGACAATTTCTTTCTCTCATGTTCCCCTGTGGAAAGTAAACCCAGTTGGAGCAATAAATGTGCATCATCATCTTGATGTCTCCAACTATTGAAATGTATGTCTCGATCAGTTCCATGCAGTGTGCATGGTTGATGCGGCTTGGACGTTTTGTGATAGGGGACTTCATAGGGGAGGAATTGGCGGTCTGATCAAAAATAAATCTAGAACCCTTTATTGCTTCTCTGGCCCTTCTCTCTCCAAAAATATCCATGAGGCCGAAATTGAAGCCGTGCTCCATATTCTCAGAATCATTATAGAATCTGAGTTACACACTAGCAGGGTCGTGGTATGTCAGACTCAGTTACGGCCATGAATGCAATTTATGAGGGACTGGATCGTTCTTTTCCTCTGCTTTGTCCTGATTTTGATATACAATCTCTTCTGCATGCATGCGTTACTCTGAACTTTGTCCCCTCTCAGCTTAATGTGGAGGCTGATTCTCTGGCACAAAATGGAGTTAACAAGAGTGGGCTTTGCAGTTATTGGGCTTAAATAGCTCATTGGGCCAGTAAAGAGTGGCTACTGTGATTTTAAATTTGAACTAGCATATCTCGGTATTTTTTAAAAAATACTGCACTATGTATATTCAGATTTCAAATCCTTCTTCTATAAGCTTCTTTTCGCGGGCTTCTTTTCAAATCTCTGATTAAGTACTGTGAAATATCCATGGGATAGAGCTGTGTTCTATCAGTTTAACTAGGCATGCCTATAGGTCATAGAGAAGTGGCTGGGCATATCCTCCCGGTTTTCCAAGTTTATTTTAAACTTTTCATGTTTCCCAAGGACTATCTCTGCGTTCAGTCCCGTTGGCTTTTGTACTACATATACTGATGCATGCCTTTACAAATCTCCACCTTTTCCTACTCCATCTTCAGTTTGCTCTCTTTTTCTTCCTATCTGTTACTTCAGTGGAACACCTCCGGGAGTCCCCAGAAAAAGACACACACAAGATTAACATCTATTGTGTTGTAGTTCAGGAACCCTCTCTGCTGGGTAACACAAAAAGCATTGGAGCTCTTATGAGAGATGAGCATGGTGGAAAGGTCTGGGGGGCTTTGGGCCCTTTTAATAACCATTCGGAAGAGCAGGCCATCATGGCAGCCATCCAGTCTGCATGCATTTACGCCCAGAAAAACAAGCTGCACCTGACTCACATCGAAACTTCTCACTGGGACATATATGAACTCATCAGGTTACAGGAGCATGTAATCATCCCTGAAGATCAACTGGAGGGTTTCCGCCTGTTCAACACCATCCATACCAACCACTACATAGAGGGAACCACTGACAGACGCATATCTTGGGTTCCCGACCACATGAATGATCCGGCTAGGATCATGGCTGAGTATGCACTTGAAAACCTAACGGCTTTTGTCGAGATTCCAGGCCCACGGGTCATTGGTGACCTGTAGTTCTATCTGGACCGTGATATGGGGCTTGTTATAGCTGGCCCTGATGTCGAGTTGCTCCCTAACCTAGGGTTAGGTGACGTGGTGGATGGTTCCCCTCCTCGACCATCTCTCAAAAGAAAATGCGGCGAAGACTATTCGGATTTTCCTCCTTCTTTCTTCCCTGATCTGGAACAAGGAAGCTATGGAGCTACTGCATGAAGGCCTCTAAAAATCAGGGCTCTGGATTCTGAAACCGATACCCCCTCAGCTCCAGTTCAAACCGATCATGGTAATGTGTACTCTTTTGTTACCTCGGTCAAAGGCAAAGAAAGGGCTTATGATGAACTTGCTTTCTACAACAATGGTTCTCTCACTAAGAAAGCAATAAGCATTCTTGACTCTGGTGCTTTACTCCAGTTCTCCCCAGTCTTTGGAAATCCAGTACTTGATCTCGAGGCTCACATTGGTAATGGTCTCTTTGCAAAGGATATTCTGCATCATGCTTGCCTAGACACGCTTGGTATAGTCTCTTCAGTGCTGTCGAACATGGAATGTGCTAAAGCTAGTAATCTTCAAGACCTAGAGGACATGGGTCTGATGTCTGTGAACAGTGTTCTGTCAGAGATGGGCTTCGACCCAGCTCCCAAAGCAAAGGATGGTTCTCCACCAGCAAGCGTCTGATTTTCTGCTTGCAGTCTATTTTAGTATCTACTAGTAGCTAGTTCTTGTTTCCTTATTTTGGTTTTAGTGTATCGTCTGCAATTTTCTCGGGGTTTCTTGCCCCAGCCTGTTAGGCTTTTTAGCTTATGCCTTTTTGTGGTTGGTCTCTGGATCCAACCTTGTAAGACTTCCCGAGATCGTTTCTAATATATATATTTCGCTTGCTTTTCAAAAAAAAAACTATTTTTATTTATATATCACTTCATACGGTGTAACTAAAGTACTAATTTAGGAAGATTGTACTTATTAATAAAGAGTGTTGTGTTTATGGAATAAAAGTTCTCCGCGCAGGGTTACTTTCTTATAGTTCATATATTTCTATATTTTCTAATAATTTTAAATTAGAATAATATTACAACTATTGAGATTTATATCTTCTTATTATAAAATTTGATGTTAATATAATATTAATAAAAATTGAACCTAGATTATCTTAAATAAGATCTGCTATTCAATCTAATAGTTCAATTTTAGTTTGAAAAATTTCATATTACTACAAAAAAAAAAAAAAATCAAATTACAAATTTTAGTTATTACCATCTTCCTATCGCAGTTATTACTAGGATGGTATCATATTTTTTAGCGGGAATACAATTTTATGTGGGCTCTTGAATCAGCATATTTTCCTGCATAAATATAATTTTATGAATGGGGATTGGGGCATTTGGGGGCTATTGAATCCACAGCCAGCTCAAATGAAGGTCCGGGCTAAAGATGGAGGGTGTCAATTTACAGGAGCATTTGTGCCATATACTAATGATATAAATATATGATAAACATTCTTACAACAAAAATAATGAATTTATTCTAAAAGATCAGACACCATTTATGAATGGCATATGGATTCTGACTTCACATACTTCATCAAACTGACAATGGACAATCAATTGAATAATTAAGCAAGCTGTTAACAAATGTCATAAGTAGTGGAATTATGACTGAAGGTGGATTGTAAAAGAAGAGAACCATGGATGCCTCCATTAACTCTCAACTACCATATATTAAAAATCCAGACCCGAACTATACTGGAACAGTATAAGAGAATACGCTTCATGCAGACGTATTTACAGAAAACTGAAATACTTTCAGGCACAAGCGCTCAAGTAAAACTCTTTCCAGGATCTTTGTAAAATGTCGATCTTCACTGTTCCAAATAAAAACAAAAATAATAAAAATCTCAAGGATCTTGGTCGCCGGCCTGAATATTCAAAACTTGGGACACCATAAGCTTAGATAGCTCACTAATTGCAGCTCGCACCTGATAATCGTCTGGCTCCCTATTATTGCCTGACCATCCTGTTGACTGTGAGCTTACCCTGGTGTATTCACTAGCAGCAGCCCTGGTTTTTCTTGTCGTAGCAAGAACTTTCTCCAGATCTAATTGTGATAATGGCCTGGGTTCCTGAAAAACAATAGAATACATTGAAGACTCGGAAAGAGGGGCCTGGGCAGAAGCATTAAAGTTATGACCATTTGACAATAGCTAGAACAAGATGAAACAAGATTTAATTTTTCGATGTACTGTGACCAATATAATAAAGAGACCACGTATTGAAATTGAGCGATTTTAGAGTCCCAAAAAGTTGGACAATTTGCAGATATGCATGTCGTCCTGGACACCTATCAGAAACATTGGTCACTGCAACTCCATTGTACTGATTATTACATTGTTAATAATCCCCAAAACTTTGTTACCAAAAGTTTTCTACTGTACATAAGTATTGCTAGCTTGGACTAGGGGTGGCAAAATCAGACCCGACCAGATAACCCGACACGAATTCAACACGTAAAGTATGAATCCGGGTCAGAAATTTTCGGGATTGGGTTAATTTCAGGTTGACCCAAAATTAACCTGAATAAAGCTAGTCATTTTCGGGTCGAATGCGGGTTACACGAAATTATGGATATATAAATATAAAATGTTATATTTTTATAAAAAATACATATATTTTATATAATACTCCCTCCATCCCAGTCAATAGTATACATTGGGGGACGGGATCGCAGCACGGATTTTAATGCTTCAATATAATATAGTTCTGTAAATTATTTTTAAGATTTTTTTTTTGTATAAAAGTATAACATTTATATTTTTATACAAAAAAAGAAAATTTTAAAAATAAGTTGTAGAACTATGTTTTATAAGAGCCTTAAAAAGCGTGTCGAGCAGTGAAAAAGAAACGTATACAATTGACTGGGCCAGAGGGAGTATAATTTATCCAAATTTGCCCAAAATTATGTATATATAATATTTTATCATCTAATATTTTAATTTAAGAAATCTTTTATTTAATATAATATAAATGAATTTATAAGATTAAACTGACATTTATTAAATTATTTGTTATCAAAAAAATATATATATTAATAAATTATTAAGGGACAGGTTCGGGTGACCCGTGGTTGTGCGGGTTAGGTTTGGGTTGAGTATTCTGACCCATTAAAATTTTGGGTCTGGTTTGGGTTTGGTCAAATTTCTGACCCAAGTCTGTCCACCCAACCCAAACCAAACCCGACCGATACCCAAAATTACCAGCCCTAGCTTGGACCGTAAAATATTCTAAGCCTCTAAGTTCCCATAATCATGTCTTATATGTATCATTGTGAAAACCCTATGATGTCATGGGGACAAATCATATCTTAAATTTTAATAATCCTCACATTTATTGAATGCAAGTTTATTCCAACAGTCCAACATTCTGTCATCATTTTGATTCCATTTCTAAATTTTTACGTGCAAAAAACTAACCAAAATCCTACAATTTACTTTTAATTACAATATAGTTTTGGCAATGTGGAATTAAAGCAGTATTAAACCACCTAAAAAACAATTAACACAACGATCCCCAATGCTGATATTCTAGATTCAGAAAATGTCATCCCTCTGCTTACCCTAAATTAAAGAATATACATGCTACCTCTACTGCAACCACACCACAATTAAACCATAGCTAAAGAGTTGTAGCCATGATTTTAGTGTGTAAAGTAGTGAAGAATTTTGACAATCTTCTGTAAAAACATTGGTCATATTCCAAAAAAACAGAGTTTCCATTCAAAAAGTTGAATTCTAACCAAAGTTATTGCATTTATACATCAATAATGAAGATTATTTAAACTTAACTTAGTTAACTATTATCTCGTGCTAGAAGCTGGAACCCTCTTTATTCTTGTTGCCAATAGTTGTGCAGTGCCAAAGCTCAAGATAAATTTGTGTTAGGAATAACTCTGACACTACAAGAGTCTCTAGGTAGTATGAGATAAAAAAATTTGCAAGGCTATAGCTTAGCGAATAACCCTTTCCTCTTGGTAATAGAAGATGAGGGTTCAAGCCTCAGTAGAGGCATGTGTGCGTTCGCACTCTAATTTATGTTTCGATCATGACCTAATAAAAGACAAAAGTCTCTGATACAGAAAGAAATTTTATGCTGGAACAATTTCTCCAAGTTCGGGGAAAACTTCTTATTATATCCAATACATCTGATGCTAAAGGAAACTGTTTCAAATAGTTTTGGTTCTGAAAGAACTTTAAGCCTCAGTGAAATTAACATCAAAGTTTATACTGCTTTATCGGTGAGCTGGGTTTAAGTCTCTAAGTGGTGAATATAGGTAGTCAATATAGCACATAGTACACTGGAGTTCCTGTGTGTAGAATACATCAATTACGATGCAGGGCACTTCTCTCATGGCTGTTTAACTCCCAAAATGTCTAAAATTTTATGACGGTCAGATATTAGATTTCTAAGTAGCAGTTTATACTTCGCTATTCAAACTTGAAATGCATGGACGAGACTAATTTATGACAATGAGATACTGACTGCTAAGTACGACAATCATTCTACTTGACCTGCTACTGGTTGGTAAAAGTTAAAAGTTTGTGCTTCGGAAAAAATAGTAAAATATCAATTAAAGTGTGACTTAAAGTAAATATAAAGGACAAGAATACAGACCGAAGATCCGTTTCCACTCTTTTCAGCATTAAGGAGGTCCCTGATTGGAAAATAGGCAGCCTGCTTGCAGAGCTCAAGAAGATCTGAGCCAGTATACCCATCACATAAACCAGCTATGTGATCATAGTCAATTGAATTCTCCACTCTCTCTCCCTTCAAGATAACCTTCAAGATCTCAACTCTTCCCCTGCGGTCAGGAATTCCAATTTCAAAAGCCTGAGGAAGACGTCGAAGTATTGCTTCATCAAGCTCTGATGGACGATTAGTGGCAGCAAGAACCATCACCCTTGCATTTTCTACATAAACATATTAAAAATAAATAAAATCCTAGCAATAGAACTCTTAAGTATAAAAAATGTAACAATTGCACAGAAGCAAATTTCCCTGATCCCCAGAGCAATATTCACATCAATAACATGGAAAGAGGAAAGGAGAGATAGACTTTAAATCAAGAAATATACATCAAGTAAAGCTAAATAATGGTGTTTGGGGAGAACATACGATCAGTAGTGAAGCCATCCCATAAAGCCATGAACTCAGTCTTCATGTTTGTTAATGCCTCATGGTCACTGGAACGGCGCTGGCCCAAAAAGCTGTCGACCTCATCAATAAATATAATAGCAGGCTGAAGCTTATGGGCCAAACTAAATACAGCAGCCACTGCAAGATGATTTGCAAATATAATAACAATAATAACATTTATATTAGGACTAGAATACATGTAGGGATGAACTTAGTGCAAGATAATTGAAGAAACATGATTGTTTGAAGAAATTTTAAGGTAAAAAAAAATAAGCCTCATAATGAACAGACAAATACGCGTTCAATTTGAAACTAATTTAGAAGAAACAACATAGAACTAAAGACTAAATTATTGACAAAATACACTCACCAAGTTTTTGTGCATCACCAAACCACTTGCTCATTAGATTTGCTATTCTTACGTTAATGAAAACTGCCCCAGACTCTTTTGCAATAGCTTTTGCGAGCATAGTCTTTCCTGTGCCTGGAGGTCCATATAACAACACACCTTTCTGTGGACCAAGGAGTTTACCATGCGAGAAAAGCTCCGGCCTAAGAAGTGGGAGAATGACCAGTTCATACAGAGATTGCTTAATAGTTTCCAGCCCTCCAATTGAATCAAATTCAACTTCAATGTTATCAGGATTAATAACATCACAGGCTATAACATCCTGTAAATCATTATTTGACAAGTTAGACGCAAGAATTACAAGATCCTACACACTCATAAGATGAAAGGGTGAGAATGAATTTTTGTCAAAGCATATGCTATGAACTTTATAATATGCATCAGAAATGTTAAAATTCTCGTAGGTGATAATGAATCATAGATGCCCCCCTTCCAGGGGGCTCTCTATGGCATGTCATAATGCTAGGCTGCTAGGTTTAAATATGCAATTTAGCAAAAAAAGAAAGAAAACGATAGTTGCATTCACTTGGGAGAAAAGAAAAGAAAGATATAAAAAATCTCCTGGAAATGAAATTCTTAGCAAAAGAAATTCAAATTGTCGTGCAGTAGATCAAATTTAAGCTTGGTCAAAAAACAAAGCCACAACAACATGCAGCGTATCATTAAAATTCAAGGAACGTGTCAGTAAACACGAACCTGATTTATGTCATTAAAACTTAATAGGAAACTTCAATTTTGTAATCACCACAGTCCCGATAAAAATCTGTGCTAAATAAAATACATTTGCCCCCCATGAAAAATAAGTTTGAGATATAGCAGAAGGTTTAACTTCAGAAGAAAAACAAAAGCAAAAATATTAAAAAAGATTCAGGTGTCGTTTGGCATTGTTTTCAGTTTTTAGAAACATTTTCATGTTTTCTGTTATGAAAAAACCATATTCTGGTTATATATTTTCAAATAACTTTTTTTTAAAAAGGGCCAAACACCACATCTGTTTTCTGAAAACTGTTATCTGTTTTAAAAACAAAAAACAGTTTTCTAGTGATGAAGCTAAACAGCCACTCAGAAACTTGGTTGTTTGGCATTGTTTTTTGTTGAAGTGTACAACCAGAAACTTATAGTCTCCGATAGAAATTTTAGTGTATGCTTAGCCTCTAGAAGCACAGAAAATATAAGATGGATCTAGTCAAAAACCATTACTAATGACACTCTAGGGGTGCAAATATTGAATTCCTGTGATTTCAGAAACAGAGAATCTTTAACTGCCACAAAGGCTCTGTGCAGTTAAATAAAAACAAAACCGCGAAACTTTCAAACTGCAAAAGTACTTACTTAATAAAAGAAAAGGATAGAGGATGCCTACAAGAGCTATATGTACAA
The DNA here is from genome assembly GCF_001625215.2 of Daucus carota subsp. sativus. Lineage (NCBI taxonomy): Eukaryota > Viridiplantae > Streptophyta > Magnoliopsida > Apiales > Apiaceae > Daucus > Daucus carota. Next base: position 36,271,651 of record NC_030386.2, on the reverse strand, counting down.
TATAAGCACTCGGTACATAAAAGAAAACTCACAAGTTCTTCATTAGTTCATTTTCTTTTACCTACAATTCCAAAATGCATTAACACGGTGTAAAATCACAATATTCAAGTTCTAAATTCCTGCTTCCATAATAAATCATATTCAAGTTAAGCTACCCAAGTACACCAAGCCTCCCCGAGTCACCATGCTCCTAAATTTGGCATTTGATCATGATACGGTACTATAGTTTTCACCATAGTGTAATTAAAAAGGACCCTTTCTACAATATACATTCAAGTAACAAACCTATTTATTCTTAAATTTTTAGATAAAGATAACAGCCTCGATAACAGAGGAAAAAAGATCGAAAGTCTATATAACAGTCCACTATAACTTCAATAAAAATTAAGTCCTTACCATATAATCAAGCAAACAACAAAACATATTTACAAAAAAGTAAGTACATAAGAATACGTAGGATGCTACTACCTCATAGGAATTGGTCTGAATGAGGGGCCTACCAAGGCGCTTAGCAATCTCTTTTTTTGTCTCAAGGGCTTTCTTGGAGGCCTCTCGGTTCGGGTCAAGCTGACGGATACCCACAAACAAAACGAGGCAACTAAAAGCTGCGCTAGCTGCATACAAGACCAATTCTTGGAAAAACTTTGTTTCACCTGACTTCATCTTAGGATGATTTATTAAGATTTGGTTGTGTTTTTAAGGGTTTCGCAGGAACAGGTTTCTGAGGACGATGAAGATGGTTTATGTTTTTTGGTTCAAGAAATCCAAGTGGGGTAAATTACTTGTGTGTCCTCATGGGACATGGATTTTGTTATGTGAAGGCAGTGTTTGGATTGGTTTCTGATCAAGAAATCTCCCAGGTCGGTTCCTAGTGCACTGCACCGGGACAACCCATGACCCACCTTCTAGACTTACAATTTAATATTTTCAGTTTTATGATTTTATCTGCTTATTAATCTTGAAAAAAATTATATTAGAATACAATTTTCGTATAAAAAAAGTCATATAATTAAATTTATAAATCTCAAAAAATTAAATCAGAAAGATATGATCATTGATGATGCCCTTTAAGCTTCTTTAATTAATTTATTTTATATAGGGTCAGTTCTATGGAACACATAAAGATATTGAAATATTGGAGTATAAAATTGGATAAAATTCATAAATTATTATTAATATAATAACATCCAAATTGACTACACCCCTTAAGTGGTGTCGATTTTGATTTTAATGAATTGTATGTGATTTTGATTTTGTGCTTGATTCATATTTGAGAGTTGATATAGATTTCTTAGATCACACCATACTTTAAAATCTCATCATCTTATGAGATTAGAAAAAACCTATACGCATTTTTTTTGAAACTAACCCATACGCATTTGAATATCACCTGAATATCATCAGATTTTAATAGATTTTAAGTATAATTTAAAATCTTAATTGAATATCATTACATTTTTAAGTATAATGTAAAATCTTGATTGAATACTTCTAGTTTTATAGAATAATTTAAAATCTCAACTGAATAGCTCAAAATTTTAATAAATTTTAAAAAATATTAATTGACAAATATAAAATTTTTTTAAAATTCCAATCGAATACTGCCCCTTAAAATTTTACTTAACGGGATAATTTTAGTTTAAAAGGTTTACATGTTTTTTTAAATTTTATATGTAATTTTCATCTAAAATACTTTCAAGTAGGGATTTTATATTATTGTAGATGTATTGGACAAATTTTAATAAAAAAAAATGCATCCCTCAACTAAACAGGTATTTTACAAGATCTTCTTTTTAATTTTTATTTATGATGTTTATTTGTAATATCTTTTTATTCACTTTTAGTTAAAGATTTTAGCATATTGGAAATACTTACACTATTCAGCAAGTATCTCCAACCAAACAAAATTATTAGTTAAAATTATTTTTATAATAATCACAAATAAGAAATAAAAATATTATCAATTTCGGGAAAACATATTTCTTAAGGCTAAAAAATTAAACAAGCTTTTCAAGCTATATTTTTTTTTTCAGACTAAAAAATTAACCAACCTTCTCAGACCATATTATTCGAATTACAACAATATTTTACATCGTGTATTGTTATATTAAAATAACATATTATTTATGACAATTATAATGATAATATACTGTTTTCGAAAATAGCCCCAACTAAAGCACAAAAACTTACTCAACTAATTTTACTTAAATAATATTTTATATTATTTTAACTAATCATTTTAGTCAAGTTAGATAAATTGATAATAAACTTAACTAAGAAAAATGCAAGAATATTCAAATGTATCCTTTTTCTTTTCTTACAGTATAACTTTACTTCTCAATGTCAAAATAAACTTCAAAACATATATATTTTTCCAAATTAGTCAAGCGGGGCCTTTGAATTAAATTATTTCTTTAGAATGATACGAAAGAAGAAAGAGTCAGCCAAAAAGTTAAGTCACAGATATCACGTCGCCACATTTAGGCGTGGTTGATAAATTTTGTTGAAAAGATAATTAATTATGTTCTGTTGGGTAGTTTATATTTGTACGACAACACTATATATTGTACTACATTGGCAGTACAAATGACTTAAATTCGGATTTGGAATAATTTACTAAGTTAATCCTTTCACAAATAGAGTTTGTTCAATTTTACAAGCATTGTGGAGTGCACTGCCTTCTGTCTTTCATTTCAAGAATTGTAATAGCTTATCGTGCCTGTACAAGTACCACTCTATTAGTGCAAATTTGTGGTGAATTTTAGCGAAGCTTACAGGTATGTGTGCTTTTTTACTGTGTAATTCTTTTTGTTCTCAGAAGTTCGACAAGTTTTTCATTCTGATAGGCCTGTACAAATGCCTGCACAAATTTTATTATTACACTTGTTATTCGAGAGAGATTAAAAACTCCCGACTCGACTCTGTTCGTTTATCGTAAGACTTGGAAAATTATATAAATTATATAATCACTTGTCTTTATGCGTTTTGCCGATGCCCCATGGTGCATGTTGCATGTTATGTAGTATTTCATTGTAGTCTTGTAGTTCTGTATTGAGTTTCTAAACACTGCTCTTTGCTGATGTATAGATAATCTAGTTTAAATGGAAAATTTACGGGATCTCGAGATAGAAGAGGGCAAGGAAACAGAGATGATTCCTCCGTGGACAAGTCACATTACGATTCGCGGATTAGTTGCTAGTATAGTTATTGGGATCATTTACAGTGTGATAGTAATGAAGCTCAATCTCACCACTGGTTTTGCTCCAAACTTTAATGTTTCTGCGGCATTTGTGGCTTTTGCATTTATCCGTTCTTGGACAATGCTACTTCATAAGGCTGGATTTGTTTCGCGGCCTTTCACAAAACAGGAAAATACAGTTATCCAGACTTGTGCTGTTGCGTGTTATAGCATTGCCTTTGGAGGTACTCATCAGTTTAATTCTGACATTGCGCGAATGTGTTTTGTTAATATTTCTTGTTATTTACTCGGTGCAATTTTTAACAATTTAACGCTGATGAAAGGTGAAGGTAAATCTGTTATTTTATGGCCTAAAACTTGATTGCTAATACATTTGATATGGTATTTAGGTGGGTTTGGTTCATATGTTTTGGGGCTAAATAAGAAAACGTATCTGCAAGCTGGGGTTGATACGGAGGGGAATCCACCTGGTAGCTACAAGGAGCCAGCAATTGGTTGGTTAATTGGTTTCCTCTTCGTCAGTAATTTTGTTGGGTTGCTGACATTGGTACCTCTCCGAAAGGTATGATTTTGATTATCTTGTCAGTACTTGCATCTACAACTATATCTGATATATATGATTTTAAGGAAGAATTGGTTATGATTGATATAAATTGGTCATTTGTGTTGTTTTAAAGGTTCTGGTAATAGACTATAAATTAGCATATCCAAGTGGTACAGCAACAGCAGTGCTGATCAATGGGTTTCATACCCCCAAGAAAGACAAAAAGGCCAAGTAAGAAATTTTATCATAGTATGTAATCTTTGCCTGAATAATAAAAATTGGATACATTACATACTTTTATCATGATCTTGTCGCAGGAAGCAGATTCATGGATTTGTAAAATATTTCTCAGTCAGCTTTCTCTGGGGATTCTTTCAGTGGTTTTATTCTGGTGGGAAAGGTTGTGGATTTGCAAACTTCCCTACATTTGGGTTACGAGCCTGGAAACAATCGTGAGTAAATAGAATACTAGAGCTTTTGTCATTTTTTTATCAATACATTAAAGACTTATAGCACCCTATTACGTTTCTTATTCTTCATTTATCACTGATGCAAGTGACTGCATCTTGCAGATTCAATTTTGATTTTAGCTTGACATATATTGGAGCTGGGATGATCTGTACTCATACAGTGAACTTGTCTTTGCTCTTTGGAGCTGTGCTTTCTTGGGGACTAATGTGGCCGCTCATAGGAGAACAAAAAGGTGTCTGGTTTCCCGAAACACTACCAGAAAGCAGCATGAAGAGTTTAGATGGATATAAGGTTTCCTGATATGCCGTAATTTCTTTTCATTGTTTGGAAAGTTTATTAGTGCATCATTAAACTTATTTACAATTTCCAGGTTTTCATATCCATTGCTCTCATCCTAGGAGACGGGATCTACAACTTTTCAAAGACACTATATTTCACTGCCAGTAGCATCTATGCCAATTTGAATAAGAAAACTAACCGAATATGTAAGTTGAGAGAATCATTGAACTGTTCCTACAATTCGTTGATATTTGTTGGATTGATTTTTTGTCTCTAATTCTCTATGCAGCTTCAGTTGATGATACATATGCCCTTGATGATCATCAACAAAATGAATTATTCCTTAGGGACAGAATTCCCTTATGGTTAGCCTGTATGGGATACATGCTCTTTTCTGTCATCTCAATTATTCTCATCCCTCAAATATTTCCTCAGCTCAAGTGGTATTTTGTTCTCGTGACCTACGTTCTTGCACCTTTTCTAAGCTTCTGCAATGCTTATGGAGCTGGGCTGACTGACCAAAACATGGCTTATAATTACGGAAAAGTAGCCCTATTTATAGTTGCCGCTTCATCTGGGAAAAACAATGGTGTGATTGCAGCACTTGTTGCATGCGGTCTAGTAAAATCTATGCTTTCAATGGCTTCAAATTTAATGCAAGATTTAAAGGCAGGGCATCTAACCCTCACCTCCCCTCGATCAATGCTGCTAAGTCAGGCCATTGGAACAGCAATAGGTTGTGTGGTAGCACCCGTCACATTCATGATCTTTTACCATGCTTTTGATATTGGAAATCCTGACGGAGAGTACAAAGCTCCATACGCTATCATATACAGAAACTTGGCAATTTTAGGCGTCGAAGGTTTTTCTGCATTGCCTCACCACTGCTTACAACTTGCTTACGGGTTTTTTGCCTTTGCCATATTAGCCAATCTTGTAAAAGATATATCTCCAGAGAAGGTAGGGAAGTGGATGCCACTTCCAATAGTGATAGCTGTGCCATTTCTCGTCGGGGCTAACTTTGCTATCGATATGTGCATGGGGAGTTTGGTTGTTTTTCTGTATGACAGGCTAAACAAGAGGAAAGCCAATTTTATGGTTTCTGCAATTGCATCAGGTTTGATCTGTGGAGATGGCTTGTGGATTCTTCCTGCCTCTATTCTTGCATTGGCTAAAGTCCATCCTCCAATCTGCATGAACTTCCTGGCTGCAAAATCTTAGTGAAGTTTACTTTAATCAAATGTCATTTTTTAAGGGAACATGTATTTGCACACCAAAGCTATGTAGTTGAAAAGTTTTCAAGATTTCCCCCTTTTTCTGATGAGAAATATATTTAAATATTTATAAAATATGTGTTATATACTTATATTAAACAAAAAAGAAAGAAAGGAAAGAACCTAAAAGGGGGCAAAGTGGTAGTTGAGAGTTGAGACTACATTTAGGTGATTTGGTAGGCACAATGGTAGGCAGTAGTTGGGGAGTTTTTGTTGCTTTCTCTTCTCATCGATCACCCAGATTATTGTCTTATTTACACTAATTTTATAACAAAACCTGTCAAGATTAATTGGATAATTAAAAATTTAATATATTTGATGAGATATAGAATAATAATTAATTATGAATAGTTACTGTTTTTTTGAAAATATTGAAAAAAACTACATGCACGGAATTTAGTGTCAATCATCAATATACTAACCGTGGATTGTCATACTCAGAAATGTGCAGCTAAAATGAATCCCAGGCCCAGGCCCAGGCCCAGCCACAAGAGTTGGTAACTGATAGTGATGCAAAATCTACATCACTAGTACTCCAATTCACACCAACCACTCTAGTCTTCTCTAGATTGTTCCAAATCCCGTAAAGAAAATCATACGCGTTATTTTAACAAATACTGTTATTTTTTGAATATATACTCCCTTTTTTAAAATATTGCGATTCCAGAATTTTAACGTACACTAAAAATTTATAACTTAGATATTATTCAAAATCATAACTTACCGTAATTCTTTTAATATCAAATTTTGATGTTTCAGATTTACAACCCACACCAATATTTTTCGAATATGTTATCTTTTTTAAACATTGCAGGTTCAGATTTTTAACGAATATTATATTTATAATTTAGATGTGATTCAGATTCATAACTTATGATGAATTTATTTTTCTCATATCAAAATTTGATGTTTCAATTTATAACGTACACAAATATCTCTTTTAAAAAAAAAAAAAAAAAAGTTTTAACAAGAAGGTGCATATGGTAAATATAAGAAACGTCTGGACACCACAGTAAATTCAAAAACCTGAAGGGTATAGAGGTATAGATACAAAAATACTTGTATATAAATTTGCTTGTTGAGATTGTGTTGGTCACGCTCAGTCCTGAGAAAGTAAGCTCCCAGCCCATCACATCATTGTCATCTGTGTGTAAATGTGATTAAAGAATAAAGAATAGAAAATGAATCTAAATCTCGTTTGAATATTATATACCAAAAAACAAGCGAAAAAAGATGAGCTTTATGTAATATTTTTCGATAAGTATTATGTGTGAGTGTATAAATATGGGGTTTTGTGAAAAGGGTTTGTTGAATATTTTGTGTTTGTTTAGGTGCAGGTTTAGCAGGAGGAAAATATGGGGTCAGATCCGAAAATTCATGTGTTTGAAGAAGTGGCTAAGCACAACAAGACTAAAGATTGCTGGTTGATTATTTCTGGGAAGGTCAGATCTTTATTGCCCTTTTGTTCTTTCTTGAATTTTGTTCGAATTTTTGTGATATTTTAGATGGATTTTTGGAGTTTTGTGGTTTAATTGGTTGATTGAATGTGTTTGTGTGTAGAGATATGATGATCTTTGGTTGACTTGGGTTGTTTTCTTGATTTCTTGATTTATTGTGTTATATATGCATAGGCAATCTAGATGTATATATGTCATTCCAAGAATGAGATGCATAGTGATCTGGGTGATAATTGATATAAACGTGTTATCAGTTTTTCTTGTGTCGATCTGTAAAAGTTTTCTTTTTTACCCAAAACCCTGATTCCTGCTAGAATGAAATATCTGTGAATCTGTAAAGTTCCCCTTTTCGATTTTCATTACTAGTTAATAATTGGTAATTCTTGTGGTATGGTTTTGACTTTTTAAAGTGTTGATCTTGGTAATTTCTGTGTTCCTCTCGAGTCTATGTGATTGAAGCCTCAGGTTAGCTCAGGGGTTATATGCCAATCATATAACTGAAGTTTTAATTTGGAATAGATGTAGGAGATTTGTTATATGAATAATTGGAAACAAATTTGCATATTAGTTTCTGGATTGAAAACAGCATTGTATTGATCATGCAGATATCATGTCATGCTACAATTTTTTTGGATTTGATGTCAGTAAATAAACACATTGTAATTGTCTAATGTCTGAATGAACATCCCTCATTTCTGCGACCTGGACTCAGAAGTCCAACATGGATTTGAATCCAAGTATCAGTCTAGAATATATTGAAGAATTTCTTCATGTTTTTTGGCCCAGAATGTAATGTTGTACCCATGACGTAGTGTCGGGGTGTGAGTGTCAAATAAAGAGTCTGGCCAACACATGACCTCGTTGACGTTTGGTAGGAGTTTTATATTTAAAATACATTGTGAATTTTGGTTGAGAAAAAAGTTGCTAATTCAAGTTCTGATTATAATTATGTTATTGTTAATTATTAGTAGTGACATTATTATTGTTTTCATTACATAATGATAATAAATTTCCAATACCTTGTGATCTTTCATGCTTAATAACCCCAGTCTTACTATTTCAGGTATATGATGTAACTCCTTTTATGGATGATCATCCTGGAGGTGATGAAGTACTGCTTTCATCAACTGGTATAGTGTTATGTTATACTGATGCACCTTATTCATCTACAAAATCACTTGTAGCTTTTGTTAGGTGGGCTCTTAAATAAATTTCAAACTTTTGTAGGCAAAGATGCAACTGATGATTTTGAAGATGTCGGCCACAGTGATAATGCCAGAGAGATGATGGAGAAGTATTACATTGGTGAGATAGATGCTGCATCGGTGCCTCAGAAGCGTACTTTCAGTGCACCAAAGCAAAGCAACTACAACCCTGACAAGTCTTCAGAGTTCATCATTAAGATTCTGCAGTTTCTTGTTCCCATTCTCATTTTAGGCTTGGCTTTCGTAGTCCGACAATACACCAAAGAGAAGTAGTTGCACTTCCTAAGAATTTGATGGTTGGTCATGTTAAGCCCTTGCAAAGTCGGAACTATACCTTTGTTTAAGTTATGTGATTGTGACTGCCTAATTTGAATATCTAGTATTCTAGTCCATTATTGGTTCTGTAGTATTGGATAGTCTTGCGGAACCAGGTGCATCACCAACTATTAAACTGTCTAGCTAGTTGGGTTACAGTTTAAAACTTTTTAAGTTACATTTCTTTTTATAATGGACCCGTTGATCTTTGAATATACGTGTGGTGTTTAAATATTCACCAGTTTTGCTGTTGGACCCAATGCAAAATTATGCATCTTAATGATATTGGCTGTGTTGCCATGAAAAAGGGGTCACTGCCTAACTGGCCGCTCATTTTATTTTAAGTAAATTTTCTAGTATCAATTTAGGTATGTAACGCGAGTTGTGAAATAATTGAATTTGATTAGGCAATGATTTTGTGAAATAATTGAATTGATTGTGCAATAATTTAGCTGCAACCAGAGTACAGAGTTTGTATTTACTGAGAGACTGCAGAATTTATTGATCAATCGGGTTGGTGGAATGATTAATCAGGTCATTAATCAAAGATATTAAGATAATATAATAATATTTTGAAATGAGCTCGAGTTTAAAAGCTTTTGGCTCAGCTAGGTGTTCTGGAAACCTATGCCGTGCGAATGATAAATAGCTTATCAAAAGAAAGATTGATATGATCATATATCGATAGACTCTGGTTAAGACGAGTTTTTTCCCTCGGTAAAAGCTGACTAGTTCAGTGACATTCACATCTAAACTATTTTCTCCTCAAGAACTGCATAACTTAAACGAGCATGTTTTTTATACTTTTCGCGGACCTGACTTTTATGTTACTTTCAAGGACCATTACTTTATCATCTCAAATCAGAAGCCAGTAACTGATGACTGATCTATAATTTCCGGTCATAAACAAGGGTTAAAATTGAGAGAACAATAAACATGAAACCTGTAAAGTTGACAAAAGAAAATAAAACGCTGAATTTTTTAATAAAATATATTCATTTATTTTTGGGATAGTTAGACATTAGAGAGTATGGGATTCAACGTGAATACATCATTGCAAACATGTAGGGGAATTTATAGTATAAAAGCTTCATACATTTTCCTGATTTTGACTCTTGAGAAAAAGGGAGGTAACGACTGGCCTGAACTAATTATACTGGATTCTGGCCTGAACTAATTATACTGGATTCCCAACAGACTTCATCTGCAACTGAGAGCATCAATAGACACAGAATTGATTAGAAATGTATGATCATTTATCACTGTTCCAATCCTTTTAGTTCAGAAGATAGATAGACGGTATATATTGACACTCCCTCCCCTCCCCAAAAGAAAAAGAAAAAAGAGCAGTGGAATCTCTCCATAAATCTTACACTTTAACCCTTTTATTCTTGAAGTGAGGAAGCGTCAAAATAACCATCATATAACAGTAAATACACCCATATGCTCGCTTGAAGCATCGGTTTGAGAGGACTTGGAAGGGTAACCTCATAATTCAAGGCCAGGTGAAGGTATCAAAGATAAATTAGCGAAAGGAAAACCTCCAGACTTAAGCTATACCAGGAAGGGGGTTCTCGATCTTGTTGTGAAGGGTGACCACCAAGTTGTGAGCATCGTCCAGGAGCTTCCATACATCTAGATGTCCTGCCATGCCATTACACTCTTTAATTATCTCATCCATGCTACTGTACTTTTCTATAATAAGTTTCCGCTTCTGCAATACAGATGCTGCAACAGCATAAAGCAACAGATCTTCTGTTGGTGGGGCTTGCTGTCTTATCCTACTCCATGCAGACTTCCCGATCCCAGCCCGAATCGCTGCCTGATCTGCCCACATTACTTCCCAGAGGCAAATTGTTTGTTCGAATGTTAATTCCCTCCTGAAGAGAACCACCACCATCCTATAAACGAAAAAGCAATCCTCTGCCTGAAGCTTCTCCAAATGTTTAAACAGATGAGAATCTTTAAATTTAATAATTTTAGACACTCTACTCAATTGCCCTCTAATCCCGACCTCATCAAGCCTAAAATTATGCCGAGCCTTCTTCATGAAACCAACAAAGCACCAGAAAGCTTCGTGGTCCTCTGTTATCACTGTAATAATTGGTGAAAGCAGATCACTCATTCCTTGGCAGTAGCCAATTTCAGGGTCGTACAGGGCATAAGCTTCTAGAATAGCAACAAGTCGAGCAGCATGAAAGATTTTGTAAGGCTCAAGGTGATCGTAATCCTTAAGCCCAACAACTTCAGCAGAACGTCTTGCCCTTTCCTCTGAAACTGCAGCCTGAGTTGGAGAATATGGTACCCATTCTTCATTGGCACGGATTGCATCTAGCCGTATAATACGCTGCCAAGTAGCAAAATCTTCTGATATGCTAATGTTTGATCGATTTTCCATATTTGAAGAGGAGTCTTCACTAGAGAGCATCTCAGGATCATTCTCCTCCTTAAGAGCTGTCGAGGAAAAACTAATGCTTACTTCTACAGACGAGTCCGAGTCTGATGACTCTGTATCAGAAGTATTAGGATCTGTGATTCGTTTTGAACCATCATATCTATCAAGTGCTGCATTACTGAAGTCATTCGAGTAGTCAATAGATGGGCTCATATCTTCACTGGATAGAGATTCCCTAGCACTGACAACATCTTCAGAATCAGCAGAATCCATGCTTTGGGTGAAAGTTCCGCCATCTTCGCTGTTGCTGGTTCTACCAGTTTCCTTTATATTTAAATTGTCATTGGATTTTAGAAGTCGGCGACACTGTCTTCTGAGTTTCTCGTATTCCTTCCTACAACCACATATTGGAGATACAAAATTGGTATTGCTAATGCACAAAGCTTAAAAGGTCTCCCATATTAACTTGCAGAAGACTACAAAATCAGCTCAACATACCTCCTCTTTGTTCGTAAAATATCTCTTTCCTCTTTGGAACTATTCAAGTCATAACTACAGGAAAATCAATCAGACTGGTTAGGCAATAGTGTTGCAGTGCGATGTTAATTTACACACCGCATGCAAATGGAGATTGACAGCAATGATAGTAAATCCTAACATCAACTTTTTATCAGATGCTCCAAATCTTTGTTTAGCTAAAAAGCTAAGATTATTTGCTTTAAAATAATCTTAGACGAATTCAAGCAATAGAGACAGACAGAAAGCAAGTGCATCAAACTGGGTCCTTTATCAGAGCATAAAAAAGTTCAAAGTAATAGCATTCTAACTAAACAATAGCAAACAAGAAAGGAAAAGACGAAAAGGAGTTGCCTCGGAATGATTTCCAGAGATTGTATATAGTAAACTGTAAAAGCATTGGAGCTGGACTTACATACTACTATACTAGCAAACAGTATATAATCCTGCCTTGCAGCTGACCAGAGAGAAATATGGAGAATTTGAAGACTTTAATGGGAATGACTATGTTTGCTAAAATCATAGATTCTGCCTAGAAGCCGGTCGGTGTTCAGTCTTATACTAAAGAACAAACATGTGCCCCAAACACATAGAAAAAGATTTACAAGCATCTTAAATGAAGAGGACTAAGAAGGTGAATAACGGTCTTGGTAACGAGATCTCTCCCTGATAGATAAGATAGAACTGAATGCATACTTGTGTGTTAAAATTTAAGGTCAGCTTTATAAAGTATGCTCAAATAGAAGATGCTTACACTCCTAGAAGAAATGGCCAGACTTCTGCCCTCAAATTAGGATGAACACCCTGAAACAAAATTGAGTTACAAAATTATAAAAAATCAGCCAAAATATACGCAGAAACTTTCCGTATTATGATTCAATGACATCAATATGGAGAGGAAATTACCCCACTGCGTATTTTTTTCAAAAATCGGACTCCGCCATCACGAAGTTTCCCATCTGGCGTAAACAACCTTCTCCATTGCTGAGGTGAAAGTGCATGTTTTCTCTTTCTACGAGACCATGGAGATTTAAGACGACTCCTGTAATTTAATACTAGACAAAGTTAAACAAGACACAAGAAAATAATAATTAAGTAGGTGACTAAAGAACCTTCCAACTAGTCTGGTACTTAGACTTTAGCCTGGTATTGTCACATAAAACGAAAAGCATAAGAAATTCCACTACAGTATTAAGTTCGTCAATGTTATTTTACAAGAGATGTGACACAATGGGTAACATATAGTTCTCAGACCATAATAATATCTTCCCTTTGTACATGATTTGTTTTGTCAACTAATCACTCAAATTAGACAGCAATAACTATGATCCTAGTCTAAACACAAACAAAAACAAACTTCCACCAAGAACAGTTCTTCCACTTCATCACATCTTCAAAATTTGATATATACTGAAAATATTAACCCAAAACAGACAGCAAAATGCTTAAAGGGGCATAAAACGGAAGACCACTTTTCTGATTGCAGCACACAGCTCGGAAAGCCGAGTCTTACTATTTCTTCAGCACAACAAAAAGCTCCAAACAAGCAACAAAAAACTAAAAATCAGATTTGTATCAAAGACGATCCTAATCTCAAATTCAATAGACATGACGGAGAGTCAATTATACATCTATCATCTTCAAAACCTAGAAATAAAATTTAACGGCAGTAATTAGAGATTGAACTGCAATAACAAATCACAAATTCGAGTGACTTAGATCGAGATCTGCATCAAAAAACAGTTACAAAGTCTCAAAGTATGAGCCAAATTAAAAATATAAAAAATAAACAAACATAAAAAAAAACGTAAGCAAAACTGACCGATCAGAAGAAGAACAAGAAGAGGCCGGAGAAGACGAAGTAACCACAAACAAAACTGATCTCAAATGTATCCACGACGACGGCGACGACGACGCCGACGATTTCGAAGACGAAGACGACGATGACGAAGTTTGACTTCGTCGTAGAGCTTTCATTTATCAACTTCTCTCTCTATATAAAATTCTAGGGTTTAAATCATCAATTCGCTTCTTTCACTCTACTGTTTACTGCAATTGAGTTCCGGTGAGTCAAGGCGGAGGCTAGTTGAATAACGGCGGCATTGAGAGGAGGAGCCTCCGCCAGAATTCCGGTAAGTCCGCCGGCGCCGGTGGTGAAATTGGTGGCGGTATAGAAGGATTGAACATGAGAAGATGATAAATTTTATGACGAAAATACCCTTGATGAATATTTGTGTATGAATAGCACGCTATAGTGGAAATTGAAGGCAAGCAAAGCAAACTGCTGAAACTCGTTCTTCTCTCCCAACTGCTTTCCCTCTTTTCACTACTGCTGCTACTGCCCCTCTACACTTTCCCTTTTTATTCCCCCACTTTCCTTTTCTTTTAATAATAAAATAAAATACGAGTATGTCACATATTTATACTATTTTGATTTTTACGTCCTTTTTAGTTACGCAAGGTAGGAATATTTTCAGCGTTCGGACAAATTTTTGAGTTTTGTTTATAACATGAAAATCTAAATTAAAACTGGTGATATAATTTCCTTCAGATCTTTAATTTTTTATTGTTGAGAGAATATGATATTAATTTAAATAAAACAGTTATTTAATATGAGTCTCGAATTTGGATCTCTTATATAATTATTGATAAAAATAATATATAATATGTGATGATATTAAGAATTGCTTCCAGTAATATTAAATAGGTCGAACATTTTTTTAATTGATTGTTGATTGTTTTAGACTATATTATCATGTATTCCTTTTATATTATATTATTCGGAGATAACATAAATATTATCAGTTTCTACGTATTTGTAATTCCTTTTATATTTAGTGTTTTCTTTTAAACGATGTAGTTTTTTATTCTTTGAGATCAACTAGTTAGATTGTACTAATAAACAAGTAAATTTGAGATCTCGGATACGACACCCCGTCGTGGACTCATTCTTGAGCTTATAAATTTTGTCTACTCTCTGTTTCTTCTTTTTTTCTATGTATAAACATATATTCTACATATGAATATTATAATTTTTTATTAACATTGCCAGATTTCCCAACAAATAACACGAAAAGAACGCTTCAAAATGTGTTATTGGTCGTTGCAGTTGCTATAACTATTATGACTTGTTCAGTTTCTTGAGTTAGAAGAATTAGTACCAATTCATGATTAAATTACTCTAATCATGTTATGCATGGAGTTGTTATCTCACTTACCAACCTACCCATTTTCAACTATCTGAATTAATCAAACAACAAATTTAGTGTCAGTAAAAGAGAGTTGTACATTTCGAACTAAAATAATAACACAATAAAACAATCAAATTTTTAATTGTGTGTAAAAAAACATTTCTACTGATTACTGATTTATGACGAGAATTTATAACTCTGTGGTCACAGCACATGGTGCTTTCGTAATTTACGATTAAATATCTTTAAAGTTTGGACTTGCGGATGCCGAATGACAAGTTGACAAATGACAATGTATAATATTACCAAAATCATGTGCCATTATTCACAGATTGCTTAATTAATCCATTTTATGATACGAGAACCAAGTTTTGAGAATATGTGAAAAAAGACTCATGGTATTGGATATATATTACTAGTATATACAGGGCCTGTTTGGCCATTCACCAGAAGTACTTCTTTTCCAAAGAAGTCAGTTTCTACTTCTTTTCATCTGTTTGTATAAAAAAATAGAAGCACTTTTTAGAAGTTACAAATGATAGTTTTTCTCTCACAGCTTCTGCTTTTTTCCCAAACACTTTGATCACTTATAAACTTCTAACTTCTACTTCACTTTTTTACTTTAATCAAGAAGCACTTATTTTAAGTTCACCCAAACGGCCCCACAGTGTTAACAACTATGGATGCCCTATTGATTTCCAATGCATTGCTTGTAGAGTCAAGAAGATAAAAACTTTAACTGGGCTTTCATTTTCTTCTTCATTTCCTTTTTGCATGCTCCAGAGTCAAAAGACTACTGAAGCTTTTCTTTTTCAAAAGCCCAAGAATATAATATATGTAGGCGTAGCTCACATTGCAGCAGCCAGCAGGCGTGGCTACGTAGTTATAATTATTTGTCAAGTGAAAGGCATCAAATATGCAAAACTTATGGAGATTATTATGTATCAAGCCTACAAAAATGAAGTCTTCAGCCACTACATAATCTCTAGTTCTGTACTTGTGTCTCCGATTTTATTTTTCGAGCCGAGATTGTCCAAGTAACAATCCCGAATTATAACGAAAAATCAAATAATAAGTTTCGGAGTACCGAACATATTTATAAATAAAAAATAAAAAGTATTGCCGGTTTGAGAAAATTAAAGAAAGAAAAATGAACCTGCATGTAACAGGAGAAACGCATGATTCAACTGTAACTTGCAAGATTAACCAAGGAATCAATAGACAAGAAAGCAAATGGCAATATAATTTTGAAATCAAGTAAAAGTTAAAGGGAAGCATGAGTAAAGTAAAAAGAATGGAAGGGTCTGGGGACAGCAGAAATGCTGGGGAGTATGATGATAAGGCCGAATCAGGGAGCGATTTGGGTCATAAGTATGAAAAGATAAACAAAGACCCTACCCCTTTTCATATATGCTCCATTACAAAACACACTTAACCCTACTACTCCATTTCTTGACTCGCCTTTATATGTCCAAATCACTTGATTGCGCTCTATCTTTTGATACATTTTGTGGCTTATGCACCCTGTTTTTGGCCCCATCTAGTGTTTGCTCATCATATCAGACTTCCTTCGTAATCACTTGCTGAATACCGGTATAATTTACATGATATCTGTCGAATAATACATGTTAGGTCATATTTTGACATACCCTGTTTTCTCTAATAATTATCAAACTTTTTTATTAATTCAGAATTTCAGATTAATAATTGATTAATGTCTCTATCACAAATAAGGATTGAATCACCAATTACAGAAAATGTCTACAAATGATATTTTTAAAAATTTAGAAGATTCGCAACTCGGAGATCTTTTCAATCTCGTTACATATGCTCGGGCTTAATCTTATAAAAACATTAATAGATAAAAAGAGAGAAAGCATTTTCAGAGATGATGAGATCCGATAATCGAAACGTCTCTCAAACCTCTCTTTTCCGTAAACCCTAAATCCCCAAAATCTTAAACTCTTATCAATCAAAATCCATCGTTAACAATATATTCTCATGTTAGAATATTTTCCTAATAATTTAGATAAGTTGGTTATATATACCACTTTAACGAAAGAAAACATGATATCAGATCTTTCTTCCGCTGCATAAACGATTTATCCGTCCAGTTCTACGTGATATTGATCGATAAGTGATGGTTCAATTTATAACCACAACTCTGTCTCGATCATTTCGAAAGTCTAACCGCAAGATGACAATTAAGCAAAGAGAATATGTATGCCAGCAAGTAACGACAAAGCTGGAATTCTTTACATGTACAATATGCAAGTAAACATTAAGCATAATGCGATTAGTGGATAATTAACAAATATATCAAGGTTTAAATATAGGAGCTAAGCTATAAACTAATGGAGCCTATCACGCCCTTTGAGTGAATCAGTGACAGAGAATCAGAAGCAAGTGGAGTTTACATAAATGTTTAAAGTTCCTGGGTGTGAGGTTATCAAAAAACAGACAGTGACAGTGAATCTATTATCTATCGTCTATGCAATAACAGACGTATATACATCCCACATTCCCACTTGCCGCAGCAACTTGGCTTCACCATATATCTTTATCATTAACCATGAAATTCAGGACCAGTGCCCAATTTTTATAAAGTGGAACGCGTATCAGACGCACACACGCACAATGTTACTATTAGCGATGAGATATACTACTAAGGGGCCTTTTGATTGAGCTTAAAAGAAGGGACCTATTACCTCAAGTAAAGAAGTGGATTAGAAGTGAGAAGTTGGTTTGAACTTATAAGCTACCAGAAGTGTTTGGATACCGTGACTTTAAGTTTTTTAAGTGTTTAGATAACTTAAATTATAAATTGGTACTAGTTTGACAATTTTGAAGTCATTCTTTGTTAGAAATAGAAAGAAGCAGAAGTTGAGCCAAAAAAAAAAAGCTATGAAACCTAACTTTTTTTTTTCTGGGCTTCTTTTCATTTAATTAAGCACTTCCTCACGTTTGCCAAACGGACAGGAAATAAGCGAATGTGGACTTTCAGACTTTTAAGCCCATAAGCACTGCTCCCAAACACCCACTAAGTTGTTTGTGGTTTTTTTTTTACATTAGTGATTTGGTCCGCAACTGTTGAAATATAGAATAAGATCCGTTTATCACCCATTTGTAATATTCTTGTAAATCTGTAACATCTTAAGTAATCTTCTTGTAAATCTGTAACATCTTAAGATTTTAGATGAACTAGTTCTCAACAATACAAGGACGCACAGTGTGTAGTTGCCTATCAGGTTTGATACAGCTGAAACTTGTGATACATGAATGACGAGAATTGAGTGTTCTGTATGTAACAAGACCATGTTGCTTGAATGTATACTAGACATGTCAAGAAGATACAAACCTGAAAACGTGCAAGACAAAATTGACCTCAAGACCATATCACAAGTTCGACAAATTTTACTCCGCGCTAAAGGTGCAGTATGTGGCTTCCATGTCCATACGGGCTTTTCAGAGTTCTTACAATGTAGAGGCTAACAAGTAAGATCAACCTTACATTCAGTACTCGGCCAAGCATTGCTGGTCTATGATGCCTTTCGGTCTAATGTTTTAGAAACATACTGCAAACATAATCATCAATGATAATGCATAAACCCCTCATCTAATTACTTCAGCCCTTCACTAGCAAAGACCAAAGGAAATAAATATCTACTTATGTGTAGAAAGCCAAAATAAGGACATATGCTCGTTCAAGATAAAATTGCAACTTTGTCCTCTCAGTACTGCAAACTTACCAAAAGAATGAAATAGTCCAGCCTTCAACTATTATACGCAATCTTCCCATCCACTTGTAAATACACAACATAACACAAGAATGCAACTCTAAGTCAATAAATGACAATGCAAATAATTTTGGACTTCTACACTCATTTTTGCAAGTTGGTAAACCTAAAATGTTATCAGTGAACAAATATAAGAGAGATTGAACAGATCATTTATATAACTAGAAGTTGCAAGCTACAAAACCATCAGTTGGCAAAAAAAGTTGGGCACACATACATCTCTTCTTGATTGATCACCATCAGTATTATTAAAACTCCTCAAATACAACACAAAACACAAAGATGGGTAGTTTACTCATTACAAGGGTCAACTCACTTGGCTACATCAGGTGCCCTCTTCAGTTTTGAAGCTGCTCCACTGTCTAAGAACCATGTCAACTCCCCTTCAGGTGATACCATCTGGATAGGCAAAACATTAGAATCTTCAACATCGTCAAGGGTAACATGCACTGCGTGCGCTGCAGCTTCCCCAACTATCACAAGTGCTATATTTGCAGAGGAGTTGATTACTGGAAATGTAAAAGTAATCCTTTCCGGAGGTGGTTTTGGAGAGTCTTTGATAAAGGTGACCCACCTTTCGTTCTCTTGCACAAGAGGATGTCCAGGAAACAAAGAAGCCACATGTCCATCTGGGCCCATACCTACTAACATAAGATCAAATTTTGGGAAGCCAGTAATTGCAGATCGAGTGATTATAGGAGTATCATTAACCAGATGCTTTATACATGTCTCGTAGTCATCGGCTGCACCTTCAGCCGAGAGAGCATCATTAATAGCGTAAACGTTACCAGGGAGAATAGGAACCTGCCAGAGAAAAAGGTAATAGAACCCATTTGAAATCGTCCAACACAAGAAATATGGTAATGCTTGCAATAAGTTGATTAATTAACTCCAAACTGTAATGGAAAAGTCCTCGTGCTTTTTCTCCCATCTAAATGTTTACGTCGAAAGACCAGTTCAATATATACTTGTTTAACATTAACAAAAAAAAATCCAGAAGGGGCTCAACTACAAATGTCTGTCCATTGAAAGAACAGTAACAATCAAATTGTTTGGCACCTATTTTCCTCTTCAAATCTAGTGGCACCTTTAGATTTCCTGTGCAACAAACTTCTGATAACATGGGCATGCTTATAGGAAAAGCCTCTATTTAATGAGCTTACCCAAGCTAGGTTTTAGGATATTCACCTCATAAACCCTGACTGAAGATAATTAAGTTCCTTTTCTTTACATACAAAACAAAGGCAAGTAGAGCTTCGGAGCTCATCAAAGGACTTGTTATTAAACAACTCGTTCACTTGCATCCACAGTAGCTATGTTGCTTCAACTCAGTGGTACGGCTGTTATATCAGTGTTAAATTTTGGATGCTCAGACACGACTCTATTTTGGTGTTGAGTCCTTAAACTGAAATGTGGATTTTTGTCTAACATGTGATATGAACTTAATATAGGATAGTTTCCCATGTCCCCAATCAAAAAATAAAATCTATTAGTCTGACACCTAAATGTATGTCATGTCTACTTCCCGCGCTTCGTAGTTGAGTCCGAACAACATAGCATAGCAGTGTTGATAGTGGCAGGGTTGTAGTTCATAAAAGATCATAGAACTGAAATTGAGTTAAAAATAACCATTCTAATTTTAAAAAATACAATTTATTCACAGTATATCCCAACCTTTGTGATTGAATTTGAAATCAGTCCATATTCAAAGAAGAACTATATACAAACAATATAGTAAATAAAACAAAAGTCCTAATAATCCCGACAAAATTACCCTTCAGGGAAGTTATTCATCAAACAATAAGAAATTAACCGCCATCCATTAGCAATCAAGATGATAAAAATTAGGGAAAAATGAACCTTGGAGAGGAAATGGTCATAGGCAAGCAAATAATTGCTATCAGGATGATTCTTGGGAACCACTCTCTCATCCAACCAGAACACAAACCATTTCGACCAGTCCAAAGATTCTTTATACGGAGATTCCACTAATTTACTGACAATCAAACATTCCCAAACAAACAATAAAAATAGTAGTATAGTACTGGTAATAACATCATACGCTAAAGATCTAATTAAAAAAAAAAAAAAAAGAGTTATAATTTAGTAAACAAACCCGAGAGACTCAAAGAGATCACCACCAGACAAAACAATAGTGAAAGCGCCCCTCTCTTTGGTGAACTTGTCTGAAAGCTCAGCAATGTACTTGGCCAGTGACACTGATAAATCTTCTCGCTTGTTAAATACGTTGACTTCACCTTTGCCTGAACCCATCTTATAACCCTTTTTTTTAAAAATCTATTCAGAAGCTCTTGGTGATCGGAGAATCAAGTTAGTGGGTTCTTGATTATAGAAGCCCAAGTGTTTGTGTAACTTAGTGGTGCGTGCCCGACGTGCAATTTATATCTACCTCTTTGTGTGACACCTGTCCCTCTTCTTTTTAAAAAATATAAATATTAAAGTTTATTTGTAAAACAAAATTTTGAAACATAGTAGTAATAGAAAAATATATTTAATTGAAAATCTCAAATTTGGGTAAAGTTTCACGGTGGTGAAGATCGAATTAAAAATCAGAAAAAAAAAAGTGCTTAGATAGTTGAATAATTAGTTATTTATGATTACCAAACTAATAATATCCAATAAATTTGTATATAAATGAAAATTTTATAAAAAATTTAAAAAAGTCCGTTTCAAACTTTCTCGATGATAATGATAAAATGACGATTATAAGCCATAATGGTACTAGTGCAGAATCTGTTAAATATGTAAACAGACAAATGATTGCAGGGGTGATTATTTTGGTGGTAACAGGGACCTTGCCCTCCGCTAAATCAGTATCGAATTGAGAGAACACCTAAAAGGCCGTTCCACATTACACTGAACAATGGCAGGCATTAGGCCAATAAGCCCAAATTCTTAGGAAAAAAGGGAGCAGGAAAATGACAGCTGTGGGATTTGAACCCACGCCCTTTCGGACCAGAGCCTAAATCTGGCGCCTTAGACCACTCGGCCAAACTGTCCCACTGTTAAAACAATTCCGTACATAATATAAAACCCAATTGAATAAAACAAATCTTATAAATGTCTATTTTCCAGCTAGAAAGCTTTTCTATGCTTCCACGTCTGAATCCAGCCTCATTATTTTCCTCGGAAGGGATCGATTGTACATGTGAGCACGATACGCTGATATTGTTCTTATTTTTATTTCGGGTAATGTTTGTATATGTATCTGGTTCGCTAGTATTTACTATTTTCAATTGAGTTAATTACACTTTGTAACCCCTAGGTTTGCTCCAAACACAGTTTAGTACCTGAACTTTAAAACGTGACAATATGCACCCTACACTTAACATTCTCGTGCAAGTTGTAATCCGTAGTCACTATTCCGTCGAAATCTGCTATTAACTTTAACTGTTTGAGAGATAACAGTGTGTATATTAGTTTGTAACAGTTATTTTACCCCCGTGACCGCTCAAAGATTATGTATTATATTTTAAAATTATTTCTGAACACACAAAACGATGTAAAAAAATTTAAATAATTTTTGAAATATGTATCTAGATTTAGAATCTGATTTTTTTTTTTACATAGACGATGTAAAATTTTAAAATAAATACATATTTTAAAATTTATTTTAATTTTTTTCACGTCGTTGTGTGTGTTCAGAAATAATCTCAAAATATAATACATAAACTTTGAAGGGTCACAAGGGATAAAGTAGTTGTTAGAAACTAATATACACACTGTTACCTCTCAAACAATTAAAGTTAACAGCAAATTTTGACGGAATAGTGATCAGAGGTTACAACTTGCACGGGAATGTTAAGTGTAGGGTGCATATTGTCACGTTTTAAAGTTCAGGTACTAAACTGCGTTTGGAGCAAACCTAGGGGTTACAAAGTGTAATTAACTCTTTTCAATTTCAATAAAAAAATATTATGATAGGTTTCCTGAATTCAAATAATTCAGGAGAGATCTAGAAAATTCTGAAAAAATTATAATGTGATATAATTTAATTATAATAAGAACTAAGAAGGAAGCTCGTGTAATGCATATCAGATGAAAAAAATCAGATTGATACAATTTTGCGAAGTGTGACAAAAAGGGGTATTCAATCATGAGTTAGGGTTGGTTTATATCTCCAAACAATCATCATCGCAATGGACCTCCCAAAAGCGAATATGATCCATGAGTTTGATGAACGCATCGAACGCATCCGACGTACCTGCAACGAGGTACAGCTAAAGGAGGTGTTGAATAATAATTATTTAAATAATTGAAATAATAATGATATTTAATGTTAGTAGATCATATCTAGCTCATATTTGGTGGATCATAAACTATCCGGTTAAAAAATAAAATTCGAAGAAGTTTTACATGCTCAAAACTTACTCAACTGATTAACTCAGCTCAATGAGAGCTAAAGAAACATAGATATTATGAAAAAAAGTTATAGTAGGATGGTACCTCCTACGATCACATTAATAGTTTCAATTGTGACATATAGTTGTTTTATCAAGTAAATTCAAATAATTCGAGCATATTTAAACAAATGATATACAAGTTCATAACACTGAAACACAAGTGTTCTCTAAAGTAAAATCATTTTCGACTGCGACAAAACATATGATATCTTGTAAGAACTTCATGCACGCATAATAGAAAATTTGGAAAAATTTCATCATTTCACATACGATTTTTTCGTGTGTCAAATATCCTAAACACATCACAAATTATGAAAATTAATTGATTATCAAAACAATATTAATAAAATTAAGGGCAAAATTCTATAAAGATCTAACTTTTTTATGTGCCCAACCACAATCCTATGAAACGGTAAGAATGACCTACCAGTTTAACCTAAACACTCCCACTTTCACTTCATCTCCAACTTCTAATTCTTCTTCCACTGTCTTTCCAGCTTCTTCATTATCGTTTCCTACTCCGTTATCTGTTATTTTATTTGAATCGAATTTAAGCACGTCTAATAAAGTTGTATATTTTACCGGAGTGATCCAATCCACACTAGAAACCTTAAGAATTTTTTGTATATATTTTAATGATAACCCTAAATATCTTTCTACATTTTTTAATTGGACATGCTTTAATTTTTTCAAATGTGACTTTTGCTTATATGCACAATTATGAAGCCGAGAAAAATAGTAAGATGACAAATGCTGAATAAATAAAGACAAGACATACAAAAATCTTAAAAATTAGATTACAAGAATAAACATACATACATATTGAAATATTGATATTTTGTGCGTGTCTACCCAAATAATGAATTACCAACTCAGAAATAAGAACAATTTTAAGAACTTCGGCAAAAAGATAGCCAAAAATTCAACATATTTGTAGTCGGTTTCCTCTGTCTCAATAAACTCATTTTTGTTTTAGATGTAGATATTGTGAGTATAGAGATCAGTCTCTAATGAACCTTTAGATTGGTTGTGAACATAGTTCCATATATCATATCTATATTTTACAAAATTAAATAAACAGAAAAGTATGACAGTAGTAAATTTTTTTTAAAAAAATGCACTAAACTCACTTGAAAAAGCTTTTTAAAGTACATGAAAGTACCTTTTAGGATTTCAAGCCATGTTGCAAACGGTTGATTCAAAGTCTTGCAGACGATAAAAAATTGTTCATCTACCGTGTTGCCTACCCCATACATATTTAAAATATAATTATTTGGATACCGCATTGAGAAATCAGCCTAAGAAAATCCGAACATCTAATAAAATAGACTTATTCATTTTAAAATACATGACCGAAATTAGATCTTGTCAATGGTCTTTAATGGATCGGAAATAGTTAATTTCCTTTAAATATGCAAATATTATAATGCATTTTTCTCCCCGAGAAAACTGCATAAATACTCAAATTCTGCAAAATAAAAAAATGAAGAAGTTGATTTTGTTTCACATTATTGCAACGGTAAAATATAATGGATAAACGTGCACACAAAACGAACTCACCCAATCATATATGTGTATACATCATATATGGGTTTTAACAATATTAATGTCTATATCTCAAGTGTCAACACATACAAATAAATTATATCCAAACTTTAAGAAAATTGTTTAAACTTTAATTGCATAACATGCACAATAATGAATATTTTTACTAGACTGCATTTGCAAACAAAAATACAATTTCAGTTCATTAATAAGAAAATGTGGGGACTAACACAAACATTTTTTAGTTAAAAACAAGTATATACAATGGTGCATACTCATAATAAGTCGAAACTCAAATGATATTAAACTTATAAATATATAACTTATAACAAAAAAAAAAAAGAACACGACAATCAAATAGCATAATATACAAGTTCAAAACATTAAAACACAAACCTCCTCTAAAGTAAAATCATCTACGACTGCTACAAACATATGATTTCTTATAACAACTCTATGCACACACAATAAAAAATTTGAAAAGATTTTGTTCAATTCAGATACAATTTCTTCGACATATTCATGTGTCAAAGTAGGCTAAGCACATCACAAAGACACAAATTATGAAAGTTAATATATTATAAAAACAATATTAATAAAATTAACAAAAAAATTATTTAAACATAACTAATCATCTCCTTCCCCACCCGCCTCTTCCATTTTCACTCTAGATAACAAATATGTTCTACAACATAAATAGCAAAACATAAATTGCACATGTTATAAAAAAATGACTTGTCATTTGTACAGTATGAAAAAGAAAGAAAGATTCATATAAAAGTTTTATAGTGGTTTTCATGTTGAAGTTGGAGCACAAAAAGTTCATTTCTTTTATGCGACTAGTATTTAATTTTTATATTTGCTAGGGAAAAGCATTGCAGGGTTTTCCTTCAACAAAATAACGCGTTCGGATAGTAGATGTGATCATATCACTGAGTTCGGATAGATGTGAATATGAAACCCCTTTCCTTTGATTAATAAACAGTTGATGATTAGAATATCAACAACTGAGATCGTGAGTATTTAAATTTCTGTAATCAAGCATTTTTAAATATTATAAAAGAATGCAACATGTATAATTACTAACTTAAAATATAAATGATAGATTATTTGTTAATAGTTCATACAATTAAAGTTTGGTTCACTCGTCTTTCGAGTTGCGATATAAAAGTTACAAATCCAAATTCTGGTATTGTATACTCCCTCCGTCCCATTTTAACTGCTTTTGACTTTTTTACACGTATTTTAAGATGTTAAAAAAATTACATCTAAATATGATTATTTTTTATAAAATTTATATCAAATAAAAGTTTAGAGTCTAAACTTTTATTTGATATAAGAATTGAAATTTTTTATTGAGTGTAGATATTGTTTTTTTACACCTCAATATACGTGTTAAAAAGTCAAACATCAGTTAAAATGGGACAGGGAGTAATTTATAGGATTATATGTTACTTCGAAGCGTTTGATGCTACATGTTCTGTCTGCACATAAGCCTAAACAATTATATGAAATAATGAAAGGAATAGCATTATGAAAGGAATAGCATTATGAAATTATAAATCTTGAAGATAGATATAGAGTACTAAGTATATATATTACACATGCAACAATCTACACGAGCTACCTCAGGTTCATCCTAATTTTTTTCTCATGCTAAAACTAATGTGTACATTGTAACTCCCCATGATCTTCAGCCAGTGCAGTACACTAAATGCTTCAATTTGGAAAATAAATCTGTAATGCTTGAGTTTTTCTATGCAGATGTTGCAATTGTAGCCTCGAGTAATAACAACAATATTAGATGTCTAGTTTACATTTGTTGGCTTCACTAAACCAATTGGTACCTGATTATCTGACCAACATCCTAATAAGTCTTTTACTCTCCGACAAGGCCATCAAACATGACGAATCAATTTTGTACACAGTCTACATCTTTCTAGCTTGTTTTGGATTCAGAATTCCCACCAATTTGAGTTGCCACATGCCTGATCAGAAATGTCACCGGAGCCAAAGTTGCACCATCTTTCAGCTGGTGGCAAGGGGCCATCTAACTGTTGACAGAAGCTCAGAAGTTCTGCTCCTTGATATTGATCAAGAAGGCCCCCTGTGTTTTCTCTCTCATCAGGATCTGAATGCATAATAGAACAGTTGTCTACTGTATCAGTTAAGGTTTTTGTGTCTGCTTTAATCTCGCTATTGTTATTTTCATCATCCAATCCCTGGTTTGTGCTTCTTTCTTCTAAGCCCTTGCTTGCTTCGTTTGTAGAATGAATTTCTTTGAGCATCTCATTTAGCTTCTGTAACTGTAACAATATAAACTCATTCAAACTTGTACGATAATAAGAGGGGGAAAAGGAAAATCTAATTAAGAAAAGCATAATCATAGTAAGAAAAAGGGCACCTGTGCAAGCAAGGATTCCTTTTCTTCCTTCAAGAATTCAAATTGTGAATTCAAGTTATCATAATTAGTTTTGAGAGCTCGGTATTCCTGTTCCAGTTGCTTTGACTTCCATCTTGCTCTCCTGTTCTGAAACCATATAGCCACCTGGCGAGGTTGCAGTTCAAGTTCTCTAGCCAGCTGAATCTTCTTCTTCGGTTCAAGCTTTGTATCCAGCTTAAAGATGGATTCCAATGATCTTATCTGTTCATCACTAAATCTCTTGGTGTTTTTGTTCTTCTTTTTCCTCTGAACTGAAAACGACGAAGATAAATCTTCCTCTTCCATCACTTTCTAGTTTTTAGTAGAACCTTAAAATTTTGAACTTGTTCTGCAGCTGTAGAAGATATAGATGACTTGCTTATCTTGTAGGAGGATGTTTATTAGAAAGTTGCTTGATAAGTTACCAAGTAAATATATAGTCAGATGCGTATAAGACTAGTCGAATGATCTACAAACTTTGGACACCTGTTGATGTTCTATAAAATCTAAAAAAGAAAAAGAAAAAAGAAAGCAAGTACCTGGCATGCATGCTTTAGATCTCTCTTGATCAGTGGTTGTGTTTAATTTCGTGTGCTACTTTTACTCCTGTCACTTGTTAGCATTTCTAATCTTGTTTCTTGTCTTCCCCTCTATTTCTAATTATGAAGTGAAGTCTTTTTCTTGGTTTCCAATTTTAACAGTTGTGGTGGGATTAGGAGAGCTAAATACTTTCTTGTCCCGCATACAAGTACAACATCTGTGGTTAACTTCTTTTGAATAAATGACTGCTTAAACGCCTAAAAGAGTATTAACCATTAAGTGCTTGAAATATCAGCGATTCAGAGGCGTATTCTGTAATATTTTCTTTGTCATATACGCAATCACAAATTGTCAATTTTCTAATTTATAACTCACACTATAAATCTACAATCTTCTATAATCAGGAAGAAAAAGATAGAAGTATTTGCTAGGATGCACGTCATGGATTTGATTAATTTTTTTCCCTCGCTAACTGAATTTTGGTCCCCTCAATTATGCTGGTTTTAATGATACAATTACTTTAGTTGATGGAATACCTCTGAGCACTTATCAGAAATTGACAGTACGACGTAGCACCACATCTGGTTTGGCGTAAACATCATTTTCCTGGAAATTATGTTAGAATTGTCATTTTTATGCCTTACTATGTATCCGCAACATAATTTATCTTATCAGTCATGTTGCATTTGTGAGTTTGTATCCTAAATGTAAATAAAATTTACGCGCCAGAGTTACTGTTGTATTGTGATTGGTTGGCTTTAGTAGTAAAGAGATTGAAGAAGGGTGGGGAGCAGCAGCAATTTAAGGATTAGTATGTTACCAATTATAAGAAGCAAGGAAACTTCACATTCTTGACAAATATAGGACCAACTTTTAAAAAAAAAAAGAAAAAAAGATTCTCTTCTTTTTATCTCCTTTATATCATCAAGAGAAGCCAGATATCCAATGTTTGAAATTTGAAAGCTTCCTAACTTGTATTCATATGGATTTCTCTTAATGTGTCTTCATTAAGATCGTTCCACGTGGCATTCCTCCTGTCCATGTCATCGTCAATGGCACGTCTCGATGCCTTAGGTGACGTGTCGACAGTAGGGTATTCGACGTGGCCTACTCGAGAGTGACCTGTCCATTTCTTGATTGAGTAATGTCCCCTCCACTTGGGAGGAGCTGTCGCATGTGTGGCCAAAGATGCAATGAACAGTTAATTCCGCTGCAGTTATGTCAAGTTTGTGAGCATTATTTGGCCCCTTTAAGTCTATTATGAAAGGCTCCACCACTTCTCTTTATCACATACCAACTCTTTGTGAATATGACCTGCTCTTTGTCTTGAACGGCCATTATTTTGTGTTGTTTCTTTCAATTTCTTGGTTCTTGATCTACTCATGAATTATACCTCTAAATTCCAAGTTTCAAAACAGATGGGTACCTAAAACTGGACATGAATCATGTGTTTCTGAGGTGCACAAAATGCCACCAGTAATACAAACCAACCAACACACTTGTCATGTATTATATACATGTAAACTCATTTCATTTCAGTGCACAAAACTCCCGCATCAACCAAGTCTCGGAGATTGAAGATAATCGAGTTTCGGAAAATTTATCAAGGTGGGAGTTGGAAATGGGCTTTTCATGAGATGATTAAAAAGTAAAATGATGAAAATGTTGCTTTGTGTCGTGCATGAATGTTACTGTATCTGGAAGGGGATTGATTGAAAGTTTTATTCTTTGGGGATAAGTATTAGAAATGTTGGCAACTAGATTTAGACAAAGAAAGAACTGGAGTACACTTTGCACAACACGTTTTCTCACTTTAGCCTATTTTCTTGAATTAAAAGCAGTAATGTCAAAAGTGTTTGAATTTTGTGGCCTTTGAAAAGGGGCCAGTGCAATATGTATCTTGAATCAAATTTACATTTTCACCAAGTCTTTTCAGCTCTTTGAGGTGGCGCATATGCTTTTTGTGCGATATATATAGGTCCCAAGCTTGATTTACGCCTCTCAAACAATGCGACTGCTCATCTTTGGATAAGAATCTCTTATTCATACATTCACCCTTTTTTATGTTTTTGTTTAATGTTTCAACACACCCACGAGCCACAAATATGCATGTTCTTTGATAAATTTGAATCATAAAATGAGGTATTAAAAGGGAACGAGCGAGATACCATTATTCATATGAGATTACTGGAAAACGGTTTTACACGTAAATGGATTTATATGTGGTAATTTCTGTATTGTATGTGATGAGAGATCAAGCTCCTTAGAGCTAAACGGATGATACAGCAAGAGGCTGATAAGAAAACAGAGGCGACATCAGCTTTTGTGCATGCACTCCCGTGGATCCTTTTAAAGCGCGTCCATTTGAGATGATGGATTTTGAGCGAAGAGGATTAGAGTTGTTATTTTAAGTTGTTAGATTTATATTAATAATAATATTGGAGTACTTGGATTTCAAATAAAATCCAATTTCAAATTCCAATACAATTGATCAATTCGAATAAAATCCATGTTACGCCATGAGAGTATTGCGTACTTTTCGTTACAACCGTCAGTTATGGGTTGCCAATTTCCCATAAGCAGAAGGTAAAAAATCCCTAATATACACCATGCAACTTATTTCTCGAAAAGATTTTTCTGGCAATTGCTAATTTTTGATGAAAAAATTAGCAGTTACTAGAAAAGAATTAATAATTAGTTAATTAATAATTAATTTCATGAAAAGAATCAATAATTAGTTTAAGGAAAAGAATAATTAGTAATTTTTCATTCTAATGTGATAAGATTGTCCATATTGAAAAATTTTAATTACATATTTTTCGTTCCTATATGATAAGATGATCTTTGATTTTGATTATCCACCAATCTCAATAAAATAATAAAATTTGGGTGATGTCATCAATTTATTATTACTAGTCTTTAACCCGTGCGAAGCACGGACGGATATATAGTTGTAATTTATTATTTATAATTTAAATTTTAACATCATTTTATTAGTATTTTAATATTAATGAATCGAATTTTAATTAAATTATATTATTCAACTGATTATATTTTCTCCCGATTACTTAAAAATGGACAAACCCTAATATATATATATATATATATATATATATATATATATATATATATATATATATATATATATATATATATATATATATATATATATATATATATATATTAGGATTTTAGTACATTTAATCTGAATTTAGTACACGTGGATTTAAAAATAAAAAAATTAGAAAATTTTAATCTTTTCCAAACATAGTCGATCGTGTAATGCCTTTGAAAGATTCAGTAATGTAATCAATCGAATTTCAAAGTAATTTTGTAATCTTGGTTTTTTTTTACAACAATAACTTTTAATATTAGAGTTAGAAAAGGTTATGTAATGGTTATATTGAAATAGAAGACGTTAAAATTAAAAAGAGTTATATGAAGGTTCTTGTTAAAAAAAGATATTCAAAATTGTATATTTATAATTTTATTTATAACATCATTATAATTTTTTGATGAAATATTATATGATAATGTATTGTTATGAGTGTTTTTAGTATTTGAAACTATTTATAATACTAATAGACCCCACATTTGTAGACTTGTAGTGCCAAAAGGAGAGTACCAAACCGAAAAATATAACTTTTGGACTACAAATTATACCTATGTTGGCTTATTATAGTTCTTTTAAGATTAGAGTTATATACAATTTTATTTATTAGATCATTATAATTTTTTAATGAAATATTATATGATAACTAGTGAATAAAGCCGCGCTTCGCGGCGGCGTTATGAATTTTTTATAAATTTAGACAAAAAATTGTTTTACCTACTTTTCCGTCAAACATAATACTAATAGAAAATTTATTATTATTTAGATAAAAATTAATTTGAGCCTCCCTCTCCTCAAACACAATACTAATAAAGAATATTTTTTATAAATTTTGATATGAAATATTATTATAATTGCATAAAAGTTATTTTGAGTCGTGTTCCCCTTAAACATATCATTAATAAAAAATATTATAATTAATATAAAAATTTGTTTAAGTGACCCTCTTGTCAAACACAATACTAATAAAAAAATTGTTTGACCCTCCCTCGTATCAAAGACAATATTAATCAATAATTATTATAATTATAATAAAATTAAATATAATAATATAGATAAAAATTAGTTTGAGCTGCTCACTTGTCGAACACAATGCTAATAACAAAATATTATAATGTAGATATTAGTTTGTGTCGTCGTACCATCAAACACAATACTAATAAAATTTATTATAATTATGATAAAGTTAAAGATTATAATTGGATAAAATTATTTTAAGTTGTGGTCCCGTTTGAATAAAAAAAATATTATAACTTAGATAAAAAATTAATTTGGGCCGCCCTCCCCTGAAATACAATACTAATCAAGAATCATTTACATTATAATAAAATTATAATTATAATCGGATAAATATATCCAATTTCATAGACTTTAGCTATTATATTTTTTTTAAGATTCTTATTTCTTAATTGTTTAGAATTATCTCTCTTTTCTTTTAAGATTCCTATTTCTTCACTACTTAGAATTTCATAAATTTTATCTATTATATTTTGGTTAAAATTCCTATTTCTTAACTACTTAGAATTGTATCTCTTTTACTATTTTTTAGCTACTTTATCTATTTTCTCTTTAAAAATTAGAAATTTAAACAAAAAGTTATAAGAGACTCCACGTAACCTCATCCTCTCAAGAATAATTTACGTTATGATAAAATTATAATCATAATTGGATAAGTATATCCATTTCATAAATTTTAGCTACTATATTTTTCTTAAGATTTCTATTTTTTAATTTAAGATTCCTAATTGTTAACTATTTAGAATTTCACAAATTATAGCTATTATATTTTTGTTAAGATTTATATTTGTTAACTGCTTAGAATTATATCTCTTTTACGATTACTATTTTTTAGAGTATTACCTTTAGAATCCGATAAGAAAAGAATTATATTATCTTAGAATTCTTAAACCTTATTTTTTTGAATTATAATTATATTTTCCATCCGAAAATTAAGAAAAATTAGAAGACTGAATCGAACAATTCTAGAGACGCCTGCATCCTCTTATATATATATATCCGATAAGAAAATAATTATATTATCTTTAAAATTCATAAACCTTATTTTTTTGAATTATAATTATATTTTTTATCCAAAATTTAAGAAAAATTAGAAGACTGAATCGAACAATTCTAGAGACGCCCGCATCCTCCTTTATATATATATATATATATATATATTGATTGATCCGGGCTTCGCGGTGGCGTTATGAATTTTTTTATAAATTTTGATACGAATTAATATTATAATTGTATGAAAATTATTTTGAGTCATGTTCCCGTTAATCATATCACTAATAAAAAAAATATTATAATTAATATAAAAATTTGTTTAAGTGGCCCTCCTGTCAAACACAATATTAATAAAAAATATTGTTGAACCGCCCTTGCATCAAAGATAACATTAATCAATAAATATTATAATTATGATATAATTAAATATAATAATATGGATATAAATTAGTTTGAGCCGCTCTCTTGTCAAACACAATACTAATAACAAAAAATTATAATATACATATTAGTTTGAGTCGCTCTACCGTCAAACACAATACTAATAAAAAATTATTATAATTATGATAAACTTAAATATTATATTTGGATAAAAATCATTTTAATCCGTGGTCCTGTTTTAATAAAAAAATATATTATGACTTAGATAAAAAAATTATTTTAGCCGTTTTCCCGTCAAACATAATACCGATAGAAAATTTAGAAAATTTATTATTATTTAGATAAAAATTATTTTGGGTCGCCCTCCCCTCAAACACAATACTAATCAATAATCTTTTTTTATAAATTTTGATACGAATTAATATTATAATTAAATAAAATTTATTATTTTTTTTTGAAACAAAATAAAATTTATTATTAAAACAAATCACTAATAAATAATATTATAATTAATATAAAAATTTGTTTAAGTGGCCCTCCAGTCAAACACAATACTAATAAAAAAAATTGTTTGACCAGGCCTCCCATCAAAAACAATATTAATCAATAAATATTATAATTATGATAAAATTAAATATAATAATATAGATAAAAATTAGTTTGAGCCACTCGTCAAGCACGATACTAATAACAAAATATTATAATATGGATATTAGCTTGAGTCGCCCTACCATCAAAAATAATACTAATAAAAATTATTATAATTATGATAAAATTAAAGATTATAATTGGATAAAATTTATTTTAAGCCGTGGTCCCATTTTAACAAAAAAATATATTATAACATAGATAAAAAATTATTTCAGCCGCTTTCTTGTCAAACATTAAACCAATAAAAAAATTATTATTATTTAGATAAAAATTAATTTGGGCCGCCTCCCGTGCCCGTCAAACACAATACTAATCAAAAATTATTTACAGTATTCATAAAATCAAAATATGATTCCTATTTTATATATCCTATTTTATTTTGGGATTTTTTTATATACATAACTAAGTTTAAAAGAATTTTTGCGAAAATATTATCACTTTTTTAAAAAAAATTCAATAATATTATATATTAAAGCAACTCAAAATTCAAAATCAATTAAATTAGGGTCATAATTTATGTGTGTATGAACTTAAAATTTTGGTACTTCAAGTAATGTATATGGAAATTTTAAGACTCACGCAAACTCAACAAAACAAAAATCAGACTACCTGCGGATTCCAATTTCCAACTACTCAACTCAGTGCTATTACAACAAACTCGGTTGACCGGGCAACTAAACCCAACCGAATCACTCAGCAACTAACTAAAACTCGAAACATCAAGGGAAATTAAAACGAAGCACAACTCAGCAAAAAATATGGGAGGTGGAGCAAATTGATTAGAGATGGAACAAAAAGAATTGTATTGCTTTTCTAAGAGGGATGTATTGAATTGGGATTTTAAAGCATTTTTTTGCATTCATGAAATCCGAGGGTATTCGATTGGGATTGTTAGAAATCCATTAAAATCTTGAGGTATTCAATTGGGATTTCAAATTATGCTACAAAATCCGGTGGTATTCAATTGGAATTTAAAATTATGTTTTAAAATCCGATGGTATTCAATTGGGATTGTTTAAAATCCACTAAAATCTGATGGTATTCAAATGCTGATGGATTTTTTTTCATTTCATAAAATGATGGATTTTGTGGCATTCTTCAGTGTATTTTAAGTTTTTTGAAATCCCACCAAAATCAATGAGATTTTGAAGCATTGTACCTAAATCCTATCAACTCTGCGACATTTTATCAAGAATCCGCAAAAAATCAAAATCTCGTACAATCCATTAAAATCCATACACTAAAAATAATCCATTAAAATCCCAATCGAATACACCCCGTAATTCTTTTTCTCGTGTTATTAGGCGGTGAAACGTCGTTGCTTTCTGTTGCCAACGCGATCGTATTTTTTATCCACTTTTTTTTTCCCTTTTAATCTCAAAAATCTTATATTTCTAGAAATCATCATTCAAAATCATGATTGTTGTATTGTTTTGGGAAAAAAAAAATCATGATCGTTAATCAGAAATAGGAATTAATGGGTTGATAAACTGATTCAAGATTTAAAAAAGATTTATAAAACTTTTAAATAAGTTGGAAGTTTTAATCAAATCATGATAAAATCGATAAATTGATAAAAAAAAATCAAAAATTAATCACAGATCTATTAATAAATCGAAGATTAAGAAATTTCAGTGAAATACAGTTAGAGTTGTTACTAGTTAAGAAGCCGCGCGTTGCGGCGGCCTATAAAAAATTATATTAATGATTCAATAATAATATTTGTAGAATAAAATAATTTTATGGCTGTTTATAAAAACTATATTAACGTTTCAAAATTAATATTTGTCGGATAAAATAAATTTTATATTAGAAAAATTTTGATGTAATACCAATACTAATATATAAAATTGACAAACTGGACTATAATTCATGGTGAAAAATTGAAAATAAATTTATACAGGTAATTAACAATTTAAAGCACGACGAATCTTAATTTTATTTGTGTTTTTTTCTTAAAAGTAATCATGTTCCTACATTGTCACCTTCCGCCAATTTTTTTGGATTGATTGTGCACAAAAACTTCGTGAGGTTGTAGTATAAGACTAAATTGAAAATAAAAATTGTACGTATTACCTTACAAATCTTAAATATAAATTGTATTTTATCTATGGTTGTTAGTTTAAATAAATATAGCAGGTGTTT
Organism: Daucus carota subsp. sativus; assembly: GCF_001625215.2. Lineage (NCBI taxonomy): Eukaryota > Viridiplantae > Streptophyta > Magnoliopsida > Apiales > Apiaceae > Daucus > Daucus carota. Next base: position 36,235,778 of record NC_030386.2, on the reverse strand, counting down.
GGGAACACCCACTTCCCACTTTTTTTTATATAAAAGTTGAGTTCAGCTTCTTTGCTGGCGTTTGGCTGCAGAAGTCGGAAGGGGCTTATCGGCCTTTTGGAGCCAGAAGTTGGAAGTTACAAATGCTAGTTTTTTTTGAACTTTTTTTTGTGATTTGAATTTTTATGAAGTTTTTAAATTTTTAATATGTAATAAATTTTATTTATTAATAATGTTGCTTGTATTTTCATGATTTGAATTTTTTTTATAATTTGAGAAAAACTAATAAAATAAGATATAATTTTTATAACTTTTAAAAATAAGAATTATATTTTTTAATTATATTTGTTCTACAATATTTATTTTGAATAAATGGAATCCTACTCTTTTATGATTCCTAAATAAGTAAAAGAATTGTACTATCTTTGCAATTCTTTTATCTTCACAATACTTGAACCTGATTTTTAGATTATAATTTTATTTTTCATATTCTTAATTTTATTTTCTACTCTAAATTTAAGAAAATTATTTTTTATATATATATAATTTGAAAAGAATTAATAAACTAAAACTATAATTTTATAACTTTTGAAAATAAGAATTATGTTTTTTTATTATATTTTTTCAATGATTGTTATATTAAATAAATAAAATCATACTCCTTTTACGATTCTTGAATAAGGAAAAAAATTGTATTACCTTCGCAACACTTCAACCTCATTTTTAGATTTTAATTTTATTTTTATTCAAAATTTAAGAAAATTATTTGTTAGATTTATGATTTGAAATTTTTTGATAAAATAAGACTATAAGTTTTATAACTTTTGAAAATAAAATTTGTATTTTTTACTCAGGTTTTTAGATTATAATTTTATTTCCAATTTGAAATTTAATTAAGAAAATTATAAGACTAAATTCAATAATTCTAGACACGCTGAGTTAATAAATTTTATGATTCGAACATATTGTGTTCTCTAATTTATTATTTGTGTCTACTATTTAGACTCTTAAACACAGTTGTGATTACGGACCTAGTATTAGATTATTCTTCTAAATATCTTATCGAAAATAAAATTTCGTAATATAAAATTTAACTACATCTTCTATATATCTTATCGAAAATCAGAATTGTACATATTATCTTATAAATCTTAAATATAAATTATATTTTATCTATTATTGTTAGTTCAAAAAAGTATAATCCTATTTCTTTTAGAATTAAAATAAGAAAAGAATTGTATCATCTTTAGAATTCAATAAGCTATAATTTTAAAAAAGCCGCGCTTCGCGGCGGCGTTATGAATTTTTTATAAATTTAGACAAAAAAATTGTTTTAGCTATTCTCCCGTCAAACATAATATTAATAAAAAATTTATTATTATTTAGATAAAAATTAATTTGGGCCGCCCTCCCCTTAAACACAATACAAAAAATTGTATCATCTTTTGAATTTAATAAGAAATACTATTGTATCATCTTTTGAATTTAATAAGAAATACCAAATAAGAATAGCTATTTTCCCGTCAAACATAATACTAATAGAAAATTTATTATTATTTAGATAAAAATTAATTTGGGCCGCCCTCCCCTTAAACACAATACCAATAAATAATCTTTTTTAACAATTTTGATACGAAAAAATATTATAATTGCATAAAAGTTATTTTGAGTCGTGTTCCCGTTAAACATATCTTCAATATATCTTATCGAAAATAAGATTTGTATATATTACTTTACATATTTTAAATATAATTTGTATTTTATCTATTATTATTAGTTTGAATAAATATAATCCTATTTGTTTTAAGAATAATAAATAAGAAAAGAATTGTATCATCTTTAGAATTCAATAAAAAATACTATTGTATCATCTTTAGAATTCAATAAGAAATACCAAATAAGAAAAGAACTGTATCATCTTTAGAATTCAATAAGAAAAGAATTGTATTACTTTCGGAATTCTTGGACCTGATTTTTTGAATTACAAATATATTTTTTCTCTGAAATTAAAGAAAAATCAGAAGACTGAATCGAACAATTCTAGAGACGCCCGCATCCTCCTTTATATATATATATTGATTGATATAATTCTATTTCTCTTAGGATTACTAAATAAGAAAAAAATTGTATCATTTTTAGAATTCAATAAGAAATACTAAATAAAAAGGAAAAGAGTTGTATCATCTTTAGAATTCAATAAGAAAAGAGTTGTATTACTTTTAGAATTCTTGAACCTTATTTTTTGAATTATAATTATATATTCTCTCCGAAATTTAATAAAAATTAGAAGACTGGATCGAACAATTCTAGAGACGCCCGCATCCTCCTTTATATATATATATTGATGATTGATGATGTATTGTTATGAGTGTTTTTAGTATTTGAAACTGTTTATAGGTAGATTACAAATTATAAAACCATGTTGAATTATTATAAGATAGTACAGATAGTATAGATTGTGTTGAGATTTACACGGCGTTATACTGGACTACACAACTCAATGATAAAAACTTTTGCCACCCTTTTGGACCGATTCCAATGCAATCCATTAAGAAAGTTGGGCTCTGAATGCATAATTCATTCCTGGACCCTGGTCACATTTATTAAATATTGTGTTGATGGTTTTGTTATTAGGCCAGGCTCTCAGTTATACAGTTTTTACTCCTGCAGTCCCACTGTACTGATATTATTAGTACTAAAGTCAAATACGAGAACTCTTAAAAAAGGTTCGAAAAATCTCCAAAATTCTTAGATGTCAAGTTATTATTGGTCATTCCTTTGCAAATTAAAAGAAAACTACACATATGTAAACAGACTCCAGTAATTGAAATTTATCATATATTTGTTTCAAAAAAAATTCATATATTAAAATATTTTGAGAATATAATTGAGATCCTTGACATTTGCATAAATTACAGACATTTTAAATTGGTCAATAATTTTAATCATCCTCTAATTTATAAATGGACCATATATATGTATATATATAATTCAAGAATATATTTGAAAAGAATTGGAATCTCGCAAATTATTTCCGATTAAATCAACGATTTTGATGGTACCAATGCGCTGACTTCGTAAATTTTACAAGATTTTAAAACTTATGATATTAGGAATCGTTCAAGAATAATAAACTCCAGCATAAATAAAGATATATTAAGAGTCGTAAAGAATTCTATAATGACTTTATAAATTCAAATTTGTGATAAGTGAATTATGATCTTTGATTATCATGAAAGAGTTACTAGAATCTTTGGTGAATAGAGCATAGTCTACGTGCAAGTTGCGACATGTTAATATTTGGAGGGCCCTTTCATCTTGCATTCCAACCTTACATGCATGTTCTCGTGTCTTCCATTTAGTGATTTGGACAGTGTACAGACAAGCTAGTGTGTCAAACTGCAGCTTCTCGTTGGAACTTGTTTTCTCCATGATTCATTGAATTTCGTCCGAAAAAACTTTTACCACTCAAATATATACTATGTTGCATTTCAGCCATGAATTTGATTTCCCTTGCCTACATCGGAGCAAATAGATGGAACTAGTACAAATAGACTTCCTGAATTTCCAAACATCTTGGATCTTGTTTAACCGCTATTCACTTAATTTTTTGGGATTCATTTTGATCCAAAATTAGCAGAAGCTCTGTGTATGTGGCTATGTGCGGGACTCTCAATTGGTTTAAATCTTTCCATTCATCGAGAGTCATTTTAGTAACATAAAATTTATTTTAAATAATAAATATCAAAATGTATGAATTTAGTATTATTTTTAAATTCTCATATTTAAGCGAGCATATAGGAATAGTCGTAATATGACTTTTATTATTGAATTAACTATCTTAATTTATAACATAATCTATTGTGATATACTAAAAATTTGACTGATTACTATATAGATCTACGGATCTCATTAATTTATAATATATTTTAATAATTATTTTTATTATAATTAAAATATTTTAATATTTTAATTAAAACATATTTATTCCATCTAATTAAAAAAATTGGCCTCTTAATAAATTAAATAAAAAATTTGTATAACATGTTCAATAAAAATATATTAACTCCAAAATATTCAATAAATATTTATAAATATATTTAATTATATATATATATATTGTTTTAAAATAATTTTTTTCACTATAAAATTAATTAACTAATAAAATATATATAATAAAAAAACAAGATCATTTACATATATGCCGGAAGCATGCTAGTGGTTAAGCTCGCATCTGATGCTGACGTGTTGCTGTAAGCTTCACACCTAGTTATTTCGTGGACCCTGTGCACCACCTCATTGCTAGACAATATTTGTGCTCCTTTATTTTAAAATAAAACGACCTAATGTACGTGCAACAGCTGGTCTATAGTTTAAATCATGCTGATTAGTTATTAATTCTATTTTTACGCTCAAGTATTAGTTATTATTTATATAATAAATATGTTACAATATTTTTAATAAATATCTTTTAGTATGAAATAAATTTGTGTATATATGTTATTGTTACCAAAATCAATTAACTATGTTAATATGATAACAAAGACAAAAACATAATTAGTTTTATAAATAATTTAAATCATTATCATATTTTTTACAAAATTGAATTATTGAAAGAAAAAACAGAAAAATTGTGATAATTTAATATATTAATAACTTTACACCACATCTATCTAAAAAATGACTTGTATGTCTGCTAATAATAGGCGAAACAAAATTCGAAAAAAAAACATGAAAATTTAGTGCATTAGTCATCTTCTCTTTTAAACAAAGTGCATTGGTCATCTTAAAACGTGTGATAAATTAGTATTGAAAAGGTCAACTGTGTTTTCTACTTATTTAGAGGTCGTTTGGTTGACAGGAATTTATGCAGCTATTCAAAATACCTGGGAAGTGATGACCTACCTTGTTGTTTGGTTTACCAAATACACGTGAAATACAATTCATCAGGAAGTTCTAATACCTACATTATACAGGAAGTAACTTACCCACTCCCCCCTTGGTAAGTCACATTTCGTGCATCCACTTAGATTTAATTTATATGTAATATACAAGTAAAAATACATATCCTATATTATAATAATAAAGTAATATATTTAATAATTATAATTAGTTAAATTTTAATTATTATATTTATTATTATATCCTAATATATTATTATGCTTACACACAACAATAATAATAATAATAATAATTTATTATTATTATTATTATTATTTATTATATCCTGATAAATTATTATGTTTATGCATAATAATAATAATTAGTTAACTAGATTTAATTTATTATTATTATTATGTTTAACTGAGAATATTATTGTTGAATTATACTTCTTCGCCCTATAAAAATATAGAATATGTTCTTTTAGTTTAACAAAAAAATGTTGAGAAAATTAAAACGTGTTAATAATATTTTGTCAGAACTTTATAAATATAATCTAATGTAGAGTGAGGAATAAGTTTAAATAATTAGTTTGTTTAATACTTTTATATACAAATTTTTATATAAAATATGTCGTAGACCAATATTATAATAAAAAGGAGGAATATAGAGAATTTTGTAATAAACAAAAGGATACAATAATTATTTAAAATGTATTAAATAATAAATTTATAATTTAATTAAAGAAATATGATGGAGGAAGTACAAAATGCCCTTTCTGTCAACCAAACAAGTTTGCTGGACTTCCCATATAGTTTCAGTGGAGGGGAAGTATAACTTTCTTAGGTAAGTTACTTCCCCCATTCAACCAAACAAGCACTTAAAATACCAGGCCAAAGTTTCGTACCAAGCATGACATATAAATCATGGATCACTCTCCAATTAACGATCTTTCATTAACTATTTAGGCCGTTCACCAAATAACAAATCTGAGTTTCGGATGTACAATTATTCAATAAATTCATTAAGTTATTAGAGTAATATATAAAACTCTTATTTAAAATATTAATACATAATATCAACAAAAAGTAAGGATTATATGAAAAAATCAGTTTGAACATGATCATTTGATTTGTCTATAAACACAATCAACCTCCTAATTTTAATTACATTTGTCGAATATACACTTGATACAAAATATTACAAACTTGATATTTCAAATATAATTTGGTCATGTGATGAGATTGTATTAACTTCTTATGATTTAAAAAATATTTGATCATATATCTATTATTATAATGAAAACATTTTTTAAATCAAAATATTATAAACATGATACTCGCAAACACTCAGTCATGTTGAGATTGCAAATATTTTTATGAATACAAAAGCTATGTTTTTGTAATTAAAAAATTTGATCATATATTTTAAAGTATGTTATTTCGCAATTTTATTTATGCATCAAAAAATTCGAATATGTTGTGATGATGCAAATTGAAATATGTCTATAATGACTTCTTGTTTACCGAAACATGAAGGCCCCCTAGTTATAAGTGGCCATCAAAGCTTGTAGCCAAGATGATAACGTTTGTTATTTTGACCCACACAACAAACTAATCAAATCTGAACAAATAGTGAATTCATGCCTCTCAGTCTCAGATATTTTGATAATGTGAATAGATTTAAGATGGTCCCCAAGTTCCCAACTCCATGAAAAATAAACATTTAAAGAGAGAAACTGTCATTGTATAAGAATTTTCCATGGCTAACATGATACTCATCATGTTTTCTGTTAAAAAGGTCAATAAATATTTATGAGTAACATATAATGAAATTGAAAACTCGCCATTATTTTTATACCATAATGTCTCATAATTAATTACAATCACGCAATTGGCAAAAATACAAAAAAAGAAAAAGAAATCCACATCTATAGATATATGGTTGTGATAACCTTTTCCCTATCTTAAACATTTGAGAAAAGAAAATCATAAATAATTTATTTTGCTATTTCAGTTATAAAATAAGAAAATGGTTTTGGCAAAATAAATATTTCCTATGTTTGAATATGTTACTCTTTTGATTTTTTAATCTATTTAATCATTTGAAATTATTATATTTAATTTTTTATTACTATAAATAAAAATATCAGCGTCAAAATTTTATTCATAAAAAATCAAAATAATATTCATAAATATAAGCTCAATAACTCTTAAAAAAAAATACTATGTGAAAAAAGGTGAAGGACCACTGTATTGTTGTATGCCTCTTGGCTCTCACACAGTTGTATATTTAATTCGCATCAAATAAAAAGTCAATTTGTAATACCTATTCCTAACCGTTTGGGACTCGGGAGACGGCAGTTTAATTTCTAACCTTATCAGGTTTTGTAATAATAATATTTGAGGCGGTTACGCAGTTCCAATTCCAAATCCCCCTACCTAGAATAAGCCTTTTTTTTGCTTTACCCTTTCCTCTTGTTTATCCTTTAAGTAAACTTCTCTAGCACTTTCCCCTCGAATATATATACCCCTTCTCGGCCTCATAAATTTTTCATCTCAAATTCAATTTCTTTATGCTTCTTACCCACAATTTATCATGAGCAATATTCCAACTTGTTTGACAAACTCTTCTTTCACAATCTTCAAACTAGCCATCTCTTCTTCCGATCCTTGGCCTTTCTCTATTGCTCTTATTTTCTTGTAATCTTAGGTCAAAAACACTCACACAACTAGGGTTTTCGGTTGCACAAGTGTTAAGTTACCAATTCTCTCGAAAACGTATGGGTAGTGGAGATTTCAAGAATCTTTTGAATTTTCATCTTCATATTCATCACCATCACCACCACCATAACCATCACAACAACCACAAGAAAGAGATGAAGGAGATTCCAAAAGGGTGTCTAGCTGTTATGGTGGGACAAGGGGAGGAGCAGCAGAAGTTCATAATCCCCGTGATTTATATCAACCATCCTTTGTTCATGCAGCTGTTGAAAGAAGCCGAGGAAGAGTACGGATTTGATCACCATGGGCCTATTAATATTCCTTGTCATGTAGAGGAGTTTCGCAATGTTCAAGTTATGATTGACCAGGAGAATTCGCATCATCATGGCCATGCTCATCACCATCACAACCACCATGTTTGGTGCTTCAAGGCTTGAGAGACTTTCAGATTTAATCATGTAAAAACAAGTTCTTGTTTTTTTAGTTTTTTTTTTTTTTTCTGGTATTTGTTACTTTCGGGAATGATATCTTATTACGGTGGCATAATATGTTGGCCAAGTCTGATTCCCCCATTCTTGTAATGAAATATCTTGGTTGTGAATTTGCATACCAAAATAAATTTAAGAAAAATAATCAATTTTGACGTAAATTTGTTCTTACATATTTTCATATCTACTTAAGATCATCTGACATAGGATGCTTAGTTCGCAAGGAATTATTTTATCCTGTTGTTAGCCACGGTGTCGCTCTCTTTCTTCTTGGGTTCTGTTTATAGATGAATCATGAATACGAATTAAGTAAAACTGGGTTAAAGAAAAATGATTAACTATTAAAGAAACTGGGTGTATTATTTGACTTAATCAAATTGCGAGACGACATTGACGTAATGATACTCTATTACAATAGTATTTACTAAAAAACGATACAATATTATGAACAATCGATTCCATTAGACTAAAGGCGTTTTTTTGCTTGGATGGGAGCGTACTCCTTTAGATTGGTGTTGCAAGGTGAGAAAAAAATTGCGTGAAGCATAGGCTAGTCGGCCTTATATCACAATCAGTGTGGCGTGTGGCTCGTCTGTATGGTGTGTATACTTAACTCATTTTTCTGTTTTTATTTTTTTTAAGTTTCGTTGCTAATTTATTTATACTGGTGCGAAGCACGGGCGGGTATGTTATTCGTAAATTATTATTTAAATTTTATCATCATTTTATTAATATTTTAGTATTAATAGATTAAATTTTAATTAAATTATATTAATCAACTGATTATACGTTCTCATGAAAATTTAGTTTTTACAATTTATCATCTATTTATAAATATTTTTCTGTTATTAATATGTGATGATTTATGATTCAATTAATTTTAAATCAGATTTTTCATATTTAATTATTATATTAACACTTCTTATACAAAATAAATAAATATCAATGAAGCATGTAAACACATAAGTTTACAATTACCTTAGCTTCTCGGCCCATCTATTTAGAAATCGAGTTCCTTTACAAATCAGAAATAAAGCGCTCTGACGAGTAAAATCGGATATCCGGTTCGGTTATGAATTATAAACCGAATATCTGGTTTTTCAGATCACTAAGAGCATCTCCAACCATTGAAAGCCCTTGGCTCGAAAAACTCAACTCCAACCATGCTCGGCTGTTGTCTATAAACTTAGCCAACATCCAGTGGATGATTAAATTTGTCGAACCTCTACAGGTTTGTAAGAAATCTATAGGAAGATTGCATATCATTTATTACCATATTGAGCTGATATATTCAATTTTAACGATCTAAAATATTAATAACATACTATTTTTAAATTATAGCCAACCAATATAGCCAATATCATTGAAGCAAAATGTGTTACAGGTTCAGCAAATTTTACATAATATCTTACAGGTCTAATTTAGCCAATGATTATAACCAACGTCATTGAAGCTGCTCTAAATATTTATTTTCATATACATTAGATCGGATAATTCAGATTTCGAATTTTTATACTCACCTGTACTCGCCAAGATACGCAGCAAGTTCGTAATCGATGAAAGTATAATATTTGATTAATTCTATGCTATGATTACTTCCATTAACTGGCATCGAGGAGAAATATAATACGCCGACGGAAATGGTTTAAGAGAAATATGCGTGCCTCGTACAATTTTTACTTGTTTCTATTTTCTGTATGATGAGATAACATTGCACTAATATATTCATCCTTTGCAATTAGCGGGGTAGGTGCAAGAATGGTAAGAGTCAAAACTATACTCAACAGAAAGTTAGCTAGAATTTCACATCGGCTTGTATGTCAAATTGGTCGTTAAACTCGAAACACTCTCAAATAGATCACTTAAATGAGTTAAGGTATTTTTAAATATGAATTCAAGGAGTAAAAATATTATTTACAGAGGTTTTCACATTATTCTTGATTGTTGCTACAACTAAATACTAAATTATGATTTCTAGTATTTATGATAATATATTTGAATTTTATCAAGTATATTTAATATTATTTTTAACTAAAACAAAGAAAATAATTATATAATAAAAAATAAAATAATAAATAAACTTGATAAAATCTAAATATACTATCATAAATATTAGAAATCATAACCTTGTAATTAATTTAGTAACATTTAAGAATAATGTATAAACCTCTATAAATAATATTTCAATTTGAGACGGTTTTCAGTTCGGTGACCAATTTAATATATTGTTTGATATATTGAGCTCACGTTGATAAGTCAGTTGATTTTTAACCTATTTCACATCTCAACGTGTATAAAAAAAATGTTAGGACAATTAAACATCAAACAGTTTAATCAGACTACACGGTCACACGGGTGAAAAATGAAAAACAACGAAATGACTACTTGAAAAAAATTATGAAAAGGAGTATGATAATGTAATAAATCTTAATTGGGGGTTTTCTGATTTTTTTTTTTTTGATTTTCTGGTGGCAGCTTACAAATGAAATAAACAAAATAAATATATCTTCAATACTCCTTGCATGAGTGGAGTCGAAAATCGAAATCATATACTCCGGATAATACAGGATAAACCAACCAGCCAGACACTCATCACTCAATTATCAAGATGAATCTATGAGTGCTGTTATTCAGAATGAGACTAATTGTAAATGTGTACTTAGAATTTGAATGGAGGTGGTTAGAATCTCAGTCTATGCAAGAAATAGAGTAAGGAATGAATTGGTGGGAAGGTGACAATCAGTTGGGCACAGTATACGCCCGGGAATACAAATATAATTACGAGAAATCTACGTTTTTCTTCCTTCTCTTCGGGATCGAACATCAATTGCAACGATTCAATAGACGGCTCATTGGGATAGATCTAAGTAAACGAACAAGACCCCCTAAAACCTATAGAAAGTTTTCTCCTCGTACGACTCGAGAAAAAATGATTTAAAGTTTTGTCTATATATAGAATTTTAATTAAAGAAAAAGGAGTTGATAAAATAAATTATAATGAGATTTAACTTATTTTTTCTCCCCTCCTTAAAAAAATCATTTGTACTCATAACTAAGTTGGATAATTCTCAAATAGCCCAGTAGATGAAAAATAAATATGTATGGTTCCTCTTTCTTTTGTTTTTTGAGTGTGGTGTAAAGAAGATGGATGGCAGTTGGCACACCCGAGATATCGGAGGAGGATTGGGGTCCTTTAGTTCGCCCACACTTAGATTTCTTCATCATCACTTGTCCCCATTTTCCTGGATTCTCCTTATTCTCTCCCTCCCGGTTTTCACGCGATTTACACCGCTTCTATTAACAAAACCTTTTTTCAGCTTTGTGCCAAATATTTGGCTACCGATTTAGACGGGAATAAAAAAAAAATTAATTAAAAACATTTAATACATATTAAACATTATTAGAATAAATACGATATATATTTTCCCCGCCTCTCTCTCTTAATACATAATAAAGATTTGTAATGATAAAATTTCCCACCTCTCTCATAATAAATATTATATTAATTTTACTGTTCTATTCCATTAAATATTAACGATCACTTAATTATTCTAGTTTTAAACTAGTAGTAGCTAAAATATATAGGACAATTTATTTAAATCTTACAATTATATATATATATAATGTTTTTATTTAGTTATGTAATAAATCATATATGCATAAATGTATTGATTTAATAACAATATATTACATAAAATTTATAATGTATATTAATATTACAATAAGAAAATTATAGTACTAATCTAGTTATTTACTATGTAAAAGAATTACCGTACTAAAATTAATCTGTGCGCATTTATGTGAATGTGACAGCAGTCGCCAAAGAAAATAGCTACAGTATAAAATCTGGTCTGGATCTGTCTCGGTCCGGTTCCCGGCAGAATGGACCATACATGTTGAAAGGTCCACAAACATTGGCGCATGGACGTTGTTAAATGCTGGCCTGGTCCTATGTTTCAGCTGTCTAATTAACAATGATAATAATTCAGATATTTATTTTAACAACTTACAAGTGTGCTTGCTAGTTGCTACTGCTTATAAACCGAAAATGTTATTAAGCATTATTATATACTACTCTAAATATTAAAGTTCCGGTTGAAATATAATTGTATCTAGATAAATTTATTATAGTTGTTAAAGAAATTACAATATAAAAAAAATTAAATAATTTATTAAACTATTTTTTAAGAGAACATTAAAATCCATGTCCAGTCTATTTAGTGGGACACAGGCATACAAACTACGCAAATAGTATCTATAGTAGTTTACAAAACCCGAAGATATGATTATAAGCAAACTCTAATATCACTCTCAAAAACTATATACTATTATTTTATTTGTCATTTGTAGTTAAACAACATAAATTATCAGCTATCAATAGAACGGAAGAGTAGAGAATTGAACACATCATGGAAAACTGGCACTAATAAAACTCTCATTGTTTAAAGTTTTTGAGAAAGTCAAGACTTTAAGAAGATTTAATTTTAACAACTAATACGAATGCAAATAATTATTATGAGAGTTTTAAAACTCAGTCTTGTCATTTCGGAGAGAAATGAAGAAATTGAATGACTCTGACAGATGTAGTGTGATTTGTAAAGTATGAAATGCAATCAATAATTTATTTATAATTTTTATAATACTAAAATTTTAAAATATACGAAGATCCCTCTTTCACATTTGGACCTTGACCACGGCCTAGTGGTGAACACGGGTTGGGTCGTTCGGATTAGGGGCAAAAAAATGACCCAACCCGATTAGTTCGGTTTATAAAAAATTAACCCATTAACCAAAAAAATATACATAACCCAACCTTGCTAATTAAAATATGGGTTGGGTTGGTTCGGTTCGGTTTGGGTCGGGTTTTACAAGGAAAAAAGAAAAATACAAACTAAATAAACTGTCAATGCTGCCAAATTGCCAATCTGCTCCAGTTCACTGTTCTTGCACTTCATAGTTCATAATACATAACAAAATATTGTCCTAATTTACATATCAGAAGATAGTCTGCTTAAAAGTTATATAAGAGCAGTTCTAATTTTAGCATCTGGTGAGTTGTAAATTAATTTACTAGTTGATCTGTTATTCAACAGTATCTGGTGAGTGAGGATTTAAAAAAAACCCAGCAAACTATGTGGTAAAAAAATATTGGACCTGGGAATAATATGTTTATTTAATTATTTTTATATAAACGGGTTGGGTTGGGTTGGGTTGGTTAAGGGTTAAAATATGTAAAACCCTGACCCAACCCAATTTATTCGGGTTTTTTGAAAATCAACCCATTTAATAATCGGTTTCAAATGGTTCGGTTTAATCGGGTGAAAAAAGGGTTGGTTTGGGTCGATTTTTGCGGTTTGGGTTGGTTTTGTTCACCCCTACCACGGCCCTTTCCAGCTGTTTCAGTACCAGCCTGCCTGATACTTATAAGACTTGTGAGCTTAAAAATTCTAAAGTCAAATTAGGGCAAATCCAGTCAGCACAACTTGTGAGCTTTTGCTTGGTTCCAGTTGTTTTTCATCATCAGAATAAATATACACTAGACTACTAATCGAGACCATGGGTATTACAGTTCAGAATCACCCATGATCAGTCGCTACAACTTCGAGCACTTTTTTGTCCATCTTTTTTAACAATATGAGCAGGTTGCTTGTGATGCCCGTTAACATGCACCACCAGCATGAGCAATTTTGAGGGGATGCGTGTTGTGGTTTTTTTTTTAAACTTGGCACTTCTGCTAATTTAGTTGAGCATACTTGCACACTCATACTCCCAGCGTCATGGTCCACTTATTCCTGGTGTGTCCAATTATATGAGTAATCGGTGAGGATTAATCCTGTAATTTTTTTTAAATAAAAAAATTACTTATTTGATATTTAAAGATTGGTTCAAACAGAAATACTTACGGATAATTGACTTTTATGTTTGCAGCCTTGGACTTTATATAGTTCATTTATCCTCAGCACCCAATGTATTTTAATCTTTTTTAATATTAACAAGTTCGATATATTGTTCTAAAAATCGGTCATTTTCATAACTTGCTAAATTGATAAAATCTCTATATTTTCAGTTACCAGTTGATTGATCATCAATAATCTGAATTCTTGTCTATGCTCCCAACAATTTAATCCGGTTCACGTTTTTTAATTTTAAAATATTGAATCAGCACAATGTTTTGTAATTTTTGCGCTGGTTTATTTTGGGCCTATGGGGCTTAGAATTAGTTGTATGTCATCCAATACATCCTATGTGATCCATCACCCGCGCATGTAGTTCAATGAAAAAACGGTGATAACACGAGGATATGTACTCGAATTATCCAGTCTCCTTCAACAAGTCAATTGTTTTTAAATTCAAAATAAATAATTTGATGCAATAGTATTCTAATCATTTTCGTTATTTACTTCTAAGATTTATAGCACATTCAAAGAGATTAACTGTAGCCATAATTGACATATGAATTTACAGTATTATAATCATATTATGATATACTATAAAATTATAATCTATGAAATTATATTTTTATATATAACAAGTATAGTGGATAATTTGATTGTTGGTACAAATACCGTATTATAATAAACTTGTACACTCCCACACGTGATTTCACATAATCTCTCTATTTTTAATTTGATTTTTTCAGTCAATCGGTTCACTTTTTTTTTTAAATCTGACTTCACTGTATTTTTTTCATCTCCCAACAGTCAATTTTCATACCATATTTGATATATTTCGATGTGATTTATAAGTTTAGACGTATTTTTAGACGTTAGTTTTTAAATTTTTGTTTTTTTAATAAAAATATAGATGTTAAACTTTTATTCAGAAATTTTTTTTTTAAAAATAATACGTAAGAGTATATTTTTTGTAAACCTCAAATTACGTGCACAAATTCAGAGCGACTAATATTTAGGAACGGAGGGAGTAGTAGTCACTTTTTTCACTTGTTTTTAAGATTTTTGATTAATACATTTATAAATATTATTTTTATAATTTTGATATTTTTATTCATAAAAATAAAATTTATAAAAATATGGTCAAAACTCTTAAAAATAAGTAAAAAAGTTCCGGCGACTATTATACCTTAGGATAGGGAGTATATTCCAAGTGGCATCAGGGCACATCCAGTCAGCACAGCTTGTGAGCTTTTGCTTGGTTCCAGTTGTTCTCCGTCATCAGAATAAATCTACACTAGACTACTAATCGAGACCATGAGTATTACGGTTCAGGATCACCCATGATCAGTTGCTACACCTTCGAGCACTTTTTTTCCTTCTTTTTTAGCAACATGAGCAGGTTGCTTGTGAGTTGTGAATTGTGATGCCTGTTAACATGCACCACCAGCATGAGTAATTTTGAGTGGGGGTCTGGGGGATGTGATTTGTGGGATCATCACTTGCGGAAATAACATCCTGTATCATTCTTAAAATATGAAAAATTATTTATTTGATGTTAAATTGAGATCTGCATTGTAGGTTATTGAATTTGGCTTCGTCCTCGTTCACTTCAAGAAATTAATTTGCATAATTCAGTTCTTACTTATTGTTTTGATATTTTTAGGAAAAACTGCTTTTATGAAGAGACATCTCACTGGTGAATTTGTGAATGAATACAATCGTAAGAATGATATGAAGTTTTAATTTGTTGCATTTTCTCTGAATCTGTATTATTGGACATGTAAAAACATTGTGTGTGTGTAGCGACTACTGAAATGGTCGTTCAGCCACTAGATTTCTTCACAAACCGCGGACAGGTGGAATTTGATTGCTGGGATTTTTCAGGGAAGTAGAAGGGTTCTCCTTGACAGCTGGATCCCTATTAGTATGTGATTTTTTTGTTAAAATTTAGTCATAGTAGCAGTCACCTTGTGTTTGTTTAAATTAATGGTAAAAAAAGCTGGCCAAACTTTGTAATATTCTGCATAACCAGTGTTTGTGAGGTGAAGTATCAACAGTGGCCTGTTTATTTGAATGATATTATGTGGCTGATATTATTAAATGCAGCATTGGTGGAGACTGCACGATTATAATGTTTGATGTAACAGACTCGGTGACTCACGAATTTGTTCCAGCTTGGCAGAAAGAAATTCATTGGTTTGTTTAGGAATCTCTAATGTTCTTGTGAAGTAAATTAATTTTTATTGTACTTTGGCTTTTATATACTGCACTTCTCCATCTTTCCAGGCTCTGTGATGATATTCCGACTATACTTTGTGGAAACAAGGTAGATATGAACAACCAGCAAGTAAATGTGCGGGAGGTTGAGAATCTGCAGTATTGTGAAATTTCTGTAAAGAGTAACTACAACATTGAGAAGCCATTTCTGTATCTCGCTAGAATGCTTGCGGGGTAAATAGACCATGTTTGCGTTATTATGTGGATCCTAATCAAAAGAGTGCAAGTCTGTAGAATCCAAATAATGTATTGTGCTGTTGTATAGGGACCCTGGCTTGCAGTTTGTGGAGGCTCCAACATATACTCCTCCCGAAGTATGAGTAGACTTTGTAGGGCTTCAAGAGTAAATTCTTTTTGCTTGATAGATTTCAATGGTTTAGTAATGTTCATACTTTCAGTCTTTTTATTTCATTAGAGTCTTATGTGTGCCTCTGATCATACACTTACAGGTCTGAAGCAGAGCTTGTTTTGCAGCTGCAAACCAACCCCTCCCTGACTGACCAGTCTAACTTGTTGGAATATCTCGGTCTTTATCGCACTGTATCTTTACTCATATGCACTTCAAATATCAGTTCTGTTAAGATTTTGAGTGACATGAATGTTAAGATATATGTGTGTGGCATATCATCTCCTGCTACAAGTGGTAGCAGGCTGAACGTACTACTGAGCTTTTAGACAAAAACTTTTGTCCAACTTGTTAGTGTTTCTCTTAAGGAGAACTATTACACGTATAATCAGTATAAGAATTGTTTTACTTCATCTTTCAGATTATTTGCATTTGTTTTCTTCAGTATTGATCCATGATCAGTATTTCGTTCACTAATAAAGATATTGAATAATATAGATGAATACTTTAAATAAGCTAAGTAATTATTTTGCAGAATAACAAAAAGATTTGCGACAAACAAAAGTTGTCACAAACAGAAAACACAAACAAAAAATCTCTGCCGGTTTGAAAGGCGACACTTTCTCTGAAATCAGTTTAAAAACATCCTGTGCTCCCATATGATGCTACTCCCTCCGTCTCTTTATTCTTTTCCAATTTGGGATGTCGGTACTGTTCATAACATGTGAGTGATCTTGTTAGATTCGTATTCACGAGTACTTTAATACAGTGAAGTTTTTATTTTTAATGCTACTACGAAATGAAAGATATTAACGATTAAAAATGTGTGTTGACAAACGTGAAAAGTACAAACAGGAAAAGTATTTAGAGACGGAGGGAGTAACATATATAGATACATTAAGAGGACTTTCCATTCAAGATTACAGCTAATTAATTAAAACATGTCACGATCATACCCATAGCGTGGAGGCGAGAATTACTGATGATAAAGTGTTTAGTGTACAAAAATTTGGCATTGAAGTATCTCCTGACCACAGCACCATCTTCTCCCTCCTCATCTGCATAGGTACTGTAGTGTTCGCTGGCAGGTCTTTTTTCTGTATACAGATCATTGCAGATGCGGAAAATGCTCAAGGCTACATAGGAGGTCTTGTAGTCCGGACAAGATATCGGATCCTCGGCTGGCTTACTGCCGTGGGTTAGAAAACACATTACTTCTTTATTGTCGGAGTCCTCCAACCCAATAATATAGTCTTCGTAGAACATCTTCCTTTTAGTCATGTAGGTGAAACGAGATGGAGATCCCAATACTTCTAGAAAATCTTTGTCCGCAGCCAAGTATGGTTGCATAACTTCTTCACCCTTTGACAAGGGTTTGGAAGCACATATATTGACATAGCTATTGAAACCAAAACTAATTCCATTGACAATGGTTAATGGTGGAAAACTTGTCGGACGGTGAGGAGATGCATAGCTATTGTCGAAACCAAAAGCAATTCCATTGACAATGCTTACTGGTGGAAGCATTGTCAGACGGTGAGGAGATGCAGGATTCCATTTATGCGTTTTTAGGTTGAAGGACAAGATGTAACCAACTACAGCAAAATAGACCACTTGCTCCGATTTTTCGAGAAAAAGATAAGTAAATTCATAATCATCAAAATCTCCGGGTACAGCATTATCATCATGTGGAGTAGGCAAAACATGCCAAGCCTCGTCCACAGGAGAAAACACTTCGAACCTAGTTTCCGTCCTGAACCCTGAAAAGACATAGAGTTTGCTATTTGCAACAAAACAGAGTGGCTTTAACTTTGCGCCGTGCATTGGATTTTTAGTTTTGGTTTAAAGATGTTTGAAATTGGCAATACTGTTGTCTTCGCTAGGTTCTATACTCATAAGATCCTTTTCTTCCATCGTATAAACACTGGTCTTCTCATCATGTAAAGAAAAAAAATAATCAAGTCCGAACAAATATATTTTTGATCCGAATTTGACGCAACCGATCACGGAATGGCTCATCCGACGACCAGTAGGGAACACAAGAAGGGGATGTAAATCATGAAGATCTGTAGAATCAGAATTGTATCCAAGACCATGAACCGGATCAATACCATATAAAGCTAGATTACCCCAATGCAGAAACACAAGCATATATATATTACGAAGGTTGGTTTTGTTATGATCAGATTGAAGAGCTCCAAAATAAGGAGTTTGTATAAGACGATTCCACGATTTGTTTACGCACTTGAATCGAAACAAAGCTTTCTTGGGCAGTCTTTTGAGAATCTCTGTCAAGATATCATCCGTCAAAGCGTCAGCGCCGCCCATTGCTTTAATGCTTTTACCTAACGTGTGTTGCGAGAAGCAGTCGCGCGGTGGTTTTATAGAGATCGGAAGAGGATTCGAGACTGATGATGATGTGGCGCAAATTTTTTCTAGAAGTGCGTTTTTAATACTTAATTTTAATTTTAATATTTAGTTTATATTAAATTTTATATTTAAAATGATATTGATTACTCCTAGTTATACATAAATATTTTTGTTGATGTGATTAATATAATTTTATAATTTTTCAAGATATGTTTTAATAAGTAGGATTATTAAAATAAATAAACAAAACATGTATTCAATTTTATATTTTAAGGTGTTTTTTTTTTTGAGAATGATATTTTAAGGTGTTATATTTAAATATAAGTGTTGTAATTATTATTCAATATAATTTAATTAAAACAGACAACTCCTATTAAAATATATTTTAAAATTAAAAGTTCTTATATGAAAATTTTGATTAGTAACAGAAGCTTAAAAGACGTCGAATTTCCGTATCCTAATACAGTACATAGTTCCCATGGAGAAGGGGGAATGCCTCTTATTTTTCATGCAAACTAATCATGCACGTATATTCTTATAAACAAGTGAATAAAGCCGCCTTTCGCGGCGGCGTTATAAATTTTATATAAATTTTGATATAAATCAATATTATAATAAAATAAAAATTATTTCGAGTCATCTTCCGGTTAAACATATCGCTAATAAAAAAAATATTATCATTAGTATGAAAATTTGTTTAAGTTGTCATCCTTTCAGACACAATATTAATAATAAAATTAGTTCGAACTGCCCTCCCGTCAAAGACAATATTAATCCAAAATTATTATTTTTATGATAAAATTAAATATTTTAATTTAGATCAAAGTTAGTTTGAGCCGCTCTCTTGTCAAACACAATGCTAATAACAAAACATTATAAATTAGATATTAGTTTGAGTCTCCTTATTATCAAACAATACTAATAAAAATTATTCTAATTATGATAGAATTAAAGATTATGATTGGATAAATATTAATTTGAACTGTGGTCCAGTTTTAAAAAATATATATTATAACATAGGTAAAAAATTATTTAGCCACTTTCCCGTCAAACATAATACTGATAGAAAAATTATTATTATTTAGATAAAAATTAGTTTGCGCCGCCTCCTGTGCCCGTCAAACTATTGTCGAGATTGGTCGTAAGTCAATGCATACTATTTGAATGAGGTTGCGAAGATGTCAAAGATGTTTTCATGATACAAAGAACGACGTGAGTTTAGCGCTACGAACCAGCTCAGACAATGTGAAATTTTGGAAGATGGTGGTTTTTATTTTTTAAATATATAATTTGAAAAAAATTAATAAAATAAGATTATAAATTTTTTTTGAAAGAAAATTTTTATAACTTTTGAAAATAAGAATTGTATTTTTTAATTATATTTATTCTATAATTGTTATTTTAAATAAATAGAATCCTACTGTTTTATGATTCATAAACAAATATAAGAATTGCACTATCTTTGCAATCCTTTTATCTATAAAATACTTGAATCTGGTTTTTTGCAATCCGAAATTTAAGAAAAATCAGAAGACTGAATCGAACAATTCTAGAGACGCCCGCATCCTCCTTTATATAAGTATACTAATGAAAAAAACCGCGTTTCGCGGCAGCGTGATAAATTTTGATATGAATCAGTATTATAATAGCATAAAAATTATTTTGAGTCACCTTCCTGTTAAACATATCACAAATAAAAAAATATTATAAATAGTACTCCCTCCGTCCCATTTAATTCTATACGTTTCTTTTTTAACTGCTCGACACGCATTTCAATGCTCTTATAAAATATAGTTCCGTAACTTATTTTTGAGATTTTCTTTTTCTGTATAAAAATATAACATCCAGACTTTAATTTAAAAAAGAAAAATTTTAAAAATAGATTGCACAACTACATTTTGCAGAAGCATTAAAATCCGTGTCGTGTCCCCGTCCCCCAATGTATACTACTCAGAGGGACGGAGGGAGTATAAAAATTTGTTTAAGTGGTCATCCCGTCAAACACAATACTAATAATAAAATTAGTTCGAACCACTTCCCGTCAAAGAAAATATTAATCCATAATTATTATTTTTATGATAAAATTAAATATTAGATAAAAAATTATATTAGCCACTTTCCCGTCAAACATAATACTAATAGAAAATTTATTATTATTTAGATAAAAATTGGTTTGGGCCGCCTCCCGTGCCCGTCAAACACAATACTAATCGAGAATCATTTAAATTATTATAAAGTCAATATATGATTCCTATTTTATATATCCTATTTTGTTAATTATTTTTATATCATGATTCCTATTTATTACTTAAAAATTATTATCCTATTATGGTTATAATATTTTTGTTATTAGTTTTTTATAATGATTATTATCTTTACAATCCTTTATTTTCTATAAGAAATTTTAAAAAATTATAAGACTAAATTGAAAATAAAAATTGTACGTATTACCTTAGAAATCTTAAATATAAATTGTATTTTATCCATGATTGTTAATTTAAATAAATATACTTTAGAATCCAAAAAGAAAAGAATTGTATTAACTTTTGGAATACTTGAACCTATTTTTTAAATATAATCCTATTTTTTTTAGGATTACTAAATAAGAAAAGAATTGTGTCATCTTTAGAATTCAATAAGAAAAGAGTTGTATTACTTTTAGAATTCCTGAACCTGATTTTTTGAATTATAACTATATTTTCTCCCCGAAATTTAAGAAAAATAAGAAGACTGGTGACTGATTATGATTCATATTTATTACTAAAAAATTATTATTCTCTTATGGTTATAATATTTTTGCTTTTAAATTTTTTTAATGATTATTATCTTTACAATCCTTTATTTTCTATACGAAATTTTAAAAAAATTATAAGACTAAATTGAAAATAAAAATTGTACGTATTACTTTAGAAATCTTAAATATAAATTGTATTTTATCTATGATTGTTAATTTATATAAATATACTTTAGAATCCAAAAAGAAAAGAATTGTATTAACTTTTGGAATACTTGAACCTGATTTTTTAAATATAATCCTATTTCTTTTAGGATTACTAAATAAGAAAAGAATTGTCATCTTTAGAATTCAATAAGAAAAGAGTTGTATTATTTTTAGAATTCCTGAACCTGATTTTTTGAATTATAACTATATTTTCTCCCCGAAATTTAAGAAAAAACAGAAGACTGAATCGAGTCATTCTATAGACGCCCGCATCCTCCTTTATATTGATAACCTAATTCTACTCACGTTTACATTTTAAAGATGAAAAATAATCCGATACCTGAAATTAAAAATTTGTAGAACATGATGTTTTGAATTTAAAATTGAATTGTGATTTAATTTTTAAATTTGAAAATCTTAAATAAAATTTTCAATATATCGATCCAAAATCCAAAATGAAATTAATCCAAATTCGAAATCCAAAAAAACCTCTATGTGTGTGATCTTTTATTTTATTATACATTATAAGATATATGTTATAGTAATAAGTGTTGTTTCGCTAATTTTATTTTATTTTTCAGAAATAATGATTTACTTTTGGAGAAAAAAATAAATCCTTGGCTTTTTAGTCAAATATGAAATACATGTTTGACACATATATTCAAAAAATAATATAAATTGCATTTTCAAAAAGAAAATAAGAATTTAAAATTTAGAAATAATGGTAGTCAAACCGGCACATTATAAATATAATAATATAACACCGATGAAATAATACATTTATAACTAACTTTTTCTCCCAAATGATGACTTCTATTCTCCAAGCAAACATATTTATTACCTTTTTCATGATTTTGTGAACTTTGCTAATTTTATATCTATTTTCAATTTTACTTATTTATAATAATACTCACTTAATTTGTCTATTCCCATCCATGTTTAACTATTTATATTAATAATTATAACTGAAATATCTTTTCAATAATTTAATTTAAAATACATGAAAAAATTGTATATGCTAGCCGAGGTATTATTGTAAAATGGAGTTTTTATCGATTCTCCAAAATTGCACCTAATCAATTTGATGTGCTCTATGATTGAAGGTCAAAACTAAGCTCTAACTCGTCCCATTTCAGACAACTCACAATTACAAGCACCACTCCAATCACAAATTTTAAAAATAAAACCTTAGGAAACCCCTCTTTCTCTTCTTCCCCCAAATCTAGAGACACACAGGTTTATAACTACACACACAATCACATTCTACTCTTCGTTTTATTCTTCTCACTCTCTTACAAATATAATTTAATTGCCTCGTTTTTTAATTTCTCACTTGTTACGGTTTTGTTTTATTTAATTTAAATTCTAGGGTTTGTTTGGTCACGCCTAATTGGAGCAGAGTGTAGAAGCTTCTAATTTAATGGAGGCACCTAGCGGTGTCGCAGGCGCTCGCGGCGTGTCTCTACCGATGCAATCGTCTCGGAAGGAGTGGCGAGCTGTTCCCGAACAGGACTCCGGCAATGAGGTCGAAGCCTTGACTGTACTAGCTTAATTTTACTGTTTTTTAAGTAATTAGGGTTTGGTGTTTTGTGATTTGAATTTGGATTGTGATTATTTCGGGTTGTTAGGATTTTCAAAGATCAAAGTTAGGGCAGTCTGATGAAAGATTAATTTTTGAGGTAATGTGCTAGGGTTTTCGCCTTTTTGGTGGAAATGGCGTGTTGTTTTGTTTTGGTGGTGACGGCGTGATGTTTGGGTTTTTGTTAAGGTACAGCAACCGGGGGATGTGGACTTTTGTTCGATTTCGATTGATGCAAGTATGGAGAATGAGTTGCAGCAGCGGCTTCGTTCGGTGGTTAAGCAAAAGGAGGAGTTGGAGCATGTAGAGACGGAGATTAGGGCGGAGATCATTGCCCGATCGCAGATTATTGCGTTGCAGAGTAGTTATGATTCACAGATAAAGGAGCATGTTAATGCCAATGTCAAGCTTCAAGTCTGTACTGTTAAAAATCACACCTTTTTTTGATGAAAATTGAAAATTGCAACTTGAAGCTTTGATCATGTTTTTTTAACTCTTGGTTTGCTGGCTTGTGAAGGAGCAATTACGGGAAATGGAACAGGGTATACATGAACTTGAAAGAGAGATTGAAGTGAAAGAAAGGGAGCTGCATGCAATTAGATTAGATACTCAAGCAGTATGTTACCATTTGTGTTCTTATGAAGTTTTGGGGCCTCCTTTATTTAAGTTCATTTCTCAGTATAGTATTTTTGACTTGGGCAGGTGTGGGCCAAAGATGATCTTCTCAGAGAACAAAACAAAGAACTGGCAAATTTTAGGTATGGGTATATTTTTCCGGTGGTTATACTAAGTTCGCGGCTTTGCCAGGACTGAAAAATCCATTGTTTCATGACGTATTGAGTTAATATTCTTATGTGCTGGAAAAACTTTTATTATCCTTTTATCAGTTGAAACTTGGAATGATTGGCAATTCTGGTGTTGTTTCTGGAAAATTTGGAATTGCTGGTTCATTTCTGATTTGGGATGTATTTCATGCCACGAAACAAAGCTGCATATATATAATTAAGTGGCTAGCGGAGTTGGGAGATCTGTTATTTGTGACTAACTTTGACTCCTTTTGATCGCAGGAGAGAACGTGATAATTCAGAAGCTGAGAGAGCACAGCATCTTAAACAAATTCATGATTTTCAAGAGCACATTCAAGAAAAAGAGCAGCTGTTGATGGAGTTGCAGGAACAGGTTTGCTACTTCTCTTTTTATGTTTAAATTGCAGTCAAATAATGGATAGCACATTGAACATTATAATGGAATGTACATTGCAAAAGCTCTGTGTCACTGTGTGTCTGTGTTCCCACTTTCAGTAAACATTTATTTTCATGCAGGAAATTTCATTCTGTGTCTAATTTACATTGTTATGTTGGAGGTTGAGTATATTGTTTTAGAGTCGGTTTGGACTTAAATAGTACATAAACCAAAATTTTTACTAGTCTAGATCATGTTGCTTTCTTCAGCAAAGAGTAGCACAGGAAACTGTAATCTTTAAAGATGAACAACTAAGGGAGGCACAGACATGGATTACACGAGCCCAGGAAATGGATGCGCTGCAAACAAGTACAAACCAAACCTTACAAGCTGAACTTCGAGAGCGTATTGAACAGTATAATCAGTTGTGGATGAATTGCCAAAGACAGGTTGGTTTATGAATTGCTCAACTATGATATACATCTCTTCCATAGTGTTATAGCAACATAATAAGCTTGTAGATGCTAAAAGTTAAACTTCCATTTATATTGGCTTTCAGTTTAGGTAAATTACATTAAATATTAAATGTCAATAAAATTTTTGACTTGTCTAATTTTATCATCACTCACGATTGTAGTTTACCGAGTTTGTGCATACCATACAAGCACTCCAGATCGAGCTGGCTGAACTAAGAGAAAGAAGTGGAACCTACTCGGACGACTCACGTGCTTCCCAGTCAAACTTAAAGGATGCTTCTCAGTCGGGAAACAGCAATGGAAGCCAACTGAATGTTAGTGGGAATGCTCACGCCCGTGATTCCAACACTCTTCCTAATGGGAACTTGGAGAATGATTCATCTATGTCACAGGGAAATGCTTCCGGACAGTCTGGTCAGGTAAAATTTGCCCATTTAGTTTAAAAATCTACATCATGAATGCTTATGATAATGATAATTTTCAGATATTATTTACCGCTGTTTAAGTTACTAAGAACTGTTATGCAACATTCTATCTGAAAGAGGGAGTTTCTATGTCATGTAACCATGAGTGGGGTTGTTACTTGAAGTGTTATCAGTAGTTACAATCAGATATATGTAATCTCTTTTTTGCAGCTATCATGGAGTTGCATTAAGTAATATAGATGTCCATTTGGCTTACCTTAATAAATCTTTTATTATATAGCTTGTGAGTAGATATATTTTTAATTACAGGTTATCATCTGTTTGGATAATTCAGTTGATAATGCATTTCTTTAGTACAAAATATAAATTTGACGAAAGCAATTTGAATTTACATTTGGCAAAGTAAAAATGTCGATCAATCAAACTACACAAATTAACTCCCAAAAAAATGCAGTACCTTGCTTTTTTCAAGTAATAGGCTGTTATTGATGAACAAATCATTCAAATTAATTTGGACTAATAAAGTACTGAAACTATTTAACATAAGACTATGCAAACAGTCCCCCAAGCTGTAACAGTGAAAGTCTTCATCAGGCAAGATACACCAAAATATATCGTTTATCCTTGTAAGGTTTTGAAACTTTAATATCTTACTCTAATTCAGTCTACTTCGCTAATTGTACCCATCTTCTAATATTATAGACGCGCTCACACACACACACAGACACACACACATATATTGATATATATGAGATGTTAACGGGATAGTAGTCTAGAATCTGTGTGATGAAGTGGGGTAGATGAACTTTGTAACCCTCATTCTGGTGCTGTTTACTTCTACAAGGTACTGTAACTGTTTTATGTATACTCCTATCAGTTGTGCACTTTATGTGTTCCTTAAAATGGCTTTCTATATATTTTAGGCGAATCCTCTACTATTCTGAACTGCTAAGAAAAGTTTTAACTGACTACTGTTTAATGTGTACTAACATAGGTTCTTTTTGTTTCAAATTATCAGACCAATCACGTTGCTGCTGTTCCTATTGTTCCTCAGTCACTAGTTCGGATGCCCACCTACCTCCCTGGGCAAGTGGCTGCTTTGCATCCCTATATTATGCATCAACAAGCGGTTGCACAATCTGTTTCTTCGCATGTTCCTCAATCACATACTGCACATTTTCACTCAGTACCAGCGGTATCATCTCTAAATCATTGGCAGAATCAACAGGTAATAGCAGTTGTAGTTGTAGAACCATAAATGCAGTTACGGTATCTTGAATCATTCAATGTTATTTCTGTAATGGGTTTAGGCTGCATCAGAAGGTTCTCAAATCCCAGCTCAGGAACAACATCCCCCATCACAAAGCGAACAAAATTTGCTACGAGCAGAAAATAATTATGACTATAAAGTGCCTGTAAATGGACAACCTAGTCAGACAGAATACGTCGATGCTCAAATCAATCCAGAGGTACAACCTCAAGCGGTAGTTCCAACCCAGAACGAGGGAGCACAGGTGTGTAACTCTAAATTTGAATGCTCATTATTGCTAATAAGTTGATCGGATGTGTACTTCTTGCATTATGTATGATACACTAAGAATTTCATTCAGGTCCTGGAATCCATTGATAAACGCTACATTGTAGATCCTCGATCTCAGAACAACTTGCAACATTTATCTTCCCAGTTTCACGAGGGTTTGACCCTGGATTCTTTGAAGCATAATAGCGAGAGTGAGGTTTGTAGTATTACTTTATAAGCATCAGATCATCTTTTTGGCATATAAGCATTACATAAACTGAAAGTTTACGTTGTTGTGCAGAAGAATATTAACACTCTGGGAAAATTAGAGGCCCGAGTTTCTATGGCCGAACAACCCAATGCTAAATTATCTGAAGAACAGCTGAAAAATAAAAATTTAATGGAGAATGACGGTGCTAATACCGCGTTAGCTTCTGAAGCTCTTGTCTCTGCTGAGGACAAGTCTAAACTTGTTGGAAAGAGCTCAGAAATTACTCTTCTTGATGAAGGATCATTGTTGCGCTGCATTGTTCGCACAATTCCACCAAATGGTGGAATCAGGATTAGTTCAACGGTGAGCGAGACTCCCAGTACAATTCTAAATAGCTGAACTTCTTCGTTGTTGGCTTATAAATAATATGGTCTGTATCATGTGCAGCTACCCAACAGGCTTGGAAAAATGCTTTCACCTCTACATTGGCATGATTACAAGAAAAGTTACGGAAAACTTGATGACTTTGTTGGCAGTCATCCTGAAGTAATATATTTGAACCTAATCAAGCTTTACATGATTGTGAATTGCTACTATTTATGTTAACTAACTGTATTATGCTACAGCTGTTTGTTATTGAAGGAGACTTTATTCACCTTAGAGAAGGCGCTCAAGAGATTATTGCAGCTACGGCAGCTTTTGCTAAAGTTAAAGCAGCTGCTTCTGCAACCACATCGCACTCCTCCCTGTTGCCTTCTGTTGCTGTCACGCCCATGGCTCAGTCACACCGATTAAAAAGGGAGCAGGCAACCAGCCGACCAGGAAACCTTACTGATGGTCAGACGCAGACTCAGCTTATAAATGGTGTTCCATATGCTGTTGGAGCTGTTTCAACAGTGAAAATTTTAAGCAAATCTAAAGACATTGCGGAACATAGTAGCACTGAAATTAGACCTCAGGTGCCTACACAGTTCGCTTCTGGAAATGGATCAACTATAGATAGATCTGATGTAGTTGGTTCTCAAATCAGGGGTTCAGTCCGGGGCAGGGCCAATTCAAGTTTTGTTGTGAAGCAGCAGGACAGGTATTAAATTAACTGCTTCACAAGAATTTTCTGTAACCTGGTTTTAATTACTTCTTGTACTAATTATCGAATATAAATTTTGTTGGACAGAACAACTGGAACTTCGTTGAACCCAAGAAGATAGTAAGTTCACCAAACAACCTTGATGTTGTTGCGTACTTTAATTAAAGTTTCATAAAGTTAATAGTTTAGTAGTCACAACGTACAACTACTAAATTGTTGGCTGGTTCTAGAGTTATTCTAATTTTCCCTTCTGTTAAGGTTTCTTTTTCCACACATTTTAGAGAAGCATCCCTCTTTGCAGTCCAATTATCATGCAGAATTCAATTGTTGTTAGAAATATGTTCCTGTACGTCATTTGTGTCTGGTCTGATAGCTTCACTAGCAGAACTTGGTTGTTTTAAAATAGTTATGGAGCCGTCAGTAGGGATTTTGACTACATTTGGAAACATTATACCTTGAAAAACAAACTTTAAGATTTATTCTCAATGCTTTTTGTTCTCTGTTACTCGGGTTCTTGATTTTGCTTCAAGTACCTGTGTAGGTAAAGCTTAGACACTTATTTTAAAACCAAAAACATGTAAATTTTATGAAGTGTTGCTGTGTCCAATGCATGGACACGTACATGTTGGACACTTTCAGCTGAGTCTGGGTAACAAAGCTTTTATTTAATGCCTTAGTTTCTTGTAAGTTTTCTATATAACCCACTTCTCACATGCCAAGTGATCTTGACTATATAGTAGAAACTAAAAATTTCCGTGGTAATGCACCGAGTCCAGATAGGTTATTTAGCATTGTTCGCAGTAAACTGTACTAGCTATAAAATATACCAAAAAGGTCTGAAATGGCCAGTATGAAATTTTTTGCGTGTGTTCAGCTATATATACACAAGCAACATCTTTGCATATATTCTAAGCTACACATTCTTTGTATTTGAAGACTCAAGGTTTTAGTTTTGAGGGTAAAAATGAATGATATCTACTCTTGCCTCTTGGCAATTAGCATCAAAATCAATGTTCCCCTATATGTATTATGGAGGTGCATGTATGGTCACTATGTGTTGCTCTGTATTGATTTTCATAGGTTGGATTTAGCTAATTTACCACTTGTTACTTTTATCATGATTTGTAAGGACATTTACTCTTGTATTGGCAGGTTATGATTGAAATATTGTTAGATATGATCAAATTGCTGGACACTCAGATTGCTTGTGCTGCGGACTGCGGAAAAGAGTGCTGATGTATTTTGATGATGGAATTTCCTACCTTTTGCGTTATATAGAAAGCTTGCAAGGCTCTAGCTGATATATAATTCTGTTGTCTTGATACTAAAAAAGCAGTGCATCCAAATTGGTGTATAGCTGCACAAATTGAATATGTGCACCTTATGGTTCTCAAAATTATTTGTGAACTTGAAAGTTGGAACTAGAACTGTTGGCATCGGCCTAACTTATGATCCCATTGAATTATGGTCTTATTTGTGGTTGCTATGATATGCATACCGCTGCTTTTGATGCTCCACAAACATCCGTTGTTTGCTTGCTTTTGTTTTGGTTCTGATGGCCAAAGTGCCTCTTGCCTTTAAACTCATGTTATCAAAACTTGTGTGCAATGATTGCTCAGGTGCGGGTGTTTTGATTTGATTTCGGTGAAAGTGCTAAACAATTAAATTGATCAAGTTCAGTTTAACTCAACATACATTGTGCTCCCAGAGTTTGAAAGAAGGGTAGGTTAGCAAATAATTTATGGGAAAAGGAGCAGAATTATTAGCAAAATATCCATAAACTTTTTTTTTTCCCCGTTCTGGGATGATAGAGTATGTTTTTACAACTTCACTTGAATCTAGGGTACTACGGATTTTATTTTTTTAAATAAGTTAATTTATCACATTTTTTCTCGTCTCTGAAAAAAAACTTGCAGAGGGCTTAGCGATACTAATTGTACAGTGTTACAGAAATCGGGGATCAGACCTAATCGGCTGAGCTACCGATTCAGAGATTAATCGAAAATCGGGGATTAATCGGAAGGATTAATCGGAGTGAAAATCGGATTTATTTTAATATTAAAATATTATTTAATATTTAGTTATTATTATATTGGCTATTTAGTAACTAATATATTTACTATATTCATAAACTCTATAATTATTCATATTTAAAGTAATATAATATTTTAATTTCAATATTTTATTATATATACTTCGATTAAGAAATATATATAAAGATTAATCGGATTTCAAAAATCGAATCGGTGACCAACTTTGCAGTAGATTAATCGGGGATTAATCGGTTAAATCGGGGATTTTTAGAACACTGTAGTTGTATGACTATCAAATTATTGCTTTTCCTGGGTGGAAGTGTCATTGACTGTTTTAAAAACTGTAATTTATGTAATTGACATGGCATTGGGCTTGTAATAGATGTACAAGAAATGGGTCAGTAGGAGAATTGGGCTGGGCTGTGGTATATGTTGAGCATGGGGAGGTTGAGGTATTACCCAATGCGTTGACTTTATTTGCAGTAGATTTGAGTGAAGAAAGAAAGAAAGATATGATGATAGAGGGGGTGGTCATCTAGATTAGATTCGAGATATGGACCATGGAGCCATATGAAAAATGACAAAGCCTAGCTGCCTAGAATAAAGATGGAAGATCAGAAAAGAGAGGGGACCGGCTGAGAAAGAGAGAGAAGTGGTCCCTTGGGAGATATTAAAGTCCATCCCACCCCATATTTTATCTATCTTCTGTCACATTCATGGCCTCCCTCCATCCTGTTTTAGTTCTCTTCACAAGCCGTGCTCCCCTGTTTTAATGCCACTGTTCTTCGTTTATTTCGATATTCATGCACACATGTTTCTTTCGACTCGTGAACCTTAAATGTTGTCATTTTTTTGCAACAAGTATTGACGGCTACACTTATTCTGATACCCACATTTCTTTCGAGAACTAAACCATAAATGTTGCTAGTGTCCGGAATGCAGGTTAACTCTTCGTGTTTAATCAGTCGTAAAAAGTGTGAATTAGACTTGATCAGAGATTAATTTAGATAATTGATAATAATAATCAGAGATTTAACTAGACGAGCTACGACATAACGAATTAGTCACAGCGAACTAATCAACCGGGTGCAATATAAATTGGCAGGGAGAATAAAGAAAAGAGAGGGAGAGGAGAATAAAAGAATGGTAGTAAAATGAAAGGACAGAGGGGAAGGAATGGGGTGGTTTCCCTAACGGTGGTAGCCTGGGAAATGACAAGCAACAAATAATAATGTGAGTGAGTGAGGAGAGCATGTGGCGTGGCCCATATGCTCTACTCATGTCCTTGTTCCTTGTTTGGTAACATCAAACATCTACTAGTATAAATAAATAATGCTACTGCTACTGCTTCAGAATCAGAATCTGTTCATTTGTTTATGTCTGTGAAACAATTACTCACCTTAAATCAGAGTTAAAACAAACTAAATAGGCGATACAGTAGATAAAAATAAGTGAGATGAAAATTATTGGTGGGGGGCAGTTGAGTTGTGGCTGGGAAGAGTAGGTATAACGGTCACGGTACGAACAAGCAAACCAGCAGTAATCACGTACTGCTTCTGAACTCGTTTTTACTTATATGCATGCACAGGTTACATCTTTCTATGCGACCATTTTGTTCAAATTCGTCACTGACCTGTTTATACACAAACTTATTTGTTAGTGGATTTAATCTTTATTCCTTTTCCTATTTATTGTTGGGATTTTAGATCGAAACCATATTATTAAAAGCTCGGGGCAAGAACAGATTTTGTCCCAGCGCCTGAAAATAAGTTTTTTCTTATAAAAACGAGTGGAACGGATGGATGGAACAAGTTTTTTCTTATTAGGCGAGCGGAAATTTATAAACGAACATGTGATAGAAGCCTTATATATGTCAGGCATTGTTGATAGTGTGGCGTATGCAACCAAGATCATGGTTTTCGTAGTCACACTTTGTTGGTAGAAGTTATGCACTTTGATCATCTGGGGTCCTGGGGAGACTTGGATCTCATCAACCAGCTTAGCCGCACCTCCAGAACAATCGTCGAAAAGAAATCTAATTACAAAGGTAGCACAAAGTATTTGTGGACAAGTTTTATTATTGTGGGTGCTAGAAAATCAGGGCCTTGATAAATCAACAGATACTACTCCACAATGATCATGGCCGTCCATCAGCAGGATGGAAAGTACGTGAGTGCTGACGAGGAAATTAGAGCGGTCCCCAGCAGTCGTTGTGTAAGCAAAGAGCGGGGTTAACGAGGTTATGGTGGGGATGCAGCTACACCACCACCAATATATAGTACCATTCACCAAATTAAACCACCTACACAGCTGCATAGCCCAGGATACAGTACTACACAAACTTGCTTCAAACTTCAAACCATATCTCTCTCTCTCTCTCTGCAGGCAAGGCAGTCTTGAAAAACAAACACTACTCCTGCACTTATACCAAAGCACTCAAAATCTCCCAGGCAGCAGCTACTTGATAAAAAAGTCAATCACACCCTTTCCTTTCATCATTAATACTTGTATGACTTGTTTATCTTTTTCTCCTCTCATTCTTTTTTTCCCAGGAAGTGCTTTGCTTTGCTTTGCTTTTATGTAGAAAGATGGTGCAAAATTTTGTAAAGACTAATGGTTGCTTTTGCAGGCGGAATAGTAGGCATGGCCACAACAGCAGCTTATCCTCCACACACAGAAGCCCCTGCTTTTACAAGAGCACAATGGAAAGAGCTTGAGAGACAAGCCATGATTTATAAGTACATGGTGGCTTCTGTTCCTGTCCCTCCTCAGCTCCTCTCCTCTGATTTCTCAGCTCCCACTACACCTAGTAATTATAATTATAACTCACCCCTTTTGTTCTTTCTTTCTTAAAAAGGTGGGATCTACGTTTGTGTGTTTATGAATCTTGTTTGTTTTGATAGTGGGACTTGGGCCACTTGGCTATGCTTCGATATTTAACTTGAAATATGGAGATAATAAGGATCCAGAGCCAGGCAGGTGCAAGAGAACTGATGGGAAGAAATGGAGGTGCTCTAGAGATGTGGCTCCTCAGCAGAAGTACTGTGAGAGGCACATGCATAGAGGCCGTCCCCGTTCAAGAAAGCCTGTGGAACCACAACATCAACAGCAAGTCTCTTCTTCTCCTAAAAGCAACAAAAAAACTCGCTTGGTTTCTGCTGCACCACCACCTCCTGGCTCCCCTGGGCTTCTGGGATCAACTAATGAACTTGGCAACAACAGCCCATCTCCACTGTTACTCAAGACTGTCTCCAAAGTTGAAGAAGATGTCTCTCTTTCTTTATACACTCAACATTCCCAAAACAGGTCTCTCTCTCTCTCTCTCCCCCCCTTTCCCTCTCTCTCTCTCTCTCTCTCTCTCTCTCTGTGTGTGTGTGTGTGTGTGTGTGTGTGTGTGTCTGTGTGTTTTTTTAGGGAAGTGTTTGATGACATGTATTTGTTTAATGAAGGGAGATGGAGTGGATGATGGAGAGTAAGATGATGACAATGGAAACATCAGAGCAGCAATGGCATCAGATGATGAGTCAAGGCTCTGTTTACAACACTAGTCCAACTGATCCATCTATATTTCAACATAATAATTATGGTGTAGAAGAACAGCAACTGGGTTTACTTTCCCTTCCACAAATTGGGGACTCCAGCACTGATGATTACAATTTGTTTATGAATTCATACAATCCCCCCAGGGACTTTATTGATGCCTGGTCTACTGACAACAATCCCAACTCAGAAACTATCAAGAATGATGCCACTTGTGGTGTAAATAATATGAATCTCTCTCCTTGTTCTCTAAATCTCTCCATGGCTATGGGGGTGAATGATTGTGAAATGGGGCAGATTCAAATGCTGGAAGAAGGCAATGAACCAAGTCAAAAATGCAATGGTCTGAGCTGGTTAAGCCCTGTTTCTTGGAATGCATCTGCACCTGGTGGTCCATTAGCCGAGGTCCTCAGGCCTAGCAATGTTATTGTGAATTCAAATCCAGGGTCTCCTTGTGCCGAAAAAAATTGCGATACAATCAGCCCTCAGGAAACCTCTCCGTCCGGGGTCTTGCACAGAACAATGCTATCGTTATCCGATAATAGTGTCTGCAACAGCCCAACAGTAGCTGCTGCAGCACCGGAGTTTGTTGGGTTCCAGTGGCTAAACTAAATGATTGAGCAAATGGAAGAATCATGTTTTTTGGAATTTTATTAAGGATGTTCTTGGTCTTATCTTTTACTATGTTTTCTTGATTTTCATTTGCCACCTAATGTAGATTTTTATAGTTTGTTTTTCCAAATTAGACTGTCCTTGTTCTTTAATAATACCTATAAATCTGGCAATAACACAAGTATAAACTACTAATTTCACAAAGTTGCCATTGACAAAAACAGGCAGAATGAGGTTTAAAAGCTTGTTTGTGGACCAAGAATTGAAGCAATGAGGAGGGAGTGAGTTTGTTTTGTTCTTTGATTTGTCATGGCATTTAAAACGTCCCTACAAATTCTTGCCTTCTTCTCCTTGCCTTTACCTAAACAGGGGAAGTGGACCTGGTTATATATGTCAGAGGGTCAGATGGATTATTGAATACAGCAGAGAGGAAAGATAGGTGTGTACTTGAATTTTAACTAAATTTAGATGGCAATGGGTGGATAGGGGTTCCCTTTCATCTCTATCACTTTGGACTACTTCTTTGCTATGTCATGTAATTGTGTAATTGTATAATTGTATTGACAATACACTACTCTCGTGTACAAAATCATTTTTTTAAGAAAAATTTCATCACAAAACAATAACGGAAAATAACATTTGCGTATATCTTACTCTCCTTTACCGCATGATAAATTTGATTATTAGTTTTCGTTGTGAGATCATTTAGGTTAATAAATTCGATGATGTACATTTTATTTTTGTAATTTTAGTTTTCGTTGTGAGATCATTTAGGTTGTGTTGGAAGAACAAACTCGAATATTATGATGTTATGGTAGTAAAGTACTTGCGTCTATTATCTACGAAATAAGGATACAAACAAAAAACGATAATAGTATAAGAGATCATTTAAGCTGCTTTATTTCTATTTTCTGCTATGGGAGATGATGACAAGTTTGTATCATAGATCATAGTTTGTTGAAACATCTGCTTCATACGACAGTCATGAGTCACCCAAGCCAGACAGGTGGGCTTGGGCTTGTTTTAGTCATCATACAAGTCATAACAGTTGCAGCCCATTAACTTCTTGAACCTCGTTCGTTTTTAGGAAAACATCCCAGCTGTAGCCAGCCCAATCCAGTAATACATAATTTGCTACTGTGTTCTTCATTTTCAATCAAACAACATAATATTTTAATCGATAAAACAATATCAAAGATGAGAAGCATAAACCACAAAAACAGCCCTAACGCATCCAACTTATATGCCTTACAAATAAATATATGTTTTACTGCTTCTCGGATGAGGCAGAGTCGAACCCGGGAAAACCGAGAATAAACATACCACTTTGGCTATGCAATCGTGCTCTTCTGAACTTAAACCAGCCCCAAATGAAACAATTACAAGACAATGGCAGACAATTATAGTTGCGTTACACTCCGGTAGATCCAAAGCCACCAACACCTCGAACCGTATCATCCAAATCATCAACCTCAGTTACATCAGGAGTCATGATCTTCTCAAGAATCAACTGAGCAATCCTATCTCCAACATTCACTTGGAACTCAATATCAGAGTGATTGAACAATATGACCCCAACAGGCCCCCTGTAATCGCCATCGATCACACCCGCTCCCACATCTATCGAATGCTTCCACGTCAACCCTGATCGCGGCGCTACATTCACAATATCCCAAGTTCAAATTAATCGATGAAGACATAGAACAAGAATTAATCGTGATCATTCACAATTAATCACACCGACTTTTAGAATAACGATCTCACCGCCTTATCAAGCATAACAATAGAAACATAATAGTATAATTTTATTTATTTATTTACCGATGCGAGCATAAGTTCCTTCAGGTATTGCGATGCTCAGATCTGTTGGAACCAGGGCTTTTCCCCTAGCGGGTACTTTAATCTCCTGAGCACTAAAAAAAATTGAAATAAATTAAATAAATAAACATTGAGTAAAAGTTTAGATTAGGAACTTGGAACTAAGATATATATAGTTTTACCTTGAAAGATCGTAACCAGCAGAAAGAGGGGATCCTCTGGAGGGCAAAACAGCCTTGTCGGACAGCTTTTTAACTCGGAGAATTGGAACATGTTTGTTTGATTCTTTGTTATCTGCTATGATTGTGTTGTTTTGGGTCTCCATTTCTGATTTCTTGTGGGGGAGATTGCGAAGGATTGTGGGTTTTGAATGAGAGGATGATTTCAAGATGTGGTAGAAAGGTAGGGTACAGTTGTGTATGGAAGGCTTGTTAATGGCGCCAAGAATTCCCGCCATTTCCTTGAATTGTTCGTTCACCTAATAGTCTTATTTGATTTTTTTTGGGCCTGGGCATAAGAGCGTGTTGGCCCGAGTGCTACGTTGTCCAGATTAAACTTATTGGACATAGCCCAGTTAGGCTTTTTTCATAGAATTTATTATTATTTTTCCTGTGTCCTCTTTTAACACTCATGTATACTTCAAAAGTGACATGCATGAATCATGATTGTGTTTGTTATTCAATTCCTGTCTATACATAGAATATATGTAGTAGCTACATGCATGCTCACTGAAGAATGTTTTTACCAGGATTTCTTGAATTTATAAAATGTGGAAAAGTATGATAGGATTGGCATGTTCCCTATCATCAGATTAGACCAAAGTAAGAAATTACTGAAAAAGTTTGCAAACTGTAATGCACACACTCTACTGCTTTTCATGTTTTGAATGATAGGGCCTGTGAAAAAGATCAACATATGTAGCTTAACTGGAAAGATGTTGCCATTTATGTAGTAATACTAATCCAGAACAATGCTCGAGATATTCCTATTGGCTTTATTCTTTTTTATTAACAATACCTTTCACTTTTCCACTCTACATCCATTAGGCCAACACATAAAATTGAGCACTCTAATTAAAATGTTGGTTGAGACCGTGGCTTTAGAAAGGTCACAGGTTCGATTTCACTGGAAGGCACGAAGTAAGTGCACTGCCATGCTCGGTGTGTATGAGTGTGCTAGCAGTTCTCCGAATTAGTCAAGATGTGTGAAAACTGGCCCGGATACCGGATTCATAAATAAAAAGAACTTGTTGAGGTCGAATCATGGTGAAGATAGTTGCTTAGAATAAATCACTGAAATTAGTTATGGTAAACGAGTGGCATAGAAAAGAGTAATTATGATATACGATTAATGGATTAACAAAACGTCGAAAAACAAAAGATGTTGCAAAAGATTAATCAAGCTGCAATGCTGCATTACATGTTTACTCGTTCAATCTGTTTAGTGTTTCCCCTCTACATGTTCTGCCTCACATTATAATCTGGTTTTATTATGCTCCGCATTGCAATAGTGTAACTGAAGACACTAAGAATCTTTACCAAGGTTGTCCTCGCAGCAGTGCGTTTGATTCTCCGCGCATTCCATATCTAGAACTTGGGCTACACAAGTTCCTTTCCAGTTCTGTATCACTCATGACAGCACAAGCATCTGGTTCAGGAGCTGCGAATGACAATCGTTTCTTCACAGAAGTCACGCTTCCTCTCTCTGGTGTCAAAGGCCTCTGCCTTGGTGTACTTTCAGACCGACTTCGAGCCATTGCTGATGCAGTGGCTGCCATATAGTTTGGCACTGAAGCTGCCACAGCATTTTCTTGTCCAGCCATTTTGTGGTAATTTGAGCTCATATTTGGCGACTGAGCCATCATAATGTTCCTCTCAACTTTTAGGCAACGAGGACTGGCTGAATGAACTTGGAGCTGTTTTATTTTGGATTGAAATGGCGTTATAGGGAAGGCACCGGACAGATATCTACTTGTTCTGTGCATTGGAGAACAATCAGACTCTGAACCCGGATCTAGCTGTGGGTATTGGTAATGTGAATTATGTGATCTCCGTAAACTTGGGACCGAATATGATTGAGCAGTGTCAATTTCTACCGTTTTCATTGGATCTCTTTGATCACCAGAATTTCTGCCTATCCTTTTCCACTGATCAGACCATCCAGGCTTTTCTTCTTCCCCTTCCTTACATAAAAATTGGTCCTTGCCAGGTCTCAAACTCTATACATCAAATTATTGATAATATTTTTAGTACGAACATAACACACGTCACTGGTATGAATCTGAGAAAAGAATACAGAGTACTAAAATACCCGAAGAGAAAGAGCTGTTGAGAGTTGATTTCTGTGGTCAGAATCTGCTTCCTTAGTTTTCCGCAATATAGCTTTGATTTCTTCCAGCGTATGTTGATGACAATCCCACTCATCTGTAATGCTACTTCCTTCTCTAGACTGTCAAGACAGGAAAATTAATCATGTAAGCAACAAGCGGAAAAAGATCATGTACTAATATATTCTAATAACTCATGTGAAAATTAACTTACTCGAGATTTCCTGGTCCCAGCATGATAATCCCTTAAGCTGTTGGATACATTGAATGTGGAATCCTTGCTGCCTTCATATGAAAGCCTCCTACGTTGATCACGAACTCTAGTTTGAACTCGGACCAAGGACTGAATGCATCGAAGTGTCATCTTTGCTTGCTTACGGATATTTTGTCCTCTTACTAAAGCCTGTAGCTTTACAATTCCTCTAAGTGCCCGCAGAGCTCTCCTCGCCTAAGAATACCAGAGTCATTTCATTTTCAATTTTAAAATTGTCTGCTTTGTGAGCATGAATAGTACATTACTTACCAGATAGGCTCTGAATGCTGATTGTATCTTAATTGCAGCATGGAAATATTCACCGGTGATTTTAGAGGGACTCGAAAGCCTGATGACTTCCACAGCTGCTTGGACTGAAGCAACTTCTGCCACAGCCTCAGCACTTGCAATATCTCGCCTTTCGTAATCATCAACCAGGGCCTTGGGTTTCACAGTCAGGTGAGTATCAACCACACTACTTGCTGGTGCATAATGCTGTATTGTAGTTTCATAAATACATTGTTTGCTAAAAATCCACCTCCGCTTTCCTCTCTTCTGCATAAACAAATTACACTTTTAGAGTATAAGAAATACACTGAAGTAGTATGAAATCGATGACATTTAAGCGTAAAATGTGGCATCGTAAATTTATTACCTTTTCATCATCTTCTTGTTCATGTTCTTCCCTCCTTTTGCTAGACTTGATGGATTTTGTAGGAGACCTGAAAGCTTTCTTGACTGCATTAAACCATGAACTTCCAGCTGCAGGATTCTTTCCCATTGTTGCTAGTTGCTAGTTGCTAGTTGCTTGTATATTTAAAGAAGTAACATGAATACAAGTGAAGTGAACACAGGGGATAACTTATTGCAACTCCAATGTGTTGTTACACAGTATAGCAAAGATGTCATTTGTAAATGCAGCAGGTCAGGTTGAATTTAGTAGGAATAATGGTGGTAAGTGAAAAGCATGAGTACTGTCAGATAGTTGGGGAGTCTAGCATCAAAGACTGTGCCGCTATATCTACATAACGAATAGGAGGCTGTTTTCAGAAGCTATGTCATTTGAAATCAAAAGAAAATAGAAAAAAGAAAAGCTATGTCATTTTCATTTAAAGCAAAATATAGTAGTACAACTTATCATATTCTATACTGCTTCTTGGAAGGTTCTTCTCATGACACCTTAAGAGTTTAGATGAATTACTCGCTCGGTGACAAATCTTTTAGTCAGAACCAGTTTCTTTTTTGCCTCCTCGCAGAATCTTAATTATCTTCTGCATTTTTTCTCCGTTCATATCCACATATACTATATATCCTGATTATGCATTCAAGAGATACTCAGTCGTTTCAACATGAAACACATTATTTTTAAGTGTACCAAATGTGATATTTTAGACCATCTTTACGAATTATGGCAATTCTGATCCATTCCTTTTAGAATTATGTTACTAGACAGACAGCATACTTTCTTCAACTCTGGCTGGTTCTTATTTATGAGTACTGTGCTGCTGCCTTCTTTAGCATGTTAGCAGCTTTAGGAAAGAAGTAAAGAGCAGTTGGGTTCTTGGTTTTAGTCTTTGGCTTGGTCATTTGTATAGCTTTCAAAAGAGAAAGCAAGCACATATATTTATGTAGCATGTATTTTGTGGTACATATTTATGCTTTTTGGGATTGAGGTACTGTCTTGGATTCTCTTCTCCCTGATGTTTCAGTCTTTTGAAACTGTTACTCGTTATTGGAATTTACTATTTTATTCATTTTCATTATTTTTCATGTGTTCACCCTGCCGTCCAAGCACCAGCAACTTGTTTGAGCTGATTTTAGTGTGTGATACCTGTTTCTCATGGTCTGTCTGTTTTAAGAATGTTCAGTACATAGACAATTTGTTTGTGCATTTTATTCGCTATTTATGCAATAGTGATGCACACAAGTGCTCACTTGTTATTTTCTCATTACTCGTGTTGATATATGATAATCAAGTGTACAACAGTTATTTGTTTCACGTTTTGTACATGATAGTCAAGTATCTACTTGTTATTTATTTCATGTTTGACATATTCACAGTCAAGTGTCTAGTTGTTACTTGTTTCATTTAGATTATGAACTATTTGTCAGATCGTGATCACCAATTTGAAGCTTTTATAGAGGTAATACCGCATTATCAAAGCATATATAACAGTATAAATATGAAACAAGTAAATTGCAACAAACATTCTTCATCAACACATCTTTATGTCAAGCTGTCACAGCTTTCATTACATTTTACAAAACGCAGTTGTTATATTGAGAGATGATGTTTCCAGTTATACTGGAAATATCATTTCCCTATATATCACCTGTCGGCACTGCCCTACCTTCCACTTTCGATTTATAAGTCATGACGCTAAATCAACATGTTATTACAGAAACTATCTTATTACACAACGCGTATAGATATCTATAGCTAAGCTGCTAGAAAATGCTTCTAATCTCATCATCTTCTGGTATAGATTCCAACTTCGGCTTCCAAATTGCCGTAAATTTTTCATTTTCAGAACATGTGTCACTCCTGAGTTGTGATAAAATATCAACAGGCAGCCCCTGTTCAGACAGCAAATCTTGCAATTGTTGCCTTGTTATAACAACTTTTATCCTCTTGACACTGCCCTCGCCCTCGTTGTCGACCTTTCGAGCTCCTTTCTCAATTCCTAAACCATCAACCGAAGGAATGAGATAGTACGTGTCCCCGAGCTTCAACCTGGAACTCAAAGGAAGATGCTGGAGAGCCTCCCTCGACAAAGCAATATTAAAGCCAGAGAAATTTTGTAGCACATCCCTCACAAGAATTGGTGCTGAAAACTCCATGACCTTCCCATCAATCTTCACAAGCTGCACAACATTTTTGTTCTTGCTCTTTTCAGCATCCCGAAAACAAGGAGCATTATTATCGCGTCTGCAAACAACCGAGCAGTTTCCCATGATAACACAGAAAACAAAATTGGTTTCTTAATAAATGTTATCAAGAGTTTGAATAAGAGGGACTAAAGAGGAAGTTATAGTTATAGACTTATAGTTAAGTGAGAAAATAAATATTGGTTGAGTAGGAGGATGATAAGAGGACTAGAGGAGTGTTTGATAGTTAAATTATATATAGTGTTGGTTAGTGAAAAGAATGATGGTTACATGAGAGAGGGGAAAGAATTGCAGTGGGAAAGTGGTAAAGATAGTTGATCTTTTTGAGATGTTGTCAACACGCATGCAAAGATGGGTCGGTTAGTGGGAGGTGGCGCATTGGCATTGCTCACCTTCTTTCATACTTTACTGTTTATATTAGTACCGGTAAATCTAGTAAAAGACCAAGTCCTCCCATTTAATGCATCTCATTATTCTCTTCTGCTTGGATTAGCCTCTTATTTATCAATATCGTCATTTCTGTACTTACATTGATATGGCTTTATCCTCTTATTTGTCGGAAATAATCCAGAGAGCACATAAATATGTATATTTTCCGTATATTTATGTCTGCAAATATGCGATGTTTTTAAGACATTAATCTACGGAAAATGTACATATTTTCCGTAGATTTATGTCTGCAAATATGCGATGTAGATTTATGTATGGCACTACTTCAATTTATGGTGTCTAGAAGATCTTCATAAATATTACTCGTTTCTTCATCCGCCCTATAGAGACGTTGCGGACTTTTTTTCTATCTTTATAATTGCATTAAGCTTGTTGTCTTCAAAGAGCTGGTCATCTTATATCCTCGAGGCCAAGACTTGTATATATATTCATCGTCTTAAATTCTCTAATAAGGAAAATTTAATACCAAGAAATCGAAAAACAAAATCGTAATTTAACCGACAGAGGAGGATAATAAGAATTGGGATGGAGAGGAGGGGACGTCTAAATCATTATCACTGATGTAGAACAAAAAGAAATGCAAAGGGGTTGAAGCTTCAAAGTGGATGTTGATGCAATGCTGAGGTGCAATTGACATAATAATACGGTTTAGGCTAATATTTAAACAATGTGATATGAAGATAACAATGTACTATCTTTCTCCCTAATTCTTGTATAATTATATATTGTTACTTTTTTCCTTTTGAGGGTGCCTTTCATTTTGATCTGCATCAAAGTGGATGTGGGACTTGTTGGGTCATCCCCACTAAACAACAATGTCTTAATCACATAGAGGAGATGTTAAATGGATGAACCAAACCAATACTTGGGGGGAGACCAAGATTTTGTAATTCCAGAAGCTGCAACTTTCAATCATTACAGCAATTTGTATCCATTATAGTTGACTCCTTCAAGCCATACTCAGTACATTTAGATCACGTTGGCAGTAGTTTTGTGCAGTGACTTGGTGTCGTAAAAAAATTTACCTTTCGGAAACAATCTTCTAGATGATATACTAGTACATATATTGCAGTTGACAGGGAGTTTAGTCATCTTTCTAATTCATTTATGCAACTCTGGTTGCTTTCTATTTTCAAACTGTCAACGGCTAGGTCTTCGGAACCACAAATTTAAGTACAGTTATACGAGTTCAAGCACTTTATAAAAAGGACTTTTAATGGAAACTATTAAGCAAACACATGCTAAATTCTGGAAACATGTCAAGTAAGATCACTGGAGAATAACAGACTATCAAGGAGTTTCATGTTGAAGACATAGCAAAAGCATAATGGCCTTGGCATAAAGCCTACACAGTTAAGCTTAGCATGCCCCATAACATGGCCAACTATGGCATCTCAATTCCATTCACTTGTACATGATGAAAGAACTACAAACTGAGAAGACCTGCCAGGAAGGCTCATCAAATCCTGCTGCGGAAATCACCCAGTATGATTGGTGTCTTCGACGGGTTTACCCTACATGGTTGCAAAACCACCCTGATTAATAAAAGAAAAGAATAACTGAGGATGCGGGGGAATTTTCACTTGTAGGATAGATAGATAACTAACCTAATCGGCAATGCTCCCAAGACAAAACCACTACAATTGAGGGCTGCAACTGCACTCTCAGACTGGAGATTGAAATCAAGTTAACTACAAATCTTTTTTGTTGACAAGAAATATAATGCACATAGAGAAAAAGAGAAAATTTCCAATCTGACAAAATTTTATCTAATGACAGAAATGCATATCCATTAAGGACTGCACTTATAACAATTAACCATAAACGGAATATATGAGAAGCAATAGCAAAAAGTATAATATCAACACTTCAATTAACATGAAACTGTAGTACTGAATAGTTTAAGGTAACAAAGCAGCTACTAGTCATCTACTATCTTAATTAGTTTGATCATTAAGTACAGACTACTCCATTAACAGGCAAGAATTTTATGTGATTGTTGAACTGTTTCCATATCTCGTGCCATTGATAAACTGGTT
Organism: Daucus carota subsp. sativus; assembly: GCF_001625215.2. Lineage (NCBI taxonomy): Eukaryota > Viridiplantae > Streptophyta > Magnoliopsida > Apiales > Apiaceae > Daucus > Daucus carota. Next base: position 36,191,440 of record NC_030386.2, on the reverse strand, counting down.
CCTTCCTTTCTCTTTCGTTTTAATTTGTAGCTAAATGAAGGTGAAATTTTTCAGACAGACATTTAATACAGTTCAAATTAATCTTACCATAAGGTATCATCAATACTTTATGTATTAGTACAGGTGATACTTCTTAATTCAAGTCATGTCCAAATACTTCCTAGACAATTATGACATAATCCCCAACTGCAAGTAGAATCTATTCATGATATTAAACAACTCCTTTTACTTACCGTGGCGAACTCCACGAATGCAGCACAAGTTGGGTAATGACGGTTGTCAAACACCCTCAAGCAAAGAACCTATGGCAGAATAAATATTCTTTAATATGTACTTCTAATTTTAAGAATACAAGCACCTATAGATCAGCAGCATGAAGTCACAAACCTTCCCACAGAAAGATTCAAAAAAGAATATGATCTCTTCTGCAGGAACCTAAAGTGAACAAGCATATAGATTGATTAAAATAATGAAGAGAATAAGCTTTCGATTAACAAAAGAGGAAACTATATTTTTCTAAACTACCTCTCTCTGTATATTTGTACAGTAGACAGTCCTTGTGCATCTCTCCCTTTCAGCAGCAGACTAAAGAAACACAGAATAGGATAATTTTTTTTTTGACACAAAATAAAAACAATTTCATTAATCATAATACAATTGGGACAAACCCCCAACTGACGATACAACCAAGTTGAAAAACAAATAACCAACTAAAAACAATTAGCTGTCAGAATACGAATAATTAAATTAGTATAGATGGGCTTATTACAAACTAATCTCCAATTGTACGCATATATGAGATTATCATAACGAAGTATTAAAAGATAATGAAACAAACTACTAACTCTCGGCAAAAGTCTCCGATCAACGGGTGCAATTGCAGATCTGGAAGGCACCACCCTGATAGCATGCGAACCAAGCATGGTCCTTTCAAGACTCAAACTAATTCTCGCAGATTCTGCACATATGTCATGAGATGAGACAATCTGTCAAGATATCACCGAGCATGTGTATGTCAACATAAAAGCTTACCCTCCTCAGCAAACTCGACGAACCCAAATCGGAGCATAGAAGTTGGGTCACCACAGATACGACAGTCGACAAGCTTAGGTGCAAAAAACATTTCAAATTATTATCAAAAAATAAGATGTGTCATTAGCATGAAATATGAATGGAATGAGAATAAGTAGGTAAAGATTACCGGCCCGCAGCTGAGAAAGAGAGCTGCAAGATGCTCTTCAGAGATCTAAACCCATGCAACAAAAAAGAATAAGGAAATGATGTTTAACAAAGCAATTTCCAAAACAAAAAACTAGAATGATAAATGTTCGATAAATCAAGAAAATTTACTACCCGGTTATCAATGCTGGAAACAAATACAGTCCTCCGGACTTGTTCTATTTCAGCTTCGCATGGATTAAACCTTCTCCTTGGCCTTGGCCTAGCCCTTCGCCTCCGGCGACGGGAGCCATTTTCGTTCTGGACACAATAAAAATAAATGACCCATACAGATTAATGCAGAACTAATAGAAAGAGACTTCTTCGATGTCTATGGGAAAATTGCAGAACTATGGTCATATTCGAATCTTAGCAATTATGTAAATACTTTATATATTCTGTTTAGAGAAAGAAAATTTGCAAAATCATAAATGAAAATATTTCAGTTATTTTTTTTTATTTGACGCTTTTGACTTCTGGCACACACTTTGACCAGCAAGTTAAATTTATTTATTTTTTATTTTTTTTTCACTAAATAAAAATATTAAATCAAAATTATAATTCACTAAAAAATAATAATAATTTTTGCCATCACGTCAACACACATAAAGATGTGTGAAAAAGTCAAATTAAAAAAAATAGAAGAAATATGATTTTTTTTTTATATCTCAAGTTACAAACTACTCCCTCCGTCCCACAAGGATGCTTATTCTTATAAAGTATAGTTCTATAATGTTTTTTTTAATTTTTTTTTTGAATAAAATTTTAAACGTCAAATTTTTTTCAATTTTTTTTAAAAATAAATATATGATGTAAATATATTTTATAGGAGCTGCCAAAAAACTTGGTGGGACGGAAGGAGTACTATTTTTTGGAACGAATACACCCATATCTTTGTTGCACATACCTTTGTTGCAGATTCTGCACCAGCGGCAACATAAGTAGGCACAAATTCTGGAGCCATAGGATTTAACTTCGACTTTGATTTTTCTAAAGGTCTCATCTCTTGGTTAAACCCGTCTCCACCATCATCATGATTAATCATTGCAGAATTATTTCCACTGTTCATCTGATTCATTGACTTAGTAACATCATCATTTCCACGAGTTGCCATAATCAACTACTTGTTCAAAACTTCAATTTCTGTTCAAACAAAAGAAATTTATAACAAACAAAAAAGACTTAAGCTTTATTCAAAAAATATATATGTGTATGTACATATGTAACCAAATAAGCAAAGAAGAGAAGGAAAACATACCTGCAGAATGAGTTTCAACTATGCTGGTTGAGTTTCAAGTATGCGGGTTGGTGCCCATTATATTAGAATAAGACACCAGTTCCAGAAAAATAACACTCATGGGAATTAAATGGAAGAAAACAAAAGATTCATAAAAACGTCTTTGATTTCAAAATAGTTTCGTAAGAATGTCCATATTTTCATACTAGATTCATTGTAGCATTAAATTTTTTTAGTCAAAATATGTTTTTGCCACCAACTTCTACCAGAAGTATGTTTTATAATAGTATCCGTTGTATCAGGGATATTATAATTTTAGATATAATTTTTTATTTTATTTGTTATTGTGATATCACAAATGGAGCTAGCAAATTACAAATTTATAATAATTATTCAAGACAATATATTGACTATGTATTGATTATATAGTGTATTTTTATATGTTAGATTTAATATGTTTAAAAAATATTCTTCTAGAAGGACGACCATACACAATTGAAATTTTATCTTTAATGTGGTCTATGTTCCAATTATCAAGTTATGTAATTTATAAAATTATAAAATAATAAAAATTTGATTAATTAAAATTGAGTTTGGATACTAATGATTTTATATTGAAAAATCAAAATATTTATTTTGTTCATCTTGTTTGACACAAGTATTATTATTAAGATGTACTTTGATTATATATTGATTAAATATTGTTTTTGTATGTAAAAATTTCTAAATATTATAAAATTTTATTTAAAGTCATAAATTAGTTTGAGTTATATTTTTTGTGACTTAAATTTTTTTTGAACTCTTTTTTGATAAAATTTACTCAGAAGTCATAAGTTACTCATAAATTAATTTTATTTTTAATAACTCATAAATTATTAATAAATCAAAATTAATCAAACAAAGATTTTAAATTCTTAATTAATATACATTAAATTATAAATTACCTTAGGTCACAAATCCGTATCCACTTTTTTGGTTGCTCAACCACGATTTGTCTCTATTTTTTAACTTTAAATTTTGTGCAGGTGTCATCGAGTGTCACTGATCAGGATTCACTCGTCTTCGGAAGTCTACAGTAACATGCGCAAACCCCAACGCCCATCTTTTAGGTCAAAACTAAGTACAATGGGTCTCAATCAAAACTCGACTGCGGCTCTTCAGTGTAGATACGTTTATTTTCTGCGATCTTTACCACCTTCGGCTTGTTATTGAGGGATCTTTGTTTAGATTTGTTACTTCATTTTCAGTTATACTCGATTCCATGGTTAGATATTCCTCAGTTCTAGACTTCTAGCAGATTCTTTACGGTTTTCTGTGTGTGATATACAATCCAATTATTTATTTTTCAAAATTTACCAAAAATAGTCGATGAGTCCCACCACTATCCAACTTTTCCTCCCTTTACACACTACTTTTACCTCCACCATCAACTTTTTATACATTAAAAATTAATGGGTCTCACCACTTCACCCACTCTTCTTTCTCTTTTCCACTACTTTATACATATTTCTTAAACCAAACGTAAAGAATTGGTCGGACGGATGGAATATGTTTCTAATGAGATCATGAATCCTTTCTCTGGTGGCCAATTTTTTACGTTTGGTTTAAGAATTATGTATAAAGTAATGAAAAAGAGAATGAAAAGTGGGTGGAGTGGTGGGACCCGTTAATTTTTAATGTATAAAAGGGAGATGGTGGAGTAAAAGTAGTGTGAAAAAAGAGTAAAAGTAGTGTGAAAAAGGAGGAAAGGTTGGGTAGTGGTGGGACCCATCGACTATTTTTGGTAAGTTTTGAAATGTAAGGAATTGGATGGGAGTATTATTCCTAAACTAGAGATGTTCAAAAAATCTGAAATTCGAAATCCGATCCGATCCGATCTGGAAAAAAATCTGAAAAACCCGATCCGAAAAAAACCCGGTCTGGCCCGGCCCAGTCCGAGGGCCTAAAACAGGTCTAGTATTTTCAAAAAAATCCGGATAAAATCCGGATTTTTGAAAAATCCGGGCTTTTTATAACTAAATCAGGCCTAGTGTTTTTGGAAAAGCCCGGCCCGGCCCGGCCCGATTTTTAAAAAGACCCCGGCCCGATCTGGTTATAAAAAAATCCGAATTTTTTTGGCCCGGTCTGGATCTGGCCCGAACAGATCTTTTGTGCATCTCTATCCTAAACTATAGCCAACCAATATAGCCAATACTGCTGAAACACAATGTCTTACAAGTTTGAGCAAATCTTACATAATATCTTACCGGTGTAATTTAGTCGACGATTATAGTCAACCTCACTGAAGATATTCTAAACAATATTAATTGAATATAAATGAATTTTTAAACATAACTAAAAATCCTGATCGAATATCACCAGATTTTGTAGAATAATTTAAAATCTTAATTGAATACCTCAAAAGTATGATATATTTTCTAAGATCCAAATTGAATACAATTTGATTTCATAAATTAAAAAAATCTTCTAAAATCTTAATTTAATACACTCTTAGCTTATAAAATCTGCCTATACTCACCAACCTGTTGTATTCTTTTCTTATCTCTTTTCTGCCTAATCCTCATTAACCATCTTCATCTTCGCCGTTCTTCTCCTCTGTTCTTCAATCTTCTTGGCGATTCTGCAATCGATATATACAATCAAGCTAGATATCAGTGTGTTGATCTAATTGAGCTATATACATTTTAATCATACGGTATTCAGCTTCTCTGATGCTCTCCAATCTGCGATATACAAATTAAAAGTATTTCAAAATTCAAAATAATCTGATCCATCTTGCTCTCGTATCTCTTTGATTCGAATTCACGGTTTTGTATTTGGTCCAATTATTAATCAATTTTGATTAATTTTGAATTTTTAGATTTAGATCTACGAAATTCATAATCTAGCACCTTCTGTTATGAACTAATGATTCACATGTTTGTTCAATACTTGCAGTATTAAACAATGAAGAAAGTGCTCCAAGAGATCATTAAAAGGAACTGTCAGGTAACCTTCTTTTGAATTTATTGCTTGATTATAAGCGGAGGACTATAGTAATTGTAAATCCACACATTGATATTCATGTCAAAGTGGTGGAGAATTGTTGCTTTTTATTCGGACTCGATTAGTATTCATGAGATATTCATCTTTCATGATTTTCACTAATCTTATTTGCTTATTGTTTTTCATTATTTGTTCATATGATCTATATATCATAGTGTTATCAATTTGTCTGGCGTTGTGGTTTGAAACCAACGTTTCTTTTTCTTGTAGTATGACCGGTTGATGATGCCAATCAGCAATACAAGGTATCTCGCTCATTCCAGCACTCCTGATTAGAAGAAGATGGCACGGTTCTGTTAATGACCAGAGTGCATGATTACTGGCTATACTAGATCAACATGACAGCACGGTTGGATAACTCAGTGGTAAAGAGCTTATGATCTGTCGTGCCAGGTCCTGGGTTCGAACCTGGCTCACCCCGAAAATTTCGTAAAACAGATACTCATTTGTAAGGCTAGAAGTCATATTTGTCAAAAAAAAAAAAAAATTCAACATGAAGTAGCCCGCTAGACCAAATTGAATACTAAAATTACTTAAACATATGGATTATGTATCATGTATAATGATGTTCACGCTGGGTTGTATGTGAAAATTTAATCCCATGTGATCATACTGTGTATAGGAACTATTGTCCACATTTTTTATCTTTGGTTTGCAAGTGCACAGAACAACTTATAATTATAATTATAATTATAAGTGATTAATTATAATTGATTTTAAAAAAATTTGAAATAATTTTTAATATATTTTTGAGTCATCAATGTAATAACCCGGATTTTAAAAATATTTTATTAATATTATAAATGATTTTCTTAAAAAGAAAGGAATAAGATTTAATATTTTATCCCAGTTTAATGAATTTTCAAGGTTTTATACTTAAACCCGGGTTATTGTGTTATTAATAAATAATTGTATTTTTAAAACTGATTTTCATATATTGTTTCGAAAATTCTAGATGAGTATTATGGGAATATATGTGTTATGTGATTAAGTGGTATTGGTGAATTTGTTGGTTAATTAATTATGGTTAATTATGAGTATTATATGATTAATATATGAATTTTTGTGAATTTTATATTATATGGTTTATTGCGTTAACTGCTCAGATGTGTTCGTATTTGAGATATTTCAATTTCTATAGGCTCAGGAGAAAATATAGTTTATTTGGATATTTTCATATCGATTTATGGAATGTTAGATGATTTTATAATTGATTTACGGATTTAATTGCGTATATTTATATTTAATTATTGATTATTTGATTTCCGTAAAACCGTCCACTCGTAACGGTGTAGCAAATTTTCTTCCCGGAAGTTTCGAGAAAACTCACCTTTAGCCTAATTTGAATATTCCGGACATTTTTCGTGTTTTGACTTTTTCGATCCGGAGTACGGTTTTCCCCGTAGTCGGTCCGGCGGAGTTTTTCGGGTACTAAAATTATCGATAATTATCCAGTTTGTCTCGATAAACGTGAAACGAGATATTTTCGTCATCCTTATCATGTAATAATTGCAGTGGGACCCGCAGACCAATAATTGAGTTAAAAAGCCCCGTTTTGATGATTATCTTGAAAACCAGTACCGATTGGACCCCGCTTTATTAATATAAAGCTAGTAAATACGTATTTTCATGTCATATACGATCCAAAGGGGTACCAATTAGTTGTAAATATAAATATACCTTTCTAGAGCTTATTTTCACCCGTAAAAATCATTTCACCAGTTTCTCTGCACGAATACCGAGAGAAACCGAGCTGCGTTCTTCGTGTTCTTCATAATCAAACGTGGATTTGAAGGCGTTATTGGAGTCAGAATCAAGCGTGCGAATAGTCAAATCGAAGATATCGAAGAGTAGAATCTATATCTGCAATCAAAAACAACATGAGATTCACAGGTAGGGAGTAATTGAAGTTTTAAAATTCGAGTTATTAAGATTTAAATAGTGGATTTTTGTAAACGTGTTTGTTTGATTGTTTTGATGATTCCATGTTGTAGAGCATGTTTTTCTCGTCGTTTTGGTATATCATATGTCAATTTTTGAGTTCAATAACACCTCGAAAAGTCAGTTTAATCTTTGAAATTGAGTGTTCTTGGTGTTCTTGCGTTTTTCGCCGGAAAATATTGATTTTTGGCCGGAGATTGCGTTCTGTTAATTCTGGGTATGCATGGCTTATACCATTAGAAAGAGTGTGAAGAGAGGAACTTGTGGGTATGTTCAAAAGTTATGTGGGATTCCCGGAAAGGGGTCACCGGAGTTTGAAAGAAACTCGCCGGCGGCGAGGTTTCCAAGCTTTTTCCGGCCACCTCGTTGCTTGTTTCTTGAAACTGAAAGCGTGGTGGAGTTGTGGGGAGATAAGGGAAGAGATCTGGAGAGTTTGGAGGGTTTCTGGTCAGTGGTGGCGTTGTCCGACGAGCTCCAAGGCGGCAGCCATGGCTGCCGGCGGCGATTGGGGGAGATGGTGGTGAAATTTCAATTTCACCACCCATCTACTGCAGTATTACAAATCCACCCCCAAAGTTTCTGGTTTTGCAAATCAAACCCTGCTAGAAGTTTCCAAAACTAGCAGATTAAACCCTTTATTTTTAAGTCTTTTAAAAATTGTTTTTATACTTATTTTCTTTAATTTCAAAAATAGTTTTTAATTATTTCTTTATTTAAAAATAAATCTAATTTGATTTATTAATTAATTTTAATTAGTAATTAATTATTTTAATTGGTCAATTAATTTAAATATTAATTGATTAATTATTTTAATTAATTATTAATTGATCTTAATTGATTAATTAATTGGATTTAATTATTTTTTTTATTTAAAAATTCCGAAAAATAGTTTCGAGCTTTGAAATATTTTTCTAAATTATGTTCAAGGCTCGACAATTGTTTAGGAATGATTTCAAGTCCAATTTCAAGTATTTGGGACTTGATTATTTATCCGAAAAGTGATTCTTTTATCAATTTTCATTCCGAAAAATGTTTAAAAATTCCAGAAAATTCTCGAAAAATCATTTTAAACCCGAGACTCGATTTGACATTAGTCGGGATGGGAAATCTTATGTGTTATGTGATGTGTGTTATTAGAGTGATGTGTTATGTGTTGATAGAGGAAGTAGGAAACAATTTTGATCATAACTTTTGATCCGTAAATCGGAATCAAGTGAAACGAAAGAGAGACAGAAGCTTATAAAGTCTAGTTTGATATAACATAATAATATGATGGAGTCGAGAATGTGAATAATTGTTGTTAAATGTGCACAATGTGATTATATGTTATTTGATTGCTATTAATTGATGATTACGTGATATACATGTTTATTCATGATAGTATACACGTGTGATAAAAGATTTGGATGACATAGTGTCGTGAGTTGATTGATATTGGATAAGAATATATGGATTATAGTAATTGGATCTTGTTGGGTGATTGTTGATTGAGATAGGATAACAGGTGGATAGTCTAATAAATAGACGAGATGATGTCGGATTTTCGATAGGATTCATATGATAAGTGATTGGTAATATGTTATGTGGAATATGACTTGACTATATGGTAGAGTCAAAGCATGATTACGTGTTAAGTGATATGTGATAAGTTTAAAGGGGTATATAAGTGGGTATCGATATACGTGATATGTATATGCGATTGATTGATTAGTGACTATAGTATTATCTTATTCTCGTTAAGGATTTGGACGAGACAAGGATGACCGAAGACGTTCAGAAGGACAAGTGGTGTTCCAAAGCGAATAAAGAATGAATCGAGTAAGCGAAGCAATGTGGCGAATAGAGTATAGCTAGAGATGGTCTAGAGATTACAAGGTGCATAGATTGTGAAAGTGGAAAGATGAGATTGAGATGTGAGACTGGAGTCAGATTTAAGGCAAGTATCCTATACCCTTCTCTTGGATATCTTGCGATTATTCTGATCCATTCTTTTCGAATGTGTTGCAAATATTAGTTCCTTTCTTTTTCATATTTGGCAAATGCAAATATTCTTATCCATCCTTTTCTAATCCTCGAAAAAAATTCAGATAATTTCCGTTTTTCAAATTAATTCGAAGTTCAGATTGTCATTGAAGCATGTGTTGCTCAGTGATAGTTAGAGCTTTGAATGAATTGGGATCTTCTTGATTATTCAAACCGCCATTGTCATGCTGGTTTAGCAGGCTAAATTCAGTTGATTAGCCGATAATGGAGGATATTGAATAGTTAGGGATTTCCTGAACTATGATTTATGGAAGGATGGACTGTGACTTATGGAAAGTTATTATCAAAGTTTGATTTGGAATTATTCAGTGGTTGATGATGATGATGATTATGTTCTGTTAACTTACATTGGCTTCTTGAATTGAATTAGAGAATTGGATTATTGTTTTTATAAAATTATGTGGACCAAATGAGTGGTCAGACCAGATTCGTGGTCATGCTAGGCCAATGAGTGCCTTGGATCCAGTGATAGAGCATGGCGGGGCCTGCTCGGGGTTAGGTATGACTGATCAGCATCCTAACCTTGGTTTTTAATTAAAATGTGATAGTCCAATTCAATAATTCTCTTGTGAAGGATTGAATTCCTCAGGTTTCTATTGCTGCAAGGTATTGTGATTCTTTTATACAATACCTGAAATTGTGAACTCAGGTTGAATCTTCTTATATCTTGAACTCGTGAACTTATGTTATATCATTTCAGAGTTATCATTGTTTATTATTACTTGCTGAGCATTGTTGCTCACTCTTGCTATTCCTTTCTCACCATTTCAGAAAGGCTGAAAGATAAGATGATTGATTGAGATTGTGGATAAGACTAATGCTAGACGAGGAGACAGAGTTGAGGATCAAGTGGTCGAGGAGTGTTCAGGAAAGTTGATGAGGTCGGTGCTAGCTCGAGTTGTGCGATCTAGATTCAGATGTAAGTCATAGCTGGAAGAGTTGACAGTGATTCTTCATATCGAAGATGATCTGACTTGGTAAGAAATGTTGTGTAGTATTAGTGGTGGATTCTAATTTCAATACTGTAACCTGGAAGCGATCCTGTTGTTTTTGGGGGTTAAATGTTCTCTTTTGAATCATTTATTAAAGTTTAAATATTCTCTGGAAATTCTTTTATGATGGTTTCAAGTTTAAACTTTCAGGTCTTGAAATCATTTGATTTATGTTCTCATTCAAAGTTTTTATTAAATGTTTTCAAGTTTTAAATTCTTTTGGATTTTCATTATCTTTAAAAGAAAAAAAAATATACAGGGTTTCAAAAGTGTTTTAAAAGGGTTTTGTGTGGTGACGTCAGAATCCAGGCCCCCGGATTCTCGGGCCGTCACAGTTGGTATCAGAGCAACAGGTTATAAGTATTTGAAATTAGAATATAGATCATAGTTATAGATTTTCTAGAGAAGAATGTTGTGTAACCTCACATAGAGGTATGGTTAGACTATTTGGGAATAGTCTAGTGATGTGAGTGAAGCATAGAATCTAGTTAGACGACTAAGTTGAGTGCATAAGTTTAGAGAGATTTTGATTCCTAAGTTTAGACATTTCATTTCTAGCGATCGAGTAACCGAGAATGGTACTATTGTGAGAAAGGTCAGTATTAGACCTATATAGAAGAGTTTGATAATGAATGATTGAGTTGAAAATGGTGAAAATGCAGTGTTCAGATTATTCTGACTATACTGCATAGTTGAAAATGGTCTATTGTATTGATTTGAGAATGATAAAAATGCATGGTTCATAGTATGTTGACCATGTCAGATATTTGGAAGATGTATATGGTTTTGAGTGAAGATATGAAAGGTGAATGTAGAATATGAGTTGTATTGGATTAGAAGGAGAGATTGGTATATAGAGGTTGATAGGTGAGAAGGGAATGATAGAGAATATGTGGAATTGAGTCCAGTTATTAGAAATGATGTCTACGAGTAAGTTAGAACGTTAGTCCTCGACGACAACGCTTCGAGCTAATCGGGATTTCAAACGATATCAAGGTGGGCCCATAACCCACAGGTTGACGATCCAAACGATTGAAGATATGTTACATGTCATGCTATGGACTTCAAAGGCAATTGGGATGAAATAATGTAAACTACTTGGGCCAGACTTATTACGAACAATGACATCTTACGACGCTATTACGATTGAACGTCGATCAATTATCGAGAAGGCTGAAAAGGAGATATACAACGAACGATGATTTTTGAAGTAGAGCAGTAATTTGAGAAGACCTTGGCAGTACCTCTCTTCAACTAAAGATTCTTTTGATTATATGTTTTTCATCAGTGAGTTATTATGATATCATTTCGATAAACGAGATTTTCAATTTCTCAAATTCTAAGATGACATTGATATTGATTATTGGTATGAGTTGGAAAGCAAAGATGTGTGATAAAGGTTTGTTGTGAAGAGATAGTGATGTTCCTTGATATTGTTTGACATTTCTTGACATTCCTTGATACCCTTTCATCTTCCCTGGTATCCCTTGATGTTCTTTGATATCTTTGATATTCCTTGACATTCTTTGATATTCCTTGACATTTATTCAATTTGATTGGGATGAACAACCCTATTTATAGGGGACACAAGGTATACCTGTCTGTGTGATAGGAGTTGGATGGGACGCCATCACTTGTGTGTGTTGTGATTACAAGAAGGTTAACAACCTTTAGTAGTGTCTAATATGGACACGCAACATTAAGTTCATTTGATCGTATTGATCTCCCAGTCACTCTTGTATTCCAATGTCACCTATTTTGAAAACATCTTGTTACTCTGAAATTTCCAAAGATTGATTCTTGGGAAATGAATTCTGCAATTGTGTAAGTTGATTCTCCAATTTCTTTAAAGCTAAAGGTATGCCAAGGCCGATCAAAGGTGAATGATGATACGTTATTACGAAGTGTATAGTGGAATCTTCAAAGTGATACGTTTGAGTTCTCTTTGCGGATTCCGAGGGCGGAATCCTTATAAGGGGGGTAGAATGTAATATCCCATACTATTAAATTCAGATTTGATTATTATACATCTATTTGTCTAGATATTATTGTTGTCTCTAGTTGAATATTGATGTGATTATGTGAATAGTGTGTATGTGATTATACTTGTTATGTGGATTAATATGGATTTTACAGATTATGCGTCCTCCTTCTTTTTCTGATTCCGAGGACGGAATCCCTATAAGGAGGGTAGATTGTAATAACCCGGATTTTAAAAATATTTTATTAATATTATAAATGATTTTCTTAAAAAGAAAGGAATAAGATTTAATATTTTATCCCAGTTTAATGAATTTTCAAGGTTTTATACTTAAACCCGGGTTATTGTGTTATTAATAAATAATTGTATTTTTAAAACTGATTTTCATATATTGTTTCGAAAATTCTAGATGAGTATTATGGGAATATATGTGTTATGTGATTAAGTGGTATTGGTGAATTTGTTGGTTAATTAATTATGGTTAATTATGAGTATTATATGATTAATATATGAATTTTTGTGAATTTTATATTATATGGTTTATTGCGTTAACTGCTCAGATGTGTTCGTATTTGAGATATTTCAATTTCTATAGGCTCAGGAGAAAATATAGTTTATTTGGATATTTTCATATCGATTTATGGAATGTTAGATGATTTTATAATTGATTTACGGATTTAATTGCGTATATTTATATTTAATTATTGATTATTTGATTTCCGTAAAACCGTCCACTCGTAACGGTGTAGCAAATTTTCTTTCCGGAAGTTTCGAGAAAACTCACCTTTAGCCTAATTTGAATATTCCGGACATTTTTCGTGTTTTGACTTTTTCGATCCGGAGTACGGTTTTCCCCGTAGTCGGTCCGGCGGAGTTTTTCGGGTACTAAAATTATCGATAATTATCCAGTTTGTCTCGATAAACGTGAAACGAGATATTTTCGTCATCCTTATCATGTAATAATTGCAGTGGGACCCGCAGACCAATAATTGAGTTAAAAAGCCCCGTTTTGATGATTATCTTGAAAACCAGTACCGATTGGACCCCGCTTTATTAATATAAAGCTAGTAAATACGTATTTTCATGTCATATACGATCCAAAGGGGTACCAATTAGTTGTAAATATAAATATACCTTTCTAGAGCTTATTTTCACCCGTAAAAATCATTTCACCAGTTTCTCTGCACGAATACCGAGAGAAACCGAGCTGCGTTCTTCGTGTTCTTCATAATCAAACGTGGATTTGAAGGCGTTATTGGAGTCAGAATCAAGCGTGCGAATAGTCAAATCGAAGATATCGAAGAGTAGAATCTATATCTGCAATCAAAAACAACATGAGATTCACAGGTAGGGAGTAATTGAAGTTTTAAAATTCGAGTTATTAAGATTTAAATAGTGGATTTTTGTAAACGTGTTTGTTTGATTGTTTTGATGATTCCATGTTGTAGAGCATGTTTTTCTCGTCGTTTTGGTATATCATATGTCAATTTTTGAGTTCAATAACACCTCGAAAAGTCAGTTTAATCTTTGAAATTGAGTGTTCTTGGTGTTCTTGCGTTTTTCGCCGGAAAATATTGATTTTTGGCCGGAGATTGCGTTCTGTTAATTCTGGGTATGCATGGCTTATACCATTAGAAAGAGTGTGAAGAGAGGAACTTGTGGGTATGTTCAAAAGTTATGTGGGATTCCCGGAAAGGGGTCACCGGAGTTTGAAAGAAACTCGCCGGCGGCGAGGTTTCCAAGCTTTTTCCGGCCACCTCGTTGCTTGTTTCTTGAAACTGAAAGCGTGGTGGAGTTGTGGGGAGATAAGGGAAGAGATCTGGAGAGTTTGGAGGGTTTCTGGTCAGTGGTGGCGTTGTCCGACGAGCTCCAAGGCGGCAGCCATGGCTGCCGGCGGCGATTGGGGGAGATGGTGGTGAAATTTCAATTTCACCACCCATCTACTGCAGTATTACAAATCCACCCCCAAAGTTTCTGGTTTTGCAAATCAAACCCTGCTAGAAGTTTCCAAAACTAGCAGATTAAACCCTTTATTTTTAAGTCTTTTAAAAATTGTTTTTATACTTATTTTCTTTAATTTCAAAAATAGTTTTTAATTATTTCTTTATTTAAAAATAAATCTAATTTGATTTATTAATTAATTTTAATTAGTAATTAATTATTTTAATTGGTCAATTAATTTAAATATTAATTGATTAATTATTTTAATTAATTATTAATTGATCTTAATTGATTAATTAATTGGATTTAATTATTTTTTTTATTTAAAAATTCCGAAAAATAGTTTCGAGCTTTGAAATATTTTTCTAAATTATGTTCAAGGCTCGACAATTGTTTAGGAATGATTTCAAGTCCAATTTCAAGTATTTGGGACTTGATTATTTATCCGAAAAGTGATTCTTTTATCAATTTTCATTCCGAAAAATGTTTAAAAATTCCAGAAAATTCTCGAAAAATCATTTTAAACCCGAGACTCGATTTGACATTAGTCGGGATGGGAAATCTTATGTGTTATGTGATGTGTGTTATTAGAGTGATGTGTTATGTGTTGATAGAGGAAGTAGGAAACAATTTTGATCATAACTTTTGATCCGTAAATCGGAATCAAGTGAAACGAAAGAGAGACAGAAGCTTATAAAGTCTAGTTTGATATAACATAATAATATGATGGAGTCGAGAATGTGAATAATTGTTGTTAAATGTGCACAATGTGATTATATGTTATTTGATTGCTATTAATTGATGATTACGTGATATACATGTTTATTCATGATAGTATACACGTGTGATAAAAGATTTGGATGACATAGTGTCGTGAGTTGATTGATATTGGATAAGAATATATGGATTATAGTAATTGGATCTTGTTGGGTGATTGTTGATTGAGATAGGATAACAGGTGGATAGTCTAATAAATAGACGAGATGATGTCGGATTTTCGATAGGATTCATATGATAAGTGATTGGTAATATGTTATGTGGAATATGACTTGACTATATGGTAGAGTCAAAGCATGATTACGTGTTAAGTGATATGTGATAAGTTTAAAGGGGTATATAAGTGGGTATCGATATACGTGATATGTATATGCGATTGATTGATTAGTGACTATAGTATTATCTTATTCTCGTTAAGGATTTGGACGAGACAAGGATGACCGAAGACGTTCAGAAGGACAAGTGGTGTTCCAAAGCGAATAAAGAATGAATCGAGTAAGCGAAGCAATGTGGCGAATAGAGTATAGCTAGAGATGGTCTAGAGATTACAAGGTGCATAGATTGTGAAAGTGGAAAGATGAGATTGAGATGTGAGACTGGAGTCAGATTTAAGGCAAGTATCCTATACCCTTCTCTTGGATATCTTGCGATTATTCTGATCCATTCTTTTCGAATGTGTTGCAAATATTAGTTCCTTTCTTTTTCATATTTGGCAAATGCAAATATTCTTATCCATCCTTTTCTAATCCTCGAAAAAAATTCAGATAATTTCCGTTTTTCAAATTAATTCGAAGTTCAGATTGTCATTGAAGCATGTGTTGCTCAGTGATAGTTAGAGCTTTGAATGAATTGGGATCTTCTTGATTATTCAAACCGCCATTGTCATGCTGGTTTAGCAGGCTAAATTCAGTTGATTAGCCGATAATGGAGGATATTGAATAGTTAGGGATTTCCTGAACTATGATTTATGGAAGGATGGACTGTGACTTATGGAAAGTTATTATCAAAGTTTGATTTGGAATTATTCAGTGGTTGATGATGATGATGATTATGTTCTGTTAACTTACATTGGCTTCTTGAATTGAATTAGAGAATTGGATTATTGTTTTTATAAAATTATGTGGACCAAATGAGTGGTCAGACCAGATTCGTGGTCATGCTAGGCCAATGAGTGCCTTGGATCCAGTGATAGAGCATGGCGGGGCCTGCTCGGGGTTAGGTATGACTGATCAGCATCCTAACCTTGGTTTTTAATTAAAATGTGATAGTCCAATTCAATAATTCTCTTGTGAAGGATTGAATTCCTCAGGTTTCTATTGCTGCAAGGTATTGTGATTCTTTTATACAATACCTGAAATTGTGAACTCAGGTTGAATCTTCTTATATCTTGAACTCGTGAACTTATGTTATATCATTTCAGAGTTATCATTGTTTATTATTACTTGCTGAGCATTGTTGCTCACTCTTGCTATTCCTTTCTCACCATTTCAGAAAGGCTGAAAGATAAGATGATTGATTGAGATTGTGGATAAGACTAATGCTAGACGAGGAGACAGAGTTGAGGATCAAGTGGTCGAGGAGTGTTCAGGAAAGTTGATGAGGTCGGTGCTAGCTCGAGTTGTGCGATCTAGATTCAGATGTAAGTCATAGCTGGAAGAGTTGACAGTGATTCTTCATATCGAAGATGATCTGACTTGGTAAGAAATGTTGTGTAGTATTAGTGGTGGATTCTAATTTCAATACTGTAACCTGGAAGCGATCCTGTTGTTTTTGGGGGTTAAATGTTCTCTTTTGAATCATTTATTAAAGTTTAAATATTCTCTGGAAATTCTTTTATGATGGTTTCAAGTTTAAACTTTCAGGTCTTGAAATCATTTGATTTATGTTCTCATTCAAAGTTTTTATTAAATGTTTTCAAGTTTTAAATTCTTTTGGATTTTCATTATCTTTAAAAGAAAAAAAAATATACAGGGTTTCAAAAGTGTTTTAAAAGGGTTTTGTGTGGTGACGTCAGAATCCAGGCCCCCGGATTCTCGGGCCGTCACAATCAATCTCATTTGGTACTAATAATTTGAATTTAAGGATATAAACAAAAATGAAAATAAAAGAAAACAAGTTGATTCCTCAAACCCATGTTTCATACCCACCCCTCCCCTTGGGTATGAAAATCTCATACCTTGTAGGTTTGAGTCATGGGTTTGAAGCAAAAAAAAATTCAACCAAACACCAGGTATGGGTTTGGAATGAACGAAACCCATACCTGATACTAGAAAGGCATGAACCAAACGACTATAGAGGTGGAACTTGGGATTATGATTAATAGCCAAAATAGCAGCTCGTTGCCAACATATACCATATTTCTTGTATACAAATGAAGGTACTTGGATTTACAAGTTAGTAATAATAATGTCAAGGGTCACCAAAATTAACAAATATAAATAGCCTGTTTGGGATCTATTAGAGCATGTCGGTTTAAGGCATTTTCATTTTAAGGAAAACTTTTAATAAAAACAATAAAATAGATAATCTATCAAATTTATTTTTATAATTATATTTTTAATAATTCATAAGTTATCGTATACTTATATAAAGGAGAAGCAGGGGTCGTCTAGGTGGCGCCTCTCGGAGAGCTCCGTTCTATTTTTCTAATTTTCTAAAAATTTTGTATGAAAAATATCAGAAACATAAACCATCTATTTTAGTTTCAAATATATTGGAAGAAAATTTCAGAACTACTTTTTGAGAGCTAGGTACAACCTTAAAAGAGAGATTGAGAGACTCTGATATATATATATATATATATATATATATATATATATATATATATATATATATATATATATTATACCCAAGCCCAATATAAATCGAAAATTTAGTAAGTAACTTCTTAAAAATTATTTAGAAATCCATAATTATTCAGAGGCTCATTTCAAAAAATTAACAAGCAGTGTAAAATTCTTAGAGCAGCGACGTAAATAAGGAGAAAAAATAACGTAAATAAATAGCAGCATAGAATTCGCGTCCTTCATCTCTTCTTTGTGCTCACAATCACAACAACTCTCTGCAACTCTTGCCACGATTTATATATGGAAGCCGCTTGCCAAAATTACTGGGTCCTCCATTATACTTTAAACACAGCCAATTCTCTTGGTATTGACTATGCGTATTGACTATATTTATTGAAACTCTACATACCTGTGAAAAATTAAACATCACCTATTAATATATTGAACTGATATATTTTTACTTATACCAATCTAAATATCAATAACATATAATCAATTAATACAATTACTATCATCAAAACATAATGTTTTACGAATACAACAAATTTTAGACATAATCTAGGTTTGATGGAACCAACTAATTTTAGCTTAACCGGTTCAAATACACCATTCACTGAGGTAGGTGTCTTTAATATTAAATTATCGATTTTTCTATGTGCACACAATAGTCACTAACTCTCATGAAAATACTAGCTTTTGATTGGTGGATGAGTAATAGATGTTAATGGCCTCCCTGCATTCACACCAATTCCACCAATTAAAACAAGCCTTTTTCATGAAAATACGTGCTTATTGTGTGCTCTTGGGCACACATTAGAAAGACCGTTAAATTATTTGTTAATATCTATAGGAATCTATATTATACTATAATAAGCCAATATGAGTATAATTTGTAGTCCAAGGTTTTAGTTATATTTTTTGATTTGGTACTACAAGCTACAAATGTGGAGTCCATTAGTATTATATTGTTAAACAGTTTCAAATACTAAAAACACTCATAACAATATATTATCATATAATATTTCATTAAAAAAATTATAATTATGTTATAAATAAAATTATAAATATAATATTTTGAATATGTTTTTTTTAACAAGAACCTTCATATAACTCTTTTTAATTTTAACGTGTTCTATTTCAATATAAACACGAACCATTACATAACTCTTTCTAACTCTAATATTAAAAGTTATTGTCGGAAAAAAAAACCAAGATTACAAAATTACGTTTGAAATTCGATTGATTAGATTACTGAATCTTTCAAAGGTATTACACAATCAGCTATGTTTGGCAAAAATTTGAATTATCTTATTTTTTTATTTTTAAATCTGCATATACTTAATTCGGATTAAATGAAGAGTGGAGATCTTTGGGGTACTAGATTTTGTGAGAAATTGGAGTCCTTAAGATCCACCATTAGATTATAAAAAGATCCTGTGGTTGAGATTTAATCCAGTAAAATCAATTTTAATTAATAAAAAAACTATAGAATCAATTTTAAAAAAATTTAAACGCTAATTCAAAGCTAAATCCCGCATCATCCGCTCAAAACTTCCTCCGTTATCACCGGGGCTTGTTTTTCGCTGTGATCATACAGAGGTGCGGACTTGCCGCACTGATTTAAACAACTGAGGTGTGCGCTGCAGGATGTACCTAAGTTACAACATTCTACTTTGTTTGTTCTTCACTTTTGTTTACATGGCGGATTTTCGATCTCGATCATCTCAGATTTGCAGTACGGTGGCATCATACTTCAATGGGTCACCCTATATTTTGCTCCTCGAGACAATCGAGGGGAGTTTATTGATTTTGGGGTTTATTAAGAAATTGTTTGGGAGGGTGTGAGTTTAATTGGCACTCTAAGCAACTATAATCTGATTTAGAGTAATTCGACTATCAATTGCGAAACGGTTAATGAGTTTCTGTTAGTTCAGTACATTTGAGTTTGGGAACATCTTGGTGTTTAGTTTCTTATTTTGTGGACATCTGGGTATTTTGTAATTGGAGTTGTATGTGCACAGTACAAAGTTTAATCCTGTGTATGTTCTGCACTTGTGATTGCAGCATGTGTAGTGTCCTTTGATGAGCACGAGTTGCGTCTAGTGTCCTGCATTTGTTTGTTGGGGGGTTTATTTTTTGTCCCACACCTTACTTTGAAGCAAATGATATGCAGTACTTGCTTGTATCATGATTCTGATCAGACATCACATTAACGTGCTGCAAACGAATACCGTCCTGCGACTGAATTATTTGTTCGTACCTCCAAACAAATGGATGAAAGGGTGAAAACAGATTATAAGGGGATAGAAGGAATGCAGGACACGATTGCAGTTTGAATTCCTGAAGAATCTCATCTTGTTGTAACCTCCGCATGACTCGCGCTGTCCGCACAGACAGTACAAAACTGTTACAATTTGCCGCTGGTTGTATAAACTTAAATATATTATATTTTTTTTAAAAACAAAACAGTTGTAATGCACTCCGTTGGATCCTTTTAAAATGGAGGGCCTAGATTTGGACTCCAAGACTCCAAGAAAATATAGGATCCCAAATAACTTTTGTCTATATATATAGTCAGTTGAATAATATAATTTAATTAAAATTCAATTCGTTAATACTTAAATATTAATAAAATGATGTTAAAATTTAAATTATAAATAATAAATTACGAACTATATACCCGCCCGTGCTTCGCACGGGTTAAAAGCTAGTTTAAATAAAAAATGCCATTTACTCGGTTAGTAGTTGGGACACTGCCAACTTAAATTTACAGTAATAATTTAGCAAAAATTTCGAGTATTTTTATTAAATGTCATTTAATAAGGTAGGTGGGACATTACAGCTTTAATTTCTGAATTCCATTTATATACTCCAACTAATGTAGATGGTAGCACCCGTCTTTCATTTTTAATTCATCCTTCCTAAACGGCTAAACCTAAGCAACCATGTTCTTCTTTGCCGTTTCTTCTCCGCTGTTCTTCAATCCTCTCGGAGATTTTGTAATTGATATATAACGTAATTGGGCTCTCTACATTTATAATCGTGCGCAATTTATCTTCTCTGATGCTCTTTTATCTGCGATCAACAAATCAAATATATTTAGAAAATTGAATTAATTTGATCATCTTGTTCCCTCATCTCTTTAATATGAATTTAGGGTTTTGAATGTTAGCCAATTATTGATCTTATGTGTTAATTAATTTTGAATTTCTAGATCTTCTCTGCACTGGAATTTATGATCTAGCACCTTCTGTTATAATTTACTCGTACATATGTGCAGTAAATAATGAAGAAAATGCTCCAGAAAAACGGCGGATATCGAAGACCGCTAATAAGGTAATTTTTCGCACTTTTGTGCTTATTGTTACCATTTATTTTATCCGTATAACCGCTGTCAAGTATGATCAATAAATCAGAATCATCATTTGATACCATCATTTTTTTTCTCGCAGGATGGACCCCTTCAAGATAAGATCCCTAATCTAAATCTTGCATCCGGGGATATTGCACAAGCAGAAAGCATTAAGAGGTGTTAAACTCCTGGTAGAGCCTGGTGAATCTCATCTGAAGACCAGGGATTTGATATTTCTTCCACTCCCGCTAGCATTTCCCTTTCCAGATAAAAAGCAGGCGGGGCAACTTGTTGCAATAGAAGAGCTTCTTCCATCCGCAGGACAACAAGAGGTCTAATTTAGAGCTTTTCCGTCAATTAGACGAATAGGGATTGTTTGTGTATTGTGCTGCTTGAAATAATATAGATGAGATAGATGTATACCAATATCATGTATAAGATGTTCCCACTCTGTTGTATGTGAAAATTCAATCCAATGTGATCAAAATCTGTATACGAATTATTGATGTCATGTCTTCGTTTTTGATTTGCAACTTGCAAGTGATAGAACGGCTGTTTGTAGATATGGAACTTTGAATTATGATTAATAGCCAAAATTGCTCCATTCACCGTGTTTTATCTTATTCTTGTGCTAAATCTATCCTGAATCCTAATTCAGTGCTTAATATTTTATGAGTAAAATTTTTTACAACATACGCGAAATTGACCAATAGTCATCATATTTAAGGAACTAAGCAACACATCTTGAAAACATGTTACATTGCATAACCCAAGAATCAAATGATCAAATGAGTGTTGAATCCACATCGTAAGAATAAAGAAAATTTGTCTTGAATATAAGAATTCCATTAACGGGTATTCGCGCCTCGCGGCCAACAATCGGTAGCCGAAGAAGAAATACATAAAATAACTTTTCAAGCTCACAATGGCTTACGAGTTTAAACTCATATAATTTGGACCGAAAAATGCCCTAATATTATTATAGCCACTTAGAGCATCTCCAACCATCTAAATCCCTTGGCTAAAAGGTGAGTTGGCATACTTAAAATAAAAAGATATAGCCAACAGCTCCAAAAACTGAACTCCAACCATGATCAGCTGTTGTCTATAAATTTAGCCAACCTCCTATGGATGGTTAAATTTGTCGAACCTCTACAGGTCTGTAAGAAAATCTGTAGGAAGATTGTCCATCATTTATTACCATATTGAACTGATATATTCTATTTTAACAATTTAAAATATTAATAACATACTATTTTTAAATTATAGCCAACCAATATAGCCAGTACCATTGAAGCAAAATTCCTACAGGTTCAGCAAATTTTACATAATGTCTTACAGGTCCGATTTAGCCAACGATTATAGCCAACGCCGTTGGAGATGCTCTTATGGATAGTGTTTTTGTCCATCATCTTCAAAAAAGCTTTTAGTGTTCTTTGTCGATATTTTTGTATTTGAGGGTGATCTCAAAAAAATTCCTAAAATAAAAAAATGTACGTAAAACGAAGTGTTTTTTTGGCAATACAGAGAATAATCAAGGCATGGTATTAGAATAACAAAGGAGGATGTGGCGATTGATCCTGCAGAGTTCAAGACTTCAAGTCACGGAGGACCGCTAAAATCACGAAAAAGCTACTTTAATAATTTAGGGGTTTTACAAGCCTTAGAGCATCTCCAAGAGACTCCTAAACTAGCTCTTAAATCAAAATATGAGGCAGATGAGAAAAAATAGAGCTCCAAGAGACTCTCAGTGACTCTTAAAAATCTTAAGAGTCTCTTCTCTCTCCTCTAATTTAAGAGCTACTAGGTGGCTCTTAGAGCATCTCCAGCAGCATCTCAGCTCATTCCTTAAATATAATATAAAATATTGGATCCTAGTGACTTAAGATAATAATAGCTATTCTCACCTCCAACAATATTCCTTATATTCATTCCTTATATACTATTTTATTATTAAAATTTACCATTATTACAATAGGTGAAGAAAGAGAACATGTTTGTATTCAAAATTTATTATAAAATAAGATTTAGGAGAGGAGAGAGGTTCCCTAAAGATAAGGGATGGCTAGTGGATCTTAGTGATTTAGGGAATCACTAAGATACTGTTGGAGTGGATTATTTTCCCATATTCCTCATATTTTGGTTTAAGACTCCAAATAGGGAAGCTGCTGGAGTTGCTCTTAACTAAATAAAATAATCATATCCTTCAATTCTTACATTAGACTCACATTACATGACAAATGTTTGAATTCAAAATATGAATAAAATACAAGTTAAGAGTAAATATAAAGAGCATCGTTGGAGTTGGCACTCTTAATTTTGTATTAACTTACTAGGAGCTTGATATTTTATATTATATATAGGAACCAATTAATAGACTCTTGGAGCTTGATATTTTATATTAACTTACTAGGAGCTTGATTTGTGAAGAATTATAGAGAAGCTTGTCACTGGTTTTAAAAGGGACCTTTAACTTTGGGTAATATGCCACATTGAAGGATGAGATTATGAATATTTTGGTCCTCGCTTTGTCGGACTATAGCCTATTCTTATTGTTAAGATGGATGCAAGTGACAATGGGATTTGGGGGCCGTTTAATGCAAACAGGTAGACTATTAGCATATTTGAGTATGGCTCTCAGCCTCTCACCAAGGCAAAAAGGATAATCCACGTATTAGAAACTAGAAAGAGCTGCTTGTGAATATAATTCGAAAGTGGGCTCTTGGATATTTGTAGGCACCAAGAACATTTTATTGACAAATTGAGTATCCCGAACGTCTGTAGACATTTTAGGATGTCTTAAATGTAAACATGGGCGATCATCACCTGAACCGAAAATGAGAAAAAATACTTGGGCCTCGTTTGGTTGGATGTAACCCAACACTGTAACTTCAACTTCCTTGGAACCGAGGTAAGTTACAGTGTTTGGTTACACAACTTTTTATTTAAGTAATTATGTAACTCAGAGTTCCTGAGTATCTCAACTTCCTGCAAAACACAGTAACCTAGTTACACAGCTCAAGCGTGGTTTTTCTGGGTTACGGTGTGAATGTTTGATATTTTCTTCAAACTTTCTTTATTAATAATATAATTATTATATATATAAATAATATTTAATATAAATTACTTATTTATATATGTTAATATTAGTTTAACTTTTACTTAATATTTTATATATGTTACAATTATTTCCCAATACTAATTATAATAATTTTATATTACAGTATTTTCGTATGTCAATATTTTTAAATTCGTGTTTGTATAATTTTAAATTTGTATTTTTTCTAATATAACTATAACTAATTATATTTGTAAGTAAGTTGTTTTAAATAATATACTTTTATATAACTAAGTTATCTTACTATAATATTTAAAATTTGATAAAAAAGGTGAATATAATTATACTTACATACCAAAAACGTATTTCATTAATTTATTAATATATCATTTTAATAATCTTTTTATATATTTTGTAAATCTCAATATATAATTTTCATTTTTAATATTATGTTAAAATTTATATTATTTTATTTAATACTACATATCAAATAATTTTTGCTTTTTATATGTTATATAAATTCATTAATTTTATATTATCAAAATTTCAATTACATAATTACATTCTTATATAAATATAACACACCAAACACAGGTTTTAGAGTTCCATGTTAAATGATGGACATTGTAACCTAGTTCCGTGGAACTTCTGCTTCCTGTGTAACTCAAGATCCTGTCAACCAAACGAGGCCTTGATGATAGCTTCTTGGTGGAGCAAAAACGTGATAAAAGTTCACCCCTGCAAAGGGCGATGACAATGTGGGAAAAGCAAGGTCACACATAATTCACGTATTCACCCCACGTCGGGGCGATTGATAGTTTGTAAAACACTAAGGTAGTACCATTCAGCATTCATGTTACACACAAAAATAACTGAAAAATTATTTGATAGATCTAAAAAAAGCTTTTTCCAGCTGTAATTTCTAGTTGAAAAATGCTTTTAGAAAAAGCAGATTTCTCATACTTTTAGGGCCTGTTTGACAACACATAAGAAGCACTTCTTTTCCAAAAAAGTTGACTTCTGCTTTTCTTAACCTGCACTTTTTAGAAGTTACAAATGATAGCTTTTCCCTCGTAGCTTCCGCTTCTTTCCCAAACACTTTAATCACTTATAAGTCTTAACTTGCTTCTAACTTCTACTTTACTTTTATACCTTAATCAAGAAACACTTATTTTAAACCCACCCAAACGGTCACTTAGAAAAGGTGTTTTTCAGCTTTTACAAAAATTTGTTATCTACTTAATTCACCGATAGAGCTCTATGTCAGAATATTTTTATTAAATTAAAATATTATTTATATTAATATTTTTATATATTTTTCAATCGCTTATAATTTCATATCATATTAAAGAATAATCGTATAAATATAAGTGAAAATTCATATTTTTTTGATTTTTGATACACGTGCTCTGAGACCTGAAAACTATATTGTATTCCTGTACTCTTAATATTTTAGATAAAACCTTATTTCTTGAACTTAACGCGTTATATTCTTATGATTTAACATTTGACTAATATTTACGGTAAGTAATAGAAGGGGTATTCACTATACGAAATTTAAATCATAAGAACATCAATTATAAGTTTTTTTTATCACAAACATCAATTATAAGTTGAATATATGAAATGACACCATTTGATAAAAAGAAAAACTAATCATTGAGTATTTATTATTGTAATACGAAGGGAGTTCATTTAAAATGATAAATAAGAAAGGGTAAGAATAAAAGATTGTTGATAAATGTGTACTGAAAATAGAGTTTTGGATGAAAAGAGTATCCCCTCGGATCCATTATATAACACGTTTTACCTTTTACTTGTAATTTTTGGTGTTTTGACCGTATAGCAAATACTAATATTTTGTAATTTTTCTTCTAAATAAAAATATTTTATTTAGAAAAAGAAAATTTTAAAAATATTAACTTTAAATATGTGGTCAAATTTTTCTAAAGACACGCCCAAAAAATTAAACGGGCTGTGTAACGAACCATAGGGTGTAGTAAATAAGCACGAAGCTTAATTTATATCAGAATTAAATGCGGCATTTATTTCGGTAGTTGCGAATTACAAACTTTAGTTTATAAATTCTGTCTATACCCTCCAACCCACTGTATACTTTTCTCATCTCTTCTCTACCTTATCTTAATTAACTATCTTCTTCTTCACCGTTCTTCAATCTTTCTTGCGATTCTGCAATCGATATGTACAATTAATCTAGATATCAGTGTGTTGATCTAATTGAGCTATATACTCATTTATAATCATACAATCATTAATCTCATATGTTGATTAGTTGTAAATTTTTAGATCTAGATCTACTTTGTATTGAAATTCTAAATCTAGAACCTTCTGTTGTGATTCATATATTTGTTGAATATTTGTAGTAAACAATGAAGAAAGTGCTTCGAAAAGATCGGCCGTCTAAAGGGTTCAGTGAGGTAACGTTCTTCTAAATTTATACGCGGAAGATATTCATCTTTCAAGATTCTCACAGATCTTATTGTTTTTCATTTATTTGTTAGTATGATCTATATATCAGAGTGTTATCAATTTGTCTAGCGTTGTGGTTTGAAACCAACATTTCTTCTCTTGTAGGATGGACCAGTTGATGATCCAAATCGGCAGTACAAATCTCCGGTGTTCCGCGTCTCCCAGCACTTCTGATTAAAAGAAGACGGGTCGCAGAAATACAAGATTTGATCTGCAGTGATTAAATTGGGCTACAGTGATCCGTATAACTTGTGTGATCATACAAGTTATTCGAGAATTCAAGAGATGGTCCAGACTCCAGAGATGGCTTCCAATTGTATAAAGATGGAAGCCCAAACGAGAGGAATACCAGGAATGCCGAGATGTATTTCTTTCACTTGCAATTTTGAAGTCCCTCTGCCTCTTAGAGGCCTTTCCGCCAAGTAGACAAATAGGGATTGATGTAAATTGTAACCCATATGAAATATGGATGCAGTAGATGTATAGCGGTATCATAGACAAATAAGAATTGATGTAAATTGTAACCCATATGGGATATGGGTGCGGTGGATGTATACCGGTATCACAAAGATTGATGTAAATTGTAACCTATATTGAATATGGTTTGGTAGATGTATACTGGTATCATTTTATTTCGTTGTATGTGGAACTTTAATCCTATGTATCATTTTGTTTCGTTGTACGTGGAACTTCAATCCCATGCGAAATAATCTGTATAGGAACTGTTGTCCTTTTTGATATTTGGTTTGCAAGTGAATAGAACAGCTGTTTGTAGAGATGGAACTTGTGATTATGGTTAATAGTCAAAATAGCTCTTAGAGTTGGCCATTCACGCATTAGATCTCATGCTTGTGCTAAATCTATCTTGAATCCTAAACATTATTAACCATAAATTAAATCAAAATAAGTATATAATTATATTGAGTGATAAAGTGTGAGGCTTGTGGTAGTGTAATTGGGAAATGTAGGCAAAACACATTGTTATACATTTATAATTGTTTGTGTGCTAGGAGTATTTGGTAAAAACTCACAAGGATGTTGATCTGTGCTAAATTTAAAATTTTAAATTATTAAAATAATAAAAACTTTATGAACAAATAGAATTTGTTACACATTAAAAATTTAAAAACTTTATAATAAAATGCAAATTACTAAAGAAAATCTAAAAAAACTAGCATTTTTGACTTCACTTCTGGCTTCAAAAATCCCAAAAAAACATTCTACTTCTCTTGCCATGCCAAACAGTACACAAAAAGTAATTAAGAAAGCTACAGTAGAAGCTTGGTCGCGGCCTTGTTCTTTGAAAATTGAAAGACATACTATTGATTATGGGATGCCAAATTATTTTCTGTACACAGCTGCAAGTTCTAGCCCAATAGTATGGTAAAACCTTGATTATGGTTTTGCTTGCACTTTTTATGTATAACTTATAAAATGTGGGAAATTTTGATTATATTTTACTTGCAACACTTTTTAAGCCGTACCTTCTGAGTGAAATAAATTTTGGATGAATAAGAATCAAATCCAGGTTGTCCTATCAAATCCAGATTAAGGACAACATGCCCTGACCATCCCATCTCTTCAAAGTTCTTTCTAATAAAGGTGTGAAGTAAACATTCCACCAAGAAAGAAGCTGAGTAAACATTCAGCCAACAGTTTTAGCTCTTTTTACTTGACACTATTGAACCTAATAGATTCTCAGTATGTGAAATTGGTGCATGCTTAAAGGATTTCAAGCACTTCTATACATGAGCACACATGAAACAATTAAGCAGAACATGTTATAAACCTTATGAAAAAGACGAAGAGCATCCCAGATACATATCACTGAAAATGTGGGGTGGGTAAAATCCCCTGAACATACACTTCCAAGGAGTTTCATGTTAAAAACATTCCAAAAGCATAGCACTTCAAATCTTTGACAAAGCTTACCAAGTCTAGCTTAACATGCACCATAACCAAACTCAACATGACTAACAAACTTTAAAGAAACCTTATCATAGAAGAGATACTGGGCAACTGTACCACATATCTCGGTAACTATGTAGATATATGACAACATCGTCTTAGCTGAAATTTGATTCAGGGCCCAGTACTGGTTCCTAACCCTTTATAGAATTGGGTGATTTGACAGGAGTCTTCGACGGGCTTATCCTACAAGGTCAAATGTCCAAAACCGACATGGATTTAGAAAGTGAATCTAACTGGAAAAGGAGAATTTCAAAAAACTATGATAAGTGGATTTGACCTTATTGGCAATGATCCAATGATAACACCACTGCAGTTAAGGGCTGCGACTGCACTCTCAGCCTGCACAAATTGAGATCCAGTCACTACAAAATCTTTTCTCGTTGGTAATAATAATTTCAGACTAAAGAACATAGCAGAATGGTGACTACTTTAAAAATCACATCTGTAGCCACAAGACATACGTTTTAACTATAAGAGATGGCCAAGTCATTATCATGATATATATTTTCGATATAAAACTACAAAATATACCATTGATGCAAATTAAGGCATTGTCAATGTACATCCCGAATGTATTCATTATAGAGTATTACCAGAAACATAATGTTTTAGAAGTTAAAATAATTTGGCTACATCAATAGACCATCACAACTTCAGCCTGTGGTTGAACGTGACAAGTTTGCATGCATTGAGATGATGTGGAGGAGAAACAGATCACAGATTGTTGAAGTTCAGGGTGGAGGGGAGGGGGGTAACTTTTGACCAGAAAAACCCAGAGATAAACACAAACGTCATGATTAATTACCTTAAAACAATTGCGGCAATTATAAATATGATATTTAAGATATCAAACAGTTCATTTTGCTTACCGTCACGAACTCCACAAATGCAATACGAGTTGGATGTTGTTTGTCTCCAAGCACCCTCATGCTAACAACCTACGGCAGCCAAATATAACATAACATATACTTGCAAATTCAAGAATAGCAGCACCAATAGATTTGTAGCATGAAGTCGCAAACCTCTCCACAGATGGATTCAAAAAAGTGTTTGATATCCTTTCTAATAACCTGAAATAAAAGACCATATAAATTGTACAAAACAATGAAAAAGATATCCTGACGAAGCTTTCAACTAATAGAAGAAAATTTCAAATTTATTCTAAACGACCTTAGGATCTATATTCGTACAATAGATGGTCCTTGAGCATTTCTCCCTTTCAACTTCAGACTAAACAAACACAGAACACGTTAATTTAAATTAGTATAACTTGCCTTTTCATTTATTATCTAATGCAGGCAAGTATGAGAAAATCACGACATATATTTTAAAGATAATATACCGTGGGCAAAAGTTTAGGGTTAATGGGTGCAATCGCAGTTTTTGAAGGCAGAACCTTGACTTTTTGGCAACGAAGCATCTTACCTGTGACTCTCAGAGCATTTTTTGCACCTTCTGCACACGTGTCAGATAAACAAAACTAAGACCACCCTATCATGAACAGGTGTATGTCAACATAAAAGCTTTATAGGGCTTACTCTGATCAGTGAACTCAACAAAGGCGAAGCGGAGAATAGATTTTGGGTCTCCGCAGATGCGAATTTCAGCAATCTTATGTACAAAAAACATCATAGAGTGTTATTGATATATGTAAAATGTGTCATTAGCATGATAAACTGTTAATGGAATGAGAAGAAGGTCAAGATTACCTGCCCACAGCTAACAAAGAGATCGGCTAGTTCTTCTTCAGTAACCTATACCGATGCAACAAAAGTAAAATTACAGAAATGCTGTCCAACAAAGAAATTTCCAAAACAATATACCAAATCATTAACACTCGGCAGATTAATATTATTGCTACCTGATTATTAATGTCTGGAACAAAAACAGTCCTCTTGATAGCCTCTTTCCTTTCTGCCTTTGTAGTTTGATCATTCGCCCTTCCCTTGCCGTGACTAGAGCCAGTCTGTTTCTGAAAATTTTCAGTTGTTAATAAATGAAACCATAAAAATTACAATAAATTCAATACAAAGAGTCCTCTGTCGTCCCAGGTGCTGGGTTCGACCCTGGCTCACTCCGAGAGTTTCGTAGAACAGATACTCATTTGTAAGGCTATAAGCCATATTTGTCAAAAAAAAATATTCACCCCACATGTATTATACACACCAAGATATCCTAGTATAACTAACTGGGAAGTTACCAAATTCATGTGAACCATTTATTTAATCAGCAGAGACAATAGTTGTCAAGAACTTATAGTTAGAAACTCAAATCAAGCATAAACAATGCATAAAATTAAAATATCAGGACTATCTCGATTCCGCGCATATACAAATTAGCAAAACACTTCATACACAAAAAAATAGTTCAAACAGAAATCGGTAAACAATGGTTATCACCATTATATACATAAGCACATACCTTTTTTTCGTAATTTCTAGCTGCAGCAACACGAGAATTAGTGGGCATCCAAGTATTACCATCAGCAACACAACCAAAGTGAGGTGCAGAATTTTGTAAAACTGGGTTTACAGCATGATCAACCATAGGGGGCACATAGTCTTGAGCCAAAGGGTCCAAATTCGACAAGAGTTGTTCCAAGTCTCTCATTTCTCTCTCAAACCCTTCCTCCTCCTCATCAACATAGTACTTATTCAGCATCAAATCATTCCCAACATTCACCGGATGTTGATGAGCCACACCATAGCCCAGCTCCTGAAATAAACCCTGCTGCTCAGCTACAGCACTGTCATTACTCCAATTCTGCACCTGATCATTCTGATCACTTGACCAGAAGCTGAAGTTTCTGGCACTGCTCGATTCGGACTCATTCATATCATTTTTAACAAATAACGCTCTCCAATTCATTGGTTTCCCAACATTAAACTCAGCATGTCCACGAGCAGCCATGATCAGTTTATTTCTTGTTCAAAGTTTTAGTTTCTGTCTAAAAAAACAATAATTTGATCAAACACAAAAAAAAAAAAAAAAAATCTTGCAAAAACAATGAAACCTTGCACAAATCTATGTAAATACAGTCAAGTTGATATAACAAAAAGAGTAAAAAAGGAGGAGGAAGACATACCTGCAGATGAGTTCCACGCATGCTTTTTAGCCCTCTTTAATGCTTCTTTATACCATGAATTGAGTAAGAATGAAGTAGATTTCTTGTATCCAAGCTAAATTTGGACCAATGTTACTAGATACATTGTATTTCTATCTCAACACTAATTTTTTTGCATTTTATTTCGAGGATCCAAAAGATTTGAGCTTTAAATTTTTAGATATTAGGATAGAGATAAAAAAAAAAAAAAAAAAAGTTGTTTGTGCACTCTCGAATGCACGAGATAATGTCATGGCTTTGTTTGGGTTAACATGCGAGTCATATATAAATCGAAAATATTTTGATTTTTATTTTGTTTGTTAAAAGGAATTTTGATAGATAAAAAAATACTCATTATGTCTTCTAAGGGTGTATTTAATTAGAATTTTAAAGTATTTTTTTATTCATAAAATCTAATAAGAGTGTATTCGATTTTAAAAATTGTGTGAGAATCTTGGGATATTTTATTGCGATTTCAAATTATGCTTAAAAATCCAGTAATATTTAATTGGGATTGTTTAAAATCCATTAAAATATGATGGTATTAAAATGGTGACTTTCATGAAAGGATGTATTTTGTGATATTGTTCAATGTAATTTTACTTTTTTGAAATTCCACTAAAATTCATAAGATTTCGAAACACTGGCCTTAAATCCTAAAAAAAATATATAAACTCTGGTACATTTTATCAAGAATACGAGTAAAATCAAAATCAGATATAATCTATCGAAATTCATACGCTAAAAATAATCCATCAAAATTAGACTAATTGTGTACACCCTTCTTCATATTTTTCTTAAAAATATATTTAAGAAACAATTATGATTATTTATATTATGAGAACTTCTATTTTTCTTATAACTTCTTTTTCTTTTCCTAAATTAAATATTTACTTGTGAAAATAAGATATAAATTTTTCAATAATTTGCTTGCTATCCAAACGTTGCCTTATGTATGATCACTATTACTCTCCACCGCCTTATCTATCATTAGCATTCGTACACAACCGGAAATATAGGCGACATACATGTCACTATTACACAGATTTTCTGTGGTCTTTTAAGAATATCCATAGTAATAAAGAAGCTTAGAAGAAGTTAAACATTTCATTTCTGGTTTTGTTTTTTTATTTACCTCAAGTTATTCACCTAGAGGCTTGTGGATAGAGATTAATATTTGATTAATGAAGAGTTGACCATGGGTACTTGAATTGTTATCGTTAGATAAATTATTTTATAGCCTATTAAAATATTATTTGTTATAGTTATATGTTAAATTTAAGCAAACAACGGGCATAAATTTTTGATCTTAATTGAAACATGGACGCACATGTCCTCTTTACATAAAATGATACTAATATGAGTACTAACTATTTTCTACAATTGTTAGAAACAAATAATTTTGGGCACCTCAAAAGAAAAACTCTTTTTAAGTTTACTAAACAATTTTTCATTTAATTTACAAATAAATAAATTATTATTATCTAAACAGCAATATCAAATGGAACTTAAGAGACAGGAACCAAAGATCACATGACAGCTGAAGTTAATTTTAAATATCCAGTGATATTTAATATAAGCTAGGATATAAAATGATTTTCTTTTTGAACTAAGTTTGATTGAAAAGAAGGGGGGAAAAAACCGTTAGAATTTTGTACCGGTTCCGCTATTAAGAATTCATGTGCATTTTATGATGACATTGCCAAGATTTTGAGATTATAAAACCAGGGTACTAAAATGGAAGGACGGAAAATTGGAAACGAAGGAGATATGTAGCTCAAGAGAGGAACAAAAAATGATTAGTGCCTACTATGTACTTTAGTTCCAACACTTTCTTAAAAGTTAAACCACATCTGGGAGTGGAAATATAGTGAGTAGGTTTAGTTTGCTTTATTTGTTTGCAGGCAAGTCTTTTCAAATTTTAAAGAGAGTAAACACTAAACATTTCACAAAAAGCTTTACTAGTAGCTCTTCCAACAGAACTCTCTCGAACCTACTAGATTTTCATTGCGTCATATTGGTCTATGTTTAGAGCTTTTCAAGCCATTCTATACAAAAGCTCTTTTGAAACAATATAACACTGCATCTTTAAAACCTTAAAGAGATAAGAGAATCCCAAATACTTGATCATGGACAAAGCAAGTTTGGTAAAATCCCATGAACATAGACTTCCAAAGAGTTTCGTGTTAGAAATCCAAAAGCATAACACTTTGAGATAAAGCCTACCAAATTTAGCTTAACATGCAGCAAATCCATGCCAGGTTTTGCCTTGAAATCCCATCCAACTCTACATGTTGAACAAACTTCATAAAGAGCTCTATTACATGGAGATACTGGACGTGGCAATGGACAAATGTACCTTAAACTATCTCCATATCTATGTATATATATATGTAGATATCATCAGCAGAAAATTGGTTTAGATTGCAACTCAGTGTGCAGCAGGGCGGGAAATGCGTTGCCTGACAGGTGTCTTTGATGGACTTATCCTGCATGCCTCATTGGCCAGACCACACCCTATTTAGAAGGGGAAAAGAGATGGGGGTCGGAAGAAGATTCGCAAAACAAGGTTAAGTGGATAACTGACCTTATTGGCAATGATCCCATGACAACACCGCTACAGTTAAGGGCTGCAATTGCACTCTCAGCCTGCACGAATTCAAATTTATTTACCATCATATCTTCTCCGCTGGCAATAATAGTCACTCACCAGAGAACAGAACAAAAAGATGTGTATCTTGCAAAACTTATTTAATTAGAAGGATGGATATTTTGTAAAAAAACACCTATAAAAAAAATAACTATAAGTATGTTGACATGAACTACAGAAGTGTAGTGGGGTTGGATCAAATGAGAACCACTAAGGTTCAACACACTTACAACTGAGTTCAAATACTGAATTTCATCAGTTTTATTTAGCAGTAACGATACATTTGGTGTTCACCGTTCCACAACTAGGTTAGAGTATAGGTACAGCTTAACACAGTTAATTTGTTGAACCTTAGTATTACATATGTTGTTACTTATTGGTTCTCACTGGAACTAGACCGGTGGTGTAATTACTTCACCATGAAGATGTATTTCCAATCTAAGATGTCAATAGTAGTATGTACGTACTGTACACAGTTAATGGCATTAATACATGATGTACACCTTTTTTATTCTTTTTCCTGTTTTGTTCAAGACATGATGTACATCTGGAATTTAATTGCTTAAAATGTTTATATTTATCCACAAAAAGGTAACATTGATTGGACTGCATGATTGAACCTTCAAACCCATGCCAGTTTCCAACTGTGATGAGTTTGATGAATATACATGTATTAAATGGATTTGGAGTAGAAGATGCTATGAGCAAGGAAAAAGGAGGGGGGAGGGAATTATTGTGTTATAGACCAGACTTAAGCCCGCAGAGAAATATAAAGTATAAACTCCTTAGATCATTATTCTATCATTATTCTTTACAAACTTGTGTCAATTATAAATATTATATCAATAATGTGTAAATCATATAAACCTGTAATATTAAGCAGCCTAAATAAGGAAACAAACCACTACTGACGTCTTCGTATTGACGTAATGCCTATTACATAAATTGGGTTTCTAGAACTTGCAAGATTGTATATTATAGTACCGATCATTGATCAGTATTAGGTGTAAGTTGTAGAAGTTTTGATCTGTCTGCATTATTAATATTATCTAATCAGTCAGGAGGCATCATTAATCAACAATCATTAATGTAATCTGTTAGATTTCATTCACATTCTGATTTAAATTGGTGTTTAAACTAATCATTTTAATTTCTACACACAAGCATAATAGTAATTAATTAGAATCAGTTATCTAATTCAACAGTTACAGAGTCTCTCTATTAAGCACACATGGAACCTCACTATGCTTGCACCATGCTTGTTTCAGCATAATGCTTTCCTCCAGTCCCGTCATCGAAATGCTTACTTTTGCTGCATTAGGAAAGAGTTCTGTATAATTCTTGAAATGAATTTTCCCCTAATTTACACGTTATTAATGAATAGGTAGATACTAGATAGTCTGTGTAATCTAGTCAGAGATACAGTACAAGCATTGAATTAGAATGATATTTGTTAAACCTAACCAAGCTAAAACGGAATCGCGGACTAAACAATTGATTGTTGTCTGTCAGTTATTGCCATTTATATTCAGTTGTAACAAGCCTGATATCAAGCATTTTATTCTCCACCTGGATTCTCGCTACCTTGTTAAAAGAAAAACTATTTTACAATTTTAGATCTCTAGATCTTACCCAAAAATATGTATAAGAACGTGAAAGGAAGAAAGGAATAGTATCTGATGCCATACATTTTTATCAACTCAAACTCTTATTTCAGAACTCAGATGTAATTAAAGATCTAAACACAGTTCTAATAAATGGTTAAAATTACTCAAACCGACCCAGTAATGCTTATAGACAGCCACCTGCCTTTAACCCGAGACTCTTCACCTTTTTGACCGAAACACAAATGTATGATTTTCAAACAAATGAATATTTTGTACAAAATAATATTATGAGAAGGCAACCTCAATATATTATGGAGCACTATTTATGTAATACTTCTTTAAACTCAACTCATTACCAAATACTTTGGAGAGAACTAAGCCATGTACTTGTAGTACAAAACATAAACGCGATATGGATCTTCCAAAGTTTTGGGAAGATTTACTTACCATCACAAACTCCACAAATGCAATACGAGTTGAATGATGATAATCTCCAAGCAGCCTCAAGCGAAGAACCTATAACCAACAAAAAGTTAGTTATGACAATTATAAATTAAGGATAAGAGCATGTTCAGAAAGTTACAAACCTCTCCACAGACGGTCTCAAAAAAGAGCTTGACATCTGCTTGAGTAACCTGAAAAAGAAGATCATGGAAATGGTAAAAAGAATACTATCAAAGCTTCCAGCCCACCAGAAAAGAGACAACATTTATTCTAAGTAACCTTCTTGTCTATATTGGTACAGTAAATTGTCCTTGCGCACATCTCCCTTTCATCTTCAGACTAGAAAAAAGCATAGCAAAAGGCAATAAAATTTAGAACTCGGCCTCTCAGTCACATGATCTCTAATCCTATTGAATACAAAATAATAATGTAAAGTATATAAACATGTTGGCATGAAATACTAACCCTGGGTAAAAATGTAGGGTTGACAGGTGCAATTGCCGTTTTCGAGGGCAGCACCCTCACTGGGTAAAAACCAAGCATTGTCCCTGCAAGACTTAAAGCATTTCTTGCACCTTCTGCAAATGTAGCATACACAATATATATGAGCATTCAATTCATCAGCACATGTGTAAAAGTGATTTCTATCAACTTACCCTCATCAGTGAACTCGACAAATGCAAACCGGAGAACAGAATTTGGGTCACCGCAGATACGACAATCAACAACCTTGCGTATGAAAAAGCATTTTGGAGTATTCATAGATATAGTAATTTACTAGCATGAAAAATGAAAACTGCATAATATATTATAGGTATTTGTTACCTGCCCGCAGCTAATAAAGAGAGCTGCAAGTTGCTCTTCAGTAACCTAATACCCATGCAACAAAATAGTTGTTAAACGGTATAACTTACTCTAAGCGAACCCCAACATATTGTTGCCCATCAAATTAAGATAATTTCTCACCTGATGATCAATGTCAGAAACATAAACAGTCCTCTTGATAACCTCTTCCCTCTGAGCCATACTAGTTCGACTATTCATCCTTCGTTTCCCATTGTTATTCCCGATCTTCTTCTGCAAATGAAATCACATGTATAAATTAACCCCATACAAAGAAATACAGAATTAAACAAAAGAGAATCTTTACTTTAGTCTGTAGAGGTAAAAAAAAATGTGTAACAACTAACAACCAATATAGAAAGTTTAATAAATCTGCAAGATCCGATTATTAATCAAGAGACTATAAGTATCAAGAACTTATAGTTCTAGACTAAAGCAAGCATAAACAGCACCCAACAATAAAAAGATCAAGAATTTCCACATACCCGTCTCGCGGAATTTCCCCCAGCTGCAACAGGAGAGTTAGGATGCACCAAAAAGTTACCATCAGCAATAAAACCAAAGTGAGGTGCTGAGTTGTGTAAAATTGGGCCATAATTATTAACAAAAGAAGGGGGCACAAACTCTTGAGCCATCGGGTTCAATTTCGACAACATTTCTTGCAAATCTCTCATCTCTTTCTTAAACCCCTCTCCCCCATCATCATCATCATGATGATTATTCATCCTCAAATCATCCCCAGCATTCATCTGGTGGGGCCCACCATCGCCATTAATCTTATGACTCAGCTCCTTAGCTGAACTCTTCAGCTCAGCTTCAAAACCCCCATTACTCCGATCAGTTGACCGGAGACTGAGGGCTCCGGCGCCGTTGCCGTTAGATTTGGACTGATCGAGGTCCGTTTGAACGAGTGACTCAGTCCGATTCAACGAGTTATCAACATTAAACCCAGCATTTTCAACAACAGCCATGATCAATTTCTTGTTCAGATTTTTAGTTTCTGTTCAAGAAAATTAATTTCCGATCAAACCCACAAATTTCTTGGAAAAAAGAACAACAAAACAACAAAAAGACTGAACCTTTATCAAATAAAGCATGTAATTTAATAATTATATGCATAAGAAATTGAGAGCAAGATGAGAAGTGAGGAACATACCTGCCAAAATGAGTTTAAAGCATGCCCATTACCTCTTTAAAAGATAAAGATCTTCAGGTTTAGAAATGTAAAAACAAAGAAAATAACATTAAAGTACAAAAATAAAGTACATATTTTCTTCACTTTCTATATTTTGTTGCTTGTGTTTCTTTGTAATTACTATTATTATAATAATATTTTATATTTTATATGCAACCATACAATACCAAACTAATAGTATAATAAAATTTGTGTGTATAATTGATATAGTGCAGTAAGAGAGAGAGGGGGCAGAGGGGTGGGTACATGGGATTGTCCGTTTTAGCCACCCCACCTTTTTGGACCTTCTTCTCAACATCCCAAAGGCCAAACTCAACTAAGCTGTTGACCATATCAAACTTATTTGTTATTCTAGGAGTATAATACAGTAGTTTTTAAGTTTTTATATATGGATAATTCCTCAAGTTTACGATGCGATACACATTAATTTCGAATAAATTTGGGTTTTTCATGCGTTTATTAATATACAAGCAATCGATTCCACTACTCATGTTTCAGATGATTTTATTCAAAAAATTTATACAATCCCAGATGAAATTAGTGATTCGATGCACTTCACAACTTGTCAAGGCGTATAATCATGTTGTTAATTTTCTACTTCTTCAGGAAGTCTCCCGTATGAATTGAATTGTTGGATTTATTATATCAAGATAATTGTTTTAATTATAATCACATTAGTTATCAACTAAATTGTTATTCGAAAGTTAGCATAAATTCATGGACCTAAAGTTATTAAGTCGTCAATGCATCTTAGTTATCAACCAAATAGCCAGGAACTCTGGATCATTTCACCTCATCTTGTCCGGATCATTTCATCAAGATCCCTATTTAATAAAATTTCTATACCTGGATTTTAAAACTATAACAATAGATACAATATATTGCAGGGAATTGTTTAATAAATTCTGCCTGTATAAGCTAAAGTCAAAATAACCATGTTTACAACCTAATGATATGTACTATAAAGAAAAGGTCAGGTCTGTAAGTAGTTTGTTGATTTAAAACTAAGTAATCATTCCAGTCCTTTTCTTAGATTATTAGGTCCACTGGAAAAAGTAGCTCATGCTTGGAAATATAATGAAAAATTGAAAATGATGTCCCCGGGCTAGCACTGTGTCATATATTGATCAAAATAATTATGTATATTCATGCTTAAACTTAAATAACTCCTCTATTTCTCATTAATATTTTATTATGTGTAAGAAGATGTTTGAAATTTTGAATGATACATGGGAATAAAAATAAGAAAAGAAAGAGAATGAGAAATATGAAATAAGTATCTCTTTTTTTCCTTATTTCTATTTCCATGTATCATTCAACATCCGAAAATTAGGAAGATTACAATTTTTTGGGGAAAAAAATGTTCAAAATCTAAAGCGAGTAAGATAAATAGTACCAAAAGACGTGGGTTAGAGCAAGTCCAATAGGTTACTTATATGAACTCCTAAATTCACATTTAGGTAAGAGCATCTCCAATGGTACTCTTAAATTCTTCTTTAAAAAATAATATAATATATGACTCTTAGTAAGTTAATACATTGAATATCGTGACAACTCCAACCATGCTCTTTATACTTGCTCTTAACTCATATTTTATTATTATTTAAGAGAAAAGTTGGAGGGAGAATTAAAGAGAAGTGAATAGAAATAGAATGAAGTGATTATTTTATTCAATGAAAATAAGTTAGGAGCACCTAAATGCTCTTTAAAAGAAAGGAGAGAAAGGAAGCTCTTAAATATTTAAAGAGCTACTACGAGTCCATTGGAGCTCTAATTTTTCATATCCTCCTAAAATTTAGAGTTAAGAGATTGTTTGAGGAGCCCATTAGAGATGCTCTAATGAAATAAAAAAACCACTTCAACACTCTCCTAGTGAACTCCTAAATCACTAGCACATGCTCCAATATGCTAGCCATTACCTATTTTTAAGTAACCCCTAGCCATTACCTATATATTATTTATAAATAAAAAAATCATCTCTCTCCTTCTTTCTTTGTCTTTTCCCTCCCTTTCTCATTCTATCTCCCAAATTTATTATTAAAATAATTTTAGGAGAACAAATATAGGAATTGCTATCGGAGTTGACATTAAAAGTAGATTACCTAAATCAATAAGACTCACTAGGATTTATTATTTTATATTATTAATAAGTAATCTATCAAGTAATATATTAGGTGGCACCTACCCGGCAATGTTCGGCTAAATGTAATTATGATTATGTAAAGAACCTGATTCTCTCAACAGACAAGAAATGAGTACTCCCTCCGTATCTTTTTTCTTTTCCTATTTATAATGTCGGTACTGTTCATAACATGAGACAAATTATTAATTTACATCTAATCTATAAAACTAAATATAGTCATGAGTGTTCTTGTTAGATTCGTATTCACGAGTACTTTAATACGGTGAAGTTTTTATATTTAATACTACTACGAAATGAAAGATATTAACGATCAAAAGTGTGTGTTGGCAAACGTGAAAAGTACAAACAGGAAAAGTATTTAGGGACGGAGGGAGTATTAAATAAACTCAGCTAGCCTTTTATCGTACCACTAGATTATACTTTGAGATCTTGCGTAAAAATTTCGCTGCGTGCAATTTTCTCTGTAGAGTATTACTTGCATGTAGGAATGAGCAAAATCGAACCAAAAATCGAAACCGAAATCGAAACCGTACAAAACCGCATAAAACCGAACCAAATAAAACCGCACCAATTAAAAACCGAACCGAATAAAAACCGCACCAATAATGTGGTTGTGGTTTGGTTTTCAAAATTTTAAAACCGAATAGAAACCGAACCGAACCATAATAATAATTATAATAAATATTATTTTCTATAAATTAATATAATTATATAAGTAATATTATATATATATATATACACATCTTATTATAGAACTAGTTTGAATATAAATTATGAAGGCAGTGTCTACAACAACAATAACAGGAGGCTGAGACTTGGCTGAGACCTTATGTGTGTGGTTTGAATTTTGTTGAAAAATGAAGTTGGATACTACTGCTCTTCTTGATTTTAGCTGCAGATCACATACCTAGAAACTATATGTTGTCTGGTGCATTCAAGTTATTGGTGACAAATTAACTGATTGAGACACAATGAAGATGAGTACATTTTAAAACTTGGAAACATTCTTTACTAAAATTATGTAAATAAATATATTTAAAATATTTTATATATATTTGGTTTTGAAACCGAAACCGCACCATTTGAAACCGAAACCGAATTTCAAAAATCGAACCGTACCATTTACTTATGGTTTGGTTTTGGTTTCTGATTTTAGAAACCGAATTAATGTGGTTATGGTGCGGTTTTGACTCAAAACCGCACCAAACCGAATCATGCTCATGCCTACTTGCATGTGTTAAGTGAGGGTAACTGAGATTGTAGATTTTTGAGCATTGAGCATGATGCTGGTCAAGTCTCTCTCATTCTGTCTATATTTTACACACAATTATTATCTAAATTGATTTTGAGTGTTTATATGAATAACATGTGTGTCATGCCTTTGATTTATTTGACTTTTAAAAGACAAATACAAGTTCTTCCTAAAAGATAATGAAAGAAAATTTTGAACTAATTATAATTTAATCACTATGCAACATGAGAACTCTAACACGCCATAGCAAACTAGTAACATACTTG
Source organism: Daucus carota subsp. sativus (assembly GCF_001625215.2). Lineage (NCBI taxonomy): Eukaryota > Viridiplantae > Streptophyta > Magnoliopsida > Apiales > Apiaceae > Daucus > Daucus carota. The sequence continues at coordinate 36,149,105 of NC_030386.2, read as the reverse complement.
CAGTTTGTTGCAGAGGTGATCGAAGCTCGTAATACAACTTATAATAAGATAGTGTTAGGTACATATAATTAAAATAAAAAATAAATTTTGAATATTAACTGAATTTATACATGAATAATTAAAAAATCTGGACAAACATACAAATATAATAGACAAATGATCATCTTCATCGATTGTTTTCTCTAATAACCACCGCAATTCTTTTAATTTACATGAAAGCAGTGACAAAATCAAACAAGATTGCAAGCATGTGTGAGAGAGATGTAACCAAGTATTAGTGAAATATTCAGAAAACTTTTTACAGTGAAAAATCGACTAAAATCGAGTATAAAAACTGAGTCTTGGCTTAAAATTTTAAACTATCCTCGTAAAGTTCAGGTTAAAATTATTTATCTTTATAATTCACTTTATTATATTATTACACACAAATTTGAAATTCTTTTATATTCATAATATTTATATCATTCAAATATTTTTATAATTGTTTTATTTAATAAATATAAACAATAACTTTTTCTATATTTTTTTATTTAATATTCATTACGAGTTCATTTAATTAATCCGAATACTCATTATTAAGTACCGCATCGGATAAATTGATACTCTCATTCCATAGCTTTTCAAGCCAATAATTTAATATAGAAAAAAAAAAGGATTAAAAATAAGAGAGAGGCGTGTACGAGGTAAGTAATATATGCCACACCACAGCTCATTACAAAAGCCCTAAACCTAAATCTCTCCCAATCCTCAATCACTCCATTGCAAAGCTGTGCGAACACGGTAATATCTCCCTTTTAGTATCTGATTGTGTTCGAACATTTATGTTTTGTCAGTCACTATACGATATAAGAATCGATCTGTTGTTTGTTTTAATTAATTTCACCACTGATTTCTTGTTTTTTTTTCTTTTTTAATTTTAATTTGTTTATAATGGCGAGTTAATTGATAATTCCGTTGTGGCTTATAGTGGTTTGTTGGGGGTTATTTTTTAACCTAAAGTTTGAATCTTTATGCTATTATTACTGTGGAATTGTTCTTGATTTTTTGCGCTTCTTTTTGACTGTTAAGATGCTGGCTTGTGGTTTGCTTCTTTCGATTTTTTTGGATAATGTGGCTTCCGGTGAGGGCATTTGCTTGTGACTATTCGGAGAAATGTCTTGGAAGAATATCGCGATGTTTTGTTCAATGAAAGCTGTGTAATGAGAACTAAAGTGACTGTATATGCAACATCACTCAAGGTTGAAATTTGAAAACAAGTAGTACGGTCTTGTTATTTAGCTTTTTAGTGAGTCGAAAATCAGAATAAACGGGGTTTATGTCCTACATTGTTGGTTGATTATCTCAGGTGGAATGGAATAGGAAATAGGTTACAAATATATGGTAGTCTTGTGCCATTATACATATGCATTCTGTATGACGTTTAGGAGCAAGTTCACTGCAGTGTCAAAATTTGGTGCATTGCTTTAGTTTGGAACTAGATGCAAAGAAACAAGACTTGAAGGAGATGCATAATTGGATGCATATATGCATATAGCCACATCATCAATCAACTAGAAAAGTAATGCAATTTGATAAACTTCAAATAGAAGTTGGTAGGGTTGTACAGAAAGTTAGTTAAATTTGGATTATTTGGTTGAAGCAACTAGCATGGGAGGGCAAGTTTTATTTTAGCAAAAACAATCACGTTTTGGTGCTATAATATAGCATGGGACAGTGGCTATATTCTATTTTGCATCTAGCATTGGACTTGCTGTAATTAGTGCTAGGATATATATATGGGTTTTGGCATACTATATTTTAGTTTATTTATTTTTGTTATTTATAAAGCTGTCTCGTTTCGATTTTTTTCGTCAGTAAGGATTTGGTTTGATTGATTTAGAAAAATGGTGAAGTTTTCACTACTTGTGCACTCTGTATTTCTGTATATCAACATTCTTAATATCTCTGCAAATTTTTTATTAGGCGATATATTGACTGTTCTTTATATCATATAGAATGGAGTAAAAAAGGTAGGGATCTTGCAGGACAGCACTTACGTCAAGAATTGTTCAGTAGTTATGCTTTGGCCACAATTGTACCATATTATCTACATGGACTAAAACATGTGCATATCAGGGCAATCTAAATTTACTTATTTTGACATCATTACAATATTGGTTCTTCTCTTACAATCTTATTGTCTTCTGCAGGCCGTGTTCAGACGAACTCATTTTCTCAAATATTTGTAATCGAAGATGAGTAGTCGTTTCTCTCGCACAATCTATGTTGGTAACCTCCCATTGGACATAAGAGAATCTGAAATTGATGATCTGTTTTACAAGGTTTGTTTTTTTGGTTCCCCGGATGAGGATCCAATCTCGATGTGCTGCACATGAACTTTATATAGTGTATGTGATCACAGGAGGTGAAATTATGTTTAGTATACATCTAGTCTTGATTGCTTCATCTGTGCTCTTGCAGTACGGCCGTATTGTGGATATTGAATTGAAGATTCCATCTCGTCCTCCCTGCTTTTGTTTTGTGGAGGTATTCTTCTATAATCTGACTATTAAATAAATATAATAAGAAGTGCATCTAATTTGTTCTTTTGAAGATTGTTTATCTTTTTTGTAACCCCAATATAAACTTTTGTAGTTTGAAGATCCCCGGGATGCTGATGATGCAATTAGGGGTCGAGATGGCTATAATTTTGACGGTTGTAGATTGAGGGTAATTTCTGTATATGGTTTTCAAATACTTTCCATTAGCACACCATGCCTCGTAGTTTCTTAATGATCAGAGGTCATGATGTAGGTTGAACTTGCTCATGGTGGTAGAAGGTCATCTTCAAGTGATCGTCGTGGTGGTTATGGTGGTGGTAGTTTTGGGAGTGGTAGGGGACGTCCCACCATTTCACGCCACTCTGAGTTTCGTGGTAGAACCAATTGTCCAATAAACTATCGAACTGTGTCTAGCTAGTGTTCTTTTTATACTACTCTGTATATTGATGTAGTCGATGTTTTAATTAACACAACCCTACCCCTCTACAATATGAATACAATCTGGTCTATGTGTTGCAGTTATTGTTCGTGGTCTTCCATCATCAGCTTCATGGCAAGATTTGAAGGTAAGAGGTTAAAAAAATAGTCAGTACTCAGTACTGATAAATTTCTGTCAGCACTTGCTCAGTTACTTCAGTAGAAAATTCATTTCAGGATCAGATGCGGAAAGCTGGTGATGTGTCCTTTGCTGAAGTATTTCGTGACAGAGACGGTATGACTTGTTTTAACTCGAGTTTCCAACATATTGTTATATGGGCACTAAATTTTAATCTTTTTGTTTTTGTGGATGTTTATAATATAAAGGGCAATGCTCCCATACCAAGTATAGGTTGTACTAACATTCAGCACTTTTAACTTTTTCTGCTGCCCTTGTGCATGACAATAGTAATGTGTTACATTTCTCTAAATCGTGAATTATGTAAATCTTTGGGAATTTAAAACCGGTAGTTACTAGCTACTGGAATTAGTTTAAGCACATGTTGGTCAGTAATCAATAATATGTTCTTTTAGATGGGGATTTACTTGCCTGATGTTTGTTTTTAATTCAATTTTAGTCTATTCAGTTACAAACCATTGGTTCTTACCCCTTTAATGACATTTATAGTAATATATATAAGCTCTTGTTCGTAATGAAATGTTGTCTTAACATCGGAGATTAGGCAGAAGATGTGTAACTATATATTCTAGTTACGAAAAAACCAATGCCCTTTGGGGAGTAGTTACGAAAAAAGTATATGCTCACGTGGGATTAAATTTACTTCAATTTTATATTTCCTTATTGTAGTGAATATATATCAAATTATTTAAAAGAATAAAAAATATTTATATAAAAGTAACTATGCTTATTGTACTACTACTATACTAAGGATATATTAAATTTGTGAAAACCTAAATGGTTAATGGCTGAATTTATTATCGAAGTTTGGTCAATTTGACTGTAAATATTTGAACTAATAAACTTTTTTGCAAGTTCAAGTGAGTATGATATTGGTCCTCCAAAATTTTGAATAAGTGTTTAAAGGCTCTTTGATATGCTCTTTAGTTGAACTTGTGCATTTCAGCTTGTCAAGAAATTTTGAACAAATATTATCCTTCTGGTTTTTAGTTTTTATGTGCTGGTTGTTTATATAGGCCCATATTAGCACTAGCGGATGTTTGGCTTTATATATTGGAGTAATATATTCCTTAATTCCTATTTAATATTGAACTCATGAATCGCTATATGACATGTGTGATTTCCCTTACCTGCAATTCCCATAGGTCCAGGGTTTCAGATATTACCATAAGTCTACATCATCAATCTCAGATCTTTCAACAATATTTAATATCTGACTTTAACATCGTCATTTTTTAGCTTTTCACAACCATATTTTTCTTATCTTATTTAGGTGCCTATGGTCTGGTTGATTATACTAATTATGATGACATGAAATATGCTGTAAGTTGCCGAGTCCTATTATATATCTCTGCAAGTATATGATATAAGTTTTTTGCTTCAACATAGCCTTCTATACTGGTTTTTATGTATAATTGATTAATTTCAGATCAAGAAGCTTGATGATACCGAATTCAAAAACCCATGGACAAAAACTTATATTCGGGTAAGCCTCATTCCGGGTTTTTTACCGGTGTGAACATATATCTTACTAGTGTTCTGTCTATAGAAACACTTTTTTTGCACATTTTCTTAGTCCAGGAAGAATATCGAGAACAGTACAAGCATGCTCTCACTCTCACACACACACCAATGCAGAGCAACTGTTTTCGATAATGTTAATGTAATTGTGAGTACATAGCAATAATTGTAACTGTGAATTTGTGAGTACGTAACATTAATTGTAGCAATTACATTTTACAGGTCAAAATATTAAATATTATATTGATCAAAACTTAGAACATAAGTTGTTGAAGATGAAATAGTCAAAAATAGAATAGCGATTATACCAAATGATAAATTTTGTCAATGAAATTAACAATGAATTGTTATCCCACTTCAAAGCTGGTTAACTTAAATCTTAACTGGCATGAACCAAAATTTTTCCATGTATAAGTTTTTAATCTTGTTTGTTTGCCTTTTTTTTTTTTGAGTGAAGGTTAGTAAGTTTGAGCGCAGTCTGTCAAGGAGCCCTAGAAGGAGCCGCAGCAGGAGTAGAAGCTTAAGAAGGGATAGGAGGTATGAGATTGGTTCTCATATATAAATTGATTCTAGTTATTACTAGTTGAACTGAGGATGTAATATTTATATATTTATTTGTATGCAGCAAATCTCGGGAAAGGTCTGTCTCTAGGTCATCATCTAAGTCTAGATCGGCATCTCCTGTCAAATCATCCAGGTTATAATTTTTTATTACAACATATTTTGCTGCTATTCTTTTCGTAAGATCTTGCATATGTAAGCTTAGCTTCTTTACATCATTTATGCAGGCCTAAATCCAGATCCATGTCTGCATCCCCAAAACAGGTGAACATTCACTCTTAAAGTGGTTGACACGCATATGTTCCATGTACACTACTCAATGATGAAACACCTAAGATTGTGTTGGGAGAACATAAAATTAGTTTTAAATGACATTAATTGAGTTCTCATTACAAATTCTCAAAAATTTACTTGATTTAAATGCCTTGGAATTTTGCCATATCTAAATCCAAATTTTTGTGGTTATCTAAATATGTCCTTTATCCAAAGCCAGAATTCCAAAGTTCCCAAACACCAACAGGCCATAAAGCTATTAAAAGTTGAATACCATTAGTGTGAGCATTTAGAGTCCTTTCAAAGTTTCCTCTTCTTTGTGTACAAATCTGTTTTCTTCTCCCGAAATTCAGCTTCCTAAATGAAATTTGGTACATTCTGCAGATCCGGCTCGTTCCCTCACTAATTTTTCTGTGCAAGTAGCAGAATTAGGAAGTGTGTGTCGGTGTCGGAAGTTTACCTGAAGGGGTATAGACATTGCCAAGTCATAAGTGTATTAGAAATTTTCATAGTATGAGTTATAGATTCAATCATATGCTCAAGGCTAATAGCTCAGAAGCGTCTAGTATTGGACAATAAATATACATTTTTGCATTAACCATTGGAACTCAGAAACAAGAAATATGTTAGCATTTATCTTATTGAGAAACTGTAAGCACGAGTTGAGAGGGATGTCCTAGCTTTAGACACAACTTAAGGATGTCTAATAACGTCATTTTATTCGATGTAAGAGACATTGGCCATTTACCGTATTACTCTACTTGCTCTCACTTTGTGCTGATTGGTGTTTAACCAATCCATATATGTATGTATTTGGTACATTGTCTTGCATCCAAAAACGTTTTTTAGAGTATATATATTTGGAGGATAACAATTACTGTTATTTAATGGGTTTTAATTAGCAACATATTAAACTGCACAACATGAATCGACATACTAGTATCATAGTAAATCATGTGGTTAATGTGGAGATGATTTTCCATTTCAGGTGTGATCAAGAAATCCGTGTTCTCGTTGCCACGATGATGGAACTTTGGATAGCCCTTGGTTTGCAGATTTGTAATGCTTGATGAGAATCATGACTCTTAAGGAGTTTAACTGTTTTATCATTAATCTGTTGCAAACTCTTTGAGTTGAAGGATGAATCCTCCATCTTTTAAAGTCTAGACTACAATTATGCTTTATTTGCTTGCTGACTAGAACCGCATGTTCTTAAAAGATAATAATGTCATCGAAAACGCAAAAATGGAAACCCGAAGGCTACGACTTTGTTTCTGGGGTCTTACTAATTTCCTACAAGTGAAATGATGGATTAAATCATAATTACCTATAATTCATTTCATAAAGTGAAAAAACATAGAGAGAGAGAAAAGGAGTTGATACAATCTTTTATAGTTAAAGCATATAGGATTGTACAGTTGAACCTCGATTAAGGAATAATCGATAAAGTAATATTCTTGTTAAAGTAATATTTTTTTCTGGTCCTAATATAATATATATAATGTATTTTTATTTTTGATAAAGTAATAAATTTGATAAAGTAATTTTTTTTTGTTGGTTCCAACATTATTACTTTAAAGAGCTGTAAATGGAATGAAAGAAGAGCCTAACCTAATAGATAAACTCAAGTATCTGCACTCAATATAGCAACAAATTATAGGATTTACCCTCAGTCACAGGCAATAGGGGTGAGCAAAAAAACCGATTTGAAACCAAACCGAACCGAACCCGAAACCGGGAAAAACCGGTTAAAACCGAACCGTCAAAAACCGAAACCGGAACCGAAACCGAAAAAATTAAACCGAACCGTTTTAATGGGTGCGGTTCCGGTTATATTGCAAAACCGAACCGGAAAAAACCGAACCGAACCGGTTATTAAAATAAATAATTAAATATAATTTTTTATAATTTTATAATCTATACATTTGTAATTTTTTTTTGAAAATATATATATATAAAGCTGTCATACAGATTTAAACATTTAGTAGTTGGGCTTCTGATTTATACGAAATGGGCTTGTAATCTACGAAATAGGCTTGTAATCTTGAATAAACACTTCCATGTTCCACTGCAAGGCTTCCAGCACAAAAAAACTAAACTCTGCTACACGACCCAAAGTCCCAAACTAACAATTAGGTCAAGTCGTCGAGACTCAAGTTCACTTTCACCAAAAACTGCTGAATCATTGATTTGCTGCCAAGACTGGTTAAGAACTAGTGAAAATATGACTGATCTTAGTGGAGAACCAGAGGAATATTTAAAACTGGAAAAACTCGAAGATGGTAATATATTTGTATTATGTCTCATTGTTTTTTTACTGTCCCTGTTTTGAGTTCCAATAATTTATTTCTGATATGAATTCTTTAATTTGTAGATGAGCTTAAAGTTGAAGTAATGTTTCAAAAGTTGGACATCGATGATTAATGAAAATCAGTAAATCTCTGTCCATGTAAGTTGTTCTGAAATCTACTGCATTTTGGTACTTATACAAGCCTGTAGTCTGTTTTAATAATTTTCTTGGCTGGTTTTTTATTCTGATTGTTGATATTTTATTGTATGTGGTTGAAAGGATTGTGATAGTAGGTATTATTCTTGCTCTTATTCTTTTCGGTTGCCTTACACCTTGTGTTCTTCATATGAGTATAATCTTATTAAATCAAATCATGGAATATCAGGTGGCCAAATACAGTATCATTTTGGTCGATTAGCATGTTATGTGAAATAGTCACTACATTATTGTTCTCACTTCTCTCTCTGCTTTATCCTGTTAAATTTAACTTCATACTTGTTTTTGTATGCTGATACTTGTATGGTGCTATTCCAGGTTCACTTTCAATTTTCTTTATTAACTAGGTCGCATAGGCTACTGGCTTCTCTCTTTTGGCAATGGATTTGCGGAAGACTTTTCTACAGGCCATGTAGTATGATAATTTGTTTATGTCATTTTGTAAAAGACTATTTTGATTATCATCTGTAGAAGTTTAAACAGAGAATGTACTTTTGTTATTTGGTGTTGAAACTTCAAATTCACCACTGTATTTATTTTAATCTCTGGATTACGCGCATAATTTTGTCTCGCTTGTAATTTTATAGTTGTCGGTTTTGTAACCGAAACCGAGCCGCTTATAACCGAACCGGGATATTTTAAACCGAAACCGAAACCGAATCCGAACCGGCGGTTGCGGTTTTCGATTTTAAAAACCGGAGATATATGGTTGCGGTTCCGGTTTTATCCCGAAACCGAGCCGAACCGGCCCACGCTCTCCCCTAACAGGCAATATCTATCGAGTTGTGTAGCCGGATTATTTAAGTTTATTTGGTGCCTAAGGTGGGCAGAACAGATTAACAAACCAAATAGAAACAAAAAATTGCACATTTTGATACCAAAATTACTATTTTATCCAAATATGCGGTGAGTTGGACAGGACATGAGACCAGAAACGCTGAACTACATTGTGGTCCAAGACGATGCCACGTCCGATTTAAATAATTATCAAACGGTGAGGTGTCTGCAATATATACACGATATAATAAACGTGGAAGCAAGGAACAGATAAACAAAAGTTTGAAAACGTGACGCGTGTTATAAGACTATGGAATTATTCAACTTTGGAAGAAACCATCTCCTTCCCCAACTTTCAACGCTCTTTCCTCAAATAAACCCGGTTTTTCCATTCATTCCACTATATAAACCCACCTCTTCCCTCTTTAATCTCACAGCACCTTTGAAAACATTTCAGCAACAAAAAAAAACTACTTATAATTCTTCAAACCCATTATTACTCAAAAGTCATCTTTTTCATCAAAGAAGCATGTCGATGATGTCCATGTTCAGTTCTTTTGATGCGCTTATGGCCGAGTCTTTTGGTCAAAAAGTGGGGCTTTCGTGGCCGTTGATCACCAAGCAAAGAGCGGTTTCATCGGAGAGGGAAAAGAAAGAAGAAACACATGGGGCTAGTAATAAGAGCAGCTCCGTATCGAAAGAAAAGGCTTCGCCGGGAAATCAAGAAAATCGGCTGAGAAAGGCGAGGTTTGCGCCGGAGCTGGACGGAGTCAACTGTTTCGAGTCCATAATTCCTTATTGATTTTTTGCCAGCTGTAGTAGAGATTACAACGGAAGGAAGATGTATATTTTAAATTAATGTTTTTTTATTCAAAGAATCCGATTAGATTTTGGATTCGGCGTATGATCGGTTCTGCTGTATCACTCACTTGATCAATAGTAGCCGTTCGATATGCTAAAAGTTTGCCTTAATTTTTAACAACTGAGGCGATGTTGTATAAAGATATTATGGCTGAAAAAATAATATTTTTGACAAATTTTTATGCGAAAAATTTAGAGAAAGAGAAGGAAAAAATCATCCATATATTGTTTAAAGAAAATCATTTCTGTTTTTTGAAAATTTTGAAGAGAAAAATATAAATTTTCAATATTTCTTTTTCTCCTTGTGGGCACAGTTAAAACTCGGGCAAAAAGGCGACCCCGAACATTGTTTTCGTAAAATATGAATCGACAGTTGTGGTGTAATTTTTTGTTTATGGATGTTACAAATTTATTTAAATAAAGTTGCAACACGTTATATAAATATAATACATTTAACTTTTCAAATGTAAAATGATTATTTTATTTTTCAGATTTCTTAACACATGTATCTAATTTTTTTAATGTTTAAAAAAAATATTACAGTAGTAGAGTTGGGTTCTGTGGAGACCCGATCTTATTGGAGACTTGGAAACTGCATCTCCTGCCATCGATTTCTATATCTATTTATTGAACACTATTAAAAACATACTATTAATTTATTTTTGTATTAATTATCTCATTGATGCATTCAATATATGTATTTATAGTCATTATAGCCGGTTGGAGACATGCACTGTGATAACCAAAATCCTGTACTTCCATCACCACAATCGAAAGTTACGGATCAATATAGATCTATTAAAAATAATAAAGTAGATAATATGAAAACGATTGTGGAACATCTTTATAGTTTTAAATAGTGCAGGATGAGGCTAGAGTGGTAAATAATATTATGATGGGAGACAATATGAATTTAAATTAAGAGACAAAATAAAAAGTGCAGGACAAATAGATGCTAGAGTGGTAAATAATACTATGATGGGAGACAATATGAATTTAAATTAAAAGACAAAATAAAAAGTGCAGGACAAATAGACAACCAATTTTTATAGTAGACAATAAATTTAAATTATGACAATCTGAAAAGAGGAATGATAGATTAACGGTGCTGCTAACTCAGGCAAATGGGAAGGTGGAAGGATAAAAATTTTAACTCAACAAAAAAATTACAGAACAAAGAGATGATACAGCATTTCAAAGAAAGAGGTAACATTGTTTTGATAAAAAAACTGGTGGATGCTCATTCCTCGTGATATTGTTTATACCAACTGTTTAGCATGAAATCATGATGTATATCACCTGCGTACAAGTTTTTTCTATGTAATTAAATGTTTATTAAAATATCTTTTTCTTTTTTGATTGTAAATCGTTAGATTAAAGGATGTTGGACGGATTAAATAGTGGTCTCCAATACTAAAAAAAAAAAAAAGAACTCCAAAAAACTTTACTCTACAATAGTATTTCAAGCAATCCAATCTATTTTAGTTGAACACCGTAGCACCGTAATTAATCTTAGGTTGAGCACCATAATTAACCTTCACATGTGTAGTATTTGTAATAAGTCAATGAAGGTTGGAGGGTGAAGAATTGACCACCAAAATTCAAGTTTTAGAGCCCAATCTCAGACCGCAAACCAGAAATATAAATGAACAATTTCTGAAAAACGAATCACATATTCTAGCATGTAATTTTCATTCTAAAAACGTTGTTAAATTAAGGGTCTACTTTAGGTGAAAACATAAGTGCATGTTTTAAACACATAAAGTAAGTACGATTTAATACAATCTTTAATCGAAACTCCATCCATCAAACTCAAATTTATATTTAACAGTCTGTGTGCCAAGACACACAAAAAAAAAGTGTGAATAAAAATTTTCTTCAAAGCAATTTCGTAATATATAACATAAAATTTTGTAAGATATAACTAATTATTAGACGGCGATCACCTGAACATGTTAAGAAATTTTACATATCAATAATTTATTTTAATCAACTATTTTAGCTTCGATTATGCTCTTACCTCTTGTCTTGCTATTTATATAATTCATTAGTGTGCATGCATAGTAATGACAAGAGTAGGTATTGAGATATTCTTTGAATCTAGACCAGTTGTTTTGTTACAGTTTTGTACGCCATTCCTTCCAACACCATAGGACCATTCGATTATTATTATTACATAAATAATATAATAAAGATATGATTTAATCTCTACAAATTGTTAGCATAGATAATTTAGTATTGGTGTCTTTTTTAACGTTTATATGAAGGGGCGGATCTAGAAAGAGGCACGGGGGACACGTGTCCCTCTTAAATTTTGCAAAATTATAAAAAAATCCCTCAAAAAATTTAAAAATATATAAGTATTTTCCTGAAAATTTGTTTCGTGCCCCTCTTACATTTGTGTGCTAGATCCGTCTCTGTATATATGCTAAAATGAGTACTGTGCAGCAAATTTGTAGAGGTCAGACCTTCTTGAAGTAGCATCGGATAAGCGAAGACCATGTCAACACAATGAAGTGAAGACCATGGGTCGTCAAACAGAGTTGCTTTATTATATACTCGGTCAATGCTGTGTCCTGTTAGTGTTTCCGCGTAATAACCCACTCACTGTGCTCTGTATTCAGCCGGTCTCTCTTTTTGTAAAGCTAATTTATTGATGCAGTCTTTCGTGGAGGCTTTGGTTTATTTATTTATTCATTAGTGAAGCAATTCCAGCTAATATTCAGCTATACGTGCCTTATAGATCAGTACTCTACAACTTAAAATTTAGTTTTGCCAGAGGTTGACCGTTGTATTCACTTAAAAAAAATAAAAAATCCATCAACTAGTTTAAAAATTATTTAAAATTCAATAAATTCATCAAAGCTTGCACCAAATTCAAACACAGGTTTGTCTAGTGTTTTAAGTGAGGATTTAACATCTTTCTGATTTTAAACTAGAACATATATGTTTCATGTAAAAAATCAGAAACTGATTTAAAATTTGAAATAAGTCAGAAATAGATTTAAAGATATAAATTAGTTTGAGATATTTTTTCAGTAACTTAAATTTTTTATAAAATTATTCATAAATCACAAGTTATCTAGTGTTCAAAATAATAATGGGAGTATTGCGGTATGTATATATTTTTTCAAGAAATCACTTGGTTGTCTATCCAACAAAGAAGAAATCAACAATAATATGATTACGTGTTTGTTTAATTTCAATTATATATATAAATGTTGTTTGATTTTTCATTATTGAATCATTTATTTATTTTTTTCAGAAAAAAATGCACTAAAACTTGGATTAAAATGAATGGCGCATTGAACCCACACGCACACGCTCTTGCGTCTTACTTCCAGATGGACCTACCACCATCTTCGAGTGCTAAAAGAGATTTAACTACTTTTCCAGTTGTACACTTTTCTTCTCTTCTGGAGGCCACGCAAGTTTCCGTCTACACCCTCCGCCCGTTTGACTTTGAATGCTCAATTTATTTCGTATCTCTCATTATGAAATTCCAGTAAAATTCCAGTTTTACTAAAATAACCACAATTATATTTAATTGTTCCCAGTTTAAATAAAGTTATAAATCACAAGTTACATAACAACTACTCCCTTCCTCCCTCCCATAGTTTTGTTTATCATTTGCACGCATTTTAAAATTCTAATAAAATAAAATTTATAATATTTTTTAATAAAAAATTCAATATCAAACTTTTATTCATAAAAATAAATTTATAAATAAATATTATGAAATTATATCTTATAAAAGTTCGAAAATATATCCCATAAGAGCATCTCCAACGGTGCTCTTAAATCACTCTTTAAAATATAATATAATATTTGGCTTCTAGTTAGTTAAGACATTGAAAAAGATTTCGACTTCAATGCTCCTCTTTATACTTGCTCTCTATTCATATTTTATTCATATAAATGAGAGAGAATAGTAAAAAACATCTTCCTAAGTTTCTTCCAACCAAAAAGACAAGAACACCAATATCGAACCCGAGGAGGATTCTGTTTTTACTTTTTACAAGCAATAAATAAAAACCCACCGCCGAAGATCACACCTTCCTAAGTTTCTTCCAACCAAAGCAAAGAAAAGCATAGGTAACTCCAGACGTTTCCTTTTTCTACATTCAATCTTCCATATATAAACCCCCAACGCCTCTTCTTTATTCTCCACAGCCTTCACACAATCTTCTACATCTTTCATAATCATATTAACATCATGATGATGATGTCCATGTTTAGTTCTCTCGATGCTCTCTTTGCTGAGTCTTTCGGGCAGAGGGTTGGGTTTTCTTGGAGTAAAGACGCCAGGAGTTCTTTCTTGCCGGAAAATAAAGGGCAGTCAGATAATAAGTTGACGGAGAACAAGAAGCTGCCGGAAAATCAAGAAGCCGTGCGGAGGAACAAGACCATGAGTACGAGGTTTGCGCCGGAACTGGATGGACTTCATTGTTTCGAGACTATTGTTCCTTGTTAGATGATTTGATGGTGGATGGAGGATAGGAATTTCCTTGTATACAAAATTTATTAATTTTTTAAAAATTAATCGCATCTAGCTAGCTGGTTGTATAATGTAGGTATACTCATATTCGATTATTCAAATATTCAATCTTATTGACAGAGTCGTGTGATCTTTTTATTTTGAGATTTAGTGCTAGAGGATTTAACCTTGAAGAATTGTATACTTGCCCTGCGGTTTTTGTATATGGGGGTGCGATCACATAATCGAGTACTCCCTGGGTTAGGTTTATTTGATTTTTTCTCATATTTTTCATATATTTTGATCAAATTGTTAAAATTATTATTTTTTTTAATTTTTCTGAATTAGAATATTAATTATATATTGTTATTCAATTTTTTAAAACAATAATTTTAATCATACATCTAATAAACTTATAATTACATGACAAAAATGTCAAATGATATTTCAAAATAGAGAGACTTATTAAATTTTCTGTCCAAAACACCGACAAAGCTGAGGGCATGTTTAAAAACGTGGCTATTTAGAGGGGTTAATAACTTGAGATATTAAGTAGGTTTGAGGGGTTTGTGGTTGATTTTGCTACCAAAATTTTGGTACAAAATCTTTTTAGTATAAGTTTACATAAATTCAAACTAATGGAGAATTTGATTTGGTTTCGAAAGTGAATGGTGTTTGATTGTATTGAACAACGTGGGTGCATTATTAATCTACCCCGTTCGGACCTCGAAGGCGTTGATCCACTTATTCTTAATCTGCAATCCATCTTGATGTACACTTATTTATTATTTATGCTGGTATTTTAGATAATTTAGAGGAGTGTCTGGCACATTAAATTTATTATTAATTTATTTTCTGAGAAACTTATAATTATATAAATGTCAAGTTTAAATAAATTTAAAATTAAAAGTATAAACCGCTGAAAATAGGCAGAAGAATGAAATATCTAAATGTGAATATCTACCGGATGTCTGTAAGAAAATAAAGAGATAGGTGCTTGACCTCCCGTAGTCATTCATGTTTTGCATAAAAAAAAAAAGAGACAAAGAAAAGTATAAGGCCATACGGGCCAGAGGAAAGGGTCAGAGAATCCATCTTGCATGTTGAAAGCCCTAAAATAAGCAACAGAAACACTTGACATTAGCCCAAAGGATTTACGGGCCCAAAAAGATTTACGTTTCCTTCGTACTAAGGCCGTTTGTCATGGATGTTGGTTGTTAGTTTTGGATATTAAGTTGGTGACAACTCATAAAATACGTGTCAAATTGTCAATAAATAACGAGCCTAAGTACAAATAAAATATTATTAATTTATTATATCTTTTTTATGAGAATTATATATATATTATAGAGTAAAGTTGTATGGAGACCACTTTTATTGGAGACCGTGGAGACCACTTATGTTCTGCAATCAAAACACTATAAAATACATTATTTTGTGAAGTATGTTCAACAAATATCATGTATTCATTAAAATTGTTATAGATCATCTATGTTTCATAAGTATATAATGTATGTTCTGCAAGTTGAACAATGTCCTGCAAACTAAATATATTTCGTAGAATATAACATTTTGTAATGTTTTACATGCGAAACTTATATGATATTCAAGATTTTAAAGTGAAATAATGATTTTGTACAGCATGATATGCAAAACTATACGTTTTGCAATATTTTTATGCAATATTTCACTTGCAGAACATAAATGGTCTCCACGATCTCCAATAAAAGTGGTCTCCATAAAACTTTACTCATATATTATATATTATAATTAAACTTTTATAAATACGGATCAATAATCTGAAATCTTGTTCTTCACAAGATAATACAAATAATCCGTGTAACTTAATTAACGACTACCGAGAATTCAAGCTTATATAAATATTTAAACAATAACAGTGTATTTATTTTCAAAACATTTTAACTCTTCGTTTACGCTACATCACTTACATAAATTTTAATTGCTTTTAGTCTATAAATTTTAAAATTTCTTAAAAGTTACTATTATTTCTAATATGAATCATACATAAAAGGAAAATAGGAACGCGCCCGGAGGTGGTGTGTGTGAAAGTGACATCTACAAGTGTAGATTTATTAAATTGTTTTTCCAAATAGTTAAAAGTGCCGAAAATAATAATACTATATTAACGATAAGATCGAAAATGAGGTGGCAACGTTGTCATCGTATGATTACTCTCATACATCATCTCTACTCGGGGGTTAGCATGGGTATTGTCAAATACTACTGTATCATTAATCTTTGCATTAATGGGAAGTGAAATTAAATGCATGCAACTGAAAGCCTGATCAAGATGCATTGTGCTTAGAATTGGAAAGTTTGTTCATCTGATAGATTAGTTCCATTATGATTACAGAATCTCTTATTTGATTGAACATGTCTCAAATCATCCATCTTATTAACTAGATCTGCACCACCATTAAGCTGAATTGAAAATGTAGCAGATCATCCATCTAGTACTTGACCTTATTAACTAGATACAAAGTGAAAAACAATTAAAGAGAGGACACAGATTAGCACAATCTTAGTCGTCATGCCGTCTTTTCTTTCTTTGGGGGCCATTTGATAGCCCCAAGCACGAGCGCTTTAGGGAAAGAACCACGGTCGATGATAGCGAGGAAGACCACGCCTCCAATCATCCAAAGCTTTCTTAATCTTCTTTTTTTCTTCGCCATCTCAGCTGCGGTGACCAAGTCTTGCTGTGGTGAATCTCCGTTGTTTTCCTCTGGTGCTGGGCTGTTGAGATCAACTCTGGTGTTGATCTGAGCCAGGCGTGCTGTGTGGGAGAGAGGAGAGCCTGAAGCTCTTTGGTTCTGATAGACTCGCAAACCAGCTTCAATTTTCTGAACTGTTGTCCGCATGCCATGCTTTACCCCGAGTTTCGCAAGCCTCCAGGGGATGCCCATGTCTTCAGAATGGAACAGTACCACTTCACACGCAGTCATTTCTCCGTTACCTCTTGTTGATGCCACTGTTTCAAGATCATCAGATATTTAGGCATCAGTACTCATTAATTATAAAGTTAAGAAATAAGGCCAGATCTTCAATTTTATAGATACCTGCTCGTATGACCCAACTGGAATAGTACAAGTCCACCCGCTTCGGTGCCTTCTTCGGAGGAATCGATGGGTACGGGACTCCCTGTTAAAAAAGAATAAGCTAAAATTTTAGAATGTTATGTGAAGGACCAAAACTAGCTGGATCATTTAAGGTACCTTTGTCACGCAGTAATATGTGCCTGCTGATTCCCATATACGACGACCAATGATGTATTCTCTGTCGCTGCAGAAGAACGGAAACTGCACCAAACACAACAAAAAAGTTCAGATCTACCAAGAAAAAGTTTGGGAATTATAGTAATTGGTAACGAAACTCGACTCACCTTGCGTACCCAGTGCACTGCCATTGCCCCCGTGGCTGAACACTCGTCAATAGTTGTAGCATTTAATAGCATGTCATCCCATTGAAGACGGGATTCATCGTCCCAGAAGAAGTCCCTCACCATTTCAGGCGTCGCATCCTCATACACGGTCCTCGTGTAATACTGAGGAGGACCGGTCTGCATAAAGACATCAGAGTTAATAAGTCCACAACAAAAAAATAGACTAAAAACCAAACAATTGAAAGAAAAAACGAAAGAATTAAGCAGTACAGCAGAGTCCCTTTGCCATGCTTGGCAGATCATATTGGGAGTTTTATGATCCATCAGATGCTTCCAAAGGGGCCCACCATCATTTTTCTCATCCAGCTTCTGCAAATGATGAAGATCTCCATCTGTGATGTCAAGATGTTCCTTCTGAGCCTGTGGTGAAGAAGCCACAGGAGCAGCAGAAACACAAGGTGGTGAGGGTCCAGAAGTTAAACGTTGGAATAGGCAAAAGCCCAAGGGAGCCCATTTTTTCCAAGTCCACTCTAGTAAAATTCCAACAAAGATACCCAAAAAAAACAAAATACCCATGATAATTAACAAGCTTTAGTAGAAAAGAGATCGAAGAGGACTGAAAGAGACTTGTGGGATTAGAAAGGGGTCTTAATGAGTGTATATATAGGGGAGGAGGAGGGGCAGTAAATAAAGAGAGACTCGTCTGGTTCTTAGATTTTTTACCATCGAGTTAGTTCGGTGGTTCAGCATTAAAATTTTTGGGTGACAGTTTCTCGTTCGAGTCATAAAATTTTTTTGTCCCGAATATAGTATTGGCGTCATCATTGAGATAAAGTTTTTGCATGTAACGGACCATCTCAAATTTGACTGTGGGGAACAGATAGGCTCGGCGTTATGATTAGAATAAGAAAGCGTTACTCTTTTTCAGTTTCTACGGGGGTATGCAAGCAATCTTGTACCGGTTCAACCTAACCTTCGTGCTCTTTCCAAATTTCGGCTAATAATGACACAATAGTAATGCCACTTCACGTGAGTTGCATAGCGAGATTTCTATTTCAAGATTGTGAGGATAGGCTCCGATGCAAGCCAGGTGTGAAATCAAGTTCAAGTTGAAGTGTCTTTCTTAATTCTTATCATAAAGTATTGTGATAGAATCGACCAACATAAGCACGATAAACGATTTTTTTGAAATCGAAATTTTTAGGAAAAGCAATTGACGGGTCTTAGACTAGACTAGACTAGACTAGTATAGTCTAGTGAATTTTGTTCCAATCTTGGTCGGTTTCCAATTTTTCACTTTTCTTTCTCGTATTAACCTACACAGAATTTTGAGTGCGTACCGAAACCCTTTAAAATGAATATCCAAAACTAATAAATTTAGATATAACAACAAATATAAATATTATTTTAAAACAGTTGAGATTGAAATAAATACTGATATAGTAATATTATTGAGGATAAATGACGGCGCATAAGAAAGTACGATTATTAATTTGCTTCAACCAAAATGATGATATAAAAGTTAATCATTCACATCCGGCATAAATATAAACTAACAACGTAGAAGATATGAAATTGACAAATACGACGCCAATGTTGCGTACAAATATCCATTTCGACAATATGCCGCCAATTTTTAACTTTAACATTCTTCCGTGTATTCAAAACTCTCAGGTATATCGATAAACGACAAGAATTCTCCGATTTTTCCGCGATTCCACTTTCGATAATAACCTGACAAAATGATGATATAAGAATTAGTCATTCATATCCGAATAAATATGAACTAACGTCATAGAAGATCTAGTACGACATTAATGTTACGTACAAACATGCATTTCGGCTATATGTTGTCAATGTTTAACTTTACGATTATTCCGTGTGTTCAAAATTCCCAAGTCCATCGAATATCGACAACCGACAAGAACTGACGATGCTAAAGTAAATCAAGTTTATCCAAAATATTCGCTATCTCTATCTTTAACATTCTCCGATATTTTCAAGATTCTCCCTTTCAATAATACCCTAACAAAAATGATGATACTAGGGCGAGTCAATTTTGTTCGGAATATTTCAATGTATTAAATGAAAGTAAACGAAAACAGTAGACTTATAGTATAGTTTTACACACAAATAATAATTGACTTCTCACCTTTTTCAAATATATTGTGCCTGTTTGGTTGGAAGAAGCAGAAGGTGCTTCTGACTTCTACTTCTTTTGATCCGTTTGTGTAAAAAAATAGAAGCACTTTTAAGAAGTTGAGAATGATAGCTTCTCTCTCACAGCTTCTACTTCTTTTCTAAACACTTTATTAACTTATTTACTTCTTACTTCTAATTAACTTCTTTACTTTAAGCAAAGAATTACTTTTTTTAAGTTTGCCCAAACGGCCCCAATTATACGCTACTCTTGCTTCATATAAATTATTCGTGTAAATCAATCTATATGTAATGATATCTATACTATACTATTAAAGCCGAAACATTAAAAGTTTGGTCGGTCGGTACGCGGGCTTTTATACAGACTTTTATAATTAGCGGGCTTCAAACAAAATATAAACAAATCAAAACATAAAACAAATATACCATCAAAACATAAAACAAATATAAAACCTATTTGACTATACCAAAACTAAAGTCAAACCTTATAAAATACTTATTATTAAAGCCGAAACATTAAGAAGATGATCGGTCGGTACACGAGCTTTTATACGGACTTTTATAATTAGCGGCTTCAAACAAAATTAATGGGCTTCAAACAAAATATAAACAAATCAAAACATAAAACAAATATAAGATCAAAACATAAAACAAATATAAGACCTATTTGACTATACCAAAAACTGAAGTCAAACCTTAAAAAATATATATACATCTATACTATAATATTAAAATCGAAACATTGAAAGTTTGATCATTCGGTACTTGGGCCAAAATACGGGCCTTTCGATATATCAATTATTCTTTTTAACTAAAATATTTTATTTTTTTATATTTTCTAACTAAAAAAACTCCATTATTTAAAATAACATCGAAAAACATAGTAATTACCTTTTTGACTAAAACATATTATCTTTTTTATATATTCTGACTAAAAACGGATCTTCTACAATTAACACGGGCTACATATATCATAATTTTATTCTCACAATAACATTAGTTTATTATACTACGAGCTTTTATACGAACTTTTATAATTAGCGGCTTCAAACAAAATTAATGGGTTTCAAACAAAATATAAACAAATCAAAAAATAAAACAAATATAAGATCAAAACATAAAACAAATATAAGACCTATTTGACTATACCAACAACTAAAGTCAAACCTTAAAAAATATATATACATCATACATCTATACTATAATATTAAAATCGAAACATTAAAAGTTTGATCAGTCGGTACTTGGGCCAAAATACGGGCCTATCTATATACCAATTATTCTTTTTAACTAAAATATGTTATTTTTTTTATATTTTCTAACTTAAAAAACTCCATTATTTAAAATAACATCGAAAAACATAGCAATTACCTTTTTAACTAAAACATATTATCTTTTTTATATATTCAGACTAAAAAACGGATCCTCTACAATTAATACGGGCTACATATATCATAATTTTATTCTCACAATAACATTAGTTTACTATACTATTAAAGCCAAAATATTAAAAATTTGATCGGTCGGTGCTTGGGCCAAATTATGGGCCTACTTATATAATCAATTATCTTTTTAACTAAATCTATTATCTTTTTTTATATATTCTAATTAAAAAAACTCAATTTTCTAAAAATAATATTGGACAACATAGCAACTACTCTTTTTAACTAAAACACATTATCTTTTTTCAGAATCTTAACTTAAAAATCGATTTTCAAAAAATAACACATGCAACATTCATATAAAAAAGATATTATATATCTCGGGAGGATTCTGATTCAAACTTACAAACTCACAAACCTTTTTTTCGAGGACATGTATAAGTTGAGTTCAACATTTTTTAAGATATTTTGTTAAACATCGATTAAAATTGTGTATGAGTAGTACATAAACTAATTTTTTAATGTAAGAACTAAGTTAAACGTATTATATAACCAATATTTATCTTTCTAGACCCTACCCAAACGGCCAAACCCCATAGGTATAGTTTAAGCATCTCTATAAATATATTCAACACAATGATAATTAATGTTCTACACCCAATGTTGAACCCCGGTTATAAATGTGTTGAATGCACGATTTATTTACGCGTTGTTTTTAAAAACTTTGATGTTTTTTCAATAATTTTCAACATTGATACTTTCCATAACTAAAGATTAACACGTTGGGAGAATAAAAAAAATCAAAAAAAAAGTTTGTAAGTTTGTAACTTTTAAAAGTTTTTATTTGATCATATCCCTATATATCTATATAATAATACTATTAAATCCGAAACATTGAAACTTTGGTCGGTCGGTACTTAGGCCAAAATACGGGCCTATCTATATACCAATTATTCTTTTTAATTAAAATATGTTATCTTTTTTTATATATTTTCTAACTAAAAAAACTCCATCATTTAGAATAATATCGAGAAACATAGTAATTACCTTTTTAAATAAAACATATTATCTTTCTTATATTTCTAACTAAAAAACAGATATTCTACAATTAACACAAACTACATATATAAAAATATAATATTATTATATATAAATATTAATTAATAACCTGTGATATTTTTCAACCAAAATACATTAACATTATTTTTAAATACACTAATGACTCACTGTAAAAGTAATATTATAAATCTACAATATGCTATTATACTGTTAAATTCGTAACATTAAAAGTTCAGTTAGTCGGTAGGTCAGTCGAGTTTGGTGAGCCGGTTGGTATTCCACCCACGAACCTTTTTATTTATGACATGTTGTAATATATTTTTTATTATCTATTAAACCAAAACATTTAGGTTAGTATGATGGGTCGGTATTTGGTTTTACGCGTTTTTTTAACTTAATATATTCCATACTATATTATTAATTATCAATAACGAAATATTAACAGATTGATTGGTTGATTTATATCTGATTTTATAGATCTTCTTAAATTATAACATGAAAAAATAACGTATTTTAACATTTTCAGTAAAATATATATGTTCGACCTAATTTTTAATTAGTCATTTGACGAAATTAAATATTAAGAATTTATCATCTGTTAAATAAATAATTTATTTAATCATATTATTTCATCATAATTTTATTCTCACAATAATATTAGTTTAAATTTAAAATATATATGATAGAATAGTAAATATTATAATCGCCCGTGCATTGCACGGGTTATAAGCTAGTTACATGTAATATGTGTTTATTAGAATTGCAGATCAGTCGACTTGATCAGATTGGAAGAATTCAATTTGATAGCTTAATCACTTGAATTATGTACAATCTAATTCTACTAATTAACTTGGATTAGGTCAAAGAATGTTAATTTGGTCGGGTCGTTATCAAGGTCACATAAAAATGAGAGCAGTATAAATTGAGCAATTCAATTTCACACACTCGAACTTATTGACTAACAAATTTTTGTATTTTTGTTTATGCGAAGTATGAACTAATATATGGAGGACTTGATGAAAGGCTTATAATGAGTATGGCTGGATTTAGGGATGTCAGTTTTATCCGACCCGTTCCGACTCGATTGGGTCTACCCGAACCCGATTTTTTTGGATCTGGATCCGGATCTGGATCTTATTTTTAGACCCGAAAGAGTTTGGATCTGGATCTCAGGTATTCCGAACCGAGGCCCGACCCGAAACCCGATTTAAACCGATCTGAACCCGAAACCCGATAAAAACCCGATACAATATATATATATATATATATATATATATATATATATATATATATAGAGAGAGAGAGAGAGAGAGAGAGAGAGAGAGAGTCTTGTTCCACTACAAACCATCTTATTCTACAAACTACAAACTGCAGCCCAACCCAAACAAATTACAGACCGGCCCACTAATATTTTAACAGCCGCCCACCTTTTCCAATTACAGCCTAATATACACATTCTATACACACAAAACAAAACACGCACTGTAGTTCATCTTCTTCATCTTCAATGTGCGACAACATCCTGTACATCGTCACTTTCCATTCATCTCACATTACAATCAGTTTATTAATATATCCGAGCTATCTCCAATCATCAATAGCACTATATACAAATCACTAACTTATTAGAAGGAATCACTAAATTTTGTAACACAAATCACTATTTTCCAAACCAAATATCACTAAATTTTACAACGTATATCACTATTTTCTAAAGCGAATATCACTAATTTGTACGGAAGAAATCATCGATTTTTATAAATATATTAACAGTTGTATCAGAATTTTAACAACGTTAAAATCCATAATCCATGACTGAGCTCTAATCATTTTTGAGAGAAAGATTGTTCAAAAAAGATCTAAGAAGGGGAACATAGATGAGAGAGATAGTCATGACCAGAAAAGAAAAAAGATGGTGATGGCAGAGAAAGGATGAAGTTGGTGATGGCGAAGAAACGATGAAGATGGTGATGGTGGGAGAGGTTGAGCAAAGGTAATAATGGTGATGATGAAGACAGGAGCAGTGATGGCAGATGTGCGGAGTTTGAAGAAGAGAGAGAGAAAATGGGGTTGGTGAGAGACATGTGGGTAAAGTAGTGGCGACGTGGAATGAGGGGGGAAATCTGGGCAGATTTGGGGGGAGGGGGGTGGCTATGCTGGGTTGAATTAGTGTATGTGAGTGTCTTTAGTAATTTAAAGAGTTTGAATAATGGTTTTTAGTTTTTATTTTAAGATTGGTTTGTATTTGATCATGAGTCTATATATATATATATATATATATATATATATATATATATATATATATATATATATTATGTGTTTAATGTAAAGTATACGTATTGAAATATTATGAATTATTAGGTATGAATATTAACGTTTTACATAATTTTATATGCCCAATACAGAATTTATATTCATTTGATCAATATTTTTCTCAATTATTGTGCATTAAAAATCTAAATATAATAAAAATATAAAATATAAATGATAAATGATAAATTGAATGATTGTATACAATTAAGTTAACATGTTTCACGTGTTTATTGTATTAGACGAAACTTGTTAAACCCTTTTTATGTTCCTAAATTTAAAAAAATCAATCATCACATTTTTTTTTATATATAATTTTTAATTTTTTATTTAATTTTATTTTTTAAATACCCGAATTAGACCCGAATCCGAACCGAAACCGAAAAAACCCGACGGATCGGATCTGGATCTTCATTTTCCAGGTCCGGACCCGAACCCGAACCGACCCGAAATATAATGGATCGGGTCTGGATATCGAGAAACCCGACCCAACCCGACCCGTTGCCATCCCTAGCTGGATTAATAGGTGTTCAATCATACTCTATGACCCAGCTCACTAGGCCCATTAAAATCACAATTATTCAAATTTTGATTTTGGGCTATGTTGGGCTCACCAAAGGAGTCCATTCTACGAGTTGTTATAAAAGGCATACAACGAGTAAGGTTGGATCAATATGTGTTCAATCAAACTCTAACCAAACTCACTAGACCCAATAAAATTATCATTTATTCAAATTTTAGTTTTGGACAATATTGGGCTCATCGAAGGAGTCTATAATGACGGGTTGTTAAGTTTGTGCGGATTAAATAATAATTGAAACTATGAATAATGTAATTTGTGATCACAAGTTTTAGTTTTTTCTAAGCCGGGGACAGCTTGACACGACTCAACAAAATTATAATTTTTCAAAAAAAAATTTCTAAAAAATTTTAAAAATAAATTATAAAATTATATTATATATATATATATATATATATATCTTCAAAATGATAAAAAATAGAAACGGACAAGAATATGAAGTCATACCTATCCCAATTTTAGTCTGGATATATAAAACTATATTTCCTCATCTCTAAATACTTTTTCTATTTACTTTTATCACACTTGCCAATACATACTAATTCTGTATTAATATTAAATACAAAAATTTCACCGTATTAAAGTACTCATAAATAAGAATCCAACAATATCACTCATGATTATATTTAATCTTATAAATTAGACGTAAATTAATAATTTATCTAATGTTATGAACAATCCGACATATTAAACGAGAA
The DNA here is from genome assembly GCF_001625215.2 of Daucus carota subsp. sativus. Classification (NCBI taxonomy): domain Eukaryota; kingdom Viridiplantae; phylum Streptophyta; class Magnoliopsida; order Apiales; family Apiaceae; genus Daucus; species Daucus carota. Next base: position 36,123,384 of record NC_030386.2, on the reverse strand, counting down.
AAATAAATAAAGACGGGGAAGTATCAATTATGTAATGTCAAAATATCAAACTCATGAAATCATTTAGAGCTATTTATAACGTAGAAGTAGAAGACAATTTCGTTGTTATTGAATTAATTTCTTAACTTCTTCGATGTCTTTTATATTTTTATGAATATATATTTCTTTTATATTTTCTCATTTATAAAAGTTTTCGTTAATACTTTCAATTTTTTATTTTTGCTCTTTTTTCTTTCAAGTAATTTTGGTCAAGTATAGAAGATTTATTATTTTTTTGATAAAAAAGATCATTCCATTAATAAAAATCATACAACATCTACAAATACAATCAAAATTAGACAGACGAAGAATATCACCTTTTGAATCTTCCTGAAAAGGCAACTAAGCGATTTGAAAGTATATACTTGTTTCCATCTGATTGGTTTTCACCTATTTTGAACAATCGACCATGGATGCGATCCCATAATAATCTTCAAATCTGAATCAAACTCATGAAAATCATGCGATCGACCATAATAAACATCAAAACACACCAACTCTCACAAGAAGGAGAGACTAACAAAATCCAAATAAATTAGAAACTTATTGAATGAAAAATATGATTTTAAAACGAGAAAATAAAAGAATTAGGGTTTTCCGGTGGTGAAATAGAAGCCCTCTCATAAATGTTTAATTGAGGCTTTGAGAGGAGGGGAGGGCTTTTTTCATATAGAGGATATATTTTTAATACTAATTATATATAATATAATGATAGATTCTTACTGCATATCAATAGTTGCAGTCGATATTAATTATAGACCTTTTGTATTAGGAAAAGTTGATTTTTTTTATTTGGGAGATAATGATAAATATATTAAAGAAATTATTTTATTTGAATTTAAAAATATCTAATCATTGAATTTTTTTTATAGAAATGCATATTTAGAGTTAAGTTCAATGGAGACCACATTTTTTCTGGAGACCTGAAGACCATATGTTCTGCAAGTAAAATATTTCATAAAAACATTGCAAAACGTATAGTTTTACAAATCATGTTCTACGAAATCATTATTTCATTTAAAATCTTGAATATCATATAAGTTTTACATGTGTAACATTACAAAATGTTTTGTTCTATGAAATATGTTTAGTTTGCAGAACATTTGCTCAACTTGCAGAACATACATTATCTACTTATTAAACATAGATGATCTTCAACAATTTTAATGAATACATGATAATTGTAAAACATATTTTACAAAATAATGTATTTTATATTGTTTTGATTGCAGAACATACGTGGTCTCCGAGGTCTCCGATGAAACAGCGGTCTCCATAGAACTTTCCTATATTATTATATATTGTATAATTATTTAGATATGTATTCAAAACCGTTTTCCGAAAATGAATCTTTACAAACCACCATATTTTATATTCCTGCTGATACAATGTCAGGGGTCAAAATTATGGATATATAGTCAGGTAGATATATTATGAAAGATATTAAAATTAAATATTTTTAATTGAAAATATAAAGTAAAACAGAAGTCAAAGGCAAATAAGAAAATAGAAATTGAGCAATACTTGCGACATTTCCAAATCTTTGTACACTATCCACCATCCAAACAATGCCTTACTCCGGGTCGAACTGGCTCACCCGCCTCCGATCATCCAAAGGTTTTCCGGCCGATCAACATCTCAATCTCGAGCAATTTCTCACTCTTCACAACCCTAATCAAATCCCCGACCCGATTCCAAATGACCCGAACCGGAATCTCAACCCAATTCCACCTCCAAATCCGGGTCCTAATCGGACCCGATCGTCGGCACCTGTAAACGGAGCCCTAGATTCCTCAATCACAATGTCCGACATTTTATCCGAGCTTTTCGTGATGGGAAATCCCCAAAATGTCCCCAAGAAAAAGGGGGTTCGTAAACAACCAAACCCTAGAAATTGTGCTGTGTCAATTCCCCCAATTGCAACGCCTTCGGTGAGCTGTACTAATTTGGCATTTGAAGATGAAGAAGATGACACGCGTCGTAGAGATCTTTCGGCATTTTCGAGAACTGAAGTTACTGTAATTGACACTAGTGTTAAGAATTGGAAGTTTGAGAAGCTGTTGTTTAGGAGGAAAAATGTGTGGAAAGTTCGCGATAAGAAGTGTAAGAGTGTGATCAATGTGGATCGAAAGAAGAGGAAGGGGAGTAGTTTTGATGATTTTCGGAGTGAGAAAAAATCAAAGCTCGGTGATGGTAAACGAGTAGAAAATGAAGTGAGTCATCAAGTTCTTAAGTAGACACTAGCTGATTCGGTCTTTATTTGGAAATGTATGTGTAGCTTAACGTTGATCGATGATTTTGGTTCTATGCATTCTGCTAGTTTACTTGCAATCTGATGACGCTATGATTCGCAGTGTAGTATTATGTATCTGGACTTTAATATTGTTCTTTTACCACGTAATTGACTGGTAAAGGTTGCACTAAATGGGATAGAGTTGCTTTGTTTTAGTCGAAGATTAATCTATGGCTATCGATTACATTCTACTTCACTAGTTACTTACATTCTACTTCACTAGTTACTGCTCAATGACTGGGAAACGTGCATCTATTTTGTAATTTGTATATGTTGTTTGGTTGTCAATTTTGCAATACCAGGGAAAGTGCAAATGCACAATTGCTGGATCGTGTCATGACTCACTACTTAGTTATACTTGCATACTTTGCTCAATGCTGCTTTCATGTCTGTCAAGAAATCATACTTGATTTCTATTACCTGTCTCCTCGTTTGTGTAAGAGTGAACTGCATTTGCATGCCTTTAAGATACGCTCGTTGGCACTCAAGTGGCTTAGAATCATTTGATAACAAGGAAATGTAAGGAGACATTGTAGCTTCTTGCTGTCTAATTTGAGGGTATTCTGTTATGTGCATGTGTGCAATTTTTCTACACAGGGTATGCTGTTATGTGTATGTGTACAATTTTTCTACACAGAGGCAATGCTGTGCTTTTGATAGTGCGGCTTGCCTTTCAATAATATACTTCCAGTTTTGGTGCATGTGTCTATTAATACATCAAAAAGTTGAATTTTATTTTTGTTACCTGTTCTGTTATTTGTGTTTCTAATTGATAACAAATTGCATGTGTATACCTGCACGCGACACTATTCAGCACTTTAGTGGCTCAACTTCACTTGTTAGCGACTATATACAATGTCATTTATTTTTCTTAAAATTTTATCCTACTTGTTGCAGGGACAGGGACTGCAACATAATGAAAGAGTTGAGGAGGTTTGCAAACGAGGGGAGGATAATCATGTACAAAATCTTAAAACCAGGCAAGTAGATACATATATTACCCGGAGATTGGATTATCCACTTTCTCCATTGGTTTGTTTTCCTATATTACTCATATTCTTATGAACAATAATGCAAATTCCACAGCAAACCAAATAACGTAAACTCATCAGTTATCCTCCTAAAGAGCATCCCTGTTTCAAAGAAAATTGGTAAAAGCTGAAAGGCTTGTAGGAATCAACTTAGAGACTGCCCCATATATCGGTGAAGTATTCTACAGTGACCCTGAACTGAAAGGTAGAAGGCCTAATCATTGAAGTACACATTTACCATGGTTCTCTTGCTGGAAAGCTCCTGTGGTCTTGCTATGGAATCCATTCTGACACAGGAACTCATTTTACTTGTTGTATATTATAATTGTATAATGTGTTAAAAGTTGATATATGTTTTGTTATTATATTTTCTCTTTATTAGTTATGTATCATATAAACATGTACAATTGAGATCTAGGAAAAGTTTTTGGCAGCTTTCAGTGTATTTACTGGTTGTGTACAGTTTCAAACTTGGGTCATTGCTAGCTTCAATTTGTATCACAAAATATTTCAGGCCTGGCTCAAGGCGACAGACTATACTTGTCCTGGTCATTGCTAACTTTTTACTTGAATGATCAGATGACATCTTACATGTCTTCCAGCAGCTGTTCTTTATCCTTTCATAGTCTTCGACTCTTTGTCAAAGATATATTCACATATAATAGGAGTAACACGCGGACTTCATAGCACATTGTGTGTACAAGAGGTCAAGAGCCATACATAATTACTGATATTAGTTTATCTACTCGACCACAGATTAGCATAGCAGAATGTGACAAGAGGCCAAGAACTGACATTTCCACCTCATGCCTGGGGTTCAAAGTCTAGAAAATGAGCGGCACTCTGTCACATGAAAGATATTTAAAACCCTAGAAGCAAACATAATTCTAGCAACGCAACTTGTTTCCCTCAAGTTGGACAACGTTAGAGAACCTAAGCAATGAAAATTGTCAAAACAACCAGTATATGCATCTTAGAGTATAATATAAAGGCCACGTATAGAAACAAATAGAGGTTTAGAACTTGGAACTTAATAAAACACAATTCGGAAGGCCTTGAAAAGAAACTAATATGTTGACTTGTATATACATATATGTTCAGAGGCAAACATAGTCTTTTGTTCTTGTGTAGTTGGGTAGAGTGTATCTCAAAGATAAGGTCATGATGTCGGAGACCTCCACAGACATCAACTCAAATTTAGCCGGAGACCTCCATAGACATTAACTCAAATTTAGTCAATTTTTTGTTTGCCTTCCTATATTAGCAAAACATACACAGATCAAGCAACAAGTACATCTCGTGCAATTACACAGATTCACGCATGTAGCAGCCCATCTATTCTGCCACAGAAGATTTTCTTGCTGGTTCCACCACCAAGGGCTCTACTTTCTCAGCTTTACCATCTTGTTTAGGAATAATGAGCCCATAACCCCCAGCTCTTCTTCTGTATATGATATTAACCTCACCTGGAGAGAAGTTGAATGGATAAATTAAGAAATGCTGAAGAGAGAGTGGCAAATAAATTGAGAAGGTTGAAAAAAAGCGAAGTTTCGTATACCGGTATCTTCATTTCGAAAGCCATAAAAGTCATGATCAACATTTTCCAGCTGCTCAATTGCTTCAGCTACTGTCAACGGAGGCATGTCGAAATATTTTGTACGCACAATCTGAAACATAAATTCGTAAAGTACATCATGGGCATACATACTGAATCAAGACTCCAAAACAATAAGCATTATTCGAAACAATGCTACTAGGGTTGCTTTTACTGAAATGTAGAATGTAATAAAGACAACAATATAATAATAGCACATATAATTTTCCCTGATGAATTCAAAGTAGACAAAAAGATATTTAAAACTAAAAAAACAGTGAAAGTAAATACTACCTCATCCATGAATGGATCTTCATCATCTTCATCTTCTACTTGAGCGGATGAAATGGAACCATTCTGAAGTAACATAGCCTCAGGATCTCTAACTTTAAGTCTATCAAATCCTTTCATGTGACGTCCATGGTCAGAATCTTTTTCCTTAATCTTCCTCAACTTCCTTTGTATTACCGAAGACACAGCATCTATACTAGCATACATTGTCTCTGCAACTTCCTCTGCCCTAATTACTCCATGCTTCTTCGTAAACAAAGTGACCTAACAAAAGCAAAATTCACTCACACAAAAAATTTCAATCACCATTTAATCCACACAAAGAACAAAAATTAGTACACTGCTTTTACAAATGTTAAACGTTTCAGCATAAATTCAGGTTTAGGGTAACATAGTCTACATACCTCAGATCTCCGAACTTTAGGGCCTTTCCCGAACTCGCCCCCACGGACGGATAATCTGACATCAACTTCCCTGACCAGATGACTGTGCTTTTGAATAGCCTTTCCTACCTTATCTTCTACATGTCCTTTCACATCTTCACTTAACTGGAATCACAATATTTTATTAAAGGAAGATTACCAAGCTAAAAACAAACCCTCCCTCCATCAACCTCCCCCCTCTCTCCCTCCCTCCTCCATCTCTCTCTCTCTCTCCCTCCCTAAACCGGAATCGCAATAAACGCAATTTTATGAAAGTAAAAACAACATCTCTCTCCACTCACACAGACTCAGAGAGGGTCGACAAACCAGCTCTAATCAATAACGACACTACAAACTTAAGCTAAACAAGTTTGTAAACAAACCAACACACACCATACAAGTTCACAGAAATAGAGGGGGTGAGTACCTCGAAGTGTTTGCCTTGGAGAATGAGCTTGACGGAAGAGAGAGGGCCATCCCACGCCATTCTCGTCCCACCGGACCTTCTTAACTTAGTCACCGGGAATATCTTGCCGGAAAGAGGGTTCCGATAAAATCGGAAGATGGAGGTAGAGGGGGATGGTAATGTGATCTTGGAGTGAGCAACATTCTTGGTTGCTAAACAACAACTGGGCGGCGGAGGACGGTGGTTCACGGTGGTTTTGATGGTCGGAAACAGAGTCGCCATGTTCGGATTGTTTTAAAACGGATAATTGAATTAAATTTGGGGGACAAGACAGCAACTGCATATGTGTGGATAAGAGACGGATCCTTGATTTTTAATATTTTATTCTTATTTTTGTTAGTAATTTATAGAGAAAGCAGACCTTCCATTTTTTCAAATGCCACAATTACAATTTTGTTTTTGATAATTAATGGGAGATTTAATCAGTTCGGCGAACTACGGAACATGGATTAATCCGTGATTAATCAATAATCAACGACTTTTAGAACAGAGGTAAAAATTAAAAATCATATCATGCAAGTACGAAAATACCCTGAACTAACATTTTATATTTAATTTTAATAACAGAAGGGTTACAAACTGCAACCTGTTATGAATTTTGGAGGGTCAATTGTCACATTTTAAAGTATGAGTACTCATCTGCCAATGAGATAAAGTTAGGGGTTATAGACCATAATAATCCCTTTTTTTTATAATGCATATATGCCTTAAAAATTAGTATATGTTCTAATCTTTGTCTTTTTTTTAATAATCCCTATTTTTAATTAAGAAATTTATAGAATTAGAAGATGTTTTTACAAGTTAACCATGCATGTGGGTAACTACTTAATAAAATAACAATAATAAAAAAGCTTACAAATTTAATATATATAATTTTTTATCAAACATGTATAATTTGATTAACTAAAAATATATCATACCTTTTTTTAAAACTAAGAATATATCATACTTAGAGGCCGTTTGGGTGAGTTTAAAATAAGTGCTTCTTGCTTAAAATAAAAAAGTAGAGTAGAAGTTAGAAGCAAGTTAAGACTTATAAGTTATTAAAGTGTTTGGGAAATAAGCAGAAATTCTGAAACAAGAGCTAGCATTACTAGCTTTTTATAAGTGCTTCTTGATTTTTTGCACAAACGGTACAAATAAGTGCTTCTAACTTATAAACCAGAAGCTCGGCTTAAAAGCCGGAAACAAACACCCTTAAATTCTGAACACATTTTGCAAGTCCCTGGCTTGAAGTTCAAAATCCTTTTCCTCAAAGATCTTTCTTCTTCTTATCTTGTTTTGGGTGAGCAGTGAGCACTAAGACAAGAGTCGAGCTAAAGATCTTGTATTTGATATTTCTCGTATTTACATGTTTTGGAGTCATTATCCAGATTCAAATTATCTGCAGCAAGATATGGATGCTAACGTGGCTGATATTCTCACAATAACTCGGGCCCATAATGAGAGTGGTCCTCTCAGTTTCAGCCCATGTAGTATCATGGGCACCCTGAATGGATAACTGTCCAACCAAATTGCTCAATTGAGAAGAGAACTCGTATAATTCAGATACTATCACGCATTTTGTTTACGGGACCGGTTTGCCGATTTTTGTTTTATCACGGTATTCGGTATAAGTTCATTAATTATTTTAAAAAATAAATTATGAAGCTTTTATAATAAAAGTTTTTCTCTAATATATATTTGGGATCTTTTTAAAAATACCCATCTGTAAAATTATTTTTTTAAAAATACTACCATCTTTTTCATTGTTTTTAAAAATACCTTTTCATAAATTTTTTTTTTCAAAAATACGATTTGCAACTTTTGCAACCTCATTTGCAACCTTGGACGGCGCAGCCGTAAAAGTTGCAAATGAGGTTGCAAAAGTTGCAAATAAAAATGTAAAGTTGCAACTGTTGCAACTGCAATTGCAACTAGTTCAACTGAAAACTGTCAGTTGCAAAAGTTGCAAATGAGGTTGCAAAAGTTGCAAATGAGGTTGCAAATGAAGTTGCAACTCCAGTTGCAACTTTTGCAACTGCAGTTGCAACTTCATTTGCAACCTCAGTTGCAACTAAATGCAACTGAAAACTATATATATTTGTAAATGAGGTTACAAAAGTTGCAAATGAGGTTGCAACTGCAGTTGCAATTTTTGCAACTTCATTTGCAATCTCAGTTGCAACTAAATGCAACTGAAAACTGTAAGTAACAACAGATGTATGGTGTGCCCCTGGCGGGGCCATTAGATTACAATAGAATCAACTGAATGCAACCATATGCAACTGAATACAACCATATGCAACCATATATGCAATTACAAATCCTGAATACAACCATATATGCAACCATATATGCAATTACAACTATATATATATATATATATATATATATATATATATATATATATATATAGGCTTGTGCTCAAATGAGAACTTTAAAAAAAATGAGAACTGAGATTTAATATCAGCCATTCATTTTTATAAAAGCAAAGTCAATCCTAGCCACTGAAATATATGGATTCACTTACACTTTTATCAGACAATATACTTTTCTCACTGTGACTACTTCCGATGCTCTCTCTCTCTCTCTCTCTCTCTCTCTCTCTCTCTCTCTCTCTCTCTCGGTGTTTTCTCTCTAATTTTGTCGCTCTCATTCTGTTGGTGTTTTCTCTCTAATTTTGTCGCTCTCATTCTGTTGGTGTTTTCTCTCTGTCTCTCTCTCTCTCATATCATGTCCTGCCTCTCTCTGTATCACTTATTGCTATGTAGCTCCTTCTGTATGTGTAAATTGAATTCAGTGATTGAATTCGAGTATTATGAGCAATCTCCTTCTATCGAGTATTGAGCAATTTCACTGATGATCAAGGTATTTTTGAATATATTGAACGTTCATTTTTGCGTATATAAAAGTTTGATTCTGTTTGTTGAGCTTTTTATGATTTTTGTTTTTGTGAGATTCTGAATATTAATTTTGCTGATTGCGTTGTTAAGTTTGTTTTTTGTTATTTTGTTTTTGATTTTTTTTAGTGTTATATCTATTTTTAACTGTTCTTCGTAATGTTAGTTCGTTTAATTTTGTTGTATTGTTGAGCTTTGTTGTTGTTTATGTCTAGTGAAGATGAACATGGTATATAAGTTGTTTCTGCAATAGAATTTGTTATAATGCTCTGTTTTTCTGTTTGTTTTTTTAATGTCTAATTGTGATAATTCGTGTAGGTGTTGGTAGTGTACTGTTTGTGGTGAAGGTTCTGGTAGTGCATCAGATGTGGAAAATGAAGACTCTGTTTCAAATCTTAGTATAACTCTAAGAGCTAGTAGGTATTATTTGCCAAAGTGTCCCGATAATAGTTGTAGACCATCTGTTGATCAGTTTGTTTGACTCTTTGGTAGCTGGTGTGAGTTTCTAGCATCCGGTACTTTATCATGCTTCTTCATGTCTTGTTTCAATGTCTGAAAATATAACATTCTCGTGAATATCTGTGTTCTTGGGTTTCTTTGAACCTGATGCAAGTACAATGGACTTGAGTGTCTTGTTTGCAATATTTTTGCAGAAGCCTTTTGCCTGCTTTGGTTATATCTCCATGTCTTCATTCAAGTGAGATGTAAGGATTACATTTGAGTATTTCACCCTTAATCGTTCAAGTTGTGCTCTCTATCCCATCTTAATCAACAAAAAATAGAAAAAAGGTTAAAATAGTTGCATAAATTGTTTGATAATATAATTGGAAAACGCCTTTAATTGCAAGTATTTAAATCCAATATTCCAGGATATTTTTATTAAGTGCTTTGTGTATAGTTTTAAGTGCTTTGTGCATATTTTATACTTAAGTGTATTTTTATACTTCTAAGTGATTTTTTGTGTATACTTAAGTGCTTTGTGTATACTAGTAAGTGCTTTGTGCGTTTAATAAAAGCTTTAATTCAACATAACAACATAATAAATGCTTTGTGTACTTATTTAGGGCTTTGTGTCTTTTCGGTGGCCTTTGCCTTTCGGTGGTGGTGAATCAGAGAACAAGATTAACATCTTAAGGCAAAATCTTGTTGAATCAAATGAGTTTGTTGAGTTCTGTGAGGTTAAACCTAGTGACTTTAGGCCGCTCAAAGATTTTGATGTTACTGTTTCCTTTGCTAACATCACACATGTATGCTCATGTCATTCTCACTGGATATGCCGGTGTTTATAAATGTATTTATTTAAGTGATCTTGATTGATTTGTTTGTTCAGGGTGGCATGTCAACTATCTTCTTCGATTCCAAGGCAATTAAGATCTTCGTGGTGACGAATGGAGCTGGGCAACTTGAGATGGCATGTCCGCAATTGGTACAGGAGCAGGACCAAGGACAAAAAGGTTGTGGTGGTTTTCTGAAGGGCCAAGGACAACAAGGCCATGGAGGCTCACAGGAGCAGGAGCAAGGAAAAAATACCTGCCGGAGAGGATTATCAAAGTGATGGGAGTGATGAAGATTAAGTTGAAATACTTTATTATTTTTCTCAATTTTTTGAATGAAGACTCTGTAATATCATTAAGAAATTATAGTGTGGTTTTCTAAGACTCTATAAAGATAATATTTGATGATAATGTCAAGATTTAGTCATTGTTTTTAGTTCGACATATATTTTTTATTTTAGTGATTTGTGTACATTTTTTAGTGTTTTGTGTGTTTATATTTTGGTGCTTTGTATATATACTATAGTGCTTTGTATTTTATTTTTAGCTTATGTAAATTTGGTGATTTAATTACATGTTTTGGGGCTTTAAATACATATTTTTTAGGTGTTATACATGTCTACGTGTATGCTAATTTTTGAATCATTATGTTCTTTTATACTGAATTATTGGTGCATGTCATGTGTATTTTGATATTTAAGTTCTTTCTTTTCTATTTAATTTTCTAATTACATATGAATTTGTGAATTGTTACATATTGAATGTAAAAAAGGAGTAAAAAAATATGGAATGAAATTTACATGCACAACAAGTAATTAATAAGTTCCTTAAAACACTAGTAATGACTTAAATTCAAATATTTAACACAAGTGATATATGTTTTTACGACAAATAGAATTCTATGCATTAAACTTTCTAGTAGCCGGTACATCATGCTTCTTCATGTCCCGTTTCAATGTCTGGAAATATAACATTCCCGTGAATCTCTGTGTTCTTGGGTTTCTTTGAACTTGATGCAAGTACAATGAACATGAGTGTCTTGTTTGCAATCTTTTTGTAGAAGCTTTTTGCCTGCTTTGTTACAATCCCTCTATCTTTATTCAAGTGAGATGTAAGGATTGCATTTGAGTATTTCACCCTTAATCGTTCAAGTTTTGCTCTCTGTCCCATCTGAATCAACAAAAAATAGAAAAAAAAGTTAATGCAATTACCAAATGTCTTACACCGATTACTAATGCAATTTAAGTAGAAAATAATGGAGGACAACAGAACACAAGATTTAGAAGTGTTGCACCTCTTCAAGGCTCTGATTCTAGATACGATCAAAGTGATACCTACTAAACACAAAATATATCATCTCGTAAAACATGCATTGTAGGCAAATTATTTGAACAAAAACTGTTAATGACAATACGTTTGATTGTTGATCAAAAAGTTTATATACCTTTCCACTTTTTCTTAATATATGCTGTAAAAACTCATTCAATAATATATCTTCTTGGCGGCTTAAACTAACTTATCTTGATATTCTTGCCAAACACCTCATCTATGCTTTACACTTAGATGCACACTATATCCAGAAAAGAGCCCTCTGCAATTGCAACTACATCAATAAAGTTCAGAAATCTCCTCAACGAGCCATAATTAGTATCAGCAATAACAGCCAGGCCGGTGTGGAATCTCAAAAATTATCCTAAAGGCTCTTCATTTTTAAGTGCTTTGTGTATCATTTTAAGTGCTTTGTGCATATTTTATACTTTAAATGTATTTTTATACTTTTAAGTGATGTTTTTGTGTATACTTAAGTGCTTTGTGTATATTAGTAAGATGCTCTGCACATGTTAAAATAGTGTAAATAAATTCAAAACCAACAGATGAATTAAATTGAATTAAACCTAATGAAATAGCTGCAACTAATTTATAAAATCTACTGCAAATACATAACTAGTGCTCTGCACATCTTAAACGGATTAAATCATAAACAAAACCTTAAGCTAAGTTTTTAATTAAACACGTATACAAGTTGCTTCCAATACAGTTAAAACATATAATTAAAACAAACATATTGATTTGCAAGTGATTTAGTGATAAGCAATTCAGAAAAGCTAACTAAAAACACATACACAATATATATACGACTCACATACCGTTGTTTTTAGTGGTCAAGATTTGGTTGTTCGTCCAGGTACGAAATCTGCAAAAAACAAAGAGTCTAACATCAGTGATTCGTGATGATGAATTTATTTACATAGCTACTCAAATTTTAAAGTGAATTGTTAGAGTAGTGAAAGGAACAATGTCGACGAACACTTGTACGAACAAATTACAGTGTTTCTACACCAAAACAACGGAATTGAGCAACGTTGTTGAGAGATTTTTGTAATTTGAGGGTAACTTGCTGGAGAGAGTTTGGGTGGGTAATGGTTTATAGTTACAGTAGAAGCCAGCCTTTTGTTTAAAGGACGTTTAGAATGGTTATGTTAATGGGCCTGATTCGGGTCCTCATTTTAAGTCCAATATCTAGTTCTCACCACTTAAAGTTCTCATTAGAGTAGCCCTATATATATATATATATATATATATATATATATATATATATATATATATGATATGGGTCAGAAGTAATATTTAATTATTATTAGATATTAAAAGCCCAAGAACACTAAAGCCCAGTTAAATAGGGCCTGAGGCTCTTAAATATTAATTAATTTCGTAATTAATTAATAGAGTCCCAGTCAGAGGTCCAGTTACAAGTCCAAATTCTATAATACATCTGATTCTAGCAGATAAATATTCAGAAGTTCGGATAAACGTCAACAACAAGAGGATAAGAGTTCTACCTTATCTCTTGCTTCGAGGCATACTTCGATAAGAAGTCTGATACACGGAATCGTACTTCCGTCCCACTTCTGACTCCGAAGCGCCTATATAAAGGGCTCTACCCCTCATAACTAGAACTACGTTTTGGACTTGATTCTTCTCCACGCAGAAGATACGTAGGCATCTCGTATCGAGACCAGTCCAAAGCACGAATCGCTCACCCCCGTTTTTAGTTCTATAACATTTGGCGCCGTCTGTGGGACAACAACGACAACCATGACGAACCCAACCGGACCACGTTCAGAAATTCATGTTCCACGCGGTCGAACCACCACCGGAGTCTCGACTGAATCAACCCCTGTGACTACCTCACTCCCGCTCGGTACGACCATTGCTCAAACTACTACTCCCCTGACTTTTGGCTCGCTGCCCCCTCTGACTCGAGTAATTGCAACCGTCACCGACGCCGGCACGCATTACTCAACAGTCACGACAACCACTCGTGGAGGCACGGGTGATGACTATGTGCACGTGACTGATTACGACTCCTCGGAGTCGGAGCAAGAGCGTGATACCCCCCCTCGAAGGAGGAGAGAAACCGATCATACTCGGCACCGTCGACGCCGCCATAGGCAAGAAGCTAATGAGCCCCGGGGGCCAATAACTTATGAGGAAAGGATCCGGGCCCATGAAGAGGAAATCGCACGGTTAAAGAGAGACCAGGCAAGGATGCAACCCCCAGAATCTAGGGAGGAAATCCCTCGTCAAACCGTGATGAATCAAATTCACTTGTTACCAGCAGGCGATCCTGATAACCCGGTTCCCCCTTTTACGCAAGAAATCATGGGTGCAAGGATTTCCCGAAAATTCAAGCTCCCCACCATTAAAGCTTATGATGGTACGGGTGATCCCGCTAATCATGTTCGGACCTTCATGAACGCTCTGCTACTCCAGCCCGTCACCGAAGCAATTAAGTGCCGCGCTTTCCCCCAAACCTTGAGTGGGATGGCCCAACATTGGTATAGTCGCCTACCCCCTAATTCTATCTCTTGTTTTGCTGACTTGAGCAGGGCTTTTATAGGGCAATTTGTTGGAAGCAAAACACATGCTAAGAGCTCTGCCTCCCTAATGAATTTGCATCAAGGTAAGAACGAATCGCTCCGAGAGTATATGAATCGTTTTACCAAAGAAGCCTTGAAGGTCCCAGACCTTGATCAGAAGGTAGCCATGATTGCGCTCCAACAAGGCACCACTGATGACAATTTTCGCCGATCTCTAGCCAAGAGGGCTCCGGACAATATGAACGATTTACAAGAGAGAGCCGGAAAATATATAAAGGCGGAGGAAAGTTTGAGAAAATCCCAGAGCAATCAGGGACCGAATACCAACTTCAAGAAGCGTGGGAATGATACGGAGTATAATGCTGAGAATAAGTACTCCCGGAAGGATGATGAGGAAAAATCGCCTGCTAAAAAGAAGATGGGGCCGAGGTTTACTGAGTATGCCAGGCTTAACACCCCGAGGAGTCAAATCCTGTTGGAAATTGAGAAGGACGAAAGTGTTAGATGGCCGAAGCCTATAAGGACCGATCCGGAGAAACGTAACAAAGATTTATATTGCCGATTCCACAAAGACACAGGACATAAGACCGATGATTGCCGGCAGCTGAAGGATGAGATTGAGTTCTTGATCCGAAGAGGAAAGTTATCCAAATTTACCAAAGACGGAGACAAGAATCATCGAGACAATGATAATCGTGGAAGAGACAACGATGACAAGAGAACTCAGCCTCGAGGGCCTGTTATTAATGTGATCTCCGGAGGACCGACAGCCGCTGGTACTTCCAGTAACTCGAGGAAGGCTTATGCAAGGGAAGTAATGAGTATAGTTGGAGAACCCCCGAAGCGGGCAAAAATTGATTATGCAATGGCATTCGATAACGTCGACCTTGAGAAGGTAAAATTCCCCCATGATGACCCCTTAGTGGTTACACCAGTGATTGGAAACTCGTCCGTAAAAAGAGTGCTCATTGATAATGGAGCCTCGGTGGATATTTTGTTCTATGATGCCTATGAAAAGATGGGATACTCCGATAATCAACTAACACCCTCGGATATGCCTATATATGGCTTCAACAATGTGGAAACCAAGATTGAGGGCATGATCCAACTCCCTGTAACTATGGGTACCGAACCTAGACAAGCCACATGCATGATAAATTTCTTGGTTGTTAAAGCTTCGTCGACCTATAATGCCATCCTTGGAAGGACCGGGATACACGCTTTTAAAGCAATCCCCTCCACTTACCACATGAAGATCAAATTCCCGACTAGGAACGGAATTGGAGAAGAATTAGGAGATCAGAAAATGGCCCGAAGCTGTTATATTGGGGCATTAAGATCCGGAGGAGCCGGGGGGCAAGTATTACCTATAGAGGATCTTGATGTCCGAGAAGAAGAGGAAAAGAGAGGCAAGCCTGCCGAAGATTTGGTTCCAATCCAATTGTATACAGAAGAACCCGAAAAGGTCACTTATGTTGGAGCATTGCTCCAGGGAAGTTTGAAACAAGAGCTTGTGAGGTTCTTGAGGAACAACCGTGATGTTTTCGCTTGGACAGCGGCTGATATGCCAGGTATCGATCCCTCATTCATGACTCATAAGTTGAATGTAAACCCCACGAGGAAACCTATTAAGCAGAAGAAAAGGAACTTCGCCCCTGAAAGGCAAGAAGCCATTAAACAGGAGGTCGATAAGTTGTTGGAAGCAGGTTTTATCGAAGAGATACAATTCCCAGAATGGTTGGCGAACCCTGTTATGGTCAAGAAGGCCAATGGAAAGTGGAGGATGTGTGTAGACTTCACTGATCTGAATGATGCTTGTCCGAAGGATTGTTTCCCTCTTCCAAGGATAGACACGTTAATAGATGCCACCGCTGGCCATGAGATGCTGAGCTTCATGGATGGCTTCAGCGGATATAATCAGATCCGGATGGACAAGGACGATGTACCCAAGGTATCGTTTATCACTGACTTTGGTGTATTTTGTTATTTGGTTATGGCCTTTGGACTTAAGAATGCAGGAGCAACATACCAACGCCTTGCGAACAAGATGTTTAAACATCTGATTGGAAAGACTATGGAGGTATATGTAGACGATATGTTGGTGAAAAGCTTGAACAAAGCGGATCACCTTGAACACCTTAGAGAGGCCTTTGAAGTCCTGAGGACGCATAAGATGATGTTAAACCCAGCTAAGTGTGCCTTTGGGGTCGGTTCCGGAAAGTTCCTGGGTCTAATGGTCTCAAAGCGTGGTATTGAAGCCAACCCCGACAAGATAAAAGCTATCCTAGATATGGAACCCCCAAAGAATGTAAGGGATGTTCAAAAACTGACAGGAAGAATTGCAGCCTTGGGAAGGTTTGTGTCCAAGTCAGGAGACAAGTGCTTGCCTTTCTTCAAAGCATTAAAGAAGGTCAAGAACTTTGAATGGACGGATGAGAGCCAAGTGGCCTTCGAACATCTAAAGAAATATATGGCAGAGCCACCACTCTTATCAAAACCCGTAGAGGGCGAAATCCTGTATGTATACCTAGCTGTCTCGGAACAAGCGCTAAGCGCGGTCCTAGTTCGGGAGGAATCCAAAGCCCAGAAACCAGTATACTATGTGAGCAAGGTTCTGCATGGAGCGGAGCTCAATTACTCAGTGATCGAAAAATTTGCTTTGGCCATGATTACGGCCTCGAGGAAATTGAGACCATGCTTTCAGTCTCATAAGATAGAAGTCTTGACAGACCAACCTCTCCGAAATGTTATACATAGCCCTAAGGCTAGTGGAAGATTGATCAAGTGGGCAATTGAGCTTGGAGAATTCGATATCCGATACAAGCCTCGAACGGCGATTAAAGCTCAGGCCTTAGCTGACTTCCTAGTTGAATGCACCATTAGCAACCAGGAAGTCGGGGGGCAAGGAGACAAGGTGGAAGAACCTACTAATGAAGAAAAACCTAAAGAATTTTGGCTACTATTTTTTGACGGGGCTTCAAAAACAAAAGGTAGTGGTGCAGGACTTGTGCTCCAAAGCCCTGATGGCTTTACAGTGGAATATGCTATTAAGCTAGACTTTCCGACCACCAACAACGAAGCAGAGTATGAAGCATTAATAGCTGGACTTGGTCTAGCTAGAACCTTGAGGGTAAAGAATTTGAAAGTCTGTGGTGACTCAAAGCTTGTAGTCTTCCAAGTGAATGGTGAGTTTGAAGCCCGTGAGGATACTATGCTGAAATACCTAAGGATCGTAAAGACCCAGATGGCACTATTCGAAGAATGCTCGGTAGAATATGTGCCCCGAGAGGAGAACACCAAGGCTGATGCCTTATCACAATTTGCATCCTCCGACGATGAGGTATGCTCAGGAAGCGTTTATTATCAGGTTTTGAGAACCCCAAGCATCGAAGCAAAGTTAGTTGCCCCCATTGACACAGGGGCCACTTGGATGGATGAGATTAAGTTGTACTTACAAAGCAGTCATCTACCACCTAATGCTGACGAAGCACGGAAGTTACAGGTGAGGGCCCTTAAGTATGTACTCATTGAGGGGGTCTTATATAGAAAATCGTTTGTGATCCCTTATTTGAGATGTTTGAGGCCGGATGAGGCTCGAGAAGCCCTTAGAGAAGTTCATGAAGGGGTATGTGGCCAACACCTCGGTGGAAGAGCATTAGCTCATAAAGTAACCCGCCTTGGATTCTATTGGCCAGATATGCTAAAGCACGCTCAAGACTATGTGAAAAGGTGTGATCGTTGTCAAAGGTTTGCACCCGTTGTACGACAGCCACCTGAGATGCTGACGTCTATCAATACTCCTATCCCCTTTGCAATGTGGGGGATGGATATCCTTGGACCGTTTCCACTTGCTAGTGCGCAGAGAAAGTTTCTATTGGTTGCGATCGATTATTTCACTAAGTGGATTGAAGCCAAGCCGTTGGCCAAGATAACCACCAAGCAAGTTGCGCAATTTGTGTGGGAAAACATTATCTGCAGGTACGGAATACCTCGAGTCATGGTTACAGACAATGGGACTCAGTTTAATAATACTGAGTTTAGAAGTTATTGTGAGGATTACTCGATTGAGTTGCGCTTCACTTCAGTTGCCCATCCTCAAGCTAATGGACAAGCTGAGGTGGCCAATAGGATAATCCTTGATGGACTGAAGAAAAGAGTTGAGAAAGCCCAGGGGTCATGGGCCGATGAGATACTCCCTATATTATGGGCGTATCGAACAACTTGTAAGGTTTCAACTGGGGCAACCCCCTTTCAGCTGGCTTATGGAGCCGAAGCAGTGGTGCCACTTGAAATCACTCATACATCCTCCAGGGTCCAGCAGTATGAGCCAGAAGCCAACGAAGAAGGTATGAGACTTGCGCTTGATATGATTGATGAGATTCGTGACGAAGCTCATGCTAAGATTGTGGAAAACCAGAAACGAGCTTCTTATTACTATAACCTACGGGTTAAGGAGCGATACTTCCGGGATGGAGATCTGGTACTTAGAAAAATTGAAGCTTCTGGGGTAGGTCCCAAAGGCAAGATGGCTCCAAATTGGGAAGGCCCCTACCAAATTAAGACTGTCACAGGCCATGGCTCATACAAGCTTCAAACCTTGGAAGGAGTTGAAGTCCCCAGAAGTTGGCATGCGACCAACTTGAAGATGTATTATATTTAATGCTTATCCTATGATGATAGAAGTTAGTAGTTACCACAAGAATAAGGTCATGTTGACCACTGCCATGTAGTTGGTTTCCGAAAGTAGTTTATCTCTTTTACTATGACATTAATAAAGTCCTGAGGATTATTTAACTTGTTTATTCAAGTTATTCTTACTTATGTTTCCACCTGTGACAACCACGAGTTTCAAGTTTGAACTTACACGCTTGAAGCTAGAAATCCTAAGTACGAACCACTTTGGATAGAAAGCTCATAAAATAATATACTGACTCGCAAGAGTTAAACCCTGCAGGGTGATTACAAAAATCAGAAGATTATTCTAAGACTTGGTCTCCCAAGTTTAATTTTAATCCTAAGTTAAGGATATTTTACTGTTAGGTTCGAAATCCTAAACTTAATGCACGATATGCAGAAAAGCAGAAAAAGCATAAGGTAAAAGTTAACTTAGATAAATAAAAGAAAGTTTTAACCCCGAAGGGTGCAAGTTCTAGAATTTAAATAATTACAAGGGTTGAGCCACGCAGGGCATAAAAACTATCTAAGGGAGATCGTCGTCAAAGACGTCATCCCCTTCTTTGGCGTCCGCCACCTTTTCTGGAACCTCCCCCTCATTCTCGGGTTCCTTCGCCGCGTCCTCGGCCATGGGGGAGTGAACTTCATCCTGGGGGATTCCTTCTTGGGAGTCGACAGGGTGAGAATCCCCGAGCACCTCCTCCTCGAGGTCGATCGGAGAAGCAGGAGCCTTCCCCGGGATAGGAGGGACGGGGAACTTCTCTAGTGAAACCCCTTCTATCTTGGAGCTTAACTCCGCGATAATCGACTCCCAACACAGGGTGAAAGTCTCCGGGAAGCTGGCATCATACTCCGCCGCCAAAAGGTCGTCAAATTCCTTGGACTTTTTGTAGTCCTCGATCGCCTCCGCGCGCGTGCGCGCCAGCTCCGCCTCCAGGGTGCGGACCTTCTCTTGCTCAGCCACCAGCTCAGCCTCCACCCTTCTGAACTGCTCAAAGTTAGCAGTCGAGGAATTGAAGTAGCGATCGCGGTCGCGTTCCGCGATCGCTTTCTCTGCCCTGACCGCCTTCAAGTTATGAACAGCGGCTTGCAAATAGGTGTTAACCTGCGAAACAAAGAAGACTATTAAGAAAGACCTTAAGTTTGAAAATAATAAGGAACAAAAAATATTGCTAAGTAAGAATTTCGAAAACTTACGGTCGCCACAGCTTGGGCCCCCAGCATTTCGATCTGGAGGTCTTCCGAAGACTCGACCACATGGGCCCTATCCCGCGGAGTGACCACGTTCTTGGACCACTCTGTGGCGGCCCGAGAATCACCGACCACAATATCTTTATTCAGAAGGCCCCACTGGACCACATAAGGACTGGAATCCTCGTCTATGGTCGTGGTCCGTGGGCTTAAAAAAGCTGGAACCCGCTCTACAGGCCCAGTTCCCCCTTCCTTCCTGGGCCGTTTGGTGCGCGAAACCTCAGTGGGCACGGCCTTCTGCGCAGCGGTTTCCCGCTTCTGGAAAATGCTCCCCAAAGCAACTTGGGCTGAAAAGGAAGATCATGAAAAATTAGAGGCCCAGTCCATGCCATCACATAAAAAACATATACATATATAGGCAAGGTATAAAAAGGGCATACCCTCAGGGCCCAAATCGCTAAGCCCGTGCAATTGAAGCGATGCCTCGGAGATTAACAGCGAACAATGGTGAAGATTGTCGGCCGTTAAAACCTTAATGGCCGCCTCTTCTTCAACCCCTAACTTGAGGGACCTCATTGGCCCATCCTCGGCCCGACTAAAATCAGAATAAAAATAATCGGCCCAGTCGGCCCCCTCCATATACAGATAAAACCACTGCTTCTTCCAGTTGGGAAGGGAATCAGGGGCCGAGTCTGAAACGAAAATACTACGGCCCAATGTTCGATACTGGATTTTGACCCAGCCTTCATCATTTGGGGCGTTAACAAATTTGAAAAGATACCTAAACACAGCTACACTGGGCTCCAAGTTGTGCTTCTTACATTGGACCATAAAGCAGTGTATAAACCTCCAGCCATTGGGCTGGAGTTGGGTTGGACACACCCGGGCCTCAGCTAAAAGCCTATAAACAAACATCGGAGGTGGCAACCTAAAACCAGCATAAAAGGTTTCCTTGTAGATTCGAATAGCCCCGGACTTGGGGTAGCAAGCCCGGTCATTTGGGCCTGGGGCCACGGCCCTATAAGGGTGTTCGATTCCAAAAAGCTTGACCATAATATCTACATCTTTTTGCTTATACTGGGAAGGGTACTTATAAGCATCTAGATGAAGTAAATTAGGGAAGGCTTGACCAAACTCAGAAAGAATATCACGAAGAGAAAAAACGCTAGCATGAACGAGGGATTTTTTACCTCGGTTAACGCGAGAACGAGCCACGGGAGGCTGAGAAAGTTGAGATTGCTGGGAAGAGGATGAATCCGCCATTGATCTTCTTCGGATGAAGGTATGAAACCCAGAAACTGATGGAGAAACGATGAATATTGTTCGGAAACTGGAAAAAACGCTTGAAGATCAGCCGGAATCTGGGAAATCCTTGGAGATCGCCGGAAAAGTCGCCTTGAAAATCGCTAAAGAACTAGAGGAAACTAAAGAATTAGAGAGTGTTTGAGAGTGTTTAAGCTCTTGGACTTGTGAAGTGTTTTGAGTGAAATGAGAAATGAACTCTCAGTCACTAGATTTATAGAAACCCTCAACCGGTTCACTTGCCAGTCAACCCTAGGGTTCACAGCCTACAGCCGGTAAAATGGGCTTTGGGCCGGTTAAGGGGCATTTTAAAGGGCGGGAGGCCCACGGAACTGAAAAGATAAACCCTTTCTAGAAGAGTCGAGAGAATTCTGAAAGACACTCGGAAAATTAAAAGGAAAATAAGCTATATAAGCCTGACAAGTTATAGACTAAGGCCCACAACCTATAACGGTAACATGCTCCTAAGACAATTATAAGGAAATGAATTACCTACGAAATGAATACTAACATGTCTCCTTGGCGGGGTTACCCACGCCAAGGAAGCATAACGATTGAAGCCTTGTGAAGGCCTTAAAGTCAACCACGCCCAGGAAGCATATTTCCTAGGCGTGGTGTAGCAACATGTCTCCTTGGCGGGGTTACCCACGCCAAGGAAGCATAACAATTGAAGCCTTGTGAAGGCCTTAAAGTCAACCACGCCCAGGAAGCATATTTCCTAGGCGTGGTGTAGCAACATGTCTCCTTGGCGGGGTTACCCACGCCAAGGAAGCATAACAATTGAAGCCTTGTGAAGGCCTTAAAGTCAACCACGCCCAGGAAGCATGTTTCCTAGGCGTGGTGTGGCAACATGACTCCTTGGCGGGGTTACCCACGCCAAGGAAGCATATCAATTGAAGTCTTGTGAAGGCCCTAAAGTCAACCACGCGCAGGAAGCATATTTCCTAGGCGTGGTGTAGCAACATGTCTCCTTGGCGGGGTTACCCACGCCAAGGAAGCAGATCAATCGAAACCTTATGAAGACCATGAATTCAACCACGCCTAAGAAGCACTTCTCCTAGGCGTGTTACAAAATTAGGTCTCCTTGGCGTATGTACCCACGCCTAGGAGACATCTTACTCTGAAGAGAGCCTGGGAGCACGCCTCCTAGGCGTGGCAACTAAAGGTGCCTCCTTGGCGGGTATAGCCACGCCCAGAAGGCTGTACGCATGATGGAACACTCAACAACGCCTAGGAGACGTGTCTCCTAGGCGTGGCTATTTGAATGCCTCCTTGGCGGGGGTACCCACGCCAAGGAAGCATATCCTTGAGAAGGATGAATTTTTATTCTTTATAAAAATATTCAAAAATTCCCCAAAATTGGGAGAAATATGAGAAAAATCCTGAGAATTCAGGAAAAATCACAAAATTGAGATTTTGATTCCAAAGAATATTTTGAAAATTCTTTAAAGGCTCGAAAAATTCTAGAAAATTGGAATTTAATCGTAAAAATTCTAATTTAATTGAATTGAGCCCTGGGAAAAATATGAAAATGCTTGAAAGCACCGTTACAAGCATAAATCTGAGACGGATACTTGTTGTACAAACAAAAATGACCCGTAAAGATGCGAAAGTTACTCAGAAGGTCATAAAAGGGACTCGAGTCTTCCGATATTCCAATCAAAAATGAAGTATAATCCCGAAGGATACGAAACAGAGCTATCTATAACAATATTCAATTCAAATCATCTCTCGAATCATTTCAAAGTAGTCAAGATCGGTGAGATCCTTGCGCTATTTATGGAACTTCAGACCTTGGATGATGAGAGTTGGCAGAAGTTAGCTTTCTCGCATGATGTATGAAGCTCAGAGAGCCGATAAGGTCTCAGCAACTTCTGAAAAGTTTCTACAAAACTTTTCGAAAGTTGGGGGGCAAATGATATGGGTCAGAAGTAATATTTAATTATTATTAGATATTAAAAGCCCAAGAACACTAAAGCCCAGTTAAATAGGGCCTGAGGCTCTTAAATATTAATTAATTTCGTAATTAATTAATAGAGTCCCAGTCAGAGGTCCAGTTACAAGTCCAAATTCTATAATACATCTGATTCTAGCAGATAAATATTCAGAAGTTCGGATAAACGTCAACAACAAGAGGATAAGAGTTCTACCTTATCTCTTGCTTCGAGGCATACTTCGATAAGAAGTCTGATACACGGAATCGTACTTCCGTCCCACTTCTGACTCCGAAGCGCCTATATAAAGGGCTCTACCCCTCATAACTAGAACTACGTTTTGGACTTGATTCTTCTCCACGCAGAAGATACGTAGGCATCTCGTATCGAGACCAGTCCAAAGCACGAATCGCTCACCCCCGTTTTTAGTTCTATAACAATATATATATATATCGATCCCGAAAATGAGGTCGAAAATGACATTTGAAAACTGGAACTTGAAATCAGGAATTCAGCTGCATATGAAGTTGCAAAAGAGGTTGCAACACGGCTGGCGCCGCCTGTAGTTGCAAATGAGGTTGCAAAAGTTGCAAACAGTATTTTTGAATTTTTTTTTATGAAAAGGTATTTTTAAAAATAATTCTGGAAGGTAGTATTTTTGAAAACAATAAAAGAAAAGGTAGGTAGTTTTGTAGATTTCCCTATATATTTTTGCATATGCTTTTCTCAAATTATAATAATACAGTATAAATGATTGCCACCTGTTTGATTATCTTTATTCACACCTTTTATTTTTATTTATTATTAAATCGACGTTGAACCAGTGTTTTTATTCAACCTTTTTTTTCCCTGACAAAATAAGCCTCTTTTTTATTTAAGAATAAAACTAAATGATATGACAAAAAAACTTCTTTTTTAAATAAAACTAAATTATTCAAAAGCCGATTTTTATCAGTATTTGGCCTGTGGCTAAACAATTGCAATGTGTGTGATTCTGTGGATCATAAAATGGATCACAAGTGACTCAATGTCAAATTGTCAATTGTCACGCAACGAGTTTATATTTGAATTCGACTTTGTCGCTTTTTCATAAGCTCTATTTTAGTTAATTATTTATAATTATTTCTAATTATCTTACATCTTTTTCTTGATTTCACTTATATTAAAAGTAATTCCATTGTGGTTTTAAGTAACCAAAATTTAATTTAAACTTTCAAAAAATTTATAATAGAAAATAGTGGAAAGGAATTCCACAGAATTTCAAATAACCCATAGAACTAAATTTTGCATTTAAGTTCAAATGATATATAATATTCAATAAAATGTATAAGCAAAATTTACTTAATACATAAAAGCTTGAAAGGAATTCCACAAAATTCGAAATACCCATGAACTAAATTATTTCTAACACATTTAAGTTCTGATAATAAATAATTTTCAATAAAATCTATAAGCAAAATTTACCTAATACATAAAAATTGAAATTAGTGCCATCAAATCAAATAAAAAACTGATGCTATCAAATACAAAATTTAGCCTGCAAAAGTTGGTTCGGCTGGTTAAAAGAGGAGGATTGTATTCTCTTGATCAGGTTCGACTCCCAAAAAAGAGAATTTGTGATTGTATCTTCTGGCCCAGAGTCTGTCGCGGATTCTCACGTTAAAAAAAATACAAATTTTATTACAAAATAATGATATTACTTGGAATCTTTAATTAGATTGATTTATGTTGATACATAGGACAACTATTATCATCTGAATTAAAATTGATAAAATTATAGTATATATATAATTTTATAATTGTTTGATTTTTAATTTTAACATTTTTGAAATAAAACCTCGATTAATGTCCTATAATTGCGTGAGAAATGGATAATCGGATAAATATGTTTGGAAGTTTAAAAAGCCACAAATTTCAACCATCTGGAGTGGTGTTTACACGTGTCGTAACAGTCTTCGTCAAAGCAGGACGTCCACACACCTGTTGCCACACTATCCTGTTGTTAATCTTGCGGGGTCCACTAAAGTAGTGAAATATCTAGGCTAATTTTTAAATTCGCGGTTTAAAAATATCGGTAGTTATGGTGGACATCCAGTGGTGTCATATTTGATGCTTCACTCAAACAAATTTCAGCCATCCAACGGACTCTTTTACTTTCTGATGATACCACCTCAGTTTCAGCCATTCATTCTCCTGTAAAGCAGAGTACGACAATCAACTTATTTCAAAACTCGTAAAAAGATCTTGACTTGCTTATGTCCGGATTAATTTTTAAATATTAAATTTTTATAACGAAGTTTCTATGATGTGTCTATGTTCACACAATAATCACTAACTCCTATGAGAATACTAATTTTGATTGGTGGATGGATAATAAATGTTGATGCCCCATGCATTTGCACCAATTCCACCAATAAAAAAAGTCATTTTGAATTGGTGTTTATTGTGTGCCCTTGAGCACACATTAGAAAGACTGTTTTTATAATCAAGTCAAGATTTTAAAGATTATTTTATTGTAAAAATTTGAGGTCAAGCATTTAAGTATAGCCCTCTTTGACTGTTGATATATTGAATTAATTTGAATTAATTGTTTAATAAATTAATTAGAGTAAATATTTTGAATAACAATACCAAATGTGACAACTAAAATGGGACGGAGGGAGTATGTATTTTGTGTGAAACAGTTTACTAAATAATTGCGTAATTAAAATTCTAATTTGGCGCATATCAATTCTTTAATTCAAAAAGTCTTTTTTCAAATAAATTTTTGAAAATTAATTTTTCAAATCTGACTCGCAATTTCAATCCGCTTACTAATACACTTATATTAAATAATCCAGATAATTAAACCTCTAATTCCTTCCTGAACATCCTTCTTTCTCGAAACTCTAAACATATTTGTCATGATATATTTTATAGATAAAATATGTGTACATCTTAAACATCGTGTTAGTGTGTGATTTGATTTTATATACATTATGTAAAAAAACTGTATAATATGAAGGTAGCGGTTTATTTAGTGAGAACATATCTACACTAGTTGAGAAAAACGAAGAAAAATATCTGCACATGGTTTTGTTAAGCTCTTTTTTTTTTTTTATATATATTGATTTTGTTAAGCTCTTTCAATCCATACTTTTAAATAAATATCATCACAATTCACACATAAGAAAAAGTAGAAACAAAAACAACTCTCATTATTATGGTCTGAACTTGTGCTACCACTGTAGTGTATTATTCTGCAGCTGTTTGAGTGAATCAAGAAGACCACCACTATTCCGTGTTCTATATACTCCTAAATACTTTTGTGTACATTAGCTATATGAAGAAAATGGTGACAGTGAAAGAAAGAGTGGTGCAAAGCAGAGAGACAGAGATGAAGAATGTAGAAGAAGTGAAAGAAGAAGGAGCAGAAGATATGGTTTTAAGGTGGGAAAAATTTCTAACAAAGATGGAATTGAGAGTGTTGTTGGTTGAAGCTGATGATTCTACCAGACATATTATCACTGCTCTTCTTAAGAAATGTAGTTATAAAGGTAGCCCTTGTTTTCTTGGATTTTCACTTTTCTAATGTGTGTTAAGTTGGTAAACTTTTGGTTTTGTGAAAGTAAGAGGTTTTTTAAGGTTTGTGTGTGTCTGATATTTGATGAACATGTTACTTTTCAAGTTGTTCTATGGTTGCTTCTTGGTTATACTTTTAGATTATCCTTGACAGAGCTGGAATTGCTTAAGAGTTAGAACTTGATGTGTTTAAGGTGGGTTGCAGTTGTTTTAAGGTGTGTTTTTGGTGGGATTGATGAGATTTTTAAATGAAACTAACTGCTGGGAATGTTAAAATGAAAATTTTATGTGGTTCTATTCATGGCAAAATCTTATTACCTGGACATTGGCTTGCTCTTGTAAAATGAGAAGATTCTTGGCAACATTCAGTTGCAAAATTTAAATTCTCCGAGACTCTTGTTACAGATAGAAGACTAGAAGAGGGGTATCAACTACGATAAGATTGTAAACGTGTTACAGTGTTATTGTATCTGAAATTCTGTAGACCTGTTTAATTTCAAGAACATCGCAAGAGTCTTCAACAATTTATGATGAAATATAGCCCTGACCATTGTTTTCTCAACCCTTTCAATTGCATTCTGTGATACATTCAGAAGCAGCCAAAGGACCGTTAGTGTATTCAAGGAAAAAGAAGATTAAGCAAGGGCAAATCAGTAAAAGCAGCAGTGGCACCACAGCTGAACAAATGACAAGTGTCCAGGGGCAATTACGTAAAAGCACAGAGGAGGATGAGGCTGAGATAAAAGATATGTGAGAAAGAGACAGGAGGCATCTGTGAGCTGAGTATAGTAATCTTTTGTGGAGAGAATGGCCTCTCGAATGCCAGATTATCCTTGTTTTCGTTGATTGTTCTAGTGGATCCTTGTTCCTTTTCATAAATTAGCTTATATATTCCTATTACAGTGAGTAGTGTATTACAAAGTGGTATCAGAGCCTACATCCTATGGGGCCTCCGAGCGTCACACAACGGGTCGAAACCCTAGAGGAGCGTTTGACAGATCTGGCCGACTCGGTTACGGATCTGGTGTCTAAGTCGGTGGAGAAGGCCATGGAAGCCATGCGGCTGTCGTTCACTGATGTCCTTATTGAAGGCCAAACCCTAGCCACTAAACAGTTGGGTACGGAAGTTGAGGCGTTGGCGGCGCGTTTGGAGGGGCGTATCAATCGCAGCCGGGAGTATCATGAGTCTCTCATCCACTCTCTCCGGAATGAGCAAACGAAGTTTCAATCGGAGATGCGTAACACCCTGTTAGAGATTCAGTCGTTTCCGATGGGGTCCCATGAAAGGGGCGAGCCGAGTATCAACCGACCTCCGGGCGGGTTCGAGCATGGGACTGTTGTTGGGGGTAACGGTGGGGGAGGCCAAGGTGGAATGGGGGGACATGGTATAGGCGGTGGATCTGGAAATTGGAGGTTTCGTAAACTAGATATGCCCATCTTTGATGGAGGGGATCCAGATGGTTGGGTGTTGCGGGTTGAGCGCTATTTTGCCTTCTACAGACTTACCGAGGAGGAGATGTTGGAGGCTGTGGCGGTGGCATTAGAAGGAGATGCGTTACGTTGGTACCAGTGGGAGAATAAGAGGCATCCGATACGGCGATGGGATGATTTAAAGATGTTTATGCTGCGACAATTCAGGCCTGTTAGTGGTGGGTCTCTCTATGAGCAATGGCTCTCTACTGCTCAAACCACTACGGTACAAGAGTACCGTCGTAAGTTCATTGAGACTGCTTCTCCTCTCGAACGAATCTCGGAAGACATGTTGTTGGGGCAATTCGTTAATGGGCTGAAGGAAGAAATTAAGATGGAGGTCCGCCTACTAAACCCTATCAGTTTAGAGCAAGCCATGGAATTGGCTGTGCGCATTGAGGAAAAGAATCGCGCAATGGGTCTGAGGAGGCAAGGATTGGGGTCCGTGCGTACTGGGGTGTTGAGCAATTTCAACCGAAGTCCCCCGCAGACATCCAGCTTGTCTTATGGGACATCTACTAGTCCTCCAGTGGGGCGAGGGTGGAGTTCGAGCCTAAGTGAGTCGCAAGGCTCAGTACAATCACCCAAGCCAACAGGATCAGCGTCTTCAACAGGGGAAGTGAAGCGCTTAACGGAAAAAGAGCTCCAGGAAAAACGTGCCAAGGGGTTATGTTATAGATGTGATGCTAAGTGGGTGCTTGGGCATCGTTGCCGAAAGAAGGAACTGAGTGTGTTGTTAATTGAGGAGGAGGACGAGAGTGTTGAGGCTGATGAGGGGGACGCTGTAACAGACTCTGCTGCGGAGGTGATTACAGAGGTTTCATTGAACTCTGTAATAGGGCTGTCCAATCCGCAGACGATGAAACTCAAAGGGGTTATCGGGGATTATGAAGTGATAGTGTTGATCGACCCTGGGGCAACCCACAATTTCGTTTCATTGGAGGTGGTGCGGGCGGCTGGTTTGAAGGTGGATAAGGCAGGTAGTTTCGCTGTTTCGTTGGGTAATGGAGATGCTGTTAAAGGGGAGGGTATGTGTAGGAATGTGCCACTGAAATTAGAAGGGGGAGTGGAGATTATTTCAGATTTTCTTCCACTTGGCTTGGGCAGTTCAGATGTCATATTGGGAGTGCAATGGCTGCAGACCTTGGGTATTGTCACGACCGATTGGAAGAAACAAGTTATGAAGTATGAATTTCAAGGGGAACCTATTACTTTGGTAGGAAACCCAACTTTAATTCGTTCTCAAGTTTCTTTAAGGGCCATGCGTAAGCTGATCCGCAAAGAAGAAGGGGGTTATTTAGTAGAGTGCACACGCATGGAAGTGGCAGTTCAGGGTAACCACAGCAGTTTGGGTGACCCTCCTGAATTTCTCAACAGTACCATTCAAGATTTTATTCAGGTCTTTGATACACCCCAAGGCCTGCCTAGGAGAAGGCAACATGAGCATGCTATTGTCCTTAAAGAGGGTAGTGATCCTGTAAGTGTGAGGCCATATCGCTACCCTCAATCTCAGAAAGATGAGATAGAGAGACTTATTCAGGAGATGTTGGCAGCAGGCATAATTAAGCCCTCCACTAGCCCGTTCTCCAGCCCCGTATTATTGGTGAAAAAGAAAGATGGCTCATGGCGATTCTGCGTGGATTATAGAGCTTTGAATAAGGTGACTGTTTCGGACAAATACCCGATTCCAGTCATAGATGAATTGTTGGACGAGTTGAATGGAGCTTCTATGTTTTCAAAGCTTGACTTGAGGGCGGGGTACCACCAGATTAGAGTCAAGGAGGAGGATACACATAAGACGGCTTTTAGAACCCACGACGGCCACTACGAATTTTTGGTGATGCCGTTTGGATTAATGAATGCGCCGGCTACATTTCAGTCGTTAATGAACGACATATTCCGACCATTTTTGAGGAAGTTCGTTCTTGTGTTCTTTGACGACATATTGGTGTATAGCACGGGTAAGGAGCCACACAAGGAACACCTCCGCCTTGTCCTGGAGAAATTAGCAGAGCATGGGTTGTATGCAAATCAAAAGAAGTGCGAATTTGGGAAGGAGTCGATTGGGTATTTGGGTCATGTGATAACTCATGAGGGTGTGCAGGTTGATAAGGACAAGGTACAAGCCATCTTAGAGTGGCCGATTCCAACAAACTTGAGAGAGTTACGTGGATTTCTGGGCATGACTGGTTATTATAGAAAGTTTGTGCACTGCTACGCTCAAATAGCGCAGCCCTTGACAGAGCAGCTTCGAAAAGATAATTTCGGTTGGAGTCCAGAGGCAACTGCTGCATTTCAACAACTAAAGGAAACTCTTATCAACCCCCCTGTGCTGAGGCTGCCTGATTTTCGGCAGCCATTCGTTTTAGAAGCAGATGCTTCCGGTAAAGGCATTGGCGCGGTTCTGATGCAAGCCAACCGGCCTATAGCATTTTTTAGCAAGTTATTGGGAGTAAGGGGGCAGCAAAAATCTGTGTACGAGAAGGAGTTAATTGCAATTGTGCTAGCAGTGCAGAAGTGGCGGCATTACTTGCTAGGGAGGCATTTCGTGATTCGATCAGACCAACAGAGCCTAAGGTTCTTGACTCAGCAACGTGAAATCAATCCGGAGTACCAAAGGTGGATGACAAAGCTCCTTGGGTTCGATTTTGAGATACAATTTAAGCCGGGGGCCGCCAACAGAGTGGCTGATGCATTATCACGAAAGGAGGTGGGAGAAGTGGTACTAAACTCCCTGATTTCAACCCATTGTGTAAACTGGTCTCGATTAGAACAGGAGATTGCCGCAGATCACGATATACAGTCTATCAAGGAGAGGTTAAATACAGGAACACTGCTGGGTAGTTCATTCAGTTGTGTGGATGGTAAGTTGCTATACAAGGGGCGGTACATGATTCCCAGATCGTCAGAATTTGTATTAGTCTTACTGCGTGAATATCATGACTCTTTAACTGGGGGGCACGCTGGGGAAACTAAGACGTACCTTCGATTGGCTCAGGATTGGTTTTGGAAAGGCATGAGAAAAGATGTTACGAAATATGTGCAAGCTTGCGACATTTGTCAGCGGAACAAACAGTCCCAGCAAGCACCCTCTGGACTGTTACAACCATTACCGGTGCCGGCATTGGTTTGGGAGGATATAACTATGGACTTTATAGAAGGGCTGCCTTTATCACAGGGGTACAACACGGTTTTGGTGGTCGTGGACCGTTTAACTAAATACGCTCACTTTATTGGATTGAAGCATCCTTTTGACGCTTTTTCAGTAGCAGCCATATTCATTCGTGAAGTGGTCAAGTTGCATGGGTTTCCGGCATCGATTGTGTCGGACCGTGACCGCATTTTTTTGAGTATTTTCTGGAGAGAGCTTTTTAAGCTACAGGGCACTGCACTTAGGAGAAGCACTTCGTACCATCCCCAAACAGATGGGCAGACTGAAATTGTTAACAAGAGCTTAGAGACATACTTAAGATGCTTTGTGGGTACCAAACCCAAATCTTGGGCAAAGTGGCTGGCTTGGGCCGAGTTTTCCTACAATACCGCACCACATGTGTCGATCAACATGAGTCCTTTTAAGGCCTTGTATGGGAGGGATCCACCTCATGTACTGAGAATGAATAGAGGCCAGACAGCTATCAGTAGTTTGGAAGAGATGTTGGGGGAAAGAGATGCAATTTTAGATGAGCTACAACTGAGTTTGTTGAGAGCACAGCAGCGAATGAAGAAGGCAGCCGATCAACACCGCAGGGAAGAGGTGTTTGAGGTAAATGAATGGGTGTTTCTCAAACTTCAGCCGTATAGGCAGAAGTCCTTGGCCAGACGGCCGTTTGAGAAGCTTGCTCCAAGATATTATGGGCCTTTTCAAGTTCTACAGAAGATTGGAGGTGCTGCATACAAATTGGCGTTACCGGAGGAGAGCAGGGTACACCCGGTCTTTCATGTCTCACAGCTTAAACGAGCTGTGGGTACAGCTGTTGCATCACCTGTTTTGCCACCTCAGTTAAATGCAGAGTTGGAGTTAGTGGCTGAACCGGAGGAACTCTTAGAAGTACGCAGATTGACGAAGGGGAATATGAGGATACTGGAAGTGTTGATCAAATGGAAGGGGCTGTCAGATTTTGAGGCTAGCTGGGAAGAAGCTGACTTAATAGCAAATCAATTCCCGAACTTCCACCTTGAGGACAAGGTGAGTCTTTGGGGGCGGAGTAATGTGATACATTCAGAAGCAGCCAAAGGACCGTTAGTGTATTCAAGGAAAAAGAAGATTAAGCAAGGGCAAATCAGTAAAAGCAGCAGTGGCACCACAGCTGAACAAATGACAAGTGTCCAGGGGCAATTACGTAAAAGCACAGAGGAGGATGAGGCTGAGATAAAAGATATGTGAGAAAGAGACAGGAGGCATCTGTGAGCTGAGTATAGTAATCTTTTGTGGAGAGAATGGCCTCTCGAATGCCAGATTATCCTTGTTTTCGTTGATTGTTCTAGTGGATCCTTGTTCCTTTTCATAAATTAGCTTATATATTCCTATTACAGTGAGTAGTGTATTACACATTCGTTTAACATATGCAACTATGAGTTCTTGCTTGCTTCTTTAAATCAAACAGTTGTAATATATAGCACAACTCCAATGCACATTTTCTTCCTTTTTTCCCCTTGGTCTATCCTGTTAATATTCATCGTATTGCTTTAGCTGCATATGAATGTTTCTCATCAAGTCGTTTCTGTTTGTTGTTTGAGTAGTTGATGCCTTTTCCGATGGCCTCAAAGCATGGGAGATATTGAATAGAAAATCAGACAGCATAGACCTTATATTGACTGAAGTGGAGGTGCCATCGATCTCAGGATTCTCACTGTTATCCTTGGTCACAGAACATGAAGCCTGCAGAAATATTCCTGTTATAAGTAAGATATTATCAAGTATCATACTAGCTTGTGGTTTGGTATCATTGATTTATTTTGATATTCTTAATAAATAGTTTACTCTAACATGTATTTCCTAATATTGTAGTGATGTCTGCACAAGATTCGGTTAGCACAGTTTATAATTGCATGTTAAAAGGCGCGGCTGATTTTCTTATGAAGCCTATTCGAAAAAATGAGCTGAACAACTTATGGCAGCATGTTTGGAGGAGACAAGCTGTATGCTTTCTTTATCTTGCCAGACAGTATACTGATTTTAGTCCCCTCTGCATTGCAACTTTTCAGCTTCTTATTAGACATTGTTCCCTGTGTTTCTTGTTAGTTGAGTAGTGGCCAAGCGCGAACTGCAAGTGATGCACAGCAAATGGTTGAGGCTGCAGCTGAAAAAGATGCTATCAGTAATTATTCAAGTGGTTATGAGGCATGTTCTACTCAGAGACACAGAGAATGCATCCAGAAAGGAAGTAATTCCCAGGTATTGTTTATCTTTCAAGTAACTTTTTGTGTAAGATGGATCTTTGCGAAATCGGTAGCTCTAATAGATGTTGTCCTTGATAGTATGTACTGAACAATCTCTTACTAGAACACTTTATTTCTTGCAGAGCTCTTGCAGTTTACAAAATTCAGGGACTAAGAAGGCATGTCCGGAACATAAGTACGATATCTCCCAACTAAAACAGAGGAAATCTCCATCAAGTGACATAATATCGCAGAAAGATGAACTTGGAAAAGAGGGTGAACAATCACTGATGCATGATGGCAAAGCTCAGGGTAATAAGTTGATTCTAATCAATTCGCACAATCTTCAGTTGTTTCATGTAGCCAGTGGTAAAAATGTCCAATACTGTCTGACACTTGCAAAATGCATCGATTGTATGCAGGATCAATGTCAGTTCCCAAAACAGATTCTGAAGTACTGATGTTTAGACAAGACAGTGCTGCTGATCACCAATGTGAAGATGCGATTCTTACTACTGAAACTTTTGATTACAACATTGTTCAGGACAAGTCTCCTAGAGAAGCTATCGACTTGATTGGATCATTCGATACTTACCCTGATTGTAGCTACAGAAGCTTAGATCCGACCTATGGCTTAAACAAGCTCGACTCTTCATTTCTCCTCGAGCTGTCTTTGAATCTATCTCACCCTAAAGGTTCATTAAATCAAGTTAAGGATGATGGACATCTGTTGAAACAGTCTGAGGTCTCAGCCTTTTCGCCGTAAGTTTTCACATATTATTTTTTCCTTCAGTATATATATATGTCCTGGGTAATGGGTATGCATGTTAATGTATAAATTTCAATGCAGCTATAGTAGTAGAACATTGCAACCCCTTCGTAAGTCATCAGATGGCATTTGTGATCAACAAAGAGGTTATGAAACTGATTTTGATAAGCAACCATCTCTTCAAGCCCATGAGTATAGTCATGATGATAATACAATATCTCTAACTTCTGATCGATGTGGAATTCAGTTTCCGAGCCCTCAACGAGTAATTCCTGTCACTGGTACAGCGAAATGTGCAAGTTTTGAACGCGTCTGCAATGTCTATAATAACTTGGCACCTCCTTTGTTCTGCACACAATCAAGTCAGTCACCTTTGCAGTGTCCAGACACATCTGGCAACCATGAACGATCGATCCAAGGAGATAAATATTGTTATGTAAATCCAGGAATCAGGGACTCCCCGAAAGTACTACAGTATCTGATGGATCAGAACGTGTCCAGTGCCTCACCACCAATGGAAAGTGCTAAGTCATACGAATCTGAGCTTTCAAAAGATCGAGTACATGTGCCTTCTGTCAGTCTTCAGCAAGTGAGTGGTGGTTCCTGTAATGGCATTTCAAAACATTACGAAATCATAAATAATGGAAGCACTGGCACTAGCCATGCATTTGAGCTTGTTAAGGTTGCTGCTGAAGATGCAAAAGAAGCTAACCTCATTCATGATGAAAAGTTGAAACGTTCTATACAAAGGGAAGCTGCTCTGATTAAATTCCGCCTGAAGCGGAAAGAGAGATGCTTTGACAAGAAGGTATATGCTCCTTGAAGTTATGATATTCACCCTCCCTGGCTGATCATGCTTATTTCTTCTTTCTCTTGACAGTCAGCTATACCAAAAAATTATATAAACTTTTAAGTCCAGTGGGAATTTTTCATAGCATTAACTAAATTTGCGACAGTTAATACAAATGCCATATGCATTCTAAGCTAACATGTAATGTTAATCCAGGTACGGTATCAAAGCAGAAGTAAACTGGCAGTACAACGTCCCCGAGTAAAAGGGCAATTTGTTCGTCAGGCGCTGACTGAAGCTGCAGAAGTAAAAACTGATGAACACAGCAGCTAATTAGCGCATATGTAAGAGATTTAGATTAACTGATGCAGAATATCAGTTTTAGCTATTAATGAGCCAAAGGGATAACAGATTCACAAGCTAGGGCACTAGGACTAATTGAGGGGGACGGAGGGAGTAACATCTATATCTTGACTTTTAGTGTCAAAATGACTGAATAGAGGTTGTTTGTTCTACTTTTTGTACTGATATAATTTCTTTGATATTACTTTCCCCAACAGATATGCATTATACATGCACAGATTTTCTCTTCAATTCTGCTAAATAATTTCAAGATATATACTCATATTACTCATGTGTGTGTGTGTATGATTGTTGGTCAAATGTGCAGCGATGTTCAGACAGCAAGGACTATTATGAGGGGCATCTTGGCACACAGCCCAACTTATTATCCACCAGTGTACATATCTTGTACAAATTTACGACAACTTTAAATGGAACTCTAAAGTTTGATTTGATTTCACATATATCTCCTCTTTCTTCTGCAAGGTGTTGCTTTTTAATGTAAAGAGTGGGCTACATATGCAACAAAAGATAAACTCCAACGACTCCAGGACACTTAAAGCACAAGCAAACGCCATAGAAAGGAAATTTTGATATCATAATTTATCTGTGTCTCATAAACCCTCCAAAAACATAGTAATTTAATGGCACCCTTTGATTTTTATGCACTCAGTGACACTAATCCACCCTAAAAAACCTGCATAAACTCCTCAATATCTAGAATACGATTGGTCTTGGTTTACAAAAGTCTGAGTATTTCCGTATTTTGTTAAGTTCTTAAGAATTGATTAGATTAGGCAGACGATTGGGGATCTAGACAACAGAGAATAGTCTCAGATTCTAAAGCAGAGATTAGTTGGATCTACGCGTTAGTAAACTTAATATAAATTGCATATATGATATATGGGGGCAGACTGAGGCTGACTACTTCTACATCTGGTTGAAGGACTGCATAATTGAGAGATTAAAGATTCATAAAGGTGAATAATGACCCCTCTAATTTCAAACAAACTATGCTTCAGAGCCTGTAATATTCTTCTCAAGATTTAAGCTCTGTATTCTCCTATTCAATGAAATATATCACTCTTAATTTCGCAGCCTACACGTGGCATGCATCCAGCGGGATTTGGTATCAAAAACATTTGATGATGCATAAGTATATCTGTCATCTAATCAAATGGCAAGGAATGATTCAGTGCATATTCATTCACTAAGCATGACTTCATTACCATCCTAAGCCACACCGTAAAATAATAAACCCTTTTCTTTTTGGCTTAAAGCCTTAAACCCTGACCCCAGTTTCAAAAGAGTCCAATTTTTCAGATTCTCCCTGTCTTCCTCCATTGAACTTCTTTTCTA
The DNA here is from genome assembly GCF_001625215.2 of Daucus carota subsp. sativus. Lineage (NCBI taxonomy): Eukaryota > Viridiplantae > Streptophyta > Magnoliopsida > Apiales > Apiaceae > Daucus > Daucus carota. The sequence continues at coordinate 36,086,440 of NC_030386.2, read as the reverse complement.
CACAGCTCAATAATATCGAGTGCACAACTTGATAACACACACAGGCACCGCACTCTTATTTCTAGAATGACTATGCTTTAAGATATCATAACATATCAACATGTCTTCAACATACCGAAAACTCAAATGATCAAGATGGGTGGGGAGATGCAATGAAAAATAAAACCATATCAATCTCTGTCAATTTCCCACTCCAACTAATAACAAAAGTCTATTAGCACTTTCAAAAGCCTAAACTTTTCTTTGAATTATTTTAGAAAAAGGCAACTACCCATCTGATACAGGCTGATAGAGATATCCCAGTTGCCATCTTTAATCAAATCATCCTCTAGTCAATTAATTGTGCATACATGTAAAGCTTTGCATTTATAGTATGCAATCGCATATTCATCATCATGAATGTCCCTAAACAGTTAAAAGTTTCTGAAGGGAGACCCTATAGAAAGAAACCTCAAACCTCTGAGGAATTGGTCTTCTCTTACTCATGCCTAAGAAATCTGGTAGAGGGGATTTATTAGCTACTTTGCGCGCACATAAATGCTCATTATGATTAAGATATGTGCGCACTATATAAAAACAATTTCTAAAGTCTAAACATTCACAATCAAATTACCAAGAAGGCACGGTCCTATATACATGGCACGATTAAAATAAAAAGTCAGGCGTGGACTTATCAGCTCTAAAATGTGTAAACCAAAAAACATAATTTAACTGCAATTCATGATGGAATACAGCATTTTCTGTGATATATCAATATTTATAAAAAGTGGCAAGAATAAAGAAGACAATACTTGATGAAGCATTAGAAGGAAAACACTACCAAAGTTATACTTTTTGAGTCTTTACCACTCACTGAAGAAGATATAAAATCACTTTTACTTTACAAATATACAAAATTGCCCATAGTGCACCAAAATGCAACTTAAATACAGATATAACTCAAAGAAAAGAGTATATCAGCAACTCAAAAATATACTAGCCATAATGTAACAAGATAATCAAATTGCCTGAGATAATGATATCTTAATGGCATGTTTAACAAAGAGCATTAAACAAATATAACTTAGATTTTTATGCCCCACCGCTTTTGCAACGGGGTCTATGCACAATTGCACATACAAGTCATAGTAATTAGCAAGTAACGTGTTTGAGTTCCAAAGTCCATGCAATAATGAACTTTTGCATTTGCTTTGTATAAAGTTTATGCATGAATCATGATTACAGCCTTCACCTTCTACCGGCTAGAATTGTGATTTGTATCTGTTTAATTACCACTTCATGCAGATTACTGCTGTAAGTTTTGCTAATCCATCGGTTGATATGCATGATGTTGGGGCCTACCGTATAATCACACTTAGGAAAATGAGGTGCATGTTATAACCTATGCAAATATCTTCTAATTAGACCCCTCCACAAGCATAAGCAGCTACTAGGCCAAAAAGCAACAAGCAAAATAATTGTTGCTTTCTATTTCACAGGGCTCCTTTTATTATATAACCCCATCACCTCAATTCCTTAGCCTTGTAGACAATCTTTCTCTCTCTGGCTTACTCTCTCCCAGTGTCCATGTCTCTAATCCATGTAAAATCTCCAGAACATTGTGCCAAAAAAGGTTTAAGCATTGACAAGCGCTACAAGAAACTATTCTACGCGTTCTTTACGTTTCTGTTTTCAATTTTATCAATCGGATTCATTATATATTTTCTTTTACATCCCTCCAAGCCAGAATTTTCCCTCAAAGAAGCTGATATCTACCAACTTAACCTCTTCACAAACCCGCAACTTGTCAACTCCTCTATTCAGCTTACCCTACTCTCTAAGAATCCTAACCAGAAAGTTGGCATTTACTATGACGAACTACTAGTTCATGCATCTTACAAGGGCCAACAGATCACTGTTTCTACTTCACTTCCTCCATTCTACCAAAACCATGAAGGTAGTAACCTCCTCACAGCTTCTTTGACAGGAAATGGAGTGCCTGTGGCTTCCTCTTTTCGCTATGAAGTAATACGTGATACAACTGTCGGAAAGATGGTCATGAATCTTAAAGTTAATGGCAGACTGAGGTGGAAGGTGGGTACTTGGGTTTCAAGAAAGTACAGATTTAATGTAAATTGTGCTGCTATTATGCCTTTTGGACCTTCCATACCATCCGGTCCTCTCAGCTCCAAGCAAGGGACTCAGTGTACCACTACAGTTTGATGATTAGGTATTGACAAATGCATGTGTTTTAATTAGTATTAAGTGGAAATATTATTCAATATATGTTTTTTACTTTTCTGTTAGTTTTTTTCTACAGTAATCTTTTGGCAAGCTTTTATTCATGGCAAATGAAGAAATTGACTGAAAGTTGCAACATGATGATAATGGAGAAAAGCTTGATTGTGTTGGTTTACCTTATCATCTCCTTTTCTTTTCTTACTTTCTTCATTTTTGCTTTACAGGTGATCTACTACTAAGTAGATTTGTGTATCAGGATATTCTAATGGACTATTGAAATATCGTAGGAAACTATTTGAGCTTTGATTTCTTTGGATGCAAGTGCATGTAAAAATTTAAAGAAAGATTGACAATAGGGGTAGCTAGTATGAAAAAGGCTTCCAAGAAAAAAGAGAAAAATGAAAAGAATGGCTTCTTCTTTTTACAAGGAATCTTCATTTCCTTAGTTTTATTAATTTAATTGTGTAGTGTTACTGGAACTCCTGGTCCTTTCTACTAATACATATAGTACAAATTTTGGGTCCCTAACATAATCTAAAATTGCTGTAATATCTTTACTGTTACCCTCCCTTTCTCCAATGAGTTATTATCCTTACAAAACGGAACAGAAGATACTTCCTATGCTGAAGTAACTATAACCACTGGTTTCAAAGCTTGATTAAAGTAGTGGCTGGTTATTTTGTGCTTAACAATAGTAACTATAGAGGTTACCTGTAAGTTTTACTACATATGACAATTGCTTCTACCTAGAGCAGAGAGAGTGAAATTCATTTTTTCCCCGGTGCATAAGCTTTTTACCGGTAATCACACTCTACCATTAGTTCTATGCTGGTTATGCAGTCAAATTCAGTTTTTGTTGTAATAGACCCCTAAGTGTAAGAATCACAGAGGCCAAAAGGGATCCAGCAGAAAGGAAATTGGTAAATAATGGATCTACAGGTTTTGATATATGGGCAACAACAGTTTTCAGAAAATCAAGAAAACAAAGAAACAAAGCAAAACTAGGGACAACAATATATAAAGCTAATTAACTTTATGATTCAAAAGGCAAGTAAATTAGTACATGTCAGTCCTGTTTCTTATTTTTCTTTAAAAGAAAACTCAAATACCTCTTCAGCTTGTTCATTAAACACAAATGGTCCTAATTTTTTCACTGATATCATAATGGGATCTTGTGTATTGCTTAATCTTTATTTTCTTTGTTATAATGATAGATCAGAGGTAGTCCCAGATACAGATGTCCTAACATAACTGTAAGATGAAGTCTCCATCAACACAAAGTGCCTTCGTTCATAAATTCTTAGTAAATCTTATCAACATTTAACACTATTCAATACCAACCTATTTCTTTCACATATCACCTTCAACAGTAATATTGTAAATTAACTTTAACCAACAAAAAGGTCTGGTATTTTCTTTTTACAAAAGCAGCAGAAAAGTTTCATGTCTCATATGTTAAAATGCAACTGACCTTATATTCATTCATCTATTATGGACGAGGACAAAATGACAAATGTTAGAAGACAGGAACACAGGGACCTCTGTTACTTGTGGTTCTGATGTTAAAGATATGATCTGTACTTCAATTGGACAAATGAATACACATATTTAAAACTTTAAATTGGACGTATACCATGAAATACATTAATTGAAGCAAATTATTATCACTGGACTATCAAATACACCCCAACCCTACCAGCTCAGTGCATAAGAGTGGCGTCGTGTGCTATGTGTATTTGGGTCGCTTATGAAGACATAGGTTAGAAGAGCGTTGGTTTATTACTTCTTTACACTAGAGAGCAATTGAGAACTTTAGTTAAACAAGTGGTTACTTGTGCACATTAAGGCTTTATATCGCTCTTCTAATTCTAAGTATTGCACACTTTCTTTCTCCTATTTTCTTGTACTTGAAGCCTTTTCTAAAGATTTGAGAGCAGCCTTGCAAGTGTATTTTTGTGCAAACTAAGATAATTAATCCATCCTATAATTTACTCGCTGGTGCATATGGATAAGTGGTTCTTAATAACACAAAACAGATGGATAAAAATAGCAAACAATGAAAACACGCATGAGATATTGCTGCAAACAGGGGTTAGTTTAACGAAACAATATGAAAACAAAGATGAATAAGGTAGAAGCAACAAACTCAAGGATGACGGCGATTAATCGAGGACTTGCCGTCGCTTTATTAAGAACCCTAGGAATCTCGACAAGCCATCTTTCAGTAGAGCATTTTAACCGCAATACGACACGTACAACCATCCATGTTCCTCGTTTTATCGGCAACAAAACTTACTGCTCACAAACTTAACTACCGTATTCGCGTTAAATTAACAGACATGGCCACCGTATAAAATATGTTTCGTCGTCACCGCTTTTCTTCCCAACCCTCTTCAAAAGATGCATGAAACCAACACTTCCTTTACGAGGATGTATCCGATTGGGATTTTAATGGATTGTTTTTAGTCTATAGATTTTAATAGATTGGGTGTGATTTTGATTTTGTGCGGATTCTTAATAAAATGTCGCAGAGTTTATAGGATTTAAGCACAATGCTTCAAAATCCCATTGATTTTGGTGGGATTTCAAAAAACTTAAAATACACCGAAGAATACCACAAAATCCATCATTTTATGAAATGCAAAAAAATCCGTCAGCATTTGAATACCATCAGATTTTAATGGATTTTAAAGAATCCCAATTGAATACCATCGGATTTTAAAGCATAATTTAAAATCCCAATTGAATACCACCGGATTTTATAGCATAATTTAAAATCCCAATTGAATACCTCAAGATTTTAATGGATTTCAAACAATCTCAATCGAATAACCTCGGATTTCATGAATGCAAAAAAATGCTTTAAAATCTCAATCCAATACACCCCTCTTAAACTCAGATTTTACTCCTGCAAACCCTATTCTAATCAGGATATATTGGGGTAAGCCAGATATTGGTTTGATTTTATTTAAGTTTGATCTAGATTGGACTCGATTTTACGATAGCAATCAAAACTGGAATCATAAAATTGAAACCGCATCAAAACCAGAATCTAGAATCATAATAATTGAAGCTGAATCATCAATTCGGTTTTAATTTCATAATTTTCGATCTTAATTACAATCAATTCAGTTTTGATAATTAAACCAATTAATACAAGGCCTATAAAAGAATCACAAAAATAAAAGAAAGCTGCCTATGTTAGAGCTCTGTTTATTTCGGAGAGTATAACTCAATATTGGGAATTAACTATTTAAAATTATTTTCGCAGAGAACGTTTTCCTGCAAATTTGTTTTGTTGAAATATATTTATTATAAAATATTTCTCATAGAAAACCTTTTCATTTAAAATATATGTCCTTAAATTATTGTTTATGAATTTTTATATTTAAACAAAATTTTAGGAAAAAATATTTTAATTAATTTCAGAAAACAAAATCTAAACAAAATCTTCCCAAACATTTTTCAAAAATATATCTCAACTGTCTCCACCGAGATTGGGGTACATCATAGTTAGCTGACAATGTATTAGACTTGTTTAACTATCACAATATTAAGTTAAACATCTATCAAAAAGTCCAACACAATCTTTAATCTTTTCTTCTACGTAACCATTCTCTGGAATCCATGCAGAAGTAAGTCAGAAAACAGCTGCCGCCTGGAAGGATTGAGACCACGATATTCTTACGTGTTATAGCTAACAACAAAATGAGGAAAAAATTGGCATTTCTACAACTCAAAACTCAGAACCAAGGCGTGAGTGCGGGTGCGGAGTGTGCAGTACCGGGATAGACTTGAGTGCGCGGTGCGAGTGAAGTATCCTTACTTTCTTTTTTGCTCAAGAAATATTCATGCTTTCTAAGCTATAGCAGAACAAAATAATGACAAAGAAGAAGAAGAAAATGCATGTATTTATACCCGTCCTTGGGTCTAAGTTTATATTTATTATTCTGAATAAAAATTTAATATATTTTTACTTTATTTAAAAAAAGGGTTATTTTTCCTGTCAAGTCAAAGCTCATAAAAACTCATTAAAGCACGTAAAAGAAATCACACAGGTTATAAAATGGATGCGAGGGAGCACCGATACGAACCTGATGAGAGAGTATTTTTGATTATATTAAGTTGTGCGACACCCTCAGGCACCGAAACCATGCCCACCAAATCTGACTAACTGAGCTTGGTCAGTGAACCCTGTCCTAAATTACTACCAACACTTCTGTTAAAAGTCCAACAAACTTTATGATGTTTAGTTTGAACTATACAAAGTCAACATCAAAGAGTTGACACATTAGGGATTTTCTGGAGCATTGCCTTTTAATGCAATTGAAGAAGAACAGATGTAGTTGAAGAGAGACATATAAAATGTTGAGTCAAATAAAATGTTCCATGTGTAGACCTGTGTCCCGGATATACATGTGGTCAATGTGTAGTCAAATTATGCATATATTTCTGTAGCTCAGAACTAAACTTATTATTAAGATGAGGACGGAGTTAGGATTTTTGCCCAGCTGAAGTAAAAAAAAAATTGCCTACAAGTTTGATTTGGATTTGTACTTTCAGTGAAAAGGTTGAGCTTCATATTCCACAGCCACAACGTTATTAAATGTGTATATTATGAATGTGTATATTATGAAGGTCAATGAGGGAAAGTATCCCACTGCCCCGTGCTGCTTCCGGTTAATGAGCACACGGTAATTTGATCTTGATTCTCAAATCTTAAACATTTTTCAATTTTGAATAAACTAATAACTTAACAAAACGTCCATAAGACCCTACAAAGATTATTTAGATGATTCGTAGATGACTATGAGAATGTGCAAAGAGTCTAATATTGCATGATTGACAGGCTGATTAGATTTGGCAAAATTTCTATTTTGTTTTTGATATCCTATTCAACCAAAATATACTCATATAAATCTGTTATTATTTAGTTTGTCGGTGTTTCAATTCTACTTGAAACGTATTATGGGCATCAACTGCTTACATAAAAACAGCTGGAGATTGATTTTGAATATCCGAGGATTCAACAACATGACCAAAACTAAGTCCACTTAGCTTCCATGAATTCAAGTCCTTCATTTTGGCACAATAAATCAGCCCTGCACAAAGGACATGTAAGATTGTTGTTGTCAATCCATGCATCAATACAGTCCTTATGAAAAACATGGCTGCAATTTTTGAGGATCCTCGTGAGTTGCTTTGCTTCCATGATGTTTAAGCAGACCGCGCACTCTTTACATTTGTCACCCGAAGGAAAATACTCTGTCACCGGAAGTTGTTTCTTGATTTTGGCTGTTGTGTGAGACAAAGGTCGTGGTATTAATGAAGTAGACCAATCAAACTCGTAGTTTTCTTGGGTGGTTGTATTAGTAGTACTCGTGTTGGTATGGTTTGGTTGTGATTCGTGTGAGTTGGACATGGAGCCAGAAGAGTACTAAAACCTCTTCAGAGGGTTTGCTTTGAGTGTATATTGGACATCTTGTGAGTTGTGAGAACTCATGATGTATATATAGTAAGCTAGTAATCTCGATTCAGTTTTATTTTGTTTTCATGTCCGAGTCGAGAAAGCTCCAGCTATCTTCTTCTTTTTATTGCCAGGAGAAAGCTCTTAATTAAATGCATTGATAAATTCAATAAGTATGTTGCTCAAACATTAAAAATAAACAAGTTCCTCAATTTCAATTTTATTGAGCATGAAAAAAACATTAACCTCTTTTGGGCCTTTGGCTTACTTTATCTTTCAAAAATAAAATTTATTTCTGAAATGAAATATAAATAATTTTTTTTTCTGAAAATAAGTGGCTGTTAAAAAAATTATTAAACATATGATACATACTTACTATTACAAATTATTACATAGATTCTTATTTGAGCTCATTCAATATATGGCAAAATATTAGTACATATTAACATTATGTAAATTGAAATGATATCAACAAAATAAATATAAATTGAACTATACAAAGATTTATTCCCGCTCGTCTTACCAAATATCACATTAAAACAAAAACGGTGCACGCAGCCGTGGAATATTTTGTCGTTAAGAAAAGTCGGTTGCGGATATCAAAGTGCCACCGACGTCACAGCCTTACGCAACTAGGCGCAGCTCCAGAAGACTATTGTGTTGTGATTTATCTGGGGAGAGCAAAAATCTCAAATTATTACGCGGATGACGTCCTCCAAGATCAATTCAATATTTACCTACAAACCAGAGAATTAGTTGTATTTGTATGAATATTGAATAGACTCCGTGGATGCAAAACTTATCCGTGAAAGTTTTTCTGTTTTATTGGAGGTAAAATTTAATTTTTACTAAATTTTATGTTGATTATTCTTTTTCATGCTATCTAGCCGTATGATATCATTTTTATACTAAAATCTTCTTCCACCGTGCAAAACTCAATATAAGATTTTCTTCCATCATATAAAACTAGTAGATAAACATAGATAAATACTATAAATAAAAATTATAAAATTTTATATATTAAAATTTTAAATCTGATAAGGCATCACCCATGTCTATATTCTATTTAACCAACCTCATGATATTCATCAAATCAAATCTAGAGACGTGTAAACAGATTTTAACAAAATTTATTTATAATGATGTAAGATGATAATGATATATGATTTTAAAATACAACAAATCATTATAATTATGTATAATTAATATTTTAATCAATCATATTAATGGATCTCATTGAAGATGATTTAAAGTAATATTCTTTCTGTTTTTTTTTATATTTGTCTGATTTTTTTGCACACATTTCAAAATATTCCGAAAAATTAAAATCAAATTTTTGAATATTTTTCTAATAGAAATATATTAAAAATACTATAATTTTTGGGAAAAAATTAAAAATAATTTTCTTAAATATACAATCAAACAATTATAAATTATGAGCTAAAAATCAAATGATTTGGATAAAAAAAAGAGGAGAATAGGATTTTGTTTCTTGCTAGGATGCTACTACATACAAGTTACTACAACTTACAGAACGTGGGAGATCGATTAATTCATACCTCACGTTAATTTTTCTGTCGTTACCTGAATGCCCAACGAAGTCATCGCTGAGTAACGCTGCCGATTTTTGATTTTTGATTTTTTTTTTTTTTTTGTGGGTTGTTGGTTGATTGATTGACTGACTGACAGAAACGCTGAGGATACTTGATTAATCAGTCGTAGGTTTCACACCGCTAACAGCTTACCTCATTTAGGGTGTCTAAGAATAGAATGAGAGAATGCAGTCTCTTTATTCAAATTTTTAACTTTTTTCTAGAACGGAGCATAAAGTTTCTGATTTTAATAATAACATAGCACCCCAAGTCCCCAAGTCCCCAATATGGAGATCCTTAGCTCAAAAATTAGTGATAGCATATAAGCAATAAAGGCAATAATGGAAAATTAGAATTGAGCAAAGGACAGTTAGATAACTCAAGTGATCAAAAGCTTATCTTTTGTCGTCCCATGTATACTAATTTGTAAGATTAGAAGTCATATTTGTCAAAAAAAAAAAAAGATTAAAATTAAAATGAGAGTAACTTTAAAATTAATAAACCCCACCATATGACTTATAAACAGTTCAAACATTTAACTAATGTTGTGTTTGGTTGGGGAGAATGGAATGGAAAAGAATGGAATGAGTAAAAAATACTTGAAACTAATAGAGATAGGAAGAAAATTTTGAAAAAATTTGAAGTAGTGCAAAATTACTATGATGAGATTTGTGAAGAAATTGAGGATGGGAGAGAATGGAGCATTCCATCTCAAATAGAAGGGGTGATATCTAGCATATGATGTAGGGAATGTAATGGAGGAAGGAATGAAATTTCTTAAAAATCATCTTAAAAATCATCAATAAGATAGTTCATTTTTCATTCCATTCCTTCCGGAATCATTCACCCCAACCAAACACAACATAAAAGTTTCAAATAGAACACCTGCAGAAAAAAAAACTCATGGCTGATGCTCCGGTTTCTTTTCACATTCATTTGAAAAGAGCAACTAAAGTGGAGGACTTGATTTACACGCTCAAACTTTTTTAAGCATACCTTCACAACAACATTAAGTTAACCTTGCACACCATATATTACAAGATTTTGCTCGTGCAGAAAGCAAAGCCTCCTGCTAAAAACAATAACACCAATATTACCCTGGATCAGCTATTTACCAGAATTAGAAGTTCCAGAAATGCTAGAGCAACCTTTGAAAAAATTTACCTCTGTGTAGCTCATTCACATTTTCAAAGCTTGAACAAATTATTAATGCCTACATGTAAAGAAATCTGAAATTACTCCCAACTTCCCAAGACTTGTACTGTTTAACATGTCAACTAAGCAAGGTTCGCCTTATTATACTTTTAAGTACAAGAACATTTCACTTGGCAACATATCGTATGTGCCTGACACTGGTATACAAGAGCGATAAAGTTGTAATAGTTGGATACTTGGATTAAAAACACAATTAGATATATAAAAATAGGAAGACTGTAGAAGCATCTCCTTACATATATGACACTTTGCTTCTGACTAGCAACGCCTCAAATCCTGAAATCCTAGAGTAATAAACAATCTAAACAGAGTTAAAAAAAGAGAACCTGAAGTTGAAAAAGCGACGCTGTTGCTCATCTTATGCCTATCCAATGACCTTATGTTTATCTAGCATGCAATATGACAAGATTTGCTCGTGCAGAAAGCAATTTTACTACTTAAAACTAGCTGAACCCAATTCCAATCAAATTTAACTACTTAGCCAAATCAGAGAATGCTAGAAATAAGATTTTGAATAATTATATAATAATACACCTGCACTACCATTTAAAGTTGCAATTCCTCAACTACATGTCCTTCAACATATGTATCTTGTGTTAACTTTAATAAGACCTTCTCAAAAAAAATTAAAAAAGCTTTAAGCAGACCTTTGTTGAAACTAGAAACCATCAGGATCATCTTATACATGATTCCAAATCAGCCGCCACATCCATTTCAACCAAAATGAATGTTGATCCAGTTCCATTTTTAAAAAAAAGCTACAACTATTTTACCCAGATTCGGGTATAGGTGCCGGATACAGGTGCAAATTCAAATCAGATTCTTGGTTCTAGGAAAATTAGGATTTCGGACATGGATTCCAAATTAGACACGGGGGATCAGCACATGAGCTTAGCACAAATAAAACTTTACATAGACTGATTTATCGTACATTTATTAAAATTGTGTCTGCTACACAAATTACATACAATTAATTATGTATGTTAAGTTGCAACGTAAACTAATAGAATAACATAAAAACAAGTCATTCATGGACCTTGTTAGCACAAAAAAATGTATTGAGACCTTAATTTAATTTTGAACGGGGATATTGCACAAACAAAACTTAGATTTGAATAGCTCATAAATATTTTAAGGACCGTGAGTGGAAAGTGCATATCTATTTCTTAAAGTTTATGCTACCGGATCCTGAACAATCCAACCTGATTTTTATATTTTCATCTTCCTTGTTCCAAATCTAACGCCATATATACATATCTACCTCAGAATATACAATTATACTTACACACAAACAACAAAATTTTATACTTTAATATAAAATAATCATGTATAACTTGGGCATCCATTGCATTAACATTGCCATCTCTTGTTTCTCCTGGCTCTTTAAATGGATTTCATGAAAAATAGCCAAATTCACACTCTAAAATCTATTCACCACTATGGAAGCCCTATTAAATTGGCATGCAAAGTATCTGGTTTTCACCTTCCCAGACACAAGATGCATATAAAAAAACTTTAAAAATAAATCTTATACAGTTATACATCAACAGACGGATTATTGCCTTTTATGTATGTGGAAGAGAAAATGGTGTATCAAGACATTCATATGCATGATATGCTATTTGGGAACATTCATAAATGACTTAAAGACAGAGCTGAAGACAAACAACATTGTAAATGAAGGCACTGGATCGGCTTGGATACATATGTACCAATATGGGTCATGTAGTATGGGTCAGCGAGACTATCCAGCTTAAAATTATATTCACGCAAACATTCAAATCTTGTCCAGTATCTAAGTCCGTATCTAATTCTTTTTTATATTTGAGAGTGCGACATAGAATGTGCATGAGATAAAATATTCCAAATATCCAGAATTCTGGCAAACATATTCCATAATATTTATGAATTTTAAGCAAACCTACTACAGAATCTTGTCAGCATATGGTAACACTAAAGCTCTTTAGAGAGAACTTAGCTCTGTATAGGTCATTTAATCTTTAAGGACCATCGAGTTAGAAATTAAGATGAACAGCATACATAGATTTACACATAAATGCAATTACGAAAATAAAACGAAAAAGGGTATAGCTTATAGATTCATATATAGCTTACCACAATAAGAAAAGTGCTTTAATGCAACACATGCTGTAATATGTAATAAATCAAACAGGCAAGGCACTAGTATATAAATTCACAAGAAACTGATAAGAGCATACTTAAACTTTCAACAGCTGCATCTTGTTGGCAAATGCAATAGCAATCCAATCAGGCTTTGCAGCTGACCACTGAAGCTGATTAATCTCCGAGCTAGCAGTATACATTGACATCGGATCAATACCACTAGGCCCAGCCACCGTAGGCAACTCCCAAATAAGCGCCTGTCCATCATCCCCACCCGAACAAATATGCCTACAACTCAACGGAGCCCAGCCAATCGCATTCACACTCCCCCTATGCCTCTCCAACTCCGCCACAGGCATAGTAGGCGACCGAATATCCAAAATCACAACCTTATTACTATCCATCAAAATCGTCGCCATATACCTCAAATCCTGCTTATTCCACGCCAGCCTAAGCAACGGAGTATCCGGATGCGGACTCTCATAAATAATTGTCGAATGCTCCTTATCCCTCAAATCAAAAATCCTAACCGAACCATCCGCCGACACCGAGGCAAACACCCCAGCCTCACCCCAAGCAATGTCATGAACCTCCTTATCATGCGCAATCAGCTGCGTCTCCACCACGCCCCTCTCGACATCCCAAATCGTACAAGTCGTATCAATACTCGACGTCCCAATCCGCCGCGGCTCCACCTCATTCCAGTCAAACGAGGTCAACGGCGCACAAAACTCACTACTCTTACTATTATTAAGCAGCGATATCGGCTCAACCGAATTCTCTTTAATTTCCCAAAGGCGGAGATAATCGCCGGAAGACGCGAGAATATCGTTGGGCTTCCCGGAGGCGAGTGGATTGGGATGAAACATGAGCTTAGTAGGAGGGTAGGGGTGGTCGAAAGAGAGATTAGGGTTTCGTTTGAGAGTTAGGGTTTGGTCGTCGAACGAAACGACGTCGACTCGGTTGGTGAATTCCTCGAGGAAGCTGCCGAGAGCGATGCGATTGGTGGGGGAGGAGGAGATGGACATGGCGTAGAGAGTGTGGGGAGAGTCGTAGGTGACCAGCGTGTCGGATCGGAGGTGAGATTCTTGCGTTGAGTTGTCCATTTTTCAGGCTTAGATTTGGGGGTGAAATTAAGAATTCTACAATGGGGTTGTTAATTATATAGTGTGTGTGCGCTATCAGATGTGGAGTTGAATGAAGAGAATTGTTTTTGTTTGTACCAACCATATTTGACGAGACTGGTTGTTGTTTGATGCAGTCGTCGCATGCCCCTACTCGTCTGCACATTATTGACCTCCGGTGGTACCAAATTAAACATACAAATTTACTACTCCTCCCTCTGTCCTAGTCAATTGTATACGTTTCTTTTTCACTGCTCGACACGCTTTTTAAGGCTCTTATAAAACATAGTTCCACAACTTATTTTTAATATTTTCTTTTTTTGTATAAAAATATAAATGTTATACTTTTATACAAAAAAAGAAAATCTTAAAAATAATTTACAGAACTATACTATATTGAAACATTAAAGTCTGTGCCGCGCCCCCGTCCCCCAATGTATACTATTGACTGGGACGGAGGGAGTAGTATTATTTAAAGTTTGTAATACGGAACTAGTGTCACATAAATCGATCCAAATAGGGATCGTATTTAATCGATTGATCAACTTATTTAAGATTATCGAAATCAGGAATTAATCAGAATAATTAATCACTTGCTCTTCCGCTGTAAGAGCATCTCCAACGGTGTTGGTTATAATCGTTGGCTAAATTGGACCTGTAAGACATTATGTAAAATTTGCTGAACCTGTAAGACATTTTGCTTCGACGGTATTGGCTATATTGGTTGGCTATAATTTAAAAATAGTATGTTATTAATATTTTAGTTTGTTAAAATAGAATATATCAGTTCAGTATAGTAATAAATGATGTGTAATCTTCCTACAGATTTTTTACAGACCTGTAGAGGTTCGACAAATATAGCCATCCATAGGAGGTTGGCTAAAATTATAGACAACAGTCTTGTTGATCCAATGGGGGTCTAAACCCTCATTCCGATCTGTATTTGCACAAGGTGGAAGTTCTACTCTAAAGATGCCAGCCCCTGTTCCATTCTTCTTCCTTTGTATTTATAGAGCCTAGGTCATGCCTCCCTCGTGCCCTCTTGCTGGGCTTCTCTTTTTGGGCTGCTTTGTGGGCTTAGAAACTGTGGGCTTTTGTCTCTTCTGGGCTGTGGCCCAACATTTGCCCCCCCGGAAGTTACTAGCAGATCTTTAGATGTGTAGCCTGTTTTCGTGTGTCTCCTTGTCTTTCCTCTCTTTTTCCTCTTTTTTTTTTTTTTTTTAAAATTTGAATTGTTTTGAGTACTCGGTTCCGTGTCTCGGTCTCTGTGTTGTCTTTCTTGGGACTATAAGACTTCTTCATGACCTTTCTTGTCATCACTTTTTCCAGGCGTTGGATTTTCTAGGTATCCTTCTTCTTCCTTCCCTTCTTTTCTCCTGACTTGTTGTTTTTTTTTTTCTTTTCTATTTGTTTCTTGCTTCTGGCTTCACTCTCTTCTTTTAGGGCTTTTCTTGTTATGGCGCCACGAAAGACCACTGTTAATCTTGTCTCTTCTTCTCGAACTTTGAGTGAAGGGGCTGAAGAGTCCGATGTTTCTGGAAAGTCCCCTTCTAGTGGGGGTCTTGAATTGCTGGGAAAAATCGATCCTTTCGTCATCGATCTCCCTGATGACGAACCGGCCGGCGTTGTTCCTTCTGACGGTGTTAGTCGTGAGGCGCGTAGTTTGTTTTTGTCGAAAGATTGTCTTAACTGGGAGAGTGAGGTAGTCGAGGGTTCGCCGGAAGTTGAGAAGGTGAAGAAGTGTGTAACCTTTGGTACCACTTATAAGCATCATCTTCCCACTGAAGAGGATCGAATTTGGCATTCTCCTAAGGCGGGATGGCATGCCGTTCCGTCTATCTTTTTTGATTTTGGACTAAGGATTCCGATGCATCCCTTTCTCCCTTTATTGTTTGATGCTCTGGGATGTGGTTTTGCGCAATTGAGCCCTAATAGTTTTGCCCAAGTGATGGGCGTTATAGCTCGGTGTCGAGAGCTCAAAGCCTTGCCTTCCCTTGAGTTGTTGTTTGCAATCTTTCGAGTCAAGAGCATCGGTGGTCAGGTATATTTGGACAAGAAGACAGGTCGTTCTCGTCTTGTTAGTGTGCCCTTGTCTAACTCGGGATGGCAGGCCAAATGGTCGTATTTAGAGGGTGGTGAGTTTGAGGGAATGAAGCCCTGGTCTGTGGTTCCCCGTTCTCGAATGCAAGCTTTGAGCGACTTGCCGCATTCCTTTTCTGCTTCTTTTTTGAATGACTTTCATGGGAAGACTGAGTTGTATAAAATTCATGAATTCGCTGATATTGACTTTTTGTCTGCTCGTAGTTGTAAGATTTTTGTAGTTTCTTGCTTGCTTTTTCTTTGATTTAGTTGTGTTTCTGATTGCTTCTTTCTTGTGTGTTTGTTGTTTCTTGTGCTATTTGCAGTAGCAGGGAAATCACTGTCTGCTTTGTTGGCCCGACACCCCAAGATGCCGAGTGAAGCTATTTTGTCGATGTTAGCTCAAAAAGGGGTTTCGTCCATGGTGAACCGTGCCCCTGCCGATGCTGTTGAAGCTGGGGCCGAGGGAACTTCCCGAGTTGTGGAACCGGACCTTGAGATTGTGGGAGAGGGCTCTGCTGAGGTGAAGGAGGATCCTGAGAAAAAGTCCAAGAAGCGTGTCCGAAAAGATGGAGCCCCTCCCCGCTATCATCATTACAAGAAACCGAAAGATACCTCTGCTGTTTCTGGTGGTGGGTCCTCTCTAAAGACCGCTATTGATCGCTCTGCTGATGTGGACCATTTTTTGGGTAGGAATGTGCCTGGGAAGAAGGAGTTTCTTCAGGATTTTAAGAGCCATTTGGACCAGGTTGTAGATTCTCCTCTTGTGTTTTTGTTGGTCCTTTATTTTGTTAACTTTGCACTGACGGCTTTGTGTTTTTCTTTTCTTTTTAGCTGGTCAATGGTTTTAACCGTGTGGTGTCTATGGTGGATCATGGAAAAGATGAGATTGAGTTGAGTAAGCTTCGCCGGGAGATTGCGGAGTTAAAGAAGGATGCTCACGATTCTGCTGTTCGTGTGGGAGATTTGGAGAAAGAGAAGGAAAAGTCCGACACGGCTGTTGGAGCTTTAAAAGAGAAAGTTGGTTCCTTGGTCACCGATAAGAGGGCTCTCCAAGCTCTTGTGATTACTTATCAGAAGATTGAAACCAACCTGTCTGCTGCATTGGCGAAGTCTGAGAAGGACCGTTTTGAGGAGGCTGGTCGCTTGGAAACTGATTTGAGGAGTCTTCGAGAAGAGCTGAGCTTTAGTCGTGAGGAGAATCTGAAGTCCTTTGAGGAAGGCTATCAGGCGTGCTGGGATCGTGCTAACAAGAACGGTTATGCTATGCAGGACCATTCCTTTGGAGCTTATTGTGAAGATCTTGCTCGCGAGCGGGATGGAGCCGCGTCTTCTAACCGTGCTGTGGCGAAGGACCCTTGATCTATGTTTTTCTTTTTAAGACTTTTGCCTGGGGAATGCCCTATAGGCCTTGTGTTGGCTTGTTTACCTTGCTTTCCTTTGATTATGTGCTGTAGATTTTGAAACAGTTTGGTATTGACTTGATGTTTGTAAGTTCTGAACCTGCTCTTTGTTTGGAGATTTGTCTGTTTTGGTAGTTTGCTATGGAGAATCTTTATGCTTCTTTTGTATACTTGTTTGTCTCCCGTGTTTACCTTCTTCTTTTTTACTTGCTCTCGTGGTTGTAGCGTATTTTGTCGTAGACTTTTGCCACTTGGGTTTGGCTTCCGTTGCATCCTGCTTTTGAGATTTGTAGCTATTACTGTGTAGTTGCTAGTCGTGTGAATTTTTGTGTATTAGTTGTAGTAGATTTTTTTTTTATGTAGAATCAAACATTTATATGTCGATAGTTGATTAGACGAGTAAATGCCCCTTTTCTTCTTTAAACGGTAAGACAATGCTCTAAGTGTATGCATGTTTGTAGTTAATTTTTATAAAGAGATTTTTGACAAGGAAAGTTATGGAAACTAATAACAAACAGAGTTTATAGATTCTCGAGGATATGATACAAAAGATGCAAGTTTTTAAACAAAAGGTAGTTTTTTAAACAAAAGATGATGTTCCTATGAACTTAGGGAATAATAAAGATGCAGCAGTGTTTTTGTTACTGATAGTAGCGCTTGAGATGGATGGCGTTCCAAGTGTTGGGGACCGTTGAACCGTCTGGATAGGCGAGGCGATAGGTCCCTGGACGGACTACTTGAGATACTTTGTAAGGTCCCTCCCAAGGACTGGTCATTTTGTTCTGTTTGGTTGGCATTGACACAGATGATTCCCTCAGGACCCAGTCATTGACCTGGAAGTGCCTTATCTTGACTTTAGAGTTGTAGTAGCTGGCCACTTTTTGCTGGTACTGAGTGTTTCGAATTTGTGCTTGGTCTCTGACCTCCTCAATGAGATCATTGTTCAGTCTTAGTCCTTCCTCAGATGTTTCGATTGAGAAGTTTTCAATTCTTGGAGATCCCATACTTATCTCAACTGGGAGGACCGCCTCCGTGCCGTAGGCCATTCTAAAGGGCGTTTCGCCAGTTGGACCCCTTGGAGTGGTCCTGTGGCTCCAAAGGACATTGGGCAATTCATCGACCCAATTTGTCCTTGTGTCCAGGAGCCGTTTCTTGATCCCTTGTAAAATGGCCTTGTTTGTGATCTCCACCTGTCCATTGGCCTGTGGGTAAGCGACAGATGCTTTGAGATGGTTTACCTTGAGCTGTTCCAACGTCTCTTCGAACACTTTCCCTGTGAACTGAGATCCATTGTCTGTGACCACTATTCTTGGGACTCCAAATCTGAAAACAATGTACTCCATAAAAAACTGCACCACTTCTGTTTCTCTGATTCGTGCTAAAGCTTTTGCTTCCACCCACTTTGTGCTATAGTCTATGGCCACGATTATAAATTGCTTCTGTCCTGTGCATTTGGGTAATGGGCCTACTAGGTCCATTCCCCACATGAAGAATGGGCATGGTGCCTGGACCGGGGTGAATTGGACCGCGGGCCTATGGTTCATTGGTCCATACAGCTGGCACGGTCCGCACTTTTTGGAGAATTCTTCGCAGTCTTTTCTCATAGTTGGCCAGAAGACTCCATGTCTTATCAGTTTTAAGGCCATATTCTTCCCAGCTGTGTGTTCTCCGCAAATGCCTGAATGTATTTCTGTCATGGCGACTTCAGCCTCTTTTGGTCCGATGCACTTTAGAAGCGGTTCTGCCAGGGCCCTTCGGTACAATTGATCATTGTTGATACAGTAATTCCTCGCCTTGAAGGCTATTTTATGCTCTTCGTTTTTGTTTTCACAAATAAGCTGTCCTTTGATGAACTGCATAATGGGACGGCGCCAGTCGTCCTCTTCTTGTTCTATGCAAAAAATTTCTACCTCTGTTATGGAGGTCTGTTCCAATTCCCTGAAATAGATCGGGTCTGTGATTCTTTCGTCGGATGTTGTGATAAGTTTAGACAGGGCATCGGCCCATTGGTTCGATGAGCGGTCGATGCTCTTAATGGTCCATGAGATAAATGTTTTTAGGAGATCGTTGGTTTTCTGGAGATAGGCCTTCATTCTTTCGTTGGCAGCTTTGTACTGGCCTAATATCTGGTTAACTACCAACTGGGAGTCGCTGAAATATTCGATGATCTTGACTTCCAGATGTTGTGCGAGCTTGAGGCCAGCGATTAGTGCCTCATATTCAGATTCATTGTTTGTTGTTGAAAACTTGAAGCGAATGGCCTGTTGGACCCTGAACCCCTCGGGGCTTGTAAGAATGACTCCTGCCCCACTTGTGGAGGATGTGGATGATCCATCTGTGAATAGAATCCAAGTTTTGTCATTGAAAGCTTGAGCCTGTGGATTGAGCTGATTAGCTGCAAAGTTGCATTCTGCCATAAAGTCCGAAAGGGCTTGTGACTTGACCGTGTTCCGTGGCAAGTATTCTAAATTGAACTGACTCAGTTCAATGGTCCAAGAGGCCAACCGTCCTGACATGTCCGGTTTATGAAGAATCCTCCTTAGTGGTTGGTTAGTCATTACCGAGATTTGTCGTCCTTGAAAGTATTGCCTTAGCTTACGGCTTGCTATGATCAGAGCAAAGATAAGTTTCTCGATCTGAGTGTATCGAGTCTCAGCATCCTTGAGCATATGGCTGATGTAATAGACCGCTTTTTGCTCGCTTCCAACCTCCTTAATTAAGACCGCTGCAACCGTTGAATCTGTTGCTGATAGGTATAGCTTTAATGGTTCGCAGGGTAGTGCTTTTGTTAAGATCGGAGGACTTTGCAAGAATTCTTTAATGTTGTTAAAGCTTTCCTCGCAATCCTTGTTCCATGAGAATTTGTTTGATTTGGCTGCCAATTTTATTGCCTCATAGAGTGGTAGAGCTCTTTTTGAGGATTGTGGTATGAACCGTCTTAAGGCCGCCACGCAACCCGTGAGTGTTTGGAGTTCCTTGATTGTTTTTGGTGCTGGCATTTCTTTGATAGCTGAGATTTGAGCTGGGTCTGCCTCTATCCCTCTTTGGGTTAAGAGGAATCCCAAGAATTTTCCTCCTGCTAGACCGAAGGAACACTTAGTGGGATTGAGTCTCATTGAGTGTTCTCTTATGCGAGTGAATGTCTCTCTTAGATCTTTCGAATGTTCATTTGTTTTCAAGGATTTAACTATCATATCGTCTACATATATCTGCATGTTTCTTCCCACTTGCGGAGCGAAGATTGTATCCATGGTTCGTTGAAATGTAGCTCCTGCATTCAGGAGACCGAATGGGACCACTTTATATGCAAAAATTCCCCTGTGGGTGATGAAGGCTGTACTGTTTTGGTCCTCTGGGGCCATTTTGATCTGATTATACCCTGAAAAAGCGTCCATGAAGGATAACAGTTCATGACCCGAAGTGGCGTCGATCAACTGGTCTATATTGGGCAGAGGATAGAAGTCCTTTGGGCAAGCTCGATTAAGATCAGAATAATCGATGCACATTCGCCATTTGCCGTTACTCTTTTTGACTAAAACGGTGTTGGCGATCCAAGTGGGAAATTGGACCTCCTTAATGAATCCTGCTTCTAGGAGTCTGTCTAGTTCGGCATCTATGGCCAACTGTTTTTCGGGGGAAAATATTCTTTTCTTTTGCCGGACTGGTTTGTATGTGGGGCTGATGTTGAGTTTGTGGAGGGCTATTGCCTCTGGGATACCGGGCATGTCTTTTGGTGACCAAGCAAAGATATCCGCGTATTCCCTGATGAGAGTTATTAGTTCTTCCTTAACCGAGGGGTCCAATCCTGAGCCAATGGTGATGCGTTTCCCTGGGTTTGATGGGTCTAGCTCAAATTGTTCTGTTGGACCGATTGGTTGACAGACCGATTCACGAGGAATGTCCACTGCTTCTTTCTCTTCTATCTTGACTTCTTCCTCCATTGGCTCATCTCGTATTTGGTTCACTGTTTCACTGGCATTTTTTGTTGTCCTGTATCTAGGTGTTATATTGTTGTCATAACATTGCTTCGAGACCTTTTGGTCTCCTTTGACTTCTCCCACCCCAAACTCGGTTGGGAATTTCATCTTTAGGTGAGGTATTAAAGTTATTGCTTTTAGAGCTGACAGTGTGGTTCTGCCTAGAATTGCATTGTAGCTACATGAAGCACTAACAACATGAAATTTGACGATGTGCCATACTTGCTGCGGGGGGGATCCGAAAAGGACCGGTAGATCGATGATACCCAGGACTTTTACCTCATTGCCTGTGAATCCATATAAGGGGGAATGTCTTGCATCACCCAGTTTTCGGTCTCCAACATCCATTCTTGAAAATGCCCCATGAAACAAAACGTCTACAGAACTTCCATTATCGATTAAGACTTTTTTGACTGTGTTGGTTCCCATCTTGACCGTAATTACTAAGGCGTCATGATGAGACCGCTCTATACCATCTGTGTAGTCGTTGTCTGAAAAGGATATGACAAGTGATGGACCCTTCCTTTGTCTTTTTGTTTCTACCTGGAAGACCATATTGTTCTGGTCTGGGAGGCCCTTAGGAATGTATCCTCCTGAAATGACATCAATCAATCTGTCTGAGCTCTTGTTGCCTTCACTGGTTGGGTCCTCCCTTTGGACGAAGTGAGAAAATTCTCCACTCTGAATTTTATTTTCTATTGCGTGTTTGAGTTGAAAGCACTTTTCTGTTAGATGGCCTGTGTCCTCGTGATAATCGCAATACTTCGAGCTAGGGGGTCTGTTTGGATTCATTGGTCTAGGCGGTTTGTAGTTAGGATCTGCCTTCATGATTGCTAGGATTGTAGCAATATCCATGTTTAGTTTGGAGAACTGTCTTTCTTCTCGTGGAGGGCGAGGGGGCCAGGGCCTGTTAGACTGGTGAGGCTCTTGGACCGCGGACCCTTTTTGGATATCGGTCTGCTTGTTTGTTTCAGTTTTCCCCTTTTCTTGTCCTAATCCCCTGGACCATTGCCCCTTTGGGGAAGAATTCTTATCCCATCGCTTGGACCGCGGTGACGTGATTTGTATGCTACCTACTGCTTCCTGAAGTGTTATCCTGCGCTCAAAAATGTCCATTGCTGCCTCTATGGTTCGAGGGCTTTTTTCAAAGAACTCTTCCAATAACTGCCCATGCCTTGTTTTGTCAATTCCCGCTGCCAGATAATTGACCGCTAGTTCTTCAACTAAGTTAGGGATGTTTGCCATTTCGGTTCTAAATCGGTCCAAGAAATCACGTATCGGTTCTGAGGATCGTTGCCTTACAGTCATTAATGAGGCGGTGATCTTTCCCCCTCTTTTGTTGATAGAGAACCTAGCTCTGAACTTGTTTTTCATAGCGATCCATGAATCGATGGACCGTGGGGGCAGATTGTTGTACCATGTGAGAGCTGTCCCTTTAAGACATGTGCCGAAGAACCGGCACCTTGCCACCTCGGAGTGTCCGCAGAAGGACATTCGCCCGTCAAACATGTTAAGAAAGTCCGATGGGTCCGTGGATCCATCGAACAGTTCTATAGATGGGATTTTAATATTCCTGTCAATTTTGGCATTCTCGATGTCGATTGATAAGGGATTTCCTGATGGAAAGTCAAACCCTCCTGGTTGAGATTTTAGTTGTTCCTTCATTAGTGCGAATTCTTCTCGGAACCTGTCCATGTCTGAGCTCTTTTGGCTCTTTGCGTCAGAGGTCTCTGAGTCTTCATCCTCTCTGTTTTCATGAGTTGACCTTCGTTTGTGTCGTCTGGAGCTGTAAGACCCCTCAGAGTCTTCCCGATAAGATTGCTTGCTGTTGGCAGAGGGTCTCCATGAAGGATCGTGGTCCTCGGTCTGGTATTCCATTGAGGGCTCTATTTCTTTGCGAATTCCCAGCGCTGCCTCCAATCGGTCTATTTCTTGCTTTTGCCTTAACTTCGCCTCGAGGAGCCTCCTCCTATTGTCCAAGCTTCTGACCTCTTCTTCTATAGTGAGAGGGATCAGCTGCTGTTGAGCCTTTTTCTGAGCTTTGATTTTTTCCAGATGAAGCCTTGCATCGCTAGTGAGAACCCGTTTCCCTTGAGGCGTTGTTACCATCATCTTCGCGGCTCGCTTTCGGTAAGTTCCAACCGGCTCGGAGTGCGCTGGTAGCACATCCACCATCTGCAAATCATCCTCATCGTCCTCGAATAGACATCGCGGTTCCAGAGTTCGCTGCGATTGAATTACCGGTGAGAGAATTATGCGAGTATCCGTAGTTTTTAGATCTGTGTTTTTCCTTGACCTGCTAGGCCCATCCTCCATCTTTAGATCTGTGGTGTTTGAGATTTTTAGACTAATTAGCTGGCTGATTAGAGCTCCTTCTAGCGCCAAATGTTGATCCAATGGGGGTCTAAACCCTCATTCCGATCTGTATTTGCACAAGGTGGAAGTTCTACTATAAAGATGCCAGCCCCTGTTCCATTCTTCTTCCTTTGTATTTATAGAGCCTAGGTCATGCCTCCCTCGTGCCCTCTTGCTGGGCTTCTCTTTTTGGGCTGCTTTGTGGGCTTAGAAACTGTGGGCTTTTGTCTCTTCTGGGCTGTGGCCCAACAAGTCTCATGTGGTTGGAGTGCGCTTTTTTCAACAGATTGACTATATTTTTTATATATGGTATGCCAACTCATTTTTTACCTAAGGGTTTTGTAAGGTTGGAGATGCTCTAAAGACTTCTTCCAATAACCCGAGCCCGATCTTCAATCGGAGTGAAAATCAGATATATTTTAATATTAGATTACTATTTAATACTCCCTCAGTATAAGTTAGATATCGATTTTAAAAAAATCACACAGTTTAAGAAAAGTGGATGTTCACAAATTAATTTGCATTAAATGATCAAAATATGTGGAGTGAGATTGATATAGGAAATATAAATAAGAGATATGCAGAGTAAAATTGACTTTGGAAATATGATTTTGCATTGAAAGTTGAAGTGGACAAGTAATTTGAAACAAAAAAATTTCTTGAAAGTGGACATGTAAATTGAAACGGAAAGAGTATTCGTTGTTGGTTATTTATTAATAAATACATCTTTACTGTATCATAAATTCTATTATTGTTCATGTTTAAATGATATAATATTTTAATAAATAATCATATATATTTCGATTTAGAAAAACTTATAAGGATTATCGGATTTCAAAAATCGAATATTCACTTTGTCTTAATCATTTTTTCATGTATGGGTTGAACATTAATATTAATAAATATATAAATAAATACATTTAAATTTAATAAAAATAACTAAAACAGTATAATTAATTGGAAAAATGGATTAAAATAATATTCTGTGAGTTTCATAAATAAATAACTATGTGAGTAATTATTATAATATTAAATTTCATTATCTTTAAATATTTATAAATATTTGGAAGAAATAAAAACCGAACCTGCATGGGAGCATAAATGCATAACAGGGTAACAGTAGGGGTGTTCGCGGTGCGGGCGGTGCAGTTTTTTCCTAAAACCGCAAACCAACCCACGCATGCGGTTCGGGAAAATTCATAAACCGCAACCGCACCGCGTAATATAAAAACCGCGTAAACCACACCACAAAATTGCGGTGCGGTGTGGTGCGGTTCATGCGGTTTGCGTGGTTTATACATTCAAAAAATTTATACTTTTGAATGACGATATAAATATAATTTTAAACTATATGTATTTAAAAATGATTTTTAAAAAAAAATGATTTTTATAATATATACATACATACACACATAAATTTAGAGTTAAGATACTCATCACAAGAAATATAAACTAAAATATGAGTATGATAATGATGAAGATGAAAAGATTTCAACACTAATAAGCTATTTTATAGAAAACAAATATAATTATAATATTTAATTTGTCGTCTTAAAACTAATCTTAATTTGTATTGTAAAATTATTGTAAGATAATATCATAATAAATAATCTATCTATATAATATAAATATTTGTAATTATATGTGATATATTTTAATATATTAGAAAATAGCGGTGCGGTGCGGTTTGAACCGCGCTTGTATAATGTCAAACCGCAACCCGCACCGCACCACGCGGTTTGTTAAAATTTCAACCCGCAACCGCACCACGAAAAAGAAAAACCGCATTTTGCGGTGTGGTGCGGTGCGGAGCGGGCGGTTTATGCGGTGTCGACGGTTTGATGGGTAACAGCATAAGTTAACGCATGTGCAATGCGGGCCATCAAATTTCTTTCCCCAGATAAAAAGTAGAGAGGATTTGAAATGTCCATCGGCCTGGTAGCAAGTTGGGCCTCTTGTGTGGTCTCTAAACAAATTTAATACTCTTACCTTCTCGGGCTCATCTGTTTATTGACAAGCCTCCATAGCCCATCGTAATATGTATATTCATTTCTCATACTGCCATAGAAAAAAGGGTCCAGGGACAAATTAAATATATAATTGTTTTAGATGGGTAAGTACATATTTTAATCTTTCAAATGTATCAAATATGAATTCAATAACAAATACAACATTTAAAAATTTCAGAATTTTACACGAGTTATAAGTTACCATTTATTAATGTTGTAATTCGATCCGGCAGCTCGCAAGCTCGCTCGGCTCGAACTTGTTTTGATGGGCCCAGCTCGGCTCGTTCGAGCTCGAGTCCGGGCAGAAGTTTTAGCTCGTTTCGTTAAACGAGCTGGCTCGACTCGTGAAAATAAACGAGTCGAGTTCGGAAAAAGATTTAAGATTTAGACTTGATTTCTTAAACGAGCCGGCTCGGCTCAACTAAATAAAATTCGGCTCGAATTATGTCCGGCTCGAAACTCGACTCGCCCAAACTATTTATTAATGAGACACATGTATTAACACACATAGACGATACACTAATGAACAATATACACACACATATATATATATATATATATATATATAATATTATTCATTATCCTCAATTTTATAAATTTCATCTTTTTTATTCAATATTTATTTATGTGTTCACTTCATTTATAATTTATTTTTTCCAATAAATCTTTATATCTAATATTTTTTTAGTATATGTTAGAAATTTTTTTATATTAAACCATTTTTAGTTTTTATGTAACTTTTCGTACAACATTTTTTACTTATACTTCTTTCAATTGTATATCTTATAATTACATATAATAATTTCTCCCGTCTTTTACAGTTTTCTCTTTGAGATGTGTCATTTAATTTTTTACATTTTAAAATTTACTAAAGAATAATTTCCTACCACTTTCTCATCTTTTCTCTTTTTTTGATTTTCACACAACTACAAAATGAAAAATTATATTTCATATTTAACCACCTCCCTTATATATGATCAGGGACACTCGCATCAACTATCTTTTGGTGAAGATCCTTAAGTTCGTGGAGAGAATCAGTGGAGATATTTTTAGAAGAAAATGCCATGTTGGTGCATCTCATAATATACTTTGATTGTAAATGTGTGAGAGAAATGGTCGGAAGTTGTCTGTCAATAGGAAAAGTATTTTAATATTCTCAATTATGAAACAATCAAAAAGATGATTCTCTTGAAGTAGGACTGGGCTGACTGCTGAGGCCTGAGGGGACTAGTTATGCACAGGGACGTGAGTCGTGACCAGATTCAAGTCAGCAGGAGTTTAAATTTTGAAAATTTATAATAAGTTTGAAATATATTATATAAGTTTTATTTTAAATAGAATCAAAATCTTTATATTATATATATATTTTTTGGAAAAAATATATTTAATATAACAAAATTTTATAGCTAATTATAAATTTAAAAGGGTCAATGACACCACTCACTATATACTAGTTTATTGATTCTTTTTATTTAATTAGAGTAAAGATAATCAAATTATATTTAATAAATGTCTTATGTCATAGAGTAGACGATACCTCTCATTTATTTACAGTTTTTTCGCGCTGCTCGACACATATTTTAAGGCGCTTATAAAACATAGTTTTATAATTTATTTTTGAAATTTTCTTTTTTTTAAAAAAAATAAATTCAAACATCAAATTTTTATTCAGAAGAAAAAAATTCAAAATAATTTATCGAACTACATTTTACGAGAGTATTAAAATACGTGCCGAATTCTCCCAATGTGAACAAATGAAGGGGACGAGTCAACATGTACTTGACATGTAACTGAAAATTGTTTCTACCGTTTTTTGCCTTGCAGCCGGTGCATGTGCTTGTCCTCAAATGTCTACTCTTTGTCCCCTAAATGCTCCCTCCCATTCAATTTTCAATTTTATATGATCTTTTCATGGACAAGTATTTTAAGATTATTATAAAATATAATTTTATAATTTATTTAAACTTTTTTATAAAAATATAAATATTATATTTTTATACCAAAAAAAAATCTTAAAAATAAGTTACCCAACTATATTTTATTAAAGTATTAAAATCCGTGCTCCGTCCCTTTTCCCAATATATATAATCGGCCAATTTTATAAATATCTCACAGTTACATTGATACAAATTATGTATAAAAAAAACTGAACTTGAGTGTGTCATCAAAAATTCTCAAAATTAAAATAATTTATAATATAGCATGAGAATGACATTGTAAATATAAGTTTAAACCATGTATTCACAAAGATACCCATAATTTATAGTAATTATAATTGCTTTAACTTCAAGAGAATTGTATTTTCTTTTTGACGGTAAAGATTAAGGTATATTCAAATTAAAAAGGTTATATATTTAAAAGTTGAAATATTTAATAAAAAATTGAAATATCTTTAAATTATGTGATATTTAATCAAAAATTTAGATTACTATTAAAATTAAGAACAAATTCAATTATGATGCACGTAATGACAGCTAAACCTGTGATGTAAGCAAGCTCACGCCAGCAGAGAGATAATTGATCATATATGGTGTGACCATATATACTATACGTTTTCTATTTTGTAACCACCAGATGACCATCCCATCTCCGTAGCTTAACTTATTCTTATATATACTCCCTCCGTCCCACCCATTTCTTATCGAATGAGTTGGGCACGGAGGTTAAGAAATATGTATAAAATAGTGGAAAAGAGTAAGAAAAGTAAGAAATATGTATAAAATAGTGGAAAAGAGTAAGAAAAGTGGGTAAAGTGGTGGGACACATTTATTTTTAATGTATAAAAAGAAGATAGTGGAGTAAAAGTAGTGTGAAAAGGAAAGAAAAGTTGAGAAGTGGTGGAACTCATTGACTATTTTTGGTAAGTTTTGAAATGTAAAGAATTGGGTGGGACACCCCAAAAAGAAAAGGGTAAAGAAATGGGTGGGAAAGAGGGAGTATTATATACAGGCAGGCCCCAAAGTCTCTCATTACAAAAACAGAAAAACTCTTGTGAAAACAGCTGGTAGAATCTTTAGAATATCATTCATGGAGGCCAAAGTCATCTCCAGTGGACAAACTTACACCACCCTTCCACCCAGTTTCATTCGTCCAGCGTCTGATCGGCCTGATCTCTCTCAGGTCTCGGATTGCGAAAACGTTCCCTTAATTGACCTCGCAGCCCCAGATAAACACCTGATCATTCGACAAATAGGCGATGCTTGCCAGCAGTACGGCTTCTTTCAGGTCTCGCAAAACTAAATTCTCTCCCCCATGTATTATAATAAAACACAGTTACAAAATGTGTTATTATGATCAGTTGTGGTCGAATTTTATCCATTTTTATATATTTAGTAGCAGAATTTCTAATTTATAAATAGGTGGCCCTTCTTCACGTTTTTGATAAATTAAGACAATATATGATCACCGGATTGTAAATTTTAATTTCCGGCGGTTTAGTCACTAACATTTACTTTATTCTATTACTCTGATTTATGAAGTAAATTAGTTATGGGTTTGTGATCAGGTGATAAATCATGGAGTGGCAGCTGAGACCATGGAGAGAATGCAGCGAGTTGCTAAGGAGTTCTTTGAATTACCGGTGGAGGAGAAAATGAAACTGTACTCTGATGATCCGACGAAGACTATGAGATTGTCCACCAGCTTTAATGTGAAGAAAGAAACGATTAACAATTGGAGAGATTATCTGAGGCTTCATTGCTATCCTCTCGACAGATATTCAGAAGAATGGCCTTCTAACCCTCCTTCGTTCAAGTAAGTATCACGTGCCTGTCTACTAATTTCATTGCAAATTTTCTAGATGGTTGGATTTTTTTTGTTGAGATGGTTGAATAAGTTTACAGTGTGTATTGATGTTGAAATTTTAATTGTATTACGGGAGAGAGAGATTGTTGTTTATTGAAGCGGGGAACGCTTGTGCCTAAGACTAAGAGTAAGCTTTTGAATATTAAAAAACGCGAGGTGAAAGGTTGTCATGTTTAGTTTGGCAAGTGAGTTGATGACCAGAGCCGGTTACTAGTAGTAGCTTAGGACGCTCTTTGCAGAAGGCTAATAAAATATTATTGAAAGTTACAATATTTTAATAAAAATAAAATATAAGAGTTAGCATCTCACAGAGCCTCTCTTAATATTTAAATTTAAATAGGAAGTTAAAAGAAAGCTGTTCAAAGAAAATTTTTAGTAGCTTTTTAAATCACTAAATCACCATGAGTATCTTCTCTCTCCTATTTGTTATGAAAAATTCTAAATAAGAAAAGTTATCACACCAATAAGCAAAAAAGTTATCACACAAATATTATAAATAAGCAAAAAAGTTGAGCACACTGTAATTATGAAACAAAATTTGAAATATATTACTCTAATGTGTTAAATTAATAAATCAAATTATAAAACATAAGGGTTCAAAAAAAAATTATAAAACATAAACTATTTTAATATTTATATACAAAATAATTAATTAAATTTGAAAAAATTTAAAAATCATTTGACTGAGTTTAAAATTGTAATTGTGATAAAAAATATATATTTATTATAAAAATAAGAAATGAATAATATACACTAGTCCGGGCTAGCCGAAGAGATACGGCACATCCACCCTTCCCGTAAGGTTTTCAGATTGTGAAGTCGTGAGCTTGTCAAGGCATATCATCTGACCATATCTACGTATCACACTTCTCAAGGCAACCCCTTTGTCTGTTCGTGCTATTTAGTTAGGAGTGACAGATACGGCTGTGTGAATGTGATATGTAACCAGTCCCGACTCAATAGTTTAGGAGACCCTGTACAAAATTAAATCATTAACATTTTTTTAGTATATAATTATTAATTTTAAATATATTAATATTATATAATATATAAATAATAATAATATGTAACTTGGAATAAAAAATAATAATTATATATTAATTAAGAACACTTAAAAAATTTATACAAAAGGCTAAAAAACATAATTTAGTAAACAATAATTAAATTCAAAACAAAACACCAATACAAGAATATAACATCAATTTATATATAATGATAATAATAAATTGCAACTAGTCAATTACAAAAAAAAATTATGTATTTTTATAGATACAATAAAAAAAATAAGAAAAGGATAGGAATTTTGATCTAACACATAACAAAAATTAAAATAATATACATGTATAAATGTTATGGGCTTGGATATTGGGGCCCTCTCAATTTTGAGACCCTGTACTGTAGGGCTGTTTGCACATGTCAATCACCGGCCCTGTATGTAACGATGAGATAACATCAAAATATTGACTTCTTTCGTCCGTGGTGTTGTAAGACTCTCAAACTCTGATTACCATAAAAGCCGTTTCTAGCAATCAATAATTAAAATCTTTAAATTAAACAACAAGAAGTGACATTGGATTGAAGTGGCCCAAACTGAAAAGAAACATACCAGCTGATTGATGTTACATGTTTCGAATATTGCACATGGTAGAGGAGTAGCGTCATCTCCATTCGCCATCGTTGACGTCATCACACTGAACATGTAATCACATGCTGGAGACTGGAGTTAGAGGCAGAATTTAAAATAATTTGTGGAAGAAATAATTATTAATAGATTTAAAGAAAAACACCTGTTCAATCTACTTTTATTAAGGCACTTGTTTTTGCATTAGTGTTACAGGTAAAATCTCAAGATGTTAGCAGGGGGCTTACCATGATAATATTCTAACAAAAGCTGACAAGCTATCTGCAACTCAGTGTTCTTGTAGTTATAACAGCGGAGATCTACTCATCTCTACTGCATTAATTTTTACGAATTAAAGCATCCGCCCAAATGATGACTTGACTCATCAAATGGGTTTGCAGGGAGATCGTGAGCAGGTACTGCACAGAAGTAAGGGAACTAGGGTTAAGATTGGAGGAGGCAATTTCTGAGAGCCTGGGCTTAGGAAAGGAGTGTGTAAAAGAAATACTAGGGGAACAAGGACAACACATGGCCATCAACTTTTATCCAGAATGTCCAGAGCCTGATCTGACTTACGGTTTGCCAGGACATACAGACCCCAATGCTCTCACCATTCTCCTTCAGGATCTCCACGTTTCCGGCCTTCAAGTGCTCAAGGACGGCCACTGGTTAGCCGTCAAACCCCACCCCAATGCATTTGTCATTAATATCGGTGATCAGCTTCAGGTCATCCCCTCATCCTTCTTACACCTTCCTAATTCTTTAAGTATGAATTCAACTGTTCTCATTGTTCTCGTAAACAAACTGTTGAAGTACTGTAAGAGTGTCAGAGTTTCAGATTGGTATATGTTGAAGTTTAGAGTATCAAATTCCACTGGAAATATTAAAAAAATATTCAAAAATTTTGCAGGCACTGAGCAATGGGAAGTATAAGAGTGTGTTCCACCGAGCAGTTGTAAACTCTAATAAAGCAAGGCTGTCCATAGCTTCGTTCCTCTGTCCGCATGATTGTGCCATGATAAGTGCTCCCAAGAAACTGATTGAAGAGGGATCTCCAGCTATGTACAAGGACTTTACTTACGCAGAGTACTACAAGAAGTTCTGGAGCAGGAACCTTGACAACAAATATTGTTTGGAAAATTTCAAGAACTAGTTAGAAAAAGTTCTCATTCCTAGATACCTGGCACAATAGAAAAATGTATTTATCGTACTGTGTGACTTCTCTTTTACTAGCATTTAGCACAAAATGTATTCGGAGAAGAAATAAA
Source organism: Daucus carota subsp. sativus (assembly GCF_001625215.2). Classification (NCBI taxonomy): domain Eukaryota; kingdom Viridiplantae; phylum Streptophyta; class Magnoliopsida; order Apiales; family Apiaceae; genus Daucus; species Daucus carota. The sequence goes on along the minus strand of NC_030386.2, from coordinate 36,054,182 downwards.
GAGATTTTTCTATGTTTTGTAAAATTATATGTTTTTGTTAATTATTATTTTGTCCATTATTTAACATTTATTCCAACTAATATAAATATACATATTGTTTAATCTGTTAAAAAGTTGTAAGATAAATTTTAATCAACAAATTAATATCAATGATAAACTTAAATGACACAATGAAACTTTTTTGTCTTTATCATTTTTACAAATTTTATTATTATTATTATTATTATTATTATTATTATTATTATTATTATTATTATTATTATTATTATTATTATTATTATTATTATTATTATTATACTCGGTTGAAAATATGACTCAAACCGTAATCAGACAAACCGTAATCAGAGATTGTTTTTAAAAGAAATTAAACCAAATCATAACTGTTTGAATTATTTGAAATAATTTAATTAAGTAAGTTCATATATTTTAATTTATAATATTATTATAACTTGATGAATAAAGTTTTAAAATAAGATAATATTTTTTCTTGTTATAACATTCATTCTTATATAATTATATTGCTTATTACTCATAAGATAATAAATAACAATAGTGTATATGTGATAAATAATTATTATTACTATAATAATTGGATTATTAACTTATAAATTAGAGTATAATATATTAGTTAAAATTGTACAAAAAAATATAAATATGATATATGTCAAATCATACATATAAAGAAATTTAATTATTTTTATAATTAATTTTACAATAAATAAAATATTTAGTTTTATCGACATAATTAAAAAGAGAGCGGTATCAACAAACCCTACAGTCTACACATAAACACTGTCATTAGCAGGTGATACTACTTCATCATCAGATACACTCGTACTCTCAACGCCAACATAATCACAATGCCAGGTCAAGTCATCGAAGAGAACGAGATCATAGAGAAGCTTGTGGTATGTACACTGTTATACACATATTTTTGTAAGCCTGTACAAATAATATCTATGACATCGTATACTATAATCTAATCTCAGGAAGATGTACCATTAGTGGAAGACGTGAAGGAGGATGATCATCACGACTCTGACTCTGACTCCGAATCCGACGACAAGGAAGATGCCACTCAAGGTCACTCAAATTTTCTAGTAATGTGCTTAATTTCGTAAAAGTGTGTAATTCGCTTTAGTCTTTAAATGATGGTTGATCAATTCATTTTATTTCTCGATGAATCACTACTAATGTAATGTGAGTTTTGTCTTACACATTTACATGTGACTGAAAACTTTGTGTTTTGCGGATTGTTAGTATATAATGATCTTGGTAAAAAATCCTTCCTTAATCGCTTAAAATTTATGAATATGAAGGCAAAATTAACCCCCAATTTTCTCATTATTTAGAGTGAACACAAATTATGCCCCAAAGATGGGCGCCAGTAGAAATAATCTTAAGACGTATATAGTTGACTCTCCATATCTATGTGCTGATTCTCAATGCTACAATTTGTATGATACATGCATATAATGGGGCTTCAACTCGATTGAAATGTGAAGTTTAGAGGTCAGAGTATATATTAGCTTTTGTTTATGTGAGTGGACTATAAATGACTCTGTAGAGTGTGTGACATATTATATGAATCCAGTGTGCATATAATAGCGTATACCTAAAGAATTAAGCTTCAGGTGGAAGTGAAAGCTCAAAACAGAGCAGAAGTGAGAAGAAGAGTCGCAAAGCAATGTTAAAGCTTGGTATGAAACCTGTGACTGGTGTTAGCAGGGTCACTATTAAGAGAACAAAAAATGTAAGTTTTTTTTGCCTATAATGTAAAGCTTTCCTGCTCACTGGTAATATATATAAAATTGTTCATAATTTCTGATTTATCATGTATCAGATATTGTTTTTCATCTCAAAGCCTGATGTCTTCAAAAGCCCAAATTCTGAGACTTATATCATATTTGGAGAAGCCAAGATAGAAGATTTAAGCTCTCAGTTGCAAACACAGGCTGCCCAACAGTTTAAGATGCCAGACATGGGATCTGTTACGACAAAGTCAGACCCACCTGCTCTAAGTCAAATTGATGAGGAAGAGGAAGAAGAAGAGATTGATGAAACTGATGTGAATGCCCGTGATATTGAACTGGTAATGACACAAGCAGGAGTGTCAAGAAACAAGGCTGTTAAGGCTCTCAAGACTAATGATGGTGACATTGTCAGTGCCATTATGGAACTCACTACTTAAGTAAGATTTTGGTGTTCTTGATTAGCAATAAGTCTTCAATGATGCCTTTTGAATTCATGAACCTGTCTATTCTAATTATCAAGGGTTGTTGCGTGGTTAACTTTTGCTTTTCTTATTTTGTTGGATATCAAACAAAAAGGCTTATTCTGAAATTTAATTTGATTAGCCTTCGTATTCCCAAACGAAGCTTTGATCTCAATAAAGATTACCAACTATCAGTGTAATAGCGGTAAAGCTTGTGTCTCGATTCTGAAATAGGATAAGTAATTTAAAACTTTTGAATATTCCCAATTGTGAGTCAATTTTGTTGGTGTCAGGTAATTTTTAATATTTTGAGACTTCAGAGCAGAGAATACAATTAAACATTGTAGACTTGTAGAATTAAGAGACTCGGTTTAAGTTCATATGCTAATATTGCTATTTGATTCGACTAGATTAAGTAACAAAGTACTCCTTTTGGTAATTTAAATGAATATTCCTATTTAAATTTTCAATACATTTGAGTACCAAACTTAAGATCTTAAGCGACCTTTCTCTAATATAAATGATGAATCAAACCCGTAATCACTTTCATTTCAACTGAAAAAACGCTAATTGCTCATTTAAAATTCAGTGACCTCTTAAAAAAGTATGTGGCTACCCTACGCACTCTATGAAGTGGTCAAGGTAGGGGGTGTGAGTTCAGCAAAAAGGTAATGAAACTATGTTTGCTTTCTTGCACATACAATATTGTGATGCAGCGCTGTTGCAATGTTAAGATACTTTATGTTTCAGTAACATAATGATCAATCTTGCCACTAAAAGAGCACTCCATATATGCATTAGAATCCATAATCCATTTTAATAGTCACATGTCAGTATGCGAGTTTCTGTATGGCCTGCTTAGTAATCCAAAGTTTGTGTTTTTGTCGCATTTTAATTGATTTCCTAGTCATTCGATTTTGTTGCAAGTCTATTTTTTTTTTTCTTTTCTATCTATCTATCTATCTATCTATCTATCTATCTATCTGTTATTATGAATTTTCTATCGATGTTTCCTGTCTATTGTATCTGAATATGAGTATGAAGTCTTTTAAAATTTTAAGGGAATGTGTTCACACTTGTCTATTTTTTTTTTTAATTTTGGATAAAAACTCTGAGCCTATAACTTATTGGTAAATGTTACTTGAATCACAGAATCTGGTTAATCGTATTTCCAAACTTGTAATTTATTTATTCAAACAGTGTGAAAGAAATATTACAATAGTTAATGCATCACACTATCCGAATTTGTCTAGTGCTTCGAAAAGCAGTAGTTGGAATTATTAAGAGCATTGCTTACGTGGAACCTACTTATTTCTTAGTTAATGACCCTACAATTTGCTCTGATCTCGCCAGCAGTACCTGTGAGTACACCAATTTGACCCATTTTTACCATAGCAGCAGTAAACTTGTTCTTCCAAAGCTGGGGGTTCGCTGCATTTTGGTTAACTTGGTTTGCTGTAGTTGCATTTGTCAGTAGTGTTTGGTCTGAGGTGTGTAATCCTCGGTTAGCAAGGACATCTGAGTAGTAACCTACATCCGTTGTGTTCGGGCTGGATGGGTTCATTTGTACCACCAAATTAACATCTGTACTGCCCTGTGGACATTGCTGCTTTAGCTGGGTTGCATATGCCATGTCTAAGCTAGGATCCTGCATAGTCGTCGTGTTGTAACTGTATAGTCTGTTACTAAAAGAAGTGCAATGAGAGCGTCCAATGGTGTGTGCACCTGTAATTCCATGGAACTTTTTTTAGTAAACAATGCAATCTGATCAGTTTTGAAAATTTATAGTTGTCTTTTGTTTATGACTCCTTTACTGGGACTGAGGGGTCCTGGGAGTACTAATCTTGTCTCTATAGAAAATGTTCTCTGTTTGTTCTCACCAGATAATGTAACCATTTCTTCTTGTGTAAGTCCTTTGCTTGCAAACATTTGAGTGAGTTGGCTGACGTTACTATTAGGGGGTGGTAGGCCAACTGATGCCTCTAAAGCTTTTGAAATTCTGCCATCTCTTCTCCCTGCTGGGACGTCATAGCCAGGTCCTCCAGTCTGCAGTAATATAATGGCTGATGATATAAATATAGGAAGCTTGCATGTATAAGTACCCTAAGTGCCTTTGCTTACCATCAAGATACTATCCCTAGCTGCAAATGCAAGTATATCTGCACATGAGACCACCCCTCCACATGATGCTTCAACCATGGTCTTTGCTCTGTCAATGACTTCGAATCCTCTAAGACTGGGACTATTAGCAGGGGAATCCTTCTCTGCTGAGTTTGCAGAGGTAGAATCTATGAGGACTGAAGCATCACAGCCCTAGTGGAACACAATAAAAGTTATGCGTCTGCTAAAGACATTTAACTATTATATCATCATGTATATAAGATTAATATCTTGCAGTTATTAGTAACATATTCAATCCATATAGTTTGAAATTATACATCTATAAATATGCATATATGAACAAATTGTAAATAAGGAAATGTGGGTAAATATGCATATGCCTCTTATTACTAGGCATTGTCTTCAAGTGAAAAGTGTTACTAACCCTAACAAAGCAATCATGAAAATGCATTCTGACTAAACCAGCAGCAACTCCTTTGTCCGTCTTGAACGCATTTTGGACTTCAGTCCATACAATGAACTCAGCCATTCTGCATGATTGCATATAGAAACCTACTTGAAGTTGTTGAGCTTTTATCTCAACATATCTACACGAAACCAAAACCATAATAACATATAAAGAAGAATATAGCATTCTTGAACTCATTTTAGTCTTATGTAACTCTGTTCTTGAAAAGGTTGTACAGATTACTGTCTATATATAGCAACATATATAGATTTTATATGGTCAACTAGGGACTACTAGTGATTTTTGAGTGCAATTCGAGAAGGAAAAGATTAGGTTAGGGAATGTGGAAGATTTCTTTTAGAAGAAAATACACAAGTGCCTTGAGAAAGCAGGAAAAGACAATTAGAGTGGGTTCTTACAAGATTTACGCCTACTTGATAGTAAATTATATATATTCTCACTGCCCAGTGCCTGTATAATACCAATTATGGAAAATGTATGATAGTTTTAGCATTTGATAATATATGGAATTCATTGTATATATCCAGGTTCAGTAATTAACTAGATATGATGGTTGATAATTGATATGCCTTCATAGGATCTGGTTAAACTTTTATTTGATCTACTTTTTAAAGTTGATTCCACTTCAATGTTGTAATGAGTCCTCTCAAAGGTTCAACATTCTCATATAAATGTCTAGTTTGTCTCGCTTATAAATGAATCTAAATTTGTTCAGTCAATGATTAACCAGCTGAATCTTGTTCAATCTAGAAGTTCATAATACGCACAAATACTAATTAGGAAGATCAAGCTGATAAGAGTGAATTAGTGTATCTTTCTTCAATTAGAGACGAGGGTCTGTAGGTTCCTGTGCGGTGTTCTCTTTTCGAATTTCATTAGCTAGATTAAAATTGCTGCTTTCCTGCAAATTATCGGTGCAGAATCTGGAACGAATTCATATTGGTTGATACATACTCGTCACTAGTGACAGGGTTTCTGAGTTGCTGTTTCATCTAGTGCGAGCAGTACCACACAATGCGTTAGAACATCTGTATAATAGCTGTTGTCTTAAAGGTCGGGCTTCTGTTCATCTGTACTACCAAATTAGGATTTATTTGGTTTAAATACTGTAATATGTTCTTGCCTAATTTGTCCTCCTGCAGAGTACAAATGTTAATTTAGCAGATATAGTGATAAAGTAGTTGTGTTTAAGGTTACTAAATAGCACATGCTAAGCACTGCATTATCCTTGTCAACTAATTCGCCTGTGAAGAGCTTCTGTCGACTTTATTAATAAGAGTCGTACACTTATTACATATTAAGGGATTTTTTCCTATGAATTAGTTACCCTACAGTTTGATCTTATCTCACCTGCGGTACCAGTAAGAACCCCTATCATACTCAGTTTCACCATTGCTTGTGCAAAATTAACTAGCCAATCCGTATTGTTTGATGCATACTCATTCACTAATGACAGAGTTTCTGAGTTGCTATTGAGAGTTTCATCTGAGGTGAAAACCACACGATGCTTTAGTATATCTGCATAGTAGCTGTTGTCTTGAAGATTTGGGCTTCCGTTCATCGGAACCACCAAATTTGGATTAATGTTTCCCTGTCTGTCTTGAGGACACAGTGCCTTAAGAAACCTTGCAAAACGGGGATCTAGGCTAGGATCTTGACTTGATGTTTGGCTGAAATTGTATAACCTGTCACTGAATGATGTGCAATGTGAGCGTCCAACTGAATGTGCTCCTGCAGAGTACAAAAGTTCGTTATTAGTGACCAACAAGTTGTGTTTAAGATACGAGTAACAATCTGAGACCTTTTATGTTTTGTGGGAGTCTTTTCTGGACAAGATGATTCCATCCCCCAGATTTTTAGGGGAATGAATCTACACTGTCATATTTGATTTAGTGTCTTTGAACCTATAAAAAATTTAGGGTTAACTACCTAGTAGTATGATCATTTCTTCCTGTGATAGTCCCTTCCTCATGAATAATTGAGTAGCTTGATCTACGTTAAATGTTGGTGGAGGTAAGTCAACTGTCTCGGCAGCAAGAGAAACTCTGCCATCTCGCCTCCCTGCTGGTACAGACCATCCCATTCCTCTAGTCTACGACATGCTCAAAAGTTAAAACTTCAAAACATTTAAGTTAATGCAAATCCGTAGTGTGCATGCATGTGTGTGCCCCTTACAAGTTCAGTAGCATCTCTTGCAGCAAATGCAAGGATATCAGCACAAGACACTACGCCTTTACATGTAGCTTCAAGTCTGGCCTTGGCCCTGTCGATGACTTCAAGGCCTCGAAGAGAGATGCCATTGGCTGGACTATCCTTCTCCGCCACATTACTTGCCGTAGAATCTATAAGGATTGATCCATCACAACCCTGCCAATCATAGTTTCAGTTGTCAATAATCCATCGTATGTTTGTTTATGAGTATACTATATCCGATTTAAGAAAAACAGTGCAATTTAATTATACCGACCCTGACAAAGCAATCATGGAAATGCAGTCTGATGAGACCAGCGGCAATACCCCTGTTTAAAAAGAAGGCCTTTTCGACCTCCTGTCTAACAATAGATTCAGCACTAAAGCATGTAGTCTTGTAAAATCCTACTTCAAGCTGCTGTGTTTCCAACACTCGAAAACTCATAAGTAACATAAATGAGGCAAAAATTACTGATAGATTCATCTGATATAGTAGTTGCAGTTGAGTTTAGGATACCTGGTATATGAATTCGATTCAATTTATAGCATTATCATGAATGACTTGGTTCGCAACTTGCAGTTCAGCCCAAATAGCCAGAGTGGAAATAGACAAACAAATTGGCGAAAGACAAAGATCAGATAGATACTCAGAACTCTGACTCAAGTGCATTTAGTTGAATGCTACTTTCTTCTTAAATTTCTGTACGGCGGACTCATTGGTAACTTGACTTGGTCGAATTCTAAATGTCAAAACGAGATACTTTGTTCTTAAATATACAATTTGACAGAATAATTTTGTTTCCATATGTATTTGTATTTCCAAAAAATAAAAAGAATCAAGGCAAAGGACAAACGGAAACAAAGGCCGACTTGTTGATTAGATTAGAAAGAACGTGTTTGGGAGGGACCATGGTGGTGCATATATAACCAAAAGATAGCAGCTCCGGACACAATTATACAGTAATTAACATTAATCTTGTTGCTGGCCGACTTGTGTAATATACTGTAGTCTGTTACTGACACAAGTGCACCGAGAGCGTCCTGAATGTCCAATGGTGTGTGCGCCTGTAATTTATGAAATTTTTGTGCAGAAATCTGATCGGAGTAATAATCTTGTCTACATAGAAAAGATTCACCGTGTGAAAAATGTCACGGTCTCTCAATTTGAAAATATAAGTTGTTTGAGTTTTTAAAAGACGTTTTTAAATGTTTTGATCGAATTTGAAAATTATTATTTGTTGCGTAACAAAATATGGAAGTCCATTCGCAATCATATCTTCAACTCAGCTTTGTATATTACTCCATCCGTCCCATCACGTTCTCTACGCTACTGTTTGGCACATATTTTCACATTTTTATAAAATATTTCATAATATTTTTTTTAAAATAAATTCTGAAAAAAGGTTTGACGCAAAAAAAAAAATTCAAAATATTATTGAACTATACTTTATAAGAGATTCAAAATACACGCAAACAATAAATATAAACATAGGATGGAGCTACCATCTGATCAACTTACATTGATTATATAATGAAATACCCATTGCCTATTTCTCTCGATCAATACCGGCCAGACACTGCATGAATTTTGTTATTTGTACGATTTTACTATCTCTGTATCAGTACGGAAATTAATCGTCAGCGGGCGGCTTTTGGGGGCAAAAGGTAACAAAGCATGACTTGCTGATTCAATTGTGACGTGTTTGCGAGGGACCATGCTGCGCTGGTGCATATATGTGGTCCGAAATTCAGCAGATTTGAACAGAAAACTATCCCGTATATCTATTTTTATATTCCCTAGAAGAGGAGCCTCGTAAACCGAACTCTGATAACATGTTAGAGCAACTCCAATGGCGGTGCCAAAAAGAGTGCCAAAATGTCATGTGGTATGACGTGACATGACACTCTTGTTGGTTCTCTATTGGAGTGGAAAGGATGCCAAGTAAATTTGCCAATTTTTGGCACCCTCCTAAAATGAAAAGAAGTGTGTATATCACCCTAAAGCATATAGTTCCCTATCTTTTTATACTCATATATGTTTTATTTAATGTGGCAACTTTGGTTGCCAATTGTTGGAGTAAATTTTTATGTATAGAGTTGCCAAAAGTATAAATAAAGAGAGAGAAAATAAAATAATAGTACTTTTGATGATGTCAGGGCCGGTCCCAGAGATTAGGATGCCCTAGACGAAAATTGAAAATGGTGCCCCTATTTTTCAAAATCGTAAAGAAAAATTTTACATACATTGAAATCAATACAATGACATAATCAAAAATATTGTTTTAAGATTAATACAGTAAATTCAAATACATATAAATATGTAAATGCATAAATTTGTTAGTATATACTTACATATGTAAAGATTTTTTGGTGCCCCTAAGACAGTGGTGCTCTAGGCGGCCGCCTTGGTAGCCTTACCCAAGGGCCGGCCCTGGATGATGTGTCATTTTAAGCAATTTTACTTCCCATTGGAGATGCTCTTAAGTAATCAACTCATCTAAAGTGTTACGGTGTCGAGAGAAAGGTCACAGTAGGATCTTGTGCTACGACAAACATTATTCGACAATAATTTACTTGTAAACTCTAATGAATCCTTTAGCATTCAAACATAAACTGTAAATTATCATAGGATTTATCTTGTCATTTAGTAGTAGTACAAATTGTTACAACCTGCAAAAAGATTATTGCATGGTAACTTATTAGATACATGAGCTTTTTTACTATGGGTTGATGACCCTGCAGTTGGATCTAATCTCTCCTGCAGTACCTGTAAGCACCCCTATCTTACTCATTTTTACCATTGCTCCTGCGAAATCGATTAGCCACTTGGTATTGTTTGATGCATACTCATTCACTAGTGACAAAGTTTGTGAGTTACTATTCAGAGTTTCATCTGAGGTTAATACCACACGATGTGCTGATATATCCGCGTAGTAGCTGTTGTCCTGAAGATTTGGGCTTCTGTTCATCTGAACTACTGAATTCGGATCAATGTTTCCCTGTCCATCTAGAGGACACTGTGACTTCAAAAACCATGCAAAAAAAGGATCTAAGCTGGGATCTTGACTTGTTGTCGGGCTAAAATTGTACAGCCTCTTGCTGAATGATGTGCAATGTGACCGACCAACTGTATGTGCTCCTGCAGAATACAAAGGTTGGTTTTGCATATCAGTGGCAAATAAGTTGTGTTTAAGAAACACTGTTACAAGACCTTTTAAGTTTTGATGAAGTCTTTTCTTAAAAAAATAATTCCTCTGAGAATTGGTGAGGATTAATTCCGCAGTATCTTTTATAGGATTTCTGTAAAACCATAGTATAGAACTAAAAAGATTCACCTAGTAGAATGACCATGTCTTTCTGAGATAGTCCCTTATTAGCGAATGCTTGAGTAGATTGAGTTACGTTAAATGTTGGTGGAGGTAATGCAACTGTCTCGGCAGCAAGAGAAACTCTCCCATCTCGCCTCCCTGCTGGTACAGGCCATCCTATTCCTTTAGTCTACAAGCAAATTTGAAGTTTAATGCATTAATTAAGTTAATGCAAATTTATGGCATGCATGAAAGATGTTTGTGCGCGGTGCATGTGTCTTACAATTTCAGTAGAATCTCTTGCAGCAAATGCAAGGATATCAGCACAAGAGACTACGCCTCTACATGCAGCTTCAAGTCTGGCCTTAGCCCTGTCAATGACATCAAGGCCTCGAAGAGAGATGCCATTGGCTGGACTATCCTTCTCTGCCACATTATTTGGCGTCGAATCTATAAGGACTGATCCATCACAACCCTGCCAGCCAGCCACAGTTTTTGTCAGTACTATATCATATGCACCACTATCAGAAAAATTGAGCAGTTCTATTGCATGCATAGTTTCATGCATATAGTAATAATTTAGAACTAAATACCGACCCTGACAAAGCAGTCATGGAAATGCAGTCTGATGAGACCAGCTGCAATACCCTTGTCGTCAAAGAAAAAGGCCCTTTCAACCTCTTGTCTAACAATAGATTCAGCATTACTGCAGTTAGTCCTGTAAAATCCTACTTGAAGCTGCTGTGTTTTCAATACCTGAAAACACATGGTATATAACATAACCATAACAAACAATACTGATAGATTCATCTCTTTAGAGTTGCAGACTTGCAGTTGAGTTTAGGATACTGGGTATACAAATTCGGCTCAATTTATAGCAATAGCTAGCATGACTTGGTTCAACTTGTGCCAACTTGCAGTGAGCATGCCAGTAACTTTTGGTACAAAAAAGGACATGGTTTACCCTGTGGAAATGCACAAACAAGTTGGGTAAAGAGGGACAAAGAAGAGATGGATGCTCAGACATCTGACTTAATTGCATACAGTTTTGATGCTACTTTGTAGTTAAATTTCAGTGTGTCAGCCTGCTTCGCAACATGAAGGCAACATAAATTGGTCGAATTATAGAAGAATAGCACAGTTTTTCTATATTTTGAATTCTTATTTTAGGTTAAAAAATATCATTTTTATATTCGACGTATTTACAAATTTAAGTTAAGTAGAGGGAAGGAGGGAAACATTTTACCTGCCATTTTTCATAAGTTTTGTTAACACTCTGATTATGAATGAAAATTTAAAATGAATTAAATTTGTAGTTTAGAAATATAATCATTATTTCTTCCTTCAAACATGATAATTTAAAAGAAACCGTTTTCTTCTTTATTCCTCCGACCAACTTCTATCACAAAAAAGTTTTATCTCATTTTTTATGACCTATAATCATCTAAAATTAAGTTAAAGATCTTTTTAGATAACTTTTTTGTTACATGTAATTTATGAAAAATTTATACAAATTAAAATTTAATTTAAAAATTGCAAATGTGAATATTTTTATCAAGCATATAAATTATTCAAAAGATAACTTCATACAAGTTTCTTACTTTCAATTAGTTTTCTAATATTATGTCAATTATTAATTTATTACATAAATATTTTTTTTAATTTAAATTTTAAAGTCAAAAATCAAACAGCAAGAAAGTCGGACTTCTTTTTCAATAAGAACGTGTCTAGAAGGGACCATCCTGGTGCATAAATGGCCAATAGTCCTATATCCAGCATCTCTGTACAAGCAAAAGAAAACAAACGTTGCAATAGGTATAATTGTATTTCTGTACACATTCTGGTTAAGATTGAACTTACGTTGAGCCACTGCTAGATGCACATTACTTTGTTAACTAAGAGGTCCAGCAAATGGGCACCATAACGTTTAAATTAGACTTGCAATTTCATCAAAAATCTGGATATAACTCCTCCTTATATTACATATATACAATCATGTAGGAGTTAAAATATAGATAGCAATACATCCGTTTGTTTACCATTGCTAAGCAATATCTTCCTTTAGCACGTGTTCACAATCTGATGAAGTGTTCTCATACCAGCCTGATCTGGTCTTCACGTCATTTTTCTAAATTGTTGAAAACGTGGTTAAGTTGTCCGTAACATATGCAGCGGACCCTTCCACTGGTTCATGCTGACAACCAGCCTGAGATGACCCTAAATTTTTCTCACTGTTATGGTCATTGCGATGCACAATACGAGATCCCACTGCCACATCAAAACTTTTGCTCCCAGTTTGACTTCCAACAATTTTGCAGGGAAAACCTGAATTTGTAACATATGGCAGAGACTTCTCTTCCACATTACAAGTGTTTATATTGTCTCCCCGCCTTTTTAGGATTTGAAATCGAGCCATAACAGAAGCTTCAACATCTTTAGCATCACTTCTTGGGCTTGAAATATTATGTTGGATTGGTTCCTTTTGCTTTGGGCTATCATTAGCCTTAGGAGTAGACCCGTTGGTAATGTTTGGGATACGGTCAGGAGGCTCTCCAGAACTGGGTATTTTATCAATAACTGCATCTTCTGAAACATACCAAACAGGAAACAATAAGATACATACAAACATAAGAAAAGGCCCTTAAACGACAGGGCAAGGCATAATCTTTTGATCTAAAACCAATTTCTACAAGGTATGCACAACCTTTTTTTTTGTCCGACTTGCAGTTCTCCATCTGAATCTTCACCTGATCAAAGCGCGCTTTTAAGCCAGTGACACACAACTCAGCTTCTGCATTAAGCCACAGATTTTTGTACAACAGAGTCTCTAGTGATATACTTTCCTCCGACTGGAAATTCTCATCAAAGACGACTTTGATATTCTGCAAGGTTTCAAAGTGGACCAATATTTTAAAATATGCAGAAAAAATAAACCCTTAAATATGTATACACTGATCTGCATTAGTATTTGATGCAAGAAGTCCATTGACAAAAAAGACCTGAACCATATTAGCATGCAACATAGCATCTGCTTCATTCCTTGAAGAATTGAAATCCATATTTTTTTCAGATTGTGTGTCAGATACACCGTGAATCCTTTTCTGTTCATGTCTAGGGTATGAACCAAGTTGATTGCCTACCTCAGTCATTGCATGGAGTCTCGGCTTTGTGGTACCCTGAAGCACAATGAGATCAAAACAAAATTTAATTATACAGCTGAAAAACAGCCATCAAAAATTTAAATATAGAATGCAATTAAGTTAAAAAAAAAAAAAAAAAACTTTAATCATTTCCCAGTTACAGGGTATGTGATGGCTCTGCCCCTGATCATAAGTATCAATTGTGCTCCTTAAAACCTGTAGTTAAGTTACATAATGAAGTGCATTTTTTTTCTATATTGACATTAAGCACTAACCAATTGCAGATTCATTTTCATAATTTTTTTAGCGTTCAAAAGCAAAGGCGATTGAATGTAGAGATTTATGCAATCACTTAATTATATAATCTTCAACAAGTATCAAAGGTAGTCAAAACCGCTTTTTTTCCAGCTCTTGCAGAAAGCAGATGAGTATAGCTTATAAGTGAATGGCATAATACAAAGAGTATGGTATCAAAAGAACTACTTCCTTGAGTCCAGAATTCATTGTATTATGACAAAAACAATGAGTCATTGATGTTGGATGACTATAAAATTACACTCACCTCACCAGTGAGCATATGAAATGTGAAGACTGAAGATGTTTACTGATCGAGCCCTGACTTGATAAGTATACATATAAACTAAAGAGAAGATCATTAAATATATAAGTATACAGGAACACTAGTACGGTGTGGATCTTATATGACATCTTATCATTCTGAACAAAAGCCAGAAAATGAGATATGAATTACTATGTATGACCAAAAATTTATTACACACACACACACACATATATATACATAGAGAGAGAGAGAGAGAGAGAGAGAGAGAGAGAGAGATTACTAATGTAGTCAATTAATTAGGCATTGTTCGCTTGTGGTGCCGTTGTGCTTAATCTTCCATATGTCAAAGCCTTAATAGGTATGCAACATGGAGCTCAAATAATACAACTTAAATATACACCCCACATTTTATTATACTTGTCCATGTCTGAAAAGAATTTGTTTCGAATTAGTTATCCACTTAAAATTACAATGTTACCTTTTAAAGTACTACTTTGTGGTTTATATTTCAAAGATTAAATTTACACCACATACAATTAATTAGTTCGCAGTTTATATCTCCAAGACTAATCCTATACCACAAACAGCTATTCAATTAATTTAGTCGATGTAATAAATAGAGTATATAAAATAATTTTATTATCAATGCTTGAGTTTCTTAATATTTGTAATTTTTCAAACATGGACAATTATTACAGAATGCAGGGATAATTAATTCGCTACATGTATGACAAAGGGATGCAACATAGATTTAGGGTCATTAAATACCACATGAAGACAAGGTACCTCTTCAGGTAAATGAGAAATGTCTGCCTTGGGGAATGATAATTCTTGTCTTGAAGATTGGAGAATTCTCTTGGACAAACACAAATTAATATTGTGGATTGCATGCTCAAGGGTCTTAGAACATTGCTCCTCGAGTCCCCATCCCTTAACAAAGCTAGATGAAACAAGCAACTCTGATATATTATGCAGTGCATCAACCAGAGTTTTTACATTCATTGTTGGATCTAATTCCATAGCAGGTAATTTTCCATCATCTTCTTCAGAAGGGGGTGAACATAAAACATTTTCCACATTGTGCAACGGGATCCAGCAGCCTTCTGAGGCATCACTGGCACTAATCCTAGCATCCATGTCACCAGACTGTAACTGAATCTTACTTTTATGCATAAACTTGCCCTCTTTAGTACACAGAGGCCTTCCCTGACTTTGTATGGAGCCAGAATCACTCTTTGACTTATTGAGCAGATTATGTTGGTTTATGTGGTTTCTAACATTGCTCAAGTTTTGATCTCTGTCTCTCCTATTTTCTTGCACACTACCAGACTTCAATCTAGCTGGATCAGCTACCAGGTGTTCTTTAGTTGGCAAAATGGTACCGAGACTTTTTATCGAAGGAATCAATTTATTGTTATCCACTGACAAGCTCTCTTTCTGGAATTTAAGTCCACCTAATTCACTGGAGAAGCCCATTACAGATTCGTTGTGATCATTAGAGTTGCATGCTTCTAATTCCATCATAAGATTCCGAGGCAGATCTTTTGAAGATTCATACAGAGGACAAAAGCTAGAAGCTGATGCCCCTTTCCAGCATGGTGAATCCTCAGCTGGGTTGTGCTGATCTGAAGTTTCTGTATTATTGGCAGTAAAGGCTTCTGTGTTATTAACAGACAAACCAAAAGCATGAGGAACATTTGTATGGGGAATATGATCTTCTCTTACTTTGATTTCATGATCCACTGAGTTGTTAGAAAGTAACTTTGCCGACACATTTTCATTAGAAGAGGCTGCTGCCGACACATTTTCATTAGAAGAGGCTGCAGTAAATATGTCCCGGTCATACCTGCCTCTGTGAAAGCCAAGGTAGTTCGCATCCAGGAAACCTAAATCAGAGCTTGAGGGCATATGAGGTTCCTTTTCTAGTGCCAGGTTATAGCTACTACCATCCTTCCTGTTAACATCTGTAACATCCCCACTGTCCATACTTTTAGAAGCAACCGTATCTGAGACAGGATATTTTGTTCCAGAGATTGGTCGTTGTATTACAGGTATTACAGAAGTCTTTGTTACAGATATGCAATCCCTGGTGCAAGAATCAAATAGTTGAAAACCTTTTTCGTGTGAACTGTAGGACATATGATGATTACTGGAAAAGGCAACTGGTTCAAGAAAGGGTGATTCTATATGGGATGACGTACTAGTTCCAAAGATATGTGATTTTGAAGAGTTAGTAGGCATTAACCCCAAATTTTGGCACAAATTACTGTCCAGCTGCTCTTTAGCTAGAAAATCAGCATTCCTCTCTCTTCCACGACGAACAGCATGCATACTTTCTGTAGCAGTAGGATTTTCTTTGAACATCGAGTACCTAACAGAGACTACTCCTTGAAATTACAAACAACATGTTAATTTAGCTGTAAATATGATCTGCTTCTTAAGGTCACTCATAACCTGAAAGTTTATATTATGGAAAAAAAATTAAATTTATAACCTAGGAAGTTCGACTACTAAACCACAGATAGCCAACCCTGATCAATGTTCTGGGTCAGCGAGCTTAAAATTGCGCACCTGTTTTAACACAAAATGTATACGCCAAAGGGCTTTCGCAAAATTTGATCGACAACTAGATATCGATCACCTAAAAACCTTCAAATTGGCAATAAAAAGCGGAAACGAAACCAAGGAACACAAAAATGCTCAAGTATTGAGACAATCCAAAAATCATAACTAATGACACATATGTACATGTACTAATGCTGCAATATATACATTTCAAATACTTTTAGTTTTTTTTGGAAATAGTCAATTACAAATACGTAAATATTGACACACAGAGCCTCATTGAGGTTTAAGCCTAGTTATAAATTACTATTGAGGTGTACAAGTACTTCGTTAGAATGATAAGCCACTAGTAATTTACCTTGAGTTGCATATACAAACAGTGGTGCTATGGCCATTGGCCTCTATAAATGTACAAGAAAAAAATGAGCCTGCTTACTTTATTGTAATAAAGCCATATAAATGGCTTCCAATCATGCTACAGCTCTGCATAGTAAACTTACCATTACTATATGCATCTTTGAAATTTTAATAACCATGTAATATATGTCTTCTAAAATTTTGATCATTCTGCTATTGCTATCTTCTTTTGTTAAGTACTTCAACCAAATACTGTTAATGCAAAATATCAATAATCAAATTCATTATAACAAAATCTCGAAACTAATCACAGACTGGAAGAATGGCCTTTAACAAGGCCGACAAATTGTGCCAATAGATGATATCAATGTAATACCAGAACTCTGTTAAACTAAAAACAACATTACCCGAGGAAAATAGAAGAAGAAATTGAAAAATAAACTTTCTTAAAGATAAGTAATGTAAACTTTCTTAAAGATAAGTAATGTAATTGAATGTAAAACCTAAACAGTAATACTTTATATTTACACAGGAATTAGCCATACCTTGTTCCAAGTAATCTTGGTACGCATGTGAACCAGGAAGATCAGTCCCTTTTAGATGAAAACTCCCATCAATGTCACTCCTTTTACCACGCTTTCCTGCCGACAAACCATTCCAATATCCACCCCATGATGATTGGCACTCCAAACTTGACAAGCCTTGGCTGCAATCAACTTGAGATGACCCAACCATCGGTACAAGCCCAGAAGTCGACAACAAATCATGATTACCATTAGCTTCATCCAGGCCCACCAACGATGCATTGTCATCAACTGCTTGTGACACATAAGGACCATAGTATTGCTTACTTCCACCACCATATGAAAACATATTACTCTTGGGATCCATCGTATTAGGGTTTGGAGAAGCCCAATGGACACTTGGTAGATTATTAAGTTCAGAACCTAGGTAGCTATAGTCATTAGCCGACGGCAAAGATGTAGCCTGCAACGAATCATTTTCCGAACTAGTACTACAATACGAGATATAGTCAACCCCGGGCTGTGAAGACTGAGGGTATTGCCAATTAAGCGAGGAGGAACCTAAGGGCACACCATAGGATTGTGAATTCTCAGCAAAATTGCTGAGTGGGTTGGTATTAGTTTTCGACTTGGACCGATCCACACTAAATGGGGGAGCTAAAGGCGATAAATTCGACGAGGATGAGGACGGAGCTCCTCCACTACTCACATACCCAAAACCCATCATATCTCTGTGTGCCATTAACTCAACTAGTCAGATTTTAAACCCTACAAATTTGATCACAAATCAAACACTTAAAAGAACAACAACCATCAAGAAAAGTACACCAAAAACTTGAAATACAACATTCATTATAAGAAATATTGACAAGGGCAACAACATATTATACATGTAACCAAGATTATGATAAGATATGAGCAGATAACATAACAAGATTACAGAGAGAGGGAGAGAGATATTACCTGAAAGAGAACGCAGAAAGCACGTTTATTTTAATTTCTTTCTATATATATATGGAGATTCAAAGTGGTGGTGAGTCGGGTTGTCACTTGTCAGTTGTCACTCGAACCGAATCGCTCCTTTTTGGACTTTTCGTGTTCTAATCTTTCATTTGCTAAACTGCCCCTGTATTTTCACCAAATTACGTTTTTGCCTTTTGGGTCATTGGTTACCGACCAAAATTATTTCTAAATGCCTTGCTACTAAGTAATGAGTTTTTTTGTTAAAAATATTCTATATTTAATAATTTTATTAAAATCGATAATTAATCGTAATTTATTATTGATTAATCAATGTTTTATAAAATCATCGAGTAATTGTAAAATTATTATCAATTAAAAACTATTATAAAATAAAATAATCTAAGACTTAAATAACGGTCTCTTTTTGCACCCCAAACTTATTCAATTTTTCATTAATAATTTAACGAAGATTTGTGAGGTCAACTTCGGGATATTTTCCTTTTATTAATTATCTATTAAATTTTTTTAAATTAACTCTCTTTTTCATAGAAACATTGGTGTTGGCAACTTTATAAACTTAAACCTGACTATAAAGAAAAATCGGTTTAGTTAATAGCCATGAACATGATCAATCAATTCTTGATCAACTGCATGACTTTGATCAGATTGAAGCCAATGAAGCCAATGACTGTGATGTGATCAAGCAGTCCCGAACATGACTAAACTAAAAAGAAAAATTGCAATGAGTTTGATAACCAGTACGTGCTTGGTTTCTATTTCCACTCGTCGTCATTTTCAGCTATAAATTCAACTAAAATCTCGCGTTAATTTCGTTATATTCGCAGGGCTGAAAGAGGTCTTAACTAACAGAGTCTAGTGTCTCACACTACAATAATCTCTGCACTATCAAGCATTGCATTGTCATGCAATTCTGAAACTAATTTAATACTTTTGCTGTTATATGCATGATAATTGGTTTGCAATATGACTTCTGGTGATATGTGATTCAATCTTCTATTACTCCAACTTATTTTCTCCTTTGTTCATTTGTCTCACAAATCATGAGACTGCGTAAACAAATGCAAGAATTACTGGAAACAAGGACAACAGTATAATTCGGATAATCCAATTCCTACAAAAGAAAGAAAAATGGAAGAGTAGTTCAGAAGTAAACAAGAAAATGAGTAGCGGTTGATCCTGAATCTGAGGGAGGTGCAGCAGCGGTGGCAGAAAAACGCGACCGAATCAACACCAGCAGCTCTTGTCTTAACAGTAGCATCAACGCTCTGTATTCTTCCAGGATTTCCACTATTTGTCCCACCCTCATCATCTCCCCCTCTCTGCCTCTATGGTATATCTGTACATTTGTGCATATATATGTCTGATTAATTTATTTAAATATGCATAACCGCATAAATATCAAGAACAAGTGGCATGGGAAGAACATGTGGTAGTTGATGACAACTAAATGTGAAAGATTTTCATAACCAGATTTTATAAGTTGGTGCAGTCATGAAGCCTGCAGTTAACACTATTCATACTCCTTCAGGTCCCGCAATCAATTCGACAAGCAATCCGGTCGGTCTTATAAACACAGTTTTCACTACAATAAAAACGGCTTAAATAAATCGGAAATGGAACAATTATTTTAACATATTAGTCAATTTAGAGCTCAAAAGATTTTTCCCAAATTTATTCTCTGGCAAAAACTGCAGAAGTACACATAGAAGTACATTTACAAATACTTGCGGTAGTGCTTGACAAGAAAAGTTTAGTTGAGGTCTCGCATTTATGTTTAAGACATAATTTCAAAGATAAATACATATTTAAACAAAATTGAATGGGACCTTATTAAACAAAACTAGAAGCTTAGAGCTTAGAATGAGTAAGATCTGATAAACACTTTCTTCCAAGCTTTCCAACTCAAAGACGAGCTGCACCTAATCAAAGTCAAAGGTGGCACTAATTTTTTCGCTTTTCTACGGAGTGAAGAAGATGAAAATGAATGGGCTGCTTCAGCTGCTATTGTGTCTTGCTCTTCTTCTGGTTCTGTGTCCTTGTCTTCTTGTTGTTTCAAGACTAGATTGTCTTCTGCATTCCAGAACAGAGCATCTTTCCTCTTGTTCCTTATGGTATCTAACACATCGTACTTGTTGCATATTCCCCATACGGTCACTTTTTGTTCCTCAAAATTCACTTCTATCGAGTATATTCCTGTCCAAATACATTTGAGAAGATTCATATTTGTCAACAAATATAACAGATTATAACTCTGACAGATATTTTCATCGTCAACAAAATCTAGATGAACCATCGTTTATTTCGAAGGCACCAAACAAATTTTCGAAACACAACCTTATAATTTCAAATTTAAAAAATTTATTATGATGATTTGAGGGGACAATGGCGGTGCCCCTCACTAGATCGACCTGTCCATTATCAGGATCAAGTAGAAGAAAGCAAGCTCACCTTTAAGATGGGCTAAGGCTTTCTTGATTTTCTTCTCACAGCCATATGAATAAAGAGGCACCTTCATTTCCACGTACTGGGCCTCTACCTTCTTCTCCACTTCTCCTGCCGGAACAATTTGCATATCCGCCATTCTTTTCTCGACTTTCCTGTACAATAATCTATCAAAAATATTTATACTATATATTTATATAACTATAGTGTATGCATGTCTATGTCTTGAGCAAGTAGCTTGCATGGGTGCATTCAAACCTCATGTTTCTGCATTTTATGCTCAAACTGCTTTATATACAGTGGATTGTAGATCGACCAGAGAATTTAATACAATACTTTGGAGAAAGCCTTAAGAGATTCGTTAGGACTTGAAAGTGAAGATGTGAGTAGGATCAGTTGAGTAATGAGACCTTTAATTAGCTTTAACATTCTATATCTCATTTCTTTATCCACTTTTGTCCGGGTCGCATGCATGCATGTTCTGATGTTCAGTAGCAGTAAGTATTAGTTCACAAAATATGAATGGCACAGGTTCAATGACATGCATTCTTTTAGTTTGTAGTAGTGGAAAGATGAGTCATCAATGTCTCTGCTTGTACAACATCTCCATTTTATCCGCTTTAATTACATGCTCAACAAAGGCTCTTTTTTGTAGATAAATTTCACCCCATGTGGAAAGCTGCCTTTCTTGCTTAGCAATGAAGTTCATCTGGGAACTGCTTTAAACTATACAGATACTGGTATATCTTATGTGCATGCATGTGATTTTTCCTGGTCGTTTAGGAAGTCAAATTTGTGTCCATTCTCTTATTAGTTTTCCTGCTAAAGAATAATTTAGCTCACGTTAGAAAAAAATATAATTTGTTTAGCTCTGTGTATACATTCACTAGAAAATGTCAGGAAGTCCTAATATATAATTCAAATAATTGTGTCACAATGAAAGTAGTAAATGAGTTTAATCTGATGTACTAAATTGTCTTTATTTTAATTTTATTTATCAGATTAAATGATGAATTAGTAAATGAGTTTAATCTCATGTACTAAATTGATTGTATTTTTAATTCCTTTTATCAGATTAAGTGGGGGTTGGGGCAATCAAATTTAAGTTACAAAACTATACCCCCTCTGATCCATTGATCTATATATATTATATAGGACGTTGGACTTTTTACACATATTTTATTTTTAAGAAGTCTGACTATATGTTTAAAATCAGTATTTTTTAAAGGAAATTGATAAATAAGCTCCAAATTTTACTATTTAAGCTCCAGTTCAATTTTTAAATAGTAAATATGAGTAAATTTTGGATTTGGAGCTTAAATAGTAAAATGTGGAGCTTATTTATCATTCCCTTTTTAAATTTTATGCTTCTTAATAATAATATTTATATTACATTTTTATTTAAGAAAAAAAATTATAAAAATATTAATATTTTTTATATAATCAAAGTATCTAAACTTACGTGTAAAAGATCAAACGTCTTGTATAATAGAGCAACCAGCAAGTACTTTATAAGAGGTATCAAGTAATGCAAAAGAAAAAAGGTATGAGACAGAGGTAGTATAGTCTTGTACATTTAATCATGACTGGGTTAATTTAATTTATTCATAAAATTTATATTTTTATTTATAAGAAAAATAAGAGATATTAATAATCTTACAAATATTTAAATTTATAAACTGTTATATGTGCCTGTATATTTACTTGAAAACAAGTCTCTGGGCTTGTTTGGTTGAGAGAAGTAGAAGCTGTTTCTAGTTTCTGCTTCTCTTGACCCGTTTGTGTAAAGAAGTAAAAGCACTTATAAGAAGTTGAGAATACTAGCTTCCCTCTCATAGTTTCTGCTTCTTTCCCAAACACTTTATTAACTTATTTACTTTTTACTTCTATCCACTTCTCACTTCTTTTAAGTTAACCCAAACGACCCCATTATATTTCATAAAAATTCCCAAACACACCCAAGCTTGAGATTCCCTTTGACCCACCATGTGAAACAAAACAGTTTTTTTTTTTTGCAAGGACAAAACAGTTGAACATTAAGAAAAAGAAATACTCACTAAGCAGGTGAGAATACAAAAGTTAATTAAGTAATTTGTCTTGTATGAGTTAAATATGAACGCCCTTTTAAATTCTTTTAGCTAAATTTAAATAAATTACAATTCTCCTTTTATCTCTTTTAGAAAACCGAATATATGAGATAATTCATATAAGGAAAAAGTTTACACGACATATAAGATTCCTGAACTTGAGTTTTAGTCTGAAGTCAATAATTATGTATGAATCTCGTAACTCAATTAATCAGATTTACTTTTGGCAAATACTTATAACTATTAAATCATAGTCCTTTTATTTAAAATATATATTATTATAATTAATTAAAAGAATAAAATAGGATTGTTCCCAAATTGTGTCCACCACCATGCATCTCATATTCGTGAATGTTATAAAAGACGATCAAACAGTGGAGCGTTTGTTCATGTTTGACGAGAACCTTGTATTGGGTGTTCATATTTAGATTTAGAGTAGCTCTGGAACGAACACCTCGTTCCTTTCCGCATCCCGTAAAATTGATAATTTGAAAGTTTTTTTAAACAACTTATTGAAAAAAATAAAATAAAATTTTTAGTTCTTCTTCTTTCCATTTTAATTTATTTATACTTAACTTGTGATCTTTGTCAAAATTTCGTACTTCATCTTTCATCATTTCTCTACCATTCTCAAACTAGACTTCTTCATTATTACTTGGGCACATCTCCAGCCAAATTAAGCAATGGTGAATGCAACAGACTCCGTAATGTAATATATATATAAGATCGAAAATTATTACATAAAGTAGAGCATACATATGTATCGATGTTTCTCCAAAAATATCACATCGACATCCACTTATACAAATGTAAGTAAACGCACACCACCACCAATCACATATATATAGCTACATATAACCGCACAGCTATACACCTATACCAACTGATTTAGCGATCAACCAATAAAACATCTTTATTTATAATAATATATTTTTACGAAATAACGCACGCATTTGGATTTTCATCCGAAAACAACTGAGGAGCTGGGATTCTCTCAATCATGTAAACCGGCTGATAGTAACTACTGTACATCATTCTCTGCATCATTGGTTCACCGTTGATTGTGTTCACCATCACTATCTCTTCCTCCTTCGCCTCCGCCTCCGCCGCCACGTCACCGCCGTCTTTCTTTGCTTCTTCAGGCAGTGGTGGTGGTGCGGCTGCAGCAGCTTCGCCTTCTTTTTTCTCTTCACCGCCACCTTCTTCTTTCTTTTCTTCGGCAGCCGGTGGCTTCTCCTCCTCCGGCTTTGCCGGTTCTTCTGCCGGCTTTTCGGGTTCGGGTTCGGGTTGTGGCACGATTTTCGCTTGTTTTTTGGTGCGTCTGTAGACGTAATCTACCAGCTTTTCTCCGTCCATTGTTCCTGTTACGGTTACTTTCCCTGAACTCAGCTCAGTTTCTACTGTTCTCACTCCTGCAATTAAGATATATAATAAAATTGATTAAATAAGCTAATAAAATGTCACATGTCAATAATATTAATGTCACGAGATGAGCAAAAATCGAAACGGAACATAAACATTTCAAAAACTATACCTTTCATTTTGAGTATTTTCTTCTTAAGTTGGAGTGCACAGGCTTCACAATGCATGTTGACATTAAGCTCCACGGTACTTGATTCACTCACCTGAATATTTAAGAGGAAAAAATACTGAGACCTTGCAGTAATATAGAGTATACTATCAGATATGTATGCAACGAGAAGAAGGCGTTATTTAGATCACGACATTTCAACCCGATTAATAGAATTAGGATTTAGGAACGAGAACGAGATTTTAATATAAAACACATACCTGTGAAGCAACAACTTCAGGTATGGGTTCACCCTCAGCAGCAGGGAGTGGGGACAAAACCTTAGCTCTTCTCTTAGTTTTCTTCATAATCTTGGTGCAAATGGCCTGAGGCTCCACTAATCCCTTTATTGTCACTTGGTTCTGCCCCATATCAATAATAACCCCTTCAACTCCTGTAATTTCAATAATCCAATAAACGTTAATTTATCATTAATGATTAATTAATTAATTTATCGCAAATGATTAATTAATTAATTAATAGTCTGGTCTAAATGCAGCATCCTAGTGTACCTCTCATCCTCATAATGGACCTCTCAATTTTCTTGGCACATCCAACACAATGCAAATCCACAAACAGCACAACTGGAGCAGGTGGCTTCGCTTCTTCTTTCTTTTCCTCCTCTTTCTTTTCTTCTTCTTTCTTCTCCTCCACTTTCACTTCTACCGGAGCTTGTTCTTGTTCCTATAAACATATATACACATGTTAATTAATCACCAATTAATATATTAATCAGGATTTAATAGCATTAATACATGCTCACAAACCTGCTTAGCTTCTTCACCCATTGTCTCTAAAAATGTTAATAACCAAATTCACAAGAACCTCAAAAATATAATCTCAAAGGATTAATTGTAGTGAGATGAGTGAAAGAGGGGAAGAGGGAGGTATGAATCAGAATGATGCGTTATATTTATACACGGAATAAAGGTGATGAATCAACTGCTGATTGCATGGAATTTTGGGAATGGACGGTAGAATTATTAAATATTACTAATAATTTAATAATAATAATAATATAATTTATTATTCATAGTATAAAGCAAAAGCCTTTCTCTGTGATTGCAGAGCACATGCAGAGCCACTAAGGCACTAACTAATACAAGGAGGGGCCTCTTTTATTTATTTATATCACTTGATCTTAGCGCCCTTATTTTATAGGGTTATTCCAATTTAGAGGCAGCCAGATTTCTTAACCAGACAATCCAAAATATTACTCCCTCCGTTTCAAATTACTTGTCCACTTTCAAAAAATCACATAGTTTAAGAAAAGTGGATTTTGAGAAAAAAGAGGTGTAATAAGTCATTAATTGAACCTAATATGTGGTATAGAGTTGATCTTGGAAATATAAATTTGAAATATGTGGAGGAGAGTTGATTTTGGAAATATAAATTTGCATTGAAAGTTGAAGTGGACAAGTATTTTGAAACAAAACTTTTTTTCTAAGGTGGACATGTATTTTGAAACGGAGGGAGTATTCAATTAATAATCAGGTGCCTTTGCCTACCAGTTTCATTCATCACATTTCATAAAATAATAATAACAATAAATAAACATACTTAATTCTGAACATATGTTTCGCTCTTTGCGTGTAAGTTCCAACATTTCAACTATTCGAGATTCCTAACTTTTTTATTTTTCTATATAATTAATGCCCTCTTTTCAGTACTGTAAATGACTGAGAGTAGAAAAGGAACCCTATCTAATTTCAGTACTCCCTCCGTCCCCTTTTACATGTCCCTTTTGAAAAAAAATTTTGTCCCAAATTACTTGTCCACTTCTCTTTTCAAAGCAACTTTTTGTATGTTTTTTCAAAATGTAACAACTTCTAATGTTTGACTAGCATATATATATACACAACTTTATCTAATTCATCACATTTATTAGGGATATGTATGAAAACAAGATATCCACCTAACATTTTCTTAAGATGCGTTATTTTTTCAAAAGGGACAAGTAAAAAGGGACGGAGGGAGTATTTTTTTTCTTTTGAAAAAGTAACTTTAAACGCATTTTCAACTTTTTTTCCCCCTGCGGATGAGTCGGCAAAGCAAGTGTACTATAACGTGTGTTACTGTGTGTAATTATAATTTTTCCATATATTTTTCTTTTTCTTTAATTTCACTTTGGTGGTCGATATAACTTTGGGGACACCAAAGTCCTATGATTTGCGTGTAAAGATCTGTTTTTTTATTTAGTATATAGGTGGTCTCACATGGGTTGCTGCCTCCATGTCTCGTACCTTGGTCTCCACGAGTTATGAGTCACCAAGGTAAAAAAAGATTTTATTTCAGAAAAATTAATATTTATAGAATATTTATAATAATAAATATTTAATGGATATTGAATATTTATTATTTATAAAAATAAATTATTTATTTAAAAAATCAACATATTCACATATCTTTTGAAAGATAAATAATTTATTTTAGAAAACAAGACAAACCAAACATAGTCAATATGATCAAATAAGGGGATTAGAGTAAAAAACAGGATATTTTAGTATGATACTCCCTCCGTCCCTATTTATCTGTCCACTTTTAACATTTTCACGCACATTAAGAAAATTTAAGTTTGATAAGAAACTTCCATCAATATCCTTATTTAAGGCCTTAGAGCAACTCCAGCAGCTTCTCTATTTGGAGTCTTAAACCAAAATATGAGGAATATGGGAAAATAATCCACTCCAACAGTATCTTAGTGATTCCCTAAATCACTAAGATCCACTAGCCATCCCTTATCTTTAGGGAACCTCTCTCCTCTCCTAAATCTTATTTTATAATAAATTTTGAATACAAACATGTTCTCTCTCTTCACCTATTGCAATAATGGTAACTTTTAATAATAAAATAGTATATAAGGAATGAATATAAGGAATATTGTTGGAGGTGAGAATAGCTATTATTATCTTAAGTCACTAGGATCCAATATTTTATATTATATTTAAGGAATGAGCTAAGCTGCTGCTGGAGATGCTCTTAGTTGTAGGAAAATACTAGTGGGATTACTCCATTATCCAATACAAATTTGATGAACCATTGAATAATAGTCATGATATTTATAGCTAGAAGAACAAAGTCAAAGACTCTTCACGTTATTAAATGAAAAATTTTGCTTTGGTTATATAAATGGACAGATAAATAGGGACAAGTTTTTACTTCCAAAGTGGACAGATAAATAGGGACGGAGAGAGTAACTGATAAAAAAAAGTCTATATTCACGTCAAATATAATATATATATTAAAAGAGTGGAGTTCTTTTCACAAATAGAGAACTTACCAGGTGGTTAGTGCATGATATATATATATGAAAATGTAGTTAGACAAATAAGTTTGCCACGATTTATGAATATCCACCACCCACCTAATTACCTTATTGTGGATACATGTAGATGTCACTTTTGTTATCATATCCATTACCACACATTTCTTTCACAAAAAGTAAAAAAATTCATCTTGACAAGTTTAGTTCAGTTATTTCATCTTGTCACAATAAAGGGAAAACTTGGGATTTAGAGAAAGAAATGTTCACATCTCAACCAACTCAACCAAGCTTTTCAGCCGTGGAAATGACTCAGCTTCGGGTACCACTTCATCATACCTGGTGGAATTCAATCGACTTGATGTGACAAACTAAACAGGTTAGCCACATAAAAAGAAGGTGAGTCGATTAATTAAATAACTAACTAGCTTTTTTAGCTTGACCTAAATTATTATCTATTTCATTAATCTTCGGCAATGTATATTACTTAAGTGGTGTTTGCTTGAACTAATAAGTTAGAAATAATTTATTGATCATATCGTTTGAATTTATAAGTCATTTTTCGATTTATAAGTTAGAGCCTGAGAAATTAAAATTTTTGCTTTTTTAGTAACTTATTTTTATTTTTGAAATTTGAATACAAATATGTAGAGGACCACTTTAATAATAATTTATTATCATATTAATAATTTTTATATCCAATAAATTGTAAATACCAAAAAATTATCCAAATCTGTAGAATAAAAATCACCCCTCACTTATAACTAACTTCTCATACATAAATTATAAATATATTTTTTAAATTAGGTCAAACAATCCTAATTTTGACATTTTTTGACATGAACAATCAACCAGCCGATGTGGACCACTGTGCAGGGAACCGAGTTCATTACTACTCCCTCCGTCCCTATTTATCTGTCCATTTTGGAAGTAAAAATTTGTCCCTATTTATCTGTCCATTTATACTTTCAAAACTAATTTAATGATAGTTTTTCAAATATATCTCCATAATTTCAATTTTCAAGGCTTGACTTATTTAAAACTTGGTTGAATTCATGTTTTCAAGACATAAAGTAGGGGTATTCTACCATTTTCAAGATATTAATGAGAGGTATTTAATGAAAAAGTTTATGCAATCAATTATTTTTTGGTATGTGTTTTTTTTTTCCAAAATGGACAGATAAAAAGGGACGGAGGGAGTACTCAGTTAATTAGCAGTAAACCCTTGCTGATTAAGGAATAGCCATGGGGGAGTAATTAGCAATACACGTGGGACCAAGTAATTATAGTAGAAACTAAAGGTGATTAGCAGCATCTAGACAGTTGGTTCGTGTAGTTAGTAAAGCAATCATACTCAACCACCAATTAATTCAACTTTTTCTCAGACTACATTCTCAACTCCACATACATAAATCGATTTTTCTATGTCGCTGATGACAGAATGATTATTTTAACAATTCATCATTACATACGTTGATTAGTAGATCTAAGTTAAGTAATTTGTGAGGTTTACAGTTTTTTTGTGGCTAAAGAAGATACTTAAATAGCTCCATTCGAAGAATTTAACAGGTTTTGACCTACGATGCTATGAAAGATTAAAAAAGAGGGGAAGATGGATGGTCCCGACGTGCCGTTGGTAAAAAGAGCTATTCTGTTTTAGACCACTTACTCAACTTGAGCACAATTAAAATGTAATTTTACGATCTGTCAAAAAATAATAATATAATTTTACGAACATTGCGTAATCCTTGTCCACCATAAAAATATATGCGTATGAAATGCTCAGGCAAAACATTTAATCTAAATATAATCATTGATAACTGTAATTTTACGAACATTGCGTAATCTTTATCCACAACAAAAATATATGCGTATGAAATGTTCAGGCAAAACATTTAATCTAAGTATAATCATTGATAAAACTGTATGACTATAATTGGCTAATGAGAAAACTGGGTCGCGGGTGCAGTAAGGCATGGTGCCCTCAAGCTAGGGTTCATGTCACAGCGGCACGGGCATGCCAGATTGGGCATGCCCGACTGGGCATGCTTTTTGTCCATTTGACATGCTTTTTTACTAATTTTTTATATAAATAATAAAATTTATATAAATATTATATCTTATAAATATTGAAAATTTTAAATATAGTCCAATTTCATAGTTAAATATTAGATAAACTACTAATATAAGCTAAGACTGTACTAAGTTTTGTTCTTAATATTTACTAACTTTTGTTATATTTGTAAGTGCACTTTAGTATCAATCCTGTAATGATGCAGCAGTTTTTGCTATATATAATGGAAAATGGCATGTCATTTGGGCATGTCTTTTTGTAAAATACATGTCTATAGGCATGCCAGTGAGAACTGCCGTGACATGTACCCTACTTCAAGCACTCCTCTTTAGATTAAAATAATTTATAATATAAAATGAAATGAGTGAATATAAACAGCCTGCATTGATAAAATTATTTTTAATTTTATAATTGTAATTATTTTAACCTCAAAATATAATACACATAAAACTCCTGATTAAAGAGGATACTTAAAAACTCCTGATTTATAACTGTTTTGTTGGCTTTTATATTTTATTATGATTGTAGATGTACATTATTGCATGTTTGTTTCTCTTCTCTTCTGATATAGAAGTTGTATAGGGTTTTTTCGGTGATCAAATTCATTTGTAACTTCGTTGGAACTTGTTCGGATTAGGCTGTGAATTTTGTTGAGTGTAGTAGTCTATATTTTTCTAACTTGATTTATCCTAGCCGGATTTGATGTGGTTGTCGGTCACAATATTAGTCGAAAACGAGGTGTGTTTTAGTTTTTATGTGTTCTTTGTGTTCTTTGTGTTCTTCGTAGTTCTTGATTTGTTGATGTGTTTCGTGTGTATTTGATCTCCTACATTATAAATTTTAGTTTTCAAATTTGTTTTTAGCTGCATGTACGAATAAATTATTGATTTTTATGATTTGTATATGTATTATTTTAATTATGGTATAAATTTATATATTGTGCATGTATATATGTTAGTGTGCAATAATTTTGGGTAGGAAGAAATTAAATACTTCAGTTATACATAAGGTATTAAATTTCATGTAAATGCGATTTATATTTACCCAAATTAGGGATTAATTGATTCCATTCATGTTTTTTGAAAAATTGTGTGTTTGGTAAGTGTTTATGTGCATTTATTCCGCTTAATTGGCATATTAAATTTGTTAATTTATTAATATTTATGAATATTTATTGGGTGCCATAATTGATGGCTTTTATTAGGTCTTGATAACGTTCAAGGAGTTGTATCAATTTTGGTGGCCATAATTGGTGGCATATATTTTTGGACCAATATTGGTTGGCATGATTATCGTCCTATTGTCCTAAATGAATATTTTGCGGTTAATTTTGTTCTTGGATTAATAATTTGAATTTATTAATTCTTATACTTTGTGATGTTATGATAACCCTTTTATTGACTAATTAGATAATTAAATAATTAATTTACGTTGATCGGGATATAAATATGATTTAATTTGTAATTTCCCTCTTTTCCTAACAAAAAACTTTAATTTTTGTTTATGTATTTTTGTTCCCACAAGTAAATATTAATATGTATTACGATTTCTTTATATTGCGTGTCTAACCAAAGTTCTTACTTTGGTTAGACATTATCACTTTTCATATTTGTATCGTATTTTTATTAGTTCTAAAATTTTTATTTTTGAATAAATTGTTATATTATTATATTTATTTTTGTCAGGATTTATATATCATAATTGGGTTTATTTTCCCCAAAATAATTTTTTTCTTTAATTTATCATTCTTATGTTTGTTTTTGCTTGGTTTGTTTTTCAGGATCTTGGAGAGAGACCTTACGGGTTTTCTTATCAGACTTTAAAGTCTTATTATCTAAACGTCCGGAGATATCTTTGCGTATCTTTCGGTTAGATGATAAACTTTATTGGATGAAAGTAATCCCTGATGCGGCTATTGTATCTATGATACAACTCATCTACGAGTATGTAGATCAAAAAAAAAGAAAAAGAAAAAGAAAAAAAGGAGGGGGGGGATACTTAAAAACGAAACATTGACAGATAAATTTGTTTCTTAAAAGACCAAATTCCAATTCGGTGGCGTATGAACGTAGCTACTTGTTCTGCACCTGATATGTGGCAATTGGGAAATGTTCAAAACTAGATCCGTCATGTTTGCGTCTAGTACGAATCCATGATATAACCCAGGTTTAATTGTTATCTAAGCTGCCCATTTATTGGAAGACACAAACTAAGAAATAAAAAAGGGGTATCCTAAGCTTGTCACTTTTACATAACGTAGGAATGGAGCAAAATCAATTGAGCAGTACATGAGTTGTTAGATGTTCATGCATTCAGGACGAATCCAAACTTGAACGTAATAATAAAAATTATATGCAGGCAATGTACATGTGGGGTGTTTGTGTCATGGGATATCCCATACTCCCAATGCTCAATAGATAACATACATGGAATCTTTTACTTTGACCACTCAACAAAATACACTCAAGCTCATGATCAAACATGTGTACATGTAGAACTGGTTCAACATTTGCATCTGCATAAGCTTACATTGGTTTGTCTAAATGTAGTTCCATTTAGATCAAAGACAGCAAGTCATGTGCGTGTGTAATCATGACTTGTCCTTAGATCTAGAGAATTTTCCTGTCCCTTGTTCATTATAAGAATGCATCACAAGATGGCAAGATCAAATGAGTACAATGTCTCCTGTGTTATATTGGGTTCAATAAGTGCAATTCAATTAAGCAACAAAAAAAATGTTCGAAAGTTACTATATTACTTCAATTATCATATTTTAGTCGCTGAACAAAAAATCCCATCTTTTGCATCACTAAATTTTTCTTGGTTACTAGTTTTTGCTCATTTCGCAGTCCAATCTGTGTGAATCACTATCAAACAGAAGCACAAAAGAATGCTTGCAATAAGACAACTATTACAGAGCACTTTAAATGAAGAAAGAAGTGAAAGAACAACTGCTGTAGAAAAGTCAATTCTACTGATAGGTCAAGAAAGTGTATTACTCTTCATATTAACTAGATGAATCTAAATACAATAAAAATTAGAAATTAACAAGACAACCAAAATAATTTACCTACGGAGTTGCAATGCGTTGCATACTTTTTATCTGAAACTTCACTACAGATTAATATGAATATATATAAACAAAACTAACTGGGCTAATTATACACAGTCCAGCTTCCTTCAAGGACCGCCCTATAGCAGAAGCTTCCCACAGATGCCAGCTACTACTATCACCAAACCTGCAGCCGCCAGTATTCTCCATTGATGCAAATATGAAGAAGCGAAGCAATAAACAGGAGCCTTCTTCAAGAACACGGCTGGAACGTTAGTTAGTTTGCCAGTCGATCTTGTAGGCAGTTTACGAACAATTCCTCCATAATTAGATTGGGCTAGCGAAACTCCCTCGAATTCATCTGTTCTGGAAGAGGCAGCAGTTGACGTAGCAGGATGCTCGTCCGCATCTCTAGCCTGCAAAGCCAATACAGTACAATTCGAGATCCTGCTCAAGAACTGTTTGATATGCACACAAAGAGAAAGATTCCATACCTCAATAAATGAAGCTCTTGCATCACACTTTTCGTTATCATAACTCAAAGTTTTAGGCAGCCTGCGAGAAATTGACCTGACTCTAGATTTATTTTGCAAGCGGATTCTTTTGGATGCAATTCCTTGCAACACAATTTTACGAGCAACTGCTTGATTATCAGTTTGCCGAGGCCTAATTTTAATTCCAGTTCGAGTATAATCATCACCATCAACTGCATTGTTGTAGGTGCGAGATTCTTCAAGATTCTGTAAATTACAGACTTGGTCATCAACAGACACGGCAGCTGAAGAATTACTTGCATTCTGTGGGAAGGAAACATTCCTCCTCCCTTCTTGATTGATGCCATCAGGCATTGAACACATTTCTGCAGGCGTCAATATCTGCAAAATTGGCAGTTACTGGGTCAATAAGCCTCCAAAATTATATTTCTACAACAAACCAAATCAAGCAAGGACTGCACACATGAAACGCAAAAAAAAAAATACTAAAAATAAATCGCTGATCCTTATAAAAAAGGGGTTATACTATCATACCCGTCGTTGAGATATTTCAAGATCCGACTCCCAGCATGAACCCGTAGCCGTATTAACAAAATCCCTGTGATCATTAGTGCACTTTTGTGGTTCACAATTAATACCAGGAATCTGGCGACTGCTAGAACAATCACCTGAACTAACTAGAAACGCAGCCATGTCCGCAGAATTTGAACCATACTGAAACGGCACTGGCATATTTTCATAGCTGAAAGAAACGGGATTCGGGAAAAAAACAGATCCAAACTCATTACTCATCTGCATGTGTAAGGGAGAGAAGATTTTCGAACCCGGAAGGTCCTGTAGTTCACTAAAATCTCCTAATGCAATCTCCATGCCTTTATCTGCCTGTAGCATAAAAAAATTTGTATATTCAAATCCAATTTTTGCCTTAATTGAAAGCAACGCCAATAAAGCAGAAAGGCTCATTATAAATTCAACTTCTCCGCTCACCTGGATAGGTATATTGCCCATCCCATGACCTGTAGCCTCATTGGAGGGACAAATATTGTTGCGCCGGTCAGTAGTTATGTGGTTGTCAGCAAATATATTCATAATACTTTCATCTAAATCCCCTTTCATTCTCGACGATTGCACACCAGCTTGCGGGCTTGACATGGGAGTCTCTTGCTCTGATTGAGTATCTTCAGCAGAAAGCTTAACAGTGGAAGATGAAACTTTTTGCTCATATTCATCACAGTTGGAACTTTCAGTCACCTCATCTAGTTTCCCATCATGCTTCTTAAAAAGACGACAGATTACAAAGGCACTCTGCATGAGGAAAATACATAATAAAACAGTTACAGATATACTTCAAAGATGGAAAATCTTAATTAAAAGAAACTCTAACTACTTAATAAATTTATAAAAATATTTTTTTATTAATAATAAGTGGTCAGTCTGGTGACTGATTATGAAAATACATTATGCATAAATTATAATATAGCAACCAAAATTATGCTTATCCAAGAACCAGTAATTATGATTATACTAACCTTCATTGACATAGAAAAGAACCTTATTTGGTTTTAATGTTTTATTGACTGTTCATAATTATTTTGGGTGTTCTTTATATCTATAGTCATAGACATACCTATTTATCCTTTGTGCAGCCATGTTTTAAGCATCACTCCTATCATGTTAACTTATAAAACATCCAGTGTTAATGGAATCACAAACAGGTCATCAGAATTTTTTTAATGATATACAAAGAGTTGGGTCATAAGTTGGAACATACAGCACAATGCATAAAAAACCAATAGTGTAAAACAGGACACACAAAGAAATCAAATATTGTACCTGTCCAGGATGGTTCCCGTTAAGGGCATCTTCAGTAGCACAGTACTCATGGATTACCCAATGAGTCCTATTACCCCTGGGAGCACGCCCTGTATAGAAGACTAGAGTCTTCTTTCTACCAATCACATTCGTTCCTCTAGTAGACTTGATAAACCTGTCTTTACCAGTGGCTTTCCAATACCCAGCTACTGTTGCTCTATTGGATCGTTGCCCACTCTGGTACTTTCGATCCCTAGGACAGAAGAAGAACCACTCATTATCTACTGATTCTACCATTGACAGATCTGTACAAAGAAGAAGAGTAAAGAGTATTATTACATGGAAGGAAAAAAGAAAGTTGAGAATTCAAAAAAATAGCAAGAAAATACATAATCACTTCAAGTGCACTACTTAAATCCACTTCTGTAATGTATTTTATTTTTGAAAAATTAGTAAAGAACATTTTCAACTTTATCTTTAAATGAAGCAATTAGCAACACTAGTATCTACCATTAAAATACAAATTATTTCATAATGATATCTCCCCTCGATAGAACAAACCACTGGCTTGATTACATTCTTTATAAAATCATAAGAATCCTTAACAAACATTTGTTCTCCACTAGGGACTACTATATGACGTTGCAGTACTACAGCATATAACAACATGTTTTTTACAACATATATCGTTTGTGTGGGTCACCAGCATATTTTGTAATTTAACAATCGCATCAAATAATATATTTTGGTAATTTAAATTGCAGCGAATGAATCCTTTGCCGTGACAACCTTGTTCAAATCAAGAAATTTTTTTTTAGAGGGTAAGTTCCAGTTCCAAACAAGGCAAAATACATTGGCCCAAATGCAACCAGGTAATCCACAAATCCACCAAGATCATGATCTATTGGTGCATTTAGTCCACCTTATAAATTTGGACAAAGTATCTCACACTCCTTGATGATGTCATGTGGGACTATGGTGTCACAACCTATTTTACTCGGGGTGTCGGACATGACACGGATCCGGATTCGCCTATTTTAAAAAATTTCAAACACGGGGACACCATCCAAAATTTGGACACGGATACGGGGACACGGCAATTTTTTAATAAATAATATATTTTCATAGCAATTATCAAAAAGATCACTTAAATCTAATGCAAACCAAAATGAGTTCCATGCTCAACAGCTCAAGCCATTAAAATCACAAACTTAAAATAATTAAATGTCTAGTAAATAGTAGTAAAGTTGCCACGTATTGTGCATGTCCATTGCTTCAATCTCTGAATCATTTAAAGATAAGTCGGCAATCTCCAACAAGCTACACCTTCAACATTATCTCCCCCTACAAAACAAATGGAAATGGGTAAGTACATACAAATAAATTGCATAAAAATTAAGGGAATGTAAACGTACAAATTAATCATACCAATGTCCTAATATATAGATGGTCCTTCCATGTATTCTCTCTCCTTTCTTGAGAGAAATCTGACATTATTGTGAATATACACCAGGCTCTCCGTTGTTTCAGTAGCTAATCGATTTCTTTAACACTTTGAATGGCTCCATAAGTGCTCTAATTACATTTACAACATGATGACGCCGATTGTCAAAGTAATCTAAAAGTAAGACCTTGTAACAATGGCGTGTACGAACCATAATTAGCCCACCATGACATAGGGTCCTCATCAAATCTTGACGCGACAACATGGGGATGACCAAAAGAATCAAGATCACATGAAAAAGAACCAAATTCTTTAAAAGCTTTTTTAAAGTCATCTGGATTGTCAAACTGCCTTTTAAAACAAAGTTCCCTATTCAAAGAAACTTCTTGATCCTGATTTGGTGTTACCATTGTTGGCTATAATATTTCTTTGAATAGGGAACTTTGTTTTAAAAGGCTGTTTGACAATCCAGATGACATTAAAAAAGCTTTTAAGAATTTGGTTATTTTTCATGTGATCTTGATTATTTTGATCAGCCCCATGTTATTGCGTTAAGATTTGATGAGGACCCTATGTCATGGTGGGCTAATTATGATTCATACACACCATTGTTACAAGGTCTTGCCTTTAGATTA
Organism: Daucus carota subsp. sativus; assembly: GCF_001625215.2. Classification (NCBI taxonomy): domain Eukaryota; kingdom Viridiplantae; phylum Streptophyta; class Magnoliopsida; order Apiales; family Apiaceae; genus Daucus; species Daucus carota. Next base: position 36,016,875 of record NC_030386.2, on the reverse strand, counting down.
CTTTCACAATAGGCATCATCATCATGTTGTGAATGTAATTGGAGCACTTATGGAGCCACAACAGAGAGCCTCGTGTACATTCACAACAATGTCAGATTGGTCTCAAGAAAGGAGAGAGAATGCATGGAAGGACCATCTAAATATTGGGACATTGGTATGATTAATTTGTACATTTACATTCCTTTCATTTTTATGCAATTTATTTGTATGTACTTACCCATTTCCATTTGTTTTGTAGGGGGAGATAATGTTGAAGGTGATAGCTTGTTGGAGATTGCTGACTTATCTTCAAATGATCCAGAGATTGAAGCAATGACATTTGAAGAGTGAAGATGCACAAATATGTAGCAGCTTTAATACTATTTACCAGACATTTAATTATTTTAAGTTTGTGATTTTAATGGCTTGAGCTGTTGAGCATGGAACTCATTTTGTTTTGCATAAGAATTGTATGGAACTGATCTTTTTGATAATTGCTATGAAAATATAAAATATATTATTTATTAAAAATTGTCGTGTCCAAGTATCCGTGTCCAAATTTTGGACGATGTCTCCGTGTCTGAATCTTTTTTAAATAGGTGAATCCGACACCGGATCCGTGTCGTGTCCGACACCCGTACCCGAGTCCGAGTTACATAGCTTGTCAGGAACTGTGTCTGTGTCTTGGCAACGCTATAATAGTAGTATCGTTATATTAGTAAAGTTGTAAGGGTATAAAGGTCATTTTTGTGCTAGTAGTACAAAAACAAGTAGCATTTTTCATAATACAAGTAGTAAATGAAAATGGGAATGAGTTCCACCAAAGTCTCTCTCTCGCTAAAACTCTGTCTCTCTGCAAGTTTCTAACTGAATTCTGTTATCTTTCTACATTTCTGATATATTCTTCTCTATTCCTGCATCTAAACATCTAAATCTACCTCTAAATGTTACAGTTTCTGCCTTGTTCTTGCTCTAAACCATAGAAACTACGAAAATACACTGAAAACTATCTCAAGAATTATTGATTCCTGCCAGGACTCCCTCTCAATCTTCAATTTTAAAAAAGTGTAATGTGTTTTTATTTGTCACATCGGTTCAAAGAAGTGAAGAACCATTTTATAAATTATCTTTGACGGTGCTATTTTAGTCTGGTCACTTAAAAAAACAGGTTTCTGAGGTATCATAAGTACTTCATGAAATTGCATATTGCCGAATTGCTCAAAAAATTAGTTGACCAACTTCTAAATTAAATACAATCAGAACTTGGAACTAGAAGGGAAAATGTACGTACACAGTCGAAATCTATAATCCCTGACATATTTAATCACATAACACAAAGTTGCGAACTGCTTTGTGTATTGTGTATCACAAAGTTGCATACTAGTTGACAGGAATTTAGCTAACATAAACAAAAAATTGATCCTTACTTCTAAATATGCATAACAATATAAAAATATAATGACATTCGCATATTCAGCTCCCCCTTCTTCTATCATTAATCGTAAACAATTTGAAGGCAGGCAGCTAACATATACAACAATCCGATTGTAACTATAATATAAATTACGGTTTTTCTAGTGTGTGCCCATGGGCACATGCTAAGCGCGAAATTTTATAAGTTTGAGAGATTTTGATTGGCTCTCATATCTTAATAATGGTGGACCCCCTGCAAATACAACCACACCAATCAAAATCTTCCAAACATATCAAATTCCGCGCTTAGCATGTGCCCATGGGCACACACTAGACAAAACCCTATAAATTATAATCATATTCAGGCCCCTATCATCAAGCGAAAAAATAGACCAGAATCCAGGTCTTTCTATTTCAACTTAAGAATATACTTGAATCAACATTATACACAATAAAAGTATCTTCAGATCCAATTTAGAAAAGAGAGCAATAAAAAAACACTTATAAAATCATCAATTAAGAGAAGGAAAAGATACCAGGTAAATCCCAGGGCTCGCATTTACAAATATCAACCTCGCGAATAACATCAACTTCCTTGTGGAATCCATTTATTTTAAGCCTGAGATAGTGATTTATTAGCTCCTCGTCTGTTGGCCTGAATCTGTATCCCACTGGGAGAGGCTCCATGTGAAGAGTGAGTTATAAATAGATATATGTTTATGTATGTGTATATGCGTATATGTGTGTAGAGAGATTTAAAGGAGAGAGATGATCATATAAACCCTAGGGAGAGGTGAACAAGTGGAGTGATTTGTGATTTAGGACAACTGTAACCGTGGTTCAGTGAAAAAACAAGGTGGAGCGGACAGGGAAAAAAAGGAAGGTGTTTGGTTCACGTTTTTGTGGAGATCAAAAGTGTGGGCTACGAGACTGTGGCCTGTGGTCTCGTTTTGTTAAAACAACGCGGCATTGCAGGTAGTCAGGTACTACTCACTCTGTTTTTTTTATATGACACTTTTGATTTGGGCACGCATCTTTAGCTGAGTTGACCGGATAGTAAAAATTATTATTTTTAATCAATTTTTTTTGTAAATTAAAATTTTGATTACAAATTTTTATTCAGAAAAGTAAAATTTCAAAAATAATACTTTTAACTATCCGGTCAAAGCACTTAAAAGTGTGTGCCAACAAGTCAAACGTCATATATTAAAAAACAGAATGAGTATAAAATAAAATTTTACTTTTAGGTGCTGCTTGTGCTTACCGGGTAATTTACTGATTTTGTCTGCTCTTATTTTTTGTCTATATGTTATGCAAACATTGTTGCGAATAGTTATTCTAGGTATTAAAAATATTTTTTTGAAAAATGAGATTTTTAATTGAATCAAAATTTATGACATTAACATCGAGATTTTGAAATTGAATAAAATCGAATTTGAAATTAAATCTATAATCCAATTGTAATTTTTAATTTGATTTCAACCCTAGCAAGGCTAAAAATTGTTAGTATAACACCATCGAAACTAATTATTTCAAAATTTTAACAAATTTTATGTAATATTTTACAGTTTCAATCTAATTCCGATTTAACCAGCCCCATTGAAAATGTTAACGATTATGCTTGGCTAAATTAAGCTAGCAACAAATTGTAAAATTTGCTCAATATGAAAGAGATTGGGCATGGTTGAAATTTGCTATAATGATTAGCTAAATCGTAACAACATCATGTTATTATTATTTCAAATTATTATTAATAGAAAATATTATTTTAATATGATAATAAATAATTTAAACACATTTTTTGAAGTATATAGACAATTATAATGAATATCAAGAAGTAAAGGTTTTGTACGATTGGAATGGTAAATTTTATACATAAAATATATTATATAAAATATTATAATTTATTTTTGGAGCAATCTATATATTTTTATAAAATCAAAATTTTAAAATAAAAATAAATTCTTAAAAGATTTAAAATTTTTAATTTTTTACATTATGACTTAACAGTCGAAAGTGATTTATAAATTTTTGAGGTTTTCTCACAAATATCCAAGACTAAAACATTTTTACAAATATACTATATATTTTACAAATATTTTTCAAAAATAACAGCTTATGAAAATAATTTCACAAATATTGTATGCAATTAGATGCAACTATACTCATAACTTCTACGATACCATTTAATTGAATTTGCATCTGATTACACATAGTCGCAGATCGTATTTTTACAAGTATTTTTTTTAAAAAATAATATATTTACAAATATTTCCAAAAATAATAAAATTGTAATTTTTTTTAAAAAATGATAATTTTGATAAACTCCTAAATTTTTTATGCAATCAATTCAATAAAATCAAAAGCAATAAATAAAAGTATGGCCAAACACGGCACTCGCGACACAAACCATCCCATCATCGGCCCCTTTCAATATGGACCCTAATTACAACAATTACCTCATCAGCCCACACTACAAATACCCACCACATTCCCTCTCTAGGGTTCTTCCCCTCTCCCCAAAACCCTAAAAAAAGGCAAGGAAAAATGAAGACAATCCTCTCCTCCGAAACAATGGACATCCCGGAGGGCATCACAATCAAAATCAAAGCCAAAGTCATCGAAGTCGAAGGCCCCAGGGGCAAACTCGTCCGCAACTTCAAGCACTTGAATCTCGACTTCCAGCTCATCACCGACGAAACGACCGGTCAGAAGAAGCTCAAAGTTGATGCTTGGTTCGGCTCTCGCAAGACCACTGCTGCTATTAGGACCGCTCTGAGTCATGTCAATAATCTCATTGTGGGGGTTACTAAAGGATATAGGTATAAGATGAGGTTCGTTTACGCTCATTTTCCGATTAATGCGAGTATCGGTGGCGCTGGAAATGCTATTGAGATTCGTAATTTTCTCGGCGAGAAGAAGGTATATTATTTTACACTTTGTATTGGATTCTAGATGTTTTATATGTTATAATTGCTGAGTGAAATGTATGTTTTGTAATTCAGTTGTTTGTTAGTATATAATTTGTAATGTAATTATAGTGTCGTAAAATATATGTTTTGATTAGAGGAGTCTGATTGCAGTAATGTTTTGATTTGGTGTGTAGATATCAGTTGCTATAAATTAAGAGTTACTGTGTTTTGACATTGAAGTTCGTAGAATAAATTTGAGTTGTTTGCAAAGGCTTTTCGGTTTGTTTATTGAAATTCAGAAGTTTTGTGATCGACTAATGTTGACCATTTCAGTTTTTATTTTAACTAATTAGTCTCTGTTTATGTATGTGATGCTAAATTGCGAGAATGAGTGAGTACTGGTGACAGACAGACACACAGGTTAACGAAATGATTGCTGCCTTAGCATTGCATTGCCTTATTGGAGAGACTACAATAGCATTTATGTAACTAGTCATCTTGTCCCTGTTTCTTGGATAGATGATCTTGTTGTAGTAAGACCTTGCTCATATTTATTTCATGGAATTTAGTTTGAATGCTTGACTTGCAGTGTTACGATACTCTCTTCTCACAAAGTTTGGTGCAATGTGAGGTGGTGATAGTATTACTAGCACAAATAAAATGGTTCTAGAAAATACTTGCACCGATGTATTAATTATTTTATTATACTCAAGATTAGAGACATAAATCTCTGTTGGTCCTTGTTATCCCTGTTCATACCTATCATCTATTTGTTAGTGTAGTAAGGCATTCATAATTGATTGGAATTTTCTTAAATGAATACATGCAGCATATACTTTAATTCGGACTTCTTGCTTAACTTTCTTTTGTTTGCATAGGTGAGGAAAGTTCAGATGCTTGAAGGGGTTTCAATTACCAGGTCTGAGAAGGTGAAGGATGAGATCGTGTTGGATGGTAATGACATTGAACTTGTTTCCCGATCTGCTGCTTTGATAAACCAGGTAACTGATTTCTCCGACTATCTCTCCGTTTTTATTACATATGTTTCTGTGTCTCTATAATCTATATGTATGTACCTGTATGTAGATACTTGCTGGATTAATCTGTCGATTGTTTATGCATATCAGCATATGCATCAACGAAGTTTAAAACAGGCTTTGCTTTTCACTTATACTTTCTAATGCTCAATTCTTCCTTTCACCGTCCTTTTTTCTTTTGTACAGAAATGTCATGTCAAGAAAAAAGATATCAGAAAGTTTCTTGATGGTATCTACGTCAGTGAGAAGGGAACCATAGTGGAAGCAACTGAATAAATGTTTTTGTAGCTTTTTAGTCACAACTATATCTTGTAGACGGAATTATTTGACCAGGGCGGAATTTTTTTTTTGAGCTTTCATATTTTCATTTTGATTGTATGAAATCTGAGATTTTCAGTTTAAAACTAAATGAATTAACTAGCTTCAGATAGTAATTTTCATGTCTTACTGTTCACCTACCCGCTATCACCTCCTTTCTGATGATGGCAAGCTTTATGCGATATAAACTTGTATTAATGGCTGGCAAACTTTTATGTGTTATAAACTTGTTGCCTACCTGTTACTACCTCGTTTCTGATAATGATGGCAAACTTTTATGCGTTATAAACTTGTATTATTGATCGGCAAACTTTTATGTAAAATTATATTATTGGCTCTTTTTATCATCGTAAACACTCTCTGATTTTTTTTTCATGGCTAGATGCTCGACGCACGCATATGAAATATAGTTTCATAATTTTTTTTTTGGATTTTATTTCTTTATAAAAGTTTAGATACTAAACATTTATTTAGAAAAAATTAAAATGATATTATTAAACTACTGCCTCTGTCCTGTTCTTTACGTTACTTTTTGAGATGTATTTTAGGATTTTTATAGAATATACTAACATAATATATTATTTTAAAATTTCTCAAAAAAAATTTGCATTTAAACTTATATTAAAAAAAAATTAAAAATAAGTTATAGAACTATATTTTATAAAAATCTCATAATGCGTGTAAATAATATACGGAAAATATTAGAATGCCTGACTAACCCGTGTCCAAATGTAAATAATTGGGGGTGCCTGTATGTATTCTGGAGGACATGTCTTGGACGAGGGGTTATTTCCAATTTTCATTTTTCAAATCCCATTCTGCACAGTTCAGGGCCTTCAGGCTAGAAGTATAACTTGCAGCAGGGTAAACACACGCACAAACTTGTGCATATATAAACACGCGCACCTCCTCACATCTGAAAAAGAAAAACAACTCTCTCTCATCTAAGCTAATTTTACGAACCTCTCTCGAAATTCTGAAAATCATGAGTGTAGTAGCTAAATCACTCTCTCCGAACACCGTGAAATTTGTTCAGTTCGCTCCGATTTTGTACCGGCAGCTCTCGCCAATGTTGAGCCGACAGCTCTCTACATCAGCTCCGTCACGTGTTCCTAAGCTCTCTTCTCCTAGCGCTCCGACAACTCAACTCCGATCTCTCGCCCCGTCGCCGTTAGCTGCGGCCGCCGCTCAGACCGTTCGTCACTTCCGTTCGAGTCGCGATTCTATGTGAGTATACTACATCATCTGTTATATATAATGCACATTTAAGGAGTACTTGATACAGTAATGCGCCGTGGCTGTGTAAATAATTTGTTTTGTGTTGTAGAGCCTGTTTGTATAAGATATAAGTCATGCTGGGTGTGAAACTGACTTAAGTCACTTTTTTCAATAACTTACTTTTTTAAATTTTTTTTATAAAACTTCCTGATAAATCATAAGTTTTCCATAAATCAGTCTTATTTTTACTATTATACTTCTAATAGATGAAATCATTAATACATCAAAATTAACAAAACACATATTTTAAACAGGTTTTTAGTAAAAAAAATTCTTCCTACACAAAATTGAGTGCATAATCTCCGTGTTAAGTTATAAAATCTTTCAAAAGATGACATGTGTTAAGTTTTTATTTGAATGTGTTGTAATAGATACATCAGGGCTGATATGTGGTTTTATGTGGAGTCATTGTTAGTATACAATATGATCATGATAATTTCGTCTTCCAAACATCTCGAATTTTTAGGTCTGTTAGAATACAATATGATCCCGGTAAACCCTTAATAGTCATGATGTTATGTTGGTATGTGAATTCCACATTTAATTATTTTTCATGTTATGATGTTTGATTGATGTTTATGAATATTATGAGGTATGATGTTTTTGAAATGATTTGTGGTTAGGCATATGATCAAGCCACCTGTGAACTGGGGGATTCAGATTGTGCCAGAGAAAAGAGCTCTTGTGCTGGAGAGATTTGGAAGATATGTGAAAACTCTTACTCCTGGATTTCACTTCTTGATACCTTTTGTCGATAAAATTGCTTATGCCCATTCCTTGAAGGAAGCAGCTATTCAGATTCCAGATCAGAATGCTATTACCAAGGATAATGTTAGCATATCTATTGATGGAATTCTCTATGTTAAGGTATACTTGTTACTTTTAGAATTTAGAATGATTTGTCAGATAGTCTTGTTTGATTAATTAGATATCTTGATGCTTGTAGATTGTGGATCCGAAATTGGCATCCTATGGAGCAGAAAATCCGTTGTATGCTGTTATTCAGCTTGCACAGACAACTATGCGTAGTGAGCTTGGTAAGATAACACTGGACAAAAGTTTTGAGGAACGAGACACCCTCAATGATAAGATAGTGGTATGTTTTCACTCTTACAGCTATGTTATTGCTGTCACTTTATAACATACATATGTGCCTTATCATTACTTTACATAAAGTGTTTAATTGTATTAATTGTTGAACATTCTTTGTGTTAGATTGGAGATGCTCTTACACTTTGCACAACAAACTTCATTTTATCTGATAAGCAAAGATATGTAGTCAGACATGCTAAAATACAAGCAAAGACATTTAAAATCATACTACTACTATTCATATTCTAGCATCGTTAAAATTATTGTAACTCCAATATTCACTTCACATTGCCAACTACCAAACAGAAGTATTAAAACTATATTACTCTGTTGATTCGTAATACTACTTTCTTGTGGCAGCTGGCTATAAATGATGCTGCCAAAGACTGGGGCCTAAAATGCCTCCGTTACGAGATAAGTAAGTATTTTTGTCGCTGATTTGTGGACTTTCATATTTATACTTGCTCAGAAAAAACAATTAGGCAACTTGTTAGAAAGCTGACCATTTATTCTTTTACATTAGGGGATATTTCTCCTCCACCTGGTGTAAAGGCAGCTATGGAGATGCAGGCTGAAGCAGAGCGCAAAAAGAGAGCTCTAGTTCTGGAGTCTGAAGGTAATGGTGTTTCCAGTTGTCCTTTTTAACTTGTTTAAACCATGTACTCTGTGGTGATAATCATTGAATACAGTATATCTTTAGAAAAGGGTCCCTTTTATAACTAACCTGTTTAAAGATTTCTCTACATTTATGCTCTTGTTCTTTTATTTTGTGTTATATAAATGCAGGAGAAAGGCAAGCACACATCAATATAGCTGATGGAAAGAAGAGTTCGGTTATTCTTGCTTCAGAAGCTGCAAAGATGGATCAAGTTAATAGAGCTCAAGGTGAGTTACTACGATTTTGGAAATTAGGCTGTGGTCTGGTAGTCAGAGGACTTACTTTTGGGCTAAAATAAGCATGCATGGAGATGATTTTGCGTATGAACTGAAGTAAATTACTACAGCTGCTAGATACTTAAATAGTAGTTTTGTTGATGTTGACCCACTGGGTGCCTTTGATATTTTTTCATTTGCTGGACTTGTATCAGGAGAAGCAGAGGCCATACTTGCAGTTGCAAAGGCAACGACACAAAGAATTTCTTTAATTTCAGAAGCTATTAAGAACCATGGCGGAATGGAGGTAATGTAAACTTTGTTCTTTAGTAAATCACTTAGCATGTCTGTTTTATTAAATTATCAGGATGATTAGAAATTTAAGATTGCATGTATTTGATAATGCAGTCTTGTCATGGCCGTGTATCTTTCTTTTCTACCATGACATGCAATAATTTAACCAAAGAAAGTAAGTATTATCGAGGCGGCCCTGATAATACTTGGGAACTATTTGCAGTTCCGCACTCTCTTACTGAATGAACCAGAAATATTGTATCATTTATTGGCGCTTCTCCTATACGTATTAATCGAAATGTAGTATCTAGTAACTTTGTGACGCGTGTGTAAGATTATTAGTACTGAATCTACTTTGATCATGCAGAAACAGTGAACCACATAATATAAATACTAAACTTTGCATTTTTTTTCGTGTCAAACTTAGGCAGCAACTTTGGGGATAGCTGAGCAATATATTGATGCCTTTGGGAATCTAGCTAAAGAGGTAAAACACCATACCTAACGTGTGAATGTCTTTGATGTTTTATTGCTGGAGCAGGTTTCATTTTATTTAAATGTTTGCTATTTCGATCATCTAGGGCAATACGATGCTGCTTCCTGCAAATACTTCATCTCCTGCCAGCATGATAGCTGAAGCTCTAGGCATATATAAAAATCTAACCAGCAATACTCCTACGCCCGGCCTTAAGGAAATCTCTGAACAAAATTCTTCCGAAAGCATCAATGATAAGATCTTGTCTGAAGAGTCTGTGAAGAGGAACAAGAAATGATCAGAGTTGGTTGAGACACAATTTATTTTGTGAAAATATTTGTACAGTTAAGTTGACAGTTTCTTATATGCTGAAAGATTTCTGGTGATTAGAGGTTAACATCGGTTCACAGTTAATTTGTTGATATATAATGAGGATATGTGATAATAATGTAATTGAAAAATAAAAAATAAAACAACTAGTGGGTCGTGGCAGGTTGTGGGTGTTGATTAGTTAATTCGTACCCGGCTCGTGTTACTGTTACAAACTATGCGGTTTATGATCAGTCCAAATCGGACTGAATTTGGCAAATAAAAATATGAGCCGGGGTCGGTTACGTGGTTCAAACCCGCACAACTGGGCTCCAGTGAGAACAAGCCAATAGTTTATGTGTGACAACCCGGGTCAAATCCCGAGCCTTTTTCGAAAATCAGATTAAGTCCCGAAAGCCTCTGGATCTCTGTCCATTGCGGGATGATACCACCAGCCTTCGTGTCCCCATCCCGAGTCTTTTTCGAAAATCAGATCAAGTCCCGAAATCCGAATCCGAAAATAAGCCTAAATATACTGGCCCAACTGCAACAACTTGGGTAATCCACAAGCCCACCACAGGTCCCCAAAAGATCATGATTTGTTGGTGCAATTAGTAGTAGTACTTATGCTTATAAACAGAACTAAAGTCTCCACACTCCTCGATGTGGGACTGGGGTGTTACATTATGCGAAAGTTGAACATTAATAAAAGAGTAAATCACAGTTTGCACCGCTATCTTTGAGGCGTTTTGCGCTTTGGTCCAGATGTTTAAAATTTTACAGTTTGCACTCAAAACTTCCAATGTCTAAACGATTTGCACCGACTTAACGGTTGTCCATCAAAAACGTCGTTAACTCTAACAGAGGTCAGGGGTAATGTTGAAAGGCATTCAGAGATTACTACCTTCTTTTTGCAGGTTCTGACATTATGCCCAACACCTTTGCAGTGTGCACATTCTATACTTGAGCCTGTCCTCTTCATGGTGGTAGGGTCTTTCTCTCTGGTTTCAACCACATCATTTCTACTATCTCTCTTTTTTTTTGGCCTCCCAGGAGCAACTTTCTTGATGGGTGGGAGTAATGGGGTCTCATTTGTTTGCTCCCAAAATTCAGGGCCATTGATAGGTTCCAACACATGGCTATATACTTGCAAGTACCATGATCTTTTGTGGCACTCATGCATGTATTCCAGAGGACTTTCTTTTTGAAAAAATATACAGGCACAAGCATGGAAACAAGGTATACCTGTTAGCTGCCATTTGTTACAAGCATATCTTCTATTCTTCAAATCACAAACAATTTCATGACCACCATCTGTCATGGTCACATGATATTTATCAAGACCATTCCAGATTGGCCTTGCTCTAGCAGCTAGTTCCATGGACCTAAAATAACAAGAAGTTTAGGCATTGTAAATACAGAGAATTAGGCACTGAAATACAGAGAATTAGGCACTGGAATTAACTTACTTGTGAAGTTTCTTCATTGGTTTTGTGCAGAAAGTTGTGTTCCTAATTTCCATTTTGTTCAGCCTCTTACAAATTCTTTCCATACATGTTGTGTGGATTGACTTTAACATAGTCACAATCCCCATGTCCCTGAACCTGTTTATTGCATTATTAAAAACTTCACAATTGTTGTTTACGAACATGTCTGATTTGCATATCTCTCTAAATGCACATCTGGACCATTGTGACTTTGGTTTAGCCATCAACCAATCATGTGCTCTTGGTGCTATCTGAAAAAACAAAATTAGAGTGAAACAAAATATTAGAGTGAAAGAAAATACCAGAGTGAAAGAAAATATTAGAGTGAAACAAAATACCTGTTTCAATTCATTCATATGAAGATTGAAAAAATAATCTGTTGTTGCCCTAGCTGCAGACCATAAAAGTCTCCTAACTCCAATCCCTTTGTGTTCCTTATGTAAATTCCTCTGTGTTCTTAAACAACCCCTGCAGATGGATGAAAAATTAGACTACACAATTCAATGCAATCTCAACAAAGGGAATACACACAACAATGCCAAAATTCACTTACCCTGAGCATGGAGTACCTTCCTCTCTTCCTAGTCCTATATGGAGGATTTGGAGGTGGAATCCTTCTCTTTTTCTTTGGTGGTGGCATCTTCGCTTCACTTTCACTTGAATCAATATTTGAATTATCACCCTCAAAACTCTCTTCCTCATCATCATCTGAACTCTCATTTTCATTGTCCAAAACTTCGTTTTCATTTTCATTTTCAACTATTTGTTTGTGTTTCTCAGCCTCATCTATCATATCACCTACTCTCTCCTCCTTCTGATCCTTAACAAATTGTGAGAAAGAAAAATCATCCCATTCACAGTTCCAATTTTTCAGCACTCTAGGAGTTGTATACAGTACCAAAAGCTTAGAGTAAACTAGCATATCTAACAAGGTAAAGATATCATCATCATTTTCAATAGGAGTTAAACCATTTTCCAGAGGCTGCTCAGGAATGCAAAACCACAAATCATATCCACCATCTTCCAACCCAAGTTCTCGACACATTGACTGAATATCGCTTAAGTAAAACCCTCTATCCACAACATAAATGCTCCTACTCGAACACTTATCAAAGTATGATATTTTCCCATCAACATACAATTTGCCAGATTCATCTAGATTCCCACCATGGTGTAGTTTAATTGTAAAGTACATAGAATAATCTGTAAACATTTACTCGAATCAAAAACTATAATTGTAGCAGATAAAGTATTCACATATATAGCTGGAGACAAAAGGAAACATACTTTACACATATCATGCTTTAGGGACCACCACATAAACAACCATTATTTTACCTAAATAAACCCTAACTTCACATGCATGCATATACCTATTCAAATAGCAGAAAAGCGAAGATTTACCTCCGTAATCAGGCGTTTCAGAGCCTGGGATCATCTTTGGCTCTGGTATAGTTGGAATCTCTGCACCAGCTTCAGCAACTCCAGCCCAGTAATCAGATGGAATCTCCGCCCAAGTAGTAAAATCGGCTCCAACAAGACGTAAACAACCTCGCATTGTGCTTGAAATGATTTGATTACAGCTTCAATTAGGGTTTTCTTAATTGGGGGTGTTTGCGATTTGGGAGGAGTTTGAGTAAAGTGATTTGATCTTAGCGGGAGACGAAAGGGTATTTAGAAATAATATATTCATAATTCAACATTACCCCTGACCTCTGTTAGAGTTAACGACGTTTTTGATGGACAACCGTTAAGTCGGTGCAAATCGTTTAGACATTGGAAGTTTTGAGTGCAAACTGTAAAATTTTAAACATCTGGACCAAAGCGCAAAACGCCCCAAAGATAGCGGAGCAAACTGTGATTTACTCTTAATAAAATCAAAGCTCTATAGTTCTTGTGACAAAAAAGAAAAAAAAAGCTCTATAGTTCTATCATCTATGGATCAGACAATGATCAGTGTTAAAGTCTCTAGTTCACATTGACACAAATGTCAACTCCTAGAATAAAACACCAGCTCTTAAACTCTGCAGTTGAGCAGTGAACAATATTGTGGTTGAGCAGCTCACCACATTCATTAGCATAGACTTTGCTTCATGTTATTTTTTGTATAAATATGTTCATTCTCTCATGTAATTTCTTAAGCTTTCAACATATCAATACAAGAGTACTCTCTTCTCTTACATTGATCAGCAACACATATATATAAATTTATCTTTGCACTTATAGTTTCAATATGGTATCAGAGCTTTAAGCTCCTTACCTCAGTCGTTTCTGTTGTCACAAACATCACGTCTGCAAGACATACATGAAGTAAAGCTCCGACAGTTTTTGCAAACCTGTGTCAGAACTCCAGCAAACACTTCATTTTGTCCACCTCTGTTAACTTCTCGGCTATACCATCTTGTCTTGTACCATTTCGCAGACATCATCTCTGGTGAACAGCCATTGTTTCCGGTGATATAACCTCATTCAGTCATTTCAACAAACAGTTGGCACAGACAACCTATCGACAAATCAAACATAAGCTGTTACTCAACTGACTTTTCCTCCTCGGATCTTCACACAACATACGATCCACCACCTCCGCCGTGCAATACTCCACCTTGTGTTTGCCGGCTTGAACACGTTCTTCACCATCACCGGCACCGTGCTCAACGCCGCCGCTCTCAGACCACACAACGACTCCACCGTGCTGCTCAGGATGATACTCGTCGGTTGAACACAAATCGACTGGCCGAAATTACTCCGATCACCGCCGGCTTGATTCTCCGAAAAAGGCGGAAACTTTGATTCATTTTCGGTCCACGGAGACATCTGGGTAACCAAATTTAATAACATATACATACTTTACCTCTTTTACACCACGTACTGTTTTAATTTGGTTAATAAGCTAATTACGCTTCGGTACCCTCTCGTTCATCATCTTGCACTTTGAACCTTCACTTTTTTGTACTTCACTTTTTAGTCCCTGCACTTATTTTATTTGGCATGGAGAAAGAAAATAGTTCCCCGATTCAAACGATTTTGAATGGCTCGAATTATATAACTTGGTCTCAAGCTATGCGCAGTTTTCTCAAAGGAAAAAGACTTTGGCGGTATGTGAACGGGGATTTTACTATTCCGACAAAAGAAAAGGATGAAGCCGACTCAAAATTCAAGGACCGCATTGAAGAATGGGATGTCAAAAATCACCAAGCTATCACATTTTTTAGAAACTCTTCAGTTTCTAAAATTAATTTACAGTTTGGAAATTATGACACCGCAAAAGAGATTTGGGATTTATTGGCATCAAGATACACTACATCCAATCTTTCTCACCAATATCAGATCATGAGTTCACTAAGTAAACAAAAGCAAGAGCCTGGTCAACCGGTTGCAGATTTTCTTTCTCAGATACAATCACTTTGGGATCAACTAACATTATCTGAACCAAAGTGGTTACATACAGAAGATGCTACACTTTATCATACATATCGTGACCAGCAACGACTCATCCAGTTTCTTATGGCTCACTCAGGATTTTGAACCAGTTAGAGCTGCTCTTCTTCATCGAGTTCCACTACCTTCATTAGAAAGTTCTGTTGCTGAACTTATTTCCGAAGAAACTCGACTTGGCCTTGGCAAATTCAAATCTGTGGTTGATAATGTCTTAGCAGTACCTCCAGTACCTACTTCTGACAAATCTTTTTGCAGGTTTTGTCGTCAAAATGGAAATGTTACGAAGGATTGCATAACACTACGTAATCATACATGCCAACATTGTCATCAAAAAGGTCATTACTCGATACAGTTCTGCAAGAGAAAGCCATCATTACAATCAAACAAGTTTACTCAGTCTTCCGCTGCCGCAACTTCTGAATCTCCAACCACATCCACTAGTGAGCTAGAATCATTGCTCAAACAGGTTTTACTTAAAGCCAACTCTCCCTCCACTGCATTCTCTGTCACTTCAGGTAATTCTTGGTATTTTGATTCTGCATGTTGTAATCATATGACAAATGATTCATCCATATTTACCATGAAAACACAGAGTTCATACCTTCCAAACATTCAAACTGCCGATGGTTCTACCATGAAAGTGACACATATTGGAACCGTATCTACAGAAGATCTTAATCTTCCTGACACATACTTCGTTCCTAATCTTTCACTTAATCTTGTTTCCATTGGACAATTATGTGATCTTGGTCTTGATATTATCTTTACTTCTTCTGGTTGTCGTGTACAGGATCCTCAGACGGGACAAACTCTTGGGACAGGGCGTAAATGCGGAAGGTTGTTTGAGCTCACTTCCCTTCATCTTCCTATACCAAAATCATCATCCAGTCATCCAGTTGGGTCTTTTTCCACTACGACCAACATCTGGCATTCCCGGTTAGGTCATCCATCACAATCTCATTTACGTAGTCTTATTTCTAGTGGTCATCTAGGTAGTATTAATGTAGACACAATTGATTGTGTTTCATGTAGACTAGCAAAACAGCATGTTCTTCCTTTTCCTATCCATTATGAAAAATCATCAGCTATTTTTGACCTTATACATTCTGATATTTGGGGTCCCTCTCCAACTCCAACAATGGGAGGATCAAGATACTATGTGATATTTGTTGATGATTTTTCTCGTTACACTTGGATATATATTTTGAAAAATCGATCAGAATTAGGAGAAACTTATAAAAATTTTGCCACTATGATTCACACTCAATTCAAAAAGAAAATCAAACTTTTTCGTGCCGATAATGCCAAAGAATATAAAGAATCAGAACTTAACAAATTTTTGGCATCTTATGGCACTCTTGCACAAAGCTCTTGTCCTTACACATCACAGCAAAATGGTCGTGCTGAACGTAAACATAGGCACATTCTTGATACAGTTCGAGCTCTTCTCATTTCATCTTCTTGTCCAGAAAAATTTTGGGGGGAAGCTGCATTAACTGCTGTTTACACAATCAATATGATTCCTTCTCCTGTTATAAATAACTTGTCGCCTTATGAAAAATTATATGAAGAACCCCCGTCATATAATTCTCTTAAGGTTTTTGGTTCTGCATGTTTTGTTCTTCTTCCCCCCACATGAAAGAACAAAATTAGAGCCGCGTGCCCGTCTTTGTTGCTTTATTGGTTATGATAGTGGTCAAAAAGGATATCGTTGTTGGGATCCTATCTCCCAACGTCTACGAGTTTCTCGTAATGTGACATTTTGGGAACACAAGATGTTTTCATCCATGTCTGATTTTAAAATTGACACTTCCACTAGCATTTCTCACTTTACAGATCCTTTCATTGATTTACATCCCATAGATGATCACATGGATTTTTCGACATCATCTAACACATTTTCAGGAGATCCTTCAATTGAGCTCACTCAACCATCTCCGACTACCAATGTTTCCCTGACAGAAGTTCAGTCTGAGGATTCCAATATTGAGCCTTCTACTCAACCATCTCTTTCAGAGGAGCCTGTTCGCTCTACTCGAGTAAGAAAACCTTCTGTTCGACTTACTGATTATCATGTTTATTCTGCTATACAATCGTTACATGAGCCTCAAACATATAGAGAGGCGAGTGTTAACCCTCTTTGGCAGAAAGCAATGGAAGAGGAACTTCATGCTTTAGACAAAACTCACACTTGGGATTTGGTAACTTTGCCACCTGATAAAACTGCAGTGAGTTGTCGATGGATCTACAAAATTACAACCAAATCTGATGGCTCTATTGACAGATACAAAGCTCGTCTAGTCGCTAGAGGTTTTACACAAGAGTATGGTATTGATTACGAGGAAACTTTTGCACCAGTTGCTCGTCTCACATCTGTTCGAAGTTTACTAGCTGTTGGAGCATCAAAACACTGGAACATATGGCAAATGGATGTCAAGAATGCTTTTCTTAATGGAGACCTACATGAGGAAGTTTATCTCAAACCACCTCCAGGTTTTTCCCACTCTCCAAATCAAGTGTTCAAGCTTAACAAAGCCCTTTATGGTCTTAAGCAGGCACCTCGAGCTTGGTTCGAGAAATTCAGCACAATAATTCAACAACTGGGATTTTCTTCAAGTCCATATGATCATGCTCTTTTCATTCGACGATCAAAACGAGGAATTGTTTTACTTCTTCTATATGTCGATGACATGATCATTACTGGAGATGACAACGCTGGAATTTCTGAACTTAAACAATTTCTTAGTCAGCAATTTGAGATGAAAGATCTTGGTTCATTAAGCTACTTCTTGGGTCTTGAGGTTACTTCAGTCCCTACAGGCTACTCTCTTTCACAAGTGAAGTATGCATCTGACCTTTTGTTGAAATCAGGAATCAGTGACACTAAGATTGTTTCTACACCTCTGGATTATGAGGATAAACTTAACGCCAAAGATGGTGAATTACTTCCTAATCCTACATTGTATCGTCAATTGGTTGGAAGTTTAATTTATCTCACTGTCACTCGTCCAGATATTGCTCATGCAGTGCATATTGTAAGTCAGTTCATGGCAGCTCCTCGCACTCCTCACTTCACAGCCGTCCTTCACATACTTCGTTATGTTAAAGGCACCATATTTCATGGATTACATTATTCTTTTGACTCTCCACTTGAGTTACATGCTTACTCGGATGCTGATTGGGGCGGTGATCCTACTACCAGATGTTCCACTACTGGATTTTGTTTCTTTCTTGGCGACTCTCTTATTTCTTGGCGCAGTAAGAAACAATCTCTTGCTTCTCGATCAAGTGCCGAGTCTGAATATAGAGCTCTTGCTGACACCACACAGGAATTAATCTGGCTACGATGGTTACTTGAAGATATGAGTGTAACTCATTCTCCGGCCACTTCTATTTACTGTGACAGCAAAAGCGCAATAGACATTGCTCACAACGACGTCTTCCATGAGCGCACTAAACATATAGAGATCGATTGTCATTTCACTCGTCAACAAGTTGCCAAAGGCACAGTTCATTTACATAGTGTCACGAGTGCAGATAATACTGCAGATATCTTCACAAAAGCTCAACCTCCTGGCAATTTTCGCAATTACGTTTCCAAACTCAAGTTGGTTCTGCAACCATCTTAAGTTCGAGGGGGGTGTTAAAGTCTCTAGTTCACATTGACACAAATGTCAACTCCTAGAATAAAACACCAGCTCTTAAACTCTGCAGTTGAGCAGTGAATAATATTGTGATTGAGCAGCTCACCACATTCATTAGCATAGACTTTGCTTCATGTTATTTTCTGTATAAATATGTTCATTCTCTCATGTAATTTCTTAAGCTTTCAACATATCAATACAAGAGTACTCTGTTCTCTTACATTGATCAGCAACACATATATATAAATTTATCTTTGCACTTATAGTTTCAATAATCAGTATGTAGCAACTAGCAAGTATATGCCTATGTATGTAGTGTTCGATTCAGTGTTGGCTAAGCCTTCTTGGTCCCCCTTCCCCTTGTTGCTTCATGCATATTAAGCAGAAGACTGAACAATTAGCATCATCAACACCTAACCCGAAAACTGACCCCCTGTATGAGGAGCGAGTGCTGGAATGTTCAAGGGCAATTCATAGCAGGTTGAGGAACGTTGCACCTTCGTCTTTCATTTTTTTTTTTTTTGACTTATATCTCTTGCATAACCCAGATTTCTCGGAACGAGGTTCCGGTAATCCAATTGACTAGCTCCTTTGAGATAGAAGTTCAACACTTCACAAGTAATATTGTGTAAAATATAATTTTAAATTTATTTTAAAATTCGTATATACTACAAATTTGTTAATAACAAATTCCCTATTCAAATATTAGCCTGTTTTGCAGAAGGGGGCAACATAAATACATCCGTAGAATATGGTGATAGATGTAATTACAACATTATCCATTAATAATCTTATATCTTGCAGAAGGGGCAATCAAATTCTATAAATCATAAACTTTCATTCGCCCTCGCACAACACAGAAGCTAAAAACCCTCTCTATTGATACACAAACAGACATATAGAGCTTTATACTGATATTTTAAATCTGAAGAAATGACTCAAGTAGCAAGATTAATCTCTCGTAATTCAATGCAACTTGCTCAGCTCTCGCCGATTTTAAGCAAGCAGCTCACTAGTTCATCACCGTTACTTCATCAACTCCGTTCTCCGTTAGCCGCTGCCTCTGTTCAGTCCGTGCGTCACTTTCGTTCGAGTCGCGATAGCAGGTGTGTAAACTACTTCATCGTTTTATACATGTAGCCTGTGCTTTTGTAGGTAACCGTTGCATGATTTGATGATGATTGTTTAATTGATGTTTTATAAGCTGTGATTTGTTGAAAGTTTTGGTGTGTTAGATTTTATTTTTTTGCTACATTTTATTTTTGAATACTAGTGGCTTATAGTTTTTTTTGTCCTATGATTGATAAATAAATACAGCAGTACTGATCTATAAGTTTTGTGACTGTTATAATTTGTGCATTTTGATCGCGTTGCAATTGTGATCGCAGGCAAATCTATGATAGCGTCTATTATATGTGTAGGCGTGTGTATGAGATCGTAGAATTAGTAACTATATATGGAATTATGCGTGTAGTTTGTGATTTGCATGTTAATTATGTTAGTAATGAAATTGAAACACACATTGCGCTGTTTATAATTCGTGATTAATGTTTATGTTGAACGAGTGTGCAATGTAACACGGCATCTGGAGTCGTGGAGTGTTTATATGTAATCTATAATGCTGAGCGGGCGTGTGGTGTTTAACAGTATGTTATAAGACGTGAATAGTTATTTTGTGGTCATGTACAATCAATATAATTGTTAGATTAGTACTGATTTATAAGCTTTGTGTGCAATCTCTGAGTTGTTTATAATTTAGGCTTGAGCTTAAAGCACCAGTGAACTGGGGGATCCGAATTGTGCCTGAGAAAAAAGCATTTGTGATTGAAAGATTCGGAAGATATGCGAGAACTCTTACTCCTGGAATTCACCTTCTTGTCCCTTTTGTTGATCGAATTGCCTACGCTCACTCCCTGAAAGAAGAGGCTATTCAGATTCCAGATCAGAATGCTATCACCAAGGATAATGTTAGCATCTCCATTGATGGAGTTCTCTATGTTAAGGTATAACTGGTACTTTCATGATTTAGGTGAACTGTTATTGTTAATAATTCTCTTTATTAATTTAGAATACTTGGTACCTGCAGATAGTTGACCCAAAATTAGCATCTTATGGAGTTGAAAACCCGCTATATGCAGTTATTCAACTTGCTCAGACAACTATGCGTAGTGAGCTTGGTAAGATAACACTGGACAAAAGTTTTGAGGAGCGAAGTGCCCTCAATGATAAGATAGTGGTCAGTACTAATCTTCCGGCTTCATTTGTTATTAAATATTTACTGTATTGTCATGTGTCCATTATTATTACTTGTGAAAGTTGGTTTGCTGTATAAATTCTTAAACATTGTTAAACAACAGATAAAGTTTCATATTCATATCAGTGTTGTGGTAAATCATAGTAAATGATTTCAAGTCCGTGAGGTCCAGGACTAGGTCTAACTTGGAAACTTTTGTATCTGTTTTTTGGAAGAATTACTGCCAAAGGCACTGCAAACTTGATTAGAAGATGGTGTACCTCTGAGCATGTAATGTTTGTGATGCCTTTAGAATTATAGATTATAGTTCATATAATAAATATCACAACTAAGGGATAATGTTAAAGCAAAAAAAAAGAGGAAGAAAAACATGAAGGAAGAGAGAACCAGTTTCTTCTTCATATGCAAGGAGTCTTGGAAAAGTGACAAGCAAAATAGTGTCTTTATTCTATCAAGAAGTCTTGGAAAAGTGACAATCATCTAGATATAGTTGAAACATATACAATAACTAACAACTTTTGTATGACAGAGAGCTATAAATGATGCTTCAAAAGACTGGGGCCTGAAATGCCTCCGTTACGAGATAAGTAAGTATTTTAGTCGCTGATTTGTGGACTTTAACATTTATGTCTGCTCAGAAAGAACAACTATTTAACTTGTTAGAAAGCTCACCATTGATCCTTTTTAAATTCAGGGGATATTTCTCCTCCACTGGGTGTAAGGGCAGCTATGGAGATGCAGGCTGAAGCAGAGCGCAAAAAGAGAGCTCAAGTTCTGATGTCTGAAGGTATGGACTATGGTTGAGTCTTTCATTAGCGTTCGCTCATAACTATACTGCCTGAAGATTTCTTATCATTGATGCTTCTGTTCTTTGATTTTGTCTTTTATAATTGCAGGAGAAAGGCAGGCACACATCAATATAGCTGATGGAAAGAAGAGTTCTGTTATTCTTGCCTCAGAAGCTGCAAAGATGGACCAAGTTAATAGAGCTCAAGGTGAGTTGTTATAATTTGATCACATAATAATTAGTTGGGTCTGGTGCATGTTAACACTAACTAGAGACTAAACTAACTGTGCGTGGAGATGATATTGCAATGACTCAACTAAGTGTACTGTTATTCTTCCGTAGAGATTTATGTAACAAGAATATTGCCTTTGTTGTACGTAATGCACTGATTGTCTTTTTTAACTATTTGGGTGGCTAAACTAGTTTCTTTTTAATTTATTAGGAGAAGCAGAGGCCATACTTGCAGTTGCACATGCAACAACCAAACGAATTGCTCTAGTTTCAGATGCTCTTAGAAACCATGGCGGACCGGAGGTAGCTTCTGATATTGATACTGTTTTTTTGCGTCATCATTTATTCATATTCTTATACCTTCAAGTTGGAAATTTCTGTAAACTATGAACCATTAGTTTCTGTGACACACTTTTGATGGAACTGTAGAAGACAATATGTAAGAAATATGGTATTTACAATGGCTGTTGTAATTCAAGATCTAGAAGCAAACAAATTAAGGAATTCAGCATCTTATAACTTATAAGTGGTGTACGTCCAAGTATCTTATATACAGCACTGATCTTTTCTTAGCTGTGTATTACATGCTAGGCAAGTATTATGAACTTTACACTATATTCATGAATCAGGCAGCAAGTTTGGGGATAGCAGAACAATATATCGATGCCTTCGGAAATCTAGCAAAGAAGGTAAAACAGAACAAGCTCTACTGGCAGATGTTTTACTTTTATAGTCAATTTCATTTAATTTGTATGTTTAATTGTTTCTTATAAAAATTTCCAGGGTAATACGTTGTTGCTTCCGGCAAATGCTTCATCTCCTGCAAGCATGATAGCTGAAGCTCTTGGCATATACAAAAATCTAACTGCCAACTGTTCTGAGTCTAATGTCCCGGAGATCTCTGAAGGCAGTTCTTCCGCAAGTATCAAGGATAAGAACTAGACTCGGGAATCCATGAAGGAGAATCCGGTAACCAACTGATCAAGACTAACCTGCTTTCTCTAGGTTCTCAAATGTAGTATATTTAGTCATTTGCATTCAATTAACAGTATTTGCCAGTTAAGTAGGTAAATTTTTTTAATGAGAACATCCAAGGATTTCAGGGGAACTTGAAAGTTCAATTATCTTCAAAGCTTATGCTCATATCAGTATATCTCAATTATTGACTTCTGAATTCATAGTATTTCTAAATACAAAGCAAAGTTAAAGAATGTATATACAAAAAATAAATCTGAATTTGTAAATATTAGTAATACAGAAAGATTACACCAATGTTCAAAGAAGTCCAAATAACACAAAGAAGCCAAGCAAAATGAGCCACACAATCTGAACCAAAATCAACGCCTGGCTTGAAACCGATCCATTTATCCCATCGCTGGCCTCACAGAATCCTCGCTTGACCACCTGAGTCCCCGCACACAACGCGTCCCTGCACCCGCACCAATAAGTCACACCGTCCACACCGCAAACAGGGTCGGTCCGAAAGCACTTGACAGGACAAGTGTCGGGAACAGCCTCTTCTCTGCCACAAATATCGCCACGATCAGACGGCAGAAGAAGAGGATTGTCATTATTTTGTGATCGCACGGTGGAACTGAAACTAGCAATGATGATAAAAATGACCAGGAACGTTTGTATTGATAATGTGGATCCAGGCATGGTGTATAATTTTCATCAACACAACCAAGAAAGCCCTGTATTGAGGGATAGGCTTATAAGGATACAGGGCTTCTTGGCGAGGAAAGAATAAGATCTGATGTGTTACGATGACACCGAGAGAAAGCCATAAAGTGTCGTTGGTTTCTTCATAATAAAGAAATTGAAGATGCAAAAGAGAGCGCCAGGTGGGTGAGACAGCTAAACAAACATTACAACAACATTGTTGAATTTCCTTGTTTCAAAAAACAAGCTGTGCGAATTTATGTTTAATTTAAGGGTTTGGCTAGTGTGTGCCCATGGGCACATGCTAAGCGCGGAAATTTTTTTATTTGGGAGATTTTGATTGGTGTGGTTGGTGTATTTGTAGGGGGTCCACCATTATCATGAGATAAAAGCCGATCAAAATGATCCAAGCACAAAATTTTCCGCGCTTAGCATATGCCCATGGGCACATCATAGAAAAACCGTTAATTTAATTATGACATGATAAAAGTAAGGGGTCATTTGTTTAGTCTGAACCATAACTTCTGAACCATCTATATCTGAACCAGTGATAATTCTGAACCATGAGTAATGATGTCATTTGATAAATGTAACTTTTTAAATTTCTGAATGATAATATTTGTTTGAAATTCTTTTTTTATATACTTAATGATATATAATTGTTTTAAAAAAAAATACTATTTACATAATAGCATTATATAAGAAACACAATAATTTTTTTTCGACAATTAAACTTATATACCTTGTAAACTTGTACATGTCATTTTAGAAAAATTCAAATTTTGTTCTTAACCACTCGAACTATTTAATTACACTCAATATACTATATTTTATAAAGTCTGTATCAAGATATTAAAATTTTGATAATTGTTGGGTTGATATATGGATACCGGTTAATCACTGCTTATTAGATTATTAAAAATCAAAAAATTATTGATCACTCGGTTGATACCAGTGATCTGGTTTGTCATCGATAATTTAGTCATTTATTAACATATTTATTTATTTTTTAAAAGTTACCAAATTAAAATATATTATATTATTTTAATTCAAACACAAATCTAAATTTAATTATTAATATTTATGTAATTTATAAATCATAAATATAAATGTTACATAGTTTCAAAGTAATCAGAGTTAAAGAGGAAAAAAGTTTAACAGTGAAATTTGTCGAAGTAATCAATTTCATCAGCAATTAAAAAATTAAAAAATGTAACTACGTTTAGAAGGGTATAGAATAGGCTGCTGGACCAAACCCCCTCCATTTCCTCACATCAGTCGTCCAGTTAATTTTATCGCGTCGTCCAACTAATTTTATTTCGTCCAGGAAAAAGAGCACCAAGCCAAATGACCTGAACAGAGGAACGGGTTCGTCCTGTTCAGTTAAGCCATTAACAAATGACCCCTAAGTTCCATATCTACTTCATTACTATTTTAAATTCATAATATTTAAAGTCAAACTTTATTCAATTAAAATTGATAATAACATCAAAATAATTTTAAAATGTGTTGGGTTGGGAGCAAGCATTTGAGCCGAGTCCTTTTAAGCAGAGTAAATTTTTTTCCTAAATAAGATGACACATAATTGATTGATTTTAATCAGATTATCCTAAATTCATATGACTCATAAATGGACTAATCAAGCCAATTAAGATTTAAGATTTTTCTTTAAATGCACATCAGAAACTGGATAGAATGTTTTTTAATTATATACTCGATGTGGTATCCGGCTCAACGCCGATCAACAAATCGAGAAGAGGAAATTCCTTACATTTAAAAGTAGAATAAGAAAAAGTCTGGAGGAGCATCTTTGTACTGTAGTGAATACTTTAGAATTTCAGGGCTGGATCACCGCTGGCATGGTTTTATCAATCATTGTACGTCTTGATTAATGTTTTTGAGAGAAAATAAGTAGTTTTGGTCGTATTGTCACGTTCAGCTTCTTAGAACAGTGCATGGCATTAATGTTCTGCAAATTCTAAAAATTATCGTCTCCTGGTTTAATACCCGAATCAGTTAGGTTTAATTCTTTGTTCATTGGAATCTCGGCTATTTACAACTATTCAGTTAAGAACATTCAGACGCACAATGCGAAAAAGATGCAGCCATGAGTCTTATGATCAATGTGTGTGTGTAGCATTGTTGTTACAGTTTGATCTTGTTGAAGATCTGGTAAAAAGTTTCTCGTCAAATTAGAACCACAATATTCTTCGCGCTCCTGATGCTATTTTTGTACAAAAAATTTCACTGTACATTCTATATACAAGAAAATGGTGCTGATGGCCTACGCCCTACAGACGTCCAAACCCTCCAACCCTTCGAAATTGGCTGCCACAAGACACCGAACAGCTCACTCTCCGAGACTGTGACCCTTAATTCTCTTCGGCTCCCCATTGAAGAGCCGTAGCCCAAATATGAGGTGACTATCGTTCACATGATCATAACGCATCCATGAAGCAGCAGGACATGTGGCACGTCCATGTGACCATAACGCGATCATGAAGCAGTTGGAAATGTTCCAGTTTCTCCTATACCATGTCATTCCCTGATATCATGACCACAACACACCTGGCCCTAATCTATCCCTTCGCCAACCTAGCTTAGACTCATATATAAAGAAGAAAAAGACAACAAACGTATTCATCGTGGAATAACCACACACAAGAGACCAGAGAAAAGCTTACCATGATAGCTACGCACCATAAGTAAAATCCCTACGGCCATCAGGTGGTTACATACTATGAATAGCAACAGTAATATTCTTGCTGCATATTTATGTTTGATACATGTCAATTGTCAAGGCCTAGTTTAAACCGATCAGAATCTTTAGATTATGATATAATCCAGATCATTGCTGTTGTTTGGAACTCTACAGTAAATTTGCCAATTATTGATAAATGATACTACTAATCTATTGCCGTCTCGCCTTTTCATTTAATTAAACCTGTCAGGGACAGGCAGTCACTATCTCAGGTGAATATGCCTAAATTGAAATGTGAAGGAACACGAGCAAAACTTTATTTTGTAGCGACCAAGTCGCCAGACATCTGGTCTTAAAATTCGTACAAACATGAACCGAATCATGAATCATTTTTTGATGCTTATTCTGCTCATGAATCACTAGAGTTATTGCTGAATTGAATTACAAGTTTGCATATAAGTGAAGAAGTATCAGAGTAGATTACCACTCTAACAAGAATTAATCAACACATAAAAAATGATAATTTTAGGATGACTTGCTAACAGCAACATTACTATCCTCCATGGACTCTGGGACAGCTGCTGGAAGTGCAACCTCCTTGGATGTTCCTTCCAGGTCTTCCACACTCTCGTCTTTTACGGCCAGGATTATCAGAACAACCAACAATGGGTAACTAATTGTGCATAGTGCCCAATTCACGGCCAGTTCAGACACGTAGGACACATTGTGCACATCGATTTGCCAAGCCACTGCTGCCCCTGCACTCTGTACGCCCTTGTAGAAGCCATTGTACCTGCACAAGTTTTTTAAATTCATGTTATAAGATGTTCGATGTTAAACTCTATAGCCTTATGACATCATGTCTATATGTACCTGCTAAGGACAGCGGCATCATTAGCCAAAGCCCCAATAACCCAATAAACCATGCTCTGGAACATAGCATCAAGCAAGCCGTAGCTAAAATACAACACAAATGGCCCTGCAAAATCAGAACCAGAGTCCTTGAAGTCAAGTAACACGAGTTTTTCATTGCGCTTATATCCAACCTGATTGGCAAGCCCTCCCCCCCAAATCGCAGTCCCAAGAACTCCAACAATTGCAACACCAACCAAACCTCTTGTCCTCCTGCTCTTGAAACTAAAGTCCATGACATAGCCGATGCCAATAGATCCAATCATCTGAGCTCCCCAATAAAACACGTTGTTCAAACCTCGAGTCCTCAAATTGAACAAAACCCCATTCACGTTATTAAACTGGTAACTATAAAAGAAGTTACTAGCCCAAGCTGCTGGCACCAACAACAGCAACCTCCAATCCAAAAACAACTTCATAATCGCAACAGACTCAACCCTCACACTCGAGTACTTCATCTCAGTACATCTAGTCCCATCTTCTCGAATAACTTTACTCGGGTGCAAAATTGACAGTGTCAGAATTGTTCCAATAGTCATGAAAACCATGAAACCAATGTAAGTTCCATCATTAACCGAGCTGGCTTCAATTCTATTGTAATTCATGATAAACGGTATCAACCCCCCTATGACACCACCCATGTTGAATATACTCCAGAACATAGCAATGTAACTCCCTTTTCGACCTGGAGTCGGATAAGAAGTCATCATAGCTCCCTGGCCAGCCCAGAGCAGTCCAGCTCCAATACCAAGCAGCGCTCCAGCCACAATCGCGAAAGCCTGATGCTTCTGATGGTTATAATACAGAAAAGAACCTGCATAAAGAATGTAAGTTGAACAACCCGCGAAAAGGGTCAGTTTAGGCCCCAAGATATTGTAGATTCCCCCTCCCAAAACCCCGAAAACTGCAAAGGTAGTGTAGAGGGCAGTATTGGCATTGTTAGCCGCTTTGTGATTCACCTGGCCACCCCCTCCCATTCCTGAGAGTGCATTGAACATTCCAGGACAACAGAAGCAGACTAAACCAATTAGGCCAACTTGAACTAAAGGAGAATTGTATCGAAAATACGATGAAGATGGTGGAGATTCTTGCAACACTTTGAAGTTTGTTGCTTTCTCTTCATCAGCTTTGGCTGTAACCATGATTAACTTCAAAAACCAGAGATTAGCTGAAGAAGTTCAAGGTGGAAATGGTGTGAAATGCTGGAGATTTGAGCAAGTATTTAAAGAGGTTTTGGTATAGACTGTCACGCCACGGATGAGTAACATAATTGTGACATAACGCAAATTCTGAAAAGCTAAGGACAAGATTGATACAAGAGGTATCTGATGGATGTTACCTCTGATCCCAAGACGTTTATTTTGTTATTACAATCCATCGTGTACATTATGTATAACCTTGTTACCATCGACCATGTCAATTCTTGTTGCCCTTCAATCATATGGACATGATAGTTTTCCAATCTATTCCGCTCCTCAAATCGAAGTAATATAAAAAACAGGAATATGACATTTGATATTAATGAGGTGATACATGAAAATAACATAATAATAATATATGATTTATTAAATCTGTCATATTATCTTTAGAAAAATATGTGATGATTAATAAGATTTTATAAAACCGAATCAATCCAGCAGCACCTTGAATGATTCATCGATTTACTCCAACGGTCTTAGGAACATGCCATAGCAAAATACGAAATAACAAATATTAAACAAAATATATGGTAATAGTGTCAGTATTCTAAAATTTCTGATTTATTAAAAATCTCCGACTATTCTTGATCAATTTCTAAAAAAAATTCATCAAACACTCTAATTAAATTAAAAATATCATATTCATCTAATTTCTGAAATCTCCGATCATATCGTATATCGTATATATATAGAACATTCTGTCAATTTCTGAAATGTTTTCAAGTAAAAACTGTTATGGCATAGAGAAACAAGTGGAATTGGCAAGCTGGAACACCGTAAGACTTCAGTTCATTAGATATGCTGACAGCTTAAATCAGATCTTTATTTGCGTTGTTGTCACATTACGGTGAGACAGCTACTATTAACAATTTACTTAAATCTTTGCGGAGTATATTGACATTTTTGTTTTCATTTTATTGGCTGCATCAATTCAGCTGATGAATTTTTAAGTGCATTATTTTTGTTGTCCGTATGTGTATATTATATTTCAAGAAAAATAAATCATCGATCGACTATGATATGCAAGTAGTGGGAATCGATTGAAAACTTACCAAGTATAGAGACACGCATGCTTGCTTATATTTAACCATCTTTATTCGTACTCTTTCTGTAATTGTGTGTATATTTTTTTTACAAATACTCTAATTTCTGGGGGGAGGTTTAACACTTTATAAATTGATTAGTATATTAGTCAAATAAAAAATATTTTTTAATAAATCTTATAGATCTTATGTAAAACATCTTACCTGCCGAATCTGTAGCAAAGTAGATAACTTTTGATTTTTGATTGGGCTTTAGCATCTGAATAGAGTTCTATCATGTGTGAATTCGGGCCAGTTTTCTTGGATTGTGAATTTATTAGAACTACAGTACTTTCTTATTTTAGCCCTATACTCAGCCCAAAACACGAGTCTACATGACTTTATTTTAGCCCGATGATGTTAAGTACAACTGTACAAGTATCATTTTATGTATTGCGTCGGCTTTAGTGGGCTAGGCGTTTGATTTTTGTATTAAATTCTTAAATTTCCCAAATTTTGGATAAAGAATTTTTGTGTTTATTAACAATGAATTAACTTTATAATTTTTGTTTAAGAAATTAATTTATATCGTACTTTTATTTTCTAAGAACCCGTTGATATTGTAAATTCAATAGACCCTTGGTAACTTTATATATGAAGATTTTATTTTTATAATATATTTTAGATATTTTGATATCTTTCATGAATTTAAGAAGATCCAAGTGAATGTGATCTAATTGATTCGAAATCTGTAATAAATTTAAGAAAATCTAAGTAAATCTATTTTAAATGATTGTTTTTTTCAAGTAAATTAAAAAAATTATTTTATGTGAAAAGTGTTAAAAGATCTTCTAAAATACGAAAATAACAAGATTTTGAAAAGGTAACGTCAGAGACGATCCGAGACATCATGTCATGTAGAGAGGGCTGAAGAGTAGCTAGAAGAAAGACAAAATAAGTATTTGAAAAGTATTATTCAAAAAAAAAAGTATTAGAAAAGTAATCACATTTCACTTGTATTTTGACTTTAATTTCACATGCATTCACGTCTAAACTAATCCCTTGTGAACGTTAGATATTCAAAATCTACTTTTCTCTTAAATAAATTATTAAATGCATATAGATATAGATACAGTGTATGTATCCGGTAGTTGGGCTACCTTATATTTTATCTATATATACCCATCTCTCTCCCCAAGTCTCTCGCTGCTTTCATTGCACCAAAGACTTAGCGCGTCTACGCAGAGAGACTGAGAGAGAGAGAGGGGGAGAGAGAGCTGGGTCTTTTTCTTTCCCTGGTTAGTCTGTCTTTCTCTTCTCTTTCATTCTGTATCTCTTTCTACACATGTACTGTAATTTCTTATGCCTGACTCTTCTATACACACAGATGTATATACACTTTTGGTGATGTAGTTAGACTTAGACATTTCCCTGTAATTGCATGTGAAATATCTGATGATTTTTAATTGATTGTGCAATTTGGTTATTAGATCATTATGGTATTTAATTACTCGTGTGATCCTTGTTTATTGTGCTTAATTACATATACATGTGTATTTAGTTGGCCCTTTTATTTTTTTCTGATTATTCATTTTATTGTTAAATAGTTAAAATCATATGTGAGACCCTGACCTTTATCTATGTACTCCTTTAATGGGGAAAAAAGTCAAACCAATTTATATTATTTGGCCACGCCTGGTTAAGAAAAATGTATAAAGTAGCGTGAACGAATAATAAAAGCGTAATGAAATGGATGGGACGGAGGGTAGTTTACAATTGAGTACTACAGTAGTTTAGAGATAAGCTTTGCTCTCAGATCTATTGGTAGAAATATATGGTCAAATGAACAGAAAGGCCTTTTCAGATTTAACATCATTATCCGTAACTTGTCGGTCTGTTAAGATTGACTTTGAATTTTGTGTTGGTCCTGCAGAACATTTTAGGACAAGACGTTAGGAGTGTGATATCTTTGTTAGAATTCTGGAAAAAGAAGCGATGGAGCTTTACGGAAAATCTTTGGTTGCGGTGCCTACAAATGTGATTTATCTGTCGAGTATTTTAG
This sequence comes from Daucus carota subsp. sativus, assembly GCF_001625215.2. Lineage (NCBI taxonomy): Eukaryota > Viridiplantae > Streptophyta > Magnoliopsida > Apiales > Apiaceae > Daucus > Daucus carota. The sequence continues at coordinate 35,985,496 of NC_030386.2, read as the reverse complement.
GCGAAGATGGGACACATTCTGTTCACAAGTGCGATTGGAAATGTGAAAATGAACGTGTGTGTGGAAACATGTATCGCTGCAGGCTAACCGGACTAACTCACATTTGTGACAAAAACTGTAACCAGCGAATTCTGTATGATAATCATAACTCACTTTGCAGAGTAAGCAGACAGGTTTTCCCTCTAACTGAGGCTGAAGAGAAGGCTGTGAAAGGTGTCCGTAGAAAGCTTGATGCTGAGAGTTCCTCTTCTGATACTTGTGCCTTTAAGCGCAGACGGAGCGCACAATTTCAACCTTCTCCTTTTGAGAGATCATTCTCTTCTGCTGGGCCAATCTGTAGTCCAGTCGGAGATTCAATGGATATGAGCTAGGAGATACCATTTTATCATTGACGAACTCCTCTTTCATATTTTTCTTCTGGCATTACCTTTAAGGAAGTAGAGATATTTAACTGCAGATGTGACTGTGGTCCATCTGTTGGAAGAACTTATATTTAAGACGTGATGTATTGTAGCGCTTTAAATAACCTGACTATCGTTAGGAGTTTGACAATGCTGCATGAATATTAACTTCTATTACTACAAGTCCAAATAGCATTTGATTCATTTAGGAATATGAATTATAACTATTGCAGGGTGCTTCAGTCAACAAGATTGCTGGGATTTAACACATCCTCCGCATCTATGCAATGATTTGGTCCTTGATTCCTAGTTTATTGTTTTGGTCTTTGGATATAATATTGTTTAATCTTTCTCATCCAATAAGTATCATATCTACATCTAAATTATTATACCATTTGTTTTTTAGCTCATGCTTAACAGATTCTAGCCAGTTCAAGTGAATGCCATATAAAGTTAATGTTGGGTATATTTAGTTTTCCTTTTTTTGATAATGCAAATTTTCATCAGGCTCAAGGACATTATTTCTTTGGTCTATCATTTGTATCTTTCTTTTGATGAATTGTAGGTCCTAAAGGCTGATGCCATATTTGCAGGATTGATGCATGTTCACCTCAGAAAAGTGGAGAGAACTTATTTCTGATAATTGTAGTCTAAAAACTTATATGGAGCAAGGACATGACTAATTTGTTCCTCTTATCTTGCAGAGTGGCGTTTGGATCTTTGCTTTCTCTCTTTCAAGGGTTTGCTGTGACAATGAAGAATGTCTTATTGCTGCAAAGCCTGCAATAATCAGTTAATGCTTCCCAGTTTTGTTTCACACCATCCATTCAGTGGTTTTATTGATGTGAATAAGCATCAAGCAAATCCTTTACTTGCCCCTATATGTTCCAGTCAGTTATCAGTGGACTAATGAGTTAGAAGTCGAAGCTGCATTTCCCTGCAATTCAAGGGTATATATAAATCTAATTCAATCAGGTCAAACTTGCAGCATGAACTTATTTCGGCTTCGATATTGTCTACGGGGAATTGCTCTTGGACTGCTTTAAGTTGCTGCAAATTACAAGGATCTGCTCAGGTTTAATGACCAACCATAGCAATCTGATAGAAGTTTGTATATTTGCTTGTATGGGATGGATCCGCGCCGTTTTTGTAATCCTGTGCGCATTTAAGTATAATTTTTGCTAGATTTCCCTGGTTCTGCTTTCTTTTATGCCGGTAAAGCAGTATTACTTTCTCCTCGTAGTACTGTAAAAACTCGGAATCAATTAGTTCTTAAAGTAGATATTTTTTCCATTATTTGGCACTTAAATGATTCCTGCCAGTATTAGTGACATTTTTTTCTATTATTTATATTCAGCCAAACCGTTTTCTGGGGTTGTTTGATTTAGCTTAGTGTGTTATATGTAACATCTTAGATCCTGCTGGAGAAATGAACTAAATAATTCTCAATTGGATGACTTGGGAATATAATATGACGAGGAATAATATATCTAAATCAGCATCCTTTTAGAAGATCCTTATGATGATATTTAGAACATTTTGACTTGTCAAAATTACAATAGAAAATAGGAATCTTCTAATGAAAGTAGCTGAAACTTGCCTATCATGTAGTTTTCTTGGTTGAATATAGAACTTGTGTGCAAATCTCACTTTGACAAGCTTCCTTAAAACTCCAAGCTGTGATGATAGTTATGGTGTAATGGAGTTGTTGAATCCTAACAACTTTCAAGACTAGAGCATGAAAAATATATATAATAATCTGAAACGTTTGCCAGTATTATTATATAGACATGTTGGAGATGTTGGTATATATTCTTTGTTGAGTTTGTCATTTTACTCTTGTCACTTTTCAGATTTAACTTTTATATCCTTACAATAAGGTTCTGTATTAGCTCTGAGATACCTATTGTCTATTTTATTGATTGTGGGAACCACCAAATGATATTTCTCATTGTTTTTCTTTCTTGCCTTGGCATCCTCCATATATTGCTAAAGATAGGGATTGCTTTTCAGGGAGTCCATCGCTAGTCTCATACTAAAGAGATCCAAAAACCAGAAGTCTGATCTTGCAGCTGCTTGATTGTTTGGGCTAAGCTACGCACTTCCATGGTAATATCAGCAAATCTTTATTCACATGACTTGTGTGTCTCTATCTATTTTATATACTCTATATATTAGAACTATAGGCCTTTCCAACAGCACACATTTCGCATAAATCACATTGCTCTTAGCATGCAAATAGAAATAGCCGTAAGAAAGCAGAGGCTCGCTACCAGTTTATCATTTCTGCTAATTTTTTTATTGTTTTGGTCAGGGACTTGCACATTTACCATATCTAACCACTGCCCCTACACAATATGGCCCGGTACACTTGGAACACCTCAACTTCCCATGACAGGATTCGAGTTAGCCCCAGGAGAAAGCATCCATGTCCCAAGTGTTCCGGGATGGTCTGGTAGAATTTGGGCAAGAACTGGTTGCACATTTGATGCATCTGGTGCTGGTGCTTGTCGTACGGGGGACTGTGGAGGGAGGCTAGAATGTGGTGGCATTGGCGCCACGCCACCAGCTTCCCTCTTTGAGATTACAATAGGTCAAGGAGACGAAAAAGATTTTTATGATGTCAGTTTTGTTGATGGTTATAATTTGCCTCTCGTGGCTGCACCCCTTGGAGTCCATGGTAGCTGTAATGCCACAGGCTGTGCTAGTGATATCAACATTGGTATGCTTTTAATTGCCCTCCATCATTTAAAGTTGTAAGTGTAGATAACGTTTCATTTCAAAAACTGAACAGGTTGTCCTAAAGAACTTCAAGTATCTGGCGAGGAAGAAGGAACAGCAGGGGGTGTTGTGGCATGCAAGAGCGCTTGTGAGGCATTTGGCCTAGACCAATACTGCTGCAGTGGAGAGTTTGCAAATCCCACAACATGTCGTCCGTCTTTCTATTCAAGCATTTTCAAGAGAGCTTGTCCAAGGGCTTACAGCTATGCATTTGACGATGGTACTAGCACTTTCACTTGCAAGGCCTTCGAATATTCCATCATTTTTTGCCCCAATGCTAGTGTGTAAGTTTTCATTCTTTTTCTTTTGGGAAACCATTCTCATCATCCTAGTTTTTTCTTTTCGACAATAAATTAAGATTAAAAAGATGCTAAATACTTGATTGGCAAATGCAGGATGGACCAGTCAAACGATACATTCATAACATCTCCTTCGATACTAAAGAGCAGCAAGAAAATCCCTTCTCATGGGCATAGCCATAGTTCATCTCCTAACATCCAAGTACCATTTTATGTAGCAGTCATGGTCTTACTGTTACCTTTTTACTTCATTAAAGACTAAACTAAAATCAGCGTCGGTGAAGGCAAAAAGGGAACTAAATGTGTATATTTATTAATTTATAGTTTATAGTGCACAAAAAATTGTACATTTTTATGTTATATTTATGCTTTCTGTTTATATACCTGTTCAATGTCTGCTTGTTCTTTGACATGTGTATAAAATTTTATGTTATAGCATGAATTTTGGTAGATAAGATCAGGTGTACAAGGGATGGCAACATCACACGATCCGAAACCCGACACGAACCCGACCCAACCCGAAACCCGATTTACTGAGACAGAAATTCAAAAGTGACCCGAAAATCACCCGACTGACCCGAAATGACCCGAAATTAGAATTTCATTTATAATAACTTCAATTTTTAGTTTTATTCAATTTAAAGTGATTTTACCTTGACACGAAATCGACTCGATTGTTGACACGAACATGATTTGTTACCCGAAATTGCCACCCTACGAATAGCATTTGTGGAAGTGCAGGTACACTTACACTCTAAATTTAACTCTCCTATTTATGTGTGTGAATTGTACATGTAGGTCGTTGATTATATAAGATAACCACCAAATTCAATAGGCTGCAAACTTCCAGCTGTGTATATTATATAGTGTCGGTATTGCATTTGTACTCTCACGTCCGCCTTGTCTAATTTGGCTATATAAGAAAGCTAGCTCCTCTTGAAAGTGCAAACAAATCTTACTAGCACAACTGCACAAGCTGCTAATTAACAAGACGTCATGGGGTTTTCAAATATGGCAGTGACGGTGGGGTTTTTGTTGGCCATGCTGATCCATCGTCCAGCCCTGATCCAGGGTTTAATCAACTGTAATCAGGTGAAGTTGTCATTGAACGACTGCGGGGAGTTCGTGAAGCTCAGTAAAGGGCCTCGGGCTTCGTGTTGCCGGGCATTGAAGCGTCTCAACAACACGTACAGATCAACCGCTGACCGCCGGGATGTATGCAATTGCATCAAAAGAGAGGTTGGCTCCAGTAGCAAAGTCATATACCGCAATGTCGCTTTACTTCCTGGAAAATGTGGTGTGAGACTCGGTTACACTATTAGCCCCTCGATTGATTGCAGAAAGTAAGTTCTTTTTTCTCTTAATGCACTTTTGTTAACGGGTCATGCTCCCTGACATGTTATATAACTTGCAATCTTCTCGGCGGCCATGATTATAATCTACGTTCAGCGTTAAAAAATTAAAAAGGTGTTGGACAGGTCTGTTCAGCGTTTTTCAGAGTGTTACTAAACTTTTAATATAATCACGAGGTGAACAACTTAATTTAGTAAAAAAAACAAACAAACAGGTGATCAACAACTTTTCATATTTAAAGGAATTTTCCTGCTTGAGGGTGACTTCAGGGCTTTATATTTACCCCGAGGGCACTCATATTTAATTTACTTATCTTTAATCTTGTTTCTTGGTTTTACAATTTTCATCTCTGTATATTGCAGGGTGACTTAAAATGGATCCAAAGATCACTTCCGTACTCTATAGGATGTGTAGATGTGATCTAATGCCGCTCGTAAGAAGACATGGACCTGCATTGTCATTAATCTATAGTATTTATGTATAAATTTCATTTTTCGTTTTCTAGTTAAAATAACTGTACTATAAAAAGTTATTTATTTATATTTATATTTAGACAAATTATAAATTTAGTTTTTTTATATCCTTGAATTTTTAAGCATTAATGTTAAATGAAAAATGAATTTATATTTTATTTCTTTTCATATGTATGTTGGTGATCCATACACGCGTGTGATTATTTTTTTCTCGTATTAATGTTCGACAAAATACATATTTATTCTTTAATATATTATTTTTATAATATGATGTGATTATTTTTAAGAGGATGTCACATATGAACGAATAATAATATGATTGGACTGCGCTCAAATTTATAATTACTCGTTCAGATTTGGGTCAAATTTGAATTAAAATTATATAAATTGATTCAGATTCGACTCGAGTTTAAATATTCATATTCATATATGATTTAGCACAGCTTGAATCCATATCTTATTAATATAATAATATAATAATATATATATATATATATATATATATATATATTAATGTTATTTTATATATTTTCGTAAAATCAAGTTTAAAGAAAAATCACTTGAAAAATTATAATTTTTCTTTCAGAATCTAACTTAGACGAAACAAACTTACACAAATATATCAATAGATAATATTTGTAACACAGATTTGATCTTGGAAATAAAATCAAAAATCAAATAATTATTGTGACTAAAATTTAGTTTTGGAAACATAAATTAAAAATATTTTTTAAAAACAAATTCTTTTCATCAAAATTATATAAGTATTATGAAATGAATCTCACCGTTAATATGAATATTCATAGAATTATGCGATAAATATTTAAACTTCTGTTGACTGATTTTTCTGGGGAGTAGTTTTTTTTAATTGTCGCAGCGAGTACAAGTGGCAATTAACATGACGTGTATACCCGGCGCGATTACTGATTAATCACGATTCGACAGAAGATTGCGAATCTTTAGCTTGTTTATTTCGATAATGATTAACATTTGGAATTTTTTATCAAAAAAAAAAAAAACATTTGGAATTTACCCAACCCGCCTAAACCAATAATTACGTATCATCAGCACTTTTAAATTCATACTCATCAATCATCATTATACACAAAACTTTATCATATACTTTACCAATTTTTTATTTTTTTGACATTATCAGCGATTATTCGATACAACCTCGCTCTTTGTTATTCTTCTATACTAATACGAAAATATTTGTTTAATATGTAGATCACATCCCAAATTAAAATCAAGCACTCTTATCTGTTTCATCTCATCTTCAGACTTACATTCTTCTTCGTCGGCACATCGGATTTCAATTATACACACACGTATCTGTATGTATATTTATTAGGTATGTTATTAGATTTGATGCTTTTATAATTTGATCAGATTATGTAGTTTGATTTATGATAATTAGATGAATAGATTGATTGATAGTAAATTAGTTATGAATTTTAGTTACTTGTGGTTAGAATTATGTGTTGATGTTGTGTTTACTATGAATTGTTTGAAATCTGTGCTTGATTCTGATCGGTTCATCTGTTATTGTTGTTATTTTTCCTGTTTTTATTGTATCTGCCGTAATGTTGGGGCTGGAGGACCTCGATAAATAAATATGATAAATAAATATTCGATTCGATTGTTTGAATAGCTTTGATCAAGTAATATGTTTTGTGTGTCCAGTTATGGAAGTGTAAGACCTTGATAAATAAATACTCGATTCCATTGTTGGATAGCCTTGATCGAATAATACATTGTGTCTGTGTGGTTATGGTAGTGTAAGATCACAATAAATAGTTATTTGATTTAATTGTTAAATAGCTTTTATCAAATAATACATATCTCGTGTCTGGTTATGTGTTGTTACTGTATGTTGCGTGGAGTATATAGATAGACTACTTGATTTGGACTCGATTTATGTAGATTATTGTGTCTTTGTTCATACGCTCTATGTATAAAGGTATTTAAATTGTAAAGAATATGCATCGTGTTTAGTTGATTTAGAGATGATGTTCATGATTTTGCATCTTTTTTTGCTAGGATGTTAGTATAAACATTTGATTGTCAAGGCACATGGATGGGCAGATTAGTAATTCTCATGGTGAGCATGGACGCTTCGAACAAATCCTTTCTCAGTTTCTTCTGAAAAGCTTGCACATTGTATTGGACTCACGAGTTCCTACAATTCATCCTTATAATCGCAAAAATGATCTGTCACTGGGAGCTCAGGCGAAAAAGAGTGACAAATGGTTCAGCTTAGTGTTAGGGGATCGTCCAGCTGCTTTAGATAATCTGAGTTTCTGGCATAGAAATTTGATGGATCCTATGATAATTGACATTATACTTGTCCAAGACGTGCCTAATTATCTGTCACAGCCTTCACCAAAGGCACAAGAGGAGACAGTTATAGAGAGGTGGATTGTTCAGTTTGAGTATGTTAGGACTACAACTCCTCAAGGTGGAGACTCTTCTGCAGCTTATAAGAAAACATATAAGAAACTAATCATCCTTCTACGTTCTCTTTTTTCAATGATGAGGCTTCTTCCGGCACACCGAGCCTTCCGTAAGTTATGTTCATCTAGCAAGAGTTGTGATTATGATATAAATTACAAGGTCTCTTCCTTTAGTGCTCCGTTTTCAAGGTCGGAGGAAGAACTAATGAAGCAATATAATTTTAGTCCAGTTGAAGCACAACAAGGTTGCTTTTCAATATCGGTAACATATCGTGAAAGCCTTTCCGACTTTAACTTGGAGACTTCTGCATTGTTCCCACCACAGATTATTTCGGATTATGTTGGGAGCCCCGCGACAGACCCGTTAAGGGCTTTCCCTTCCACAGGAAAGGGTGTCTGTGCAACATCCTTCCCATCTAGAGGTTTTCAATCAACATCAACACATTCTGAACGCCCACACAGCTGGACAAGTGGCATTCACAGAGGAGCTTCTTTACCGCATAAGCAACCCCTTAGTGGATCCCCACCAATATATCAATCTAGTGGTCGAAGTGATTTATCTTCGTCCCCGACTGATGTATATGGTCATAGAATTCCAAACTATAGATTGCCGAATCACTACAAAAATAATAATTTTGATGCTTACCAGCTCTCACCCCCATTCTCACCATCTACTTCTCCATCTCCTCCAACACATCTTACTGGTGGAAATTTCATGCAAAGTCGACTACGATCAGAGACTTCTCCTGTAAGTATTCCACATCCAATGCTGGGAAGGAGCCCAAGGTATCTCTCTCCCAATCTGTCTGACACGAGTAGGCATTCACTTCCTCCGCTATCCCCTAGAAATGCAAAGCATGATTCTTCCTCACAAGAGTCTCCATCTGGAATGAGGTCGTTGAGAAAATTAGACTTATCAAAGGCAGGGGAGTTGAATTCTGGAATGCCAATTTCATATACTGGTCAAAAGGTATGCTCAGTTTTGTTACAACCTTGATAAGTCGAATTTCTATTGTTCCACAGCACTACCTTTTAGCTATGCCTATAATTAAGGTCTTCTTGACCTAAGTGCAGTTGTCAGGAGATACCAAAGACGACTCCGGGAGGTTCTCAGGTTTGCTCTCTTCTAGTGGTTCCCCGAGAATTGGATTCTCGAGAAGCTCTAGTAGAATTTCTTTCCCGGATGATTTGGATGATTGTGACTTCTCGTGTCCTTTCATTGTGGATGATGTTGATACTTCTGATCTGCAATCCAGGTACTGATATTTCTTGTATTTTCATACCATCTTAAGTTTCACTTTAAGTATTGTAATTACCAGTCAATTTACTTAATGTTCCCCACCTCCGAAATACGAAATTCTTCCTCTTAGGAAGAAGTCCCTTCCGCAATTTTATAATTATTTCAAAAAAGAAGCAGTAATTCCCCCCCTAATCTCCAAATATTTAGTGACCTGCATTCTATCCTAAACGCTTGTACAATTAGTTGAATGTTGGAGCGCAGAATGTTGGTGATTACTGAAAAAAAGCTACTGAATGATCAGTAAGATGAATGAAATTATTGGATGCAAGTACTGGAGGCATACATATGTAAATATGTATTTTAGCTAGTTCTTCTATATTCTATATGATAAATATTAGTATTTACAGATTGACCTTTCAGAATGGTTTTAGTAATTAAAATTAACAAAAGAGCACTATACTTGTTGAAATCATCAAAACGATAAAGTCATTAAAAGATACAATTAATCATACAATTAATCCCCATACCAGAATATGGTGGCAAAAAGTATATTAATAAGTCTGATACGTGTGTTGAAATCACTGCATTCTTTCTACTGCAACTGTGTAAATTAACTGCTTTCGACATACAATGTACAAATATTTATTTGCTTTAAATACATACAAGAAATATTGATCTCTTTTAAGATTTGATATATAAGAAACAAGGTGGTCGTTGACTCGTTTCAAGTAGTAAAATTGGTATATGATCTATCTTCCTTGTCGTGCAACAAGATTAAAGAGAGGAAATCTAAGGTTGCCATCATCCCCTCAATTTTCTCATGACACTTCTATAGTGGCTCCAGACTACTAGACTGAAAATCCTACCAGTACTTCTGTACTTGCAAAAGAACAATATTACGAATAAAAATCTATCATGCTGTCGGCTGGAAATAAATTTTGAGAATCAAGCAGTTCTTAGATTCTGTTTCATGACCATTTGTTAAATTTGAGAGGTTCCATATTGATCTTTAGATGATGGTGGAAACTATCATCAGTATATGAATTTACTGGCGAAGGCTATTATCGATGAATCCAAACCTTCAATGGGATCCATTATATATGTGTCTCTTTGTGTGTCAGATTGTTGCTAGATTTTATCTTTCTATTGAAGTTCAAAAAGTTGTCTTGATATGGTCTAAATTGGAAATAGTCCTCCCTCTACCTTATACCAGTTGGTCCTGATCCTACTAGCTGACAAGTAAAACTGTACTAGTAACCCAATTTTAGGTTCACTTTTGCGGGGTTGGCAGTTTTTGGGAATTTGGAGTGAAATATTACATAAACCTACATCAAGATGAAACTTCCCAACTCTTATTAGGCATGTGTATATTCAATTTGTTTGAACTTTGAACAGAACTGCATTCAGTTTGAAATTAGTCTAGTTCAGATATTAGGGGTGGGCTCCTGCTGGGTCATGGTCTAGATAGAATACATTTATTCCTAATATGTTGAGTGGAACCAAGGAATTGTGTTTTAGTTTTGTTTCAAGTTCTAATAATATTCTCCAGCTAATTGTTTTATTCTTCATTTTTCTGACTGTTACTATTTACAGTCAAAATCTTGGTGTATCAAAAACTTTAGAAGTTAGTTCTCAAGTAATCTCAACAGCTAGGAAGTCACATGATGCTGCTGTCGGTGCACTTGTTCACATGTTTAGAACAGCACCTCCACTGCGACAAGATTCTAGTTGCTACTCATCCAGGTCAATGAAACAAGAAATTGGGCAAGGGGCTGGATCTTCATCTGCGTTCTTCCTGCCTAGAAAAACATCAGATGCACTGGAAGAGCTCAGGGCTTACAAAGATATGAAAGAACTTCTTCTTTCTAAGAGCGCTAGAATGGCTGCGAAGGAGGAAGCTTAGTTGTGCTCAATTTGGGATGAAATGTTTCTTTCAGGATGAACTCCCAAGGAATATACTGGAAAATAGAAATGATTGTTTGGTTCTAGCATCTAGATACAAATCCTCCGGCATATTTGAATCTAAATTACGAAAGTCGTTTCTCAGAACAATCTCTCAACAGGCTGTATATATTACTACTAGACATGCTTGACAGCTACCAAATGAAATTACTCAATATTAAGCATCTGTTCTAGCTGAAGCTGCTAATTTGATTTCTACATAATACTATCACAATCCACACCAAACAATAAATATGGAACCACACTCCGTTTATCTTTGTATACTGTAATGTTACAAGACAACTAATGGGTTGGCTTCAACTGTATAAATATGCCAGTGCTGAGTGTTCATGAAATGTATACAACCTTTTCTTTTGGTATGAATCTTCTGGCGAAAGAGAACTATGTGACTTTTCTGTGTATAATTATGAAATATTGGCGCCTTAAGCTAGATTGCTTCTTGTTCAAGTTGACTGACCCTGTTTGCGGTGAAGTTTGTGTCTCACACTCTGGAGACGGTAGAATCTTGAGTAAACTCCTTCCGATATATCTTTCAGGGATGAGTGCGTGCCCATCTCCACAACCGAACCTTTATCCATAACAATTATGGTGTCCGAATTTTTGATGGTGGAAAGCCTATGTGCAACTGTAATCTGTGTAGTCTTCTTCAAAAACCCACCACTGCTGTTGAGTTGTATTGATTCCAGAGCATTTACTACTGCACTTTCCGACTCTGCATCGAGGGCACTTGTTGCCTCGTCGAGCAGCATTATTGCAGGCTTTTTAAGTAGGGTTCTTGCTATTGCTATTCTCTGTTTTTGTCCACCCGAAAGCTGGCACCCTTTTTCTCCAACTACGGTATCATAACCATAGGGCAAATTGCTTATGAATTCATGAATATTGGAATTTTTTGATACCTCTATGATTTCGGTTTCAGAAGCTCCTTCGTTTCCATAGCAGATGTTGTCTCTGATTGAACAACTGAAGAGAAGCGGCTCCTGTTGGACCAACCCTATTTGTGTTCTTAACTTTCTAAGATTGTACTTCTCAATATTCTTTCCGTCGATGAGTATAGAACCTTCCCTAGGAACGTAAAATCTCAGCAAAAGAGCTAATACTGAAGATTTTCCAGCGCCACTTGGCCCAACAAGAGCTACCTTTGATCCAGACTCAATGTGCAAGCTAAAGTTGTTAAGTATAGTCACTTCTGGTCGTAGTGGGTAATGAAAATGAATGTTTTTGAACTCAATTTCTCCATTGATCTTCTCCGTAGGTGGGTCTTCAGTTGTATCTGGGTCAATTTTTGTTTGTCGATCCAGTGTCTGAAATGCTGGAGTTAATACACTGATAGCAGAGACAACAGTGGGAATCAGTGTCCATAGCTCTGTGATTGAGGGTACCGTGAGGGAGAATATCTGATACGCTCTGATTCCATTCTCAAATTTTGCTTGCTTTTTCTCAACCAGGACAGTAGTGTACCATAAAGCAATAGCATGAGCAACATTCCATAAGAAAAGGGATATCCCTTGAATGATCCCATATTTAACACTTTCCTTTCTGTTCCTACTTGTTGATTTCTTGAGATACACTCTGGCTTTCTGAAGTACATTATCTTCATGACAAAAGGAAACAACTGTTCTAATGTTTGCAGTGGCTTCAGAAGTAAGAGCGACAAGTTCTGATTGTGCTGCAGCAATGTCGCCTGAAAATCCTTTTGCAGACTTGGCTTGAATCAGACCACCAATGAAGTGGCAAGGCATCACAGCCCAAGCTACTAGAGCCATTCTCCAGTTAACTCTCAAGCTAACAATTGTTGCAATGAGTATTGAGGAAATGCATTGAACTATCACGGACATACGATCAGAGATGATTGTCTTGACAGTGGAGGTTTCACTGATAATTCGTGAAGTAAGTGAACCAACATTGTTCTTAGGGCTATCGAACCAGGCTAATTCATTCCTTAGCACAGCTGTAATTGTAGATGGCCATGTGGTTGAAGTATAAGATTTTAATGAAAACCAATGTATGTAGGAAGTAGACAATGAAGTAATTATTTAGCACATTACCTGAATAGAGAGCTTGTCTTAGGTTTCTCATGGCCTTCTCTCCAATGATTCCAAAAAAGTAATGCTGCAAAGTATGGCTAATCAGTGAAAGCAATCCTATTGAAGAAAAGATCAATGAATACTTCCCAACTTTTTCCTTCGAATCAGGCTTGTAATATGCTACACCTATCGTTATGATAAAGAACCCAAAGATAGGTTTTGAAATGCCAGAAAAAGCTGCTGCAAAGGAGCCAATAGCAGTCTTTACAAGCTCGTTACGGTTTAAACCAAACCAGAGTCTGAAAAATATATCCCAAGACTTTCCTTCCTTCTGCTTCTCTTGCTCTGGATAGTCCGGAAGATGATATACGAGCTCCAAAGATTTGATTGGTTGCTCGGATGAAACCTTAAGCTCAGTTCCGGAAGTCTCTTCAGTATCATCTATAGTCCTGTAATTTGTGTAATTTCTTTCTGTCAAAAACATAATATTATCTACAATACACGTGTTAATAGGCTATGAATTCTAGTATGAAGAGACCTTGTTTGATCTTCTACTGTGATATTCTGCATGTTAACTAGGTTGTTGTAGAACTTGCTGCTATCTAACAAATCATGGTGCTTTCCAGACTCTGTAACTTTTCCATTGTCTACAACTACGATCATATCTGCATTGACGATGGTTGATAGCCTGTGTGCAATTACTATGACAGTTCTCCCTTGCATAGCAGTCTCCAGGGCATTCTGCACCAGCTTCTCTGATTCTGAATCAAGTGCACTTGTTGCCTCATCGAGCATAAGAATTGGAGGGTTCTTTAAAATGGCTCTTGCTATTGCAATCCGCTGTTTCTGTCCACCTGATAATTGCACACCATTTTGTCCCACCTGATTTCAAATTCAAAATTTTATACAACTAGTATACTGTAATGTCTAAAGTTTCTCTCCTCTAATGATAGGTAACAGCAGGAAGAATAACAATTTAGAAGTAACTGACCTCTGTTAAGTACTGATTTGGAAGTTGAGATATGAAAGAGTGAGCATTTGCCATCACTGCTGCACTCTCAATCTGTTGGTCATCTGCATCTGTGTTTCCTAACTTCATGTTTTCCTTGATGGTGCCCGTAAATAGTGATGGCTCCTGGGAAACAACTCCCAAGTTTTTCCTGAGGAACCTTAAATCAAGATCCTTTATGTTGTTGTTGTCAATGAAAATCTCTCCTGTAAGATTGTACTTTTATTAGGCGTTCTGTTATACACCATATGTCTAATATAAAACACGCACAAAAGCTCACGTAGTAGTAACCATTAACCTTCTGCAGGATCATAGAATCTTGCCATTAGGGAGATGACAGTGCTCTTCCCACAGCCACTACTGCCTACTAAAGCAACCACCTTTCCTGCTGGAATTGACAATGAAAACCCTTGAAGTATGCGCTTCTCTGGTCTGGATGGATAAGCAAAGTGTATGTTGTGTATGTCAATGTTGCCCTCAACTAGCTCCAGTGTCTTCCCTTTTGAGTCGATACTTATTGCTGAACTCCTTCTGATCACCTCAAACACTTCCTTTCCTGCAGCTGTGGCCTGATTGAAGATTTGCATGTCCGGTGCAGCATAAGTAAGTGCTCTGAAAATCAGACAGAAGCATTCAATTATAATATCTACAAACCGAATTTATAATCTACAATGTATTAATACAGGTGAATAGTGATGTTCCTATATCTGCTTACATAGCCCCGAATAGAATGCTCATTACTGCAGCAAGGACATCTCCTCCGGTTGATCTTTTAGCTACAACCACAACGGCTCCAACCCATACAATCAGAGACCAGGAACAGAATGTCACAGTTTGGAACATGCCGGTTCCAACGCCTTTTATCAACGCCTCTCCCTTGCTGAGTACTAATTGTCTCTCCATACGTTCTGTAAAAGATTTGACCGCCGAATTTTCTCCCACAAATGCATAAACTGTTTTGATTTGGGAAATAGTCTGTCACACAAAAAACAAGAGAACAGATTAATTGCTCATTTCACAAAGGTGAGCTAAATTCAAGAAAACGTTACTGTCTTGTTACCTGCTGAACCATTGCTGTGGTTTCGGACAAGAATGATGTCTTGGCAGCTGAAATGACATTCATTTTTTTCGTATATGTGGCTCCAATAATAAGAATCAGAGGAACAACCAAGAGGGAAAGGAGTGAAACTTCCCAACTTGAGATCAGAGCAATCACAACTCCAGAAAAGAAAGTTGCAAAGCATGACAGAAAATGGCCCAACTGTTAGTAAGAAGGACTATTAGATTGCATTCGATATTTAATCGTGACAATTGTATTTAACTCTCGTGGGATTAAGAATGAGTACTGTGTATGAAATCATATAAATATTTAATATGTCTCACTCGGAAGTAAGGTATCTGATTAAACTCTGGACACGTACTCTAATATCATTCTTCGAACACTTATCATAAGTGACGAGTTGGTAGAAATGATGGGGTGTACCTTTTCTCCTATAGCATCTTGTATGACACTCATGTGGTTGCTTATGCCGCTGGTGATTTTGCCGTTGGTTAAATCGGTGTCGAAAGCTCCGACCTCCTGTCTGAGCACTGCACGCAGAAATGAGAGCCGTATCTTTGCTGCTTGCCTCTGACTTGTGTACATCCAGCATCCAACCTCTGCAAATGATCAGCAGAGTATTATTCATATATCACAGACTTGAGCTATCTAAGATGCCATGGAGAACCTGATTTTCCTTTAAAGCCTCAGACAAATAATTGAACACCAGAGTTCATTTTAACTTATAAGTTATAACTACTGTCAATATCAAAGCAAATAGGATGTGTGCTGCCTTAATTTTCTTATCGTATATATTGAAAAAATCTTAGCAATCATATCAAAAATGCTAACGTGGAAATGTTTATGGAGTAATTTGTTACTCCCTCCATCCCATGGAATAGTATACATATATAAAATTTTACTATTTTTGGGATGCATACAATTGAGAGAGACGTTTTAGAAATAAAACTGTATAGAAATGAACGGGACACTATAACTTAAAACTTAATTACCTAGTATGCCAGCAGGAAAGGTAGCAATGGCCATGTACCACACAAATGGTATAACCTGCAAAAACCAAGCCATAGCAGAGTAAAGATCAGACTTGATGTCTTCTTTATTATCTATGCAGTCTACACAGACAACTTATTTGATCACTAGACATATTTTTTGTACCTTCTTCAACGCTTTAACCATGGCCTCGTCGTTGTTGATGTTTTCACCAAAAGCATCAAGGGCTTTGCCAAGCAGCATGTAGCCAACAGGCTGCGCAAGGCCATGGATAGTTGATCCCAGCGTGCCAAGCACCATCAGCGTCCAATCCAGTCCATCTGCATAGCTCAAGAGCTCACGAAACGCCACTCCCTCTGCAACTGGCTTTAGATCCTCATCTGTTTTTTCTCTCTTTAGCTCATTCTGGTCAGTTTTTTGCAGTGCCATTTTTATGCACCATGCACTACGTACAGAATATGGTATGTGAATATGCATTGTTTGCATGTTTATTTATATTTTGTTGAATTGATTCTCACGGCCTGTGGAAGAATATGTGTTGGATATCCTCTTAATTATGGTTATAAAATTACTTAATTTATAGTTTATGCCGCCTTTGTATCCATCGTTACCTATTCGTCCGCGCAGTTGAAGACTTGAAGCCTTGGAAATGTTATGAATTCGGTGGTATACTTGGCATGCAGAAAGCGACAAATGCTTATGTATATCTTGGTAGTTGATTGGTATATGCGAGATCTCGGGACAAAAGAGGCAAATAAGTATTTATTTTATAATTCTCAGAAAAAAAAAGTATTTATTTTATAATAATTTTCGAAAGGGGCTTGTTTGGCGGATCGCCGAAATGATCGAATTTTAAAATTTACAAAATATTAAATACTGGTACTTAATACAAAAGTTTGTTTTAAACGATTTACCTTTTAAATTTTTTTAAACTTTTTTATATTCTTAATAATTTTAAATATTATAATTTTATATTAATTTAAATTTTACGTTAATATTATAAAGTTAAAAAATATGTTGCTACGAGGAATCCAACCTTTTCATCTTTCTATGAAATTCTTTTAGTATTAGACCCAAATGTTCATATCAATACGAATTGAAAATTTTGACGGATAAAATTCGGATGAGTATTCAAAAATGAGATTGTTATACCAAACTATAAATTATATCTATATCTAGTTATTATAGACAGAATCTCCATGGGTTGGATATAATCATTGCCTAAATTAAATCGATAAGACATTATAAAATTTGCTGAACCTCTAAGACATTACGCTTCGATGCTATTAGCTATATTGGTTGGTTATAATCTAAAAATAGTATGTTATTAATTTTAAGATCGTTAAGATAAGTTAAAATTATAGATAATAAGATAAGAATGGGTATATATAGTTAGAGTGTGTTTTTTTAAGAGATCGGCTATACTTTTTATTTTTTGTATGCCCAACTCATTTTTTAACGAAGGGCTTTTTATGATTGTAGATGCTCTTATAAAATATTATTAAAATATATGTCCGAAAAGATAAAACAGGATTTATTTTTGTAGGAAATAATTTCAAAAATATTATTACTTACAACAATTAATTTTTATTTTATTTCATTTGATTATTATATTAAAATCTTGAAAATTTTGGTCAATTTTGAAAATATATTTCTATTGTGAACCGGATAAATAATGCTAGAAAATTAGAAAAAGGAATTTGACAACTAAACGGAGCCTTGAGGCGCTTTTTTTTTTTTTTCCTTTCTGCCCTTCAGATGGGCTTTTCAATAGCATATCCAACCCATTAAGATTTTTAGCTGAAATTGAATTAAAAAAATTGTAAGAAACAAATAAATTTCTCATTTTAACGGGATATTTTATTATTGAAATTTTAACCAAACACATGTTGCTTATATATTTTGAACCTAGTGAAGTCTAGGAGAAGATTTATAAACATCATCAGTTATTATAAATCAATATTTTTTTATAATATTAGAAATAATAACAATAATAATATATTATTTTTTAAATGTAGTCAACTTAGTCAATCTATCAAACACAAGTTTTTAATTGAACAGATTTTATATAATTATTATTTATATTATTTTAACAGACCATTTAGATCGTGAAGATGTTTTAACTTTTTTTTTTTTTTTTTGAAAATGAGAATAAATCTCAACGAGAATCGGCAATTCACCGTGATAATTCTTTCATTCAAGAAAGCTTATTATCTAACCGTCGGACATGCAAGATGACCGGGGAAATTTAGACAATAAGACTTTAATGTCCGAAAAGAAAACCGGTCTTCTTCCAAAAATCCTGAAAATAAAACAAGAGAAACAAAAAGAATATAAGTCGATATATTTAACAGATTACATCAAAATATTCCCACAATCATGATAACTCATGATTGAGACAATTAAGCTCTTAATTAAGGCATAATAATAAAATATTAATATTCTTAATTAAGACACAATTAACGCCCTCAAATAAGGCCCAATTAACGCCCTCAATAAAGAGGAACAATTTACGCCCTCAATAATTGAGGCACAATTTACGCCCTCAATAAAGAGACATAATTAACGAGGCACAATTACCGCCCTCAATTAAGGCACAATTAGCGTGCTTTTCTTTCTGAAACCGGATCCCGTCCTGAAACCGCCGTCACCGCCACCATCGGCCACCACCGCTATGCTATCGATCAAGTTGCCTCGTCGTATGCGAAGCGAACAACGAAGCGTATCACATGTAACACGAAAACCCCCAAAAACACCAAAAATCAAACAAAACACAGGGATTAAATAAACAAACAAATACACACAAACAAACAAGATTAAAATCAACACCTTTCGCAATTCCACTCAAAATCATGAGAAAAAGAAAGAATATTGTAAATAATAATTGTAATAGAAGGGCATACCAGTTGAACCATGAGGAAACGTCATGTGACAAACCCATCTTCTTAATTGCCCCTCTCTCTATTTCTCTTCACGCAGAAGAAGAAGTAAGGGCGGAGGGGATATACGCAGCCATATGCCAGTTTTGAGCATCGGCAATGATAGACAAATTTTTATGAAAGAACCAGATTTTGATTTTAACATATCTTAGACACATCCTTGACTCTTACCGGAGCCAGGAACCTTAACGTAGAAATACCACCCCCAACCATCAATAAATGGTGCTCTGTAAATTGAGATGTTTGAAATACAGTGGTTGATGTGAATTCCAAGATTATAGATTTGATTTGACTTGGAGCACAAAAATCATACAGGTGGATAGAGTGTGCTAGCAGTTCTCTGAATTAGTCAAAGACTTATATTTTTCTATGAAGATGTTTTAACTTGATTAACTTTAATTAAGGTGAAAAAAAATGTTACACCTAACATTTTCGTATTCACTAAGATTCATATCTACATTATCTTATTATCAATCGAAAAAAACAGATATTGTTATGGTCCTTGCTTCTTATAGATTCCCCATAAATTTAAAAATGCAAAATTTTAGTGTAAAGTCATTCCGGAGAGGCCACCGTTTCGGTCACTTGCTTTTGTTGTTTACGAGGACGAGAGATATTCGATTTTGAACAGAAAAGATACACCCCTCCGTCCCTAAATACTTTTCCCATTTGTACTTATCACATTTGCCAATACACAGTTTTGATCATTAATATCTTTAATTTTATATTTGTATTAAATATAAAACCTTCACCGTATTAAAGTACACATAAATATGAATCCAACAAGATCACTCATGACTATAGACGTAAATTAGTAATTTGTCTCATGTTATGAACAGTGCCGACATTACAAACGGGAAACGTTTTTTGGGACGGAGGGAGTACTATTTTAGAGAAATATGGCTATATGGTGTTGTGCTAGGCTGTAAAATGATCCGGGTGATCCCGGGTACCACTCTGCTCAAGTACCGGATCATATTATTTTTAGCTTGTCCAGATTTGGGTACGGGATCGTTTTATTCGGATATAAACCGATCTCGGGTATTTGAGATCCGGATCGGAACCGAATATGATCCAGTATCGTATTTTCTATTTTTTAACCGGGTAGTTTATGATCCATCAAATATGAGCCGGACATGATCCACTAACATTAAAAATCATATTATTTTAGTTATTCAAATAATTATCATTTAGTCTAAGTAAACATAATATTATAAAATATAATAATTTTAAATTAAAACTTATAGTTATATGTTGGTATATATCATTTATTAAAGATATATGAAAATAATAAGCATGATCACATTAAATAAATCATATTTTATGAAGATATAAACTTAAATAAGATATTAAAATTTTATAAAATGATGACTATTTACTTGCAAATATGATGGATTTAAAATATAATATGTATATGAGTTTGAATCGAATATGAATCGGGGATCATATTCGGGTATTCGGGTAGGATTATATTATGAAAAATTATATGAGCCCGAATCTGAGCGGGTATGGGTGTGCTCGTATCCGGGATCATATATTATACGGGCTTAATTTTTCCGTCAGATTTGGATCGTTTTCAAAACGGATATGAGACATGTATCATATTTTCGAGCCGGATATGAGCCGAGACACCGGATAGTCCGTATCGATTTACAGCCCTATGTGCTTGTACATAATTTACAATTTTATAAAACTTGATATGTGCGCATTTCTACGTTTGGTCCAGATTTATGGTCAATAGACGGATTGAAGTGAACATCATCAAGACCCGAAGCATCTTTTTAGTAGAAAATATTTTGTAAATCTATTACTTGGCGCATGTGATTGTCTCTACGTACACATATGACGTATCCTAAGATAAAATATTACTCCCTCCGTCCCCCTGATTAGTATACATTGGGGGACGGGGACGCGGCACGGACTTTAATGCTCCTGTAAAGTGTAGTTGTGTAATTTATTTTTAAAATTTTCTTTTTCTGAATTAAAGTTTGGATGTTATATTTTTATTCAGAAAAAGAAAATCTCAAAAATAAGTTACGGAACTATGTTTTATAAAAGCATTGAAATGCGTGTCGAACAGTTGAAAAGAAACGTACACAATTAAATGGGACAGAGGGAGTATCTGTTTTCGTTAATTTTATTGTAACCGCATTTTTACTAACATTTGTAAGACCAAACGGCAGATTACGCGTTCAAATTTGTTCATACTTGTTCAATTTTCTAAATTGAATCGAACTGTCCCGTTTCCATTTTTCGAGAGCAAAATTTGGAATAAAAACTAATAATTCTAAGAATTTTACATTAGATTGTTCTAAGGATATATATCAGTTTTAATTTCTATATTTTGAATTTTATTCGATTATTTATATATATATATATATGTATGTATGTGAAACAAAAATATAAATCCATTTTTTCAATCCAGACAAATTATCAATATATCAATATAAAGGAGAATGCGGACGTCTCTAGAATTGTTCGATTCAGTCTTCTAATTTTTCTTAAATTTCGAATAGAAAATATAATTATAATTCAAAAAATCAGATTCAAGAATTCTAAAATTGATACAATTCTTTTCTTATTGAATTCTAAAGATGATACAATTCTTTTCTTATTTAGTAATTCTTATTGAATTCAAAAGATGGTACAATCTTTTTCTTATTTAGTAATCCTAAAATAAATAGGATTATATTTATTCAAACTAACAATAATATATAAAATACAATTTATTTTTTCTTATTTAGTAATCCTAAAAGAAATAGGATTATATTTATCAAACTAACATTAATAGATAAAATACAATTTATATTTTAGATTTGTAAGGTAATACGTACAATTCTTATTTTCGATAAGATGTATAGTAGATGTAGGCCTTCTGATTTTTCTTAAATTTCGGATAAATAAAAGAGGATGTGGGCGTCTGTAGAATTGTTCGATCCAGTCTTCTGATTTTTCTTAAATTTCGGAGAGAAAAATATAATTATAATTCAAAAAACTGTGTTTAAAAATTCTAAAAATAATACAATTCTTTTCTTATTGAGTTCTAAATGTAATACAATTCTTTCTCTTATTTAGGAATCATAAGGGTAATACAATTCTTATTGTTAATTATATATTAATATAAAAATTATTAAAAAAAGTGCGATTCTTATTCTCAAAAGTTATTAATTTATAAAAAAAATTGTAATTTTTTTAAAAAAGTAGCGGTTGCAATCTTCTCATCTTTATCGGATATGTATTTATAATTCAATTTTTTCCTTATTTAGGAACCCTAAAAAGAATTAATAGGATTATATTTATTCAAACTAACAATCATAGAATAAATACTATTTATATTTCCGATTTATTCTTATAATTTTCTTAAATTTCAAATAAAAAATTTATAATTTAATTTATTTATTGAGCACCGGCGGTAGGGGTGAGCAAAACCGAACCAGAACCGAAAAACCGAACCGAACCGTGTAAATTCGGTTCGGTTCGGTCCTAATTTTCTGAAAATTCGGTCCATTCGGTCCGGACCGAATAGACCGAAATAAAGTTCGGTCCGGTTCGGTCCATAAAAAAATATTTTGGTCCGGACCGAATAGACCGAACAGTCCAAAATATATATAATTTATATTTATATTTATATTACATATATCTTATATGTTATAATTATAATATCTAATTTGTAAATTTAATTATATCTACCTTTAATGAATTGGGGGTGATTAATTAATATGAAATTTTTTATAATAAATCATGAATTTTAATTTTATTTATAATATAATTTTTTATTTTTAAAATAATATCGGTCCTTTTGGTCCGGACCGGACCGAACCGGATTATTTCGGTTCGGTCCGGTTCGGTCCACTATAAAACTTCGGTCCGGTCCGGTCCCAAAAAAATTCAAAGTTCGGTTCTCGGTCCATTCGGTTCGGTCTGGTTTTGGACCGAACCGACCGAATGCTCAGCCCTAACCGGCGGCGACCAAATTCCCTCCTAAGAAAGTGAACCTACGGTGTCCTTTTATTGACGAAGCAATACTCACTTAAAACCTAGACAAGCCCGATCTCCATATAAACCCCTCCTCCCCTCATCAACTGCGTTTCAGGAAGAGATCCCGAGAGAGATAACGGATCGATCAAGATGTCGAAGCGAGGTACGAACATGTAATTAACAACCTCCATGCCTCTAATTTCATCATTTTTTATTAATTATCTTTTTCAATTTCTCCTCAGATCACGGATTTTCTTAAATTTCTGAATAGAAATAAAGAATTGTAAAGAAAATAACCATGAAAAACAACTAATAGAAAAAAAAAATTAGAACCATAAAAAATAATATTTTTAACTAATATATAGCAATCATAAAATAAAAATAATTAATAAAGAAAAATAGGATACAAAAAATAGGAAAAATATATTGATTTTATGATAATGTAAAATGATTCTCTATTAGTATTGTGTTTGAAGGGCACGGGAGGCGGCCCATACTAATTTTTATCTAAATAATAATAATTTTTCTAATAGTACTATTTTGACGGGAAAGTGACTAAAATAATGGCTTTATTCACTATAATTCAAAAAATCAGGTTCAAGAATTCTAAAAGTGATATAATTATTTTCTTATTGAATTCTAAAAATGATACAATTCTTTTCTTATTTAATATATCTTATTGAATTCTAAAGATAATACAATTCTTTTTTTATTTAGTAATTCTAAAAGAAATGTGATTATATTTATTGAAACTAATAATAATAGATAAAATATAATTTATATTTAAGATTTGTAAGGTAATATGTACAATTCTTAATTTTCTATAAGATATAAGATACATAAAATTCTTATCAATTTTTATTTTCGATTTAGTCCTATAATTTTCTTAAATTTCGAATTGAAAATAAAGGATTGTAAAGATAATAATGATTAAAAAAACTCATAGCAAAAAAATAGAACCATAATAGAATAATAACTTTTAACTAATAAATAGGAATCAAAAAATGAAAATAAATAACAAATAAAATAATATATATATAATAGGAATCATACATTCATTTTATTATTTTTTTAACGTAATTGATTTTATGATAATGTAAATGATTCTTGATTAGTATTGTGTTTGACAGGCAGGGGAGGCGGCCCAAACTAATTTTTATCTAAATAATAATAAATTTTCTATTAGTATTATGTTTGACATGAAAGTAGCTAAAATAATTTTTTAAAGTATGTTATAATATTTTTTTTGTTAAAACGAGACCACAGTTTAAAATACTTTTTATCTAATTATAATCTTTAACCTTATCATAATTAGAATAATTTTTATTACTATTGTGCTTGACAGTAAGGCGACTCAAACTAATATCTGAATTATAACGTTTTGTTATTAGTATTGTGTTTGACAAGGTAGCGGCTCAAACTAATTTCGATCTAAATTATAATATTTAATTTTATCATAAAAATAATAATTATGAATTAATATCGTCTTTGACGGGAGAGGTTCGAACTAATTTTATTATTAGTATTGTGTTTGACAGGATAGCCACTTAAACAAATTTTTATGTCAATTATAATATTTTTTTATTTGTGATATGTTTAACGGGAAGATGACTCAAAATAATTTTTATGCTATTATAATACGGATTCACATCAAAGTTTATCACGCCGCCGCGAAGCGCGGCTTTTTTCACTAGTATATATATATATAAAGGAGGATGCGGGCGTCTGTAGAATTGTTCGATTCAGTCTTCTGATTTTTCTAAAATTTTGGATTGAAAATAAATTATAATTCAAAAAATCATGTTTACTATAATTCTAAAAATAATATAATTCTATTTCTTCTTGAATTCAAATAAGAGTCATAAAGGTAAGCAATTTTTATTTTTCATTGATACATTAATATACAAATTATTAAAGAAGTACAATTCTTATTTACACTATGTTTGTTGATTTTAATCGAAATTCTAAACAAAATCTTCTATGCAATTTCCATGGTCTTGGTACAAATTTAAACATGCGTTACTAGATGTTCTTGCTATTCGATCCTTCGAGATTTGAGACTGATCAGGGGAAGATATTACAATTACAATAAAATAATATAATAAATAATAGCAGCCAAGTCATAATATAATTGCAGCCTTATAAATTTCTTAAATTTTGAACATAAAATATAATTATAATTAAAAAATTTAGGTTCAAGGATTCTAATTATAATTATAATTCTTTTCTTATTGGACTCTAAAGTGTATAAAAAGTATTTGAGTTTAAAGAGAAGAAGAATTCGTTTTTTTTTAATAAAAGTTACAAGACAATACAACTAAGATCGTAGAAATTTATCCTTTATTATCTAATTTTTTTTATTTTTATTCGCCTAGGTTTAAAAAGAATCTTCGAAGTCTTATTGGTTAATCTCATTAATGAAAGTTAGTTTTTTAAGTTTTGCATTGCATGTATCTTATTTGTCTATTGTCTTTTGTTCTGATATTTTCAGAGCTATCGAATCAATTTTTTTATAGTCCCGATGGATTGGAAAGGAGTGCTAACGAGAAGAATGGGACACAGTTAACAATTATAGAACATGTAATTAAAAAATACAATTTTTATTTTCAAAAGTTATAAAATTTATAATCTTATTTTATTAGTTCCTTCCAAATTATATATATATAAAAATAAAAACCAGCATCTACCGGAATCTCAAATTGTCTAAACAGGTTCGTAGCGCTAAACTCACGTGCTTCCATAATAATCAAGAAGATAACATCTCTATCATGAAAACATCTTTGAGATCTTCGCAACCTCATTCATATAGTATGCATGAACTTACAACCGATCTCGATAATAGTTCTATTCAATCTTATAATTTTCTTGAATTTCGAATAGAAAATAATATTATAATTCAAAAATTCAAGTTCAAGGATCTTAAAGGTAATACAATTTTTTTTATTGGATTCTAAAAATAATAAAATTCTTTTCTTATAATTTTATTAAATTTCGGATAGAAAATATAATTATAATTTAAAAAATCAGGTTCAAAGATTTCAAGAGTTAATACAATCCTTTTCTTTTGGATTATAAAGATAATACAATTCTTTTTTTATTTAAGAATCCTAAAAAGAATAGGATTATATTTATTTAAACTAACAATCATAGATAAAATACAATTTATATTTAAGATTTGTAAGGTAATATATACAATTTTTATTTCGATTTAGCCTTATAATTTTCTTAAATTTCGAATTGAAAATAAAGGATTGTAAAGATAATAATTATTAAAATAAACTAATAGCAAAAAATTAGAACTATAAAAGAATAATAATTTTTGACTAATAAATAAGAATCATAAAATAAAAATAATTAACAAATAAAATAGGATATATAAATAGGAATCATACATTGATTTTATGATAATGTAAATGATTCGTGATTAGTATTGTGTTTGACGGCCACGGGAGGCGGCTCAAACTAATTTTTATTTAAATAATAATATTTCTTCTATTAGTATTATGTTTGACGGGAAAGTGGATAAAATAATTTTTTATCCATGTTATAGTATTTTTCTGTTAAAACGGGACCACGTTGAAAATAATTTTTATCCAATTATAATATTTAATTTTATCATAATTAGAATAATTTTTATTTGTATTGTGTTTGACAGTGAGGCGACCCAAACTAATATATAAATTATAATGTTTTGTTGTTAGTATTGTGTTTGACAATAATGCGGCTCAAACTAATTTTGAACTAAATTATAATACTTAATTTTATCATAAAATAATAATTATGAATTAATATTGTCTTTGACAAGAGGGCAGTTCGAACTAATTTAATTATTAGTATTATGTTTGACAGGATGTCCACTTAAACAAATTTTTATACTTATTATAATATATTTTTATTAGTCATATGTTTAACGCGAAGATGACTCAAAATAATTTTATATTATTATAATATTAATCCGTATCAAAATTTATAATGCCGCCGCGAAGCGCGGCTTTTTTCACTAGTTTTGTAAAATAAGACAGAACCAAAAGTTATTACGATCCATTCTAAAAAATCGAATAAACAAAAAATTGGAATAACTTAAAATCGAAGTGGACCAAAAATTTCAGCCAGGGTTGTCTATCAATTTAAAAATTGAACAGGTAAAACTGAGGCTGTTGGTGCCGTAACGTGAAAGTTGGTCGATCTACAGAAGAAACCCATTCCCGTCGTAATCTGTCAAATCATATTGAACTCACAGTCTCAACTCTCACATGTGTTTCATTCTTTCCTTTTTAACCGGCGTCAAATAGTACATGCATATGCATCTACTCCGTCCCAATTATTTGTATACAAATGATTGGGATACGGAAACCAAAAAATTATGTAAAAAATAATAAAATTGGATGAAAAGTGGGTATAATGGTGACAACTATTTATATTTAATAATAGATTTGAGTTATTAGAGGAAAGTAGTGGGTGTAATAGTGTTTATATTATTATAAAATGGAGATAGTGGAAAAAAATAGTTGGTATAATTATATTTTATATTATAAATTTTTTTTACTGTTTTTGGAATGTATACAATTGTAGGACTTTTCAAAAAGAAACTGTATAATGACAGAGAGTAATTACTTTTCCTTGCCTTTAAGACATTTCAACCTCCCAGAAATAACGTTGCTTGCGTGTTTGTCATAAGTTTCGATTGTTAAACATTTTTATAGGTTTGAAAATGTCCTTAGTTTGAATTTTAAATTACTTTTTCAAGATTATTCTGAATTTTTCTTAAAAAATTATGATATTTATAGAATGATTTTTTTAATAAGAATACTGTGTAATTTGTTAATATTTTTTGTGCTTTTAAAAGTTTTGAAATTAATGAAATTAAAATTCTCCTATTGAAATCCTAAAATACATCAAATTTCCAAGATTTTGTCCAAATTCTTCATAAAAAAGCAAGTTATAATTTAAAAAAAATATAGTAATCCTAAAATGTATTTAAATCTTAAACAGAAGGGAAATACTTTTAAATCTTATGTATAATTAATATCCTGTTCTAAAAATATATTCATTCCATCATACTCAATTTTATACTGTTATTTTCATTATTTATACGGTCTTATAAAAAATATGATTTTAAATTATTTTTTTAATTTTTTTTGTCCCTAATTAGAAGAGAAAAAACATGTAACTATAAATACAGGCACTAATCACTGATCATAATCAATATATATATATAAAGGAGGATGCGGGTGTCTCTACAATTACTCGATTCAGTCTTCTAATTTTTCTTAAATTTCGAATTGAAAAATATAATTACAATTCAAAAAATGAGGCTTAATACAGTTCTAAAGATAATACAATTCTTTTTTTTTATTGGATTTCAGAGATAAGTCTCCGATCTAGAAAAGTCTAACAAATTTTGTATGGATGCTAATAACTTGCAACTTTTATTTCGATTTTATTGCGGCCAATTTGTAAGAATGCAGTCGCTTAGCATAAACATTTACATGGCTCTCGGTTTTTGTTATGATATTTTTATGTTACTGTATAAACAGAAATTAATATTCATTCTATCCGTTGTGTTCTTCAAATTTAGAGCCTGGGCCATCGGTTTAAATTCATCGTTGATTTTAAGTCAAAAATTTACTGTTGGTATAATAAATTAGTCTCTAGAATTGTTTCATTCAATCTTGTAATTTTTTTTTTTAAATTCTAAAGAGAAAAATATAGCAATAAAGTGTCGACTTCAACCATTCTAGAAAACCAATCATCAAACTGAACCTTGAAAGATTTCTGGCAGAAAAAAAACTTAAACAACCAATAGCAAATTATCCAAGAATTTTTGTTTTGCGCAACCCATCTGTGATTTTTCTAAAATTATTCGATTTATTCTTATAATTTTTTAAAATTTCGGATGGAAAACAAAATTATAATCTAAAAACCAGGTTCAAGTATTGTATAGATTAAAGGATTATAAAAATAGTACAATTCTTTTACTTATTTATAAATCATAAAAAAGTAAGATTCTATTTATTCAAAATAATAATTATACAACAAATATAATTAAAAAAATACAATTTTTATTTTCAATAGTTATAAAATTTATAATCTTATTTTATTATTTTTTTTTCAAATTATATATCTAAAAAATAAAACACAGCATCTTCCACAATCTCAAATTGTCTAAACAGGATTGTGGCGCTAAACTCACGTCGTTCCATAATGATCAAGAATATAGCATTTCTATCATGAAAACATTTTTGAGATCTTCACAGCCTCATTTAAATAATATGCATGAACTTACAACCAATCTCGATAGTAGTTCGATTCAATCTTATAATTTTCATGAATTTTGAAGAAAAAATAAAATTATAATTCAAAAAAATCACGTTCAAGAATCTTAAAGGTTTTTTTATTGGATTCTAAAAATAATAAAATTCTTTTCCTTATAATTTTCTTAAATTTTGGATTGAAAATATAATTATAATTTAAAGAATCATGTTCAAGGATTCCAAAAGTTAATACAATTCTTTTCGTTTTGGATTCTAAAAGTAATACAATTATTTTCTTATTTAAGAATCCTAAAAGAAATAGGATTATAAAATACAATTTATATATAAGATTTGTAAGGTAATACGTATAATTTCTATTTACGATTTAGTCTTATAATTTTCTTAAATTTCGAATAAAAAATAAAGAATTGTAAAAATAAACATTAAAAAAACTAATAGCAAAAAAATTAGAACCATAAAAGAAAAAGAATTTTTTACTATTAAATAGTAATCTTAAAATAAAAATAATTAATAAAATAAAATAGGATATATAAAATAGGAATCATATATTGATCTTAGGGGAATTATCTTATATACTGTTTTTCCAATCTTATTTTCAAAAATACTACTTCTCCGATCTTATTTTCAAAAATACTACCTTCTCTTCAAAAATCTTAGGTAAGTGAATGACACGCACCTAGAATATAAATTAATGGTCACAAAATAACATGATTAACTTTATGATGATATTTTAAATAAATCTAAATACATTATGGATAATATATTTGTGAAAATTTTGTCATTTGTTTAGTCAAAAAATTTATATGAAACCCAAAATTAATAATTAATTCAATAGTCGAAGGATGCAAGGCGGTTCTAAAGTTAATACAATTGTTTTCTTATTGGACTATAAAAGTAATACAACTCATTTCTTATTTAGAATGAATAAAAAAAGCCCTTGATTTTATGATAATGTATATGACTCTTTTTTTTTTTTTTTGAAACATAATGTATATGACTCTTGATATAGTATTGTGTTTGACGGGTACGGGAGGCGGCCCAAACAATTTATCAATTTCAAGAATCTTAAAGGTTTTTTTATTGGATTTTAAAAACAATAAAAAAAATTCTTATAATTTTCTTAAATTTCGGATTGAAAATATAATTATAATTAAAAAAAATCAGGTTCAAGGATTCCAAAAATTAATACAATTTTTTTCGTTTTGGATTTTAAAAGTAATACAATTCTTTTTCTTATTTAGGATTCCTAAAAGGAATAGGATTATATTTATTTAAACTAACAATCATATATAAAATACAATTTATATTTATGATTTGTAAGGTAATACGCATAATTTTTAATTTCGATTTAGTCCTATAATTTTCTTAAATTTCGAATAGAAAATAAAGGATTGTAAAGATAATAATCATTAAAAAAAACTAATAGCAAAAATTAATATATATATATATATATATATATATATATATATAAAGTAGGAATCATATATTGATATTATGATAATGTAAATGATTTTTGATATAGTATTGTGTTTGACGTGCACGGGAGGCGGCCCAAACAAATTTTTATACTGATTATAATATATTTTTTATAATATTTTTTTATTAGTGATATGATTAACCGAAAGATGACTCAAAATAGTTTTTATGCTATTATGATATTAAATCATATCAAAATTTATATAAAATTTATAACGCCGCCGCGAAGCGCGGCTTTATTCACTAGTTGACCATAATTGACCATTACACATCCATATCAATGTATATATATATATATATAGGGGAGGGTTCTGGTACAAACTTACAAACTTTTTTTGTTCAACACATATATAACTTGAGTTCAACATTTTTTTAACATATTTTGTTGAACATCGATTAAAATAGTGGTGGAGAAGTACGTAAACCAATTTTTAAATGTAAGAACTAAGGTAAACATGTTATATAACTAATATATATGTTTCTAGACCCTACCCAAACCCCAGAGGTATAGTTTAAACATCTTTTTAGATATATTCAACACAATGATAATTAGTGTTCAACACCCGATGTTGAACCCCAGTTATAAATGTGTTGAAAACGCGATTTATTTATGCGTTATTTTAAAAATTGTGATGTTTTTTGAAGAATTTTCAACATAGATACTTTATATAACTAAAGATTAACACGATGGGAGAATACAAAAAAGTTTGTAAGTTTGTAACTTAAAAAAGTTTTTATTTGATCCTATCCCTATATATACATATAATAGTTTCTGTTGCCTATTCAGCATAGTACCATGACCACGCTAGCAAATTACTCTTAAACTTCAGCTAAATTACATTTGCTGCCACCGCTTATGTTACCTTCTCCAGCTGACACGTCTCGCGCGCACGTGAAGGTTTTTTACTGTTGTACCAACTTTCCACAGCGTTGTTACCACATAGATACACACGTACACATAATTCATAATTAATAATGAATCAAGAATCAAGAATAAAGAGTGAAGAATGAAGAATAGAAGCAAAAACAAAAAACACCTGCTAATTGATATTTTTGAAATCCAATTAATTTTTATATTTTTAAAATCTGATTAATTTTTATAATTTTTTTTAATCAAAGTATATATAATATTGTATTGAAATTAAAATATTATATTGATTTAATTATGAATAATTGTAATTTTCAAAAAAAAATAATAAAAAAATTATGAATAATTGTAGAATTCATGATGAAGTTAATATATATTCCTTTTGTCCCTTTTTATTTGTCACTTTGGCTTTTTGCATGTAATTAAGGTGATTAAAAAACATACTCTCACTTACTCCCTCTGTCCCTCTCATTTCTTTACAATTTTTTTACACTGCTCGACACGCACTTTAAGGCGCATATAAAACATAGTTGTATAATTTATTTTTCAAAATTTTTTTTTTTGTATAAAAATATAAACATCGAAATTTTATTCGGAAGAAAAAAAGTTCAAAATAATTTATCAAACTGCGTTTTATGAGAGCATTAGAATGCGTGCCGATCCCCCGTCCCCCAATGTAAACAAATGAGGGGGACGGAGGGAGTATTATTTTTGAAACTTTCTTTTTCTGAATTAAATTTTATGATTTATATTTTTATTCATAAAATGATATTTTTAAAAATAATTAGTGGAATTATGTTTTTTAAACACCTTAAATTATGTGTAAAAAGTCAAAGTGACAGCTAAAAAGGGACGGAGTGAGTATTAAATAACTAATATAATAATAACTAAATATTAAAATACATCCGATTTTAACTCAGATTAATCCTAAATTGAAAACTCAGCTCATTAGATCGATTCTCGATTTTGTAACACTGGCCGAGTTAAACACATTAATCAATTATTTATTATTTAATACATTTACCTTTATTATATTATCTTCCATCTTTCGGTACTATTTTCCTGAATACAACGTGAGTCTTCTGGAGGAAGCTGGATTAAATGACTGGACAGGAGGCTTGCACGTGCTGTTTCATTTACATATACAGAACATACACAATTACACATACTCAAAAGAGCACCGGATGAATTTCAAAGCTTCTCGGAGAAGCTTCCTCTGCAGAAGGACAATCCAGCTGCAATTGATATTATAATTCAGTATATTAACAATTCAAAATTCAAAATTCAAAACTGCATATTAGCACCGTATCTCCCGCTTCTCTTCTTCCATGTAATATCTATTATATTTTGATTCTTAAAACTTCTTTCCTGTAACCTCTCTTCTGAAGTACTACTCTTCTTAACGATTTCTTTCAATCTTATTTGCAGGCTAAACTTTGTTCACAAAATGTTTGATGATATGTGCGGAAGAAAACCTCTTTCTCTCCATAGTTTCTATCGTGCTCTACCAAGTCAGCGCCCTTCCTTTGACTATTAGTTTTCCTAATGATTTGTTAGTATTTGAAGTTAATGGTGTATTTGGATATTCGTTCTATTGTTATTTGAAATCTACTAACTGTATTTAGTTCTGGTGGTGCAATGTGTCTCCATGATTTTGTAAATTGATGGTTCATAATATTTGTAAATTGATTATGCTAATTGTTATCTCCTCCAGAATGACAACTCTTGGTGACGGAGGATATGATTGCGGGTATGTAAATAGTACACTATTTTTGGAACATTAACATATCTCCATTTCAAACTTCTATTGTTATATGATTCAACTTTTATCTATTTATTGTAGCCGAATTTTGTCCGGAAACTGTTTGATGATATGTTCAAAAGAGCAAAATCGATGAATATATATCACTATATACTCAGGTAACATTTGTATGTGACTGCTTGGGTTTTGATTAGTTAATTGATTATATTGTATATGCTTATATTGTTAAATATATGAAATTTTCTAATTTTATTTTGTTACTCATCGTTTTTGTTTGTTGCGTATTTAAAATGATACCCAATCTGAGTTTATAACCCGCCTAAATTTAAATTCAGGATGGGTTCTTACCTCAGTTATTATGTCCAGGGGACCGTATGCGTGCTTAATAGATCAAGAAGGTATTTGATTCTTATCATTTTCTTCCAATTATCGATTATATTGTAGAGGTCTTTAAAAAAAGAACTGTTTTTATTAAAGTTTCTTAGCTATTATGACTTAAGCTCAATAGTTAACACATTGAGTTTTGCTGGGATTATTTTTTAATCCTTTTAACAAATCAAAGAGGTGAATTGTTGATGCATCAAGTTTTTTTTATAAGATTAAAATAAGAATAATTGAGGCTGCTAGAGTGATATTTAATGGAGCATTGAAGCACATTATGCATAAGCAGTTGGTGTCCGGAGAGTACTTAGCTGGCTTAAACAACAAGCGACAGAGGATGTCCGGAAGCACATTATGCATAAGCAGTTGATGTTACATTCACTTGCATCCTTAGATAACAATTTAAAATTCAATTGTGATAGGTTCATAGTTAAAACTATAAGGGTGAACCAATTGAGGCTACTAAAGCAAATTTTACTCTCCCTTTTAAGGTCTTTTGTAATTTTTAATTTCTTTTCGTTACAGAAAAGTGTAGGTGGGTTGGCAATCTCTGCGCTAAGTCCATGGTGTGATTAATAGGGATGTGCTTGCTTTATACTTTGATAATCCAGTGTCTCTATTCAAGCAGCCTAAGACATGGTATGTTGAACTTCTATCTATCTATATATAATCACACCTTTTGAGTGTTAGTTTGTTAAAGCCTTGATGTTTGTCGTTTGAATCAAGTGTCTTTTTAGATCTCTGCGGTCTTATCTGTCACTCACAATTATACTGCATCTGCTACAAGTTGCTAAATCAAGAGTTTGGTTTGACTCTCATGTTAATCTGATTACTGACTGATAATCATGGAGAATGGTCTAATGATTAGCTTATTATTGTTTCAAGTCTTCTGTACACTATTCATGTTTAACTCTTTAACTGAGTTGTCTTACTTCATGGCTGCATCAATACAGGAAAGGTGACTACTATCAATATCGTGCTGAGTTCAAGACTGACCAGACAAAGAAAGAATGCTCTAACAAATCATTGAAAGGCTATGAAGCATGTATATATATCTATTTAATTAGAAATGTGTTAATAAATTAAACAACAGACCTGTGCATCACACTTTACATAGTTTTGATTTTGTCTTATGGCATTTGACTTTGTTTTTCCTATGGCATTTGATTAGGCTGCTTCTGAAACTGCAAATAAAGAACTCCATTCAATGCACCCAATCCGTCTAGGGCTTGCTCGGAATTTCCACGTCTTCTACTACGAGATAATGAATTCCCCTGAGAGGTTTCTTATGCAGATTCCTCAATCCTCTTTATTCCGTATCTTTCCTTTAAAACTGTAATTCAGTAGTATTGGTTGGTAATGCAGGGCTTGCCAATTAGCTAAACAAGCTTTTGATGAGGCAATTGTAGAGCTCGATACCTTGAGCGAAGAGTCCTACAAGGACAGCACCTTAATTATGCAGCTGTTAAGAGACAATCTCATTTTGTGGACCTCTGATTTACCGGAGGATGGAGGTATATTAGTTTATCAATATTCATCTTCATCAGATATGTAGTCATATGTTTTTTTGACATAAACAAAAAAGATAGTTGGCTGAATTGGAATTAAAGGACTTGATAGCAGAACATTTATTTATTAGTATTTGTTACTTTAAAATGGACAATGACAACAAATTCCAACTCATTGAAATTAAAGGACTTGATAGCAAAATACTCTTTCATACAAATCCTATAGATATGTTGTCTTCATCTCACTGCGAAGTGCGGAGCTAAAAATGCTACTTACAGAATAGAGGGAGAAACTGGAGACTGCTGCTAGCTGATCGAATTTCCAGGCCAAACTTTTATGAATTTTGCCCCATGTTATCTTAAATGTGCTCTAAAAATAGTACTCGATTTCTGGTGTGAAGTAGTTCTATGCATTGACATCTATTTGACGTCATTTTGTGTTCTTTTGGCTTTGATGTATATTTTATTTAATGATTTTCAGGAGGGGCATTGGGTGGCATCTGCTGAAAACAAGTGAAGAATTAATTTCTCATATGAGTCTGTCGAGTGAAATTTACTAGCATTGCAGGATGATTGATTCTGCTCCACTGACCATGTATACAAAAGATAGTTTCATTGTCAGAGAAGATAGTTTTGGGTGAGACTGTGAGACATTGTCCTGCATTGGTGGAAATCTGGCAGAAAAAATAGGGTTATTGATTGGTGCACAGTGTCGAGAGAAAATGGGTTTTGGGGATAGTTAAGACAGAAATGAGATGAGGGGAGGGGAGGGGAGGTGCTGTGAGATAGTGAGCATGCAACATCAAAGATTTGATTTGCCCTTCTTTGAATATTTTTTTTTCTTTTATTTGAAGCTGTATGTGATAATATTCAATTTAAGAACAAAATGTTAATATGTTATTAATTCCAATAATTAATAATATTCATATACCATAATGTCATTTTTTTTTTGGAGTTTGATATTTGAATTTATTATTTTTAAAGATCGGCCATGCCGAGAAATCTTTTCACTAAAAAATGATATCTATATCGAATAGTTTGTTATCTTTTTTTCCAAAGTGTAATATCTTTTCTGACATAATATTCAATTTGTTAACAAAATGTTGATATATATCATAATTTATATAATTAATAATGTTTATATATGTATATATCATAATTATATACAGTTAGGCTTTTTAGATTATCTCAAAAGAAGTGTTTATTGCTTATATTTGATACTCCCTCTGTCCCACCAGGTTCTTTACGTTACTTTTCTGCACGCATTTTAAGGTTCTTATAAAGTATACTTACATTATATATATATTTTTTAAAAAAATCCTGAAAAAAAGTTTGAAGTTTAAACTTTTATTAAAAAAAGAAAAAATCAAAAATACGTTATAGAACTATATTTTACGAGAGTCTCAAAATGCGTGCAAACAGTGTACGTAAACTTCCTGGCGGGACGGAGGGAGTATGTTAATTATAAAAGAAAATTAATTTGTAGTTATGTGTCTAGATAAATTTTTTAAATTACAACTCATCGGGTATATAAATTATCTTTATAATAGTGAAATATTATATATTATCTTTTAAAGTGCATCTATATATTTTGTAAACTCAAATTTAAAAATAAAAATAGGTCATTTATAAAAGTTAGAATTTTGAAATTCTTGAAGTCGGGCTTGACTTATAAGTTGTTTAAACAATATGTATGCAAAAACAGTTCCTCATTTATATCTATTTTACTCATAATTACATTAATATTTGAGTAGTTTATATTAAATAAATTTAGTTTGAGTCTAATTTTACTAGATAAAATCATGAATATTAGACTAAATAAAAAGATCAATTTCGAAAAAAAAGGTATGGTATTATATTTTGTATATACCTTAAAATATATGTAAAAGTGAGAATGAAACTAAAATTGATACTAGAACGGAGACTGTTGAACCAATTGAGATGGGTATGAACCTTTTCAACAGAATATAAATATTATTTGTTTAAATTTTAATTATAAATGATTAACGAAAATTCAAATTAGAAATTATGTAAAATAATTTAAAATGATAATTAAATCATATAAAAGTAAACAAAATAGCAAGGAACATAAATGAAGTTATAGTTAACATCTCGAATAGAAGTTAAGAAGTTGTTGAAATTAAAATTATATTTTTGTTATAATAAAATTATATATACCACATGATAATATTTTTATGTTATCAATATTTATTGACAGTGTCATATTTATAGCGATAAATCGTTTATGAAATGAATTATTAATGATGTGTTTGATGAAATGAATTTATAATAAGGGTCTTTAGATCTTACATACTTTTTTGCTTCATACAGTTTTGGATAACTCACCGGTTAAGAGTTTATCATGTGTCGTCCAATGTCCTTGACATCTCGAATAGAAGCTATAAACACTTTTTTTTTAGATAATCTAAATTGCTCATTGTATCTTATTATGATATATAAACAATATTAATTGTATAAATTTGCGATATATTAGCATTTTGTAAAAAAATTGAATAATATCTTATGTTACACTTTTTAAATATAATTAATGTATT
This sequence comes from Daucus carota subsp. sativus, assembly GCF_001625215.2. Classification (NCBI taxonomy): domain Eukaryota; kingdom Viridiplantae; phylum Streptophyta; class Magnoliopsida; order Apiales; family Apiaceae; genus Daucus; species Daucus carota. The sequence goes on along the minus strand of NC_030386.2, from coordinate 35,947,709 downwards.
TTTATGAATTTATTTAAATTGAATTATTTAAATATGACTTTATCGGTGTTGATAGATAGAAGTCGAGGTATCGCCGAAGGCAATGCCGAGAAGTTGTTGAAACTAATATATTTTGGTTATAATAAAATTAGAGTTAATTGCAATTGGCACCCCTTTGGTTTCGGCTTATTGCACATTGCACCTAATAGTTTTGGAAAATACACTTTGCAACCCCAGACTTTTAACCCGTAGACACTTTGCACCCTTTCCGTTAATTTCTGCCGTTACCGTTAGCTTTTGTAGGGGCATTTTGGTAAATTTAATTATATTTAATTAAAATCAGACTTTTATTTAAATTTTTTGACCATCTAAACGATATTTCTCGGAAAAACTTAAAGAACGAAAGTTGTAGAGAATAAAAAGATCTTTTTAAAACAATAAGGTTCAAAATTTAAATAATTATTTAAAAACGATTGTTCATTTTTACAAGATTGCTAATTTTTGAATTTTTTAATAATAATTATAAAAAGAATTACGAAAATTTTGAACCTTATAGTTCTAAGAAGATCCTTTTATTCTCTACAACTTTCGTTCTTTAAGTTTTTCCGAAAAATATCGTTTAGATGGTCAAAAAATTTAAATAAAGATCTAATTTTAATTAAATATAATTACATTTCCCAAAATGCCCCTGTAAAAATTAACGGTAACGGCAAAATTTACCGGAAAGGGTGCAAAGTGTCTACGGGTTAAAAGTCTGGGGATGCAAAGTGTATTTTCCAAAACTATTAGGTGCAATGTGCAATAAGCCGAAACCAAAGGGGTGCCAATTGCAATTAACTCAATAAAATTATATATATCACATGATAATTTTTTATGTTATCAATATTTATTGGCAATGTCATACTTATAACGATAAATCATTAAATGAATTGTTAATGAGGTGTTTGATGAAATGCATTTATTATAAGGGTCTTTGATTCTTACTTCTTAGAATCTTCTTTGATTTATAACTAAGTTTGTAAACAGTTGAGCACGGAAGAATAACTCAGTAGTTAAGAGTTTATCCTATGTCGTCCCTAATCCTGGGTTCGATCTTGTCTCACCCGAGAATATCTTAGATACAATGTTATATGGTGTTCAGTATAATCCAATTGCTAAATGTCCATCCGAGAATATCTTAGAAATTATATTTATGAATTAATATTCCAATTTTGATCATATTATTATGCTATATGGTGCTCAGTACAATCCAATTGCTAAATGTCCAAATTACTTTGTCGACTAAATTTTTTTCAAAATTCAAAGCCCAGCAACAATCCAATTGTTATATGTTCAAATGTGTCAAGAAAGTAATCCATTTGAATAATGATAAGTGCTTCGTTTCTTTCAATTACATTAAGTAAAATATGTATTTCATAAAATTCTACTTTAGATTTAAATATTATATTTGAACAAAGTATTTTTTTAAATTTAAGTATTGGTTTATTATATATTAAGCAATCGAATTAAAGGTGAAGTTAGATAAACTGACTCACTACCACGACCTTTAACACGAATCGGTACCAAACATACTAATGCAGCATACAACAATCGAAGACACACTAGCAACATCATCCACCATTCATCAACCTTTAGCTCTTGAACCAGGCTCATCAACATTCAACAAGGTCTCACGAAGAACAGTTTTATATCGTTTTGTTTGATTATCAATTTGTAACGCTATGCTATGCTGCTTTCTCCTGCAAGCCAAATGCAAATGTATGACTTCCTCATTTCAGTAAATTTTATTTCAGTTTCAAAGCCCTGCAACGCGGGCATCAATACTATCACTATATACTGCACAGATGTACTAGTAATACAGTACGAGTGTATCATACATCTATAGTAAAACTAAAGTATATCCATGGAGAAAGCAGAAATAACACGTGAGATTGAAGAAACAGAACAAGAGGAAGAAGAAATTGAAGATTTGCAAGCAAGGCGGAGTACAAAATTACCTAATAACCTTAATCCAAATCACATCAAAGAAGATGATGATAACGATGATTATAAGCAGCACAAAAGTGCAAATACTAATGGCGAAGTTGAAGATGATGTTCATCTCATACCTACATCTATCCAGGAGCTTAAAACGATTGATAATGGAGGAATTGACGTCTCGGAAGCGGAATTGTATCAACAAGTTGATTTCGATAACTCGGTGAAATGTATTAACTCTCTCTTAAACTATACATACATATATACACACATTGTGCCCTACGTGTGGACCGTTTGGGGAAAAGAAGAGGCCATATGTGTAGAGTACTACACTTTTATACAGATTACTTTATTATTTTTTTTATTTTTTATTTTGCTTATGTGCTTGTTAATAGGATATCATATGTTGTGAATTTTTGTATGTACTGATTTCGCTGGCTGATGCTTTTTAATTGAGGTACGCTGTACAGATCTGCTTGACATTTTCGACAGGCTTATATTTAGATTTGCTTAGACTGATTACATCTCTGTCAATGAGTTAAGTCATGTATCTGATTCACATAGTTTGGTTTATATGCTGCTGACTCTTTTCGGTGTTTATGTATTCGGAACCGTATGGTTAGTATGATGTTAATCAAAATAAGAAGTAGAAAGGCCACAACAAGATATGTTACTGTGAGTTTGTAGTTTAGTAGTTCAAATTGAGGATCGAGATATGTTTTTAGCAGATTTGGGTGATGTTTATGTGTAGGTTGTAAATGAAAGAGGGACAATGTTTTAAGTTGTGTTGTATAAACCAAAACCACTAGGTCTTTTTGCCTTCTATAAAACTTCTGAGTTATCAAACCGAATTTCATGTTCATGTAGACATTTGGGAAACATGTTAGGTTATTGACAAATATATGTATTCTGTGAATGCAGGTACAGGAATTACTACTGAACTATCTTCAAATGGACACAGTGGCACTGAACATACTGATCCTGGGAAAATTGACGGTGACTGCGTAGCAGATGTAACAAAAAGTAGTTTAAATATTGGAACTGGAGAATTTTTGAGCCAGGAAAGTGAACTTGAACATGCAAAACAGCATGGCAGTTTGTCAGGTTCCAGTCTCTCGCCTTCTGAAATTTCTGTAGAAGAAGATAAAACAAGTTTGAATTTCTCTAACTATATAGCAATACATAGTACGGAAACTGACCAATTATATGCAAGTGATCATCATGAAGCCACTGAGTTGGATGTTGAAAGAGTTTTGAGGAAACAGGATACACATGACTTGTATTGTCCAAACTGCAATTCTTGTATCACCAAAAGGGTTATTATCCGGAAAAGGAAACGCCGACTTCCAAATTTAGGCGAAGACGGTAAGCGTAACAAGTTAGAGAACGTTACAGGCCCTGGCCCAATTTCGACATCCGTGCCAACAACCAGCGATCCATCTCACAATACAGTTGATAATTGTGTGGATGATAGTGGAGCACTTGCATCTAATAATATTGATCAAGTTCAAGAACCAGATGTATTCAGATGCTTATCTTGTTTCAGCATCTTCATTCCCTCAGGTTTAAATTATTCGTGTAATGGAGAATTTTTATTTTCCTAGCATACTTGACTAACAATATGACTAGTAACTTTTTTCTCTAATGTAAATGTGGTAGACATGTTTAAGTATCTCCCATTATTGCATGTATCTTCACTGGGTCCTGTCCCCACTGCTAAATGTGATGACTCTCTGACCACTGATGTTCCATCTGTAAACCAAAATCATCAAAATGGATGCTTCGATTTAATAGCACCAAAAGTTTGGTTTTTACCAACTTTAAGTATATAGATCTAGTGCTTCATCCATTTATCCATATTGTGTATATCTTACTTATTGACATTTCACAAATAGCTGGTCTGATTGCATATGTTTTTATCTATCTTGTAGGTAATGGCTTTAAGTTGTTCCGCATGATTAGAGATAAGAGTGACGAGGATAATTTGCAAGATCCTCCACAAACACAAGTTTTGAAGAAAAGCTGGTTTTCTACTCTTTTTCAGTCAGATAAAAGTAAGTTAATGAAGTGAAGTGGAATCATATGTCATATTACCACCTGTCAACTCATTGATGAGCATGGGGTGTTGGCCATGAGTATCATAATTTCAAGCAATAATGGCTCAAATATCAGATCCAAAAAATATGGCCCCAAACATCACTTTATAACATTATATCGTGTAACGTTTATAATTTTTTTTTTTTGAAAACGCTACATTTATCCCTTGTTTTAGCCCAAGCCCATAAGGCAAACACCTGGAAACCCTAAAAAACCTAACGCTAGATAATGTAACGTTAGGTCATAGCGTTACTTTATCTAACGTTTGAAGCCCAAGCCCATGTAACAATACTCTCATAACGCTACACGATGTAGCGTTTTATACACGATAGCGTTTTATCCTTATAACCTAACGCTACATGATTCAACGTCATAGAGTGGTATTTAGGGTCATATTTTCATAACGTGATATTCGGCGCATTTTAACTCCAATTTGATATTCAGGGCCTTTTCTCGTGATGTAAGCATGATTAATTCTGTGCTTTTTTTATTACATTAATCTAATTATTCGAACTTGTTAATGTGATTTCTGACCATAGTTGATTGAAAAAATATATCTACATAATTATGCAGTTGGCACATGTTCAACCCTGGCCAACCTATATGAGGTTGGATTATGGGCCAAGTATCACATTCCCATAATTGTTATATATGTAAATTTTTTGTTGCAAGAGAACTAAAAAAATGATAGTAACCTAAAATTTTATCACAGAGATACACAGTAATGGAATCTTCATATGTGTTTTCTTTTTTTTTGACAAAATATGTGTTTTCTTTTTAATTAGTCATTAGTACTTGTGCATGAGCTCTATATTGACTCCTGAAAACTCAGTGGTTACCAAAGATAAATCACAAGTCTAGTCTATAATAATGTTTCTTGAAGAGAGTAGCTTTTTAAGGTCAGTATATACCTCAAATATCATTTTGCATATAATCGAGAATGCGAATGCATCAGGTAGCAGTTACAATTGGTCAATAACTAAGTGAAGTGCTTTTTCATAAACTGCCTTGAGCATTTAATGATCAGAAGGAACTTGAATTCATGGGCTGTCAGGTGCAATGTAAATAAAAGTGCAAAAAGAACAGAAGGCACTTAACAAGAATGGAAGATAGTACAAACTGAAGTCCGTATACAGTTAGCTTCTATTTCCTATTCTGTTGTGTAAAGACTCCTCAAAAACCTAGTTCCTTAATCCAAGCTATGGATGAAGGCAGTTTCATCCGTTATTCACCCCTTACATGTTTATATTCTACAAGTAAGGCATGGTTGCATTGTGTCTAAAGCCTTCCCTTTATCCCATTTGTAGATATCTGAGCAATAGCCCCAATAAGGAATGGCTTCAAACTCGCCATTACCATCAAACTGTAACTCTGTAAGGTCCTGTGTGTTTTTGTGTAGAGGAGACACATCATCAATAGCTTGATGACGAGATAATCGGAATTACAGACATCAGCTTATATTGCTGGACTGGATCGTTGATAGGATAGCACTTTACTAGATTATGTTAATCTAATTATCTCACGTAAAAGCCTTACTATTCTGATGTGAAATGCCAATGCAGGAGTCATAACTAGTGCAGATGTGGAAACAGATGACACTGAAGTGCTTATTCCTTCAAAGTCCACGAGGCAACAAAATGGTAGTGTCTCATCAATGCATGTATCTTCCTCGCATGCTTATACAGATTTAAATGGAGAACCTGTAAAGAGTAGTAACAAAGAATCTGTGGAAGGTGGAACCGATAATATATCTCCTCAAAAAATCAGTCTGGCGGAACCTGGAAGCATAAATAATTGTAAAGATCAAGTTTCTATGAACTTGAATGAGGAGAATGGGGAAGCCTCACCAAACAAATCTCCCTCACATGAAATTTACACTGATGAAGGAAGTGTCTGGAGTGAAATTAGTGGATCCAAGGAAGGTGGCACTAATGTTTTATCACCTTCATACTACGAGGCGCCGCTTAATCGTCAAGGTGAACATCCAGAAATAACTCTGGCAGACATCCCACCAACTTCTACCAGAGAAGCTGCGGAACTTTCTACCTTTAAACCTCAAGAAAATGGGCTCAAGTTTTTTATCCCTTTTGGCGTCAGTTCTATTACTGTTGAGACTTCCAAAACAGACCAAAAGGTCAATGGAACAATACCAAATAAAGGTTCAGGTACATGATTGATGCTAAATGCTGTCAAATTGACTTTTTCATGTTCGCCAATTTCCTGTTGTTTCAATATAGTATATATATAGGTTGAACTCCAGGTATTGAGATAATTTCAGTATTGTTCTCACAAATTATTATTTAATATGCTACCCGTCTTCACCTTACATAGATGATAAAAGTGTGTATTTAATCTGAAATAACCCTTAGCCCATCTGTTGTGCTCTCTTTGGAAATTTGAAAGAAATTTGAATTTAATGCGAGAACTCAAGAAATGTTGGTTTGGTCTAGTGTTTTAGCTGAGTTTGTACCTCATATTGAACGGTGGCTTTGCAGATGAGAAGGATACGGCTTTTCTATTACAGACACCTTTATCATTCCTTGAAGAATCATTCACAGACAGCAAAGTGAATGTAACTCTAAGTATATCTCCTCAAAATGAGCAAATTGGTGGTGCATCCCTTCTATCTGAATTTGCAACACAAATCAAATTTGGAGAAGTTACAACAAATAATAAAGGTTAGTCAGTAGAATTTTGTGCTTTTACAGCTTGAACAACCTACACAGCAGTCTCATTATTCAGCTTGTTTCTGTGCTGATTGTTGAATATTAGAATTGTTAATCAGAATATTTGCCTTGTGATTATATCTGGACTCAGGAATTTACAACTAATGAAAACTTTATCCATATAAATTTATTGTTAGTTTGTAAGTTCGTCCACATTTCCACCAATTCAGGGTTTTTTTTTTGTTTACAAGGTAGAATTTATCATCTAGTTACTTGTATTTGGTGGCAAATTATTGGTGCAACAATTGCGGCAGACTTTTCTTAAAGGATATGATCTTAAGGTCCATTCATTAAAAGTTGCAGCTTGACTCTGTTAAATTGAGTACCAATATATGTCGATGACCAACAGAGGTGTAACACTTATCATAGGTCATGTACCAATATGCTTAATATTTAGCAGGGAATAATACCGTGTGATGTCACAGCAGTGTGCAGTCCAAGAATACTCGTTTCTTTACCAGTTGTAAGTTCAGATGGTGCTTGATTTTGACCGGGAAGGCTAATGACATTTGCTAGAATCTGCCTTCTGTATTTCATGTTAAATAACGTAGTCATAAACTTTTTAATCTTGGAAATTGTACTTGGGCAGGGAAGGTATGATAATATATTTTTAATTTAATAACCATTTGGTTTCTCTCTTCTCTCTGCTTATACAACAGGAATATATTGTCATGGTTTAGATGCAGTAATTTTGTTGCTACTTGAAGTTGTTGATCACAATCTTATTTGTTTATTCTTAAGCTGGCGAGGTTCTTTTGTGTTGTTGCTAGATAGCATGATGTGTTCATTTAAATGCCTAGCAATTAAAATCATGGATATGTTATGGAAGAACAATGATTACTTTATACATTAATTGACAGAAAATATCTATTATTCTGAAGATTATCGACAAACACACACAAAGAAAGCAGAGGCATACACAGATGAACCCTTGAAAGCTGATCAAACTGCCCCAATTCCAGTAATCCAGAACAATCTATTACTTCATGGAAGACAGATTAATCTTAGAAACACCTTTAAGGATACAGCTGCTCAAAAAGGTTCAGGTTAGAAACACCTTGCAAACATTTTTAGTAGTGTCAAGTTTGGGTGGTTCAATAAATTATACAATTTTAGATTGTTTTAAAATTATTTTAATTTTAAATTTTCACAAATCAAAGATTGCTAAGATACTTATAATTTAAGGCCCAAGAGTATAATATATCTAAAATTTAAAAATACTCACTACGTCCCACCCAAATGTTTACATTTGGGTTGGGCACGACGATTAAGAAATAGAGTAAAGGGAGAAAAAGTAAGAAAAGTGAGTAGAGTGTGAGATCACTTGATAATAATGTATAAAGTGAGTATAGTGGAAAGCAGTAGATGTAGTTCTTTATATTAGATTAGTTAATGGTTACCAACAGGCTAAGTGGAATTAGTTCAAAAGATTAGAATGAATAAAATGGTAAATATCTTTCACTAAAAAAAATGAATGAGTTCGTAGATATCATTCATCCAAAATAACAAACAAATGGTACCAGGGTTTCAATGATTTTAAGGGATCTGTGATTGCATAGCCATGACTTCCAACGAATCAGTAACTCTTTCACCTCTAATGTTTAACCACTAAAATTATCAAAGTCTGGGCTTTAAAAATGAAAGCTCATTCGAAAATTTTATGTTTATGGGAGTGAATTGAATCTGAGAGAGAGATACAATCATCAACCTCTTAAAAACAATTCAATTTTATGTTTATGGGCTCATGAAGATGAATCAACAAAGAGTCCAAGGTCTTTATCTATAATTCATGTTGCTTTCTTGTAATCAATTTTTACAATGATTACGTTTGGTGAGATGGGAAAAGAGGCTTGGAATATCTAACCTATTAACAGAAGGTTTATAGTCAGAATATATAACCTAGAGTAATAACATCATACTTCCAGGCATATTGTATTCTTTTGTTTTTCATCGAAAAAACCAACATAATATCTTATCCATCAGATTATTAAGAGATGTCGCACCTGAGACTGACATTTAATTACTCAAGTTGTACAAGTAGAATTGAACCAATCATCAGTCCTAACCCTTTCATTACTAATGCATTGTTTTGCAGTCAGTGACACAATAATGGTGGTTGCAACCAGTCAAACTGAAGACCCTGATGCTCAAAGAGTGCAGGATTTAACTAATCCAGCAGAAACTGAAAATTTGCAACATCTTGAGACTCGAATCCAAATAAATGAACAAAGCGACATATCTGCAGAAGGAATTCGGGGTCTGGAGATTATAAAAAGCATTGTGTATGGAGGATTAGTGGAATCAATATCAAGCCTCGGAGTTGTGTCATCGGCGGCTGGCTCTGATGCTGCCACATGTAAGTTTCCTAGATCCTGTTGTGCTGTACCATTGTTTTGCATATAGTACATAGAATTCTTCAAAGTCTCCAGTACATGATATATGGAGTGTGAGATTTGTGAGTGCTTGAACGCTTAGAGTGAATTATGGTTTAAATTAATTCTAGTAATAAAAAAAAAAAGGAAGGGTGGTACTTGATTTATAATTATAAATTAAATAGACACAAAGATATTTTAACAAAAACATGGATCTTACCCCCATGGTTAGTTTATAAGCTAATGCTACAGCTAACACTTTTCTAATATGTCCTGCCGGGTCGGTTGTTTGTTTTTTCTCTGTCAGATTAATCAATATATTGCAATGTAAAAAATGGACTTGTGACTAAAGGAAAAAGGTCATCTACTAATGAATAAAAAACACATAGCACAGAGGCATATTTGTCATCTTTCTCAATGACCTTTGTGGCTGGTGTTTTAAAATATCCTCCCAAGATATCTGCATATTGTGCACGCTGGCAATAAGAACTCTAACTGTCTTGGAACGTGCTTGCACATAAATTGCCTTAAAACTTTTCTGTGGACCTATTATACTTTGTAAATTTTATCATTTGGGTTCGAATAGTAACAATGATGTCAACGAGTTTCTCTAACATTTCTATAATTGTAGTGAATGTTCTGGCTCTGGGATTGGCTACTCTTATTGGAGGGCTAATTATTATTGGTCACAATGTAAGTATTGTTTTAATTCCTAGTAGTATAACTTAATGTGGACTGTGGAGACTTGGTTCACTATGCGTTATTTGATCTGAACTACATTATTTAAACTTTTATATAACTTGAGCAGCTAAGAAGTTAGACGTGAAACTTGTGGAGAGAACAATTTATTACCACAATTTTGTAATAATATATATATCTGACACGTGCCATCACAATTTGACCATGACTTTTTAAGAAATTTTAGACAGTGAAGATGCCTAACCAAGAAAAAAATTTCTACAGCTTTGGGAACTGGAAAATGATAAGAAGACGGAAGCTTCTGATCATTTAGATAAGCGAGTAGACAGGTACCATGAACTACTGGGCCACAGAAGAAATTTTCTACTTCATGCAGTCTTTGCTGTTCTATCATTCCTTACATTTGGCTTAATTCCTCCTATTACCTATGGCTTCTCTTTCCGATCGAGTGATGACAGGAACCTCAAGCTTGTAATGGTTGCAGCATCTTCGCTGTCAGCCATTATTATACTAGCCTGTGGAAAGGCATATGTTAAGAGAACACCAAAATCTTATATGAAAACTGTACTGTACTGTGTTATGATGGGGCTGATGGTCTCGGGCATTTCTTATGAAGCTGGTAACCTGATCAATATGTTCCTGAAGAAGCTTGATGTATTCCATTCAAGCTTTGTTGTCACGCAAGAGACTCGAGTAATGAAACCAGGGTGGGCATCCTATTGATACAGTAACATGGCTCAGGCCTATGACAATGCTGAACAAGCTCTTTACATGTATACTTACTGGGCTCGTATTCCCCAGCTTAACAAGTGGTCTTTCACAAGAGATTAACCTTCCATGGATAAATTAATGTTGCTTCTTGTAATCCTCTCTAGCCATCTTTCAAATAACATTATGTTTTGCCATGGGAATCAGGTAATTTAACGTGACAGTTATCATCACAGATTATCTACCACTAAAGGGAACAGTAACATTGCAGTAGTTGATTGTTATGTTCTAAAAAATGCGATGCCAAATATTGTTGAAGATTGCTACAGGCTACAGAGTAGAGGAATACATTTATGCTCAGCTCGGTGCAGCATTTCGCGTATCTTCCTCTTACCAAACCACATTTTGCAAAATCCATATCCAATAAATCGCTAATAACCCCACTGGGTTAATTCTAGTCCATAAGATGTATCTTCTAGAGAGGTGCGCAAAGAAAAAGGTGACAACCTCAATTTCGTCAAAAAGATATATCTTCTGGAGAGGGGGTAAATAAAACGGCCGCAACCCTCAATTTCTTCAAGGGTGGGCTAATCGCAGAAAAATTACGGAATCGGGCCAGGCAATTAAGCAACATTTATTTGTTTTTTGTCACGAGCATCCTTACATTTACGAATAGAGGCTGGTTTTCTACCAGCATACTGGGACCACATTTTCTGATTACTCATGATCAAGTCGTTCCTTCCTGTGATCAAAATTTACATAACAATTTCGTCATTTGTCTAAATTTATTTTTCAAAAATAAAAGCTTATTTCTGGAGAAAAATATTTATAATTCTACCTTTTCCTAAAATAAATCCTTATTTTTTCTGCTAACTAGCGAATATAAAACACTTAACATATATGATATCTATCTAAAAAAATTACTCCCTCCGTCCCTCTCATTTCTTTACAGTTTTTTCACACTGCTCGACACGCATTTCAAGACGCATATATAATATAGTTCTATAACTTATTTTTTGAAATTTTCCTTTTTTGTATAAAAATTTGAATATCAAATCTTTATTCAGAAGAAAAAAAAAAGTTCAAAATAATTTATTGAACTACGTTTTACGAGAGCATTAGAATGCGTGCCGAGCCCCCGTCTCCCGATGTAAACAAATGAGGGGGATGGAGGGAGTATAAAATAATACATTTTTAAAAAAAGGGAAGCCCTTAAATTTTCAAAAAAAAAAAGCTCCTGAATGGAAATTTGATATCCAGCATTCTTCTAGACACAATGACAATTTTATTATAAAACGGATACTGGAGAGATATTAAAACTCTACATAACATTTGTCAAAAAAAAAAAAAAAAAACCTCTATATGACCAACTAGATAAACACATAAACACCAGCCTTTTAATTTATTAATAATTAGCCAAATGCTGTATAGTACTGGGATGGGGATTTTTACCAATTGCAAGTCGGAAATTCAACACTGGACTAGTAAAACACAAAGGCAAGTATAAAATACTTAAAGAGAAACATCAAAAACTGTAAACTTGGCTTTATTAATTATTATAGCACCTGAACAATTGCACACAGAAAATGTTATTACATTTACATGTTCACAACAGATACCAACTCTTAAAAAAAAAAAAAAGAACTACCAACTTCAATATTTTAATGCATAAGAATAACAGATGTTATACGAGAAAGTAATTGGTACAATCATGACCAACTATAACAAAACTGTGTCTAATTTCTTTTTCTTTTCTTGAAATTAACAAACTCTGTTTCATGGTATCCAAAATCACCCTCCCTAACATCAATAGCATTGTATGGCATATATAGGAGTGACATGGGTAGGGAGTTGCTTTTGGAAAAAGCGAGTGTAACATCCATTGCCCCAAGACCCAAACTATAAAATTGGTCACCCGACCACAAAACCTCTTCTAATCTCACACGATATATTTACTTGCTTTTACCTTTCTTCATCTTTGCCTTGAACCGAGATTTTACCAATAGAGTCTGAACCGTGTTGACAAAATTTCCAGTGGCCATAACTATCAGAAGTATTCCACAAGTAACTACCTATCAAGAGAAAAATGTAGAATCCATCTAAGTGTCTACCACAGCAGGAAATTAAAAAAATGGAGAGCAAAAAAACAAATTAAGATCAATAAGATTAAATTTATCTTAAAAATTTTCAGTTGATGGCTGGATAAAGTTCTCACCTGCCACTCAGGAACAACACCAACTACTGCGGTTTGAAGCAACAACACTCCAACATATGCTTCAAATCCCTGAGACAAGAAAGCAACCAAATTCCTCACTCATGAGCATAATAGGTTGATTAAACAAATCCTCAACCTTGAATGATTGTTTCTTATCACCAAGAGAGTACAATCCCTCCTCTCTTAGAAGAAGTGCAATTGTGTATAAATCAGAAAACTAGAACTTACTTTGAGGACATGGCAACTATTTTTACATGGAAGTCTAATAGACAAGCTTCCTTAGCAGGTATATACTACCAGCAAAGTAATTTTATATATTATCATAATACCCTGACAAGATTGCATAATCTTGACTGGTATAGACTCTAGAGATTTGGGAAGTACAGATGTATGTTCGATAAATTATTATTTATCCTACATTAAGGGATGGTTTTCCTCACAACCACTACATGATGTTTAACTGAAAAGTATAAATATATATTTATTTTTATTCACTTTCACCAAGTTCTAGAGAGTGAAATGCAGACAGTTTGTATAAAACACATGTATCAAACATATAATGTTTTTGTACAAACTTTACCAACTTGTATATTGGCAGTTCATTGAACATAAGCAGATAACAAACACTATTGCCTCTACTGTACACAAGTGGGATGAAGGATGAGCAAGCTAAGACTGAGGAAAATGGAATGTTGAAGGTCCATTATGAAGATCATTAAAACCGCACTGAGCAATTATTCTCTAAATGGCTATTCGGTTTGAATCATAAAATATATAAAACTACTAACTTGTGGGCACGAAGTCATCATCAGAAGGATTTTAAAATTTTTTTATTGCACTTGGCACCTGATGACATTTTTTAGCTCATGTTTAGGGTTGAATTGGCAGCGTGAATAACAAGGCAAGAAGGAATGAGAATCCTAGTGATGGTAGTACCCTCTCAGCCGTATAATATAGTTTTTAAAATAGTTGGAGTGAAAAGAAGATAGTCTTCTATATTTCCTGCCAAACAAAGAAACAAGTTCTATGACAATTTAATTCCTCCAGCTAAACATCCTAATTTCTAAAAATACTGACAATCAAAGTTTATCTCTACCAATTCCTTAATAGCATATATTAATAGATCCAAAGGAACTTCTTTATATATGATTTAGTTGACTTAAATTAATAATTACAAATGGGAAGGAATTTTATAGATACATAAAACAGGAGTGGATTATTAGTAACTAAAATCATGTCACACACATGATCAACAACGCTAGGTAACTTTCAGTCACACATATTATGTTAACATATAAGATATACTTTATCATATCCACAGAAATTTAACACGCCTCAAGTAAATTATAGTCAAGATTAATAAAACTTGTAGCATTCATCATGAATCAAAATTGTGCCGTTCTGAGTTACCTGTAATGTAAAGAGTATAGGGCACAACAACCATAACTGGCCATCTACTCCAGCAGTTTCTCCCCACACAACATCCATCCTCTTAGCCTGCCAAAATTTCCAATCAAGTAAACAAATAATTTGTCTAGTCCTGTTAAAAGATGTTTCCAAGTGGGCGAACAATAGGCATAGACAATCTACAGCTATATAATCAACTTCGGATGGAAATGACTCTACCTTGCCAAGAGCAATACGAGTATAGAGTCTCTGTCTTTGATATCTGTTTTGCAGAAGCATTGCAATTCCTTGCATTATTGCCCATTTCAGAAACAGTTGTACACCTTTCTGCAAAAGGCTTGGTTATAGTTATGAACAAGAGTATAAAGTTGAATAGCTTATATAAGTCATTCTTGCCTGCTTCTGCTCACAGTCAGGCTGGCGTCCTATCTCCCACGTCAGACTGATGAGTGCCATAACTATTGCAAAGTAGTGATGATATATCCACCTGCAGATACATGTCTGTGATGTTACTTTCAAGGATGTTGCTACCAAATAGAACAAAAAATATACATACATACAGGGGTGTACACGGGTTGGCGAAACCGACCAACCCGATCCAAACCGATCATATTTCGGCCGATCCAATCCGAAATTTTTTAACCGGATTAGTAATTGGATTGAAATAGTATTAACCCGATTTAATTGGGTTGGACATGGGTTTCGGGTTTTATAAACTGATCCAACCCAACCCAATTGAAAAATATGGGAACATATTGAATTTATCCATCTCATCCACATATTAGCCTAATCCAATTAGTTTTATTGTATTTGTGTGCCCCAAATTTAATATATTAATTTTTGTTTGCTATTTAAATATATATGATAATAAATTTATGAGTGAGAATATGAGATTAAATTTATGAATATATTTGTTTATTATTTGTTACTACTTATTTTTTTAACTAAATTCAGTTTTATGTCTTTGACAAGATTGTTAAAGTAATTTTTAGTGTAAAAAATTTGATGTTGAAGACCTATTCGACACCGACGATTATAACCAAACCAATCCGAACCGATCCAAACCGAAGTACTACAAATTGGTTTGGGTTACAAATTTATACGGTTCGGGTTGGGTTGAAATTTTAAAAACCCGATTTAACTGGGTTGGGTCGATAAATTCCGCTAACCCGCCCAACCCGAACCGTGTACACCCCTACATACATATAACATAGAAAATCAAGGAGTGTCAGAGCGATTGCTAAGTGGCTCCTATAAACTGTCTACAGTTCAATTCTCACTTCCCCCATGATTAAATATATATCAGCGCACAAACATATATACAATACCATATAGGGAAAAGAGTTTCAATGGTGACATTAAGAAACTCCTCTGTATATATGTGGACACTAGAATCAACACCATAGGGATGGCAAAATAATCTGATCTGATGGCTATTCAATCCGTTCCGATCTTATTGTATATTACCGAACCCAATATTTTGGATTTAAAACATGCACCCAACCAAAATCCGATCCGAAATCCGAATCCTGAATCCCAAATCATGCTCCAAACCAAATCCAAATCCGAAACCCGATGAATTTATAAATATATATATTTTAACACACGCACACACACACGCATATGGAACAATAGGTATCCACTTGCTTATTGAAAACCTCAAACTGTCCACCTCTTTTTTGAGAGAATAGAAGTCATTACCAAACAAGAGGGAGTAAATGATTGAAATGAAATTTCTACTTCAATTACCATGGACGAATATCACTTCCATTTAATCTCAGTATATTCTCTCGCAAAGCCAAACCTGTATATAGATATAGTAACCAAGACTGCAACAATCTTGTTAGTACATGCTAAAAAAATGTTGAATTGGATAATACTCCCTCTAATCCACTGTATAAGGTTCTAGACTCTTTTCACACATTTCCATGAGCTTTGACTGTATAGTTGAATTTAATATTTTTCCACAATTTTCTTTTTCTAAATAAAAACATACATGTTGTACTTTTATTGAAAAATTGAGATTTTTTACAAAAATTAATTTTAACTATTGAGTCAAACCTCTTAGAAGTAAGTGAAAATTTCAAGTGACTTATATAATGAACCGAGCGAGTATAATAAAAATATTTTTACACACAAGTACCTGGTAAAGTTGCACTGGCAATGCAGGTAAACATCCACCCCAAATCCATGACCTTAAGCAAAGTAGTAATGTCGGGAAAACGAGAAACAACAAAGCAGTTCTATCCTGTTGGTGACAGACAATTAAGAATCAAAAGTAAAGTTTTAGTTTCAGATCCATATAGAGCAATTCTACAGTGAAGTAACTGCACTCTAACCGACAGGTTGAGCTGTTAAAGAAAATCATAGTTCATACTCAATTTTGTTGAGATCTGAGCAAAGATTATTTTTGTGAATTCATCCACAATGTGGTTATGCATAAACTGGGTAGCACGCTCAAAAGGAATAACTAAGGATACTACCAGGGGACATTGCATAATTTTAATGCCCCAAAAATTACAAGCCAAAGATACTAATTCCACCTACAACAACTATCATGATTGTCATCTCAAACAAGCTTTGCACAGATATAATGTTGTGGATAGAGAATTGAATTGATTAATAAGAAACCTTAACCTCTCACCTAATGTAATCATGTGTTCACACGTCTAAGATATTATAGTATCATCAAGATAAGCTATTGTATCATTTTCACCGTGACTGTAAATTTATTTTGAACCACCAAACACAATTTTACTATTTAATTTCATCTGATTGTCATAAAAGAAATTGTTCCAGTATGTAGTCCTGTTACAACTATACTCTGCAATTTTCAGGGATAAGGAACTCTATAGTACAGACATGCACCGATGCACACAAACATATGAAGAATTGTATCATTTTCTCAAACCTACCGAACTTCCAAACTTCCACTTGAAGATTATGTATCTAAGTACACAAAGCATTGATCATTTCTTATCACTGCTGAAACCTATTTATCTTTCTTAATAAACTTCTTAGTACTAAACTACATAATAAAACAAAACAAAACTAAATTCGGTCAATAATAGCCATAAGAATCATACTCTAAAACTATTGTATTCCTCCTTCACTTTGAGTTGAACATCTTTCCGTGTAGCACGAACATTAATAGGACCTATAAACATCCTCAAAAAACTTCCTGGATCCAATCAACACAGCCAAAACTCGTCAATTCATTTAAAAACTACAAATCTAGCAACTACAGTCACTCATAAACACACACAACACAAATCACTACCGCACACACCTTGAGATTTGCTCGGAAGAAACGACGCCGCATCGCCTTCACTCAGCACATACCTAGCTCTCCGCAACTCCTCTTCCAACTACACAACAAAAAATAAACAATCATAACCAAATCCTAACTAAATAACGAACAGGCACAAAAATAATAAAAAATACATAATAATGTGAATGTGCGCATGATTTTTTGTACTTTTTCGGCTTCTTTAGGACCTAAATTGCCTCGTTTAACAGAAGAAACGATAGAAACACGGAGATTTTTGATATTAGAATCGAGCGTTAGGGCTCGCTGCCGGAGCGAAGCCTCCTCCGACGATGAACGCGAGATTAACGACGCCGACGATTCCTGTAGCTCCTTAGCGAGCTCGGAGATTCTAGAAACTTCTTCCACTACGTTTTTCTGTGGATTCTCGCCGCCGGTAGTCTCCGCCATATCAGAGAGAGATCGATTTGAATCGAAGATTTCGTTGTGTGTGTGTGTGTGTTTTTGTGCGGGTTTTGGAATAAAATAATTTGTTGGTTATATATGTGAAGTGTCTGTGTCTCAAGTAAGATAAGGACGTGATTAGACAAATTGGGGAATCTAAAAACTTGTTAAGCAGAAATAATATGATCAAATAGTGAGAAATAATTAAATTAAAGCGTACTAAAAGTAATTTCATATTTTATGTAGATAGCTGTGATTAAAAATTTATTTTCTGTCGTCTCATTCGTTTGTAAGGCTATAAGCCAAATTCGTCAAAAATATATTTGATACAGGAAAGTGGCACGAATTTTAATATTTTGATAAAATATAGTTGTGCAACTTATTGTTGAGATTTTTTCTTTTTTATATATATTTAATATTTATTTTTATACAGAAAAAAAATTAAATTATAAAAAAATCTTAAAATATATATCGAGCAGTAAAAAAACGTATACAATTGAATCCAACCGAGTAAATATGCCTTTAAATAAGTCTGTGACCAAATGGACCCTAATGCTTTATGTACCACTTGGAGAGTGAGTGACCACTGACCAGTGAGCTCCATACTTGCATGGACTAAACGATAAATACACCTATTTTTTTTTGCTTTTCCTCCATTTAAGAAAATAAATGTAATTTTTGAATAAGACCAGTAAATAATCTTGTGTCTGTACGGTAGAAATTTATTGTTTTTTTTTTGTTTTTTTTTTTGAAAATGAAATTTATTGTTTTTAGTTCAAGCTTTTTGTACATGATTTTTGATTTTGTAAGTAAGTCGTATATTCGCGCTTTTCATTTACAGGTACCTGAATCCTGATACGTTATTGACAAGAATTACTCCCTCCGTCCCACCCATTTCTTATCGAATGGGTTGGGCACGGAGCTTAAAAAATATGTATAGAGTAGTGGAAAAAAGGAAGAAAAGTGGGTAAAGTGGTGGGACCCATTGATTTTTAATGTATAAAAAGAAGATATTGGAGTAAAAATAGCGGGAAAAGGAAAGAAAAGTGAAGAAGTGGTGAGACTCATTAACTATTTTTGGTAAGTTTTGAAATGTAAAGAATTGGGTGGGACATCTCAAAAAGGAAAGTGTAAAAAAATGGGTGGGACAGGAGGAGTATTATTTAACTTGCAAGTAAAATGAGTTAAAGTTGATGCGACTTGTGTTTTGTTCAAAAATACAAATGTCACAAAAAATAACTAATAATTCAGATTAAAAAAATAATTAATAATTGATTTTGATTTAGCCAAAACGGTGACAGAAATTAAAATGGAAACTACTGCTGGTGCAGCCAGGGATCAAAAATACAGGTGACAAATTAAATCTTTACTTTAAATACAGTACAACAGTTTTTGGGTGAAGTCAAAATCGAGATTTATTATTATAATTATTATTCTGAAAAAGACCAACATACAAAATTTTCATTTAAAATTTGGGTGGTGAATATTCTCTTGCCTTGCCTACAGCTCATCAAGGTGCAGAAACCGTTATGTAATGATGGCTCCAGGTAGAGTAAACAAAGTACTCTGTTCCTCTCATTTCTTTACGGTTATTATTTTGGGATGTCCCTCTCATTTTTTACGTTACTATAAATAGTAAGTTTTTCTCATCATTACATCCACTATCTTCCTCTACTACCTCATATTTAACAATAAAAACTACTATTACACCCACTACTTTCCTCCACTATCTCAAATCTATTATTAAATATTGATAGGTCCCACTACTTTATCCACTTTTCATCTAACTTTACTAATTTTTCATACATTGTCTTGGTCTCCGTGTCCTCCTCCAATCTAAACAATTGAGGGGGACGGAGGGAGTATGATTATACGCATACGCCCCACAGTTTAACAGTGCAACATCGAACTTGCCCTACAAAGTTCGTGGTGATCTAATTATCACACACTACTACACTAGCACACAAAAGATGACTAACTGCCACTCTGCTATAGCCTAGAACTAGATGCCCCAGCTGCACTATCCAACGGCTTTCAGGCTGTTCCTCAGTCCTCACTGCGGTCAAAGCACAAAAGTACTGGGAGATCTTTGATTATTTTAAAATTAATTTTTAATATTTAGATTGATATTGGCTTGTATTTAATCACATTCTTATAGAGAAAAAATGTTACAAACGTAAAAATATTACGAAGCTAAGTTAAGAATAATACTTCCTTTGTTCCATTATATATGTTGTTTGATTTTTTAAATGTAATTTTATGTGCTCTCTGATCAAACGCTCTCTGATCAGAATACTTATTATCTAAAAACATCTGATTCATTTTTTTTGTCTGATCTTTTTCTTCTTCCTGACCGACCGAGATCAGACAATATAATCAATGTCAATCGTTAGGCTATCGCCGTGCAGGAAATGTTTGTCTCCATTGACATACACGATCAATCAGACTTGTGTTACGATCAAGAATCAAGTTGCTTTTCCTTTTGGACTACTCAACATATACTGCTGAGCTAACTGCAGGTTCCGTAAATTTCGCTTTCTCACTAAGCTCTTCGAATGAGTTAACAAGATTTTGAAGCCTTGCGACAAACTCCATCAACAAAGAAGTAAAGGTAGCCAATGACAATGCACTTGCACTTTCATACGTCCTTTCTTCGCGTTCATTAAGAACAGTGTCACCAGTAAAAGATAGACGTGAAGGCCATTGTTGGTGCCTGAATACATCTTCAGATGAGACTACTTGTGCAACAGAGGAGGTTCTGATCATGTTTGAGTGCCTTGGCGTGTGGGTTGATCTCAAATGACCCGCCAGTTGGCTGAGGGAGCTTATAACCATATTTCTAGTTTCAGCATCTTTCAGATCTTGTAAGTGATTAGGGTCCCCAAATTCCTCTGGCATTCTGGAACTTGCCCAACTCTCAGCATTGATCAAAAGGAATGATTTTTCGTCAATAGCCAGTTGCAACCCTTCAGCGGCCTCGTGCACTTCTGCTAGCAAGTCTCCCGGGCTTAATCTTTCCATCTTCTCAACCTTGGCTCCAAGCTCATGTAACACTTTAGCCCCTGCAGTGCCAACTTTCTCAATCTCGTTCCTAAATACTGCTCGCAACTCAGCTGCTGCCTAAAGAAAAATAGAATGGTTTAACTTTATATCAGAATGACCTGTTGATGCTAAAGGCATGCCGACACTTACAAAGCTTCTGGTATTCTCCAACTAAAATTTATCTATAGCCATCATCAGAGACGGATCCAGAGGGTCCACGGACCCCTAAATTTACACTAACTAGTAATATACTACTGTATATATTATCACTCCATGTTCTTCTGATGCATATATCTGAATTGTCATTATCAGTTACCAGGATATGGTCTCATCCTGTCCCCCTAGACGAGAAAATCAACCTGGTAATAAGGCAAATTTCCTAAACTGATACTAATAAACAGTAAACTCACCGACACAAACACAACAGGAACTGACTAAAAACAAAAAAGAGGAAGAGGAAGAATAAGGCGGAAAAAATCAAAAAATTAGGTGAACAATATAATTGAATAAGAGACGAGAGGAGAAAACATAAACTGTTGAGTGATACCTGTATCTCAGCAAGTATACAGCCATGCATTGCCATGATAGTAAATGCACAATGCCTTAATGCACCAGTAACTTTGACATAGTTACTCCAAGGATAATTGAACATTTTGTATCGGCCATGAGGGGGTTCCCAAACTGCAAATCCTAGCTGCACAAAGAATCAAATCATGTTAAGGTAAACAATGGAAACTAGCAGTCAAATCATTCAGGTATATGATAAACTTAGTTGTCTACCAGGGATTCTTCTTGGCTACTAGACTGTACAGCAGCTCTACACCCATTGTACAATGGATCATCAGAAGCTTGATATATAAGAATTTTAGAAGGAATTCTCTCGTATTCAACACATTGCAGATACTGACCAACGCAGCCTATAAAAGAAGAAACGTCACAATGAAACTAATCCGAATGACATACTGTAAGAAATCTAGATAATGACTTCTGACCTTCCAAGGAGTTAGCAACACCCTTAAAGTTTTTTACCACCAATTTGTGCAAATCCTCGCCTGACCATATGGGATAAATGCATACATTTACTACCAAACAAACACCGGCTCCAACAGAAATTAGCAACAATCTTGAAGAAGCTGTAGCAACAAAATGTGACATCCCGGATACCAGAACAATACAATATGTCAACAAGAAACAACGAAACCCATATTCATATTGCTTCATTGACGGATACTGTTTCAGATAGCTTGCAGAGAAACCTTGAAATCCAGAACAGAATAAAAAAGATATTTAATAACAAAGAATACTTTTGATATGAAGGAATGACTTCTAGTTGTGCTTAATACAGCTATTTTTGTTAAAGGAGAATGATCTTAAGAAATTACCATTTGCTTCAATTTTACCCAAAGCACTATTTAGACCCAAAATTTTACTGATAATTTGATAAATTTTTATATTTCTTTTCACTAGGAATCAATAAAAATGCATACTAAAGGAATTAAACCTGCAATGAATATGCTTATTACAATCACAACTTGTTGAAATTTCCCAGCCATTTGGGATAATTGAGCACTGCAAAGAGCCAATCCTCCTGCTAACAGAGTCCCCAAAGCACGATTAAATCCCTTACTAAGTGTAGCTCCTACAATTAAAAAAAAAACATAACACATAAATTCTGAAAATAATAACATTCTATGCGTGCATTAATCCAAAAATAAAAAACAATCAAATTATACCTATGCTATATTCAAACACAACCACCACAGTCAGGATTGCCCAGATGCACTCGTCCCCGATATACGACAATGGTTCCTGGAAGAAAATGAGAAGTGATACAATGACCAATGCCAGCGCCATTTTAGCTGCAAAAACAACTTTTCTTGGCTCTGATCGACCCATTTCATAGGCTTTTAAAAAACCACTTTCAGCATCAGCTTTAAGCTTTATCAACTTCCCATAAATTCTTGATCCAAGACATTGCTCCTCGCCAGTAAAATGATCCTCTGTTAGTCCCAACTCCGAGTAGTTCTTTCGAGACGATATATATTGTTCTTTGTGCATGGTTAGTAAACAACGTTTGAGACGGATAATTCAGTCCCAAACATGAAATGATTGAGTGACACAGATACGGACACATTGCATATCAACATGCATGTATATGTAGACAATATCGGTGGGGAAGGAGGGAGGGGACTGGTTGTTGGGACTGAAACCTTTGGAAAGTTGGGTAGTTCTGGTTGACCGTTGGGAGTTGAAAATGAAAGCAGGGTGGAAAATGGAAATAACATTAGCATCATAAAGATGTTTAATCAGCAGAGGATTAACCTAAGTATTATGAAATTACTAACTAGGAATAATTTTTCCCATTAACTCATGTCTATTCTTAACTATGACATTTTTCACGGGAGTTATCAGTAGGTAAGTATGATAACGAAATAGCCATGTCTATTCTCGAACCCATGTCTATTCTTAAAATGTCATTTACAACGAAATAGCCGAAAAGGGAGACATCTAAAAGAGGCAAACAGCATGACAAATTAAGAATCTTATTGCCGCTGCTTCTATTTCTTATTCTAAAATTTCCGGTGACTTGGAATTTTCAATAAAGAGACAGTTAGACAGAAAAAACGATTACGCATTCCACAAAAAAGACGTTCCGTAAACTTGGGGGAGAATACTTGCCACAAACAGTAGTTCCATTTCTTTTTTTGTTTCAAGACAAATTTATAGTTGTGATACGATTTTTAAATTCCGTACCCTTGATTCTATATATTGGATCTCTCGTAACTGAAAGTCTTCATACTAGCAAAAAATTCATAAATTGAACAAACTGCATCCACGCATAGAAACTCCATCGCTGATATAATATAAAAAGATGTGTCCTAAGATAATTAAGCAAGTCGGTTGATCAAATTCATAATGTGAGAAGACAAAACATGGAAGACTGGAACAGTAGAACACTCTACTTCTTCTCTTCCTTCTCAGCCTCAGCAGCTCTCTTCAATCTAGCACCAAGATGACGCTCATTTGTCCTCTCTGCACGAAGTTTGGAGTAGGCCTTGAATGACTTCATCTCTTCGGTAACCTTAACAAGTTCCACAGCTGGTTTCTCACGTGCAATAGGCATGTATGAGCCTGTGACTTGAGTTGCAGTAGCCAACTCCTCAGGAGCAGAATCACCAGCCTGAAACAGATTTTTAGTTCAGATATTTCCAAAGAACAATCAAGAATCGTTCACTGGTTAATTTCGTAACCAGATCAGCTTTAGTACCTTAAACTTGCGTGCATGTCTTGGGAAGACAACAAGCTTAGCCTTGTACGTCTTCAGCCTTTGCACATTTGTCTGCAAGCCCTCCAGGGAGCGATTGCGGCGACGATGATCAACCGCAATGCCAATGGTGGGAGCCAATTTCTTAGGGATAGCTGCAGCCTAGTAGTAGATCAAATAATTAACGTAAGGACAGAGTAGAGAAGTAAAGATACAGGGGAATTTTAAAAGATCAAACTGGAGATTTTGGATGGGGATTTATATAAAAGGTTACTGTGGTTTAAGGAACTACATCACCTTGACAAGGTGATGCAAGTGAATAGCATTTGCATGAAATCAAGCCCAAATACATGAACATGACCTTTCGGAGTAAATATACCTGTTTGGCTGTTTCTATAGAATCATAGTTATTTTATTACTGTCTTTTATCCACTACAGTTATTTCACAAAGACCAGTAGGTAAAGAGTAAAGTGCCTTTCATACACTGTGAACCAGCTTTTTCTATTTAGATAATAGATGCCCATGGCTGGTACTCAAAGACTCCACCACCGCAGAACACATACATACCCATGTGGGCGTACATATAGCATATATGGATTTGGCAATACTAAAGGTTACTCAATAAAAATACCGAATCCCCACTTCTTTATGGGGGTGGCAGCAGCCTATGTAGAGTTGCCCCTCATAACCATGGTAACACATGAGAGTTAAAGTACAGATTTCAAAATCAACATCTATATTAGATCAACAATACCTTTCATCTCAGTAACATTAGGATTAGGATGTTTAACTATGTACAAGCTGACTAGGCATGAAAATGTGGCTTTAATGTAATATATATATATATATATATATATATATATATATTGGCTTAATAGATATATAGTAGTAACTTGGCAAAGAATGATTTACTTCACAAACTAGTTTGTTCGACAAGGTGTTTAGGCCAGGATTTCCCTGGGGGAGGGTGGGGGGGGGGGGGGGGGGGGGGGGGGATATATTGATCAGAAGGAATGAAATATATTGATCAAAAGGAACTCTGTAGGTAGCCTACCTTGAGCTCCTCAAGAGAGAATCCTCTGCCAGCCCTAACTTTCATGTTGTACTTGAGTGTCTGCCCATGAACAATGGGACGAAGAGGTCCAGCTGTTGGACGAGGGAAGGTCTTTACAGCCTTCTTTTGCCTTGCTGGATAAATCAATAAAGATAACAAAATATTAATATCGATTATTCATCACCAGTGATTGGCAATCACCTTTTCGTTGTAACCTTACTGATCAGAAACCAAAGAAATTAATCCTGAAATGTGATTGCCAGACCAAATCTAGAGAAAGAGTGTCTTACCATTCCTTCTCCTGGTCTTGCGAGCTGGCTGGTTAAACCAGGTCTTGATATAGTTCTGCCAATGCTTCTTAAAGTGGCCATTGGGAATAACATTGTTATGCTTCATTTCTTACCTATAACACAAAACAGTAAAACATTAACATCTTTAAGCATACACCACACATACGTATTTGTGAATTAACAGATTATCGTGACTAAAGCTCTCGGAGAATTAAGCAAGATATTAAACATCACAAAACAACCTTCTGGCTTCTTTTTCCTAAATATCGACTATATAAATCAGCACAATTCTAAAATCAAACAAATTCCACTGCCAACTACATAATTCAAATTTCCACTCAAAATTAACAAAGCTTATTAGCAAACACTGCTATAGACAATAAAATCACACAAATAAATACATATCAATTTCATAATCTATGATCAACATATTCCGAATTTTAAACAAACACATACTGTAACAAATGTCACATAATTTAAAATGACACACAATATACATACAAGGAATCACAAATCGTAAACTATACATACAGCATCAACAAATATACCTTAAGAATACATACAACATAGATACATATAAACATGAAGTAAAGATACTTACAGGTGAAATGTGGAAGCAATCAACAAGGGTGGGGGATTTGATAAAGCACAGCCTCCTGTAAGCCTTAATATGGCCGCCTCTGTGGTTTTTATGGCGAAAAACCTAATTTTAACGGATTGCGATTTTAGGGTTTCATGGGCCTGGCTAATGCTTCACTTCTGGTCTTGGGCTTTAATGCATATATCTGCAGCCCAGTTTATCAAATTAACAGTGTTATTCTTGGGCCCGACTAAGTTCATTCTTGAACTGTATCTGTAGACTTCCACGTCACCTGATGAATTTGCGCCGAATGCAACACTGACAGTCTGACACTGAATGTGTGCTTATATTTTCGTATTTGTGTATCTATTCTTCAAAATCAAAATAACAATTTTGTAACGTATAGTTGGGAGAATAATATTATTAAAATTTGAAAAGAAACTATGAAAACCAAAATAATAAAATGAGAAAATAAACTCGTGCATGTAATATTGATATTGACATTCAGTTATGAATATATTTGCTTGGCGCATCTTTTTAAAATATTTAGTGAGCTTTTTCAAAAAAAATATTTAGTGATATTTTTCATAAACCATACATCAAATGTGAGCGTTGATCATAATTTAAAAGTTCCACCCAAATTTGTTTGTTTTACTAATTTAATTATAGAGATGTTTTATAAATATGGCGGAATACTAGTTAGTAGTTAGGTGTAACAGATGTTTTGCTGAATTTTGTTTATTTTTCAATTTGTGTGTGTTTATGATCGGTATTTTATATATGAAATCGAATTGAACTCGAGCCGAACAAATCATATTTCGAGTTTTTGTCAATGACTCGATTTGAGTTTTCGAGTCGAATTCGAGTCCATCAAACTCTTTGTAAGCCGAATTTCGAACTTGAAATTAAAGATTCGATCGAACTCGAGTTTGACAGTGTTCGACTCGACTCGATCATACAGTACACTGTAGTTGTGTATTGAGTGAAATAGCATAAATAGCATAACATTGTTTCGAGATGACAATACTAAGATCAACCTACATTTGTGACCATGGTACCTCCTTTCTTTGTCACTACAGAACTACTAAAATTTAAAAATAAAATAATGTTCTAACTTAAAAATTAATTTATCTTATTATATAATCACAATTCATATCATTATCATTATACTTTATAATGTCTATTATGATAATGATGTCAGCTATATTTAATATTGTAGTATATAGTTTACCTGTTGCATTTATTAGGCTAACAAACATTTAATATATACAAGGATAAAAAAGTAATTTCACATAAATCAATTTTTACGGTATTCAGTGACACCTTTCCTAATTGTTTTTATTATATGTACATTTTACATAGACAAGGGGCCTGGATATAGCAGTAGAGAATCGCAGAGAAAAATTAAGGAGAGAGTGGAATCTAGAAACAGGTAGATAGAATCGCGGCGATGAAGAAAAAAGTTACGACGATATGTATAATTACAGGATTTTTAGGGTGCTTAGCCGCTGCTTTGAGCTTTGTTGCCGAGGTCAAAAGGGTCAAGGTATATTATTGATTTTTCCATTTTTTATTGATATCGTATATATTTTAGGTCTTCTCAAATATATTTGTTATATTTGAGTGTCATTTTTTCCAAGTTATATTGTTGTTTTGTAAAATTTATGTGAATTAGAGTGATTTGGGGGTAAATTTTGTTACGCCCCTCAATCAAACCGATTGTATAGTCTATAATCAACCTGGGCAGTAGAATTTAGAAGTGGTTTTTGGTGTTATTTTATGATTACAATTTTTTTTAAAGATATTCCCTTCACCTGGGAATCAGGGAATGTATGTCCTATAATTTATTTTTGTCTAATAAATTTGTTCTTTGCTTCAAGTGCATACTTGAGCTCTCTCAAGTCTCAACTGTTAAATTATCTAATAGAGTTTTAATTATCGTATACACGCTTTTAAACATCGTAACTTGGCTAACTTGTATAGTTATCAACCGATTCAATATGTTAACAACAAGTTTGTTGTTGAATGGCAGGGAACTGAGGTAAATGACGTAGCTACATCTCAATGTATATTTCCCAGCAGTCCGGCTATGGCTTTGGGATTGACCGCTGCGGCGGCACTGATAATTGCTCAGACTGTGATCAATATTGCGACTAGATGTCTGTGCTGCAGAAATGAACAATTTCGGTTTGACTCTACACTGATGACGGCTCTATTCTGTTCTTCAATATCATGGTAATCATGCAAATCTTTTTTTAGCTTGGAGGATTTTCTGGTTCTACTTATTAATATAAATTAATTGATATGTCAGCCTTTCTTCACTCTTTTGTATATGCAGAATCAATTTTCTATTAAATTGCTAGTTTACTAGTAAAGATACAACACTCAAGGGATACAAATATAGATATATCTAGTTGTGCAGTTTGATAGACTATTATGTATATAAAAGGGAAGATACCGGTGGTTGGGACTGAGACTTCCCTGAAAGAAAGGTATAATTTTGGATGACCGTTGGGACGTAGAAGCATGGTGATGATATTATGTAGAGCTTAAAGACAAGTTCTGCAGTTGCATATTAGTATATTAAACTTTTGGGTGTAGCTCATTGGATACTAAACTCTGACATAAGTGAAAATAGGAGGCTGAGGGTAAAAACGAAGGGGAGGTATTTATGTTTTAATATCTACATGAAATAGGTAAAGTATCAACGCAGATACTCTTAGCTTTGATCATAATATTCAATGACGCTAATTTAATACTTATTAGAGAATTTAATCTGGCACTTAGGAAAGGAAAAACTTGCTAGCAAAATGGAATCTGTACTCCAAACTTTACCGTTTTCCATAAGTCAAATGGTACTGATTCTATACACTGAAACCCTCTATAATTAAACATATATAAGTCTTCAAATTTAAAATTTGTACCTGGATATGAGATTAGAACAATATAACACTGTATTTCTTCTCTTCTTATAAGCCTCTCTCCAGCTCCCTTTAATCCAGCACCAAGATGACACATGTCCGTATGTACTTTCTGCACAAATTTGGATAGGTGTTGAATGACTTCTTCTCCTCTGTGACCTGAACAAGCTCATGAAAAATAGGCATGTATGATCTTGTGACTTGAGTCGCAGTTGCCAAATCTTTGGGTGCAGAACCACCAGCCTGGAACATATGATTTGTTGTTATTATTAATCTGTAATCTTTATCTTGCCTCTCTTTAATTATTGTTATTATTTTCAATTCTGCCATTGACCTTGCCCCAAAAATGTGTTGAATACATCACTAGGAGTTCTGAGTTATATATGTAAAACATATGGCAGGTTCACATTTGCAGCCGCTGTTCTTTTATTGCTAATTGGCGCAGCACTCAATTATAAACATGGTGAAGAGTCTGCATATGGAGACTATTCTTGCTATGTTGTAAAGAGTGGAGTATTCCCTATAGCTGCCGTATTGTCCCTTGTAACAGTTGTTCTTGGAATCGTGTCATATATAAAGGTGGAATCGGATAAGAACAGAGTTGATGATTGGACTCCACCTTCTGCTCCTGGACAACCTGGCATTCCCTTGGCACAACTGCAGCTTCCTCAACAACCTGGCACTGCCATGGAACAAGCTCAGCTTCCTCAATAGAGGTCACAGGTTGCCGTATATGTTCATGATGACAGTTATATGAGGCAACAGATAGTTTAATATCTTCTTTCTCTAGGCTGATTTTGATTGTAAACAGCTTTTTTGCTTATTTCTAGATATTACAAATGAACCTGTAATGACGCAAAATTCAACTTATCTTAATGTAATGATGCAAAAAGTTTCTCTTTATAATTTATATTCATTGCACGCCTATAATTTTCTGTGCAGGATAATTCAATTTATGGGAGTTAATTGTATAAGCTGAAACCTCATCTTCCATTTTTTGACGAGAATAAAGACTAGTCGTGTTAGTAAAGATTGTTAAATTGTTTCACCCGTAAACCGCAAAACTAACACTGTAAAAACCAACTTTTTAGTTCATTTAACCAATTCTGGTCCAAGCTATACTATTGATGTCCATGAAATATCACTCAGTACTCAAGAAAACAAAAGCTTATGTTCATGATGGAAAATTAAATTTTTACTTGAGTCATCGTCACAAATTGACATGTCTTTGGACCACCGGATGCGATTTAACTGAGAAAATGGCTCTGGGGCTGCTTTAGGTGCAGGTTTCAGCATAACCAACTCTTATAAAAAAAAAGATACCAACTTCAATATTTTAATGCATAAGCATAACAAATGTTTAGAAGCTCACTAGTAGTTAGTTTCACAAGAAAGTAATCGGTACTATCATGACCAACTATAACAAAACTGTGTCTATTTCTTTTTCTTTTTTTTTTTCTTGAAATTAACAAACTCTGTTTCATGGTATCCAAGATCACCCTCCCTAACATCAATAGCATTGTAAGGCATAAATAGGAGTGACATGGGTAGAGATTTGCTTTTGGAAAAAGTGAGTGTAACATCCATTCCCCCCAAGACCCAAACTATAAAATGGTCTGCTGACCACAAAACCTCTGTCAATCTCACACTATACATTTACTTGCTTTTACCTTTCTTCTTCTTTGCCTTGAACCGAGATTTTACCAATAGAGTCTGCACCGTTTTGAAAAAATTTCCAGTGGCCATAACTATCAGAAGTATTCCACAAGTGTCTGCCACAGCAGGAAGTAAACATACGGAGAGCAAACAAAACAAATTAAAGATTAATATGACTAAATTTATCTTAAAAATTTTCAGTTAATGACTGCATAAAGTTCTCACCTGCCACTTAGGAACAGCACCAACTACTGCAGTTTGAAGAAACAACACTCCAACATATGCTTCAAATCACTGAGACAAGAAAGCAACCAAATTCCCCCTTCACGAGCATAATAGCTTAATAATACAAATCGCAACCTTGAATGGTTGTTGCTTATCACCAAGAGAGTACAATCCCTCCCTCTCTTAGTAGAAGTGCTATTGTACATAAATCAGAAAGGCAACTAGAACTTACTTTGAGGACATGGCAACTATTTTACATGCAAGTCTAATCGACACGCTTCCTTAGCAGGTATATACTGATCAGCAATGTAATTTTATATATTATCAAACACCGGTTGTGTTTTTCCAGATAGGTAAATTGTCAATTGTCTGCCAGATTCACTTTTAGAACTATGTAAAAAAGGAAAAGCCATAATTTTTTAGTTCAAAGTGTTAACTTTCTCATAAAGGAAAATAAAATTTTTGTTACAATCATCGTCACAATGGGTGTACGTCTACGTCTCCATACAACTATACAAGTGTCTCCATAAAACTATACAAGTGTTTGATCATAAACAGCACTGTTCTGTATGCAAGAAAATACAAATTGAACCAATTTCACCGGATGCGAGTCAGGTGAGCGAATGGCTCTGGGGCTGCTTTAGGTGCAGGTTTTGCCACTTCAGGAGTTCCAAAAACATTCCAAAACCTGAGAGTTTCATCTCCTGCTGCAGATGCAACAGTACATCCATCTGGGCTCTGCAAAAAAGACAAACCATTGAAGTCAAAATAAGAAGCTAAGAATAGATAGAATATTACATTTCTGTCATCGTAAAACAATATTAAATATAGTAGTTTGATATGTACCTGAGACATGAAGAGTACTCTGGATGTATGGCCAGTAAGTTCTGCAATTTTGACCATTGATGGGTACTTCCAAAGAGTAAGCTGATTCTGGGTAAAACCATGAGAACTAAGCAGCTCACGCTCATTCTTATTCCACAGAAGTGAACAGACCTGTGAGCCTGTGTCAACTGTATTCAAGCAAGCACCAGTGTGGGTGTTCCAAAATCTGATGCACCTATCACCACCACCTCCTCCAGATGCAAGCATATTTGCCTGAAACGGACACCAAGCTAGAGCTTTCACAGCAGCTGTATGATCTTCGAGCCGGTGAAGCCACTGTGTTGGAGAATTTGAAGACGCGGTGGATCTATCCCATATGTGGAGGAGATTATCATTGCCTCCACTGGCTAACTGCTGGCCAGAGGCTGACCATTTTAGTCCACAGACCTCTTGATGGTGTCCTCTATAGGTCTCAACAATATGATCTCTAACTCTTACATCGTTGTTAACAATCTGACCATCCATTCCTCCGGTAGTTAGTATTTGATTGTTCCAATCAAGTGCTCCTACTCGGGAACTGTGGCATCCTCTCAATGTCCTTAGCTGCAGATTGATCCCATATACAAATAAACTATTAGACTATGTACTTCGTTATAATATCACTTCCAAGATTGATCCAAAAATACCAAAAGAAACTGACTAACCTGTCGATTGGCAGTTGAATCCCAAAGCTGAACCTCAGAGTTGTTCATACCAACAGCAATGTGGCGCCCATCTGGAGCCCATTTAACACTTGTCACTGGACCAAGTTCCTCGTCAAGTGTCACTAATTCAGATGTAGCACCATTAGAAGCATCCCACAGATACACTGTGTTTCCAAGAGCAATTGCGAGAACATTGCTACTTCCCCAGTCTAATAAGTTCAAGTAGTAATCATCCACAAGATCCGGAGCATCCAATGTCCTCTCCGACGTCTGCATTACCAACCAAAACACCAACCAGAACGTCAACACACAAAAATCAACATAAGGCACATACACAAAACATAATATAAAAACGAAATCTCAAGTCAATCAAACTAAATCACCACCTGTGGAATGTAACGACGGGTCTTGGGCTTAGGTTGGTGAACGGCTGCTGAGGAGCAGTCACTTAGAACAGTCTCCACTGGTGTTGGAGGCTTGTTTTTAAAAGCCAAAATCCGTGTCCTATTCATGTTGAAAGTCTCCGCTAGCTGCTTCCTATAAGCTTCTCTAGATGGCGAACTCACAGCTGGATTTTCCTTACCTTTCCTTGCCTCTGTCAGCATATAATGTGCATAATCGAAATCCATAGCCGACCTATTCGGTATAAACCTATCCAACTGCAAATCTCAACCAATTACAGAACCATCAGAATAATCATCCACAAGTGCATATAAACAAACATTCTACAAAAATCTAAGACTTTATCCTAATCATCAACAAAAAAAAGCCGAAAAATCGCAATCCCCGACAAATTGAGCATCAAAACTCTAATAAAACACAAATAAAAATTCAAATACACGGATTGAAATTGATACAGACAGGAATTGCACATACATTTTCTCGAGAATTTCGCCGTTGAAGAAACTGTTCTTGGAGAGGGCATCGAGAATGAGCCTTGCTGGAAGAAGAGGAATGTACTGATTCTGCATCCATAGGGTTAGCAACAACAAGTAATAGATACAAATATAAAAAAAAAATCACACACAACAACGAAATTAAAGATCCTGCAAAACAAATATTAGCACAAAGCAGATGTAATCAAAACAAAGACGAAACAAAATTAAGGAGATTAAGACGAGGAGCTGGTAAGATTAAGGAGGCTCGACAATATTAAGATTGATTAATGATCGCTTGTTGAATTTTGAGGCGCAATTGTGATTATGAGAAAGGAGATTAGAGATTTTTATAGTCACTTGATTAGGGTTTACAACGGCTAGTTGATTTTGGGCCTAATACTCACGATACAGATTACAGACCCGTTGTGATTTCAATTGACAGAGATACCCTTTCATGTTGTGGGCTTTTGTGTCTGAACAAAATTTATCTTATTTTGGACCTGTTATAATCCGAAATCCTAAAATATTGCACGACTAACAAAATTAAAACATAGGAAACTCTATCCATCCGGATTTGTAACTTTCGATTTGGTTTAATACAACCGTTTTTATGACAAGACAAAAAAAAAAAAAACAAAGTGTATTGTATTCCCGAATTATCTCTAATATAATTTTTTAACGTTTTAGCGGTGGATTATATTAAAAAAAAAAACAAGAAGAAGAAGTTAATGGGCCACCAATAACATCAGCTTTGTATGCAGGTGTTTCCTTTTCTTTCGTCCCGAGCATTCCCGAAAACCTTACGGGTGTATTCGATTAAAATTTTAATGGATTGTTTTAGTCTAATTTTAATGAATTGCATGTGATTTTGATTTTGTGTAGATTTTTAATAGAATGAATTGTTTTTAGTTTATGCATTTTAATGAATTGTATGTGATTTTGATTTTGTGTGGATTTTTAATAGAATGTCGCAGAGTTGATAGGATTTAAGCACAATATTTCAAAATCCCAAAGATTTTGGTGGGATTTCAAAAAACTTAAGATACACTAAAGAATGCCATAAAATCCATCATTTTATGAAATCAAAAAAATCCATCAACATTTGAATACCATTAGATTTTAATAGTTTTTAAACAATCTCAATTGAATATCATCAGATTTTAATGGATTTTAAACAATCCCAGTTGAATACCACAAATTTTTGTAGCATAATTTAAAATCCCAATCGAACACCTCA
The DNA here is from genome assembly GCF_001625215.2 of Daucus carota subsp. sativus. Classification (NCBI taxonomy): domain Eukaryota; kingdom Viridiplantae; phylum Streptophyta; class Magnoliopsida; order Apiales; family Apiaceae; genus Daucus; species Daucus carota. The sequence continues at coordinate 35,913,139 of NC_030386.2, read as the reverse complement.
AGCTTTTAATGGATTTCAAACAATCCCAATCGAATACCCTCGGATCTCATGAATGAAAAAAAAATGCTATGAAATCTCATTTCAATACACCACTCTTAGACTGATATCATCGATAATCGATAGATTAGAAACGATTCCAATTTTAAATGTTAGTTATAATTAATAGATTATTAGTTGAAACAAAATAATGTGTTAATATTAGTGTTTTTTTATTGAAAAATTCTTGATTAATTTTGAAAAATATTCTACAAGTTCAACGATAATATTACGTTTTGATTAAAAGTCTCTGATTTATTTAAAAAACCTTCAATATATTTATGATAAATTATGAATTGATAGTTTACCCGATTAATTACTATTTTCGATTCATATTATTGTTAGTTTTTTAAAATTTTGATTTTATAAAAATAAAAACTCTTAAAGCTGCAATATATGCAGCTCGATTTCTACGAGAACAAAAGTTTTTAACCCTTTTTATATCACAAGATTAGAAACTTATTGGACAATTACAGCGGGGGCCGCCAACGAATGCAACGACGTCGTAGAGCAAACATCAACCTGTAACAAGACTCTCGGAGCTGGTACCAGCTCGGTTTCACACTCTTCTCTTCAACTTCACTGCTACAATCTCTCTGGTAAACTCTCTCACCTCTTTTTTCTTATAACAAATTTGCTTATATTTATCAAATTAAAAGTCTGCTTTATCATTATAATTAATTTCTACTGAACTAAAAACCTAGGGTTATGATTTCATGTATGTTTTTTTAACTCCCGAGAGTTAATTAAATCTAGGCTGAGCTCAGTGTATTTAGTGATAATTTAATTTCATAGTGTATGTTATATAATAAGTTAATATTGAATTACGACATGTATCTCTCGTGTTTTCGATTTGATTGATGTATTTATAATTTTTTATGAATGCAAGGCTTATGATGGAGACACCAGTAGAAAATTCAGCATTGACTGAAAATGTAGAGCTTCCGTCGGTCATTACTTCCGATGTTGTGGACCAGAACCACGACAATACAGTTTCTAGTCCCCCGAACGATAGGTACATTTTTTTAAGTTTTAGTGTTGTATTTGAATATATTAGAAAATGTGATGTAACTGTTCTATTGCTAAGTATTTATATTCGGGATTATGTGATGGTTGAAGGTTTTGTAATTACGTATAGGCCCTTTAAACTGTTGAAATAAGGATTACAGTAGATTTTGATAAGTGTTAATATTTGATAGAGTTTTAAAGCATCTATGGTATTTAGTTTGTAACTAGGCAACAGTATTTTTGACTGGTAACATTTTTTTCAATTTGGTATTGGATGTCAACGTATTAAATACAGTTTTGTAGTTTATAATTGATGTAATATTCAGCTGAAAATATGCTTGTCGGTGAAATAAAATGACTGTGTACTAATCAGTTATTTGGCATAATTTTCGTAATTCTTAACATTTTATTTTTAGTCAATTATTGTTTTTAAAAGTTTACTTCAAGCAGATTACATTGGCATAATGGCATGGTTAGTTTCGTATTAATTCTTTTTCACGCTTGGAAATTTCAGGGAAATGGAATTCAAGCATAAGATAGCTGAAGAAGAAGCGAAAAGCATGCTGGAAGTTATAGCAGCTACTGGCAAGTTTTGGTATGGTTAGAACTTTATATAATGACTTCGTTTATTGTATCCTTGTTGTCTGTATAGTATTGTAATATATGATACCAGTATATGCTTTATAGGCATTGATATTCAGGTTAATGTGGATTACTAGCCATATAAAAGTTCATTTAACATTTATTAGATATAATCCGGCATGGTGTAAATCCGAAAAATCTCATGTTTGGTCTGGTGTTACCTGCACAAATTTCAGATTTCAAACTATTGTTTTTCTGTAGTTTGGTGGAGTTGGACTTCAAGAGACTACTTAAATACTTAAAAGGGCCTGATTTACCCTCATTACATAATAGCATAAAAACATTGGCGACCATAGTGATCTCAGTTTCGTACTTTTGCAACTCTGTGCCCCCCTAGAGTGCACAAAATCCACAGCCTGGCTACATGCTGGTATATGTTTTGGGGTAGGGGAGGGAAGGGGTGCATATTAAATTAAGTAAATAAAAACCAAATTACAGAAACTTATGGATTGGAACAATCACAATTTCACTTTCAAACTTGAATAGTTATCGTTGGTAGCAGTAGCTGCTTCGGAAGGATCCTTCTTTTAATGAGCCAAACAATCTGCTCTGCGGTTGTAATATCATAATGCTGTATATTTCTTTTCTGCCAAATATGATAGTATTATATACGATGGACGTAAGATTGAGCTTTTTGGGCAGGCCAAAAATATTTTCACAGGAAAGAAACTGCGGTGATCAATTATGTGGGGAAGAGAGTTTTATAATTGTAACTGGGCATGCATGATTATTGTTCCTAGCATAGACACGCACAGTCAAAGAAGAGATGAGAGTTAGTCTTGTCCGTTACATTAAAAAGTTTACATGTTATATTTGCTGATGTTCCCAATCTCACCAGCCCATCTTTTGTTACTGGTTGGCAGCCGCGTGCAATATAAAATTTTAAAATTTCAAGTTTGGATTCCCCGGTTGTGCTGGCACCAAATTTCATACATTTTGCACATTCTCATTAAAAGTTAAAACATCGTTTGACTTGATGCTCATACATGTGTATCTTTATGATCCAGCTTACCTTGTAACCTATAATGCATTTATATATGGAGATTACAGTCTGTAAAGTTCTACAATAATCTTATGAGTTATGACCATACATAGAGTTGTTTGCATGATGATTTGATTAATTCAAGTTTTGTATTATACCACTCAGGCATGATTGGGATGAATTGAAGAGCATGCTTTCCTTATATCTGAAGCAGGTAAACAGAAGCATTTCAGTCAGGCATTTTATTGTAGTACTAAATATGGTTTCAAGCGTGTGTGTAAATATAAGCACATGATTATTGTTTGCTAAAGCATATTGTGTCCTTATTTTGACATGGAGATTGGACCTTGTATTTGTTCCTAATGCGTATCAACTTAAATTTAGGTTCTCTCGGAGTATCCAGAGGCAAAAATGACAAGTGAGCAACAAATTTCGTCGTTAGGAGAGACTTATGTGGAGTTGGTCAAAAGGTTGGATAATGGTACTTCCACTTATTTTACCTTCTCTGGTTATTTAAACTGATTATGGTATATCTAAACAAGTAGTGTCCGGTGACATTGTGGCCTTTGATTCTTTCTGATATACTGTTTATACTGTCATTAACTATTTAAAAGTATTTAGCTATTTCATGTACAAAAGATATTAGCTAGGAAAGATTAGTGAAGAAAGGATATCAGGAACTGTAGAATTGAAGTGGAGAATTGTGGTGGAAATATAGAAAGATAATTGGGAGAATACTCAGAATAGTTCAGAGGAGTAAGAGCAACCTTAGCTTTGGCAGGTAGTCATAGAGAGTGTCTGGTGCTAGTCTCTAAAAGAGAGATGCCTTTTCTGCAATCTCATTCCAGATGTTACTAATTGACTATCACTGACCAGAACTTCTAGTTATTGACTTATCGTACTATGTAGTAGTAACTACTATTACGGGTATCCCTCTTCTGTTTCGGTTTATGCTGATCAAGTGAAGTTTCATTTTGGTTATGTGCACAGAATTCATTTTGCTTTTATATGCACTGTATTCATTTTTTTTATTTATTGCAGATCTTCATAGTTTTGTTGACGGTCCACCTTTTACCCTTCAAAGGCTTTCCGAGGTACTTTTGGTTTTACTTGTATGTGAGGTTTCACTATTTTTTTCCAAGTTCATGTTTCTTGGAATTTAAACAAGCATGGTTATACGCTTTATAGATAAAAGGAAAGTAGCACTTGGAATTCAATATTTGTGTTTCCTTTTTAGATGTGCACTTTTTGTTTTGACTTAATTATTTAATTCATGACAGATATTATTGGCTGCAAGAAGCATCTATCCAAATCTTTCAAGGCTTGCTTTTGCACTAGAAAAGGTAGAATTAAAACCTAAAATATCAAGTAGGTGATTTATTTTGCATGGACCTCTCACTTGTTATTGTTATGCAAACATTTTAACTTAGCTATTAACAATTGCTTGGGATATATTCTTAATTATAACATAGTATTTCATATTATTGTTAAAAGTTTATGTACTAAGATTTAGATCTGGCATACCCCTGTCACTTTCTTGACTCTATCAGGAATGCTAGTCATGGCACTAAGCCACACAAATGTAATGTTGCTTGTGAGTGTAGTGTGAATTTGTCATTGCCATGTTCTTCCCCAAAATCAATGTTCAAATGTAATCTGCATATGGTGGGTCTACTTGGCTAATATATGAGCTTACTCGTGGACCGTTCTCTGACATGATACATAGTCTATATATGAGCTTACTTGTGGACCTTTGTCTGACATGATATAGTCTATATAATTCCTAATTATATAGTGCAGTATATTGATATTGTATAGTAATCGTGATGACTGTATAGTTGGGATTACACAAAATGACCCCGAGTAAATGACTGTCTTAGGGTAGATGATTAAGTATATAAAAAGAACAAATATAAAGGGAGGAATCCATATATGGGCAACTATGATTTAAATAAGTGATATTTAGTAGGTCTAGGCCTCACACTTTAATTTTACCCTACTTATAATATATTCTTTGATGTATGGTAGGTCTATTCCCTCTATATCTCTCTATCTCTCTGTTAAACACAAAGAACCAACCAATTCATTTCATACATATATAAAAAAATTGAGTTGAGGTTTTTAAGGTTTATTGATAATTGTGATGGCAAGTCATCAATTAACTGCAGCTGACCAACCCCCCACCCCCGCCCCCGCCCCCCAACGTGCAATGTTCATAATTCTTATACCCCAATTCCCATATTTACCATCCACATACTAAACAAGGTTTTAGAAGAACCCCATATCTAGTAAATACACCAGCCTTATGTATATAGAGGGGGGGGGGGGGGGGGGGGGGGGGGGGGGGAGGGGGGGGGGGGGTCAGTTTTTTGTGTTGGGGTTCAAATCACTACAACACCATTGGTCATTGCTGCTTATTTGCCGCCATCAAAGCTTTCCGGAGGCCCCTCCCCGTTTTTCTGAAACCCTGTCTAGTAAGTGTGGATGGTAAATTTGGGAGTAAAAGAATTGTTAATATTGTGGGAGGATTTCATAAATAGAAGGGGAATGAGGAGATTTAGTACAAATGAGCGGCGTTTAGTCGAGGACTGGTCATCACGGTTATTGATATATATGATATGAATTGGTTGGTTCTTTGTATTTAGCAGAGAGACTTAGTGTGGACTGACCTGCTACTTTGATTTTAGACATATATTGCTAAAGTTCTCTTTGTTTAGGGTTTTGGGGTTCATACCAGCTCAGTTAGGATAATATGAGTGTTTTGTAAGAAGTGAACAGAGATCTGAAAATATAAATGTGATCTTTTTCCCACATTCAAGCACTTTGAGGTTGTTTTCTAATTAGGTAGTTATTATATTGTTAGATGAGGTTGCCATAGAAGGTACAGCTAAGATGATGGACCAGTCATGTTGATTTGCACTTATAAAACCCATCTAGTGCTAAATGGCCTTCATTTTTGTTTTATGTGCAGAATTTGTCTGTGACATCAACATTGACTATCAGTACTGATCCATACCCTCCACCTATGATACAAAGTGTGAATGAACCTGATAAGGGGACGGAGGAGCCGCAACAACTACAAACAACTACGGAACAAAATGGAGTCGAGCCTATGGTAGTTGACAGGGATGAGACAGCAATGTCAGAGATAACGGCCTCTGAAAATGAAATAAGCAATAATATGATGCTGGATATGTCGGCCTTTGAAGCATTAGTTGGTAGAACTGTGGAACCTGTTTCTAGGCCTCCTGACGAGTCATGACTCGTGAGTTATTTTTCAAAAAAAAAAAAATTGCTCCATGTTTTCCTTCCAACTAATGGAGTCGCAGGTTTTCTGGCAATCTTATTATTTACCAATATTCAAGTGTTCTTGGGCCAACTACTCTTACAGGACAAACCTTTAGTCTAGTATGTACATTATATATGCATGTACCATTTGTTTTGGCCCTTTGTACCATGATAGAGACAGTTATTTCATTAGAGCACAAGCAGAAAAATGTGGGGATCCAGCATGTTATTATTTTAATCTTTCATATATTATATTTTTGGTATTTATGTATTCTGTTTTATTTGAGAGGATGTATGTTGTGTTTGAGAAGTATAAAACTAGTGAAAATTTGAATCAAAGTTGAATTACATTTTATGTCTATGTTCAAAATTTCTGCTTCATTTAATTAATAATATATTTAAACCAGAGGTCAATTCTTACTTTGATAAGGATTGCTTCTTTCTCCAGTCCAATCTCCATCTGCTCATTTCAATTGTAAATTAATCATCAATAAAGTCTGCATTTTTTTTTTGCTTTTCTCAAATTGCCTCTTGTACCTCTATTCCTCAATCATTTCCCTTTAATTTCATTATTTCATTCTCCACGACCGAAGACAGATTTGAAATATTAATTAACTACCATTTCTTAGATTTATAGTGTCAAAATCAATGGCATTTAGTATTGACGCGCCTGTAACAAAATCTGGCATTGTTGTTGAAAAGTTTTACAGTTAGAAGTAGGGGTACAAGGATTTTTATTAATTGAATAATGTAGCTTTTTATTAGCAATTCTCTCTGAGATTACTGGAGTCCTATAACTTCGGCAACAAATTATTTTTGCTGGAATCACAAGACAGCGAATTACACAAAAACAAAGGGAAAGACAGATTACTTCATCCCAATATCAAGAGATGCTGAATAATGCATATATTGCCATTTGCTAATCCTATTGATATTCAATATTTGAAAGAGAGATGGCAAACATTTGTACAATCCAGGGGCTAATCATATACAGGGAAGCTAATGGCGTATCGTATACCAACCATGCTATATTTTTTGTTAGTTTCAGATCATATCTAAAATCCATTATAGCTCCAGCACAAAATTTGTCAAAGGCTGCACCTTGACATTTGTCAGAAAGTTATGTTTGGAAAAACCTGTGAACAAGATGACAGAAAAGTGAGTAAATTCTTTTGTCACTGATTGTAATAGAAACATGATAAAGATGTTCTAACCCAGACAATCAGATGGATGAGGTGCCAGACGAGAAATAAAATGTAGCCATCAAGGCTTCAATGCCTTGAGAGTGCTTGCCAACCAATCCAACCCTTCATAAAGGCCTTCTCCTTTTAAAGCACAAGTCGCTTGCATATGCCATTTCCTGTTTTTAAGATCGAGGAGACCCATGCCTTCGCAAACTTCCATAGGTGACATTGCTCCTTTCTAAAGAAGAAACTATATAAGTAACATGCCTTCTAGTTTTACAGCAACTCTGCATAAATACCGAAGAAGCCAAATCTAGAGATCTGCTCAGTGGACATTAGTAAAGCTACCGTGCGAAATTGATCAAGTTGTCCAATTGAAGAAGAAAAAGAAAGATTTTGGAGGCTGAGCTTGATTCCTATTTTAACTATACAGTTACATATCTTTGCATGTGGGATCTTTAATATACTTTCTCACCAAAAGCCCAAGCAAAAACATACACAGAAACCATACAATTTCAAAATAAAAGTATTAATATAAATGGCTGTACAATTTTCATTAATAACCAAGATTCCAGCACCAGTTATGTAATATCATCCTGATTTAGACAAGACTGACCATAAAATTCCAAGATCCGCGGAATTACATAACTGAATGGGATTAGGGAAAGCAACCGAGTTTACAAAGGCGAACCTTATGGGATTCAGCTGCTGGTTACCAATTTTTATAGGATATCCACCTTCCATATTTCTTCAAAATATTTATAGTTAACGGCTTAATGCTACTAAAGTTTTAGCACACTTTTAAGCTCAAACTACAAGTATTATAGGTCTGAACCAACGAGTCGATGAGTAAAGTTACTGTTTATACTAAGTTTTGTGCATCTTAAAAATGATCTACCTACTCCATTGTCCGTCCATACATAAACCTAAAGCTTTTGCATCCCGCCCTCATATTATTAATTTCATTGAGAAGTGAAATGCATATAATGATTCATGACTGTTAAGGTCTTGCCCCAGTAGAATCTACCCTCTCAATTCAGTGGAAGGTTGAGGTCCAAACCCCCTCTCCATATTAAAAACTTACCACATTGAAATAACATATACAATATATTACAAAACAAAAAAGAAGCAGCATACCATGTCCTGTTTGTTTGCAAACACCAAGATAATACTATTAAGCATAAACGGATCTTTGATGATTGCCTGAAAGAATAAAAAACAGGTTAAGAAGGAACGATTTTCCTGAATTAGAATATTATTGTCCGCCATTCAGACTATAACCTGAAACTCTGCCTTAGCTTTACCAATCCTTTCACGGTCCAGAGAGTCAACAACATAGATCTGCACACATATAATACAAGAAATTAAAGTTTTGTAAACTAGGCAAAATGACTTCTAAAAATCAACACAAATTTAAAAGGACAAGACCACAAGAGGAAAAATAAATGGAGAATGCTATTACTTGGGCAAGTGTGGGATATAAAGAAAAATATATTAAACAAAACACCGAAATATACACTTGAGATATAACAAAGCAATTCATTACCAGTGCATCTGTGTTACTAAAGTAATGCCTCCACAATGGCCTTAGTTTCTCTTGTCCGCCGACATCCCACACAGTGAAAATCACATTTTTATACTGGACTTTCTCCACATTAAAACCTATGTAGGGGAAGAAATACATGTATTGATGATATCAGTTTCCACTCAACCTCAACATCATCAAGCCCAAGGGACCATAGACAATATTATTGACAAATAGTGTTTTCAAGACAAAGTATACATATCGTACACATGGACTAGGAATAACTAATAGGGACTAATAGGGAAATCCACATCAAGTTTTGGATTATATGATGACCGTATGGTCTTGCAACCAAGGGGACCCTTTAAAATAAAATAACTTCAAGAAAAATAAATATTGTCATCAAAAGATTGACTTGAAAAAATAAGGGCCCCACAAGTATCTCAGGCACTAAGCATGTCAATGATAGGACAACATGACTGTGAAAATTTCGATATCTGTAGCAGATCCTAATAAAGAATTATTTTTTTTATCATGTATCGTCTTGGTCTGTTCTCTTTCCAGATGTACACCAAATTTAACCACGGAAAGGTGTGATGAAAACAATAGGCCCAGTAATTCATTTACACTTAAATCATGTGAGCATATCTTAAAATTTTGGAATCGACTGGAGGATGCAGCAAGTAGCAGCCCACATTTTAGCTGTTATCTTTGGCTAAATCAGTCGCATGTTTACTGGAATGACATCTCCACAAGCCTCCCATAAGTTCAATAACATGGTAAATTCAATCAGCTGACCCAACTAATAAGTAGTAAACTTCTTTGAACTTAAAGATTAGATGATAAACATATGGAAGCTCTGCAGGAAAATAAATAAAAATACAGTCTTAACATACTTCACTACAGAATGGTAACCAAAAGTACTCTTTTACGAATGTACACGGTAATACCTAAGCCTAACAACCAAAGCAATCTAGAACCACAAAAATTAACTTTATAACTTGACTTGCAGTGATTTTACACACACGCAAATGGAGACACACGAACACACAATAATTCCTAACAAAGAATGGTGTACCTATTGTGGGAACAGTCGACTGTACTTCTCCGATGTGCAGTTTGTACAGTATAGTTGTTTTTCCAGCTGCATCCAGTCCAAGCATTACAACCTACCGATCTGAATATATTATTAATTTGCTAAATACAGTTAACGATTATCGTTGTAAGCAGAAGCATACGATTAATGCAATCTATCTACCTAATCGCCATGTGATCAAAACATTTATCAAATCCACAACAAATTTTGAGAATACCTAATCTTGGACCTCTGAATAACTATATCTACTGTCGAAAATTATCGGAATGAGTCTCACACTAAACATAAATCTCTCGAATTCTCCAATTTCAAATGCGTGATTTGTAATAGTTGTAATACATTTCGCCATACACACACATATATATACACAGAGTTGAGCAGAATGATGAGGAATGCAGTGGTGTTTACATAACAAAAAAGTGATGGAAAGATACCCGCATCTCAGTGTTACCGAAGAAGGTGTCAAAGAGCTTGCGAAAGGCTTGTCCCATCACCCACCTTCTGTTTTAACAGTTGGATCAAAGCACAGAGAGAGATTGCTGAGAGAGTATTCTTGGCCAGGGAGAGAGGTTTTTTTTTTAATGTATTTCATTTGTTTATTATATTTTTACTCTACATTTTTTGAATATTAAAAAATATAAGAAATTTGAGTTAAATACATGTTTCAAAAAATAGTATTTTACAATTTCAATTGAATATCCAATTTTTTTGTTTTAAAATCCGAGTAGAACTAGAACCCGTCCTCCTGAAAAAAGTGATAAACACTGATCGATCTATGGGTTGAGACTTGAGAGTAGTTCGTCCCCGGCCTATATCAAATTTAGGTATCGAGGAGATAATATGATTATAATTATAGTGTAATAATAAAAAAGAAGTGCAGTCGTTTCTCGGCGAGATTCTCTCTTCCGTTGTTCTCTCTCAAGTCTCAGCTAAGATGGTGTTGTATCTGCTCTACCAGGCGGCTTTAGGGTATTCTCTGTTTCTCTGCCATGAATATGAATCAGAAGACATCGGAAAGAATACTGACGCTGTTCGGAACTGCGTGAGCGACCTCAAAGAGTTTAGCAAAGTTGTAAAGCTCGTGGCTTTCGATCCTTTTCAATCGGCCCTCCACGCCCTAAATCAAATCACTGCTTTCTCTTTAGGTATTTCTATAATTGTATGTTTATTTTTAGTTACTTGATAAAGTTTTACTTTTTATTGTAAAGATAAAGTTTTGATTTTTATGATTCTCAACTCCCCAAGTTGAATAAAGTTCTGTTTTGTTTGATTTTGATGATATAAAAGATAAAGATATAATTTTTATGAATAGGGGGCATGTAGATATATGAATGTCACTGATGTTGTGATTATTTATGATTTGTGTGACATACTTTTTTGACTAATTTTTGCTGATTGCTTGAATTGAAGTTTCACAAATTTTTATGTTTCTAATTATATTTTTTAAATTTATAGGTCAAATGACTGACGAGTTGCACAGATTTTTGGTACTTGCCCTCCCCAAACCGGAGGAGGGAAACAATTCCAAATTGAGTGTAGGATTAGCAGAGCCTAAACTTGGTTCACATATCTTTCAAGTAACAAAGGTTCCCTGCCAAACCAATGAGTTTATTTTAGAAGTCCTTCGTGGTGTGCAGTTGCATATTGATAGGATTATAAACCCAAGCATGAAACCCTTCTACACTATTCCAAGCAAACGTAGGAAGCTTTCTGCTTCTTCACCAGATTGGGCCAATCTTCATACTGATATTTTGGAGTCTGTTATAAAGAGGATGACTTGTTTTGACATTATTCGCTTCAAACACGTATGTCGTTCATGGAAAATAGCTGTTTTGAATTTATGTCTTATCTCTAATCCTTCTTCACAGCCTCCATATCTGATCTGGTCAACAACAGACAACAGGGGATGTTGTTTTTTCAACTTTGCTCGTCAGAAACTACACCATGAGTTCAACAACTTCTGGGGTGATTTAAATATTTATTGTATTGGATGTTCAAAAGGGTGGTTGATATTACATGTTGTGGATGAAGAACGCCAATCTTCTGTATTTATCTTCAACCCTTATTGTTTTGAAGCTAGGAAGATTGTTATTCCTTCTGATACTCTTCCACATTATATGCTTATCAGAAAATTTTATCGAACTCGTCTCACATCAGATCCCATTCGTTCCGGAGGCAGATTTGGAGTCATTTTCCTAATGTGTAATAAAGTCAAATTGTTGCTGCAGGATAGTTATCATCCTGAAAACAACAAGTGGATCGAGGCCCCGTTGACGTCTTCGTCGTTCTATTCCCTTGAAGCAGCATGTGTCAGAAAAGCTTTAGATTTTCAATGGACCTCCAAGTTAGCATCGACAATTGATTCACCTCGTTTTAGCGAGATGACTCGTAACATTCCTCCGAGAGAAATTTACTGGCGTCCTTGGGTCAATAATTATATTATACTTTATTTGGTAGAATCGGGGGTTGATATTCTTCTTGTTACAAGGATTATAGGTAGTCTTCTTGAAAATGGTCAGCAGGTTTATGCAACTAAGTACTTTGATGTTTTTACATATAATTTTGATGACAGACGATGGGTGAAAGTGGATTCTCTGGGAGATCGTAGTCTATTTCTTGGTGGTGATCATTCTCTGTCTTTTTCGGTTTTGGATACTCAAGGTTGGCAAGGGAATTCTATTTATTTCACGGATCATATTTCTTCAATTAGCAACGAGACTGGAGTTGATATGGGTGTATTTAGCTTGGAGGATGGAAGTATCAAGCAGCTCACATGGAGATGTCAAAAGAATCAAACAACAATTTAGCTAGTTTAAAGGAATAAAATAAAAAGACCTTTATGAATTTTAACAGTAGTGTTCTTCTCAGAGAAGGTTTAAAGGAATTATAATCCTCTCAACATTTCATCCAGATAATCAAGAGAGTTAAAGGATTATATAAATTAATCTTTTTACCTAAAAAACACTTTGAATTTTAAAATATTCTATTCAACTATAATGTTTGAAAAAACCCACATTTAACATCAATATAGAATTTGTTAATAAATGTAAAAAAGTTTTTTCAATTATCCATGATAAACTAACGACGCCCAAACAGTTGCATATTTCTCAAATGTTACTCCTTCGAGATTGAAGAAAGAGTTTTAGCTAATGTAATAAAGAGTTTTAGCTAATGAAGCAAAAATACCGATCATTGTTCCACAGACTCTACCCGCTTTATTTGTTTCATAAAGAATACGGAACACCTATGTACAGAGGAGAGGTATTCCCGCAACCGTTTAAAATGAAGAAAATATAAAACTCAGATACGAGTCAAACATAAAAGAAACCAAAATTTCCTCAATCCATCCACATTAAAAATCCTATATTATGCAAATATATATGCATAATAAACCTTTTCAGCAAGCAATCCAGGAAGAAAATTTCTAAACAGGATTTTTATAATCTGCAAAACCTGCTAAATTTGTATACATAATCCCTATTCTGATAATTAACTTCTTAACTTTGTTCCGGTTACAACGAAACCCCATACGACACAAGGTCTACCACTATATTCCTGCACGATATAAACTAAAAAATCTCTACACCTGCCAACCATTGGTTCTGTCAGCATCCGAAAATCCCATGAAAGACGATGGTACAAATTAGGGAAACTAGCACTTCTCTGCACAATTTAAAACAATTACGAATCCAACATTTCATCTTGTATCTCATTAGGTGCAATAAGCCCTGGAATTGTAAGCATTCGTTGCCGTTCCCTTTCTCTCTGAGCAGCAGCTTCTTCCGCATAAAGATCCTTGTTATCCTGTATACAACACAGATTCATGTAACTCCACAGATTAACAGCATCAAAACATATCGAGGACACGTGTGGGGCTTCTAACATAACATTTTACAATCTAGAATTATCATTCATGTTCCCAAGTTCTGTAATCCCCTTTAATTTCTGAAAATATATCATACGAGAAGTAGGTCAAATAAAATTCCACGTAGATCATAAATATATATCCTCCTATCAAAATTCATGAATTTTAATGCATGTAATCTTCAAAGTGTTCTATTCCTTTAAAGGGTTCGGATATGTGCTCATATATAGTGCATTAAACCATAATTACAAAATTACAAAGCCTGTGCCATATAAAAATTAAGAAAAAAAATTCCAATTCCATGAAAAGAGGGCTTCTGTTGACAAAAGAAGTATTGCATTGCCACAAGAGATACCTGAGCTGAAAATGCTTTTGATTGGACGAGGAAGTCTCGTATGTGGTTCTTAAATGTGGAAAGATCAGCTCTTGATTCATACAACCCACTGACAAACTGAGTCACCTGAAAAGATCAAATATATTTTAACAGTCTAGTCCATGTTCACAATTAACATAACATTTCATCTACATTTGATAAGCATGTACCTCAGCAACTGTCATATTCGGGAATGATGAGCCCAACAGCTTTATTGTGTACTCACGAACAAACATAGCATTACTTGAATACGGGTAAGCAACCGTTGATGCATCCCACAAAGGTTCGGTTAATGAACCTGAATCTACCTGAAAACGCACAATTACAACAATGGTTCAGTTAGTGAGCCTGAATCTGCCTGAACAGGTGCAATTACAACCCTGGTGAACATAATTCCAACAAAATTGGAACCAAAAATATGAAAGAAACAGTACCAGGCAGAACAAGTGCTGAAGCACTGCCACATGCAACTTGAACCCGGGTTTATGAAATGTGTCTGTTAGGACCGCAAAAATTTCCTGCTCAATAGTCAAGAAGTAACTGCGATAGAATTGGTTGCAGAAGTCTGTAGCCTGTCAAGGTGTTATTAATAATGTAAGTTCCATAAAAAAGTAATATTCACATACACACTCTGAATTACTAAACAGTCATCTCTCCCTCCATGTTAAGTAGATGTAGATGTTGGCCGCAGAAATCATACCTGGAAATTCTTCAGCATCTCTAACAATAGGTTAAGCCCTGTTTCAGCTATATTCCTTTCCGTGTGCCGGAATGCCCATATTATCGAATCCATAACAAGTTTAAGTTGCTAATCCAGAACATAAGCAACATTAGACAATTTATAATATAGGCAAAACTTGCTATACTGTATTTGGTTTTCACATAATCAGTAAACTTGTTGTCCTTTACAAACTAATAAACTGAAAGAAGTATGCTGTGGTACATCTCCAAAGACTAACCTCGCTTGACAAAAGAATTAATGCCTTGAAACAATGTGTAGCGATTGCACGGAGCAGAGAAAAGAACTTAAGCCGATGCTCAGGGTAGTCCTCAAAATTCTTCGTGATCATCTGGAATACAATAAGGAAAATCATTGATAAGTCCATTGGGATGAAGAACCCAGATATAAGTTGAATGTTTGGAAGATAACTGTGCAACCCTTGTATAAACCACAAAAAATCAATCCACTACAACTTCTCAGCCCAATGATCCCAGAACCAAGGATCTTAGGCCAAAACATATACAAATTCCTGATACATGTCGGACATAACGATTAACTATACTACATTCTTCATAGAAATATGGCTATTACTATGGTAAAGGCGGAATAGAAATATATAAAGCAAAATATATATTATTGGAACTGAAAACAATAATAACATGCAACCTTTCTTTGCAGACATTTTTAGGAGAATAAAAGAATAACATCTATTATAAAGCAAGATAAGCTCAGTAAGTTGCATCGCATTAATGGAATAAACAGATATGCCTTGCCAAAAGCAGCCCACAGTTGCAATACAAAAAATTTTCAAGATAAGCTACAGTCTAGTATCTCCGTGAGGTCGTAAATTAGATTACTTTCACAATAAAGAGAAAAGGGATATGTAATACCTACTTAAAAAAAAAAAACGAGTTGGCTAACAGACCAAACATAGCTAACTACAAGTTCAATACAACAGACAACCTCTAATGGTACTGAGTGGAGCAAAATCCACATACAAGTCTGTGTGGAATGTTCAACCATGTGTACTCCCCATGTTCAGATACAGAACCTCAAGTTGCCAACTAGGCTTGCCTTGCACTAGGTAGCTAATACCCACAGCAAATAATACTCACTTGCATAGAAGAAGCCTTCTGTGATAACTTTTTAGGTTTTTTTTAATTGATGCAAGAGAATGCTATATGCATGGTTAACAGTACTAAAACTATACAGAATACATGCCGAGGTACTAATCAACATCGGGTGAACATGTGTACATGTTTGAAATGAGTAAAATTCACTTTCAAAGGCTATCTATTTGACACAAGAGACTAAAGTACTAACTTGTAACTAAATGTCTAAAGCAGCATTAAAACTCACCTCAAGTGTACACTGAAAAGAAGCTTCAAATATGTGAGGGACATCCTCAATCATTGCAGCTTTGTACCTGAATACAGAAAGTAAACCAAATCATGTCAAAATGAAACAGACAGAAAATGAGGAAGAAGAAAAAAAGACAACCATGGGCATACTTGTTTATTATTGTAGCAAAAAGTGATAAAACTTCAGATTCTCTAGCATCTGGCAAATTCCGAGCATAATCACCAAGAACAGGGTCCATCATAGGAGGCACAAATTGCTTCCCAATTTGTGGTTGATTTTCCGCCTTGTCTAGAAATGTCTCGATGAGTTTAAGAGTTTCTCTCTTTACAGAACTGATTGAACAAAAAGAAACAGTTTTTTAAGAGAAGGGTTCAAACATACAAAACAATCTAGAACAAAATTTTGTTAGTTGACCTCACCGTAAGAGTTTGACATAAGATGACTTCGAAGTATAAGGTGTTCCTTCAGCAATGCTGGCTGATATGAGCTCACTATACATTCTGTTGAAACCCAATAAAAGATTATGGATCTAAATCTCATGAGTAAAAATTGAAAATTATTTAATCAGCGTTGTTCATAGTTGGAATAGGATGTCTATACTAGTATTGACATACCGATACACATTAAGCATGTCCAGAAAGATCAGAGAAATTTGTGGCAAGAAATAAGTTCCAAGGGAGGCAGCAACGCTTGTATTAGTCTGCCAATGCCAAACAAATAAAATAAAATTATTATTCAAAAAAAGAAGATAAAATTAATAATAGAGGTACTATATCGAGTCTCGTTACTAATTCAAAATATGCACAACACTTTGTTAATAGGACAATCTAGCTAATGGCTACTGCGTCTGTAATACATGAACAAGTATTCTTGAATAGCTCGAGAAACCATCCTGAAAACCAATACATACCTGCAATATATTAAGCACAGCCCGGCCAACATCTGGGTCCTTTAGTAATTCAACACTTTGACGTGCTTGGCCTATAATCTCAGCCCATTTCTGCATAAAGTTCAATACTTAAAACAGATGCTTAACAAATATAATTTCTACACCTGTTCATGTAAATGGGAGGGGGGGGGGGGTTCAAAACTTGCCTGATTAGGAAGCTCCATTAGCCTCTGCAGATATTCATCTCTCTTTTGGGGGTCAGATTCTGCTTGAATCATATTACCAACCTATAAACAGAATATTTAATAATGTGATGCTAACAGGCTGAGATGGATTATAAATATATATATATATATAAGAAAGATATGAATAATAAACTGCCTTACAGATTCATAAAATGAATGAATCTGATGATTCTCAAGATCTGCAATGGTTGTAGGAAGTGTTGTTAAAAGTTCCGACACAAACGGTTCACTCTCCCCAACCTGCAGAGAAGATAACATAAGCTATAGTGGAAGAATTCTAACAGTCCAGTCCACAAGCAACCCCAGTCCCTCAAAAAATGAATTATTTGTGCACTTTGTAGTTGGACTTTAGCGTTGAGTTCACATCTAGTATTCCACATGTTGCACATGGAACAAGGAATTTACAATAATAGATAACAAACCAAGAAACCAATAGATAATAATGCTTGAGACAAAATATATTACCTGAACAATAACAAATTTACGCCTGCATTTCTGAACGATTTTCAAAAAAGTATCGCAGGCCATATCCTATAAATTATCAACGAGAAAATGTCAAATTGTAAACGAAATTTCAGCAGTTACAGTAAATTAATAATGTGGTGCAGACCACCATAAATAACAAAAGAGAAGTTATATTATAAATAAAGCTTAAAAAAACTACAATATTGCAGCCCCCAAACTCAAAAGAAAATCTAATAGTAACTCAGAAAACAATGATCCAAAAGAAACAGATCAAGTCTAATGCCCACAGAAAATTGCGACAAAACCTAAAGTCTGTCAATATTCCAAGTCGCAACATATTTTTAAAGGAGTAACAGTAGCTCCTCACCAAAATGTATGACCATTTTGTCGAATAACATTTATACTAATTAACTATTTAATACTAAAAGTCTACAACTTACTTTACATCAATTATTTGTGTGACTACAAGTCTTTAACTTACTCTACATCGATTATTTGTGTAAATTCTCTACTTCCATGTCAGATTTTTTGTCATTCACTAACATAACATTTTGGTAAATGTTATATTTTGACTGAAACCAAACCAGTATTCTTAAAATTTACTTGCACCATCCACTACCCACTATTATGAAATATAAGATAATATTTGTGACCAGCAATACAGAACAGAAAGCAGAACGACTTTGTACACACTAAGCAAAGAACATGACTTTATACGACCCCTGACCATGTATGCATAAGACTTGTGGAGCTCGTTCTTCAGGACTGTATTTTACATTATCAATATGATACTCACACTATATATATCATAACAACATTGTTTAGAAGAAAAATCTTAAGTTCGGTTTGGGATATAAGTATTTGTACCTTTAAGCATTTGGAAGAAAAAAAATAAATGAAAGCACCGAAAATTAAAAAGAAAATTGCTTGAGCTTTATTAAAAACCTGAACTCCCGGATGTGTTTCATGCATGAATTCAAACAACTTGTTGACAACCGTTTTGAGAAACTTCCAATGGGCACGAAGAAACCTTGGGTACTGGCCAACCACGTACCTGAACAAAAGCCATAGGTTTTCAAATGTAAGTAAATTTTTAATCATCTAGTTCACAGAAGATGAGGATGGAGCCACTATGATATACTACAACTGATATACAATTCTTACATAATGTTACTAGCAATAACAGCTTTGTTGTCTTTTCCTTTTGTTACTTCGCATAGATTCAGTAAATCCCGAATCACCATAACGAGAAATCTATTTTCCTGACAAAAAAAATTAAAAAATAGATAAATAATAATTATTGGACTTAAAACAGTAGTTAGATACTTAGATTGTTTAAGCTTTAGATGATACAACGGGAGAAATATTTAAAAACCATATTCTGAAATAAGATAATCAAACCTGATCTTCCATCATGGACCCAGATATTGATCCAATTGCCCAACATAATGTGTTCAGGTTGTTCCAAGTCCAATCCTCTCCATTTAGTTGTTTGCTCAATTTTCTCAGCATCTGAATAGAGATCACAACTAGATATACTCAAACAAATAACTAGGACACTAGAACAGCTTAATCACTTCAATTTTGTGCAACAGGCCATCAGCCATATTATTAAGGATAAAAAGGAACCTAAATTATGAAGAAGACACTTAAATCACCAATTCAAGTGTCTATTAGGAGTAGATCAGATACAGATTAGTGTACATCACACATTTCTTTATTGTAATACAAATATTACAAATCGAACGACTGATTTACAAATCTTGTTTATGGACGGTAATGAACCAGGATACTTAAAGAATCTCTGGTCTTTGTAAGAAGCCGAAAGAACCTTAACGTGAAAGACCATATGCCATTATACTACTATTCTGTTTATTTTCGTTTAATTTAAAAAATATATATGCTATGTACTATCTGGCAGTACAAATAACTAATAGGGAAAATCTAGTAGATGAATATTTCATGCTCATTTGTGATGCAAAAATAAAAGTCCTATACACAACAGTAATAGTGCAGCAATTGCAATTTTGCATTAAGTAGTGTCCAGTAACAGATTAGTCAACGCTGGCTCTGATCAACACAATGATATTTAGATTAAGAAAACATATCATATATAATTAAACAGCATTCAGTTACATTTATAAAAAAATATGCACCTGCTTCTCAGTATCTTCATGGTCAAGATGGGACAAGTAGATAAGTGTTTCCCTCATTATCTGTATAAAAGACAATTTTTAAATATCATAAACAGAATAGAATAACAAAATTATGCATACTGTAAATAAAACATAAAATACCAATAACAAACATTTACATCAATAAGCAGGAATAGCGAGATCTAAGCCTAAGCTTCATACTGTTTTTTTTTATCAGATAACTTTAAAAAATCTTATTTATATGAAGCACTACAAAATTAAGGGCAAGTGCTAAAGTCTATGACCCTATTACCCAGATAATTTATACAAGGACAAGGGCATGCCTAGCTTACAAGTATGTATTGTCTACCCTGTATTGCACAAGGACGCCATTGTCCATAGTTTTATGCAGAATATCAATTACCAATTTCAAAGATTATCAAAAAAGCATTATAGCAAAATAAAGGAGGCCTGCAATTTGGAAATCATACAGAGACAACTTCAAGCACACATAGAAGTATGACTACCTTGTATTGCACGAGGACATCATTGTCTTTCATAGTTTCACGGACAATATTACCATTCTCATCTTCAACAATTAGAACCTCCTCGGGCTTTGCCATGCGACATATCATAAGCAATCTCAACTTGGACATTGGCATCGCATAAAGTTGGCGGCGCTGTAAAATTTCCGAGCCAAGACCACCGGCAACACGATTAAGCAATGGCATCTGCTTCAGATAGTAGATAAAAAATGACATTAATAAGTGACATAATAGAAACGAACATGTTTGTATAAGAGATACAGTTCGCTGCAAGTAAAATAATTTATGCATATAAATCAATACTCGCACGTATGAAATTAAGGTTGACAGGCAAGAATCTATTAGATACAATACTAGGAGCAGACAGATACTATATGACAGGCAAGAATCTATTAGATTAATGGAAGAATACAGATGCATGCAAAGTTAATTCTGACAGTAACACAAGGCTAACACAAGATTAGAGGTCCTGTGATGTACTTATCGCAATGGAATTGCTATAGGTAATCAAACACAACTGCAAAAGAAAATTGAATTTGAACAACTACAAGGAATTGTGAACAAGATAAACATATTTTATTCACTAGCATGGAGGAATCAAACCTGCAGTCCAATTATGCTTCCTGTTGCTAAAGGATTATACATGTTATGATGTGCCTCGAAGAGCTCTGATACCAAGGAGTTCCAATAATCCAAGCACACCTGCCAGTGCAACAGCATTGATGATCAATAACAACATTTAAAACACGTCTTATCATGACAGTAATTAAAAGAAGACTATAGACCAGCACACTAATATCAGTGATTGTTTTCCACGTGAAGTTCTCGATAGCCGCTAAACAACGAACAAACACACAAAGCAAAAACCATACCTTAAAAACTTCAGTATCATCCACGTATGAAATGTCAATGAGATATTCTAGACCGGCAAGCAAAGCAGTAATATTTTCCTGTGTTGCCTCAAGAACTCGTATATGGCACTGCATTAAGCAGATGATAATGATTCATCAATAACCATATAAACTTCAACTTCAGGGAAATTGGAAGTCTAAAAACAACCCCCCCCCCCCCCCCCCAAAAAAAAAAAAAAAAAAAAAAATCCAACACAGGACAGTTACAATGTTGGTGTCTATTTTAAAACGAAGAAGAATGGCGATGAAAGTACTTATTGTCAGGTTTAGTTTGGATTGCATTCTTCAATTGAAATCACAATAAGATCAAATTTAGCAAAGGCTTAACAATTCGCATAGCTTGAACATACAAGCAGCTAACTCGTCACTTTTCATGAGCTTGGTATACAGAGAAGAAAATTCCCTTCATAAAATTATAATAAGTTACCAAAAAAATAAACTTGCCTTGAAAAACGAGGTGAAGAATAACGCCAAGTTCTGAATGAATGCCTGATGAAAAAGTTTGGACACATATCAGTAGCACATAATTATAATGAGCTTGAGGACTAAGTATGATTTTATTGATTCAAATTAAAACCTGTTCCTCACTAGACCCATTTGCATAGGCTTCAGGTATTTTTGAACTGGAAGGGACAACAGCCTAGAGAACAAGTAAACATTATCAATTGTAAGCAAGTTGGTAAAGTATATAGTCAGCAAACAGACTAACATGAATTCATAAACATGTAGCACCAACAAAATAAACTTTACTTGCCTGCAATTGTAGCATGAATATGCCATACAATTTAGCATACTGGCTATTATAGAAATCTCCGAAACTAAGAGCTGCTACCTGTGTAAAGTATCACAGGAGGGCAATCAACTATATGCACATATTCTAAGGTGCAGAATGCTGATGGCTTTGGATGTTTTTAGTGAGCCTTTAATTCGAAATATACCTCTGTCAAACACTGGAGAGTCAGATTCCGAAACGCTGGCGTGGGGAAGAATTTAAGAAGTGTTTCCAGCTGAGAGAAAAAACAAGACAGAAGATATATATAGTAAATTCAACATGTAGCTTGAAACGTATAGGTAAATACTTGATTTTATGATGCACACATGCTTTCAATCATAATCCATTCACTAGTCAAAGGGCATGGCTTTAGAGGTATAAAATCAGGAGTAGAAAGTGAAAAAGGTTACTGAACAAACCAGAGTAGACTCGAAGATATATCCAAGAGGTATCCAAGAAAGAAATGCATGCAGTGTGGCAAGCGTAGCCCTGATAAGCTCTGCTCTTTGAGATGCAGATAGTACATACAAGCATAACTCGTGGATGAGTTGAAACTCGCTGCGAAAAAAATCAATTATTAATCAGAACAAGCACATGCCAGTGGCATGTCAACAACCAAAGGCAAAAATAAACTAATATCCAACAAGTAATATAACTTAAAAAACAACAAAAACTCTTATTAGCATTTACATGCAGTAGAACAGTACCACACTGTATATGGAGTACAACACTGAAATCAGCAATATATAGGATAGGTGAGTCGGTCAAGTGTTGGAAAATCACTAAATTAAAGAGTCACGGACTCTGGAGTACTGGAAAAAAATGGTCTTCCCCTGTTCAACAAACAGTCCACGCGCTCACTAATTTAATTAATTAAGGATTTTAAATTGAAACAAAACTTATATTTAATACACAACAGTAAAGTAGTGACTGAACTAAATATACCCATTTGATGCTCAAACTTATTTAATTAATTGGAACTATTGATGTACGCAAAACTACAAGTAGCTAATGCATTGCAGTGACATAGTAACTAAACTGAAGTTGGAGTAATCACCTGTTCAATGACTGTTTGAGCTCTTTAATCTTCTGTTGAGTCATTTCACCCCTTGAGAAATCAAATACCTCTTCACTTAATAGCTGACATGTAAATGAACAAGTTAATCCTGGAATTGCTGGAATATATACACACACGCACATACATGAATGATAATATATATGGGTGGGTGACCTACCTTTAAAATGGCCATGCAATTCTCACAAATCGTTTCACTACTCTTCGCTGCTGCAACCAGATCTGGAACAAAGCTCTGCCACCGAGTAGGCCACTCATGCTTCAAGATCTGCATATAATGTGGAATCCCAAAAATTAACCAGGCATCCGAACATGGTTGCCATATAAGAACTTATAACAATTTACTAGAGAGAACTAAATATAGTACCTGAACCAATATAATATTAAGTTTGTTGACATACAGCCTTTCCCGGCGAAAGGAGATTTCATCGCTTGAAAGCTGTTAGGGGAAAGAAAAAGTGAACATGCAATTTGTCAGTTCAGAACTGCCAAGAGCTTCTTCATTTTCTAAACCTTCACCAACACTGAAGCTAAGTACCTTAACAATAACATCAGAGATGTAGTTCTTCATTCCATCTCGTTGCTCAACAGGCAGAGCGTTCCACCTATATTTGATTACACCTTCCAGAACCTGCAAATAATAACTCAGCATACATTGCAAAATAAGACTGACCAAAAAGTTATGGTTCATATATAAACTGCCCATCAAATTTCTGTTCTATTGAAGTTAAAATAAAGTAAGACGTGGATGACAGAATAAGCTAACCTGCAAAGCAAAAAACTTGGTGTTGAGATTCTGTGTATTTGAAAGAATGTGAACGACTTGGAGCCACATATCAGGATTTGTTTGCAACTCTCGCAATATATGGTCCGCAGCATTCCTCTAAACCATTAGTTAGCACATGATGTCAGCATTGGTGATTCAAGATTCCAAATAATGGAGTAAGAAATAACAATATTCAATAGAATTGATGGAATCATCTTAATTAGTCATGGAAGGAAGAGTTCTAGCAGAACTGTGAACTACAATTAACAAAATAAATGCAACATCAGAAACTTCATTAATGAAAATATGTATATCTGTATTTACCTTAAGAATCACATTTACTGTACCAAACACAAACCCATCAACTTTTAAAGATTAAAACATTCGTGTGTATTATATTAAGTTCGGAATCTTAATTTTTTCACTGGAAGAAAAAAGATTGTTCAGATTTTAATTGTTGAAAATATGGCATGTACAAAAAAGAGTATGCCAGAGAGCCAGACTATATGAAAAATTTTGGATATCGATACATTATTTTTTAAGTAAAAGTCTGGACAAGAAGATTAAATAAATAATATAACGCATATAAAATAAGTATTGCGGATGCATAGTTATGGATGAGAGAATTGCGTGGAGCACACGTAATGTTTGGACTTAATAATGCGGGAAGAGAATCAGTCGACCGCTGACGACACTTGATTCCACATTCAAACCTATAGATAAGGGGATTGACTAGTTCGTTGACAAAAGCGCAAACTTTAAATAGCACACCTATCAAGTGACGATATAGTAAGCAAACAAATTTTAAATCAACTTGTAATGTGTCATTAAAAATCATATTATGTCAAATCAAATCAAACATACCCTATCTGTCCCACACATAAAAACGTGCGAGGTATATTAAACACGCTCTAATGACCTCGTCTTAATTACAAACAGAAGGAAGCATTCCGGCAGATGACCTAAAATCTCCGATTACCAGACAAATGCTTTAACAGAAAATACAATCCTATAATTGCTTGTTTTCCACTAAATTTATTTGCCATTCAATTTCCTTTCTTCCATAAGTCGATCATTCAATACAAACAACAAACACAAATAAAGAACATGCATCTCTCTTTTTCCTTCTTAAATCACATTTACCAAACACACATCAGCACTTAAAAAACACATTGTAATCAATCATAGCACATTGTAATCAAACATCAAAAACACATATCAGTCTTTTATAGTAAACAATTCATAAGCAAATATAAATAATTCAACAACATATAAATAAAAAAACTACAAAACATGTGCAAAACAACAACTCTTGTGTGTTCTGGAGCACAAAGCAACGCTCATACAAGCCATAGCCAACGCATAACCTACCAATTCACACCAAAAAATCGTAAAAACAAAGGAAAAGTTGTGATTCATCACCTCCTCTTTAGATCCAGTTCCATAGAAAGCAGCGACAGTAGCATCGAGCAACGGCACATCAATCGGCCGGCTTAAATCCCTCAGCTTCTCCGAAGCAATCTCCATTCCAAACCTAAATCAATCGCCCTGCACACAAACAAAACCCTAGCTTAATTACACACAATTGTTATAACAAACACACGCACAAAACAGAAGAATAGAAGATGAAAAATTCAAATGTGTTGATACCAGGCGCTTCCCTCCTGTTTTTGTGGGGAGAGAGGGGGAAAGCGAAAGCTTTTGAAAACTGACAGTGTTTGATGGGGAGAGGGAGAGAGAGAGAGAGAGAGAGAGAGAGAGAGAGAGATGAGGGCCCTGGAATATAGATATAGAGAAAGCAGATGACTGTTTGTTGTGGCTTATATATGTGGGCAGCTGGATTATTTCCAACGGGGTTTTAGGGCGAGGGTTATATGTTAGCGTGAATTAGAAGCGGAGGCATGCGTGTCCTCGTTTTTGTATTTTTTAAAACCACATTTTTAGGTTTTTTCAAATAAATAAATAAATTGAGGTTTGACTTAGAAGGTTCTATTTGTTTGGGTTTTTTTAAGCAAGAAGGTTCTGTTTCTAATTCTGACTTTTTCCTCCAAAATCAGCTTTAAATCTAGGCTATCTTGTTGATTTTTTCGGACTATATGGATCATTTGTGCACTGTTGTATTTTGTTTCAGATATTGTTTTAGTAATTAAAATGAAAGTTTTACATTTATTTTTTGATAAGATATATAAATATTAAATATGAAGAAAAATGAATGAAGAGTTGACCCGTGCATGATATGATCGTTAGGGATAAAATGAATTAAATTAAGAAGAAGATAAATAAATTTATGATTACGTGTCGGAGATCGTTAGCGTTGAAAGTTAGCCCTTTAAATTTATACGTATTCAGATTTCAAATGTATCGACGTAAGATTGTATCTTCAGATATCTTTGTTTAATTATCGTGAAAGAATTAAATACTTTAAATTTACATGTATTCAGATTTCAAGTGTATCGACGAAAGATTTGAAATATTGTATTTTTAGATGTTTTTGTTTAATTATCGTGAAAGAAATTAATACTTCAATGAAAATCAGAAATTTAAATACTATATTTGTCAGTTGCAAGAGTGAACACCGAATTGAAATCCAAAAACCAAATAGAACCGTGTGAAATTTATTCGGTTTGATCATAACTTTCTGAAAATTTACTCTATTCGATCCCGACCAAATAGGTTAAGCTAAAATTCAGTCTGGTCCGGATCTTAAAATAATATTAAGGTCCCATCACAAGGGCAGAATAGTCCAAATAATATATAATATAAATTTATATATATCTTATAAATAATAATTATAATATCCAATTTCTAAATTTTATTATAGATATCTTTTATGAAGTGTTGGTGATTAATTAATGTTAAATTTTTAATAAATAATTAATTTTACCTTTATTTATAATATAAGTTTTTATTATAAAAATCGATTTTTTTTACCGAACCAAGCTGAACTGAATTATTTCAACACGGTTCAATTCGATCCATATTAGAATTTCAGGGTCACGCTCAAAACCCTATTTTTTACATAGATTTCAAGTATCTAAATCTAAGGTGCATGTTTTTTTTTTTTGCATGTTGTGTGTGTTCAAAAATAATTTCAAAATAAAATACATAAATAAGATATTTTTTTCATGTACAGTTCTCCTGCAGAACTCTAACTAATACTAGAATTAAGCTAATAGTTCTACGGATGGTAGTTTTCCGACCCTTTCCGACCCAATTTAACCCCGAAACCCGATAAAAACCCGATACAAAATATTATATATATATATATATATATGTGTGTGTGTGTTAGTGTGTTATATGTTAAATGTAAAGTATATATATTGAAATATTATGATTATTATGTATGAATATTAGCATTTTACTTAACTTTATACGCGCAATACAGAATTTATATTCATTTCATCAATATTTTATTTCCTCAATTACTGTGCATTAAAAAAATCTATATTCATTTCATCAATATTTTATTTCCTCAATTACTGTGCATTAAAAAAATCTAAATATAATAAAAAATTATAAAATATAAATGATAAGTTTAATGATTATATACAATTAAGTTAACATGTTTGTTTATTGTACTAAATGCCTGCAAAACCCTTTTTTATATTCCTAAATTTTAAAAAAAATAAAACATCACATTTTTTATAGACGTAATTTTTTTAATTTTTATGTAATTTATTTTTTAAGTATCCAAATTAGATCCGAACCCGAACCAAAACCCGAAAAAACCCGACGGATCGGATTTGGATCTTCATTTTCCAGACCCGGACCCGAACCGAAATATAATAGATTAGGTCTGGATCTCAAGAAACCCGACCCAATCCGACCAGATGCCATCCTGAATAGTTCTAAGAGCATGACCCTATCGCACATAGTTTGTATACCCTATCGCACATAGTTTGTATATATACATGACTAACAGTTTTGTATGCATGACTAACAGTTTTTATATGATACCTATCAACAAATTGATCGTTAAAAGATGAAGCACGATACACTGAAATCAGATTAAAAAAAGAAAAAGAAAAGAAATTCACCAATTGATGGGAAAAATCAAATCAAAAACGGAGAGATTAACAAGAAAAATATTTAAAAAAAACAACAATAAACAGAAATTATGGTATTTGCACTACACAAGAACATTTTACATGATATATTTATCCAAGGATCTTCATGCGCAAAATTCACACAAGTACACTAAAAACTTAACTGAGCTACAACAAGTATCATATATTAACTCCTCTTTGAAATGGATACCTCAAAGAAAGTAAACAATTCCCTGTTTTCTCTCTATATTAAGGTATCACAGTCCACCAAATACTACTGCAAATTGTGCAGGGCATCTACACAGGTTCTCAGTCTTCCCTATCTGAATCAGATGAGGAAGACGACGATGATGCAAGCCCCTTTCCCTTTTTATCAGCAGCAGTTGTTTGATCCATTTCTGTGCTTTTCTCGGCATTTGGCTTTTGTAGAAGTTGAAGTTGTTCTTGCAAAACCTGTTATATAATACAATTAGATCACATATTTCCTGCCAAACTCTGCCAAAAAATTCATGCAGAATTTACTGAATTATTAATTAATGAACATTAACCCAAGCTGAACGCTCAAAACTGCACTTTGTGCAGATCGACATAATCAGAAAAACCTACCAGTCTACTGGAATGAACATACAATTTTAAAATATCAGATATCAGTTTCTGTTCTGGGCTTCTTCCAACAAATTAATGGTACAAATTAATGATGTGACAGAAAATGGGAATAATTGGACAGCGGAAAGGAGGATGGCATTAAATTTCTTGACTCGCCAGCCATGATTTTGAAATACAGCCACAGTGAACCTTAACTAAACCAAATGATATTATAATATTTTAACTACATACAAAATTGATTTTAAATATATATAGTAAGAGATATTATTGTCTATGCTAATACAACTAAACAAGCTCAATAGCTCATCAAAAACTACCCAATCTCATCCTGATACTATTAACTTGGATACTACTCTGAGAGTAATATAATCATAAAATTTGGAATATTTCCACACTTTTACAGCCAACAAATGTGCTGAACATTATTTACCTAGTTCTCTTCCTGCTAAGTTTATAAAACACAAGTCATAAGGTTCAAAACTGATGAAGCTCAAATTGCAGGGGACCTCAAGGGCATAATAAGTGAGAGAAAAGATCAACTTAAAGCACTCACCACATCAGAACAAGTATTAACTATCACATTACATCTGCAAGGTAAAAAACAGAACAAAGTGCATTTCACTAAGAAAGATTATAATAATACCTCAATTTGCCTTTGAATTAGTTTTCTTTGCCCTTCCAGTTGAGAGTCCGATATATTGCTACCAAAATACTGTTCAAACTTCACATCAATATCAGAAGCCTGATAGGAACTGATGGTGGGCTTCTGAAAAGAGAAATCTGCAGGTCCACCAACGGTTGCAAACTGAGGTTTCAGTGTATTGTGTCCAGAAATTGTTTCTCCATTGGAATTCCCAGTGCTAGAGCCAGCCACAGTTCGGTCTGTTTGCACGGGTAAAGCGTACCCAGGAGACCTGCAAAAGGAAAAACTACCATCAGTTCGATTCTACGCATAAATATCAAATCCTGCAATATATTGGTGCATGTTTGTTACATTATAATAATCACAAATTCCACATATCTGAGCTCAGAAGATACAATTGGTTTACAAATCGATTTCCTACCAACGCACTGGCTCTTAAATAAGGGTGGAACTCATATGTAAGAAGGCAAAACAAAACAAGACTTATCGCCATTCTCCATTTACAGGGGAGGGGATAGAAAGCTTTGTCTTCAAGCTATCATCATATTAACTATATTTAATTCCTTGTCTCTTTTTGGTGAAGAAGATCCTCACAAGCGGCTCGAAGATAAGCCAATGAATTTTAATCGGAATGTCAATTTCGTAATACATACACGCAACCAATCACATCTATGCAAATCAATTGGCATAAATCTGATCTCCAAGTTTTATACTTCCCAAGTTTAGGTGATTCGATATCAAGATTTTCGCCTTGGACCTTGGGGTTAAGTCTAAACTAATAAATGATCAAAAAGCCTAGATAAACAAGTTCTTTTAACAAGTTCGAGTAAAGTCAAGCCTAGATAAAAAAGTTGTGGTCACAACTGTCTAACAATTGCTTGACTCGGCATACAGCTTAGCCAGATAAGCTCTTCTTACTTGCATCGCAAACACTGTAGTTTTTCATTCAGGAAAGTGAACAGTGCACAGGTAGCAAAAATCATCACAATAATTTATACCTAGTATACAATCCATTACTCTTCAATCTAATGTAGAATATAAGCAAAAGTCTAGTACTCCGTCCGAACCCCTAGGTTCTTTACATTGGGGATGAAGGATTCAGCACGGATTTTAAGGCTCCTATAAAATAGTGTCATACATTATAAATTATTTTTTTCTCTGGGTAAAAGTATAATGTTTAAAATTTTATACAAAAAAGGAAAATTTTATATATAAATTATGAAAATATACTTTATTATGCACCTTTAAATGTGTGACAAGCAGTGGAGAAAAAACTATGAAGAAATGAGAGGGACGGAGGGTGTACATGTAAAACCCGGGTAAAACATGCTACCGTTGTAAACAAAAATAAGAAAATGAAAAGAAGAAATACCAGACTAGCGTACTCGGAGATGGGTATACAAAAGACTTTTCATATATCGCAGCAGCGGCAGCAGCAGCCCGTAGTCTGGCCTGTTGTGGGCTAATATTAGCATTTGGAGCACCATCACCAGTTGAGCCCTGAGAAGGCGAATTTGACATGTTTGTTCCTGTAGCCCAATAAAGTATGTCAGCACCAACACCATGCGTCAAGTAATTTAAAATTTTTAGCCAAATATCCCAGATGTTCATATGGGTCTGACCATATTGCACTAGGAAGACTAGCTAAGAAAGTGAAAATGGTACTGTTCTTGTGTTCCCAAGTTGGAAAGCGAAGAGAAGAAATTAAGTATTTCATTATAATACCCTTATCCTTCTATATTGTAAAAGACGTAGGACATGTAAAAGAAACAGTTATTAATCTAATAATAGGGTACAGTTAGTTATACTGGAATTCCATGAATTGCCTTCTATATTTCATTCTAGTTCTCCCCAGAAACTTTTGGAGACAAAGTAAGCCTGTTTCCAAGACAATTATTCTATTTTCCAAAAGAAAAAAGGACATAATACAGTATTGATATGTAGGTGTTTAACTTTTTTCTTTTTCTTTCCTTTCATATAAGCAAAACTGGGGATTTAGAAACCCTGTTAAAGTTTGCATTACAATAATCATCATTTATAAAAAATGCTGAAATGTTATCGATGCCAAGCAGTCATGTAGAGAAAATCTTTTTCTCCATCTTGACAGTAAACTTGTTAACATAAAAATGTCTACTAAAACTTTGAATCCTCAAGTGAAGTAGTGATTTGAATAATTTGATCCATAGGTTAAGGTAAAAGCAAATATAAAAGATGTTAAAGTAAGGCTCCAGATAGAGTTTTTTCAATACCGTGTTGGTGAACATTAGCATGGGAACCAGCTGGACTTGCCCCATTTTCAGATGGTACAACAAGGGCTCTGCAAGTAGGACAAGTGTGTTGCCTCTCTAACCATGACCGGAGGCAGTGAACATGGAAAAGATGACCACAGATTAACTTCTTGGCTGTTGTCATCTCCTCACGACAGATAATGCAGGTTGCATCGCTACTGCGCAGATATAAAAATGTAGAGAAAAATATACATCAGAGAGAAGATTTTGAGAGTATCGACATGCAAGAGACTTAATTAGAAAGTACTCACGAGTCGATCTCTTCTGGTGTAGCATCTGGAAAACGGTCATTCATGTTGGAAGTGATCTTCCGGTAACGAATGTAATCAGCAACACGGATTTTGAAGTTACGGAAAGTTTCATAAAGCTCCCGAATCAAATGAAGAGGCACACCATAGTTCCTGAAGAAAACAAATGTCACTTACAAACTATACACAATATTTGTCAGACGAACACAACTACAAGGAATAACTAGTCATATGATTTTATAATATAATTGGAAACAAGTGCTACTCTAGTGATGAGAGCTAGATACGTGAATGACCAAACATGCACCAAGTGTGAAGGAGGACATATAGCTACAACCTACAATTATTTGAATAATAAAGAAATAAATTATAAATTATTTGGCTCTTGCCCCTCTATAAATATGTGCACTACAATTAACAGAAACAAGACAAAATTTAACATATTCACTTACATGAAAATCACAAGGAAGAAACACAAGTACATAGACAAGTGCAGTAAGTCCCGAATCAGTTCCAAATAAAATGTATAGACGGCCTTTTTTTCCCACTGTCCTTCCATAAGCATGTCGCTGACATAGAATATATATTTTACAAATATTGATACCGTTGATGTTGCCAATATCATGTACCTGAAAGACAATGTTTACAAATATTGAAATCCAAATTTACCACACCATAAATCAATACTATGGCAATCCTGAGACCAGCAAAGTGCTTTTTAAGGCGATCTTCTTAAACAGCTAAAAATAATATGTGATGTGACCAAAGTAATGTTGAACACCTCAAAACCAGCATATATAATAAGTATACACAACATTTAGTAGAACAAGAATCCAGAAAAACAAGCAGTGAGAAAGAAACGAAAAGGAAATCTCTACGAGTATGAAAACATCCAACCTCAGAGTAAGAAAGCCAACAATTGGGAAGTTGTCAGTCATCAGTATATATTTTTTTCCAAAATCTCAAGTAAATTATGCATTTTAACTTTTTAAGTACGAGTCGTACATCGACAAAACAACTACAACAGTCATAAACTAAACAAGTATCATTAGTTTAAGCAACAGAAGGAAATGTGAGGCAATCCAGCTAAAGAAATTGGCACCTTCAGGTCTCTCCCATTTTCTTGTTAACTTTCTTTAACCACTTATACAGTCATTCTATATGAAGTAATAATATCTGCTTGTGAAAAATGGCATACACAAAACAACCGCCATATTCTATTACTCTAAACTATCATCATCATTTTAGTAAAAGATAAAGCTCAAATTTATGGCCAAACTTACAACTAAACACCTAATTGTGAATGAAATAGTAGAGTACTCATTAATTATATGTTCCTATATCAGGGAGTCCGTATCCATTGCTGTTCACAAAAATATAGGAGACATGTATCTAGTAAAAACAAAAGAAAAAAAAAATATTTGATAGTGAAATATATCCCTCTGTAAAATTTCAGTTAATACAAATTGTTAGATAACTACAGAAAGGCCAATGTATTACTTTCTGGCTTTCCTCACAAGCTACTTGCTCATTAGGAGTGCTTCCTTTTAAGGTAAAGTATTAAAAACATAATTACCTAATAAACCCAGTAACATTACAATGATCAATAGTATAGGAATTAATTTCTTTTCGCCAAATTAATCAAACAGTATTATTTATGAAACTCGGTATATCATCACTAAAAGAAATCTTAACATCTTTTATCTTGATCAATATTAAATTATAAGTTCCTTAAAGGTTTAGACGATCATACATTGCAAAAATTGTTTCAAAATTATTAAAGAAGAGAACGATAATTCATATATGCTCAATTAAGAAAACTGGATAGTGTAAAAGAAAAAAAATAACTTACTCAAAGGCAAAAAAGAGAGAAACTGATGCCTGGCGGGTCTCTATTAGATACTTCACTGAATTATACAAAAAGAGACTGTCAAGTAGAAAAAGGAATCCCATGAACGAGACTATTCGAATATGAGACAACATGGGAACTGACGGTGTCGTTTCAATATATTCAACTCTCTTCTGAGCCAACCAATGCAAAGCCTTTATCAACAAAAGAGCCGTGACCATAGAAAGAAAAGTAACCGAAAAGTCCTGTCTGAAAATAGTAATAGCAAAGAGTATCTCCATCACTTCCCGCCACGACTGCTCATTAAGCCTTTCAACCTCCGCTTCACGGAGCGACCCCAGGAAAATCTTCTTAGTCAGTTGCCACAATATGCACATCACAACCAGGCCCATATTTAGTAGAAGCACCAAACTGACCTTAGAAGTTGATAAATAAACCATTGCCGGGTAAAACTGCTGCCGACTACTAAAAGCATGATAAACAACCGCCAGGGTAGCAATCAAGCTAACCCCTGCGTACGTCTGTAACCTCATCATCTTTGACCTATCCAACTACAACACTGCATCATAAAACAAATTCAACTCCATCAAAACCATTAGTTCACACATACAATCATATTAGCAACTAATAATGCATAAACCCTCAAATTCAACTTATATGATACGCACAATTTCGGTAAACACACGCAATATAACAAATAAATAAGAAATCCACAAATATGCTCCAATCAATAAAATAAGATCTGTAAACACAACAAATAACTAAACGCGATGAAAAATCAACATATATAAACATATACATACATGACTGCATTCAGTTAAATGACGAATCGAGAAAATCGGATACGCAACCCTAGAATTCATATGGCTTATAGAATTTATACATGCGTATATTTATACCTGGTAGATTTAATCCGTCTGGATGACTCGGATTCGCTCCGAGAAGCTCTGGAATTAAAATTGAGGCATTCAAGTAATTAATTAGGGGAAATTGATTTGTGATTTTTGATTCAAAATTGATCGGTGTATGTATCGTATCGCTAGAGGGGAAGGGGTTGAAGACGGGTGTGTGTGACTCGTCACCGGTGGGAATTCAATCCAATATATTTCTGACACGTGTATAAACTCTTTTCTCCAATTTTTCAGAAAAAAAGTATTTTTATTTTTTGACAAGGCGGTTGTCGGTATAAATGTATTTTTTTAGGAAATGAATGTCTACGACCATATCCTCATATTAAAGCTTGATTTAATTTGAAACAACTATTATGAATGAGAAACTATTTATAAATGATTAAATTTCAGTTTTGATAGTTTTAATTTATTATTATTATACAAAATATATGAAATTGTCTTCCAAATTATTTTTAATGAGTTTTGCAAGTCAGGTATTAAAAATAACGAGTCATCATAAAAACTAAGATTTTCGACTTATCAAATTATAACATATAAGTACAAATTTGATTTTAAAAAAAATTAGCGAGATAAAGCCATTTTTACCCTACTTTTTATTCGTCGAAAAATAATTCAGATGTTATCTATCTTTTGTTATATATATTTTACTGACTTTTAAATAATCGGAGAAACTTGATGAATTTGTATTAGATGTAGTCTATGCTTGGATTTATTTTATCCCGAACTTATTTTACATAATATATTTTAGAATTTGCGAGATGAAGGTTATTATTTTAGTTTTCAATTCATTCATTCATCAATGATTTATTGCAAAATTTTAATCAGAGATTTTGACAAAATATATACATGCTGAGTTGATCCGACAGTTTAAATTAATGATTCATTCAAATTTGAAAATCAATTTTGTCTTTTAACTATTGTGTATTTGTGAATGCATATAATTTTATTAAATATTAATCTATCCTGAATATAATCATTCGTCCTTTTTTAGTCGCAACTTTTCTATTTTTATTTGTCAAACGGATTAATTTTTGACCAAAGATTATAAGTCAGTCTTTCATTATTTTTGAAAACTAAAAATACATCTTAAAATAGATTAAAAGTTATTTCTGGTGATCTATTTTTTTTTTATTTTATCAATTGATAAAATATCAATACTTTTCGGTCAAACTTTGGTCAAATTTGATCGATACAAAACCAAATGTGCAGCTAAAAAAAGGTAAAAGGAGTTTTTTAACGGCGGTGGTAAGAAGTTACACGACCATTAACGAAGGGGGTTGCATATCATTCTTGTAATGTAAAATTATGAGGTCCGATTTGAGTCAAAAAGTATGGGTAAAATATTGTTTCCTTGTTGACAATGCAAATTTATATACCTTACAAATTAGTATCTATAGCCAGAGTCGAACCCAGATCTCTCGGGACAACATAGAATAAACCCACCATTTAGGCTATCCAATCGGTAAAATATTGTTTTTGGATGGAAGATAGGCATCTGAACTGCAGTTAGTTTTTGTCCACTCCTCGGATCCGGGCCGGGTTAATATAACATAACATACATATAAGTTGATGAGAATCAGCTAGGGTTTAAAATAACACAATCAACTAGGGTTTTGTTGGAAAATTGGGGGGACAGTGAAGAGATGGCGGCTTTCAACGTGGTCCAGAGGAGAAGAAGAGCAGCTATTGCCGACCATAAAAGAGCCAAACACGGCGATCCCGTGACCGGTAAACTTAAGCTGAGGGCCCCAACTATCCCTATCTCTGGCAAGCGAAAGCGCAAGCTCTTTAAAAAATGGCGCAGGGTACTCTCTCCCCCCTCCCTCTCTCTCCCCCTCTCTCTCCCTCCACCCCTCCCTCCCTCCCTCTCTCTCTCCCTCCCCCTCTCTCTCCCCCTGTCTCCCCCACCACACGCGTGTATATGTATGCTAATGTTCTAGGAATGAGTGAAACAGGACCAGAAGGATGCTATTGCAAAGGGTCTTATTACAATGGAAGATGTTGAGATGGCTGTTGCTGAAGGTACACACTTATGTAATATGCTTGTTAGTGATTAACATATATATATATTTACGTGATAATGCGGGTAAGGCACTTTTGTAGCAGGGAGAGTTGTGATATTTTGGCCAGAGTTTTCCATTGAATTGGATTCTAATATATACATATACATCACTCAATGACAATCTTAGGTCAAACTTTGAATTTAAATGGAATTGAGAAACTTTGAAATGGCCAATGAAACCAAGAAATAAACGTGTGACTAAGGACTAATAAGTTTTTTTTTTAATTGGCGTGGTATAATCCTTAATCTCAGTATGAATTGACAATGCTTTGCATTTATTTGTTCATCAGGTACATCCGAAAATGTAAGCAAGGCTCCGCTAGCATTCAGTGTGAAGAAGAGTTTGAAGGTTAAATCCAAACGGTCACAGAAGAAAGGTAGATAAAGTTATTTATCTTTTGTTACACTAGAGCAGTATTTTTCTATCCAACATAATGTTATCTGTAACTATGAGCTCGAGGGGGATTATGCTAGTATTGGCCTTAATGCGTCACTCGATAATCAATGCGTGTTTCTTGATGATTCACTCAATGTGAAGATTTGTTGTTGTTGGATGGAAGGTAGTGATGGATGAGCATGTAGTTACAATGGGAGGAGAGAGGGGGGGAGAGGGGGGGGGGGGGGGGGGGAGCTGAGTAAAGTTGGAAGAGATTGTAACTAGCACATGCAGTAGCCGAGATAGCTTTTAGGCAATTATGAATCAGTATATGATCTATGCTAGCAGATGCTAAATTAGTGTATCCTGTGCAAGTTTGGGAGGATGTTAAATTGATTGGTTGCGGTTTCTGTAAACAACACTTAAATTATTTTCAGTACATCTTTAAACAGGAACACAGAGCTATACCTTCACTATGATGTGTAAGTGTATGCTTCCATTCTTGGCAGCTTTATATGCGGAGTTCAGGTTAAAAGCATGATCCCGCGTGTCCACTCTTGTGTAGTTTGGCACTAGGCTTAATAACATTTGTCTTCCTTTGTACTGAAGGATGAGGTTATCTTCAGTTCTTGCTTATTAGTAGTAAAAACTAAATCAATGATCTGAGGATTGACACCATACTGCCATGTTAATCCCTGCGCTGAGCCACTCTCTTTTGTTTAAAAAATGGAATGATTATAAATTTTTGTGTATCTAATTTATAACAAGTTTTTGCAACGGCAATGATTATTATTGTTATTGCTAAGTACAACAATTAATCACCATGCAGGGAAGAAAGGAAAATCAGAAAAATCGGCAGAAAAGGCTGCAGTTGATGTTATGGAGTTTGAGTGACGGGGAACATAAAGATGGGAAGAAGAAAATCATGTAAAACTAGAATTTGCTGTATTTATATCAATCCACAATGTGCTATCAGTCCAGTTTTGAAGTCAATGGAGACTTTTTTTTTCCTTACCCTTAGTGCATTATCTAACTTTCATGTGCTTCTGTTAGGAAGCCAACTACAATAGAACATGTTTTGACTTGAAAAACTAAAAACAGGTTTTAGACTACTTTTTAAGAGGAAACAGTTTTATTACTATTTTTTTAATTGCAGTGTTTGACAATTGACTTTGTTTCTGAAAAAAGGTTTGAAGCAAACAGAAATCAGATTAACAAAACAGAATACAGTACATGAAAATGCTGCTTAAAAATTGCTATCATTTGCAACACTATAAAATATAAATGTTTATCAAAACAATGGCAACATATAAAATAAATAAAACATAGGTAAAATGTTGTGTCTTGACGAGATATATTATCCTCATATAATAAAAGATTATGTATATTCATATTTTGATGGGAATATCTTAATAAAATTGAGGATTTTCATATAGTATCTGTAATTTTTATTTATAATATATATTTAGACAATAATTTATAAAATAAATTACTTTTTTTTAAGGAAATTACCAATGCATAAACTAGTGTTAAAAAGCAAAAAACTATTTTCAGAGACTGATAAAACAATTCTTTCAAGAATCGATTTTCACAATTTCATGTCTTAAATAAACAAAATTCTCTCTTTAAAAATGAAAAGGAAAAAAAAAATCCCAGAAATATCATTGGTCTTTTTC
Source organism: Daucus carota subsp. sativus (assembly GCF_001625215.2). Taxonomy (NCBI): domain Eukaryota; kingdom Viridiplantae; phylum Streptophyta; class Magnoliopsida; order Apiales; family Apiaceae; genus Daucus; species Daucus carota. The sequence goes on along the minus strand of NC_030386.2, from coordinate 35,874,549 downwards.
ATCAAACACTCATCTTCCAAAAATCCAGACACTGATACTTCATTATCTTCTTCTTCTTTCTCCCTCAATGTCTTCTTCCTCTTCACTTTAATTTAATCTCAATAACAATAAAACACACCCATCCAAACACGCCCTTAAATGGAAGCTCTAAAATCCTCCTTCATCTCCCCCCTCCCCTTCTCCCAAACCCCATCAAAACCCAAACCCCCAAAGCCCACAATCTCCTGCTCCGCCATCTCTCCAGACCCATGGTCCTTAAGCGACGGCAACTCCATCAACAAGCCCAAGCCCAAGTCCAAGAACCCCAAGAACAACCTCTCCGACGACAACGCCCGTCGCATAATCAAGAGCAAGGCCCAGTACTTGAGCACTCTGAGGAGGAACCAGGGGTCCAATGCTCAAACGCCCAGGTGGATCAAGAGGTCTCCGGAGCAAATGGTGGCCTATTTGGAGGATGATAGGAATGGGCATTTGTATGGGAAGCATGTCGTGGCTGCGATAAAGCGGGTTAGGAGTTTGGCTGGGAGAGGGGAAGGGGAGTATGATATGAGGGTTGTGATGGCGGGATTTGTTAGTGTGTTGAGTTTTAGGGAAATGTGTACTGTGTTGAAGGAGCAGAAGGGGTGGAGGCAAGTGAGGGATTTTTTCGGGTGGATGAAATTGCAGGTTTGTTTCGTTTCCGTGTTGTATGTTTACAGTTATATTACTGTAATTATGTAACTGATTAAGATATTTGATATTGTTGTTGTTTTACATTATGATGATTTTTACATGGGGTGGTGATTTTGAATTGTGGGTCTTGTTTTGTGTACTGCGGTGTTCTATAATTAATTTATTGGAATTTTGAACATAATAGTGTATTTAATCTCGTTTATTGAGATTTGACTGTATATTTTGAACAATTTTCTAGAGTAAGATATATAGGAAACACAAATACTGCACTATGTAGGTAACATGATAAAGTTGGGTTAAAGGTCTGAATTAATACTCTACACAGTACACATCTTCTTTATTTAAAATTGGGATTGTGATATCGCCTTTTTTAAGTCTTTAATTTGAATAATAGGTGACATCTTATTTATTCTCAAGTTATATCAACGATATACAATATTAATTTGGTGTAATATTAGAATTGTGCTTGAACAGTTAAGCTACCGACCTAGTGTTATTGTCTACACAATTGTGATACGTATGTATGGCCAAGTCGGGAAAATAAAGCTTGCAGAAGAGACCTTCTTGGAGATGCTTGAATCAGGGTGCGAGCCTGATGAAGTTGCTTGTGGTACCATGCTCTGTGCATATGCTAGATGGGGACGTCACAAGGCTATGGAGTCATTTTACTCTGCTGTACGTGAACGAGGGATATCTCTTACCATTGCGGTTTACAATTTCATGCTTTCATCTCTGCAGAAAAAGTCACTCCATGTTAATGTCACAGAGTTGTGGAGGCAGATGGTTGATACGGGGGTAGTGCCAAATGAGTTTACTTATACAGTAGTAATAAGCTCATTTGTGAAACAAGGTCAAGCCGAGCAAGCCTTTGAAACTTACAGGGAGATGATAAAATTAAGTTTTATACCAGAGGAGGTAACTTACAGCCTCCTAATAAGTTTAAGTGCCAAAAGGGGTGACACGGATGAAACACTTAGACTATATAGGAGCATGAGATCACATGGCATAGTACCAAGTAATTTCACATGTGCATCACTTTTGGCCCTTCACTACAGAAACAGGGACTATTCTAGAGCTCTTTCCCTTTTTTTGGAAATGGGAAAGTATAAAATAGCTGCAGATGAGGTTATCTATGGCTTACTAATTAGGATATATGGGAAACTTGGTCTATACGAGGATGCTCAAAAAACTTTCCGAGAGATTAAGACACTGGGTTTACTTACTGATGAGAAAACATATATAACAATGACACAAGTCCATCTTAATTCAGGAAACTTTGAGGAAGCTTTGCGTATTATGGAAGAAATGCGTGCTAAAAACATATTGTTTTCAAGATTTGCTTTCATTGTCTTATTGCAATGCAATGTTATGAAAGAAGATGTAGCAGCTGCTGAGGGTACATTTCAAGCTCTGGCAAAGACTGGGATTCCTGATGCTCGTTCCTGTAAAGACATGCTCAGCTTGTATATGAAACTAAGTTTGATTGACAAGGCAAAAAGTTTTATTGTTCAGGTAAGGAAAGATGGGGTAAATTTCGATGAGGAGCTTCTAAAGACAGTCATTAAGTTATATTGCCAGGAGAATATGTTGAAGGATGCAGAACAGTTGATTGATGATTTAAATACAATTGAATCTTTTAGGAACAATAAATTTATACAAACAATTTCCCTGGTTATGCATGGTGAATCTGTATTGCCTGATGGTGATGATTCTTTTGAGCCCTTGGATGCACATGGTACAATGGCTTTTGGGATGATGCTTAGTTTGTATATGGCAGATGGCAATGGCAGTGGAATAGAAGAAAAACTCAAATTTCTGCTCAACACTCCTAATGGCTTGACAGTTGCTAGCCAACTCATCATCAATTTTATTAAAGAAGGCAAGAATGCACATGAATCTGATAGTTTATTTAGTGTTCCATCATTTTCTTTTTCACAATTAAAATATTAGCAGATATTTTTGGCTGATTCCCAAGGTTGTTATGGTGCCCAGGCGAGCTGCAGTGCCTGAGGACCTTCACAACAATATGGCTTTGTGGCGTCCGAAACGTTCATATATGAAAAATAATAGCTGTTAATCTATATATGTTATGAATTCAAAATAGATATAAGTAATAACTATATTACTCGATATACCAAGTTTTAAGTTTTAACCAACAATAACACAAATACTATTAAAAGAAAAACTCCAATACTTATAATACCAAGGCAGGGCAGGTCAGTAACAAAAAAAAGTCTTACGTAAAAGTTAAAAGTGTTCCCATTATAATTTCTTCAAGGATCTTGCTAAAATTGCAGGGAAACGTGCAGATACTATGATATACTTTAGATATCTGAAATGGGTATGTATACAGGAGACGCATCAAAAGCGGAATGCCTGCATGCCTTACTACTGAAGCTTGGTTACACCCCGGAGGATGTTGCAAGTGCATCTATGATAAGTTTGTATGGAAAGCAACGGAAGCTGAAACAAGCACAAGAAGTCTTTGCAGCAGTGGCAGATTCATCTAAAGCTAGAAAACTTTTATACAGTTCAATGATTGATGCGTATGCCAAGTGTGGAACATCAGAGGAAGCATACCTATTTTTCAGAGAAGAGACTGTAAAAGGCCATGATTTAGGTGCTGTAGCCATCAGCATGCTTGTGAATGTTTTGACTGACTGTGGTAAGGAACTAAGAATGGTGCATCTACAGTTTGTATATTTATGTTCAACTTGAGTATACGGAAATCTGTTACTTATAACTTCAAGATTATAGATGTATATAAGAAGTCCCTTCCTGTTATTTGTCTTCTGTAGTCTTAATGTCCGCAGGGCGACCCTCAGTCCTTAGTGAACAAGTCATTATATTCTTCAATCATTGATTTCTAAGCTTACAAAAAACAACATCAGTGACCCATTAACACTATCAGTCAATTGATTCTTTACGATGTATGGACCCCTACTGCACCACTTTGTGATCTATAAGAGCTTACTTGAGTAGCTTGAAGCTTATTTGTATTTTTGAAATTGACACCAAAGACTAACATCTGTAATCTCAAATCTCACGTGGTGATGATTATACGGGCTTATCAGAAATGGGTAGGGCTCACGTGAATGCATAAAAGGTTTATCAGTGCTATTAGTTCTAAATGACACATATTTTATTTATATGTTTACTATAACATTACGAAACCTTTTACAGGTAAATATAGACTAGCAGAGAACGTTATTCGTGACTGCTTTCGTAATAATATGGAGCTTGATACTGTAGCGTACAATACCTTCATCAAAGCGATGCTAGATGCAGGTTACATCCATCTTTCCTTTTTTAATTTTGTATCTTATGAGGAAATTAGGAGAGGATAAAGCTGGATTAACACGTGGACCAATTTAATGTGCACAGGTAGATTGCATTTTGCAGCTAGCATTTATGAGCACATGCTCTCTCTGGGCGTTGTTCCATCAATTCATACATATAACACCATGATCAGGTAAAACCTTGACCTTCATGGTTGAATTCTGTGGCCTGGAGTCATAGTGCAGAACTTGTCTAGTGCGGTTGGGTTTGTTAATAAACTTATTTTGCATGTGAAGAAGAGGTGTCTGTCTGCCTTTGTCACCCTTAATAGAATGTTCAATCAAGAAGATAGTTCATAATATACTCGTTTGCAATTGACGCAGCAGTGTATGTTGTGTGCAGTGTGCATGGACGTGGTCGAAATCTGGATAAAGCCGTGGAGGTATTTAAGATGGCTCAAAGTAGGGGGGTGGCTTTGGATGAGAAAGCATACACTAATATGATATGCTATTATGGAAAAGCTGGTAAAGTTACTCACTTGGTCCATCAAAATATACATGTATTAAACTACACCCATATCATACATTAAATGCCTTTTTTCCTGATAGTTATACTTTCAGTGTCTGACATGAGTTTCTATATAAGCAAATTGAGGTCAAGGTAGATTCGAGATGACTATATTACTGTCTAGTACTCCCTCCGTCCCTTTTTTATTGCCCCCCTGTAAAAATCCACCATTCATTTCATAAAACTAAATAAATTGACAACTTCCTAAAAAATATCTTTTCCTCAAATTTACCCCTTAATAAAATTACTAATCAATTTCAATTTGCATTAATAATTAAAATTGTTTGGTGGTATTAGAGGATTTCTTTTATTAAATTATTATATCTGGACATTACTTTTGGGACACGCAAAATTGGTACAGGGACAATAAAAATGGAACATAAGGAGTAACATCTATTATCTTGCTGGGCTGTACTGGGCTTTTAGAGTTATAAGGACCACTTATTACCAGTTAAACAATCATAGGCATGGAGAGTTCTTTGTTCAGCTGTGGTTTTTTAGTAAAAGATTTTTGTTACGATCTGTTGTAAATACCAAGAAATTTGATTTTATCTTCTTTGCAGGTAAAAGTGATGAAGCATCCCTTCTATTTAGAAAAATGCGAGAAGAAGGAATAAAACCTGGGCAGGTATGTGTATGAATTGTGCCAGAGTTTATGGTCTAAACTCTAAAGAAGAAAAACTACCATATATTATGTGTGTGTGTAGGTAGATTACATATACATCTTTAGAGCCATCAGTTCTGGTACCAGGTCAATTATGTACAGATTCACAAAACCTAAATAACAATATATTTTAAATATTTAATATCTACAAACTCAACGGTACATCAAAAATGATAGATACAAGTCCAGAGGTTGAAGCTGATTAAATATATTAAATGAGTTCTTGAAATATTACATAGAAGTGGCATGCATGGTAGTAATACATTGTTTTTTCATTAGCTAATGCATTTTAGTCTTTTAATCTATAAATGGTAGCATAATATTTATCTGTGCTCTCGATGGTTGATAAACTAAGATTATATAAAAGCATAGGTAATCTCTTAATGTAGGTGAGTTACAATATTATGATGAATGTGTATTCTACTGCAACACTTCATCATGAAGCAGAAGAGCTTTTTGAAACCATGCAAAGAGATGGTTGCTCACCAGACTCCTTCACTTACCTTGCCCTTATTCGAGCTTATACAAAGGGACTTAAATACTCTCAAGCAGAGGAAACTATAAGATTAATGAGGAAGAATGGAATATCCCCTTCCTGTGCTCACTTTAACCTCTTACTACACGCCTTTGCAAAAACGGGCAGGACAAAGGAAGCTGCAATGGTATTTGAAGAAATTTTAGGCGCTGGATTAATTCCTGAGCTTGCATGCTACAGAGCTTTACTTGGAGCTTACATGGACTATGGACACGTGGAAGAAGGCATCTCTTTCTATGAAAAGATTACTGGTTTAGTTGAACCAGACAGGTTTATTATGAGCGCAGCTGTTCATTTGTACCAGTCAGTTGGCATGGAACCTAAATCTGAAGACATTCTAAAGTCTATGAAGAGTTTGGGAATTTCTTTCCTCGATAATCTTGTAGTTGGATCAAAAGCTCAGAGTATCTAGTCTGTCAAAATCAGTGCCACCTCTCATCTATATAATACTGGTGAGGCAGTAATGATTACAACGCTATTGCAAAACCAAAGATATGCTGAGAAAAGGAATTAGCAGATATGAAGGCATGCTGGGAAGAGGTGGTCAGTGACGGCCTTTCCAACCTTCACACGTCTATGAAGAGAAGAGGTGCTTCTTAAACACGCAAAATTCGACAATCTCCATTAACTTTTGTAATGGAACTGGGCTAGCCATAGGCTCAAAATGATGACCTTTGGCTCTGGGTGATACATAAACATTATAACCTCATCGCTGTTGGTGAATTGCCGCATTGCTTGATTGCAGAACCGTTGAACCTGTATACATTGCTTTTTTCTAGGTGCTCTACTGCTGCAGAGACTACTGCCACCAGATTTTTTGCACATTTAGAAGAGTCAGGACAGGATTACTTGAGCTAGTTGTTCTTTTGAATGAGGAAAGTATTGTTTAATTTTATTTCAGTACATAAGATCACTATTTAACCTCCCGCAAATGCAATTACATTTACAGGTTAGAAGATCATTTAGCCTGGTATTATAGCTGTTAAATTATTGTTATTATTTTTGCACAGATAAACATCCTAAATGTAACATATTAGTTTTGAGCTTATAAGATCTATAAGAAAAATCAAATGATGTTCACAATAACAAACATAATTTGGTTTTAGAGTGATAGGTAATTCAGTCTAGATTGATATTTTTTTTTGAATAAACCTTATTAAAATAATTAGATTATCAATACTATTACTAAATTAAATCAAACTAAAGGTAACATGTTGGCTGATTAATTATTATTCTAATAAACCTTACCAAAAGAATTATATATATTATTTATTATTAATAATATCTGTCAATATTATTACTAAATTAAAAATCAAATCAGAGGCAATATTTTCACCTAATATTAGATTTTTATTCAGATTTTTTTTTTTTAAAACAAGTTATAAAATCATATTATCAATCAAAAATGGTATCGGAATCACAAATTATTACTTATATGTTATAATAAGTACTGTTTAAAAGTACAATATATTAATTATATATTAATTATATATTAATTTTGATATAAAAAGTATGATTATCTAAAATTATTATGAATATAGAGTATGTTATAGGAATCATGCGCATGCTGCACCTTTTTATCGCTAAACATTATGAAAATTAAAAATTAATGAACTATTACTGACGCACCAGTATCGTGACAAGAGAACCTGAATGAATTCGCCTAAGTTAGAAAGACGTGATTGAGTGTTACAAATATTAAACAAAATTGTGGTTTCTATGTATGTCGCAGGGTAAATGATAAGCATCTCTCATCATTATTTTTTCCATGTATGCTAAAGATTTTTGAAAGAGAAATTGGAGAAAATTATTTAAGTTTTTTTCTTAAGTTGTTTATTCGATTAGGTTGATTGGGTTAAGTACACTGCTCATTCTCCAGTCGATCATCCCCTTTATCATGAATGATTGAAATAACTTTTCTAACATTCTATTTTCAATGAATTACATGTAATAATATTTAGAAATTCTCCAGTCGACCATACCCTTTATCATGAATGATTGAAATAACTTTTCTAACATTCTATTTTCAATTAATTACATGTAATAATATTTAGAATGTTGTTTTTATATGTAATGATTTCAAAATAGTACAATGTCTTTGATCTATTGTTTTAAATTTTATTTTAAATTCAACTATTTTCAAATGTCATCTTATCTTTGTATACTAATTTAACTAATATACTAACATCTTTATATACGAATTTAACTGATTTTCAGGTATTGAATTTAACTAATTTTCAGGTAGAAAATATATAATTTTGAAGTACATCATAATATAATTGATACTTATGAATTTAACTAATTTAATCATATTATATTTAATACTTATGAATTTAACTAATTTAAGTACAAAATTCTAAATTCAACTAATTTTTAAGTGCATATCTTTGAATATGAATTTAAATATTTTTTTTTATTTATTTCTTCATCTTTTGTTGATGAGCAAGACAAACACCACTTGTTGTCAAGTAGTGAAGGCATAATAATTAAGGAACTAGGACACACTTGCGTGGTGTAATGATAATACACAAAATCAACTTGTTCATCAGTTCCTCGTATTTATTAACTGATTAACTGATACAGTTAGGACGAAATTAGCATTACTCAAACCCAGAAAAGAAGTATGCATATTCTCTTGAATATAGATCAGCCGATAAATAATGTTGTATGATACAAATGATTAGTTCATTTGCTCCAATCTCTTGATTCAGACCCAAAATTCCTGAAAAAGCGATGAGAGTAACAATCATCAATCATGCACTTTTCACTGCAAGATTCTTTCTCTGTTGATGCTCTGCAACTTTATAATCTATGACTTCACGGAAGAGATTTGGGTCAAGCACACAGTTCTCACTTCCGTAAACAGCAGCCTGAACACCAGCCATCAGCTTTGCTATTTCTCTTCCTGAAAAGCCGTCTGTTTTTGCTGCTGCTTCCTTCAAAATATCATCTGTCAAGTCCTTAATTTCTATCTTCTGCTGTTCTTTTCTGAACAAATTAGAGAACAATCCTGGCTTCCTCGCCCCAGCTTGTGCAATGTACTTGTCCAAATAAAGTTTAAGAAGCTTAAATCTTTCATCCTCCCCAGGCAAAGGAAATTCTAGGACTTCATCAATACGATCAGCAACTGCTGAATCAAGATCGCCAGGACGGTTTGTTGCCAGAGCAAGGACTATGTCTTTTGATTGATCACCTGTGCGGAAAAGGAGGGCATTGAGTGCACTTCTTTGGGCTTCACTCATATAGGTTTTGTTCCGCCTGAAATAAGCCAAAACCAAGTTGAAATGATTGAAAGCTCCAATCTTCGACTATAATATATGTGCAGGGGCAAGTGAATACCACTAATCAAATATCCATATATAGCAAATAGACACAATATCAATCACAGACTTACTTATTTGATGTTAACAAAATATTTCTTGCAAAATTTACTATCTATATAGATCTGACTTCAAAAATCACATTTTCATCGGATCAAATGCAATAAAATAAAACTAATGTGAGCAACTATATAATTGTTGAAAAAACTAGGCTCTAACCAACTTACTCGCACAAAAATGCATCTGCTTCGTCAATAAAGAGTAGTAACCCTCTGTTGGACTTTTTTGCCCAATCAAACAACTGGTGTATCTTCGTAACAGCTTGAGAACCAAGTGGCGCAACATCTCCACCTGTCATTAATGCATAATCAAGCCCCTGAAAACAACCCAAATCAACATCAGATACTGTACAAAGTAGAAAAATCAAACACATTGAACCTTTTCTTGGTTTTAGCTGAACTGGCATCCTATATACAAGTTAATTCAAAAAAAGGGAATGGCATTGCAAAGACAGATAACTATAAAATCTCAAAGCACTATGAAAATTGAGCACCCGTAAAAACCACAAGTTAAGATCTGATACCGATTTGCGAGCTAACTCTCTTGCAGCCATTGTTTTTCCTGTTCCCGGGGGACCAAAAAAGAGCATATTTCGATATGGTGCCTGATGGGCTTTAGTATTGGCTGTTGCACTAGCCAACTGCTGAATTCTTTTCTGTAGAGAGGGATGTAGAATGACATCCCCAAAACCATTCCCATTATTGGTAGTAGAGGCATTATTGCCTCCACGTAAGAGGGTGCTAAAGCGACGTGAGGAGCCTGACCAAGGGAATTTCCCGATGGTAGACTCTCTAACCAGTGATGGTTGTCCTAATATTCTGTCCACGTAGCTCCAAATAACCTTTGCCCCTTCTCTGCAATTACAGAAAGAGTTCCATAATTTATTGCGACCAAACATATGGCTGGTACAGATAATTTAGTTAAAACCAAAATTCTGCTGATGTCTCTAATCCATACTCCCCTTTTATTGGATAGGGATGGGCCACAGAGACAACGTAACATCGAATATATGAACAAACTGAATGATACAAGTTCACCTATTATGCATAATTATAATACCTTGTTGTATAGATTCCTGCTGCAAGGGCTGTCACACCCCCAACAGCTACAACTAACTTGTTTTGATCAGTCAATATGGCTCGTAAACCCCCTAAATGCAAAAGAAAGATAAGTCGATTTTTGAACAACTTTATGATAAGATTAGACTCATACAAGGGAATGGAAAAGTAAATTAAATGATAAGTAAGGGGACTGATCAACTCATTAAATTATAGTGCGGTATAATAAGGTTTCCTGTTAAAAGATATGGAACAACAGGCAAAGTGCCTCAGACTACGAGAAAAGACATTCACATAATCAGCTAATTGATTAAAATACAGGCTCCTCGGAAGAAAAGGTGTAAGAAAGTACCTCCAATGTGATCAAAAGCTGTATTAATAGCAGCAACCCACTTATCTCTTTCCGCACTTGCCCGCTCCACTAGCATTCTCCTATTAACATCTTCCGCAAGCTTCGCTTCATGGGCTCTTCCTTCTGCTTCTGCCATGGCCCTCACCCTAATTGTTTCCCTCTCTATCTCGGCCTTTTCCCTCTCTGTTTGTAGTCTTTGTGCCTGAATTTGTTCCTCTGTTGCCCGCCTAGCTTGTTCCTGCCTGATAGATGATTCTTCTTGCATTTTTACAAGCTCTTGATTTCTTGTTCTATGATGTTCATTTTCCGCCTAGATGACAATTAGAAATTTAGTCAGTTGCCTCTCTGCAACATTCATGGATTCAAACAACAACAATAACATGCCTGCATCCTCTTTCTTGCCAATTCATCCTCATAGCGTGCCATCTGGGACTTTATCTGAGCCTGCTGCTGAGCTAAGTTTTTCTGCTCCTCATATATTACCTTTTGCCTCTCCTGTCAAAGAGCAAAACTAAAATCACATGGTACTGCAAAGTGGCTCTAATATGGGTTTTAGTACCTTAAGGATGCACTCGAAGTACATAAAATCTCAACTCATTAATCTACAACACGTATTTGAACAAAAGATAGATGCCCAAGAATAAAATGACTAAGTCAATTGAGATAAGTGCAAGGCAAGGAATAATAGCCACAAGTTAATGTAATGATAGTATGATAGCTGTTGTATGAAAAAAGTTTCATCTAGAACACTACGTCAAAATGATCAACATACTATATGCTGCCAATGTAGTTGGCTAATAACTTTTATTTGCATAATTCATTATGATCATTTTTCTATAAGTCCGTCCTGGCATTGTCACAATCTTAAAATAAATTGAACAAAAGTTTCCTTGTGACCTGGAAATCAAAAGTGCTTATGGGTCCTGTAGTGAACATAGCTACTAGGTTGGAACCAATCTAGATCACCATGTCTATAATGGACAAAAAAAATTGCAATTATATGGGAAATTAAGAAACCTTCCTTTAGGCCAAAAAGAACTTCACATTTGAGATAGAACTTGTACTAGATAGCCACTGAACAAAGCACATTATACTTGCATACATAAATCATTTCATGGCAGTTTGAAGCAAAATGATTAATCTTAGAACCCAATTCAGTCAACGGAAGACATCCAGATCAGTCCTTCAAATATTTAACGCATAAATCTGCCAACTTACATTACAGAAAAAGAACAGGATAAACGTAATAGTGTACCAACTTAAACTTACAGTTTCGGCCTGAGCTTGAAGTGCCTTATATTCAGCTTGTTTAGCAACTAATGCTTTCTGCTTCGTCTCTTCTTGCTTCTTCATCGACTCAAATACCTAAATACCACAACAAGACAACTATACTTCAATAACACAACACCACTATCGAATCACAACTTAACAATACTACGACAAAAACGACACTGTCATCACTATTACCCTGCAGACCAACAAATTGATGCTACATCATCAAAAATTAAAACTCATCAAATTATCTCCCAAAACCAATTAAAGGGGCTAACTTTACTCGAATATACAAATATGCACAAACACATATATAGTTAAATTGCTAACATTCACTAAAATACAATTAAAGTAGCTAACTTGACATACAAACAAGATTCATAAGACCTGTTTGGCACTATTAGAGCTACTAATCTCCTTCAAAGCCTTTACACCTCTCTCCAACGCCTCGGGATCGAACCCAGCCGACGTCGTCCGCGGATGATCATTTCGAACCCGCGGAGGAGCCGGCTTCTCCTCACTTTCCGTCGGCTTCTCCGGCGAAGAAACTCCCGGCGCCGGCGCCGGAGAAGAGTTGAAAGAAGGGAAATTCAAAGGGCCATCAGCATAAACATGGGGCACGCTGAGTGAAGAAGCTAGGGCAGAGAACAAGCCTGCTGTTGCCAAGCCTTTCACCATTTTTGCTAATTGCAAGAAAATGTAAAACCCTAATTTTAGGTTTAAAAAAATTGGGGGAAAATTGTAAAACCCTAATGAATGTGTTAGTTAGAAGGGGTTTGGAGGGTTTTAGTAATTGAGGTAAAGGCTTGGGAAAGAAGAAAGAAAGAAAGAAATTGTATTGGTGAGTGTTGGCTTAGCACACAAAGTTTCGAGGGTTTTGGTACTTTTTGTTTAGTAGGGTTTTGGGGGCAAAAAACTTTTTTTACTGAAATATTAATTTATTTATTTTCAAATAATGGTATGTATGTTGAATTATTGATTAAATATAAGATACTGATATATAAATTTAAATATGGGACAGAAATCTTGAGTAATATGAATAAAAACACACTCAAAACTCACCTAGTTTTTTTTTTTAAGGAAAAAAAAATTACCTAGTCGAAGTTTTAATTATTAATTTGAGTTCACGTATTTTCAAGTTGAGTTAAAAAAATCTCATTAAAAAAGGACTTGTGAGTACCAGGTTTACCACAAACTCCAGAATCTTAAATCACAGTAATTTTGAAAAGGTAGTTGGATAACAAATGTGTATATAAATTAAGTTATAACATAAATAGCATAAATGAAATAACAAATGCTTATAAAAGCAGAGGCTCTGTCCTGTTTGTAATGCTTTGATATAAACTATGCTATCAAACAGCAATGAGCAAAGTTTTAGCTCCAGAAAAACTACAGCACAGTGATGTAAAAAAGAACTGGCTTGTTGAGAAATAGTTCAGATGAATTCTAAGCACATTCTTTTCAAGGAAACTGGAAAGAGCCTCCAATCTCATTAGCTCCTTCTGGAGGATTGATTGCTACCCAGAGAAGTGAAATGGTGATAGCGATAAGCCCTGACCAGACGAATACGATGGTGGGTGTTCTTCCCCTTCGTCCCATTAGTCCTTTGGCGAAAGGATAGAGATGTGCCAACACCCAAAAACTGAAGAAAACCCCGCCTAGTAGACGACTCCATTGTGGTATAGTGCTGTATATAGTTCTGCTGATCCCAACAGCTATGGCGATCAAATTAGTCATCATAATTGTGATAGGAGGGATCATGAGAGCGGTCCATTTGACTAGATAGAGATCAGCAAAGTCATCGTCTTCTTCATCACCAGAGGATTTTGATGTCAATGTGAAAGATATTTCAATTCCAGCAACTACTTTGAGCAGCCCTTGAAGGACAGCAGCCAAATGGGCACTAGTTCCTCCGATCAACCAAAACTGCTCATTCCTCCACCACTCTTCAAGTTCAATGCCAGACCACTTCACCTCAAGCACAGCAAGCAAACAAAGAGTGATAGTAATGGCTAAGAGGTAGACTAGGAAAGTGACATTGAGGGTTTGAACTATAAACTGGCCGGAGAAAAGGGAAAGTGCAGGAAGAAAACAGTAGACAATAAGGAAGATGGAGGTGAATGGGTAGATTCCAACATTGAGGTATGCAATTCTTTGTAAAAACTTCATCTTGGGGCTGGCTAGGAGAGCATTGTTACGAGAGAAAAATATCTCAACTGAGCCAGTGGCCCAACGAAGAACCTGGTGTAGCCTATCTGTCAGATTAATTGGGGCAGTCCCACGGAAAGCATCCCTTTTGGTCACACAGTAAATTGATCTCCATCCCCTGTTGTGCATTCTATACCCTGTGACAACATCTTCTGTAACAGACCCATAGATCCATCCAACACGCTCTCCCCACTCAGTTTTATCCTCGTACCAGCAGGAAATGACACTGATTGCTTCTGCAACAGTGGATGCATCGAGAAGCTCACGAGGAATGGTAAGAGCACCAGGTGGCCGTCCATTCTTCACAGCAGGATGATCTGCAAGGGGACGCCCTTGAAATTCTGCTACTGGGATAGAATCAATGAGGAAAGTAGAATTCCCAAACTGCTTAGGAGCTAAGGAGAGATTCATGTCGTCATCATCCGAGTCACCCATCCTTAAAGCTCGGTTCTCTTCTGAATTATTAGAAGAACGCTTCTTACGGCCAAAACAGCAGCTGCAACAACCAGGGCTGTGTTCCTTTGCACGAGGTGGATCAAAGCCATATAGAGCAATTCTTCGGAAGAGACACCCAGTTCCCACATAGACAGGACCTTGTAGTCCATCAAGCGCCCGCATGTTGCCATCAAAGAAAACAGTATTATGATTGGCATAACGATCAGATGGATCAATGCCCTCAAATCTTTGGGGAAACTGCACATAACAAATTCGATCCCCACCTCTATCCATCATGAAACACATGCCTTCCTTCATGGCCTGGGAGTTGTAGATGTAGTGGTCACAATCAAGATTAAGAATGAAAGGGCCATTAGACATGATTGCAGAGGCTCGAACTAGGGCATTCATGGCCCCTGCTTTCTTGTTATGATCATAGCCAGGGCGTTTCTCACGAGAAACATAAACAAGCATGGGGAGACGGATATCAACTTCAGTCAGGTCAAATATCCCAACATCATCAGATGTACCTTGCAATGGCTCATCACTAGGAGGTTTCAACATCACCTGCATTGTAGTCTAGACATTAGGATTTCCTATTTACATACTATATTGCTTCAACCCTGTTGACTTCTGCTCACTTTAATAGTAATACAAAAATAATAATCTTGTACCTGTATTATACCAGCATGATCACCTCTACCATGTTCAGCAGAAGAGGTTAACCATGTCCCTGGCCAATGGGTTCCATCTGCCATCCATGTAGCTTTTGGAATCTTGATGCTCTCCACAACCTCATCATCCCTCTTCTGTCTCTGTTGCTTCATTGCCTTGATTTCTTCCCGAGCATGATAGGCATCAGACCTGCGGCGGATAGAATCTGGCAACCCATTAATGCGGACCTTAAATTCATCATACTCGCGTTTTACTCTTCTACGATCCTTGACAAAATCAGTGCGCAACTTATTTTTGTACGGATCCCTTTTTAAACTGAAGTAAGATTCAGGGTTTCTAGGCTCAATATTATGTTTGCGGCAAAAAGGTACCCACATGTTTGCGAAACTTGCAGCTTCTGCCATGGCCTCGAAAGTCAAAAGTGCACCCCCATCATCAGAAACATAGCATGCAAGTTTTTCGACTGGATAATCAGCAGCTAATATAGACAGTATGGTGTTTGCTGTGACAAGAGGTGGTTCTTTGTCAGGATCTGCAGTGGAGACAAAGATATCAATGCCTGGAAGATCTGATTTTCCGGTGGGATTATTTGGGCCAGATGTTTCAAACTTCTCTTCCAAGACTTTAAGGTCTGTAGAACGATTTATGGGGCAGAGCTTTGGCAACTGATCAAGAACCCATGAGAAAGCAAACCATAATTCACATACTATAGACATTCCCCAAAGCCAAATTGCATCATTGTTTGGGTGGGCAATCCTCCATTGCAAGAATAATCCAAGAACAACCATACGAATCAAAACCAAAAGGCTGCGGACAATAAGTGACAGGCATTATGATATCAGTCTAAATGCTTACTCTACTTGTAGATAAATTTGAGAAGTGAAGTCAATACAAAGAAACAGTCAACATTATTTTCAACATTAATTTATAAATTGAGTATTATTTGTGTCAAGTATAAAAGTTACATGCCATCCAGGAGCATGTGAAGTGTATATAAGATGAATTTAAAAGTTCTACAATCTGGAGAAAACAAACTGCAGTAAAAAGTAGTTATCCAGAGTCACATAACAAGAAGGCAGCTTTTTGACAGATCAAACAGTGGGGTTTGTCCTCAAAACTAATCAGCAAACCAAGTGGACATATATCATAAATGACCACAAGTTTCCTAATGGATAATAATAAAAAACGAATGCAACATATTTGCAAAGTGAAGTGCAAATAATAGCTATTTGTTTTTTTCAGTCATACAATCATAAACTATATGCACTCATGCACATTAGCTATTATAGAAACTACAATACATATTGACATGGTAAAGCAGTATATATTATCCATCCATCAATTCAATAACCATCTGCAATATTTCATGAATTGTTTACTATAAGTAGATCTGGTGGGCACCACCTGATCATATAATGTAAAACAAGTTCTACAATCTTGTGGAATATATAGAAAGAAAATGGAGAATGTACCGATATGGACTGATAATAGCAGCTGGAATTTTTAATTTGCGAGTCAGTGGCCTCCAGGGCTTACTAACCAAGTCTGACGGTTCAGCTACCTCTTCACCGTTTCCATTAACAAACCCTCCCCCTTCCTTTGGCCATATAGCATTCCCATACCCATAGGTTCCACTTGTTTCAAATAGCCACCTATTGTGATCAAAATCTCCTGTCTGGCTCCTTACTAGCTGTGACTTTGTCGATTTCATCAATGACAATCTCCTTTCCATTTTTGACATTGTCCGGGGAGGTGGGAGGGGAAGTGGCCTTCCATTGTCCACAACCTCATTCAAATCAGTCACCTTATACTGTTCCTTGCACCCGGGACAGATGCTATCACCACTTTTTACAGCATCCAGATAACAGTCCCTACATATCTTAAAATCACATTCACACGGAAGAATATCCACCCCTCGCTCATCACTCATTACCTTAGCATCACACCCCGGAACAGCACATGAAGATCCTTTTGAACCAGCCATCTGAGGATGGTTTGATTCTGATTCAATCACCTTGTCCATTAGATGAGCCCTTGTCACACTATTGAATCCACCAGTAAATAGTGAACTTGAGACGTACTGCTCTTCAACCTTTTGTTGAATAGAATCCATCGGCTGATTGTCTGGGGTTGGTGGTATATGTACAGTGTAGTTTGTGAATCTATCGCTCCCAAGTTCACTATCAAGATCATCCCGTGAATAGCTAACATAGCGTCCCGATGAAGTTCTCCTTCCAAATGTCACAGTGGGGGCCATCGAAGGATTCTGCTGTGAATTGGACTCATCTGCACCTGATGACATAGATAACCGGCTCGCCTTGAACGATTTCGATGCCATGAGGACTTAGCTGTAAGTTAATTACCAGATCCTGAATAAATCATCAAGCATTAAAGTCAAAATCTTGAACTTAAACACCTTGGTCTAAAATTGAACAACAGTGTATTCATCATAAAAAGTAAAAAAGCCAACATAAAGCAAGACATATCCATACACTCATATCACACAATCAGATTCAAGAAAACCTCTTTCACAAAAGAAATTCAAACTTCACACAAACAAGTGGAGGAATCACAAGTGAATCAAATCAAGATCCAAGTAGAAAAAGATAGAACCAAGCAAAGATTCAAATCCAAAAAAAAAAAAAAAAACTTTACATTACATCACCAAACTACCAAAAGTGAATTCTCAAAGATATATACAGAAGCTGAAACGATGTATATACAATATACACACTACTAAACTATATAGCAAGCTAAAAAAAGGAAGGACATCAAGAAAAAACAAGAAATTACAAAATCCCTAAAAAATAGGGCTTGTGTAATACAAAAAAGATTTTAACATATACCCACAAAACCCACATCAGATCTCACAATCTGGGTGTCTGAAGCAGCAAGAAAAGCGTGTGCGTTGCAGAAAATGTTTAATGTGTGAGAGATTAATTAAGATTTGCATACCTCTTAGTGCAGCTGTTACTTACAATCACCTTCTCTTGCTTGGTGCTTGTATATATTAATATTGTATCGCTGAGTTCCACTGGAACCAAGATTTGAATTTGAACGTGAAATGTGAGCGAGTTTCAGACAAGAAAAGATAAGGAATTTGAATTGGGGTTTGAGTTTAGTTGTGCTTTTGTGCTGCTACTGTTTGCAGTAGTGTGTTTCAAATTATTAAGGTTTTTGAATGTAATGTATGTATTGTACTTGTGATGAGTTGTAACTCAACTGGCATTTTTGCAATTTTAGATTTGGGTCACTGTCGAATGACTATCCTCTCCTTTTCTATATTTTCTTTTTGTTGTTTTAGTCAAATTTGGAAATAGTTTTCAAGTCGAAAATTCTTTGACTTAATTTTTGTTTAACGCGGTATCACAGTTGTAATACGCATACTTATATTTTCATTACATGCGCATCGTGTTTTTCTGGATGGGCAGATTCTGTTTTAAACGTGACTTGTTAATTGTTATTCTCTTCTTGCATGTATCGGTGCCACATTACCTGCCCAAATACTATATATTAAGCAATTTTCTTTTCTTCTGTTTTATTTAGAATTTCTATTAATTAATGAGTTTAGAGATGGAAAATGTTATCACTAAAAATTATTAATTATTTAAATTAGTAAGTGTTCAAGATAAAGAAAACACATTGTTGGTGTTATATAAAGAAGTAATAGCTTGTAAAGGTTAGAGAATTGCTAATTCATTTTAAGAATCTCGTAGCAAATTATAAAGATACCGATGTGAATACTAAACAGAATGGTAGAAAATACATTAGATTATAGACTCACTCATGTGGGCATGCTACTGCCGATGAATTATGATGATGAAATTCTGGTTCTTTGGACTACGACTTTTTTTATATCATGATACCTGCCAACCCGGAATCAACCCAAAATCAGGAATAATATATCTATTTCTATCAAAGAGGATTGAGGCGTGGACGTAGTGTTAAAACTGTCCCCATCAATGTGAATTTTATCATTTAAATCTACAAGGAATGCTTTTGAAATGCCCATAAACAGATTTTTATTGTATATTCTTTAAGATTATTAATATTGCAAACTCCATACGCAATCTTACATATACAACTGTACTCTACAATCTTGATTGAATGAATCTGTGAGTTCGAGCACATACAAGGGGAAAAAGGTTATTTTTTTTAACAAGGAGAAAAAGTTGATCTACTCTAACTTAAATTTAATAATTCAATGTTTCAACTTTATAGACTAGGGTTCACACTTTTAACCTCTGCATATTTTTTCCTATTAACCATCATTATCTTTATATCCAAAGTAAACGGCCTGTCCAAGGCAATTCTGTTCTAAATACCAGTAGGCATACATCAGTTCATGGGTTTAATTAGAAATTGTTATGACAGTTACAAATATTTCACATCCATGGGACAACAATAATTAAAGAGACACTTAGCAGGTAAATTACCTGCAACAATTGTTTTCCTTTTCCATAGTAGATTAACAACCATCAACCTACTCACCTCTTACAACTATATATTGGCAGAGAGAATAATAAAAGAAAGGACTCTACAAAACAAAAAAAATTTAAAAAAAATAAAATCAAGACAGGGGTCTAGAGTTCGTAAAGTTGGCAGGTTTGCAGTCACAACTACACAAGCTTCTGGATTCTTTCACAACACGCTGAGACCTTCGGGTGTGGAGCTTGATATTTACCAGCTTACCTGACAACTATTCCAGCAAAAGAGGAGGGGGTGGGGGATCAAAATCACCATTAGGGACAATCTTAGCATAACTAAAATGGAATAGTATATCGAAATACTAAAAGCATGCATATAGATGCACATATGTACATGTACTGTTAATTAGTATTAAATGACAGGCACAGAACTGCTACCCATGGTTATAAATAAATAAAAATTTCATATTACAGGACTAAGGACAGTAATACTAGGATTTGATAACATACAAACGCTTGATTAGTTGATTTTCAAAGTAAAAGAGTCTAGCTAATTCAAACTTCCAAGGCAATCATCACCGAGTTATATTATAATTGCTTGGCATAGAAGCCAATGAAGTAAAATGCGCTCATAAGTCCTATAACATATGATAACTTTTTGAGTAGGTACATTAGGGTAACTCTGCACCTTTAGCAATCTTTAATATGGTGATTAATGAAAATTATAAATTTGATTTAGATATCTATGCATGACAGTGTACAACGAGCTCCAAAACATTTTATGAAGGAAAAAGATTATATTCATAGATGATAGAGAAGTTAGAGAAAAGATCAAACCATTCTCCAGGCCAAGTCCTCTGGACCCAATGGTTGAGCTGGATGAGAATATAAGAAATGCCTCGCGTACTGAAATAGAGAACATTATAAATCGATCACCAGTGATTTTAATATTGAAAAATTTATCAATACAATCAATGAATTTTTGGAAAATGATCAGGAAATAAAAGTTGCTTGAAGTTCAGGCATCAGAATAAAGATATTGTCAAGTAGAGAAGGAAACAAAAATCCGAAGCACAAAAATCAGTTACCTGTAATTTTTAAAAAATGAAATAGAAAAATTAACAAGAGATGGAGATCAAGGATGCTTTTGTCAACCAAATTATATCTGAAAAACAATGCATCCTGGCTGAAAATATATATTCACTATGACTACTGACGGTACAAACCTTTGCCAAGTTCATTTGCATTTTTTTGAGTTGAGCAACACCAAAACTTCTGAGATATGTTAAAAGCCAACCTGGCTGCACGGCATCGCTCGAAGAAATGAACAAAGCTATCTGCATTTGGTTATCACTTATCAGAGTGGATGTCTCAATAAAAACTGAGCTTAGCAGCCAAAAGAGGGAAAGTGCATAGTTCTATACCTTCGAATAATCAAGTATTCCTTCAAAAGGAAGTTCTAATTCATCACTTATGATAACAGGAATGCAACCACTCACTATAGCATCAAATAACCGAGCAGATGATGGAGTGTCACCAGCTGGACTTAAGCAGAACACAGACCTGATCACCGACAAAGCAACTAAGCAATATTACTAAGAGCATATAGAAAGGAAGGTGGTCACTTTTCTACATGTGCATTTGACATTTTACAAATACATTCTAACACCATGTGCACTGAAGTAATCAGGATCACTTGCAAAAATCGACATATCTCCTTGTAAAAAAAGGACTCCCCGGTGGATAGTGCATTCTGAGGTAGCATTCGCCATTTTTTTTAAGATAAGTTGACACTTACGTGCGCATACCATGCTGGGCTGCTGCCTTCCCAACCTCTCCTGCAGTCCCTTCCTCTATCACAACATCCTCAGCATGATTAAGTTCTGCTACAAGCTTAGCACGTATCTTTCCTCCCTGTAAGGGTACATATCAGGCACTCCTTCCAAAAACTCAGTAGACCCATAAACTAAGTTTCAGAAACTGAAGTAAATGCATGATCATTCAAAGAAAGAAAGCCCAAATTTTTGCACTATTACAAATCAACAAGGTCTAAAAGGTTAAACCACTCATATAAAGTCGATTTGCAATTACTTTTACAACTTTTTTGATAATTTTCTAGCCTTAATTTATTTTCAATTTCGCAATGTTAGTACAATTTAACTTATAACAGCTCCCACAAAATAAACATTGTCATTTATGTTAGTGACGCTACAGAAGAACTGTTCATGAAGGCCGGATGAATCATACAGTCTCATAACCATGTCTTGCACAAACTAATAGCAGGCTCAGAAGATGTCCACTCTTGTAGCATGTAACTCAAGTCCTTGCACCTAATACAAGAATATTTTGACTAATATACGAAGAATAGAAGAAACCTCAGAGACATTTGTAATATAGCTCAATATGTAGCCATCCTCCAAATTTAGATATCTAAACACATTGTCTAATTAAAAAACATAAACTAACCAAATTGTTATAAAGACGAATCACTTCATATACTAGCATAACATCTTACAGCATTCCTTTTAAGCCTCCCACGAAAGAATAGGAGTGTTCTTCTCTTCAATTCACTTTCTGATAAACATTTGGCATCACATAGATCGAGATTTGCAACGTAAGGAAGTATGAGGTCCTTTTCAAGCGAAACTTGTCCAGGCTTGTACCTGACACATTAAGTGGAATTATCAATGTGCTCGAAACATACCATTATAACGAGCAGGTGTTTACAGTTGATCTGGATACTAACCAGTTCCCAGTGGAGTCCATATCCGGTAGCAACCAAATAGCATTTTTCATATATTTCCGAACAGACTTGAAAGACCAAGGATGGTGAACTGGAAGTATGTGATCTCTTCCTCCGGAACGATTCCAAGCCGGCTGATCTGTTACCCACTTCAAAGCTTCCTACATTGTACATTTCCAGATTAAATAAGATAAAGCAGTGATAATAAATTTAATGAGAACTTGTCAAACTAAAATGATGATACTTTTTGCATACAGAAAGCAAATTCCAAAAAATGTTGCAATCTACTACTATACATGTACGGCTGTAACAACGTAAGCACCATTGCACCAACTACGGAAAGCAAAGTCAACTTGATTATAGTGCAGTAATCTTCATCAACACAGACATCATGGGTAAGGCAATTATGCTTTCAGAATTTTTAGAGAATATGGAAATTTACTTGTCAAACTGATACTTGCATGTACAGACTTTCCCAAATTTGCTTGTTCTCTCTTCACTACGTACTCAGTTAAACATAATAGCATCTACTAATGCAACTAGCACGACCCTCAAACCTTCCCGTTCAGCTCCACTAAGGAGCTAAAAAGTATAGATTACTAAACAGTTGATAATGCAAGTGTCATCGGAATGATAGGTTCCACAAACTAAACGATTTCATTAAGCACTGTTTCCAATAATCAATACCATCTAACAAGGATTAAAGGTGTTAGCCAAGATTACCTATGGTCTACCCATCCTCTTTTAGGCACACAAGTTAAATTTAGGCCACTTCAAAGCATAAGAAATGGTGCAAGTAATAATGTATTACCTAAATGCTAATCCTACATTCATGATTCGTCATTAATCTTCGTTGACAAATGTATTATAACCTACATATCATAAGTTGCGTAAGTAATAAATGTAAAATTTCCTTTGTTTTTTTAGAAAAATAAAGTACAATAGGTGCTGCCAAAGCACATGAACTTAGAGCCGGATTTACTTGTCACGCAGTATATAACCTATGAGAAAACTCATAAACTATACAAAGTTGAACCCAGCTTCTCATCATGGGTTAACCATTTAGTGATACAAAATTGTAGGTCAGAATGCTACAAACTTCTTCCTCCTAAAAGGCAGCAGTTCGAAGTCAAAAATCAAAGTCAAATCAAGATAACAAGGTATAGAAAAACTTTAAAATACAAAAGAGCTAAGCCTTTGAAAAGGCACTCACACCCTATAAAGCGCCTTGCATTGCTGTTTCTCCAACAAGAAGAAACTTATTGTTGTGAAGAAAGGAATGTAAAACAGATCAGCATCCTCCTGCCGGTAAACTCTAACAACATTCTTCAAAAGCCTTTGTGATTCAGGCGCAATCAAATCTGCCCACAGCCAATAGTCAATCGAGTGCTGCATCAGAATAACAAGGTCATGTTATCCAATCAGAGACCAAAACAAGAGGAACCTGACTTATAATCTACCTATATAGCATACACACACTGTAGATCAATCAAACACAATGTAGATCAATTAAGCGCGTCAACTGAAAACTAATACAAATACACACAATGTGGACTAATTAAGGTACTAGATAACATAAGAACGCGTAAAAAATCATGCATTAGTTTAAAAAACCTGTTCGATAAGTCGATGAACGGGGCTACCATTGGATGTAAGATTAACAGTCTCCTGATACGTATTCCAGAACAATCTCAGCATATCATAAGTAAACTTATCCGGCATTTCGTAAACATAAACTCTAACAACTGAAACACCAGGATAAGCCGAATCTTCGTAGAGCTTTTCAGTCTCTCTTCTCCACATCAAGTCATCTAGTTTCTTCACATCAGCCTGACTCGCCGTATTCGCAACTGAATCGTCTCGATATTGGCGAGATTCGGAGGGAGAGGAGAGGAATTTCTGGAGGGAGGTGAGGAAGGAGTAATCGACGGTAGGGTTGAGCATTGGGACTTGTGATTTAGTTGAGGGGAGATTTGGGCGAGATGGAGAGAGAGATATGTAGATGAGGAGAGAGATGATGAAGAGGAGGGTGATGATGATTGGGGATCTGAATCTAGGGTTTCCGTACGATCTCCCACCCGCCATTTTTGATGAAGAAGCGACGGAGTTAGTTTCAGCTGGAGTGTTGAAACTTGAAAGTAGACAGCTCTCTCTCTTTTTTTGACGCTTTTCTTTTAGTTATTTGATGAAAAACAATTAATTTACATGGTTACCCTTTTTTTTTTTTAAAGCCGGACCTATATATGAAGAAGATCTTTTACATCTTTAAAAAAAAAGATCTTTGATAATATTTTGGATAATTTTAGACGGTAGGACACATCTGTGAAAAAAATGAAAATTTGTATTCTTCTTTTAATATTTTTATATACGATACAAATTTGCATAAGTGTTTTGTTATCAGAAAATGGTAATTAATATTTTTATATGTGATACAAATTTGCTTAATTTTTTTTTAAACAGAAAAAATTGGTTATCTGCGTCATTCCTAAAACATAATTTTAGTTCTTTGAACAATTTTCAAATAACGATATAGGTAGCATTTTTAATTTTTTAAGGCAAAGTTGTTCATGCTAGTTGAGTGACTCTAAGCTAGTGAAGCTGAAACATGAATTAAGTAAATTGCTGGGGAAAATGTAAATTGCGGGGGAAAATAGGTCTAGACAAAGGTAGCAGTAAAATGGCACCGGGCCAAAAAAAAAAAAGAGTCTGTGGTTGAGTTCAAGGATGTAATCATCAAACAATAACAATGACAGATAATCTACATGGCCTAAAGCAGACCATAACAAATGGTTTCTTCAAGGTCTATAATTCGGTGTAAAGAAACTTAAAAGTTTATGAGATCATCTTTAGTCGATTCCTTTTTTGTAGCATGCCCTGTTTCTGATGTCCCATCAGTTTTCTTGCCAAAGATCATCTCATCTAGATCGTCCATCTCGTCATCATGGTTAACTTGAGCTACACCTGAAGAACCCGGTGCCTTCCTAACAAGTGCATCTTCCTTACCTTCACGGGGCGTTTCATCAGGCTCAGCAGCAACAGGTATCATCGCATGCGGTGGTACTGTTGGGACAACTGTATTTGCCTTCATGTCTTCAAACTTAGATAGGACTTTCTGGATTTCATCATTTATGCTCAAGGCTTCAAAGAGCAAGGCTTCATCATCCCCAGCAGACTCAATGATTCTCTGGACAGTATGTTGGGACTGATGGCACTGTTGCACAAGTGTGGTCGTCAAGTCGTCCTGCCAATACAATTCTACCTATTAGTGCCTTCCAAGTTCCAAAAAAACAATCTCCATAATCCTTTTTCATTCTTTCTTAGTTGTGCCATAGTTCTCCAGCAAAATATAGTACCACTGAGATACATTATTAATGAGAAAGTGTGGTCCTCGTCATTCATATGCAAAATATGGAAATTTAGCTAAAATGTTAGCATCCGGGTGAGGATTTATTTATTTCTTGATTCAAAATGTGATTATCACAAACGGAACAGTGCGTTAGTAGTTAGTGTTACCACATCTTATCCCTCCGGTAGACAGAGGTCAACAGGCGTTCAAACTCTGTGTCAAAAGTTGTCCAGGTGTGACTAGCGAGTCTATAAATATTAAAATTTGGTCGAGCTACCAGAAAAGTGATAATTTAATAACATCATTAGTTTATTTCAGAAGAAATTAAATTTCATACGGTTGCAACTTGCAACGGGTTTATAACAACAGCTTGGCTGAATGTCAGGTGTCAGGCTATGAATCCCTGATGTTTGCAAGACTTGATCTGACCTATAATGCTTCAGCTTAGTCAGAAATAGCCAGGTGTCAGGCTATGAATCCCTAATGTTTGCAATGTACGATTGGGAAAACTGCAACATGTGGGTATAGTTTAGATCAATACTTTAATTTGTGAAACTAAGAAGCAGTGGATAAGAGACACGTATCCAGTCCCACAATAATATTTCTCGTCAAGAGTCCAGGCATACATTGGGGGAGGTTTTTCTTTATTTCATACTACTTCAGCCTTATTTATTGTGAAAATAATCAGTAGTGTAAATAAAGATAGTTGCTGCCAGTGACTAATCAAAAGGAAACATGGTGTCGAACTTGATTTGTTGAGAATTTTTACACGTGTGTGCATTTCTAAAGAGGGGATGACAAGTAACCGAAGATATCAAAATTATGCAAAAACTGGCAAAATGCCATAATGATTACGTGCATAAATGTCAAGTGTCAAGGCAACCCAAGACCCAGGTAGACAGCTGCAATAAGGCCTCCAGGTCACCTAATCTTACATTATCAGTTAACTTTGATATTCTAACAGTAATAGTACACTACTTATTTTTGTTTTATTAGATTTTGATATTTTTCAAATCAGGTAAACAATTTATTATTTTGAAAACTGAAATGAAAAATGGCATTTGCAGGTCGTGGTCATCTTTGTTATTATGTAATTTATTATTTAACCAAAAAAAATTATTATGAATATATATGTCAAAGCAACCTTACCCTTAACCGGCTGTTAATTTAGGTTTAGTCAGTTAGGGATTTCAGTTCAATTTCTCTTGACTGCCAATCTTGACCAACCTAGACCGCACTCATCTACTAGATTCAATTTCCATCACATCAAGCTTTGTATAAGTATTACTACCTATTGTTCCAGTAGATTGGGATACGTACTAGTCGCGTATGAGGACAACCAGCATAAGTACACTCCTCAGAGCAGACAAGGTTACGGAAAGTACTTGAACACTAACTTGTAGTCAACAAATATCTTAAATAATAATTTCCTATAAGAGAAATTATTGCAAAGTCAACAAATGAGTGAAAGGTCGTTAAGGTAGACAGAGATGTTATCACAATTTTGCCCAATATAGTGAAAAAATCCATTTCGCAAAAATAAAACCTGTGAAATATCGTCATAGAATACTATATTTAGCAGACAAGATTTGCAATTATATTCACATAAAAGACACACCAGATATTATGACACTTGAGAAACCACTATCAAACACAATTATAATATCTGAAGGACAAATCAAACAAAAATACCTGTAGAGCATCTTGCTGCGGTGAAGAGGACAAAACAGTGGTAAGAAGTTCAATACTGTTTCTTGCAACATCAAAGGCTTCCTTTGTTTGTTCAGCAGAAAAGCTTATCACGGGAACCTCCCGATGCAATTGTTGTGCCAAGCTAGGATTTGGTTCCGGCACAGTGGTTGAACGAGGAGGAGTGAATATAGGAGCCAAGCTCTCACTGTCACGTCCAGGAAAACGTACACCTCTAGATCTCAGGCTCTATATTAAATTATAGCAAACAAAACGTTATAATTGCAGTGGTAATGTGTTGATAAAATAGAACAAAAGTAGGAGTGCTCACAAAACCTTAAACCATACTTAAGACAATTCGATGTAGTATACCTTGTAAGTCTCTTCATAAACAGGCAGATAACGAAGCTCATCCGAAGACTCTCCCCACGCTTCAATCATCATCAGAGCCTTGTTTCGGTTATTAATAACAGTCTGAGGGTCATCAATCATCTTCACCATCTCATCAAGCACCCTCTCCGCCGCAATTTCCGAAAACGCCTTCTCGCAATTCTTAGCAATAGTCTCAAGCAAAACCAAAGACAAGTACTGAACCCTAGGGATCTTCAACACAATCCGTTTCTTAACCGCCCTAATCAGTTCAATACTATTAATCCTATCATGATTTATCATATCACAAAGCTCGAGATTCGTCGACCAGTCAGGTTCATCCAACGTATCCGCAGTCGCCTCCTCCACAATCTTGTCAACCTGACTCGGTCCTTGGAAAAACTCCTTCATCTTAAAACTAACCGAACTCACTCCTGCACTAATCTTCTGACCAACCTCTGACCCCCCGATTTTCAATCGCTCACCGAGAGCATTGACTTTTTCCATTATATTATCACTCATTCTCGAAACTCGCTTCTCCAATTACACCTCTACAAAACCTAAACAGGCCTAATTAGCTTACTGGCAAACACAAAAATGTAAACAAATGAAAATCACACAGAAACACAAAACCCTAACTAACTTACGGATATCAAAACTAACAGATCAAATACGAATCATATAAATACACACTACACACAGTTCGTATTTTTTTTATAAAACAGTACCAAAAATTTGAATCATAAATTTATTTACGAGAAGTCGGTGGCTCAAGAGATATAATAAACTGACAGATGTTCAGATCAAAGCGAGATTAAATTAAAATTTTGAGAAATAGAGGAATGAGTACCTGAAAATTGCAAGGAATTATAGAAGCGAAACGCGTTGATTTGAAGAAAGAAGACTAATGTGTAAGTTGGGAGACTTTGGAAGTTTCTTTGCTTCAAAATGCAGTCTGGTTTACGTTATTGCATTAAATTAATTCATGGACCGGACCAGGTCTCTCTGTTTGACTCCAGGTGGTCGGAATATTAATTTTTTTGTTTATTTGATATTTGGCCTTATCTATGAATTTTTATACATTATAATATTGGATGTTTCGAAAAAATAAATAAATTATAATATTGGATTTTTTGCTAAGTTGCGTGTGTGTAGCCTGTTTATGCATCTTTTAATGCTTTTGTGTGTTTTATTGGGTACTTGGTTATTTATTTATACTTATTAAAAAACTTTATTCATATTTATTTTTTTAAATCATCACATATTTTATTCTTTTTTTACTATTTTGATAAAAATAAACTATTAACATAATTTCAACTGAATGTTACATGATATGATAATTTTTTTTTTGAAATTTCAACAAAACGTTACATGAAATAGCATTTATAAGTAATATCAAAAACACTACTCCCTCTGTCACGCCTAGAAGTTTATGTACTGTTTGCACACATTTCGTGGCTCTCGTAAAATATAATTTTATAATGTATTTTTAATTTTTTCTTTTTTTAAATAAAAGTTTAAATTTCAAACTTTTTTCAATTTCTTAAAAAAAATAATATAATGTAAGTATACTTTATAAGAACCTTAAAATGCGTGTTAAAAATAACACAAGAACTGATGGGACGGAGGAAATATATAATATAGCGTTAATACATGATACGAGGAGTATTTTTTTCACATCATCATATTTAGTTTATTACTCCCTCCGTTTCAATTTACATATCCACTTTTGAAAAAAATATTTGTTTCAAATTAGTTGTCCACTTCAACTTTCAATGCAAAATCATATTTCCAAAATCCATTTTACTCCCCATATCTCTTATTTATATTTCCTAGATCAATCTCATACCACATCTTATGATCATTTAATACAATTGATTTGTAAATAACCACTTTTCTTAAACTGTGTGATTTTTTAAAAATGGACATTTAATTTGAACCGAGAGAGCAATATATTAAATTATGATAACAGAAGTACGGACATTGGTGTTTTTTTAAGGCTCATATTAACAAAATTGCAAGATCTACCTAGAGCATGTGCGTGGGCTTTAAACCGAGACTTGATATCGTTTCTGACTTTAAGCTGAAAAATATCTGTTTGTATATAAAAAATATGTGATAAATCGGCTTAAAGTAAAAAACAAACCAGAATCTGACTTAAAACAAGAAGTTAGTTTGAGATACTTATAGATCATTTTATTATAATAATAATAATTATTATTATTATTATTATCATATTTTTAATAACCCTAGCTGGATAATAATTCAAAATTATCCAACGGGCATTATCTCCCCCAAACGGACTCATATTCAAACAGATAACAGATTCGTAATGGGCCAAACACAAACGAAGCCCAAAGTCTGGAGCACTCCAACTCAGATATCCAAACAATCAAAAAATGTCGCCAGTTCTTCCTCATTCTATTTCCTTATTCGCCGTAACAAATAAGCAGCAAAGCTCCCACACTCCTCCGTCAGCTCTGCACCGTCTGATACAATCCTAATCGGACGGCCAATGCAGTAGCTCTACACGATCATCATCTCTTCAGCTAGGTATTTCTCAATTCAAATCAACTCCTTATGTATTGTATTATTTTTTTTCCCATTTAAATATGTTAATTTAGATTTCTGCTTAAATTGATATTTTGCCTGATTAATTGGTTTTATTGAACAAGTAACATGATGATCGATGAATTTACATGTTAAAATTGTGCTTTTGTGTACGTATATGTTTGTATAGATGAAGTGTGATCAGGTATTGTTTTGTTAATCAACACTCGATGTGTTTTGTTGGTTGATAAGAGTAGATTGAATTGTTAGATTATTCAGTATAATATTTTGAGACTTAATCGATTTTATTTCAGCCGTGTATGCTATGACTAATTTTATTTGTTTAGTATCTTTAGGTTACATCATTTGTATATTTTTTTGCGAATTCATTGTCTACTCCACTTAATTTTGTTATAGGTTTTTTCTATGGAA
The DNA here is from genome assembly GCF_001625215.2 of Daucus carota subsp. sativus. NCBI lineage: Eukaryota > Viridiplantae > Streptophyta > Magnoliopsida > Apiales > Apiaceae > Daucus > Daucus carota. The sequence continues at coordinate 35,843,896 of NC_030386.2, read as the reverse complement.
GTTTGTATTTTATGTCACATCTTTCGTTTTAATTTGCCAACTGACGGTATCTAGTTAGTTTGTTGAGAGCTTATGAATAATATGAAGGTCTCGTTGTAGGGTTGATGGTTATATTTTATGTATGTGTACATTTGTATGATATTCGGATACCAGTTGCACTCGATAGGGGGGGGGGGGGGGGGGGAGGAAGTTGTGCAAATGGCATGGGATGATAAGGTGATGGGTGTGGAGAAGAAAGGACAACACTTAGAGACAATCATAGTAAATGATCATGTTATAAGATAATTTGTGTTTTTTGAAAGTTTATTAGAAAGGCTGTGCCTGGAAAAATGGTCAAGTGCTACTATCTTTGCTCTAAATCACAGGGTAGAACCCTGGAAAATATTGGTAACATATATGATATATTAGGCTGTGCAATGAATATATATTTTTTAGTGTGTTAGAGACCTCCATGGTGATAGAGAAAGGTAACTCGCTCTACTAGGATTGTTACCTGGATACCTACCATTCGTCCTGATACCTTTTTCTTTTTCTTTTAGATAAGGTCAATTATATTTACTCTTACTACAATAACCATCATAAACACCAGAATTCGGAAGATCTGTGTTTTGTATTTATTTGTCATTAGCTCCCATGCTTTTGTGTTGATCCAGGTGTCTAGCCAATCTGGGTTGGCCAAGTAGAAGTTGCCCTGCATAAGGTCTCAACACCCTGGTGCTGGTGAAATTTAATGACACTTATAGTTCAATCCTCAATGCTCCATAGTCCACTTTTAGCTACACTACACGAAGAAATGCACTTAAAATCTCAGTATTTCACCTCATTACACTTGTTACAGGTTGTTGGCATATGATGGACATGACATGGCTCAGCGCCATTTTAGTCGGGGCAGGCTGCCTTGCTTTGGGATATCTCTTTGGTACAAAGTATCCGGGTGTTATAAAGTTCAAGGCCAAAAGTGCCACAAATACTGCAGTTATTAATGGAAAGAAGACCCGGGCCAAACCACCTCTTGAGGTTGAAAAGCTGGCTGAAATCCTTGAAGATTTCAAAATGGTCCTCACCTGTTCACTCCACACCTCTAAATACTTTCCCCATGCGCTGTCTGATTTAGACCTAAGAATCATTTGCTTTAGTTATGCAGGTTTTAGTTGTGAGGAATGACTTGAAGATGGGGAAAGGGAAAATTGCTGCTCAGTGCAGGTATTGTTTAATAGCTCTGATTTGTTTTTGTTTCAGTTAATGTTGTGTTTGGTTGGGGAGAATGGAATGGAATGGAATGAAAGGAGTAAAATTACTTGAAACTAATAGAGATAGAAAGAAAGTTTTGGAAAAAAATTGAGATAGTGCAAAATTGCTATGATGAGATTTGAGAAGAAATTGAGGATAGGAGAGAATGGAGCATTCCATCTCAAATTGAAGGTGTGATATCTAACACATGATGTAAGGAATGGAATGGAGGAAGGAATGAAATTTCTTAAAAATTGTCCATAAGATAGTTCATTTTTCATTCCATTCCTTCCGGAATCATTCACCCCAACCAAACACAACATAAATATCTTAACAATATTACTTAGCACATAGAGTTATCGTCTTAACAGTGACCATAATGTCTAATGAATATCAATATGGAAAGTGCACATGACATTTGACTGGTGCATTATGTAGGTATACAAAATAAAGTTTGAGATGTTAGAACAAATGAATTTTACAATTGGAAGTATGCTAATCAATGTCAAAAGTAACCAAGAAACATGAGTAGATGAGTTTGAGTAATAGAAATTGGAGTTCTTCACAAACAAGTTGACTATCTAAACTAAAGATCTTTTTAAGTAAATAAATTTATGTAGCCAAGGTCAAAAAAGGTTGATGGAGGTGATTGCATGCAACAAAATAGGCCAAAACACCAAGATGGAAACAGCGATTTTATAATTTACTTTACTTAACCTCATTAAGTATAGTAGTGCATTAGTGTATATCAATATGTTAAACCAAGTCCATCATTGTATTTTTACTGCATAAATTATTTACTTTCAGCCGAATTCTTGCCACTAATACAATCCTCTAATTGAAGCCTGACAGTAGCATTGGCCTCATAATAGGGAGGAAGAAATGCTGTCTACATAACCTGAATAGTGCAAACACTAAAATTGAAAATAAACATAGTAATAATCTTATGTTGATGATTTTCCAAAATGCCAATATTAAATAAACTTACAAGAGCCTTGTTTATGAGAAAAAATTTCCATGAGACTTTCACCATCTTTATAAAGGGATGTGCATGTTTTCTAATGTTCATAATCAACTCCTTTAAAATTATATCAAAGATGGAGTGAGTTAGAGACACTTACGTCAAGATTATGCTGTATCTTGGGATAGCGTACCTGTAGGGCATAATTATGCAGTCATTTGTGATTGATGTATACTAAAACATTTGCTAATTTTGTCAGTCATGCAACACTGGGTCTATACAAGAAGATCCTTCACCGAGCGCCAAAAGCTTTAAATAGGTATGTCTACAGCTTAAAGTTAGTTAACCTGATAGTAGTGCCATGAGCAGTATCTCTCATGATGGTTTTTGTTATATATCTTTTTTTCCTTGTCAATAGGTGGGAGATGTGTGGCCAAGTTAAGGTCGTCGTGAAAATTGATAGCGAAGATGATATGCTGGTTCTACAAGTAATGCTTGCAAAAAACTTCAACTTATGACTTGCCTAATCTGATCTAACTATAGTTCGTTGGTTATATACCCGAATTATGAAGTAACTAAAGTTGCTAGTTTGATGGTTTATGTCAGCACAGTGCTACTTTATGATGCCACAAATATTTCTAACAGCAGTCCTTTGTATATATAACTTGGAACTTGGTTTCTTTTCGGAAAATTAATCACTAGAGATGATGGGAGTGACGGTGTATATTCTCTGGATTAAAGTTGAGTTTGTTGCACATGTACATATGTAATCAACTTGGTGATACCACCAAACCATAGAGTCAGTTGCAGCCCTCTCCATCAGCATATTCCTGTTACTTCCCCGTAAAAGAGTGCCTGCAGGTCTTAGTAGAAAGCAAAGTTTTGGAGACATGCTGGCTCAGACCAGATCTGGTTTGGTGTTTTTTTTTGGGCTGGATATGGTTTTTCTATTTATGATGCTCAATGTTTTTCTCAACCTTCTTTTCTGTTATACTTTGTTTAAAAAAGTTCAGTCAGCTATTGCTTCATTTACTTATAGTCATCCGTATTTGTAGTGTATATTTGTGGCATGGCTGGTATCAGTTTTTGCTGTTCGTGATGAGGGTGGTCTCAGTTTTTGCTGTTTAGTGAACTATAGATTTAGCTGATTACCTGATCATGAGAAGACTAGTTAAACAGGAAACACCCTAAAACCCTGAACTTTAGAGTCAAACCCATGTGACAAGAATATTTCAAGGCAGTAAAAAGTGCTCGACCCTAAGCAAGTAAACCATGTTCTACACTTAAACAAAAATTAACAGTGCTACTCTTTTCACTTTTTTTCATGCTTGATTATTAGCAAGACAGTGGTCAGTGGTCACGGTCGTTGACCAGTCATGTTATTACAATTTGTGTTGCTTAGACACTGATTTCATTTTAATTTGGAGGGGACTTTATATTAATTTGTTATAGGGAAACTTTGTGCTAATTAATTTGGCAATAGTAGTGATACCAATTATAGATGAATGGTGAAAACTACCAGAGTTTAGTGGTTGGTAGGATCTATTATTTTCAGTTTTTAATTGTGCTTTCATTTTTTCATGCTTTATTTTCCTCTTCAATTCTGAAGTTTAAGAAAAGATCCACAAGTAGAACACAATTTGATCAGGGCTGTTAATGAAAGGATCTGTTTGTAACACCCTTGCGTTGCCTACTTCAAATCAAGCCACATGAAGAAGCATTTTGTGCTTAATAAAAGACCTGATCTAGTTGACATTCTTTATGTTTGCTTAGGCTCTCCTCAGCGGCTCAGCTTAGCTCCTTTAGTTAAAAGAGTTGAGTTTGATTAGGAAAGCATTATTTTAAGAAGAGAATTGTGTTATTTTGCATGATCAGAGCATGTTCAGCCTAGTATACAACTTATCTTGCCTAGTTTATAGCCCAATCTTAAATTTTTAACCTCGTTGTATGTCCACTGCAGACTTATTCTCATTTATATGATATATGAACTATCCTTTTGCTAGTATTTGAACTTATATTATTCTGGCAGGAACGAGCTAAATCTCTCAACATACCCACCCATATTGTCATTGATGCTGGACGGACACAGATTGCCCCAAGTGAGTGAATGAATACTCTGTTTCTTTTATTAATTATAACTTGAATTATTACCCCAGAAGTCAGACTGTAGGTTTTGATTTTTTTGACTGAGCTTGAGTTGATGTCTGGCAAGCTGTTAATCTTAAACACTGTGTGCACTTTAATTGTGCTTTGCTTGGAAGTAATCGACTGAAATAGGCACAGAGGTTATGAAGAAATTTTGTTTAGGTGTAAGGAAACCTAGTAGAACAGAATATAAGAGTCGGAAGATTATGAATTCTTGCAAGAAGATGGTGAAGTATGTGATAAATATGGATTTAGAGAACGGAATGGTAATCCTCATAACATGGAAGAAAAAATTAATCATAAAAAGTTCATGGAACTGAACTATCTTGGGAATAGATAGCCGCATGCGTGTTAATGGAGGGGCCAAATAAGTAATCCAATACTTACGTCACAACAAGTACACAACCGAGCATAAAATTTTCCTGGCTCTTTATTACTCTATTACATGTGAAAAGGTAAACTATATGAAAACTTAAATTGGTTGTATTAACTTTTTTCGGGATTCTGAACTTGGAAATTCTCCTGAAATAAATTTTATTGAAATAGCCACATTGATTTATATGTGCCTGTAACAATTATCTTAATAATATCATAAGTGGCTGGTTAAATTAAATATACTGTATGCTATGACAACAATGGTAACATAGTATCACAATGCAAATTCTTAGTTTTGTTCCCTTTTAATGATTGCTGTTTTATGAAAGTATTGATCCCTTCACTACCTTCTAGTCTTCAAGTGGCAAACTGGCAATTTATTGCTTTTGGCACTTGACAATTCTGTAAGAAAAAGAGGACAAACAAAGTACTCAGCTTTTCTGTTTCAATGACAACAGCACCGTCTCTGTACCTTAACTTCACTTAATTTATAGTGCACTTCACATTTTTACATTTCCAACTACTTAATCTGCCTGACAATGTTACTTCGTTCTTTTTTTTTCAGATTCAAGGACGGTGATGGCTGTTCTTGGTAAGAAATTCTCTCTTTGTATGTTGTGAAATTTTTGAAATATGCATCTAATCTACTAGTGTGACTCTTATACTCTATACAAATTTCAAAATTTCCCAATATACTCCCATAAACCTTAATTACATACAATGGTGTTTAGTTTCATTGTCTAATTGTATGATATATTTTATTGAGTAAAAAATATCAGTTTGTAGAATGGTGTGATGGCAATATTGGGTACACAGTATGAACCTTTACTGCCATGAAGATTCAAGTGAACTAGTACAAAGAAAATGGGACTACTGTTTCTGTACTAAGCTGAATAGTGTACTTGTTCTTCCTCACACCCCATGTTTTTCCAACTTTAATTGTTGAAATTATGCTGTGTGCAGGCCCTGCTGAGTTAGTTGATGATGTAACTGGTGGGTTGAAGCTTTTGTAGTGATAGCTTCACTGTTAAGGATGTTATTTATCCCAGAGTGGAAGCTTTAGCAGCAGCAGCATCTATTTTACTTTCCCAGGGCCTCCAAATAGTGGAACTACTTTAAGGTATCTCAATTATGGTGATTGTTCCAAATTTCTTTTCCTTGAGAATCCCCTCACTCCTCTTTCTGATTGTTGGTGATAATGGCGAAAAAACTGTGTAGCTTCTTTGGTCTCAAGTGTACTGCTGAGCGAGACTTATAACAAATCTGGAGCTAGCTTTTAGTATGAATCCTAAACTAGTAACTGTTTTATAAACCCGGAAGTTTGAATTGTTTATTTATATGTTGCACAATTTTATTATGTACTAGTATTTATATATCGAAAAAGAATACAACAGGGGAAAACATATGAGCACACATGAAAACACCCCCAGCCCCAAAGAAGGGTATCTTATTATTTCATAAGAGGTGGGGGAACATATTAATAAGGGTAGTAGAGCAAGTTCTCTATAAAGTAAGCAGATTTTGTAAATACTCGAGCAGGAATAATATTTTAAAAGTAAATTAAATATTTTATAAGTTTCTGTTTCTTTCTGGAGTTCCCATTTTCTGCCATTCTTTACTAAGCTTCAAAAAGAAAAAAATTAACAATTTTGTTTGTTTGTTTCCAAAGAATGTTTACATGAGAAGAGTCTCCCTGATCGGAGTAATTAATTTTCCTAATAATGTATTTCGTCTCAAATAATTGTATTTCTTAATTTTTTTTCTCTAGTTATTGTATAATACTCGGTCTTAGAATAATTGTCACTTTACGTTTTTACACATAATTTGGGATATGAAAAAACACATTTCTAAATAATAAATTTTAGAAATATGTTTAAATTAGTTAAAAGTGATTGTTAAATTGGAAAGAGAGTATAGTAATGATAATGTTTTCTTAAAACATTAGCTTTGGGAATCTTACAGTCTATTGATTGGTATAAAAAAATTTGTTCAAGCAGCTTGTGATTGGAATTGAAATTCTTGATCTAGCTACTTATTTTAGTCAGTGTTTATTAAAACATTCCTGCACATCAGACAGCCATCGCCCATCGCCCATCAGGACGGACTCCTGATGATAGCATTGTATCATTATGAAATGTTCTAATGTATTAGTGTAGAACTGTAGATGGTCTATAATTAGTGGGATAAAACTGAAACGTAAAATGAAGTGAGCTATATTTCAATTATATGTAATTTTCTTATATATTTTTTTTGTTTTTTCCCCTTACAAAATTATACTGTAATAATTAAAATTTATTCAAAATAAATAAATAAAAATATAAGTAGAGGTAAATTATTTTTACACACTGAAGTACCAGGTATTGAGTATGTGTAGGAATATGCAAGTATATTAGGATATATAACAGTGAAGTATTTAGATGATATAGAATATCTGATAATAATTTAATAAAGACTGTGTTATCAAAGACAAAGATAAAAAAAAAAAATAGAGGTTGTAGAAAAAGAAATAGTTTCTCAACCTTTTATCTATTATTTTTAAAACATTTTTTCTGAAACGAGTTAAAAAATAGAAGTATTTTTTAAGAAAACAAATCCGGCTTTTTCTGCGCCAAACAGACAGCACATTATTTCCAGAAAGGAAGTTAAAATTTAGAAGTATACTTCTATACAATTTGATTCACGGTTGGGCGAGCAATTGACATGAAGAATGAGGGGCAGTGAGTTGAAAGAATCCGCAGAGAGATGGATGGATGGTAGTAATACAATTACTAGTTTTCAGTAGGTATTCATAGTGAAAGTGACCGCACAGGAAAAAGAAACGGACTAGAAAGCAAAGGACTTGTACATAAAGCAAACCCCCCCCCCCCCCCCCCCCCCCCCCCGCTCTCTCTCTCCTGTGTATATTGTCAGTCCTCTCTCTGTCAACTGGGAATGGGCGACCTACTGTTACTGCAACTCGTACCCTCACGTATATACATGTAATGTAGTATACACACACATTCATAATCGTGTACACAGTGGGTGTGTTCATATTCAGTTCATCCCGAGAACATGCATCCTCTTGACTCTTTAGGAAAACACCCAAATTGTTTACTATTTCGTACTTGTAACAAAACACCGTCTTTTTTACTTGTAATGTTACGGGAGACAATGTCGAGTTTAGCCCTTGATAAAACCAGGACAAATAACCAACCAAGTGCATTTACATACAGCCTCAAATCTAGGGCCGACAATTTTAGGATCTCATCGACCTAATATATTTTGTGGATTAGTTTGTGTGGTTTGATTTTTATAAATTCAATGGTTTCATCTTACCTATCTTACTCATTTGTTAGAAATAGCTTTTTTATTTTTGAAGAGAATATGTATAATAATAACCTTTTCCTGATATATTTGAAGCTAAAGAACGTTAAAAGCTTTTTAAATATTGAATTTTAAAATATTGCATGATTACAAAAATTCTCCAAAAAAGGTCATGATTTTGTAAGATATGAGAAACAACTTCATAGTAACATCCAAGGGACAAGACAGTAATGTGCATATCACGGCCTTCACACGACAAAATAGAAATCCAGCTATCTACCTTGGCCGTTAGCGGTTATACATATATTCACGCGCCTTTCTTAATTCTCACTATACCAAAATAAAAACATCCGATTTTAATTTACGCTTCATACATTTTTTCTAAACTTTTCAAAGATCGGTCGATAGAATATGTCGCCAGGTTGCCGCACCTCGTTGCGTCCAGTGTGACAAGCAAAATATAAAATATGTGTATTTTAATAAATATAGAACATTTTATGTTATATACACATAATTTCAATTAATTTCAAAATGAATTCGTATTTATTCGTGTCGTGTTTCCGGGCTTCCGAACAAAAAAGGAGTCGGACACCCCTGATGGAGTAGTGCAGTGGGCATGCCGTCCTGTTCCAGAAAACGAGTCCTCCGTTACCCTACCACCCCCACCACACGCGCCCTGTTATGTTGATATGGTATAAATGCCCACAATGTACTCCTATGCATACACACACTCACAATGGGATGGATGAAAAGACAAATCAAAGAAACAACGCAATGATAGTGTACTCGAGTGCAATATGATTATTTGCACCAACCCCGAACCCCTTTACTTTTTTCATCATCCTTCTACACTCCTTACTGTCCACTTGTCTCTCACTCTTGTGTGTATTTTCAATTTATTCTTTTTATTTTTATTATATTATATTTACACGTCCGTCCACACGAATATCTAGATATCTCCATCTCAATCTCCCGCCCACTTCACTTGCATTCATTATGTCTCACTTCACCATTTGTCTCCTATTACCCACTTTAATTTATATGTACATTTTTGTTTTTTATTTATATATCACATCCATTGTTCATAGGATTTTAAATCAGTTTATATGAGTTCTTGGGCAATGTACAGTGTATAAAACTAGAATCTGAAATTTCTGAATCATTTATACGTAAATTTGAAAATTATGAAAGAGTCTGTCTAGTGTGTGCTCATGTGCACATGCTAAGCACTAAAATCTATAGAATTGGAGGGTTTTGATTGGTGTAGTTGTTGTATTTGCAGGGGGTCCATCATTATTAAAGAGTCTAAGCCAATAAAAACCATCCAAATTCATCAATTTTGGTGCTTAGTGTGTGCCCATGGGCACACCATAGAAAAACCGATTATGAAAAATATATATATGAATTAAATTTTGAATTTTACCCGTAAATTTCAAGAGCGTCCGGAAGAAATAATCTGCTAATATATTATTTAGTCACTTTTTTCCCCAATCACACGGGAATTATGCTGATAATACATGGGTTTGAATTTCATCCCCTAGAATATGTAGTTCCAGCTATATACATAACCCTAAAAAGAGGATGAGGTAGTGATACTACAGTGGAGTCAAATGGACACACGCACACAGATTCGGGTGTATTATTACATTTTTGTTTATTAAAAATCTTTATACATAACTAGAAGTACGTGTGAATAAAATAAAGTGAAGATTCAAAGATATCGTATATGCTTCTCACTTTCTTCTGATGTTTCCTTTTGTCTTACTTTGTTCTTCTCTTTTGCTTTTCCCTTCTTTCTTTTTCCTTCATCTCATTTTTATAAAACAAAAGGCACCTGATTCCCATTTCCATTACTCTTTACCACTAGTGCTAATTTTGTGCATTTCCCAGCTAAGATTAGAATGATCACTTCGGGAACTGTCTTTAATTTTCATTCCTTCAATTTCAAAAACGGTGAATAAAAGAAAGCTTTTAGCTTTGCGAAATAAATGTGTTGTTTAAGTTAATAATATTAGGAGAAGGACTTAATTGGATGCGGGAGTTGCATATTTTCCGACACTCCAAAATGTAAGCAAAAAAGCAAGGTGGCTGCTACTCTGATAAACTTATAAACTATATATCAGTGACCATACATTCTATGTTATTTCAACAGGAGATGTGATGATCATTGTATGATCTTCCCAAGCTGAAATCCAAGTTAGGCTTCTTTGATCTCATTTCTACAGCTGGAGCCGAATTCAATGGCTTCTCGAATGTATTTTCATAGCTCAGTAGTTCCTGCACAGTTCACAATAATTACTAGGGTTTGTTACAAGGGATTTGAAAATGAGAAAAGTAAGAGAGTAGTTGCAACAAATTAAAAAAGAATTATAAAGTAATTAATGGGCCAAAAAATGGGTTAAAGTGTGAAATGTTGCATGGATGGAGAGTTGAAAGTCCATTCTCTTTCCTCTTCTTTTTATGCTGTCTTTAATTTGCATAAAAAGATAGAACCAATTACCAGTTCATTTCCTTAGATTCTTCTGTGTGTCTGTGTATATATGTGTGTGGTCATCTCTCCCTCTCTCTCCCCCTCCCTCTCACTCTCTCTCTCTCTCTCTCTCTCTCTCTCTCTCTCTCTCTCTCCCAGCGAGAAATAGAAGAGGAAGGCATAGTTCAAGTATACCTCAAAAGGAGGGCTAGGGTGTCCTGTAGTGGACCTGATTGGCTTTCCACGAATCCCAGCATCCCTGCAAAACAAATGAAACAGAAGATGAAGAGGGAATAACATGATTACTAATATTTAGATAAAGAAAGCTCCTATGAAAGTAATAAGCTCAGGTAACTAGGAAATCACATCTCTTTTCTGCTTCTATGTTCCCCATTTCTGCTCGCTTTATACTCACATGACACACATTATATATTCTAAACTACTAGCCAGTAAAGTAAGAAACTACCAGGAAGCTTCCATGCCAAGGTTTCAATATAATCCAACACATTAATTTTTCTTAAATCAGTAAATTAGCAATGATTCTTTGATATTGCAAATTAACTGTAACTGGTTTAATTTATTAATTTTATGTTAATATAATGACCATCAGAAACTCGAGTTATTTATTTCACCTTGATGATGAATTGCTCCAGAGGCCATAAGAATCATGATCTTGTTCAATAGCCACCGGCCTTGTTCGTTTAACAGATGATGCCCCAGACGCTTCGCCTAGAATCTGCACATCGCCAGCCTGATCCTCAGAGTTATCGACCACCAAATCGCTTTCGAATCCATCTGACAAAATGATGATCAGTGATCAGGAGGGAAGTAAAAACCACACCAATGTAATAATTCAATCATAAAGCCTCAAAATGGTCCCTAATATTCGCGTAAACAAGAATTAAGAACAATGACAGAAACCAAATACACAAAAACAAGAAGAAGCAGTGGGAGATAATAAATGGTTACCTGAAGAATTTGCAGGTCTGTCTGTGGTCCTTATGGTGCGATACATCTGTAACAGAAAGATGTAGATAATTGCATGCATGATGCATGTAAGTTACTGGGAGACTCAGACACCATTATTTCTGCATTCACTGTTGTCTGTTTTGCCTGCTCTACTTTACTTCCAATCCTTGTAATTAAGTGTGTGTGTGCATTATGCATGCATCTCTTTAACATTAATATTACTCACAGTGTCTGAATATCAACAACTGTTTATAGGGCTAGGAAGACCAATAATGAAGACATCATTGAGAAATGATAGCACCACAGTACTTCTTTTGTCCACTTCCTTGTTGCTCATTTAATAATCCACACATGTCATCTCTTACCAGCACTCAACTAAATTTACTCACAAATCACACTTAGTTCGAGTTTGAAAATACATTGTCTCTTTTATGTTGGAACCAGGAAAAAATTGTTCACCGAAGTTCTACTGTAACCAAAAACTGATAATTTAAAAGAAAAAAAATTGAAAAAAGGGTTTTGATTTTTGAATGATACAGTCCAGGTGGTCCTGACTTGTTATAAGTTCCTTGACCTCAAATTGTGATCTCTGCAACCAAGAAATGTCTTATCTCCCAAAGTTACCACCTTGACTATTTTTACTTGAAATTTACCCTTTTTCCATGTTTAGATGTTTTCTTCTTCCATCTAAAAAGCTGCTTCTTTTTCTGTCAACCATCAGATCCATGTATATATACACATTTGTGTGTATAGATATATGCCTATGGTGAAGTAAAAGAGCAAAGACCTAGCTATAGATAGCTAAGGTTGCAGAGATCTTTCACCAAAACATAAAACATTGGGTTCTGCAAGACTGCAACACTAGTCACATTAATTGCTCATTGGCCTTATTCACTAAAATATGAAACAAAATTAACCAATATGTAGCTAGCCAGTACTCCTACTTTAAGGACATAAAAGCAGATATATATTAGTTTATTACTATCAATTAGTAAAATAAATAAAGATCTGAAATTTAATCAGTTTGTGTAATGATTACAGTATAATTAGGTAGTTACACATATGATGGGAACTTGAACCAACTCATCTCATGATTATTAATAATTAAAATTGTTACCTGTAAATGAGACTTGACATGAGATAAGGTGAGATCTTTCACATCCATTAGCTCAAGTACTGATTTTGGTGTAGCTCCTAACAAAACATCATGGATTAAGCACATTCTTGAAATTTATAAAGGCTCAGAAATGGTGCAATTATGAGTACTTACTTTCATGGCCACCAAGTAATTCAACTGCGTGGACAAAACGAGCGTGTAAGCTTGTAGTCCACCGCATCCGGGGAGCTCTTGTGCTTCGCTTTGTCGGAAATCTTGATAAAAATTTAGATCTTGAGATATTGGAAGAGTCTAGAGAAGAGTAATGTTGTTGTTGTTGAGGTGCTGAGAGAAAAGAAGAGGGTGTTGGTTTTTGAGTTTGATAGACTGGAATTCCTCTGATAGGCCTTAAGTAATCGATTTCTTGGCGAAACCCTTGTTGGGTTTCTTGAATTTGGTATTGTTGATGAAACCCTTGTGGAAGTTCTTGAATTTGGTGATGAGGTCCAAAGTTGCCATTTTGTTTGTATTGGAAGAGATGAGGGGGAGCATGGTGAAAATTGGTGGGATTGTGATTGTTGTTGTTGTGGTGATGAGGTTGTGACAATGAGGGCTTTTCTGTGTTGTGATATTGGTGATGGGGGAGAAGGGAGAGCTCGAAAGCTATGTCGGTCGATTCGGGCTTGCATGACAGTGCAGAGATCTTGGAGGTGTGATGATCAAGAGGGGTTCTCCAGAAGCTTGGTGTGTTGTTTTTGGTGTTTGGAGGGCTGATCTGAAGTGATAAGTCAGGTTGTGCTGGAAAAAGTTCCATGATCAAATTTCAGAAAAATCAGTGGAAATGGGGTGGACTGAGATTATAAAGATTTATGGTATTTTGTTGTGGTTGTAACTTATAAGTGGAATTTGGAAGAATAGAGAGAATGTGGAGATGTAGTTGTTGTTAGAATGCAACAAATGACATGAGTGAGGGAAAAGGTAGGGGAAGGAATGAAGGATATAAAGAAAGGTGAGTAGAGGGGATGTTGATTAATGCTTGTTTTTGTGTGGAGTATATGCAAGAAAATGACACTCACAAGCCAAGAGGAAGAGAAAGGAATACTTTCTCTTTATTATACAATATGGGGTTAGGGGACCTTGAGAGCTAGGCTAGGTTGAAGATGGAGAAATTCTTGACAAAGTAAAAAAGTTGGCTCATTTATTTTGTAGATCTTGTAAATTCCTTTTCACTCCCCCCTTGCTTTCTTGATTTTCTTTATGGGTAAGAAAGAAAGCTGGAATTTTATGTGTCAAAAGCTTTAACCACTTTAAAGTTTTTGGGTTATTAACTTTACCCATTTTAATCTTGTTTACATCTTTTATCTTTTGTTTGTTGCCTTACTTTGCATTATTCTATCAATTTGGTGCATGGTAACTGGCTTCTGCTTCATTTTCTCCTCAGAATTCCTAATTTCTGTTTACTGACTTGACTTGATGTCAATTCAAATTTGTACAACTTTGAGCTTTCATTCCATCCAATCTTTCACACTCACAAGATTAAGACCCAGAAAATTTTCATTTTCTTTTTGTATATATTTTCTGTGATCAATAGGAATTCTCTAGAAAAACATACATTCATTCTCTCTCAAGTAGAATTGATGACTTGCCGTATTAAAGTACAATCTTTGATGATAATTTAATGGGTTTTTTATAAATAGATCCAGCTAGGCTGCTAGGGTCGAAAGGACTTATGCTGGCATTCTATTTTCAAGAGATCCCCAACAATTCACATTAAATTAGAAAAGTACTCTGAAACAATAGTACATTTAGCTGATATTTGAAACAAATTGATCACATAATTTTATTGTGAACAGGATTATTTGAGAAAAATAAAAGAAAAGTCGAAATTAAAAATAGGTACACGGGTCATATCAAGAAATGTTTCAAAGAAGAGGGATGAATAAACAAGGTAAAAGAACGATCTGCCTCATCAAACAACAATTAATTCAACATGCATTGCTTTAGAAAATCACAACTTTCCAGCTTTCAGCCATTATGTTGTGTTTTCAACTGTGCTAGCCACAAAGCTGCCCCATCTCCATAACATTTTACCAATACGGCAGGTAGATTGTAGCCAACTTCAACGTCCTCAGTCATATCGGGCGGAAATGAGTCAAATTAGCGGAATGCTACAAGACAAGACGGTGTAAATGAGTCAAACCAGAGAAATATTACGAAGATATTCATATTTGAGAATTTTTTGAAGTATTTGCCAAGTCTAATTAAATATATCTAACAATTTTAATATTATATTAATACATATAATTTTAACATGAATATATAATTGAGCTTTTTCTAAAAATATATAAGTTACTGAAATTATTTTTAATAATATGATGCAACTTCATTTGCAACCGTTTCTACCAGAAAAACAAGACACCGCAATCTCATTTACAACTTTAATCACATTTTTACAAATAATTTTTTAAATATAATATTTTTATAAATTTTTCTATATAATTTATATTTTATCGAATTTGAACCAAATTTATAATATTCCAACATTCCAAATTTCGTGTTTCATCATCGTCAGCTGGTATTAGCTCTATTAGCATGACCTTTTCGTGTCATGTATTCAAAAGCCAAACACAAAACCGACTCGTTTAGCGTTCGTGTATTTTCGTGTCGTGTACCTCCGGTTTTGTGTCGTGTTTCGTGTAAAATCGAATTTAAATATAAGTATAAATAAATATATAAATTAATGTAAATATTTGATTTCTAGGCAAAAAATTTACAAAATAGTATGAAATATATATTTAAATCATTTACACATACAATATTATAAACTATGTATTATTTTAAAAGAAAATATATATATATATATATATATATATATATATATATATATATTTATAATTAAATATTAATATTTAACTATTAAATTATATTTATTTCGTGTACCTCGTGTCGTGTTGTGTACCCAAAGTGTAAACACAAAACCGACACGACATCTCAGTCGTGTACTTCGTGTCGTGTACTCAAAATGCAAATACAAGCACTAAATTTTCGTGTCGTGTGAAAATTTGTCGGGTCTAATCAATTAGTGATACATGTGTTTTAGAACGAAAATGAGCGGAGTGATGAGTGAATGAATTTACTTGAGTTGTTTATTCTAACAGGACACAATTACTATTATATGCTTGCAATCTTGCATGCATGTAACATATTTTCAGCTTAATTAAGCACCGTTTTCTTACTACCACTTGTTCGGATTCTACCCATTTCCCCGTAACAATAGTCCAATTTTCTCTCATATATTGTTATTATGCGCCTAATATTTTATTTTTTTAATTACACGCATTTCATTAGTATTTTGAAAAAAACTTAATTGAGACAAATCTCTAACTAATTGCATGCAATCTTTGAAAAAAATAAGTAAACGAGTTAAATAATTAATCGTTTTTTTTCCGGATTGTTAAACTAATCGAACACAAATATTTTTAAAAATTAAAAATGAAGATAATAATTTCCCGAGCAATCCAACTGGCATCTCTCGTGAAAACAGCAGCTTCTCGATTGACTTCAAAATAATTTCATAAACAATACAATATTCAGAGGACTCATTTACAAAAACTGAGTTTCGAGGCCACATGTTATAAACATGTATTTTTTTGTGAGAAGTGACGTTCCAAATGCACTCGAGCTGTCTACCTACCATCTACCTACCGGACACCAGTTATAGACCAGTCAAAAATGTTGTTGAGGCGAGATTTGAATATCTCCCGAACATTGCAAAACTCATTTTCAACAAAACCAACACATCTAATAAAACGATACACATAACACAAAACGAGACACTCAAGCACACAAATAATAACTCAAATATAAAGAAACAAAAAAATTCAAATAGATTTTTGTGCAACAAAATTCAATATTATTGGAGAAGAAACAAAAAAAATTTGTTTATCGGTAGAAAATTAAACAAGAGGTCAGAGGTAGGGGTGAACAAAAACCTGTTAAACCCGCAAAACCGACCCAATCCGCCCCTTATTTCGGCCGATCAAACCGAACCGTTCCAAACTGAAAAATAATTGGGTTTGATTTTTTATAACCAGAATAAATTGGGTTGGTTCAGAGTTTTTAAATAATTAACTCCCACCCAACTCAACCCAACCCGTTTACAAATAATAAATTTATATATTATTTTATCATGTTAATTATGATTCAAATGAATGTTAGAACCTTAGAGGTAATATTATACCAGAATAAAACAGATTTTTCAAATTATGTCAATGGCTTACCATTTTGATTTAGATGCTACTGCTTTCGGTGGAATTTAACAGCAATTATTAATATAGTTGATAGTTGATAGTTTATTCTTTTGTAAGGTCATGAGATGATTTAAATATTATTTTATGTTCTTTTCTGTTCTGAAGGTGAGCACAGAATGCAGGCCACATCTAATATACAAGTAGAGTGGCTGATATGTTAGCACACTGGACACTGGTTGATATATTTCAGCATGGATGAATGATGCTTCTGCATTTAAGGATTTAACAATTTATTAATGTAATATTTAAGAATACATGTTTTGCCTCATTAAAAGTTTATATTTTGTAGTTTTTGAGTTTTAATTTTGACCGGAGAAAATCCGATAAACCCGAATCTACCCGACCCTACCCGTTATATTAATAATAGGGTTGGGTTGAAAATATTTTTGAGAGTTAACAGGTTCGAATATTTAAAAACCGATTATATTGGATCATGTTGAATTTTCATCATCAACCAGATGAACCTGACCCGTGTTCACCTTAAGTCAGAGGAGCTGTTTCGCTTGTGAACATCCTGCGTATATAATTTATAAATAAGAAATAACTCCTCGGTAAATAATACTGTAGCCTGTAACTCTGTAGTAAGTAATAAAGTTAGGGGAAATAATGAAGAAAAGAATACGTAGTCGTCTAACAATTCTCTGATCTCCTTCCGCAGTTAAATCTCTCCCCCCTCATTACCATCTCTGCTTATGCATCTCCTCCCTGATCACCACTCTCGTCTATAAAATCTCTCTCTCTCTCTCCCTCTCCCTCTCCCTCCCTCTCTCCCTCTCCCCCCTCCCCCTCTCTCTCAATTATTAGTATTGCACAACTTGATCTGCAACAGAAAGCCTCAGCCAGACAACACATCTGCACTTCATCCACAAGCTCTTCAGTTTCGCGTGGCTAGGGTTTTTCTGACTTGTGTAAGTATCCTTGATTTTCCGGTTCTGTGTCTAATGAATTATATATTTGATTGGCTTTGTGTGATTTTTCAGCGATTCTTTTAAAGATTCTATAAAAGAATCATCTTGTAAATTAAAATATCAACTAAGTGTTGCGGGAAACAATTATCATTTTTGTAATTCCGGCCGTAATCTTGAATTCAGCTGTACGCTTATACTTACTGTAAAATTTTCGATTACAAAGGCATCTAAACTTGGCCAATCTTACTAGGTGGAGGCATAAAGCTTCAATGAGGCGTGGGTCAATATTCAAATTTCTGTAATTGACCATTTGCACAAATATAAATAATTATATAATTTTAAGCCCTAACCGGAATTTTTATCCAAAATTTTAATTCAAATTAAGCTTGAGCCTTTTAATTAAATGCAATCAACAGATCATGTTCTTCTAGTGGCAAGCAATGGTCTTTGTTTATTATTTAAATTGGTTGCATTGTGTTGCGCTAATAATAGTTATCGTCTAAATTAGTTTGTCAGCCAAGGATAAGTAAGATGTAGTTAGGAAAATAAAATAAGATTAGATAGGCTAGCAAATAACACATAAATAGATAATAGACAATAGTTATTAGGAGTAGATACTAGTCCCTCCGTTTGGATATGTTAGTCCCTTGACTTTTTTTCACGTATTTTTAAGAGTTTTGACCACACACTTGAAAATATTGTTTTTTAAAATTTTCTTTTTGTAAACAAAAATATGACACTAATGCTTTTATTCACAAAAAAGAATTTAAAAATAATTTTTTTAAGTGTGTAATCAAAACTCTTAAATATACGTGCAAAAGAGACTAACATATCCAAATAGAGGAAGTAGTTATTAGAATAGGTATTTGCATTTATCTGGAGACATTCTTATGATCTATAAATACGAATTTTTGTCGCTGATATGATTATGAATGAAATCCGTATTTATGTTTTTTACTTTTTTATGCAATTATTGGGAGAGTAGTCTTCTTGAACACGCAATCCATCACTAAGCTTGAAAAGGGCTGTGCTATAAGTTTGGAGAAGTTTAGTCCTGGGCATAGATGTAAGGGTGGAGAGTTGTATAATTCTTACTTGTTGACATGAATGATGATTTTCTTGAAAAATCTAACATAGAAGACACTTGAATCATCTCCAGTATTTTTATCGCTAAACTTAATGACAAGATTTGTTTACACATAAGAGTTGCGAAATTTGCGGTTTCATCAAAGACAAATAAATATACATATATTAATGATATATAATATATAATATTGTTAATTTATAAATAAGAAAACATTTAATTGATAAAGCAGCCAAATTTATCATCAAATTGATTTAAAGTAGAACAATTAAAAGTCAAAGTAACAAAGAATTGCAAAGTTAGTCCATTCTTCCTTGTCATCAAATTCATCATCTTCACTAATATGATTTAGATTCTCAGCAAAGTCATTCTTCATCACCCTTAAGTCATATGTATATATACAATAATCTTATGTATTAATAAATCAGTATGTACAAGATATGTGTATCTTTTATGTGTGTGTTTATATGCAAAAATCATATAAGAAGATGAGTTTAATCGTTATCTCCGGTTTAATATCTCTCGTTCTTGTATGTATATCTCGTTTGTATCTATTAGCGTTGGTTGGTGTAAGGTCCGTAGGGTTTTTACTGACCCATTTCCTATAAAAATGACTCATATTTATAGAATCGCGCTTAACTCCCCCTTTTTAAACTGTGCATAAGTGCTCGAGGCACATAAAAGCAAGCGCATCATTGAAGGCACATAACATTGGGATAGACATAAATTCTCAATTTTTTGCTCAGGAATTGAGACAGGGTAGTCACATATATAGGACTTCATGTCCCTTACAATTTCAAAGTTTAATTTGCGCTTAAAACATGACAAATACATCTAGTGTTGTTTAAGGCGCAATATCTTAAAAAGCGCGGGGACTAATTTTGAAGCGGGACTCTCGTAGTGCCATTAGTCACGCATTTTTTTTTTATAAAGAATATAAGATCATAAAGTTTAACAAAAATATATTACTTATTAGATTCTTAACTTTCAAACATAGCTGAGAATGTCTTATATAACAAGCATTAGTCAACGATGTTCAGCAACCAAAGCTTTGGAGTCGTCATGTTCAATTTCCGGTCTTTTATATTTTCGTTCTTCCTCTTCCTCTTCCTCTTCATTTGGTATAGTTGAAGAAGTCTTGTTGTTGAATATATTCTCTTCCTCTTTATTTGGTAAAGTTGAAGAAGTCCTGTTCTTGCATTTTGAGGTAGATGTTCATCTTGTCAAGCGCCTCATAAGATAAAGAGGTTCCTCATCACCAAAAGCAATACACACATCATTCCAATTAAGGCCTTTGCCCTTGTGGACACACACCTTCAGCGCTTTTCAGCACTTAAGCACACTTCCTGAGCGCTTTTTTGCTGATTTCAGAATCGCATTAAATTGCTGATGAATCGCACATCTTGTGCCTAGGCGCAGAGCACCATTAATCGCACAATTGTGCGCTCTTTTAATAAGACCGGATACATCATTAGTTTATGTTAAAAATTACTAGATCACCTACCTTATGGGTAATAAGATTTACACACACACACACAAAAAAAAAACTGGATTGCTTTTTTGAGATTCTAGTTAGTTAGCCATCATATAAACCATAAAGTATTCAAAACAATTGTTAAACATGTTAATAATACTGAATCATTGACTATAATAATAATTCTGGATTTGGAATAACCAAATGGTAATGGTACCACCTCTATTTTTGCAAAGAAGAGTTCAATTAACACTAATAAATTGCTAAAATTGAAATTTGGTGTCTAGACTAGGTGTATGATCATTTTCGTTACTATTAAAATGGTTGTAACCATTTATTTTGAAACATTTTATAAACTTAAAATGGAGAATATTTTCAACTGTTATTTTTAATTAAGTATGTTATATTATTGCCCCTAATAGTAGATATTGATTATGAGTAGCTACCTTATTTGTGCTATTAGGTTAGTTTAAGTGTTCTCTCCTGTACTAGGGGATGTAATCTTTCGTTATTGAGAAAGAAGCTTTTTGTATTGAATTGTTGAGTTTTGAATTTTGTTTTCCAATTTTATGGGACGCCATCTATCATTTTCTCATGGTTCGGAAATTCTAGGATCAGTGGTTAACACAGCTCTTATCCTTAGAATATACTCCCTCCTTCCCATTTTAATAGTCTTCTTTCCAAATTTTATACATATTAAGAAATATTAAATATGCTGTCTTATCATTGTTGTCATCACTAAATTGCATTAATTACACATTAATATAACCAAGTTTTCATCCATTCTATTAGGATTTCATAATTATCTGCTTAAAAAGTTTTGAAAGTTGTGTGAGTTAATTATAGTCAATGCTGAAAATAGTATAAAGTTGCCCTGAACAAAGAAGAGGACAAATATTATGGGAAATTTTATTTTGACAAACAAGACTATAAAAATGGAAAGGAGGGAGTACATTGCGTTTATACAATCTTGCCTCTAATTGTTTTGCGTAGTTGAAGTTCTACATCAGCTCACCTAACTGGTTCTTGTTTTACTATGTGTAGTTGGCAATCAGCAGGGTTCATGGAAGCCAAGATATTGTTACGAGGTTCCAGTTATTATATAATGGCCGTTGTCGCTATTTGGTGATATATGGGGGATAAGTTATTTGAATTTTCAAAAACAACAGATATTTTTTCGCGGACTGATACCAGAGTCGTCAATGTTTGACCACCGACGATCACATCGTCCAAGCATATTTTACAGACCAATAAGGCCAACTGATTTAGAGGCTATTGAGAAAATACATGCCGAGTTATTTCCTATAAGGTCAGGTGAAATAAACATGCTATTTTATGACATAAAGCAGCACTAAAATAATGTGTGTAGCTCTTTAACAGAAACAATTGTATTTGTTGTAGGTATGAGTCTGAGTTCTTTCTCAATGTCGTTCATGGTCGTGATATAGTGTCGTGGGGAGCCGTTGACCGAAATCGGCGTAATGGTAAGAGTGATGAACTTATTGGATTTGTCACCGCAAGAATTGTTATGGCACGAGAAAGTGAGGTGAGTTTGTTGCCTTCTCTGGTATAATATCCAATGAACTTGATATAGTATTTATTTTGCATTGACAGAAATTATGAATTCTAAACCATGCTTCTTAACAAAATTGATTAGGAATGGGAAAATAGAACTTTTATTTTCTTTCCTGTTCCTCATCAGATAGTGGGTGTTCTGCGGTTCTTCCACCCGAGCTTGGTCTTTTATTGTTTTTGCTTAATGCATCCATATTTTTTGCAATCTGTCCTGCATTCTTTTTGTTACTACTTTCCTAGTTATGAAGTTTTAAACTTTTAGGTCAGGTTTTGATACTTTCATAATGAATCCTTTATGTGCATTTTATTGTTTTCTGAATTATCTTTATGTATTCTAATTATTCAGGATTGCGCGATTCACAGATATAATTTAGCTCTTAATCTTCTCTTATATTGTTTGCATGCGTGTGTAAATCCAGTTTCAAGTTAAACATATTAAAGTTTACTCTCTACAACTAATTGACAGGTAGAAAAGGGTTTTTTGATTTTTAAGTTGCAGCAGATCCACATCATTGAAGGATATAGTGGTTTTTTGTAATACATGGTTTATATTCTATGGCTGTAATACATTTTAATTGCTAGCTTTGTTCATCTTAGCTTTCCGTAATATTTTTCTTGCAGGTAGAAGATTTGCTTAGATTTGAATCACCACGAGCAGACGAAACACTAGTTTATATATTGACACTTGGGGTGGTGGATTCCTACAGAAATCATGGCATAGGTTTCCGTCTTTTCTTTAGTCCATTTTTTATTGTTGCATGGTTTCTGTTCTTAGAAGAATTACATTAAGTGGTGTGCCATGACTTTCAGCTACTTCGCTGATTCGAGAGGTCATCAGATATGCTTCAAATATCCCGACTTGCCAGGCAGTTTACCTGCACGTCATTTCCTACAATAACTCTGCAATCCACTTGTACAATAAAATGTCCTTTCAGTGTGTGCGGAGGTTACATGCCTTTTATTTCATCAATGGGCAGCATTACGACTCATACTTGTTCATCTACTATGTAAATGGTGGTCGATCTCCTTGCTCACTTTTGTAAGTGTTCCTCCTTATTAATATCTATTTGTACAGTCTTACCTGAAAAAATGCCACAATTCTTAGATCACTGGCATATATGAATGCAATATGTTGAAAGACAAATAATTGAATGTGGTGATATTTTTATTTGTTCACATTAGAACTTTAGTGCTTTTCTTTGTTTAGTAAGGTCCATTGTATGGAGCTGGAGCAGAGTGACAATTGCCATTTCTTTGATATATATATAGAGAGAGAGAGTTAAGTTCTATGGAGTACACAAAATATTGGAGTACAAAGTTGGGTAAAATGTAATCTATTCATCTAAATTTTAATTTTTTTTGCTCAATAATATTTGTAAACATTTGATAACCTGCACATTATGTTCTACAACATAAACATTATAATCTAAAGGTAGAATAATAACTTTTATAAATTACAGGACTCTATGTTATGCAATATAACTAATAAGCAGAACAATAATCTTAATACTTGTTAAAGTTGAAATATATTAACGATTAATAGACAATTATGTGCAAGACAACTTGTAAATGATAGATTATATATAAATTTGGATAATCAAAAATATTATTTATGATTAAACTAAAAAATTAAGACTCATACTCCAATACTCCAATGTTTTTGTGTACTCCATAGAACTTCTAGAGATTTTCCGATGTGTGCTAAAGTTACAGAACATTGGATGCTATCTTAGGACTAGTGCCTTGTGGACCTCATGCCACTTCCTTATTCTAGGTTAAAACTTGGGTAGCTAATTTCACCTCCAATTTATAGCTTGTGTCAAGTTATCGTTGATATTATATGCCAAGTACCATTCTACATAGGGGTGTAGCTACTCAGTGTCCACGGTATGCCTCTGCCCACCCTGAACTTTCCCCATGTCAGATACAGGAGGTTCTGTAGAGTCTAGGGTTCAACAATATTAAAGGTTTGAAAGCCCAAGACATAGACGATTCTAGAATAGTCGATTTTTTATAGTAGATAATTACTATGTTTTAGATTAGAAAAAGGAAACTTAAATCTTTGAAACTATATATATGAGTGATGAAGGTTATTATACATAGGGATTCGTTGTTAAATTATGTTGAGTTCTATTACTTCTTCTCTGTGTGATTATTGTTATTGGGGTTAGTCCCACAGCCCCGGTGTCCAAACCCTTGTTCCCATCAGCAAGTAGTGTATAATTAAGTCATTTTATCTTTTAAAGTACGCAGTTCAGTATTATAATAATTATTTTATTTTATTTTTTGGAAATATATTTTAGGTTAAATTATATTCTTTTCAAGGTATGCACAAAGAAAAACAATGAGAATTGAGAACCACATACCTTAACTTAACCTCAATCAAACAGTATTTAGTTAACATGCTTTTATGCCAAAATGTAGGCAAAGGCATCTTGATAGGTATGATGAGTTTGAATATGCAATTTAAACTCAACATCAACGGTTTGAAACTTAGATAAACTAAAGACATCTGGTCACTTTTGTCTTCTCATCTGATGCATATGTTTTTGTTCAACATCGAATGGTTTGAAACTTAGATGAACTTAAGACATCTGGTCACTTTTGTGTTCTGCAGAGAGTTTGCCACCCTTTTGGTGGCTTATATAAGGAGTGGTTTCAGATCAGCAGCATCCCGAATATGGTGGAAAAAAGAGGATGAGGTCTCCAGGTGGATGAAATGTAAAGAAAGCAGCAGCCGCCTTATTCCAATGACACAGAACAAAAGAATACTGACAACAAACGCTACTGGGTGTCAGTTTGCCTAATTTTTTAATTATCATGATCTTGTTGTATAAAGGTTCGATTTGTATCTTTTACTTGGTCTGCTGGTTCCTTTTCTTTTTTTATCGAAGTTTATATCTCCTGTATGCCTTTTAATGGCGCCTTCTCTCTGTGCTCATTAAATCTATGTACAATTCTTTGCTTTCTTCTTCTTCTTCTTCTTCTCCTCCTAAAGTCCAAGATTTTGTGCATAGTCTTATTATCTTTATCATTATAGTTTAATTCTTCTGTTTCTTAACTTGTCATATTTACATATAAACCATAAGAAGCGTAGTGGAAATATTAGATATTTTGATACTGATCGAGCAGTTGCAAGAGTTACAACAGAATGCAATAGCCATTTAGTTGGTTGTGGAAAGAATGTGAGTTTTGACAATGTTCATCATAGCCATTGGACCATCTATTGAAACTAATGAAGCATTTGCAGCATACTCTTCCCTCAGTTCGTACTCAATTGTGGCTTTTGTGATGCAGCTCTTCTCATCTTTCTCTATAATCTCCGCCCGGAGGAAATACCGGTCGAATCCCATTTCCAGATAACCTCCTTCTATGACGATGCTGTCTTTTATCCTTTTCTCGTTGTCGATCATCGTAAACTTCTCCTTGTAGGATGCAAATGGAGCCACACCTAAAACAACAAGTCTCAGATTTCTGCAGTTCTCATTTCAAGTTTCATGTACGAAAACAATCAAAGCATGAACAACCCTGTATACCTGGTTGGAAAACAAGATTAAGAATGGTGCCGACAGAGCCATCGCCTTCGACGACCTCGATTTTTTGAAGAACATCGGTGAAGCCTTTCTCAATGACAGCAGCTAGCTTAAGAGAACCATACACTTCCCATACTACGCTTGCCGGTGCATTCACCTCTACTTCTCCACTCACCGTTCCAAACATCTCTGCTTCTGCTAAAGCGTTGCACTACTTGTGTAGATACTACACCATATTTTATACATGAGGGAACAGTTGACTTTGTAACATGTTGAAGAAAAGTCTACTCAAGATTGGTATGCATTACAAGGGCAGACGACTAGTAGCTGGTGCATTATTAGTTTTAGGACTTTTTATTATTTATTGATTGCAGTATAATTATATATTGTTTGTGTTTAAAATTGTTTTCAATAATGTGTTTAATATGACCACTTGATGAACCAGAAGATCTGGAAGAAGGAATAATTTAATCTGGAGTATGAAATTAAAACTCTTTGACAGTAGCATTTTTATTTTCTTTTCTGAAAGATAAGAGCTAGCTTGACAGAAGCTTGAAACATGAGAAATTTTGATACTGATCATCTTTCAGACCAGCTAAGAAAGTTACAACAAAATGCAAGGATCCCCATTTAGTTGGTTTTGGCAAGAATGTGAGCGTTAGCAATGCTCATGATACCCATCAGAGCATCGATTGAAACCATTGAAACATTTGCAGCAGACTCTTCCTTGAGTTCATACTCAATTGTGGCTCTTGTGATGCTGCTTTTCTCGTCTTTCTCGATGATCTCCAGCCGAACAAAGAACCGGTCGAATCCCATTTCCAGATACCCTCCTTCTACTGCTAGTGTCTCTTTTATCCGTTTCTCGTTGTCAATGGTGATGAATTTTTCCTTGTAGGACGGAAATGGAGCCACACCTGCAATCAAAATTTAGATTTATTTACAAAGAACAACTTAGGAGGCGTCTATTTCATGGTTAATAAGTCCGGTTAATGAGAATCAGAATCACAATCCCACGTATTGGTGTTTGGATTGACAATTTTATGACACGGAATGGGAATCCCAATCTTACTTGGAAGGTAAATCATTCATTACACTCTCCATGAGATACCCATTCCATATCCTTCGTTCCTATTCACGATTCACACTCACGATCCAAATGCCCCTTTAATATTAAGGCCTTGATTCTTTTGAAATAGGTGGATATGGAGTAGAAGAATATATGTACCTGGTCGATAGACGATGTCAAGAACGGTGCCAACGGAGCCATCGCCCTCCACGACCTCGATCTTTTCAAGAACATCAGTGAAGCCTTTCTCAACAATAGCAGCTAGCTGAAGAGAACCGTACACTTCCCATAGCGCGCTTGCTGGTGCATTCACCTCCAATTCACCGCTTAGTGTTCCGAACATCCTTGCTTCTGTTACAGACCTACAGTACTTGATATGTGTTTACTACTCTGTAGATGCAGAGTGTCGATATGTTTAAGCCTACGCACACTAATTTATATGGGGAAACACGAGACATTGTAAATAACGGAGGACAAGGAGCGATTGCTTGGAATATCAGGAAATGGCCTACACGAGATTCGTTTATGTTACTGTTAAGGAAGGTGCAGACGGCAAGCTGGTTGTAGGATTCTTTTTTCATACACGACAATAAATCATTGCAATCTACTTATTTGTTTTCACTGCCACGAGAATCAGGCTCGTGTTAGAGTAGTTAATTATGTTTTGGAGTAATTTGTTTATGTTTACTGTCTGGTATCACAAAACGGCAGTGATATTCGGACTTATTAATTATGAGCCAAACGCCTCGACAGAAGCAAGGTCGACAGAAAGCTTGAAACATGAAACAATTTGATACTAATCATCTTGCAGAGAAGTGAAGAAAGTTACAATACAATGCAACAAGCATTCAGTTGGTTGTGGCGAGAATGTGAGTGTTGGCAATGTTCATGATAGCCATGAGAGCGTCGATGGAAGCCAGAGAAGCATTGGCAGCAGACTCTTCATTGAGTTCATACTCAACCGTGGCTCTTGTTATGCAGCTTTTTTCGTCTTTCTCAATAATCTCCAGGCGAACAAAGTAGCGATCAAATCCCATTTCAAGATAGCCTCCTTCTACAACTAAAGTTTCCTTCACCCTTTTCGCGTTGTCAACCGTGATGAACTTCTCCTTGTAGGACGGAAATGGAACCACACCTGAAGATAACTTTTTTCAAAAATAGCCAAGTTGCAGAAATTATTTCAAAAACACGGTGCAACTTCATCTGCAACCCTTTTACCAGAAAAACAAGGCGTTGCAACCGCATTTGCAACTTCGGTTATATTTTTGCAAATAATTTTGAAAACATGGGTATTTTTGTAATTTTCCAAATAATAAATATATTTCACAGATAGCTAGAGTGAAAGCAGAAATACCTGGTTTGAAAACGAGATTAAGAACGGTACCAACAGAACCATCACCCTCTACAACCTCAATTCTTTCAATGACATCTGTGAAGCCTTTTTCGACGACGGAACCTAGCTGAAGAGAACCATACACTTCCCACACCGCGTTCGCTGGTGCATTCACCTCTAATTCTCCGCTAAGTGTTCCAAACATCTTTGCTTCTGTTACACTACTTGAGATATGTTTTCTCACGCTGAACGAACTATGTTATATATGGGGAGACATGAGACATTGTGAATAACAAAGGACAAGAAGCGAAAAGCTGGGAATATCAACAACAGGTCTGGACAAGATTCGTTTGTATTACTATAAGAAATGTGGTTTGTTAAGTGACCAATTCTCCTAAAACCTCATGTTAGGAGGAGGGTTTACCAGGATCATATTCTAACATTCCCCCTGACTCGAAAGCCCATTTATGGGTCGAGTAGATCACGGGCGTCCATCTTTTGGGGCATAACATTGCCTTCGTGTCCTTAATAAATTCTGAGAATATTGGGGGTCACAGGGAGTCGAACATCCTTTTCTGAAATAGACTTTGTTTTTCTTTTGGCCATTGATACCTTTAATCTCAGTAGACTTTATCATTTGCACAAGGTTTGTCCATGTCTCACCCTACCAAACTCTCCTTTTAAGTGAGAGATATTGGATATGTATTCTCCGTTGGTTTAATTCACGGTTAAATACGATAATGCAAAGTGAACAACTCTATTATTATTGTATTTTGGACAATTACTCCCTCCATCTCAAATTAGATAACCTCGTTGACTTTGGACACACAATTTAAGGTCAATTGATCGCATAGCTACATGACTTATTTTTAAAATTTTATTTTTGCAAATAAAAGTTTAAATATGAAATTTTTATTTACAAAAGAAAAAACAAAAAAAATACATTTTGGAAGTATACCGTCAATAGACTTAAAGTTACGTGCCCAAAATCGACTAACTCATCTAATTTGGGATGTAGGTAGTATTCTTTGAATGCCAAAATGTGTAGTCATATTTTGCAATTGGCAAGATATAGTACTGGTTACTGTTCACAAAAAAAAGTGTCTGTGGCTTTGTTTTATTTGGTTTATACTCTGTCGGTAAGCTTTTCAGGGTTTATGTCTTTAGGTTTCTTTTCTTTTGACAGTCTTGACTGCTTACTGGCTTACGTGTTAGGCCCCTTTTTGTAAAGAAACCCTTGGACATTCGCTATTTTAATGAAATTTCTCCGCTTTTCAAAAAAAAAATGTTATATACTGCAATACAGCTGCATCGTTCTGTATGTTATAAGTTGTAACAAATATGTAAGTACATCTTTGCTGAAAATGTACAAGTTGTCTGTCTTCTTTTTGGTAGGCCGGTCATTTACATAAAATTTTTAACGAATTTTCTATGGTGTGTCCATGGGCACACAATAATTCCTAACTCCCATAAAAATATTAACTTTTGATTGGTGGATGGATAATAAATGTTAATGGTCCCCCTGCATTCACATTAATTCCACCAATCAAATGAAGCCATTTTTATGAAAGTTGGTGTTTATTGTGTGCCCTTGAGCACACATTAGAAAGACCGAATTTTTAATATAGTTAACTTTCTATTTTGACAGAGATTACAGGCTATAGGTCCAATATTCCAGAATCAGAAACTCCAGTACTTTATGACCATCGGTCTTATCAATTGAGCGAAGATGGTAGACGTACTCTAAGGAGAACGTACCCGAGCTCTGGTCGATATTACACACAGACGGGGGCCGTAAACGAGCAGGAGTCGGAATAGTGCTGGTAAGCCCGGAAGGGCATAGACTCTTGAATGCAATTCATTTTATCTTTCAACTCTCTAACAATGATGCAGAGTACAAGGCCCTGATCGGGGGGTTGAGACTAGCCCTTGAGATGAAAGTAAAGAAGCTTATCATCAAAGTCGACTCTATGCTGGTGGTCGAGAATATAAAAGGCGGATACCAAGCAAATGGACCCAAAACAGACATATATCTCAGATGTGTCCAAGGATTGTTAGATCAGTTTGAAGAGGTGCAAGTGAACAAAGTACTTAAAGAATTCAACGGGGATGCTGACGCCCTCGCAAAGTTAGCATCTCAGAAGGACGCGGCCCTACTAGGAGTAAAATATTATTTTAATATGATTATTGTTGATGTGATATTAGTGACTCGACAGATATGGTCTTTATATTTTGGTTAAGCTGGTTGAAGAGGGACTTGTATCCTGCACGAGTGCGGGTTTTTATGTTAAAATAAATAAATAAATATGTTTACTGTGTACAAAGATGATATATTTTCTTAGAAATATCTCCAATTCTCTAAATATTTAGTTAAAATTAAAAAGATAGTATTATAAAATTTTAAATATATTTAAAAAGATTGGAGTCGAACTCGAGTCTCCCGCGAGTCTAAGCTCTAATACCATATTAAATGACTAATGACCAATTCTTCTAAAATCACAAAGTGTTGAAGGTTTATTTTTCTATGCAAGATAATTAAGCTGGTGGAGTTCTAGTGTCATGGTTGCTGGTATACACCGCACCAGCAATGGAGCTGTGCAGTCAACAAATTCTCAAGGGCGTACCTCAAAAATACCGTTTTTTATTTTTCTTGACAAGAATTCCGCCAAAAACACCTTTCTTATATATATTCTTGGAATGAGTATCCGGCTTGAAATAATTATTGTATGTGATATTAATAGGTATTTTAAAATCGGATAACCGTGAGTCCGTGATACCCATTCTTGGAATGGGTACTCTTTTTGAAATTTTGTTTTTTCATATCCTAAAATTTTTATTGTATACAACATTACACTTGATCATCGATCAACAACATCGATCAACAACACTGTTTACATACTGTTTACATCATTTATCCCAAGTTATGGACATCAATTCTGAATATATTGGGTTACCCATTCTTCAAAGTCAAAAGAGGTAATATGAAGGTAGTTTCGGGCCTTTCGGCCATTAATTTGAAAATTGATACTTTTGTATATATAAGTGAAAATGGTGGTGAATTCAAAAAAAAAAAAAAAAGAAGTGAAAATGGTGGTGTTTTTGTCATTTTTCGATTATTTTGAAAGATGAGAAAATTTGATAACAACAATCTTTTAGAACCAGCCAACCAAATTACAACAAAGGGAAGCCTCTGGGAAGAACTTGAAGATTTTGAATGCATAAAGTAAGCCCCCAATTCAGTTTGTTTTGGCCAGAATGTGAATGGCCGCAAGGTTCATAACAACCATGAGAGGATCAATTGACACTAATGAGGCATTAGCAGCATAATCTTCCTTAATGTCATACTCAATTGTGGACTTTGTAATGCAGCTTTTTTCATCCTTGTCTATAATCTCTAACCGAATAAGATAACGCTCAAACCCCACGTCAAGATAACCTCCTTCTACAACCATAACGTCTTTCACTCTCTTCTCGTGGTCAATCATCATGAACTTTTCCTTGTAGTAAGGAAATGCAGCTACACCTGCATCAAATATATGAAGGCCTTGGTGAGTCTTGACTAACGTTTAAATTTTTCTGCGCTAAAATAAACCATTCTATAGTAAAATTTTATAAGATTGCGTTTGAGAACATGTATTTTATTTTAAATTCTCAGCTTTATACGGACATATGTATGTCCTGAATTTCAATTAAAATTTAAATCCAACTTTTTTTAACAATCCAAACCTGTCATTTGATCAAATCCAGAATTTCAAATGAAAATTTCCAAATTTGCCATAAACTCATTGAATCAACGGCGTATATAAATGAATATACCTGGTCGAAAAAGGAGTTTGAGAACGGTGCCAACAGAACCATCACCTTCCACAACCTCAATCTTTTCGACAACATCAGTAAGTCCTTTTTCCACAATAGCAGCTAGCTGAAGAGAACTATACACTTCCCATACTACGCTTGCTGGTGCATTCACCTCTACTTCACCGCTGATTGTTCCAAACATCTTTCCTTCTATTATTTTCCTTAATGTTCGTCTACATTTATGCAGCACCACGAGATTCCTTTGTAAAAGGAAGCAGATAGTTAGCTGGTAGGATCATTATTTTAATTATACATTTATTCAGAGTCAGATGAATCAAATTACTATACTATTGGCTCTCATTGCCGCGGAATCCAAACTCTTTATGGAGTGATATCAATAATAAAACGGTTTTTCTATGGTGTGCCCATGAGCACATGCTAAACAAGGAAAATTTTGTGCTTGGATCATTTTGATTGGCTCCTATCTCATGATAATGGTGGATCCCCCTGCAAATACACCAACCACACCAATCAAAATCTCCCAAATACAAAAATTTACGCGCTTAGCATGTGCCCATGGGCACACACTAGCCAAACCGATAATAAAATAGTCTGATTCCACTGCATTAATGGCCGTCTTGTATTATCTACAAACAAGTTTGGTACAACAACTAGCAAGTTGCAGTCTAGTGCGGCAAAATTACAGCTTCATATGAACTTCAACATTCAATACAGGAAGGAAAACACTAATTAATTACTTTTTACAAGAACATGATTAGCAACAAGGTTCATGATCCCCACGAGTGGGTCAATTGAAACAAAGGAAGCATTATCAACCAATTCTTCTTTGATATCATACTCGATTGTGGCTCTGGTGATGGAGTTCTCTTCATCTTTTTCTATAACCTCAAACCGAACTAGATACTTGTTGAATCCGATTTCAAGATAACCACCTTCCACAACCTCGGCTTCTTTCACCCTCTTCTCATTGTCAACCTTTGTATACTTCTCCTTGTAAGAAGGAAAAGCAAATCCACCTGATCATTAATCAATAGATTGTGGAGAGATGCTTAGTATAGTGTATGATAGTTATAGCATCTAAACAGGACACTATCTTTTTCACCATTCTAAATTTTACAAAATTATAGAAGTTCTCCCAGGAAATTTGAGAATATGTAAGTGTTTTCTGAAAATTTGTTTGATGCCCCCGAGGAAATTCTTCCTAGATCCGCCCCTGCATCTAGGTACACTTGCATAAAAAAAGGTACTCCATATTTAGAATTGTAAGGAGTAACCGACAAGTAGAATGCGTACCTGGCTGAAAAACAATATTAAGAAGGGTACCGGCAGAACCATCACCTTCAAGAACCTCAATTTTTTGAACAAGAGCGGCGAGTCCCTTTTCGACAACAGCAGCTATCTCAAGGGTTCCATACACTTCCCACAATGCGCTTGCTGGTGCATTCACCTCTATCTCGTCGCTAACTGTTCCAAGCATCCTTCCTTAATCTTCTGATAATGTTTATTAAATATTTGTGGAGTAAATATATACAAATGGGTAAAGATGGCTTGAAGAATCCAATATGAAGCACATGCTAAATTTTTTGTTTTATTTTCCAGCCACAAACATCAATTTGTATGGATAAGTTGGCATTCAGTATACCTGTAGCTGAAGTGTAGAGGTGACAATCGTTTCGTTTCGTTTCGTATATCTTCGTGTTTCGTGTACTCAAAGGTGAAACCTGTATCCGCCCATTATCAATTTCGTGTACCTAATTTGGAACCCGTATCCGATCCGAAACGTTTCATGTACTTTTCATGTACATAAACGTTTCATGTACTTTTCATGTACATTATATATAAAAATATTAATATATTTTTAATCTAAATATAGCTTTAATATATATTTTTTGATATAGTTTTACTAAATATGAATGATATATTTATGCTCGCATACAATTATCTACAAATTTGTTAATGTATCTATAATATGCATCTACATATTCATATAAATATATATTTATTTAACACAATTATATATATAATATATTATAACATATATATAATGAAATCTATGTACAAATATTTTGTGTACTTTCGTGCACCCAAAATGAAAACCCATATCCGACACGAAATCTATCGTATAATTTCATGTTCGTGTATTTTTGTGTTTCGTGTATCAAAAATCAAAACCCATATCATTTTTTTGGTGTTGTTTCATTTCGTGTTAACGTGTTACGTGTCAAATTGTCAGCCCTAAGCTAAAGTTTCAATATCTTTTTAAATACTAGCAATGCCGATCTTTCTTACTATTTTTTTTATAATGACCGTTTGATATTCACAGAGTAAAATGCTCACAAGGTTAGAGTACGATCATGTGTGTTTGTGTGTGGACACATTTTTCGCCACTTACGACCCAGACACTCGTTCCAAGTGTAGAGTTGAAGGAAAGATGGCCATGCCAAAGCGACAGAGAAAGGCCTTGATGTCACTATTTTAATAATGGAAAATAATTTTTTTCACCCCCTATCATTAAATTATAATTTTAAATTATCTATTTTGATAATTTTATATTATAGATGTTCTATGAATTATTATGAAAATAATAAATAGTAATTTGGGAGTTTATTTATTTTATTGTTGAAATTGATTTTTACTAACAAAATTACAAAAATAAAATAAGTTGATTAAAAATGTATATTATATTGTACTAATTTCTAAGTTACGAGTATATATTTTTCAATTTAAAATCGAAAATGACTTAAAATCTCAACATAAAAATTCAGGTCAAGAGAGAGGCAGCCTGAGAGATACTTATATATAAATTTTTTTTTTTTTTTTTGAGAGGAACTTA
This sequence comes from Daucus carota subsp. sativus, assembly GCF_001625215.2. NCBI lineage: Eukaryota > Viridiplantae > Streptophyta > Magnoliopsida > Apiales > Apiaceae > Daucus > Daucus carota. The sequence goes on along the minus strand of NC_030386.2, from coordinate 35,809,409 downwards.
TATATAAATTCTTAAAAGTATTGTAGTTGTAAAACTGCTCCGTTTATTAACAAAAACAAAGTTATGGTAGGATTAAGCCACTTCATACCGAAAATTTGAAACAGTCAAAAATTTCACAAACTATCTGCAGTATGTAAATTTATTCGGTATGGATTCATCATTCGGGAAATCAGAAAGTGAAGTCCACCTTTATTGTCTCTGGTATTCATGAATACAGAACATCAACAAAAATAAACCATAAACCAGAGCAACTCCCAAATTACAATACAGTCTTAAAGAATTATAAAACTCAAGGGCAGAAACTCTATCAGAGGCTAATTAGTTACTTGGATTCGTTTACGACTTTGTTAGCAGCAACGTTGAGAATACCCATCATCTGATCAACTGAAACTAAGGAAGCAAGTTTAGGATCAGCATCTGCATTAAGTTCATACTCAGTTGTAGCTTTTGCAATGCAGCTATTCTCATCCTTCTCTACAATCTCGAATCGAATTAAGTATTTGCTGAATCCCAAATCACGATGACCGCCTTCAAAAATCTCGTACTCTTTCACCATGCTCTCGTTGTCGACCTTGGTAAACCTCTCTCTGAGGTAAGAATATGGAGCTGTGCCTGATAACCGAAACAAATGTCAGAATCAGTTTTCTGGTCTCGGAATCAGTTTTCCGAAAACTGTTTTTAGACATTTATTTTCTAAAAATCGATTTTACGTATTCAAAAATATAGAATATTATTGTAATTACAAAACCAAACAATCACTAAAATTACAACATCAAATTTAAAAAATCGGTTAACATCTCTCAACTGACATGTTAACGCGTAAGTATTTAAATTTCTGTCGACGTCAGATAAATGAGGGAAAAGATGAAGAACGTAAGAACGATTAAGAAAAGGTACCTGGTTTGAACTTGACATAGAGTTCTGTACCAACGGAGCCATCACCGACGACGTCGATTTTCTCGATAAGATCAGAAAAGGATTCTCCAAGAGCAGCAGGTAACTTAAGGCCTTTGACCAGATCCCACACCGAGCTTGCTGGTGCACTTATCACTAATTCACAGCTAATTGACCCAGCCATCTTTCTTCAATGTAGTTCTGTAGTATACTAGTATGCTTTTTTATGTTGAGTAAATATCAATTTGTGATTATGTCTTGTTCGAGGGTGGATTATATACACTATAGTAGCGTTGAAACTTATATTTCAATGGCTCTAGACTTTTATTTCAGTCTGAAGGCGGCTGGCCTGGGCTTCCAGATGACTTAGATATTGGATCATTGACTTGCTGAGTCGCAGAGAAGATGACAATATAACGAGAGACGTGAAATCGTGAATTTTCTTAATTTTAGTGTATTCAGACAAACAGGTCCTGTGAAAAAAAAAAAAGAAGAGAGAGACCTACACAAAGTCGATATTATTTTTGTTATAGACGAAGAAATGAAAAATATGATTATAATTAATTAAAAATTGAAAAATAACATTAATATCAGTGACATATATTCATAGTAAAAATAACTTATAGACAAGTGATACAAATATATATTATTTTTAAACACTCATTTACAGACTTAGACCATCTCCAATCATAATTTTATAAATAAAACAACTTCATCTTCATTTTTCACTTTTTTCACTTTATATCTTTATCCAACTCTAACCATTACTTCATTTATAATTAAAGCAATTTTTGATTTATCTTCAAATTCAACTTCATATATAGAGTAGGATAGTGCATGACTTTATATATAAAGATAGAGTAATGGATGATTGGAGATTGATTACTTTATTTATAAAGTTAAAAATGAAGAAATATGAAGTTTAGAATGATGGTTAGAGATGCCCTTACAGTATATAAAAAGTACTGTAAAAACTTAATTCAAAAAGAAAACTAAACGATTGATTAATAATATTTAATCAAATTTAATAAATTATCATACAATTTTTCATATATAAAATAATATAATAATGTTAAAAATTAAATTATAAATATGATAATTTTGAATTATATTTTCATTCGTGCTTCACACGGGTTCAAGACAAATATACTACTCCCTCAAATTTGAAATAAAAATCGTGTGACTTTTTGATACACAATTCCGAGTTCTTTGACCGCATCGTTAAAATTATTATTTAAAAAAAGTTCTTTTTATAAATTAAAATATCAATTATATATTTTTTTATTTGAAAAAGTAAAATCTTAAAACTAATTTTAAAAATGTGGTGAAAAGATTAAGAAGCCCATGTCGAAAAGTCAAAAAACTAATATAAACAATGAAATACAAGATAAGTAATTTTTTTTTTTGAAAATTTTTAAAAATACTCATGTCTTCAAATTTATTTTCAAAAATACGGTCGAAATTGCATACGAGGTTGTAACGCTGGGTGAAAAAATAGAGTCGCAGTTTCAAAAATGATGATTTTTGCTACATAGTGTCAAAAAATGAAATGACTTCAAGAAAAAAACACAGGGAATAGTTCGTTGAGAGATACAAATTCAAGTCTTGTAAGAGAGGCAGTCAGCCTGAGAGAGATTTATTGTCTGCTACTGTTCTAACATTAATGTTTTAAAGAATTATAGCGGTGAAACTGCTCTGTTTATTAACAAGAACAAACTTATGGTAGGATTCAAGGCACTTCATAGCAAAAATCCAAAACAGTCAAATGTATTCACAAACTATCTGCGGTACTAAATTTATTCGATATGGATTCATAATTCAGGAAATCAAATGTGTAGATCAACTTTATTGTCTCTGGTATCCATGAATACGGAAAATCAACAAACATAAAAATAGAGCAACTCCCAAATTACAATACAGTCTTGAAGACTTTCAAAACCCAAGTGCAGAAACTAAATCAGAGGCTAATTAGTTACTTGGATCCGTTTACGACTTTGTTAGCAGCAAGGTTGAGAACACCCATCATTTGATCAACTGAAACTAAGGAAGCGAGATTAGGATCAGCATCTGCCTTAAGTTCATACTCAGTTGTAGCTTTTGCAATGCAGCTATTCTCATCCTTCTTTACGATCTCGAATCGAACAAAGTATTTGCTGAATCCCAAATCACAATAACCGCCCTCAAAAACCTCATTCTCTTTCACCATGCTCTCGTTGTCAACCTTGGTAAACCTCTCTTTGTAGTAAGAAAAGGGAACTGTGCCTGATGACCCAAACAAATGTGGAATCAGCTTTCTGGGTTCAGAAACAACATTTTCCGAAAACCATTTTTTTACGCATATGACTTATAGCCTTACAACTTACAAGTGAGTATCTATTGAGTATCTGTGCTAATAAATCAGGAAGATAAACTTTTAACCAAGCTATTCAACCGTGCTCAAAACTGTTTTTGGACATTTGTTGTCTAAGAACCATTTTTACATTTTCAGAAACATAGAATATTACTATTGTAGTTATAAAACCAAACAACCACTGAAATTATAGCACAACAAATCAGTTAACATCTCTCAAAATCGGTTTTACATTTTCAAAAACATAAAATATTAACATTGTGACTATAAAATCAAACAATCACCAAACTTATAACATCGAATAAAATATCAGTATTGTAATTATAAAACCAAACAATCACTAAAAATATAACTTTGAATTTAACAGATCGGCCAATGTCTCTCAAAACTGTCCGGAACACTAACCAATGGCGAAAACTCAAAAATCCATCTCGCAAATATAAGACATTAAAAAATGAACCAACATGTATTAATATTTAAATTTGTGTGAAAAATAAAATAAATGAGAGAAACGATGAAGAAGATATAAGAATGAATAAGAAAGGTACCTGGTTTGAACTTGATATTGAGTTCTGTACCGACGGAACCATCACCGACGGCGTCGATTTTCTCGATAAGATGAGTGAATGATTCTTCAATAGCAGCCGCTAACTTAAGACCTTTGATCAGATCCCACACCGAGCTTGCTGGTGCATTGATCACTAATTCACAGCTAACTGACCCAGCCATCTCTCTTCAATGTAGTTCTGTAGTATGCTTTCTTATGTTGAGTAAATATCGATTTGTGATTATGACTTGTTCGAAGGTGGATTATATATAGGCTATATATCAGCGTCGAAGCTTATAAATTCAATGCATAGCAGCATAGGCTCTAGACTTTTATTTCAGTCTGAAGGCGGCTGGCTTGGGCCTGGGCTTCTAGATGACTTGATATTGGATCATTGACTTGCACAGAAGATTCGGGGTTGTTGTGAATTGCTTTATTAATGGAGGAGTAACGTGAGGACGTGAAATATTTGATTATTTTAGTACATCCTGTCTTCTTTTTCTTTGACTGCCGCGCCATTCACATTCAAAAATAATTATATAAAGTTAACATGTGTATATTTTTTTTATTTTTTTGCCACGAAACATGTGTATATTTTAAAAAGATGAAAAGGAATAAAATCATGTTGGGTAATCCTAAAAAAATAATTCTTCACTTGTATATGATAATTGCGATGTAGATGATACGAATTATTTTGGTACCAGTCAGATTTTTTTTTGTAAAATTTAAAAATGACTCTTTAAAAAATAGAAGAAGTAATAAATGTCGTTTGGTTCAGGGTATCTGAAATCAAGTATGGGATTTTTGATACCCAAGTGAGGAGGTGAATATGAGATGGAGGTATGACATATATTCAATTTTTTTACTTTTGGTGTCTCTGTTAAAATAATGAAATATTAATATTTTATACAAAATCTAATCAATGATGCAAAAATATATAATAATAATACTTTTATTAATATTTTCAATTAATATAAATTAATAGCTTATTTTTACAAAAATTGTATATATTGATTTTTGCACTCAATCTCAAACCCCATGTCACCCCTCCAACTAAACCAACCTCAACAGATTTAGATTTAGGATACTGGAGCAGGAGCGAGTTTGAATTTAGAAATTTTTTGGGCTGAAAGCCCAGTTCTCTCCCGACTGGGCCTGACCTGAGCTTTTCGCGAGGCCTCCTCACTTTCTTAATCACAGTAGTAGTGTGTGTTCTGCTTCGCAACGCCACTCTTCAATACGTTCCTGGTATGAAGAGATTCGCACATGTCTCTTTTAACAAATTCAAATCCCCAATTCCTGCACATCGTTACTTTGCACGCGTAATCTCTCTCTCTCTCTCTCTCTCTCTCTCTCTCCCCCTCTCTCTTTTATTCTACATATAAACTCTGTTTGTTCCCGCTATGATGATTTTCGGTGGATGCTAACTCTTATGCTCTAATTTCACTCATATTGCAATACTCCCTCCGTCTCAATTTATAAGTCCATTTTGGAATAAACACATATATTAAGAAAAAAGTTGGTTAGATGGAATCTTATCATATGTATCATTAATTAGTGCATTGATAAGTGAGAATATTGTTGAGTTTCAAAAAAATCACAATAAATATAGAGATTTAGTGCATTGAGAAATGAGAATAATGTTGAGTTTCAAAAAAATCACATTTAAGATGTAGATAAATTTGTATTGAAAGAAGAGAGGGACAAATATTTTGGGACAAATTCTTTTTCCAAACTGGACCTATAAATTGAGACGGAGGGAGTATGTTTTAAGCGAGATATTATCCACCCTAGGGATTGGTAATCAACTTAAAACCTAGTAGTTAACTTCACATTTGTATAAAATTGTGGCAATCAACTGAAAAGCCGCGTCTGAAATTCATTCCATCTCTTATGCGAAACAATAATCAGGCTTGTTGCCACCCAACATTGTGGAACACCTCGACAAACAATGTTTTATTTATAGGAATTTGCTCAAAATTCCGTAAATATTTGTATTCTGTACTGTACTGTAGTAGGAATTGCCGAATTTACCTTGCTAGTTGTTAGTATTGGTGGTGGAGCCAATTCCTTGTAATTTGTGAAATTGATGTACCTCGGGACTTTGTTTATATGAGAAGTCAATTTTTGACGCTAGAGAAGGGACATTTGCCTCTTTATATACCTCGTGGCTTACTTTTCTTCATATAGCAGCCATGAATTCGTACGTCTAGTTCAGTGCTCTAAATTTGATTTGCATTGTTTGGATACTTTGACCTTGCAGAATATAGTTTCCTCAGAAAAGGATGCAGTTAGGACTGCTTCAAGGTGATTTGTTTTATATAGTAAGATTCACTCTACTACTATGCACTAGCAATATTTTATAAGCTTAATACATGTCTGCTTGCTCAATATACTAGTTATACAGAAGCTATGTTGGCTTGTATTACTTAGATTGTACAAAAAGTATGACATATTTGTAGTTTCTCTATGCAAGTGATCATTAAGCTCGCATGAAAACTACGGGATTGGCTTATCTCAGGTTTGTGCAACAGTGTGTCCATACTATAAAAGGTATAGGATGATAGAAAATCACTGCATGTAACTAGGACACGTGGACAACTGGGAACAACACTTGTTTTGTGTCTGATATTATACTGGTTAATTCTTTGATCAATTGGGAAATGACGTGTCAGTTGTACTTGAGATGCATAAAGAAAAATATGAGAAGAAAGAAGAATCTAATATGAGAAAATGAAGAGGAGAAGACACCTAATTTACAAAGTCCCTTATGAAGTCATGCTAAATGTAGGCTATTTTGTTAGTTTCTGTTGAGCTATCTTACCTAATATATTCGTTAATTAATCAATTATCTGGTGTCAAAATAGGACAGTGTCCCAGTTTCCCCATTTCTCAAATTTTGTGAGTCTGACACTAGTATATGTGTTGTACCAGAGTCTGAATAACATATATGTGTAAGCTTCATTCTACATATCAATTCTTCGATGTCCCATTTTCCAATTGTAGTGAAGGTCCTGAATTGTCTACTGGTCTTAACTGGGGCCTGGCCGGGAAAGGCGTCATTGTGAAGGAAAAAGTATTTCAGAACTTGACAGCTTTTGAACTGAGGCAGAAAGGTGCAACAAATGTAGGTAGGACCTTTGTCATAATCATTGTAGTTTCGTAATTTTTTTCCTGTTTTTATTCTGAATTCTATGCATTTATGGATTACAGAGCATTCTCTAAGTGTTCCCTTCCTCATTCGAGGGAATGAATACTCGAGAAATTCAAAACTTTCTAGGGCACAATTTACGAAACTTTTAAAGCAGGCATCTTTCTCTCCCTTTCTCCCCCCTCTTTATGAGCTATATAGTTCATGGTTACTGTAGATACGTGGAGGACTGATGGTCACAACCTTGATTATCAATATTTTTTTTTGTTTCCAGGTGACATCTTACATTTCATCAGTCTCAGAATTATATGTCCATGATGGAGCTATTAGTTCATTGCTAAAATGTGATGCAAAAGTTCGCATCGTAAGTGACAGCCCATCTTCTGTGCTGTCACTTTCCAAGTTGCTCTGGAGAACCCCTAGTCGTGCAGTTTCTCATGATACCTGTCCTTTGACTGTATATGTGGCCTCATCCATAAGGTATCATAGAAAATCACAAAGTATATGGTGTAGTGCCTTGTCTCTGAGCACTTGGAAATATTTGTCATGCCTAGTAGTCTTAGTATAAGATATGGCATATATTGAGTTCTTAGAGGCCTATGCAATAGTGTATACAACATCAATCTACGATATATATTGCAATCATTTTCTTAAACCATGATTGAGGTTTAAATACTTGGAAATACTTGCTCTCATTATCCTCCTCATAAACATATGCATGTCCAATTAAAACATATTGAAAATGATCACAGACTTTGATTGATATGTAAAAGAACTATTACCATGTCCGGAAATTTAAAAGCCCATATTTTGTATGCTTGACAGGAAGAAATATTTTATAAAAATCTAAGCGCCCTAATGAAATGGGAACTGCATTTGCTCTTCATGTTGCATGCTTTCCTCTCCTACAGGCTCCTCTAACTTTTGTGGTTGGAATTTTTTAGTTGTATATGTCTTGCCTTTCTTTTATGATCGAGGGAAATGCTTTATGTGTGCACAATTTGGACTTAAGGGAGTACTGCCCCTGATCGTTATACGTTCCGACTTCTGCAATATGTTTTAGATACAACGTAGATATATACTAAATCACTTGCCCTATTTTTAAAATCTGAATACTGATTTTTCATATAATATAGTTTCTGTTAAAGTACTTTGAAAGCAGTTATAACATGCATACACCAACGAATATTATTTTTCAGAAGATAAATTTAAACAATATACAGATTATCAGTACAGGTCTATATATAGTTTTAGCTCATTGCTGCTGTGGCTGAATATTTAATGTTTTTTCTTCTGTCATTCTACTTGTTCAGTTCAAGTATTGGAGAGTCTCTTGGTATTAAAGGAGATAATGGATTTATTGCTGCTGATACTGAACGTTCATCTTTAATCTTATGTGGTAAGGCTTTTGCTGATGTGAATGGAGCAAGGGAAGCACTAACTGCCTTGTCTGAACCTATTATCATTTCACGTGGAGGCCTTCCTCTTTCTGCTGGGTAAAATAATTGTTTACTTTTATTTATTTGCATTTATTCAATGTGTATTTAGACATATAATCGTTGTAAATGGCAGGCTTCTAGTTTCTAGCAATTTGGTGATGCTTTTGTTTGCTCCAGAAGACTCTCTTCGAAAATTCTCAGATGTATTAGTATCACCTAAAGCTGGTGTTGTTATATCGTCTGAAGGTGTTTCACCACTCTTTCAAATTGGAAACTCAGGAGGAGAGTGTGTTTGGAAATTACCATCAGTTGTTATCCTTGCAACTTCTGATAGGTACTAAATTGAGATGAAGTAACTCTACTTTTTGTTGGGTGGGTAATTGTTAAGTTTCTTTCTCGCACTCTGCTATTTTAATATGCATCTGTCACTGATTGATGTATTTGACGACCAAATCAGAAAACTTATTGAAGATGACGTGCTTATTTTGCAGTAATGCAAACGTGCTTGAAAAGATAAAAAGTGAGAATTAATATACCCCCTATATTTATTCAAGGAAAATACTTGATTGTGTGCTGCATATGGAATTATAGAAAGGTGTTGGATACTTCCTGTGTAGTGTGTTAAGAAGGTACTTACATTTATAGTCCAGTTATGCTACTACCTTCTTTCGACTAGTTAGGGCATATTAAACGAAAATAGAAACCGAAGTCTAAGATATCAAGCATCATATGTGACTTAAAACTGTAATCTGTATGAACTAGTGAAACCTAAAAATATTTTACTCTGTTTTTTGTAATGTATTATATACTTGCATCACTTTCAGAAATCCAAATTTTTAGTGACTGCTCCTTTACATGGCCTTATTCAGTCTTTACTTGGCTATAGTTAAAGCAGCAACATGACACTGTTATGGCAATCTATATCACTAATGTGAACATATTTTGTTTAGGTAAAGATAATATTGCCATATATCAGATAGATAACCTTCAACCTTGGATCAGCCCACGTGACCTTTGTCAATAACTCAATGTTTATCTCTTCTTCCTCCAATTCTTTTTGGCCTTGTTTGGAAGTTAAAGTTTAGAGAAAGGAATAACTCAATTTTTAGCTCTTCTTCCTTTAGTTCGATAGATAACCTTCAACCTTGGATCAGCCCACGTGACCTTTGTCAATAACTCAATGTTTATCTCTTCTTCCTCCAATTCTTTTTGGCCTTGTTTGGAAGTTAAAGTTTAGAGAAAGGAATAACTCAATTTTTAGCTCTTCTTCCTCTAGTTCTTTTTAGCCTTGTTTGAAAGTTAGAGGTTTTTTTTTTTTTTTTTTGAAAATGAAAGTTAGAGGTTTGACCATGTGAATCATCTAATATTGGTGTTTAGTAGTTAGCGGATTGAAATAGTGGTTTGGACTCAAAAACTAATTTCGGAAAAGCTACTTGGACGAGGTTTGTCGATTAGAGTTTTGCTACGTGTCTACTAAAAATACAAAAGAACTAATTAAACAGTATTTACCAAACAGTTTCAAATAAAATAGCTATTTCAATCAGCTAGTCTAAACAGCTAAATCAATCCGCTAAATGCTAATTGCCAAACAAGGCCTTTATCTCTCTATTTTATGCTCTTTATTTTTTTTTACATCTATTTATTTGTTTTTCATGCTACGCAAGTTACATTTTAATGATATTTTATGTTTATTCATCATTCATCTTGGCCACTGCATTAAATTTTGAATGGCTGTTAACCAGAAAGTCCTCTGTTCTTTTTCATGTTAAATTAGTTCAGGAATGATTCCATCCATTGCAAAGCTTACACCTGGCCAAGCAGCTTACCACTTTCTTGTAGGGCATCAGAATGGGAAGTTCACACCTGCATATAGTAAAAACATTTCTGTTGATCCTTTACAGCTTGCAAAAGGTCTTCTGTCAAAGGTATAAACAGTATACTGATGTTATACTCTCCTAAGCTACACACTTGTGTAGTTGTGTTTGACTGTATTTTTATTTTGCAGTTACAAGAGAACCAAATTTCATCTTTCTTGATTAATTTGAATGAAGGACAAACGTTAAAAACAGGTAAGCAAAGTTCAAAAAAGTTGTGTTTGGTCCTCTGGGAAGATTTATTAGTTGCTCTCCTCATAAGCTTACCTGTTCAAATCCACGGGCAAGGCTTGTAGTTAATACAACTGTCCTTTCCCCCCTGCCATCTCCTTCTCCTCAAAAGGTTGTGGCGTGGACCACTATTCCAGCTGACTTATGTTTTTCAGTTCACCTAAGAAGTAATGTTTGTCTCATCTTAATCAAGTTGGATTAAAATTTCAAGTTCTCTTTATCGTTTTTCAGTATCTGCTGAAACAATTTGCAAGGAGCCAAATACGTAGCAGAACTGAGATTGTACCTTCCCCTACTTCCTTAGTTCTGCCAATATATATTTTTGACTCATTTAACATGCTAGTATCCCTTTTTCTCTGGTGTTTCTTTTCTGAAGCTTCTTATTACATAACATTGTGCTTTAGTGTCTGGCTTGTTGCTCGATCATGCTTAATATTTGCAACCTCAACAGAAGGTATCTGCCTATATCATGCTTCTTAATCATTATGCAAACATAATTTACAACATGAAGCCAGACATTGCAGACAAAAGCTGTGGCTGATTGACATCCCTTGAGTGAAGAAGATAAGCCCTCGCTATATATGTATAGGGTGCCAGGGACCTGTTAACTGGCTTATAGATTTTGGGCCGTTGGATGATAATCCAACGGCCAGGATTATAACATTTTTTTTAACACATCCACCGCTGGACGGGGTCATTTTCTCTGTTCTGCGGTTAAAAAGCGTTAGACGTATTAAAATTTTGTTATAACCCTAGCCGCTAGATATTCATCTAACGACCCAAAATCTATAAGCTTGTTAAGAGGTTCTGGCAATTAACTGCCAGGGACCAAGACCCATATATGTATATATGCACTATGCTAATAATTTTTGCCAACTCGTGCAATGAAATGCGTGTTCTTTTTGTATCCTAAAACACTTAAATTGCTTTCTCTAGTGTTTTAAGACAATATTTCTGGTTTTATTAAATAACTTCATCACTGTTTTACTTGTCATAATGCTCAATTAAGCCAACTTCATGCTTGCGAAAATTTCTATGTAGGCATGAATCTTGTCGATTTGGTTCAGTCTGCGCTACAAGAGAATATCTGGCCAAGTAAACTGAAAGGTAAGTCACCTATTATGTGTCCTATTATAGCTGAATGCTTTCCATTTTAAACAAATAAACAACTGCATCACATGTTAACATCATATAGGTGGAGATCTGAAAAGGAGGTATAAGAGCTTCTTATCAAATAACTTTCAAGAACTGCCAAAGGAATTCTCGTTTTAAGGCAGTATTGATTGTAGTGGGGTTCTCTCGAGAGCCAGGTTACGACTTTAACTTTATTGCAATCAAGTGTACAGCCATATTTGCGTTACTGCAGCTGCTTCACTTGTGACCTAGTTTTTGTACCTTGTAATCTTTTACTAAATGCAATTCAAAATTTTCAGGAGCCGACTCAGTGGAGTCTTTGAGATATTATAAACAAAAATATTATAAACAATTGGGCTCGTGGAGCATTTTCAAAATCTTTAAAAAAATTTAAATTCAAGTTTTTTAAGAACTCGACAGTTTATTGGTGGACACCAAAATATTATGAACAATTGGGTCTTGTAGCGTTTTTGAAGGAGTTGCTTGAATTGGTTATCCACATATAATAAAATCACTTTACTATCATAATTTTCGTCTCATTTGACTTTATCACATATTATAATGTGCAGAGGATAACAATTTAAATTGATGTGCATAAAAGGGACTTTATATCATGTGAGTAACTAGTAACAACTTGACATATCATTTTTTTTTTTTGAAAATTTTTGTTTTTATTTTTTTGGAGATCTCTAGTATTTCTCGTAAAAGAAATACATGCTTGTATATTATATCTTTAATATTTTTTTAAAAAAAGTTAAAGATCAAATAAATTATTATTTTAAGATATAAAAATAAATGGAACATAAATTATGTGATGGAATGAATAGTTATTTAAAATTTGAGAAATCAAAAAGTTGTTTTAATCGAATGGTGTAATATGTGTTTTTCTTGGTTGATTTCTCAAATTTAAGGAGGAACATGTAAGGATGGTTGGAGTAAGGATTTCAGATACTATTTATGTTGGCATGACATCCATTATGCTGCAAAACAATTTCTATTGAACTTTTTATGTGGTGTTGTGATTGATTTCTCTAAACTTAATTTTAAACAGTAACAGGTGATTGGTGTAAGTATTTTAGAAATTATATATGTAAACATAAGTTATGATGTAAAATATTATTGGACTTTTCATATCACTAATTTCTCTAAGTTAAGTAGTAAGATATAAGGAGGATCTCAAAAATTGTTTATCTCAACATAGCAGAAAATTTTACAAAAGAAAAAAATAATTCCTATAATCAGAACAAACTATCAAAAAATGTGTATCAAAAATCAAGACGGGCTTTAAAAAAACGAAGAAGTTCTATTCTGGACCTTATGGTACTAGCCAATAGCCATGGATAGGGACTTGGTCATTTCTCATCCAGAACTCACAGCTGAAATGTCAGCGAGCATTGTTCAATGATGACAACTACCTGCTGTCCAGATCTCATCTACTTATACAACCAGACATACATAAGCCAGGCAACATTTTTCAAGCATTTACAGCGGAAAAGGGAAATGAATAACACTATTCAGAAATAAAAATCACTGCTAGAAACATAAAAATGAAATGAAATTTTTTTTACCTTAAAGGGATTGTATCATTACAAGCTCATCTTAAACACCAACCCAACCATATACATATACAAACAGTTTATAAGGCAGCGTATGCCTGAAAATTTAATAGAAAATGCAATAATAGACTACTAATTACATTCTGCGAGATCAAACGACATAGCTCAGCTGAATTTCAGGCACTCAAAGACATGGAAATGATTGAAGATAGTTTGATTTTTCGAACTTTTGATGAATTTTGAGGCTGAAATAATACCTCAGTACTTGACCTAACTGTTGCTTCTTTCCAATCAGAACCCGATGCTCCCTCTGTTCGATAGTCTCGGGGAGAATAGAGGACTTGAAGCGTCGAATGAGCTGCAATTAGTTGACAACACATAAGTTTGATTATATTTCACTATAAGTAAATTAAATGAGGAACTACATGCACATAATCCAGATTTTGAAAAAACTTCAGAGGTTAAGCAATCAACAAATCATTTTTGGGTGAAGCAAAAATATAATGGACCAGGAACACCACAGAATTACTTCATTTAGTGATTTCTCGAATAATGAAACAACACAAACTTAATTATAAGGAATGGCACTGATCGCTTTATAACAGTAATCACCCTGTCATTTAGTAATAGTGTCTAGTTGGTAGCACTGAGGGGTAATCCGGGTCGGACTGGTCACACTAGGCTTTTCTTATTCATAAAAGTCTGTTAACACCGGCAACATCAGCCCTCGTACAGAGTTCCACCGATAGCCTGAAAAGTTCTGCCAGTTGTAAAGAGCGCGTAAATTTGTTCGCCCAAAAAACATATCAGAACACCGTTAATTAATCTGTAGATCAATAATATACTTGGAAAGGCACTTATTCTTTGTTGGTTTCAACTAAACTATCATAATAAACTTAGTACCAAAGGAAAATGAATATTTCTTACTCTTAACTCCAACAACCAGTCCTCTTGCTTAATTTTAGAGCCAATCTCAACATCTTACAAATGTCAAAGACATGAACATTGGTTAATCTGAACATTTAAAGTACTTACCAAGACCAAACATGCTGGTCTTTTGGACAATCAAACGATTAACTTTAGATCTCTTGATATTTCTCAGGGCCTGGATATCCTCCTGCTTTCCTTTAAAGTCAAGAAATTCTCCCAGGAAATATTTCCCTTTGAGCTCCAACCTACAAAAGTACATGATACCCTGACCATCAAAACTTCTAGCTTTTTCACAGCATAACTCTCAGTAATATTATTAGAGCAGTCCCTAGTTTTCATAGTATCAAAATTACCCAAAAAGAGCATCATATGTAACAAAGGAATTCCCAGATATATTCAACTGTAAATAAAACTCCACAACCATTCAGGCAAAGAAAGTTACAGGAAACCCCACCATGGTCGTTCGTATTACCCTCCTAATGTTAAGCCTAAAGAATGAAAATAACATACGAAAACTTTAAATGATTGTTAGCCTCTCCTTGGCATAGTACCTCTAAAATTTTAATGCTGAAAAATCTAGTAAGAAACATCAAAAGGTTGAACACACCTCTAGTAATACAAACAACATATAAGAAGGAACAGACCTGTCCCACATAGGAGCCGTACTGAGGATGAAATTGAGCTTCTGCTGCAGTTGCTCCTGTATTTCTTTTTTCCCACCATTGAAGGCACCCTTCATCCATCCAGAAAACATGCTCTTTGACTCCTTTTTCATTTGTATCCACTGCTCATATGTGATGACCTCTGGCGGGAAATTCGATAGAAGGGTACTGCATGAGAGGGAAGTACGTACACAGGTGACTAGCCTTATATTAACGAATTAAATTATACAGTAACTACTAACAACAGCTAAAGCAAGTATAATAGTGATGTGTTACTGAATATTTGGGCAAAAATACATATTATACATACAAATGATTCTCATATATGTTGAGCAAAAGAGAGCAACTGTGTTATATGCCAGCCTAAGGTTAAGGATGAATGGGAGGAGAGCAACCATCTCTTTGGAGAACCAGCTTCAACAGAGCTTATGGTATTTACGGTACATGATTCTACTAAATTAATGACACTCTCAGCCCAAAAAACAGATCTGGCAGACAATCACTCATTCCACAAGTGAAAGTAAGCGTCCTAGTTTACGCAATGTAAGTCTGCATACCCTTCTATAAAAGGGAAAAAACATCTAACTCTTAAATTTATGACATAAACCATGCCTCTATTTAGGGCTATCAAACGGATATTTAGGATACGGATACAGCTATATCCGAATCCGAATCCGGGAACTTAAAACCGTATCCGAATTCGTATCCGAATCCGGAACTATCCGGGAAAAAAATATCTGTATCCGAGTCCGGCGGATATTATCCGGATACAGATAATATCCGAATCCGAACCCATTTTTCAAAAATTGCAAAAATTTTATGAAATTCACGGCTCCATGGTCCAGCCTCCGGCTCTCCAAAAAAAGGCCTTTGTAGTGCAGATGATAAGACTGAGATGAGAAATACATTATGTTAGTGTGTTATATGACAATAGGCATCGGTGGTTAGATACTGATTCTGTGAACCATTAGTAAACAATGAGGAAATTTGTAAGCAAAGTGTGTGATGGAATCTTAAAAGGCTTTGAAGATATCAATTCACAGTTTAAATTAGTGATATCACATACCCTAATTAACTAGTTACATAAAGAAATTGAAATTCAGATCGACAAACTAACCTTTTTCGTTAATAAGAATCGAGGAGTAAGGCGTGGCTCATGAGGTAGGATGAGGTAGGATGAGATTTCGAGCTTGTCGAAGTGGGTTCACGGCGGCAATAAGTTTTTATGTTCACGGCGGCGAAGTGGAGGCTTTTGCGATTGTTGAAGACAGATCGATGGACAAGGGTTTTGGTCTTTTTGGACTCTTGGGGTCCGTAGTCTTTACTTTTCCATTTTCATCTTTACAGCTTTATTTAGTGAAGTGTTATATTTTTGAATATTAAATATAATAAAATATGCATATGCTTAGTTTAGTTTATAATATAAATATTATTATAAATATATTTTAAACCAAATAAAATATTATATTATACATAATATTTATTTATTTATTTATTTTTCGGATTCGGATATTTACGGATTCGAATGTGCCTATATCCGTATCCGTATCCTAAATACTTGGATTCAAATACGGATAATATCCGGTTGACGTCGGATACGGATAATATCCGTTTTTTTCCGGATACGAATACAGATATTTCGAACGGATATCGGATTTTTCGAATAATTTTGACAGCCCTACCTCTATTACCTCTACAGGGAAGAAAGAAAGTACAGAGCCTGCGAATATTGACAACAGAGTACAGTTAGCGACTCAGTCCACAGAATCTTACCCAGATCAAGAAAATTAGTGTTTTTTGTACTTGAAAAATATGACATAACCAGAAGAATGCCTGAAAAGTCGGATCTGTACCCATCATTATTAAATAGGTTCTGAAATTTGAGTTTACAGCTAGAGTATAGACTTTAGAGTACATAAATAGGCTCGCCAATTACACCCACTAAAACACATAATTAAATTGATTGAACAAGGATTTTACAGACCTGTTCAAGATAATTGTGATACCCTTAACTTCTATTGGAACAGCTTAAGCTGGCCCGTCAAAGTAACAAACATGGTTAGATACAGCCGTTTAAAAGCAAATGCTTCTTACTTCTTAGATGTACTGCCCGAATATCAATGTTCTAGAATTTGAAATTCAGTCGGTTAGGTCAGACTAACCAGAAGGATTAATCAGATCACAAATTAGATAAATTCTATTAATTTAATAATTAAAAAAAAACTATTAGTGAACTTAATAATTAAAAGTCAAATTGAACAATTTTTGACTAGATATTAAATATATTCATTTATTATTTTAGGAAACCGAAAGTTTAATTTTAAAATAGGCCAGATGTACTTTTCGATGATATAATTTTTTATATATTTTTTCCAATTATATAATACGCAAAAATTCAGTCAAACTATAGTCAATTTGACCAATATAAAGTTAAAATGGACATGTATTTAGGAATAACTATTTGATCAATTCAATACATCCATATATATAATTTCAAAGTAAAAGCTCTTATGACTATTTAGCATAAACAAATCTTACTAAACAGCATATTGTTTTGGTTTAGCTTTTATTTTAATTATGAATAGTCTACGCAGAAATCAGATCAGCAGAAGTCCTAATCATGGATTAGTTGGAAGGATTTATCCATCTTGCAGGAACGTTTGAACACTGCATAGAATAGAGGAGGAAGCCGGAGAAAAGGTGCCGTTTTAATTCTAATTATTAGTTCCTAGTGCTCATGTATGTATGTGAGTATTTTTAACCTAATACAATCTAAAAGATACATTTTTCAGATGTCTTAACTCTAAAGCTTGTCAAAAAATACTCCAACCTTCAATTTATAAACGTAATAACAATTAAACTATAAAGGACTAATGCAAGTTTACAACAGCAATTAGAGCCAAGAATTGCTTTAAGGAACAAGATATAGCTGTTATCTACCTGAATTTCGGGTTGGGACACACAACCCTGCAAGAGAAGTAACCTTCTGGAACAGAAACTCCTCTTTGTTCAAGATATGATTCAAGAATTGCAATCTGTTGTTTTGTCTCTGCTATCTGGAACATTAATAGCAGGGTCAACACATCTAATTTGCTAGATAAAGATGACAATAAACAAACCATTACTTACAGGGTCAGGATGACGTTCCTCTTTGTGCTTACTCCCACCAACACAAACCCAACTCCCATCCGCATTAATAGAAACAAACCCTCCAAATCTCTTAACCGAAACCACAACCGCCTCCCTGCAAATTACACACATAGGTAAAAACCCGACAAACATTCCACATTTTCCAATTCAGACATTAAACTACAATCCAAAATCCAATCACCTCTTAGTAACAAGAACTATATCGACATTCTTCTGAGTACCCGTATCGGCATCAGGAATTCTAAGGCCAACATAAGCCTTCCCCCCATATAGCTTCTCAAGCCTAAATTCAATAACCAAACCAAAAACTTTCATTTAACACATACAGAACAAAAACTTAAACAGACAATTCAACAAACACGTGGTGCCCATTCATGAAAACTCAGAAATTCAAAATAAAATTCGCACAAAAAATAATCAATCAGCTGAATAAGTGCAAAACGATACTATCTTTGATCTGAAATAATAAGAAACCTGTCGGCGACAGTGAAGAGGGCGGTTGAGTCGGAGGATCCGACAGCAATATCATCATCGTCTTCGGAGAAGAAACGAGTAATGATCTTGTATATTACTAGACCACATAGAAGCTCCACCCACATACTTTCTTGATTTGCGTGCTGTCTACTGATCTTCCTATTTTACTACGAGAACAAAGCGTTTTTTAATAAAATTTAACCTCCGACTATTGTTTACGCGGAGCAGCTTATAACACGTTGTGTACGGAAATTTATAATATTTTTAATTTTATTATTTTTATTTTAAATTTAACTAAATATAAATCGAGATCGGATTTTTAAATGTTTGACTTAACTGATAATATAAAGATATTAGAACATGTTCATTGTTGTGTATTAAAGAGAACTGTAAAATAATACTGAGTGGTTGATAAAATTAGATCGACCAATAAAATTATTAATATTTTAGTTTTAAAATAATAATAATAATAAAAATATATTTATATAATATACTATATCATAGATAGATTGTATGGATCTATGATATTACTTTCAAAACAATATCATGCGATAATTAAAAAATAACATTAATATATTTAGTTTAAATCATTAAATTTCAAGTTTCAGGTCAGCAACTTGAAATGCTTAAAAACATCTCAACCACGTAGGATCGTTAGTTCAAAAATATTAATATGTATTATAAATAAAAAATTATAAAGAATATTTTTGGAAAACTCAACTCCAATATTAAAATTTTATTTTTATAGTTTATATATTTATCGAAACTCTCAACGTCTTTAATAAATCTGTAATAAAATTTCACATCGTATACTACTATATTAAATTTATATATTTTAGTTATAACAATATAATATATTAATTATAATATATTAATAATATACTATTTTGAAATATAGTCAAGATATGATAGAATCACAATGTGTTACACATGTAATAAATTTTACACAATCACTTATGGTTCTGATCATCCTTCTTGAATATTTTCTACTCCCATTATTTTTTTATTTGATATTTTGATTTTTGGCACACTTCTTTATGTGGATCGATCGCATAGTAAAAATTATTATTTTTGAATGTTTTTTGTAAATCAAAATTTTGATTATCTACTTTTATCAAAAAAATTATGGGCTTTTTTCATTTATACCCA
Source organism: Daucus carota subsp. sativus (assembly GCF_001625215.2). Lineage (NCBI taxonomy): Eukaryota > Viridiplantae > Streptophyta > Magnoliopsida > Apiales > Apiaceae > Daucus > Daucus carota. The sequence goes on along the minus strand of NC_030386.2, from coordinate 35,789,868 downwards.
TATCAAAAAGATTTTGTGCAAAAATACTGTCATTTTTCTAAACAAATTGCGAAAATACATCTTTCAAAAAAAAATTGCAAAAATACGGTGGTTGCATCTGCAACCATACATGCAACTATTAGTAACCTTATATGCAACCACAAATGCAACTTTAAGAAAATCTTTTGAAAATTACGTTTAGCTGCATAATAAGTTGCAACTAGTTGCAAATGGCTAAAACCGAATGCCCCTGCGGGGCCGATAACAATAACATAAAAACAACCACAAAAGCAAAATCAACAACTATTGCAACCAAAAAATCAACAAAAACAACTTAAATATTAAAAAAATCAACTCAAAAGTCAAAAGCAACTCGAATATTTATCTCCTGTTCTGGTCTTCGTGACATTATTTCTCTCCGGCGATCGCGCTGCCGTGGTCAAGGGAATCTGGCGTCGTCGGAGCTGCCAGAGACGGCGACGGATTTGATGGGGATATGGGAGGGGAAGGAGAAGGAGGGGTTAGGGTTAGGGATTGAGTGGAGATGGAAACTTCGTCGGAGTCACCGGAGACGGCGGCGGAGCTAATGGTGTGCAACGTGTTGATGTGCGACAGATCTGATGGTATGCGGCGGATCTGGTGGTGGGCAGTGTGTTGAAAGATGGAGAGAAATCGAGAGAAATTGAGGAGAGAGATGAAGCGAAAGAAAGAGAAAGCGGGGAGAGAAGGAAAGAAAAAGAAAGAAACCTGTACAAACCGTAGATATGCAAGTTTTGAGACTGTTGTTTGAAGATAACGGTATATTTGCAACATTTGCAGGGATACAGTAATATTGCAAATAAAATGCTAAAAAGCAGTATATTTCATAAATACCCCAAAAATTATAAAAATAATATAATTAATTATCCGGTCAAAGCACTTTTAAAAATGTGTATCAAAAATTAAAGCATCAAATAAAAAACAATGAAAGTGGCAAATTAATTAATTAATTCCGAACTCATAAATTTCATCTGCCCCACGCCTTTCAGATGTGGTGTACTAAAATTAAAATCATTTAATACTTTTGATTAATAACAATTGAAATATATTTAATAATTAATATATAATTTTTGTCATCATTTCTTTGTGTTCGAGTAAACGATTTTGGCATTCCCCGGTCACTTGTGATACAATCATATATATATATATATATATATATATATATATATGTATGTATGGGATAAAACAACTCATTCCCATACAATTAAAAGTTTAATTGTATATATTTTAGTGATTAAAAAGTTTAATTTGTTAGTGGAAATTGAGTTTTAAATAGAGAATTGGGAGGAAATTAAAGGAGTAAGATTTGTAATTGTCCCTTAAACATTGTGAGGTGTATGCAAACATAATATACTTGTTGTCAATCGTCACAAAACGGATCTAGAGAATGCAACGGTTAACGATATATATAATTATTGGTGTTAATCAAATTTAAAATTAAATATGTGCTTTTTTTCTGATTAATCTATACAATCTATTTATACTATCCTATAATAAACCAGTAGAGGTATAATATGCATTCATCAAAAATTTTGGTTTGGTACTATCTTTCTAGAACTACAAGTCTCCAAAAGTATATTACTCTTATATTATTAAACAGTTTCAAATACTAAAAACACTCATGACAATATATTATCATTAATATAATTCTTTTTAACTCTAATTTATACGAAATATGAAAAATCTGATTTAGAATTAATTGAACAATATATTATCACATATTATAATCGAAAAATATTCATAGATATATAATTAATTGTAAAAGTTAAATTTTTATGAGAAGATATTTTCAGTTGGTTAATATAATTTAATTCAAAATTCAATTCATCAATACTGAAATACTAATAAAATGATGTTAAAATTTAAATTTATAAATAATTAATTACGAATTATATACTCAACCGTGCTTCGCCAGGCTATATAGTATGTAAAATATTGCATAGCTAATAAAAAAGGCGCTGATAGTGGTTGAATGGGAAATGGATCAACTCCTCTGAGGATTAACCAAAACCAGATGATATGATATATTAATTAATTCAAATTAATTTGGAATTGCTTTGCATGAAAACAAAAGAATAGTCATAAAGAAATCTAAAGATGATACAAGCCTTTCAGTAAACTTCTTTCAGAAATGGATAGCATGAAACTTAAAAAAAAAAAGAAAGAAAAGGAAAACACTCTGATTGTGTGAAATAGAGCTAATATACATTCCTACCAAGACATAAAACAAAGACTTAACTGCACTTTCACTTGGGGTTGCTTGAGCTCTTCTTTTTTAATAAGCTTCCGAATTTGTGGAGCAAAGGCTTCTTCTTCTTGTGACTTTGTTCTTTTGTTGGCGGTGAGCTTCCACCATTCTCCAGATGTACTGTCGGAGTATCTTCCTTTAAAGACAATCTGTTAATCTGGTCCAGGCTATCATTCTCCGTCATTGAGTCGACTTCCTCAATGGATTCCTTCTCAGCTGCCTCCAGGAAATCCTTGTCTTCAATCTTGCCGCTTTCCCATATCTTAGATTCAATTTCCACTGATTTATCATCGTCCTTTTCTTTGCTTTTATACACTTTGGGCTTTTCGTTTATGTCCGTAGTTTCAGTACCATTTTCAACTGTCTTGACATCCATTACATTGCTCTCTGTTAGAGGAATTTCCTTTACAGGTTCCTCGTGATGTGGGATCTCTGCTTCGGCATTTTCTGTTGAACAACTGAATACATCAAATAATTAATATATATTATTTTCATCATTTCTTTGTGTTCAAGTAAACGATATTGTCATGATTTAAAGCTACCTTCAGTCCTTCATCCCCGTTCCTTGTGATATAATCATATACTATATATATATATATACCGTATAAAACAACTCATTCCTTACAGTTTAGTGATTAAAAAGTTTGATTTATTTGTTGAAATTTATTAAAAAGTTTGATTTATTTGTTGAAATTGAGCTTTCAATAAAGAAATAGGAGGAAATTAAATATATTTTAAACTACATTCAAGTAGGATTAGGATTTGTGGTTCTCTTTTGATATATGACCTCTTTGTAAACATTTTTACCCAAAAAAAACAACTTTCAAGAGTTTGTCATATACTCATATCTATCCTCCAAAAATATGTACTCCCGCTGCAATTATCACAAATTATCAATAGTGATACAGTTATCAAATCAAGCTATAAACTTTTGAAAATATAAGTGTCGACAATATAGATGTGATTATCGTAGTGAATGCCGGTAAAAGCAAATATCCTTGTAAATTAGAAAAAGAGCTGCATCTAATTTTTTTCTCATTAATATATAAAACATTAAAGTCAAAAAAGACATATTTATGTCATAAAAACAATATCAAACCCGAAAACTATTGTAATATATATGTAGAAAATAAAATAGTGTTATACATGTACTCAGTGCTTATCCGAGAGAGTCGGGCGCTTCATCTTCCTTTAACCCTAGTCGTCTCCATCTCCTTTTCCACCTTTTCAGTCCATCTCTATCTATGTCTTCTTTCTTCCTATCTCAATTCTCTAACCGCCCCTTCTCCATTCATCCAACACTTCTTCTCTTCTTTCAATTTCCTATCAATAATCTTTTTTGTTTGTTTTTTCTTTAATAAAATTGAGTTTTGTTCCACAAAATTCGGAAAACCTATTCAATTTTTTTTGTTATCGTCCGTTTGAGTTATTATTTGCGTGTTTGAGGGTCTCGCTTTGTGCGAAGTGTCTAGATAGCTGGGGTGCGTTTGGAATGGTAGTGAAAATCGCATGTGCTCACTTCTCACAAAAAATATTTGTTCATAACCCGAGGCCTTTAAACTCAGTTTTTACAATTGAGTCCTCTGAACATTGCACTATCCATGAAATTACAATTGTGAAACTACTGTTTTCAGGGGAGATAAAAAAAGAAAAAGAAAAAGGGCGCTGATGGTGGTTGAATGGAAAATGAATCAACTCCTTTGCTGGGAGGATTAACCAAAACCAGATGACACGTTAATTAATATATAAACTAATTTGGAATTGCATTGCATGAAAACAAAAAGAATAGTTATAACAAAAAATATATAAAAAAAAACTAAAGATGATACAAGCCTTTCAGTACACTTCTTTCCACTTCTGCAGATAAGAAAAGGATAGCATGAAACTTTAAGAAATAAAAATAAAAAAAACACAATAATCAGGTGTAAAATAGAGCTAATGTACATTCCTAAAACAAGACTTAACTGCACTTTCACTTGGGGTTGCTTGAGCTCTTCTTTTTCAATAAGCTTCCGAATTTGTGGAGCAAAGGCTTCTTCTTCTTGTGACTTTGTTCTTTTGTTGGTGGTGAGCTTCCACCATTCTCCAGATGTACTGTCGGAGTATCTTCCTTTGAAGACAATCCATTAATCTGGTCCAGGCTATTATTCTCCGTCTTTGAGTCGACTTCCTCAACGGATTCCTTCTCCGCTGCCTCCAGGAAGTCCTTCTCTTCAATCTTGCCGCTTTCCCATATCTTAGATTCAATTTCCACTGAATTATCATCGTCCTTTTCTTTGCTCTCACACACTTTGGGCTTTTCGTTTATGTCTGTAGTTTCAGTACCATTTTCAACTGTCTTGACATCCACTACATTTCTCTCTGTTAGAGGAATTTCCTTCACAGGTTCCTCATGATGTGGGATCTCTGCTTCGGTATTTTCTTCCTTCTGATCGCCATTATGTAAGGAGAACTCTACCACCTTGGGTAGCAAATTATAATCTTTTTCACTGTCTGCAAGTTCACCATTGTTCTCAGCTTGTTTCCTCGTTGTACCTTCCTCAAGCAACTTCGACAATTCCTTGACCTTTATCAGAGAAGCTGATTCTTTGTTCTGAAGCTCTTTATTCTCTTGAACAACACTCTGCAGTTCATTTTCTTTGTCCATTAAACTTTCCTTCAGTTTCATGCTTTCAGCTTTTGCTTCCCCAAGAACTTCCTTTAAAAAGTGCATCTCAGATTCAGCTTCCGCTAGGGTATTCTTAAGCCGAGCTTCTTCCTCCTTTGTTGCAGATGCTTCATCCTCGGCTTCTTTAAGTGCATTAACCAGCCTGCTGACTTCTTTTGTCATTGAAGAGCATTCTTCTTCGGATTTATTAATGCAATCCATTAGATGAAGCTCTCTTTGTTCTCTCTCAGCCATGGCAGTCTGCTGATCATGCTCGGTTTGCTGGATCGAATTAGTAAGAACATTAATCTCATGTTTAGCATCATCAAGCATACTCTCATACTTCTCATTTGATGCTCTCAAAACCAGCTTTAAATTTTCAACTTGGGTTTTAAGATTTTCATGCTCCTCTTCAGCAGAGATTAGTTTTTGTTTGGCTTCTCTTGCTTCTGAAGAAGCCTCATGTAATGCTGAAGCAAGACTCTCCATCGCTTTCTTACTTTTCTCTTCATCTATCCTGAAAGTTTCCAACTCATTTATGAGTGTGCTTTTCTCTTCTAGCAGAGTCTGAACACTTTCAGCAGCCAACTTCTCATTGTTTAAAGCCTGGATTTTTTCACCCTTCAAAGTATCAAGCTCACACTTAAGAGATTCAACCTCCTTTTCCATCTCAGAAGCTTGTTCCTTGGCCATATTAAGACTACGCTCTGAAATCTCAAGATCACCTCTCTGTGATCCTATTGATATTTCCAGTGATCCCACTTTTTCTTTAAGAGAGGCAATTTCAGATTCCGCATCATGCAATGAACCATTACTTTCCTCTAATTGTTTCATGATCGAGTCCAAAGACTCTGATGCAGATTTTTCCAGCAGGTTTGCTTTCTCAGCATGAAGCTCCAATTCTTCAACCCTTTTTTGCCACTCTTCTAGTAGATTATGCGCATAAGATTCAGCCGTTCTTGCAGCCTCAAGCTCTACACTGAGTTTCTCTAGTTCAGCTTCAATCTCCAGTACCTTCTTCTCATGATCATTTGCTTTCTCTAGTTGTTGTTTCAAAGTCTCCACCTCAGATTTAAGTTCCATCACAATATTTTTGTAATTGCTAGCCTCCACTTCATAATTCTTTACTTTTTCCTGCGCACAAGCTTCAGCAATCTTTGCCATCTCCAGCTCGACATTTAGTTGCGCTACAGCAACCTCTGTTTCTGCCAGCTTCTCCTTGTAATTATCTGCTTTCTGAAGATCTTGTTTCAATGTCTCTACCTCTGAAGTGAGCTCCATCACCATTCGACTGTAATTATTAGCCTCTGATTCAAACTCTTTTGCCCTGTCTAGCTCTTGTTTTAATGTCTCTACATCTATTTTCAGTTCCAAGACTATAGTGTCATTATTATTAGCCTCAGTCGTGTTCCTGCATTCGAGTAAAGCTTTCAAACGGGCCAACTCAGCTGACAGAATCTCTACCTTCTCCACATGTATCTCAGCAATCTGAGTTGCTTCATCAGCATGGGAAAGCGCCTGATTTTTTGCATCAGAAGTCCTGACTAGCTCTTGTTTCACCTTCTGGAGCTCCTGAGTGGCAGAGAGAAGAGCAGCAATATCCAGTGCATGTTGCTTCTGCATATTTTCAAGTTCCGTCTGCCACTCTTCTTCCTTTTTCTGATTTGCATCAATACCCGCCTGTTCCATTTCAACAGTACGAAACTTCTCGATTTCAGATTCCTCCTCTGCTCGCTTTTGAGCAACCAAAGCCTCCGCGAGTTTCCCATTAGCTTCCTCTGCTAATCTCTGAGCTTCTTTTAGCTCATCAACTGCCTGATCTTTCTCTTTCTCGACCTCAGCTAACTTCTCTTTTGCCTTTTTCAAGTCTTCCTGGACAAGATTTAGTTGAACCTGTAGTTCTGATCCCTTTGACAGCCTTGTCGGTTGCTTCTATATATCAAAGTCAGTACAAATATTAAAATCAAATCAACTTCCAATTTCACAAGATCCATTTTATATATTACACTTGCAAGAAGCATAATTCGACATTGCTGTAATTCCTTGAATAGACTTATGCCACATCTATGAAGCAACCTCACTGATAATCACAATGAATTTGTCTATTCCTATTAGATAATCACCCACATTTACTTAAAAAAACTGAAATTTAGTTAGAACTTACATCAGGAGTAGTGTTGAGCTTTGGAGATCTGCGATCCACCGAGGGCTTCGACGGAACAGATCTTGGAGAGCGATCAATGGAGAGGCGCGAATTTTGCAAGGGGGATGGAGAATCAGTCTCAGATTTCACAATTCCCCTGCCCAATTTAGGAATCTTGGGAGTTGCCGGAGATACTTTGTTGTTGTTAACATTAGATGCTTTATTAATTTGAGTCACATTAGAGGCTTTGTTATTAGGAGCTTCTGTAGATGCTTTACTGTTGGGAGTTTCCACTAAAGCAGATTTGTTCAAGTTCAACCTGTCATGATCACATCAACATACAAAATCCATTCAAAACAAACAATGCAAGATCTATACCCACAATCCATATCACTATTAATTAAGCATAAACTGCTTATAAATTTAATAATTAAAAAAAATCTATCCTAAAGGTGGAAACTTTATCACAATTTTGACACCAGAATGCATAATTTTTACAAATACTATGCAAAACAGTTGCAATAGAGTCTATGCACCTAGATCCACACTATAAAATCTGAAAAACACAATTTAGAGCACAATTTACCACAAGGGTCATCAAGATTAAGCCCAAGAATGATCAATTCAAAACCCATTACACAAATCATACACAATAGCAGAAAGATCAACAATTTGAAACAAATCAAAGAAAAGCTGCACAAAATTAGTAAACAAAACAAACCTAAATGAAAAACAAATATGAAGACATGAACTTTAAAATGTAGATCAGGAGAAAGTAAGGGGAATTACTTGGATTTAGTAGCCATAACTGCAGTGAAGAGGAGGAAGTGTAATGAGAGAAGTAACAGTAGTGATATTTATATTTATAAAATTAAAATAAAGTAATGCTGACAGACATTAACATTAATATTGAAAGACAATGCAAGCCCAAGAAACTTTAATGTTGTTTTGAGTTTAATAATAAACTGATCTGAGAATGTATGTATAGGCAGTAAGATGTAAGTATTGAGATAAGCAGTTTGGTGTTCTTTCTTGTTTTTGGACAGTAAAACTGTAGACCACCACAGACACTTTAAAGTGTGTTTGCTCTTTCTCTGTCCCTGTCAACTTTAGTTGCAGAAGAGCAGCAATGATTGTACCATACTACCCTCCAAGATTTGTTTGTCCAGATTTTTTTATTAATGGGATTTTTGGGTTTTTATAGGGGTAGAAAATAGAATAAAGTTATTGTTGAGCAGTCTGAGACACTGAGGAAAAGGAGTGGTGTCATAGTGAAATAAGCTGAAAAAACAAAGACAGAAGTGGAGAAGACAATTAGGCAAGCCTGATTTTCATGTATCAAGAGATGCAAATGAGGTCAACACTCAACACCTTTGGGCCTTTGGCATCTCTTTATTCATATCTCTTTTTCATACTTTGGTTTGATTCGAAAAAATAAAGAATAGTACTCCCATCCATCCCATTTTAACTGATTTTCACGTATTTAAAAGTGTCAAAAAAATAATATGTACGTGTTTTTTTCTTAATTATAAAGACTAGATTCTTTTTGCCATGGACCAGATTTAGTTGAAATAAAATTAAATACAAATCTATCAATAAATACAATTAAATTAATCAAAAAAGATGCAACAAATTGTATATTTTTATAAATTACAAGACACTTCTAAAAATTATTTCCAATTTTTTCCTCAGCTCTTAGTCGACAGTGATTAGTTTCACTGTAGTAATAGCAAAATTATACATATAAACAATCTAATTAAAATTAATTATGCAATAATCTTTTTACTTCTGCGTTAATTGTAGAGTGTGATTTCAAGAAACCGTATATAACCATAACTTCCAAAATTGTAAATCTCATTTAAGAAGATTGATTTTTATTACTATGATGTAGATGAGTTCAACAAAAACATGTCACTGCTTAACCGTCTCAGGTTTCCTTTTTCATCTTCTTTCTTTCTTTCTGTTGTTTTTGTTAACTATTGTTTCGTTGTAATCAGCTTTAACTCTAGTGGACATTACAATACCATCCAGTTAACCAAATCATACAAGTTACTCCTGTCTTTTTAGTTGTCACAAAATTGACTGACTGAAATTTATTAATATTTTATCAAATGAAAAAAAAATATGTCATCGGAAATAAATTTTAATCTACTTTAAGATGTAATTTTCAGTTTATTAAAATAATGAAAGAGTGACTTATCATCTTTGGACAAAAATTAGTCAATTTGATCAACAATAATAGTGACAACCAAAAAGGGACGGAGTGAGTCTTTGACTGTTTAACAATTTGTACAGCAAATTATGCATCGTGATTTTTCATTATTTTTGTTTTTTAAGTTCTTATATTACGAGGTTAAATTATGCATGTTCTGTGTTAAATTTATCTATTTATTGCTTTTTGGCTAAAAATCTAAATATATTTCCTAGATTGCTGAATGATTAATCAAAGAACTGCAATCAAAATTAGTTTAAGGGGAAAATGGTGGGAAAATGACGAGGCACCCATATATTAAAATCATGATTCCGTTACTTTCGAATATAAAAAATGAAAATTATTCATGATTAGGATAGTAGGACTCCTATTAGGTAAGAAGGCCTAAAGAAGGAGACATTATATCTTCCTCTACCCTTCACCCTCACACTACCTAATCAAATTATCACTTTCTAATCCAGAAAATTAATATCAATTTTTTGTTATAATTTTTAGAGTTTAAAGCTAAAGGGGCGAAATGTACGAGTAGATGAAAACAGTGAAATGACCCCGCATGCAAATTATTCTGGATCACTCATGAGTTTTATCTGACTTTTCTCTTTGTTGTCGTCCACAAAATCACATACTTGATCCATGTCCGCTAAAGAACCAAAGATTCACTGCTTACTTATCCTTCTTTACTTATGCAGTTTTGCCCCTGATGTTTCCCACCACAAGCAATTCAAAAAATAGATAACATTTTCTGCCTATAAACATGATTTCCGGTGTGGGAGCATGTGTTCGTGATTATTTAAATTTCTTGTAATTAACTTTACGAGAAAAAGAATTCCATGGTTAGAACAGATGGACTTGAGAGAGACTGCCCAACTTTAATTTTAATGGTATCTTAAGATAAAGATAATTGTGTTTTGTCTGTCATGCAAGCATACAATTCTGGACAATTAATATAAACACAGCTTTATGAGTTTATGGTATTAGCATCTACACACAGAAGCACACAAACACATGTGCATGAGTACATTTTCACAGTCACACATAGGTCCAGCTCAGTGGCCAGCTCAGATTCATCATAAAGGGGTCAATTTAGGAGATGAAAATAGAGGAGTATAACATGCAGCTGTACACACACTTGAACATTTTAAACTCTGGACATGAAATGCACATGGGGTGTGGACTGTGGGATCATATTGCATGAATATGCTCAAGGTGGGACAGATCAGGCCAGCCTCAGAATGATTTGGTGAATGATTGGGCTGTACATTTAAATAATACTGTAAAATGAACATGTACTTCTGCAGTAATGTAATGCTTGATGCCAAATATTTTAGTCCTCTACTCGAAGGCTGATTTCAAGAGAAGTCCTTGCCAACTAATGACAAGGTCGATATTACTCAGAAACATGAGAATAACAGTAAATGCAAGATGTTGTCGAGAGCTATCTATCATGAAGAAGATAAAGAAAGAGAACAAACTGAATCGGCACACAGAAGTTGGAAGCTACACAGATAAGCACAAGGGAATTAGCATAGTACTTGGGAACTTTATTTTCAAACCCAACAGAATGATCAGCATGTTAAATCTCTACAGGCAATAAATTTTCAAATTTCCTTGATGCAATCAAATTCCATACTCACGATGACATGTAAGAAACTAAATTGACATTTGGCTTGGAAAGGTGACAATTTTTATTCATGTCCAGCAGATACATTTTCATGTTCTGCGAAGGGAAAAAAAGTTCTTCACTGCAGATATATGCCTGGACAAGGATAGCATAAATAACTAATAACAAAAGATAATACCTAAAGATGAATCAAGCATCTAAGTAATGGTCTTTCCATTTTAGAAAATAGGAAACAGGAAGCGTGGAAGTACCGAAACAGAAATTAGGTTAACAGAACCCAATATACATACCTATCCATAAACAAATCAATCTTATCTGATTTACTTCTGGTTGCTAGCACTCTTCTTTTTTAGTAAACTTCCAAACTTGCGGAGCAAAGGATTTTTCTTCTTCTGACTCAACTCCTTTGTTGGTGAGCTGCCACCACTCTCTAAATTTTCTGACAAGAAGGATCCATTGATCTGATCAAAGCTCTCATTTTCTGCCTTTGAGTCCAGCTCTTCATCAAATTCTTTCTCTTGCTCCAAGAAATCTCTATCTTCAATCTTGCAACTTTCCCACATCTTAAACTCAACTCCTGCTTTATCATCTTCCTTTTCCTTATTCTCATTCCAGTCTGGCGTTCCATTTAAGTCCTTAGATTTACCAACAGCGTCAACCCCCTTTACATACACGGCATTACTGTCCTCTAGAGGAATTTCTTGCACAAGAACCTGGAAATTCTGATGTGGCAGCTCTGATTTAAAGTTCTCTTTCTTCCCATTTCCATTTTGTTCAGAGAACTCTACTACTTTAGGGAGCATATCATAATCTTTTTCACTGTCTGAGAGCTCTGCATTCTCCTCAGCTCGTTCTCTAGTCATAGCTTCTTCTAGCAACTTTGAAAATTCGTGAACCTTCTTTAAAGAAGCAACTTCTTTACTTTGAAGCTCCTCATTCTCCTGAATAATACTCTGCAACTCATTCTCTTTATCCAGTAAACTTTCCTTCAATCTCAGGCTCTCAGCTTTTGTTTCCTCGAGAATTTTCTTTAGATAATCTACCTCAAGCTCGGCTTCTGCTAGGCTATTCCTTACCCGATCTTCTTCCTTTTTTGTTGCACAAGCTTCCTTCTCAGCATCTTCAAGTGAATTAACCAGCCTGCTAACTTCTTCTGTCAGTGACACTTTCTCTTCTTCAGATTTATTTACAGAATCCACCAAATGAAGCTCTTTCTGCTCCCAATTAGCTTTGGTAGTCTGCTGATCATGCTTAGCTTGTTCCAAAAATTGATTAAGGACACCAATCTCATGTTTTGCATCAACAAGCATTCCCTCATATTTCTCAGTAGATGCCCTCAGTTCTAGCTCTAAGTTCTCTACTTGGGTTTTTAAATTCTCATGTTCATCTTGACTGGATATCAGCTTTTCTTTCACTAGTCTTGCTTCTGTAGATACTTCATGTAATGCCGAAGCTAAGCTCTCCATCGCTTTTTTACTTTTCTCTTCTTCTTCCCTGGAAGTATCCAGCTCATTTATAAGCTTGTTTTTCTCTTCTTGCAGCGTTTCAATAGTGGTAGCAGAAAGTTTCTCATTGTTCAGTGCTTGGGTTTTCTCGTCCTTCACAGTCTCGAGCATAAACTTTAGAGATTCAACCTCCTTTACCAAGTCAGAAGCTTGTTTCTTGGCCATATCTACACTACGCTCTGATTCCTCAAGAACTATTTTCTGTGATCCCATTGACAATTCTAGTGACCCCAACTTCTCTTTGAGAGAAGTAACTTCAGATTCTGCATCACGTAGCAGACCGTTGCTTTCATCTAGTTGTATCTTGACTAAACTCAAAGATTCTAATGCAGATCTCTCCAATTGATTTGCTTGTTCAGAGTAAAGTTCTAGTTCTTCAACCCTTTTTTGCCACTCTTCAACTAGATTATGTGCATAACATTCAGCCATTTTTGCAGCTTCCAGCTCTACACTCAGATGCTCTAGAGCAAGCTCGAGCTGCACTAGCTTCTGCTCATAATCTTTAGCTTTGCCAAGTTTTTGGGTCAAAGTTTCCACTTCTGATTTGAGCTCCATCTCAATTTCACTATATTTGGTGGCTTCTGTCCCATAATCTATTGCCTTCGCACTAGCACAGGCTTCAGCTATTATTGCGGCCTCCAGTTCAATAGTAAGTTGCTCTACAGTCGCTTCATTTTCTGCTAGCTTCTCTTCATAATCATTTCCTTTCTGAAGTTTATGTTTGAACGTCTCTAACTCTAATTCGAGCTCCTTCACCATTATTTCATATTTTCTAGCCTCAGTTTCATGAGCTTTGGCTTTCTCCAGCTCTTGTACAAGTGTTTGTACCTCTGATTTCAGCTTTGTGACCACATTATCACTATTTACCTTCGAATCATTCGTGGATTCAAATGCAGCACTTAAGCGGAGCAACTCAGCTGACATAGTCTCCACCCTCTCCGCATGGATCTCGGCAATCTTGGTCGCCTCATCAGCATGGCAAAGCGCCTGATTTTTTGCATCAAAAGTCATGGCTAGTTCTTGCTTCACCTTTTCGATCTCATGAGTGGCAGAGAGAAGAGCTGAAATATCCACGGAATGCTGATTCCTCAGATCTTCAATCTCCTTTTCCCGTTCCTCGTTCTTTTTCTGACTTGCATCAACATCGACCTGTTCCATCTCAATAGCACGAAACTTCTCGATTTCAGATTCCTCTTCAGCTCGTTTTTGAGCAACCAATACAGCAGTAAGTTTCCCATTAGCTTCTTCTGCTAAGCTCTGTGCATCTTTCAATTCATCAAGTGCTTGTGCTTTTGCTTTCTCAACCTCCAGTAGCTTCTCCTTTGCATTCTTTAGGTCTTCCTGAACAGCAATTAGTTGAGCCTGCAATTCAGATCCCTTTGACAGACGAGTTGGCTGCTTCTGTGGATACAAAGATAGCATGCAATGGCAATTTGACATGGTTAAAAGTCACTACAAGAAATAATTTAAATCAAAGATCTTTTTGACTCATATTTCTCAAACAACATTCCAATGATAATCACAAGGCGATTGTCTAACATAACAGATGACTATATACAGTGGACAAAACTTGTAAGCTACAGCTACTGATAAAGCAAAAAAGAGAAATGTAATTCTTACATCAGGTGTTGTACTGAGCTTTGGAGACCTGCGATCCAGCACAGGCTTTGAAGGAGCAGAACCTGGAGAACGATCAAAAGAAACACGTGAACTTTGCAGAGGAGAAGGTGAACCGTTATCCGATTTTGCCACTCCCCGGCTTAATTTAGCGACCTTAGGAGTTGCCGGTGATACTTTAGTAATGGGAGTAACAATAGATACTTTGTCACCAGCAGCTACTTTAGATACTTTGTTGTTTAGGGTTGGAGATTCTGATAATGTAGATTTGTTCAAGTTCAATCTGCCATGTCCACATCACATATATAGAAAATCATTAAAATCAAACAATGCGAGATTTGTAAGAGCATCACTGAAACAAAACCATGTTTTCAAACAATTAAATTCGAATCCCAACAAAAATGGAAACTTTACGGAAAACTCACCATAAAGTATATGAAATCAATCAACCTTAAAGTATATGAAATCAAAGCATTTCTGCATATTAATAGCTATTAATCCAAACCAAAGATAGAAACTTTACCAAAACCCAAAAAAATACTAAAAGCCCAAATATAAACACATTAAAACACAACCAATTAAGTATAAATTAAAACAAGATCCACAGCATAAAACCTCAATAGCCCATGTAAAGATACTATATTTCCATTGACCTAAAAAACTAGAGCACAATATTTTCAAACCAAGAACACAGCACATAGCAGCACACACATATATCAAAATGACCCAGAAGCGGAAGCCATATATACATAAAAACACTATATAAATCAGTAAAGATCTGGCCCAGAAACAGTAAAATACAGAAATGTAAGCCCAAAATAAAAATCAAGCCTTTAGGAAACAAGAACCATCGATAGTAAAATAGAAGATCTCGAGAGAGAGAGATTACTTGGATTTAGAAGACATGGTGGCGGGGGAAGAAGATGGATGGTTACTCAATAGTTAAGTTGTGTATATAGTCTGATTTCTATACACATGATTGTGTAAAATAACAATATTCAGTGGTTTGTGAATACTAAACAAACTCTGAGGAGAATGTGGAAGGATAATATGTGGGGTTTGTTAAATTCATGTATTTTGTACTTTTCAGAGCATGTCGACGATTTTTAAAATTGTGATACAAACAATTTTTATTGATGGTATATTTGTATTTGTTAAATATTTTTCCCGAATTGAATTATCCAATACCTATGATTGTTATCCTGGTGAACCGTCAGGGCTCTTGTCAATTTATTTTGTTATTGAATTTTTATGTAAGTTATTAAGATGCATATGTTTTCTTAGACTCAAGACTAATGAAAACTATAACATTACTGTATGTTTTAACGAACACACATTTCGACCGTATGGTAAATAAAATTCTAAGTCTTTTAAATGATAACTCTTTTAACATGTCTAAGGATTATTATATATTAATAGTTAAACCAGTAAAACCGTTATTTTATTTCTTTGTCTACCAGTTCTTTTACCTATACGACTGAATGAGTATTTTAGTAGTCTAACGATTAAAAAACACTTGTACGCGAATCAGTCAAGGATATATAATTAAATTATTTTAAATTTAATTGTTTTTCATTTGCGATGTCAAGTTTACTGTTTTCTAAATTCATCTAATTTTTTAGTTTCTAATGATATGATATTTTTCTAATGATATGATAAATATCATATCATTAGAAACTAAAATACTAATCTGTAACGAATAATAAAAATATGATTTTATTCAAATTATTATTAAATGAAATTCTGTTCTGAAAATCTTCAATAAATCTGAACAGATAAGTGAATTGATAAGTTTTGTTTCCGTATTTTTCGACCACAAATGAAGCTAAGAAAGTTACATAAAAAACAGCGTCAACATGTATGAGCCACGAGCAAAGTTTGTTCGCAGGTTACAGTAAACTACAATTTCCCCATCACTATCTCCAGTCCCTGCGTCCCCGGGCTCTCATCAGCATTTGACAGTTTCTGAATATATAACACCTACACAAGCGATAGCAGGGTTTTATATTCTTCATTAAAATTTGAAACATAAAATTTCAGACCCTACTGAAATAAAATTGATTTTTTACTTTAATTCATCCCAGCGGGTATACAGCTGCAGGTGAGGGAGTTGTTTTGACCGAGGGGCCGTTTGGGTTAGCTTAAAAAAAGTGACATCCTGCTTAAGCTAAAGAAGTGGAATAGAAGTGAGAAGTAAATAAGTTAATAAAGTGTTTGGAAAAAAAGTAGAAGCTGTGGGAGGGAAGCTATCATTCTCAGCTTCTTAAAAGTGCTTCTACTTATTTACACAAACGGGTCAAAAGAAGCAGAAGTCATCTACGAAACAAATTTTGAGCCGGCTTCTCGATTTATAATTAAGTCAAAACAACTTATTTCTAAAAAAACTATTAGTTAGTTTTTATTTATAAGTGAGAATATGAGAAATTGAAAATCTTCAACTTTTTTTACTTGAATTATTTTTATTTTTGAAATTTGAGATTTTTTAAAAAATAATTAATAATAATTTTAATATCAGATAAGTTGTGAACACCAAAAAAATCATCCAAACATATAAATCAATAAAAAAATTATCCAAATATATAAATTAAAAATTAGTTATCATTTATAACTGTCAGCACTAGTTTTAAAGTGAACTGACCCATATATCTCATATTAACAACACCTACTGTAGGACATAACACACTACACCAGTCTCAGCATCCACTAATGTCCATACCCCTCATCTGCAACATGCAACTGGCAAGGGGAATGTGTTGTAATATAAGATACAACCACGTTACAACAAGACAAAGACACTGCAGAAACCAGTGTGAAACCCCTTCATTAATGTTTTCATCTTCTCTCTTGAGCACAGCCATTCATGTAAATGCAGTGGATGAAAATATATGTGCAAAGTAGATTGACTGTATAAACAAAGATCAAGAACTTGTTTGTCACCTCTGCAGATGCACATGGAGCTGCTTGACATTATTTATCTATCTAAATGCCTGGGGAAGACCAGTCTTTTCATGTGGTGGCAGATGAGAGCATCTCCAACAAATTTTCTTTTAAGTAGAAATCTTAGAATTTTGGTTCAGATTTTTGTGCGGTGAAAAATGAAAATATGGATGTGCAGTCCATAAGATGTGAAAAATATTTATATTATTTCGACGGCCCCCGTATAGTCCAAAATCCACCGAACCCATTTTAATTTAACAATAAAAACACACACACACATATATAATAGATATGTAGATAAATATCATATTAATCCTATTAAATTCATTTATATTATATTAAAAGAAAAAAATAATTGTAAAATTTCAATAAGAGAGGATACAAGAATAATAAAAAATATAATACTTTTATAAAAATACAATTTTATATTATATATACATTTTTTAGTTCTGTCGAATAATCCATCCGAGAATAATATAATTTTTTATTTTAAATTAATTTTGGACCAACTAAAATTACTTGTTCGATTGTAACGGTCGAATCCGAACTAAGCGCGTATATGCTGTCACAGGCACACCTTGGGTAGAAAAGGGAAAGCGGAGATGAATACGTGAACTGATAAACAATTTCTCCAGTTCTCGCTAAACGCACGTCTTCTGCCTTTTTCACTTTCGATGAAATAATTGGGTGGTTAGTTGATTACAATCTTCCCTTATCTCCTCAAATATTTGGTTTTGTATAACCGAAGATATATTATTGTTTTTTTTTTTGAGTAAAGAAGATATATTATTGTTAAATTCACACACTTGTGTTTCTTGTTATACTCATATAAGTAGTTATACAATAATATTTACAAAACCCACGCTATAACCATACATTGCCTCTCTTTCATTGTGATTACACCAAATATCTGCTCATGTGTATAACTACTTAACGTGAATTTAGGTTTCTTCTGTCAAAACGAATGAATTATTTTATTTTTTTGTCAGGAACGAATGAATTATTTTAGCCACGAATAAATTTATTAAAACTGTAACACGAAGCAACTTTGACAGAAGTTAAAGACTACACTGGAAATCTATGACACTGTTTATTAAAAATGCCCTGAAATTAACTTATGTGCATTTGATAAATCTGGACGGATTTCAAGTTCGACTCTGCGTCATCTCCAATATGCACTCGAAGGTGTTACCTGTCCCGAAGACGGGCGCCTATGCACTCTTCAACCCAAAAAATGAGATTTCGAGGGAGAGGAGTGTTGAAATATAAAACAGGGTCACGTGCAGTTGTTTTTTGCACAGACTCATGACTCGTCTATCATCTATGATCCTGTATATGTCAGGCCCTAGACTTACATTCAGGTTAGTATGCATGAGCCTCTTAGTTAAGGGAGGATTATGAGGCTAGTTTACACGGACCTCGTTCATTAACAGAGGTAGGGTTAAAAAAAATTAGAGTCTGGACTGGTTATTTCACAATCCAACTGCTGTATTATGATGTTCCTATGCCAGGGACCAGCTCCCTATGTTTATATTTAAAGACTTCCATGAACTCATGGAGGAAATGAATCATTCATCTTGCTTGAATAAGAAGCCATTGATATATGAAGAGAGAACTGAATATTACTTACTCTATTGAAATGAAACGTATGCTGTACAATGGTTTATATAGCTCTCAGAGAAGCTACTAGAATCACTAGACTCTAACTGAATCTAACTGTATAATCGTGCTGGTATAACTGAATCTGTTACAAGTCATAAGGTGGTGTTACACATTTATAATTACTAATTAATTAAATGTAGGAAATCTTTTATTGACATATTCTGTGAGATGTAACTCTATACATTTGATTTCCTAGGTATGGAGGAACAATTTATAAACCGAGTTCCATCATCCGCTGTTGAGAGAATAGTTCGGTTATTGAGTCGAAATGTTTCTGTGAAGACAATTCACTGGATTTGTCTATTTCTGGTTAGTTGATCACCTTAGAGCAGTACAATGAAATTTTAAAATCGGTGTTATTTTATTGATATAATATATGGGAGTAGATGTAAATGACCTATATATAAAGCCCAATGCTAATTGTCAAATTGCTATAACATAACATTCATGTTGTTCTTATGCAACATTCTTTGACAAAGCTAGTAGCTCACACGTTGAAGTGGCTGGACATGTGTTCGCAATTCAAGTAAAAAGGCTCCACCTGTATTGGCTCAGGCTGGGCATGCTGAGGAACCTGAAAGAAGTGATTCTAATCTGGCTGATTCAGGTAACTTATTTCTGTATGCTATGGTACATCCCTGAATCCTGATTCTTGAATCTGACAGTAAGCTCACATATTGAATAAAATTCAGTTTCTTGGTACCAATTGTCTAGCCCTGAGCATAATTATCCGAAACCGGTCCAAACCGACCGATCCAAACCGTCCAAACCGAATATTTCGGTTTTTTAATGGTTTGGTTTGGTTTTGGTTTTGGTAATTAGAAAACCGAAAATTTTCGGTTTGGTTTCGGTTTCCAACTTCAAACCGGTCGAAATATCCGAACCGAACCGTTAGCACATATATTAGAAAATTATTATTTTTATATATTTAGTTTAGGTATTTAAGTGTAGTGTTGATCAATATCATAAATATTCCTAACTTTCAAGATTATCCCTTCTTTTTTTCTCCATCCTTATTTTATCCCCACTTCATTAATAATCAACCTTTCTTCTTTTTCTCTTTTAAATAAAACATTTTGTTTAGTTTTTAAAATAAAATGAATTATTTGTTTTCATTACAACGTATAAGGATAGCACCTAAAATTATTTATATCGAATAATTATACAAGTTTCACTTTTATCCTTTTATAAGGTATTTTGTTAAGTGACAATAAAAGGAGCACCTAGAATTATTATAAATTAATAAAAGTGTACATTTTTTTAATATTTTGGTCAAAAACCGAAACCAAACCGAACCAATCCATTAATAATCGGTTTGGTTTGGATTGGTTTTTATAATATTCGGTTTGGTTATGGTTTGTAAATTTTCGAAACCGAAAAATTCAGTTTGGTTCGGTTTGGACCTCCAAACCGCTCAAACCGAACAGTGCTCACCCCTACCAATTGTAGTATGAAATGGAACGGCGTCTATGGAGTTACAATAGTATCCTATTTTCACGTTTTTGATTTATTTTCTTGTATATGTTTTTCCCATATAGGCGAAATCAGTTTTACTAGACAATAGGCAAAGGTTCAGCATGCAGTGCACCCTCTTCAGAGTTGTGCTGGTACAAAACTTGCTACTGATATTTTGATGGATTATATATAAATATAGGGTCACGCTCGATGAAGAACACATTTTAGCGTGAGAACATTAAGAACATTATTGTTTAGTTTCAAAACAATACAACATTGAACATGTGAAATATCTGCAAAATAACAATTATTTTCATTGTTCTCAAAACAAATCACTGCCTATAAATATATAATATATTTGCTAAATCGACTGTTTTTGTTTTTTGTTTTGAAACAGAGCACCGTTTTTTTTTTAAGAAAACAAACATTCATTGCATTCAAAATGACCATTTTTGCGGACAAGGGCTGTGTTCTCTAGTTCTCCACAGAACTTCATGCCTCAAGTTTGTGAATATGGATTCTAAGCTTCGAAGAACTGAAATTTAGGGTCTAGAAATCCTAATGATAGATTTGAATATGATATTTGCCTCCATTGCCTAATATAACTACCAAGTCTGTCAGCTACCGAATCGATTAGTGCCCAACTTGGTTTGGTGTTAAGATCAAAACCTTAATGAAGACATAAAACCAAAACCTCTATACCAACTGGTATATATTACTATATACTTTGATCAAGAAGATTTCGTTAATATCATTTTGATCCTTAAAGTTCTATAAAAGTACATATAAACCCTCAAAGTACAAATACATGCCCAATTTGTGAAAGTTGCAATAGTTTATACCACACACAAAAATGAAGTTCAATTAAATAGATTCATAAAATTTGTCGCAGTGTAATTATCTGTTAAAATACATAAACTATGATTCAGGTTCAGGCAACTGTTTTTGCTGAACATGCTTATGGTGAGATCCAATTCGTTCGGGGAAACAGAGAAATTCATTCACTAATTGAGAAGAGAGCTCGGGATATATGTGACAGGTACACATTTATCATCTAGTAACTTGTTTGCTCAATTCTTACACTCTAACCATTGGCTTGTAAAGCGGACTCCAGATGAGGAAAATCTCCCACAATGCTTGGAAAATATTTCACTAAAAAACTGCACACTCATCTTGAAGATTAAAGAAATCAATGTTGACAAACAGTTTCACGTTTATTGTTCAACCACATATGCAATGGATTTGTCAACCTGGGAGAGGAAAAAATTAATATTATTAACAAAGAACAAACATCAAATACAGAGATAAAAGGCTTTATAAAAACAAATAATACATGTTAATATAGGGTTTCTTCTTTCTTGCTAAATCACAGAGGTTATCTTTTTTCAGGCAAGCAGTTCGAGATCTCAAGCTCACCTCGATAGAGCTAACATATCATGTTTGGGGTCTGGTCTGTCTTTTTGTATTAGCTTATCCTCTGTCGTCCCAGTCCTGGATTTAACCATGACTTACCCTGATAATTTTATTTACCCTGATAATCTATTAGAACAAATACTCGCTTGTAACGCTATAAGTCATATTTGTCAAACAAAAAAAAATCATATAATTTTCATTTTTGTCATGATTTGACTGTATTGGTCCGTTTGTATGACAATATTTTATCAATGTAAAGTTTTACAACAAATTAGAATCCAGCATGGCGGGCATAAATACTAGTTCATATAATTTATGTGTTTTCTTCGAAGTTTTTATAGTCAAATTGGTACTTCCCATTATAATTTTGCATACGGATGGTTAGTATGTTTTTGAGTAGGGCTGTTCACGAACCGAGCCGAGCCGAGTTTTGACCGAACCGAGCCGAGCTTTAATTTTTTTTCTGACGAGCCGAGCCGAGCCGAGCTTTTTTATCGAACAAAAATTGTGTTCAAGCTCGGCTCGTTAACTAACGAGCCGAACACGAGCTTGTTCGCGAACAAATACAAGCCGAGCCGAGTCGAGTCGAGTCGAGCCGAGCCAGAAAAAAAATAAAGACAAACCGCTAGTTGACTCTTAAAATAGCTAACCAAATAATTTTAATTTTTTTGAAACTTTGTTTATATCACTAAAATGTATATATGTTAACATCCATGAGGTTGGATCGGTAAGAAATATTTTTTAAAAAATTGAAACACTAATTTATGATTAAACACTAGTTAGCGGTACTAGTTAACCTTCTACTTGACTGTCAAAATAGCAAACCATATAAAATTATTATTTTCCGAAATTTTGGTTACATCACTAAAATATATATATATAAATTATATGTTGAATTCTGAGTTCAATAACATATATAAATTATAAAAAAAAACCCCAAAAATATTACATTTTTTCGAGCTTTAACGAGCCGAGCTCGAGCCGAGCGAGCTCGAGTCGAGCTCGAGCCGAGCTCGAGCCGAACATACTAAAAGCTCGGCTCGAGCTCGTTTACTTAACGAACAATTTTTTGTGTTCGAGCTCGAGCTCGTTAACTTAACGAGCCGAGCCGAACGAGCTCTTAACGAGCCGAGCTCGAGCTTGTTCGCGAACAGCTCGGTTCGTTAAACAGCCCTATTTTTGAGCAAGGGCTTTTGAATAAGAAGGCCAGATATGGAGGTCGGTCTTGTTCTGTTAGCAGCCTTTCTCTGCTTCAATTATTTATATGTTCATATGCTAGAATTAGAAACAACTTGTGGTTAGTTTGTTGAGAGGCAGAAATCTGACTTGGTCACAATAGTGTGTTTTCTAGAAACGGTCTCGCCTAAAAATTAAATACCAACGTATCGAATGCTTCTGATACTTCTGGAAAACATCTGATTATTACATCATATTTAATAGTAATATCTAAGCAAGCACAGTGCACACACTCATTTTATTTGGGGGTTGCAGAGTGATTTAGATAATATTAAAGAAATGTAGTCCAACATAAAAAAGCAGCAGCAGCCAGAAATTAAAAAATAATTTAGTCATTATTATTATTATAGTGGTTATTATTGTTTGGAAGTCATGAATATGTTGGATGAAGTCGACAGGCATGGCAGGGGTTTCTTTCTGGACCATCTCTCTGCTGCGTGGCCGTAAGAGTATGACTCATCCATCCAAATTTAAGTTGCCAATATTTGACATTATTATATTTCTATATTTAATATTAGACATTTATACGTAGCATATTTTGTCACAAATTATAGGCATTGAACCACTACTCCCTCATGGATATTATAATTTTTCTAGACTCCTATAAAATCTAGTTTTATAATATTTTTTTATAATTATTTTTTGAATAAAAATTTAAATATCAAATTTTTATTCATAAAAAAATTAAAAAAATATTAACAAAATTATATTTTAAAATGTGTGTCAGAAAATAACGTAAGAGTTGTATGGAGTACTTGTCGTGAAATGACATGGGAAATCTGAATGTGATAGAAGAAAATTTGTAACAAACAATAATTAGTAAATAGTAAACTGTTCCTTGTCTTGGCTATTTATCTTTTCTTAGAAGTAGTTTTTTTGTTAATTGATAATGCAATTTACATACATTGCAACTTAGCTTTACGTTTTGATATGTTTCCTTTTTCAAATACAAGACCTTTGTCAAATGCAAGAAGAATTCTTGAGATATTTTACTTCTTGAAATTTTTATGAATAAATTTATAGATTTTTTACTTCTTGAGTTTTTTATGAATAAATTTATATATCAGGGAAACTTCAGAACCCGGAGTTGATTTAAAAGCATCTGCAAGATATACAAATGGTCAACAACATTAAAAATCATAGCAAAAAAAAAAAACATTAAATTATAAAAAAATGAAAATTTCAAAGCAGAGAAAAGGTCAACAAAAGACTGGAAGTGTAACATAGCACAGTCGTATGATCCACACACACTCGGGCCATTCTGCCTGCTTTCTAATTCGTCGTTATTAAAAACTAATAGAAAATCCCATGAGCCCATGACTCTCACCTTTAGCTTTGGTGATGAAGAGTTCCCAAGATCCCCATAATTGCTTTCTTATTCTTCATTGAAATGTTGCTTTCATTATGTGTGGTTGAACAAGAACTTACAAGCACACCATTTTTATGCAACAAAATAAACCCCAATTCACCAAAATTGAATACCAAACAGAAAAGAAAAAAGCTAAGCTGCCTTAACTTTCTTAGCCAAGTATGAACCATAACAAGTAATGCACGGTAGAGTCAAATTCAGTTGCACCAAAACCAGTAAGGCATTCATGACAGAACTAATTGCAACGAACATCTAGCAAAACGTATTCGGTATCTCAAATCATAACAAAAACCCGAGAAATCAAGAACAGCGAGAATTTTACTTTTGATTTCTCCGTACTATATGAAAAACACAATGTAACTTAATATGCATCATTTCATTTATTTATCTTACAGTTACACAAAGGAGTATCATCCCTATTCATCCATCACTAGTTAAGAATATTTACAGTTAAGGCACCTCCTCCTGCATATCACAGTTTATACATTACAATCCTAAACACTCAAACAGTCCATATCAAACTCTATTACAATCTCTCCAATCATTTGAATGGAGTATAGCTTACTACTTTCAAATACTTTGTAACTTTCACTTTTTTGTATACACAAACTTGACTTGGATTTCCAACACCCGGCCTCCATGGACAAAAGCTCAGCATGTTGCTTTCTTTCTTGCTTCATAAAGAAAGTGTCTTTCGTTCTCTCTTTGCTATAAGAAACTAGAAAGTAAAGGGTACCTGTAAATGTATATATCATGCTACAACACTTAGGACATTATAGTAATTCTTGGTGGATTCGAAGTGGATTGATTCCATATTTCCATTCCAACTCCACTAACCAAATTTCTGTCATCAACAATATTCCAAGATAAGCCCTCCCCCCATTGGAGATCTATGTGGAATTCCCTTCCGTCTTTTTGCACTCCTGTAAATTCCGGTCATCTGAGGCGGCGTCGATGGCGTGAATCCCCGGAATATCCTTTTGACACCTTCATTTCCAGTATCAATCATTGATTCTTCTTCTGAGTAGTCTGATCCACCCATCTCCATTGACATTTTCTTCTTTCGGAAGTCCTTCGACGTCCCAACAATCTGACAAAACAAAGAACAATCAATCATATTATCCGAAACATTACATACTAACATTTGTTTCTGACATTTACTAGTAACAAACTAATGGTCCAATTGCTATAATGAACTCTAGTTGACTTAGCTCATACACTGATTATGAATTCTATAAGCTGACAATACAATTTTGATATGGTTCTTCTCTAACTTCCGGTATTGACATAAACCAAAACTAATATTTTTGGATTACTTCTCTAAAACAGAGCTATACGCAATCGTCAATATTTCTTGTTCACCAGATTGTACATACCTTGCAGCCAATGGAGCAGAAAGAGAATGAATCAAGAAGGCTGCGATCACAAACAAGGCAAGTGTTGGTGACACCTTTACCAGGCCTAGGCTGAGGCCTCTCATTTAAGAACACAATTTTAGCACTATTGATCACATAAGTCTGAATCCCTGTAATCTCCAAGTACTTTTGAATCTCAGAAACTCGTATAACATCATGGTATGATGATCTCCTTATCTACAAATTATGAATTCATCACAATTAAACATCAAACAATATTACTAACACAATTGACCTTCAAAGACCCATCAATCAAAACAAATTCAATAGCTCAAATTCGAAAGAAAACCAAATTTGATCAAATACCCTTCACAATGATACCATCAAGGACACTCACATGCACAAATAAATAATCAATCAGCATAAAAATCAAAACTTTAAAGAGTCTTGCTAGTACTGCTTTATTGAGTCATCAGAAATTGCAAAAGAGAGACAAATTAAAAGGGTACCTGAATGGCTCTATGATCCTTATGAGAAGAGAGGCACATAGAACAAAGGGCTCCATTGATACAATCCAAGCAAAACATATTGCATTCACTCTTGTGAGCACTTGGGTGATTCTTGCATTGACCAAAAAATCTTGTACCTAGAAGCGGTTTCAGCCATGGTGGCCACTTGTTATCACCTTCTTTCACACCCTACACACAAACAATCCAACAAAAAAACCAATCAAATTCAGAAAAAAACACAGCCACAAACAAAGCTCATCAAGAACAAGCACACTATCAAGAAAAAGGAGCCAAAACATACATTTTCATTGCCAAGCATCATTTTCAGGAATATGGGTATTGATCAACTGAGAAAAGGGTTGTTGATTATGTGAAGAAAGTTGATGAAAAAAGTTTGAAATTATATTTTTTGATGGAGAGAAAAGGAGAAAGAATGGAGATGGAAAGAAAATAAAGGTGGGATCTTTTAATTTTTTTCTTTGTAGTGGTGGGTGGGATGGGTTTGGTTTGGGTTTTGTTAGGAAAAGTCTACTTCCGAACCTCACTCCGAGCCTAAACCATGAAAGAGATAGCGTTTATTTCAATGCACTGTGACGTCTGTTTTCTACTATCTTCACTTGCCTTTTTTATTTTATATTTTTGGCACCACATCTTATCTCTAAAACATCAGTTACATCATGTATAATAATTTATTAAATTTACTAAGAGGAGGAGATTAAGTAAAATTACTTAATTTTTTAATCTATCAACTCTAATATTTAATGATACATGCAAGTGTGCAATACTTAATACTTATAATGTAACATCTGGGATTATCCGTGTAATTATTTGAATGATTAATGAATATTATATGAATTTTATATGAATTTCTGTGAATTAATTGGTTCCTGTTCTATTAATTTAGTTAAGTATTTTTGATTAAATTTGAGGAATATCAATTTTTTATATGTTCAGTACAAAATATAGTTTATTTAGATATGTTCATATCGATTTATGTATTGTCTGATAATTTTATATTTGATTTATGGATTTAATTATGTATATTTTAATTAATCACTAATTATTTTGATTTTCCGAAAACCGTCAACCTGTAACGGTACCGAGATTTTACTTCCCGAAAATTTCAACAAAATTCACCTTTAGCTTAATTTGACCATTCCGGACACTTTTCATGTTTTGACTTTTTCGATCCGGAGTACGGTTTGTTCCGGAGCCGGTCCGGCGGAATCTTTCGGTATTCGATAATTATCCGGTTGTATCGATAAACGTGAAACTAGATATTTTATACTTATCCTTATCTTGTCATAATGACGGTGGGACCCGCGTACTAATGACGGATTAAAAAGCCCCGTTTTGATAGTTATCTCAAAAACCGGTACCGATTGGACCCGTTCTATTAGTATAAAGCTATTAAACATTGTATTTTCATGCCATATATGATCCAAAGGGGTACTAATTATTTATAAGTATAAATATCCTTAACCGTACTTTATTTCATTACGAAAATCATAAAACCAGTTAAAACCGAGAAATTCCCGAGAGAGTTCTTCGTGTTCTTGAGATTCAAACGAGGATTTGGACGCGTTATCGGACTCGGATTTTGGCGTTCAAGGACTCAAATTGAAGGTTTTAACAAGTAGAATCATAATCTAGCATCAAAATCAGTGCAGCAACATCAGGTGGGTTTGGATTTTGAGTTTTAAATTCGAAGTAAATAATCTCAAATTAGGGATTTTTGATTTTGAAGTTGTTTGTGTGATTTGATGATTGTATGTTGTTGATAATCTTCTCCTGATCATTTTGGTATATCATATGCTTGACTTGGAGTTCAATAACGTGTTCAATTTGAGGTTTAATCTTCGAAATCAGGAATTAGGGTTATGTGCGCGATGAATGTTTTCAATTGGAAATTAGGGTTATTTAATCTAGGAGGTAGAAGTGAAATTGGATGATACCATCATGTTGGTTGTGATCTCAGGAACGTGTACATAGCTTCAAATCTTAGCTGAGGTTCGTGAATCGAACGAATCGATTCAAAGAAAACTCGCCGGCGACGGCGAGTTTCTTCGATCGATTACGGTCGATTCCGGCCGTTTCTGGTGAAATCGATTGTATGGATGAGTTGGGGAGGCTTGATACTCCATATCTGCACCATTTGGAGGCTATTGGTGGCCGGAATCGCCACCTCCGGCGAAGCCAGGGGCGGCGGCTGCAAAATTGCAGTTTGGCCCCTGGACTTTTGGAGGTGGTGAAGTTTAGCCACCCAAGTTTCATTTTTGACATTTAGACCCCTGAAGTTTCCAAAGTTGCAAATCAAACCCTGTAGTTTTCAAAACTTGCAATTCAAACCCTGGATTTTTTTTAAAAGTTTTAAAAAATGATTTTTGATTTAAATTTAATTTCGAAAATCATTTATTTTAATTTCAAAAATTGTTTTTAATTATTTATTAATTCAAAAATAAATCTGATTTAATTTATTAATTAATTTTAATTAGTAATTAATTATTATAGTTAGTCAATTAATTTAATTATTAATTGATTAATTGTTTTAATTAATTATTAATTGATTTTAATTGATTTATTAATTGGATTTAATGATTTTAAATATTTTTAAATGATTTTAAAATTCCGAAAAATAGTTTCGAGCTTTAAAATATTATTCTAAAATATGATTGAAGCTCGTTAATTGATTTCAAATGATTTCGGACTTGATTTCGAGTATCCAGAAATGGATTATTTATTTATAAAATGATTCTTTGACCGTTTTAATTCCGAAAAATGTTTAAAAATTTATAATAAATACCAGAAAAATCCGTTTGACTTCAAACTTCCTTTGAAAAATACATTTTATTAAATATTTTATGTGATATGTGCTATGTGCTATCTGATTGACATGTGATGTATTTACGTGATTGATATAAAATTGTGTTTGACATATCTTTTGATCCGTAAATCGGATTTGGGTGAAACGAAGGGTAGATAGAAGCTCGTTTCGAATAAAGGATGATAAGAATAGTATGAGATCATATATTGATAAAGAATTGTTGTGATTAGCAGAAGAAGCGAGACGTAGGAAGGGAAAGCAAGTGGTGATAGAGTAGTATAGCGAGCAAGCGTAGTTGAAACTTGAGATCAGCTATATAAGGCAAGTTCCCTCAGACTTTCCTTCAATTATATGTTGTATCTGTTGTGATTATTTAGTGAACTTTCTGATGAAGTCCTGTGACCTATTGAATTATCGCATGGATTATTTATCCTATTGATTCTTGAACCTTCAACCAAATTTCTTGAACTATTTTATGGATTATTTATCCTATTGATTCTTGAACCTTCAACCAGATTTCTTGAACTATATTATGGATTACTTACCTTATTGATTCTTGAACCTTTGACCGATTCTTTGATACCTGCTACGAAACTTATTTCAATTGTAAACCTTCCATCTTTAAAACTTCTAAATGATTACCATAACAACCTAATTTCATTTCAAAAATATACTCTCGATACCTCAACCAGTTATCAATCACTTTTATTTCAGACCGTAACCAGTTGAACGACCCCAAATAACATCTGTTATGACATATAACTTACAGTTGATTGATTCTTTCCATAAACTCCAGTTTCCTGATCTTAACAGTATTCATTTATAATTGGATTCTTTTTGTGAACCTAGAACCCTCCTTCATGTAAACACGAAACTTTGACGTGCTTTGCCATCCTATAAGGCAATATCTGATTCTTTGCTAAAACCATGAAGATAATTCTCATTTCTCCTTTGAGATCCATTTGAGACACTTTGAATAGTAGTTGCTTCTGCTTCAAAATTTATTTATGATATTGATGTTCTTATTTTATTGAATAATATTGTTGATCATCTTGATTGTGATAGAATTGGATAGTTTTCTAAACTTGGACCAGATGAATGGTCAGACCAGATGAGTGGTCACTTTAGGCCAATGTGTGCCTTGGATCCAATAAACGAGCATGGTGGGACCTGCTCGGGGTTAGTGTCTGACTGATCAGCAGCCTAACCTTTGATTTTTAAAAATAAATTTAATATCCAATTCTAATCAATGTTCTAAAAACAAATCTTGGTATGGAGATTGATTCCTTGAGACACTGGTTTCCTTCAGCTTATGATTAATATTTTAAATTGATATTGTTATACTTGCTGAGCTGGTTAGCTCACTCTTGCGGTATTTTATGTTCTTTCCAGTGAAGGCAGAGAAAGTTGGTAACGATGACCCTCAGGCTAGTAGTAAGGTCAGGATTCCAGGCTAGGAGATGAAGAGAGCTATCAGCAGCACCTGGCTTTTCATATATGTACTAGTTTGAATAACGAGACACAAATGGCATGTAAGCTTGTAAGATTTAAGTTTTTATTTTGGGATTTGGGTTTGTAATAATTAAAGTTGTGTTGTGGCTTGTTTTATACTTTAACCTGTTGCGATCCAAGGACAGTGAAGGGTCACTATATATATTATATCATTAATTACAGGTTTATGTTGAGATGTGGACCCCAAACTTCTGACCCGGGTTTGGAGGGCGCCACAGGTTGGTATCAGAGCGACAGGTTTTAAGTCAATGAAACAAGCCTAGATTGTTAGGTTGGGTAGAAGATTAGGACTAGAAATGAGTGATAGATAGATAGAACGTGAGAGGTGAGTATTAGTGAGAAGTAGGCTCTTGTGATATCAGGAATTCTTATAGGTGTTCTGTTATATTGATTTGCAGATATTTATGATGTCCGACCCTATCATTCCTCCATATTCACAACATTCAGACACCACAGTTAATGGACCCTCACCTCCTCAGAGACCTGAGCTTCGCCAGCCTGTTTCACCCTCTTTAGAGGATGTGTTGGCCGCAGCAGCAGTTGTTCCATCCAGAAAGATACCCTCGACTTATCATGCTAGGCCTTTTATACGTGGACCCCCACCCAGTACCCTTAGTTCCACCCGAGGTTCTTCTATCCACACTTCTTTCCGTCCTGCATCAGACCCTGTTCCTTATCATGAGTTTGAGGCGATGAGGATGGAGCGTCAGTACTTACTTGGGCAGGTCAGAGAGATGGAGCGTATCATACAGATGATGGACCCTAGTAGAGCTGAACGAGAGCTGAGGCAGAGGATTGTGGATGTAAGAATGAATGCGATGGCAAAGCTTAATACCGTGGCTGAGGGTTATGGTGACTTAGCAGACTGGGCTATTTGGATAATGAAAGAGTTGGACACATTTGGAGGTCCTACTTTTCCTGGGAGCTAAATGATAGTAGTTGTAGAGCGGAGGTGCCAGGTACATTAGTGTGTAGTGTGTAGTATGTATCAGGTCAGCAGATTTTGACATGTATGTATATAGACTAGCGGAGCTGACTAGATGACGGGTATGTGGTTGTGGTTGTCAGCAGATTTTGACATGTATATATAGACTAACCGAGCTGACTAGGTGATAGCCTTGCTGTTGCTGTTGTTGTACTTTACTTTTGACGAAGCGCTTGACGCTTGTATCTCCAGCACTGACTTATATATATCAGCATCTTTTATTTACAGTCTTGTCCTTTACTTTATCGCACTTGCTTTACTTTACTTTACTTTCAGTACCGATCATAAACTCTTGTGATAATATTGTAACCTTTCTTTTAATGTTTTACATTCTGTAAAGAAGCATGCAATTTATTTAGTAAACAATCTCAAAAATGTTTTCAAAAATGTATAAATCTGTTTTCTTAAAAAAAAAAAACCTTTTATAAAAAGAAAATTTGATTTAAAACGACTAAGTGAATTGTTTCTTCTTTACAGAATGCCTCCAACAAGACATACTCGTGCCAACAGTGATCCTGAAGGCACCAACAGCATCAATGATAACAATGATAACCAGAATGTCAACATAGGCCCAGTAGATCCTGCTGTGGCCCAACTAATTCAAATTTTGGCTCAACAAACTGCTCATCTTACCCGACAACAGCAACATCAAGAGAATCCTAGGGTAACTTTTAAAACTTTTCAGGCAGTTAATCCTCCAGAGTTTAAGGGCTCAGCAGATCCTGTTGCAGCCCAAACATGGTTAAAAGAAATGGAAAAGTGTTTTGAATTAGTTCCAGCAAGTGAGGACCAGAAAACAAAGTTTGCTAGTCATTACTTAAAGAATGAAGCAACGTATTGGTGGGAATCAGTGAAGAATATGGAAGGTACAGTTGAGATGACTTGGGAGAGGTTTAAGGAATTGTTTTTAGAAAAGTATTTTCCTAGGTTTCTTCAAGATCAAATGGAGTTGAACTTTTTAGAGTTGAAACAAGGAAATATGTCTGTGGTGGAATATGAGAATAAGTTTGCGGAATTGGCTAGGTTTGTGCCAACTTATGTAGAGACAGATAGGCAGAAAGCAAAAAGGTTCCAACAAGGTCTAAAGCCTTGGATTAGAAGCAAGTTAGCTATTTTGCAATTAGAGACGTATGCGGCAGTGGTTGAGAAAGCAATGATTGCGGAGGCTGAGAATGAGTTGTTTCAGAAGTCTAAAGAGGATAAGAAGAGAAAGCCAGACAATAGAGGAGGATTATCTCATCAAGGGAGGTTCCAGAAGAAAGGGAAGTTTCAAGTAGGAGGAAATCCTAATTTTAAGAAAATAGGTAGTGGTGGACAAGGAGGACGTTTTCTTACGGGAAGTCAGGCCAATCAGCAAAGGTCTTCAATGCCAGAATGTCAAACGTGTGGCAAGAGACATGGAGGAGTATGTAACAAACTGAATGTGGTATGTTTTAAATGCAACCAGAAAGGACACTACTCTAGAGAATGTCAGAACCAGCCAGCAATAAAGGATCAGACCAATAGAGGCTCAACAAGTAAGACTCCAGCTATAGGATATACATGTTTTAAATGTGGAAAGCCAGGACATATGGCTAAGGACTGCAAGACACCAGCCCCTGTTAGCAATGCACTTAGAATCATGGGAACTGTTCCAGAAGTGAATGAACCTCCTAGGGCAAGAGTCTTTGATATGTCAGTGAAAGATGCTATTCAGGATGCCGATGTGGTGACAGGTACGCTTAATGTAAACTCTATAAATGCCAAGGTGTTAATTGATTCCGGAGCTACTAGATCATTTATTTCTCAAGCTTTTGTTGATAAGTTGAATTGTCCGGTTGAATTGTTGAATGAGGTTATGAATGTAGAACTAGCTAATCAGGATCGTGTCTCCGTTAATCGAGTTTGCCCTGATTGTGAAATTGGGATTTTAAGAAATAAGTTTTGTGCCGACTTGATACCTTTCAAGTTGGGGGAGTTTGATGTAATCTTAGGGATGGATTGGTTGTCTAAATATAGGGCGCAGATAGATTGTAAAAATAAGAAAGTAATACTAATGGCACCAGACCATGGGGTAATAACGTTTAGAGGACAAAAGCAAGTAAAGAAGTTCTTAACCATGATGCAAGCAAAAAGGATGTTACGTCAAGGATGCGAAGCCTATATTGCCTATGTAATTAATAAAAGTCAAGAACCAGTAAAACTTGTTAATATTCCTGTAGTGAATGAATTTCCAGACGTGTTTCTGGATGAGTTACCAGGACTTCCTCCAGATAGAGAGATAGAATTTGCAATTGACTTAGCACCTGGAACGGAGCCGATATCCAAAGCCCCGTATAGGATGGCACCCGTAGAGATGAAAGAATTGGCAAAACAATTACAAGAGTTATTGGAAAAAGGAGTGATTAGACCTAGTGTATCCCCATGGGGAGCACCAGTGTTGTTTGTAAAGAAGAAAGATGGAAGTATGAGGTTATGTATAGATTACAGAGAGCTTAATAAGCTTACCATCAAGAATAAATATCCTTTACCCCGTATTGACGACTTGTTTGACCAGTTGAAAGGAGCAGAGTATTTTTCTAAGATTGACCTTAGGTCAGGATACCATCAGCTCAAAATCAAATCTGAGGATATACCTAAGACAGCTTTTAGAACAAGGTACGGTCATTATGAATTTTTAGTGATGGCTTTTGGATTAACGAATGCACCAGCAGCTTTTATGGATTTAATGAATAGAGTCTTTAAGAAGTATTTGGACAAGTTTGTGATTGTTTTTATAGATGATATTCTGATATATTCTAAGACAGCTGAGGAGCATGCGGAACATTTAAGAACAGCCTTAGAGATACTAAGAAAGGAGAAGTTGTATGCAAAGTTTTCTAAATGTGAATTTTGGTTACAAGAAGTTCAATTTCTAGGACACATAGTGAGTCGTGAAGGAATCAAGGTAGATCCAGCAAAGATTGAAGCTATAATGAATTGGGAAAGACCAAAGACCCCCACAGAGATCAGGAGTTTCTTGGGGTTAGCAGGTTATTATAGAAGGTTTGTACAGGATTTCTCAAGAATTGCAACCCCACTGACTAAGTTAACTAGAAAGAATGAAAAGTTCATATGGAATGAGAAGTGTGAGGAAAGTTTTCAGGAGTTGAAGAAGAGATTAGTGTCAGCACCAGTATTGTCCCTTCCAGATGATCAAGGAAATTTTGTGATTTATAGTGATGCCTCTTATAAAGGATTAGGATGTGTATTGATGCAGCATGATAAAGTTATTGCATATGCCTCTAGACAACTTAAACCTCATGAACAAAAGTACCCCACTCATGACCTGGAGTTGGCAGCTATTGTATTTGCATTAAAAATATGGAGACATTATTTGTACGGAGAAAAATGTGAGATTTATACAGATCATAAAAGTTTGAAGTATATCTTTACCCAGAAGGAGCTTAACATGAGACAAAGGAGATGGCTAGAGTTGATTAAGGATTATGATTGTACGATTAAGTATCATCCAGGAAAAGCCAACGTTGTAGCAGATGCTTTAAGTAGAAAGGAGAGGTTAAACGTATTGACTGTGCCAGAGGAGTTATATAGAGAGTTTCAGAAGTTGGAAATCGAGGTAAGAATTCATGAACCAACAAAGATGGCGGTGTATACCATGACCTTTTAACCAGAGCTATTAGAAAAGATTAAGAAGTGCCAGGAAGAGGTAATGGATCAGGATGTAAACAAGTTAGTAGGAGAAGAGTTATGTACACAGAAAGATGATCAAGGGATTTTTAGATTTTCTTCCAGGATATGGATTCCCCCGGTGACAGAGTTAAAGAATGATATATTGCAGGAAGCACACAATTCCAAATATTCAATTCATCCAGGCAGCACTAAGATGTATAGAGATTTAAAGAAGAACTATTGGTGGCCAGACATGAAAAGAGAGATTGCAGAATGGGTGAGTAAATGCTATACGTGTCAAAGAGTGAAAGCAGAACACCAAAGACCAAGTGGATTATTGCAACCTTTAGAGATTCCAGAATGGAGGTGGGAACATATTGCTATGGATTTTATTGTAGGATTACCAAGGACTAAAGCAAACCATGATGCCATTTGGGTTATAGTGGATAGACTAACCAAGTCAGCGCATTTTCTTCCGATCCATGAGAGATTCTCTTTGGATAAATTAGTTCATATGTACTTGAAAGAGATTGTAGTTCGTCATGGAGTCCCCGTATCCATTGTATCAGATAGAGATCCACGATTTAATTCGAGATTTTGGAAAAGTTTTCAGGAATGCTTGGGCACTAAATTGAATATGAGTACGGCATATCATCCACAAACAGACGGCCAAAGTGAGAGAACTATTCAGACGATCGAGGACATGCTACGTGTATGTGCAATTGATTTCAAAGGCAATTGGGACGAGCATCTACCTTTAGTGGAATTTGCATACAATAATAGTTATCACGCAAGTATTGGGATGCCTCCTTATGAAGCTCTTTACGGACGCAAATGTCGATCACCAGTATATTGGGATGAAGTCGGAGAACGCAAAGTATTGGGACCAGAATTAGTACAGCAAACAAAGGAAGTCGTTGAAATTATTCAGAAACGACTAATTGCAGCACAGAGTCGTCAACGAAATTATGCAGATCAATTCCGGAAGGACGTAGAATTTGAAGACGGAGAAGCAGTGTTACTGAAGGTGTCACCATGGAAAGGACTATCCAGATTCGGAAAGAAAGGCAAGCTAAGTCCCCGATACGTAGGGCCATTTGAAATCTTGAGACGTGTAGGCAAAGTAGCGTACGAATTGGCGTTACCCCCGCACATGGAGCACATCCATAACGTCTTTCATGTATCGATGCTTAAGAAGTATAATCCAGATTCGAAACATGTGATAGAGTATGAGCCGATAGAACTCGAGGCAGATTTATCATATGTAGAAAGGCCAATGGAAATCTTGGATAGGAGAGAGAAGGTGTTAAGAAACAAGGTAGTTAACTTAGTAAGGGTACTGTGGAGAAACCCGAAGGTTGAAGAGTCAACCTGGGAATTAGAAAGTGATATGCGTGAAAAGTACCCTCATTTGTTTACCTAAGCGATTCTGAGGACAGAATCCTTTTAAGGGGGGAAGGATGTAACATCTGGGATTATCCGTGTAATTATTTGAATGATTAATGAATATTATATGAATTTTATATGAATTTCTGTGAATTAATTGGTTCCTGTTCTATTAATTTAGTTAAGTATTTTTGATTAAATTTGAGGAATATCAATTTTTTATATGTTCAGTACAAAATATAGTTTATTTAGATATGTTCATATCGATTTATGTATTGTCTGATGATTTTATATTTGATTTATGGATTTAATTATGTATATTTTAATTAATCACTAATTATTTTGATTTTCCGAAAACCGTCAACCTGTAACGGTACCGAGATTTTACTTCCCGAAAATTTCAACAAAATTCACCTTTAGCTTAATTTGACCATTCCGGACACTTTTCATGTTTTGACTTTTTCGATCCGGAGTACGGTTTGTTCCGGAGCCGGTCCGGCGGAATCTTTCGGTATTCGATAATTATCCGGTTGTATCGATAAACGTGAAACTAGATATTTTATACTTATCCTTATCTTGTCATAATGACGGTGGGACCCGCGTACTAATGACGGATTAAAAAGCCCCGTTTTGATAGTTATCTCAAAAACCGGTACCGATTGGACCCGTTCTATTAGTATAAAGCTATTAAACATTGTATTTTCATGCCATATATGATCCAAAGGGGTACTAATTATTTATAAGTATAAATATCCTTAACCGTACTTTATTTCATTACGAAAATCATAAAACCAGTTAAAACCGAGAAATTCCCGAGAGAGTTCTTCGTGTTCTTGAGATTCAAACGAGGATTTGGACGCGTTATCGGACTCGGATTTTGGCGTTCAAGGACTCAAATTGAAGGTTTTAACAAGTAGAATCATAATCTAGCATCAAAATCAGTGCAGCAACATCAGGTGGGTTTGGATTTTGAGTTTTAAATTCGAAGTAAATAATCTCAAATTAGGGATTTTTGATTTTGAAGTTGTTTGTGTGATTTGATGATTGTATGTTGTAGATAATCTTCTCCTGATCATTTTGGTATATCATATGCTTGACTTGGAGTTCAATAACGTGTTCAATTTGAGGTTTAATCTTCGAAATCAGGAATTAGGGTTATGTGCGCGATGAATGTTTTCAATTGGAAATTAGGGTTATTTAATCTAGGAGGTAGAAGTGAAATTGGATGATACCATCATGTTGGTTGTGATCTCAGGAACGTGTACATAGCTTCAAATCTTAGCTGAGGTTCGTGAATCGAACGAATCGATTCAAAGAAAACTCGCCGGCGACGGCGAGTTTCTTCGATCGATTACGGTCGATTCCGGCCGTTTCTGGTGAAATCGATTGTATGGATGAGTTGGGGAGGCTTGATACTCCATATCTGCACCATTTGGAGGCTATTGGTGGCCGGAATCGCCACCTCCGGCGAAGCCAGGGGCGGCGGCTGCAAAATTGCAGTTTGGCCCCTGGACTTTTGGAGGTGGTGAAGTTTAGCCACCCAAGTTTCATTTTTGACATTTAGACCCCTGAAGTTTCCAAAGTTGCAAATCAAACCCTGTAGTTTTCAAAACTTGCAATTCAAACCCTGGATTTTTTTTAAAAGTTTTAAAAAATGATTTTTGATTTAAATTTAATTTCGAAAATCATTTATTTTAATTTCAAAAATTGTTTTTAATTATTTATTAATTCAAAAATAAATCTGATTTAATTTATTAATTAATTTTAATTAGTAATTAATTATTATAGTTAGTCAATTAATTTAATTATTAATTGATTAATTGTTTTAATTAATTATTAATTGATTTTAATTGATTTATTAATTGGATTTAATGATTTTAAATATTTTTAAATGATTTTAAAATTCCGAAAAATAGTTTCGAGCTTTAAAATATTATTCTAAAATATGATTGAAGCTCGTTAATTGATTTCAAATGATTTCGGACTTGATTTCGAGTATCCAGAAATGGATTATTTATTTATAAAATGATTCTTTGACCGTTTTAATTCCGAAAAATGTTTAAAAATTTATAATAAATACCAGAAAAATCCGTTTGACTTCAAACTTCCTTTGAAAAATACATTTTATTAAATATTTTATGTGATATGTGCTATGTGCTATCTGATTGACATGTGATGTATTTACGTGATTGATATAAAATTGTGTTTGACATATCTTTTGATCCGTAAATCGGATTTGGGTGAAACGAAGGGTAGATAGAAGCTCGTTTCGAATAAAGGATGATAAGAATAGTATGAGATCATATATTGATAAAGAATTGTTGTGATTAGCAGAAGAAGCGAGACGTAGGAAGGGAAAGCAAGTGGTGATAGAGTAGTATAGCGAGCAAGCGTAGTTGAAACTTGAGATCAGCTATATAAGGCAAGTTCCCTCAGACTTTCCTTCAATTATATGTTGTATCTGTTGTGATTATTTAGTGAACTTTCTGATGAAGTCCTGTGACCTATTGAATTATCGCATGGATTATTTATCCTATTGATTCTTGAACCTTCAACCAAATTTCTTGAACTATTTTATGGATTATTTATCCTATTGATTCTTGAACCTTCAACCAGATTTCTTGAACTATATTATGGATTACTTACCTTATTGATTCTTGAACCTTTGACCGATTCTTT
This sequence comes from Daucus carota subsp. sativus, assembly GCF_001625215.2. Classification (NCBI taxonomy): domain Eukaryota; kingdom Viridiplantae; phylum Streptophyta; class Magnoliopsida; order Apiales; family Apiaceae; genus Daucus; species Daucus carota. Next base: position 35,750,884 of record NC_030386.2, on the reverse strand, counting down.
GATACCTGCTACGAAACTTATTTCAATTGTAAACCTTCCATCTTTAAAACTTCTAAATGATTACCATAACAACCTAATTTCATTTCAAAAATATACTCTCGATACCTCAACCAGTTATCAATCACTTTTATTTCAGACCGTAACCAGTTGAACGACCCCAAATAACATCTGTTATGACATATAACTTACAGTTGATTGATTCTTTCCATAAACTCCAGTTTCCTGATCTTAACAGTATTCATTTATAATTGGATTCTTTTTGTGAACCTAGAACCCTCCTTCATGTAAACACGAAACTTTGACGTGCTTTGCCATCCTATAAGGCAATATCTGATTCTTTGCTAAAACCATGAAGATAATTCTCATTTCTCCTTTGAGATCCATTTGAGACACTTTGAATAGTAGTTGCTTCTGCTTCAAAATTTATTTATGATATTGATGTTCTTATTTTATTGAATAATATTGTTGATCATCTTGATTGTGATAGAATTGGATAGTTTTCTAAACTTGGACCAGATGAATGGTCAGACCAGATGAGTGGTCACTTTAGGCCAATGTGTGCCTTGGATCCAATAAACGAGCATGGTGGGACCTGCTCGGGGTTAGTGTCTGACTGATCAGCAGCCTAACCTTTGATTTTTAAAAATAAATTTAATATCCAATTCTAATCAATGTTCTAAAAACAAATCTTGGTATGGAGATTGATTCCTTGAGACACTGGTTTCCTTCAGCTTATGATTAATATTTTAAATTGATATTGTTATACTTGCTGAGCTGGTTAGCTCACTCTTGCGGTATTTTATGTTCTTTCCAGTGAAGGCAGAGAAAGTTGGTAACGATGACCCTCAGGCTAGTAGTAAGGTCAGGATTCCAGGCTAGGAGATGAAGAGAGCTATCAGCAGCACCTGGCTTTTCATATATGTACTAGTTTGAATAACGAGACACAAATGGCATGTAAGCTTGTAAGATTTAAGTTTTTATTTTGGGATTTGGGTTTGTAATAATTAAAGTTGTGTTGTGGCTTGTTTTATACTTTAACCTGTTGCGATCCAAGGACAGTGAAGGGTCACTATATATATTATATCATTAATTACAGGTTTATGTTGAGATGTGGACCCCAAACTTCTGACCCGGGTTTGGAGGGCGCCACATATAATGTGTTGTAGGCTTGTTAAAATTATGTAGTAGAATATAAATACCAAAGATAATTAGGAAAAAAGAAATGAGTTTGAATTTACCATATTTGAATAAATATAAGTGGATAAAGAAAACGTTTTTCACACAAAACATAAAATTTAGAAGCCAGGGAGAATTTGAGGTATTCTAAGTAGCTTCTTCTAAATGTCTGCTGCACCATTTTCTCAGTCGTTGGAAGTCTTCTTCTAATCAAATTATCAAAATCGATTTAATCGTGTTATTCGTTTTTAGTAAGGATGAATATATAATGCATAATAATTAGTGCGACCCCCTTTGTGAGGAGGCACCCCTTCTCAATATTGAGTGTTATTTGAAAGAGAAACTTAACAACTGAGTTTTAGTAAAAAGCTTAACTAATTAATTTAAATCTAAATTTTGGAATAAGATTGTGTATAATAAATTGAATAAGGACCCAGAAATGAGTGATGATTAATTGAACGGCATAGTCTTTATAATCATGCTTTATACAGTACCTAAAATAAAAATTAATATGACGTGTGTAATGCCACGTGTAAAGTTATGGCGTAACTAGCCATCTTTCCATCTTTCAGAAGTCAGTCAAGCCGTGTTTGAAACTCCTGTGCCTCATTGCAATTTCCAAGAGCCTTCTTCATGCACTTCCATCAAATTTCTCCTCTCCTTTTTAAATTTGTTAGAGCGTCACACTAATATTATAAAAAATAAAAAAATTATTAATCATATGGATATTGAAAATTGGGGCTGCACTGCATACATTTTTTATGATTAGTAAATATTAAAAATGATTCGCTTAAAATTTGTGTACTGTGTTGATAAACCTTGATGTTAATGCCGTATTATTACTCTATTGCATATAGGTAAATAATATCTATGCTAAATTTTTTATTTAAGTATAAGACATATGATTTCGTGTTTGTCATGTAATACTAAATGACGGTAGTGTATTTTCTTTGCCATGTACACAAAATGAAAATATAAATAACATTTTTTGTAAATTAAATTAGTTTAATTGATCGTTCTATGTAGCAACTAGAATCCAACATTCATTAATCATAAATAAGCTATGGTAAGACAATAAGAATGGACTAACAAACATTGAGTATATTTAGTCAATACTAATGATAGCAATGAATTATCGCATAATATAATGTATTTTTGTTTTCACTAAATAAAATTCTAAATTAAATTAAATATTAATATAATGATTACGTTATCACTATTTTATTAATCCAATTAGACAATACTAATCAGTGATGAAGTAATTGTGCATGTATGGCGGTGTATCATGTATGTATGCAGTGGGCAACTAGGAATTAAAGAGTAAAATAAGAAAATATTAAGTCTAATTCATAAATAGTTAATGGATAGAAGTTGAAGATTTTCTACTCCACTAATTCGCTATCAGTTATCACATCCTTGAATATATGTTGCGTTTTAATGTGTGTTTCTGTCACTCCCATCAAATTGTCTTTTCCAAACTTGTTAAAGCGTTTGTATTTTTTTTGTGATCGCATAAATTTTCCGAAAGCAAGATACGAGATAAGAACTTCTTAATGTATTTCTTTTGGTTGATTTAAAGTGTAAGTATTTTTATTTTTTTTTATCACGATAGCTTTTAGTCGATTGTGGTTGTAAGAATAATTGAATGTACAATACACATGAACTTATTTGACACATTCGTTTAAGATCTCTAATCTCTTTTAAACAAATAAAAGATCAATGTCAATTTTTTGTCAAAAGAGTCTGATGTGCAAATTATTCATACAAAATATGCAATTCTTTGTTCAACTATTTACACGACAAATTTAGTAGGAGTACGTATCTTGTGAACTGTTGTTGGCCGTGGGCCTTGCGGTATGAAATTAACAGTGTTGCAACTTGCGAGTATGATACTAGGCTACTACCACTCTCGGTTATCGGGCTTTTTGTAAGGGCCCAGATATACAGTGAAAAATTTGGCCCATGAATAATATCATCATCACGTAATATAAACTACACATACGGTTTTAGTGATTTTAGCTTCGATTTGGATGTTAACGAATCTTTCGTATATTAATATTGTACCTCGGATAATTTACAGGGTTATTAAATATTAATAATTTAAATTTATGTTGTAATTTTGAGTTTATAACTAAAATGACGAAATTTAAATCTAACATATAACTAAAATCACATATCATCAGAGCACGGTTGGATATCTCACTGGTTAAGAGCTTAAACTCAGGCTCATCTCGAGAATATTTTAGAACAGATACTCATTTGTAAGATTATAAGTCATATTTGTCAAAAAAAAAAAATCCCATATCATCCCAATCTGATTTCTGATTCCAACCTCATATTAAACAAACGATACGGTCCACTAATTTATTAATCCAATATAATATGCAATATACAAAATAAATAATATATTATGTAATTAGTTCATGAGTGATACGTTATTATTCCACAAAACATGAGTATATAACAAAAAAGGTAACTCCTCGTGACACAATCCAATCAGAAATGGGTGGAGACAACACTGAAACCAACCCAACCCAAACCCTCATCTTCACCTACGGCACCCTCAAGCGCGGCTTCCCCAACCACAATCTCCTCCTCGAAATGCTCTCCTCCGGCGACGCCGATTTCATCGGCGTCTACACCACCGCCGATAAGCTCCCCCTCGTCTGCGGCCCCTTCAAAGTCCCTTTCCTCCTGAATCTCCCCGGATCAGGCCACCACGTCGCGGGGGAATTGTACTCGGTGTCCGATAAGGCCCTGGTCCGCATCGACGAGCTGGAGGGCTTGGCCACGGGGCATTACGAGAGAATGCCGGTGCGACTGAACGGAGTTTCGGCGGCTCAGGCGTATTATGCGCACCGGAATTATGCGATGGATCTGTGGAAGAGGAATGGGGAGAAGGGGTTTGATTGTTACACGGAGGTTCAGGCGAAAGGGTATGTGAGACGGGGAGATAGGCCGAGGGGAGTTTCGTTTTTGGATCATATCAGGAATTTTGTATCGTCTTCTAATTAGACGGATTGGTTTAGATTGGATTGGGATTGTTCGATTGTTTGTTGATTATGAAATCAACCGAATTTTATGTCAGTGATTCAGACTTGTGGGTATATTGCTGTTGTTATTTGTTAAGTTTCCATTTGGTCTTGAACGAGCCGACTAGGAATCCTTCCCAGCCATGTTTTACGAAGGTCTTGCAATACGTGTCGAGTCCTCCGTCTCATATCAATATTATTAAACGGGACGGAGTGAGTAGAATTAATGTATTATTCAGGAGTAGTATTATTCAAGAGTCAATTTGTCTGCTCATGGCAACTAAAGGTTAGTAGAGATAACTCATGGAGAAGGATAGTTGAGATAACTACCCCTTGAGGCCATCGAATGGTATAATAAATGTATGTCATAGGTAAAATATAGCAGAAAGATCACAAAAGATCTTGCAATTTGGTTTCTACATTACATACAAGTTATAGTATGTTTGATATTTAAATGCACCTATAGTCATTTTATGACTTGCCATTGTGATTAAGATCATAAATATTGGTTTCTTTTATAAATATTAAGATCATATTATGACTCAGTGAAGGTTTTCCACACCATCTGGAATTGAATTAATACATAGCTTAATTTGGATTTCGGAATACAATATGCTGATGGTCTGATAATCTAATTCTACCACAGCCAAGATTACAATTTCACTGACCAGAAATTTTGATATGATTTGTCCCGAAAGATACATTTAGGATGATGTCTTCTGTTGCAAGTGGAAAATACCATTAAATTGGTGCTTAAACATGAAAACCAACAGCAGCTATCATCCATCTTTAATTACGATAAAAACAAGTAAGAGAAAGGAGCACCATATCAATTAAAGAGGTTCGTACGATGCCCTCCAGAAACATGGATTCGTAACTTGTTTGCAAAAATATGCCATTATAGCTCGACGCTAGGTCAGTGTTTGAAAGTTACGGGCAAATCGTAACATTTCTTCCATGTAAAAACCAAATACAGGTTTTGCCTGAAAGATAAACTCATTGTACAGTGTAGACCTCTCACATCTTCAATTACATTGGGGAAATTTTTGTAGTATGAAATTTAGGTCCAGCAGATGTGAAGTGGCCGGAATGTGTACAAAGGCTAGTTGTAGAATTAAAAAGACTCCACAACAGAACCTTATTTATCATCGAACTCGCTAGATTCCATCAACTGCTGTGACCTGTACAATAAACAGCAACTGTGAGTAGCCGTCTACAAAAACCTTTTTACAGGCCAAAGTGACGTGCGAGAGTGGAAACAATTATAGTGGGAATATGCAACACGAAGTGGTAGAAATTATTCAGCTATGTGGCCCAAACTAAATGAGAATCCTAGTGCATGTTCGCATACAATAAATATAGTAGTGTTGAATAAATGTAATGATACTGATAGTGATAAATGAATTATGCCAATATTACAAGGAGTGTTTGAACAGTAAAGAATAGAATAAAATAAGTAAAGAAGGAATAATTTAATTTTATGCACCCGAAGAGAAGCAAGCTTGCCATATGAAGTTCAAATACAATAGTGTAAAGCACTAGAACATTATGACTGTGGCTCCAGAAGTTCCATCATTGTCTATCATATATTATTGAATACCTGAATTTGGAATTTCTTGTTTATTCATATTCTGTCAGCCAATTGTCTACAGTTCATGCTCGCTAGCAGTAGTACGAGGCTATACTACCTCAACAGCTAATATTAGGCTTGGGGAGGAAAATAGTAATTCACGCCCAGGCACTAGAGAATTTAGTCCAATTCATTCCTCTATATTATATTACTTGTACTCTAAAAACTTTAAGATTGAGATCAATAATATTTGTGTGGCTTAGTAATTGAGGGCCAGGCATTTTGTAGAGAATTTAGTTCAGTTTATTCCTCTATATTTTATCACTTGCACTCTAAAAACTCTAAGATTGAGATCAATAATATTTGTGTGGCTTCTGGAATGCAGCAAAAGACAGAACCACGATAACACCATTGTCTTGTTTTATGTTATTCTATTTTTTGTTAATTTTTGGTTACCTTTCTACTCATATTCCCCGACAGATATAAATCAAGGATATGGTCAAATTGATGGTGGAAACAGTAAACTATAAGTAAAATAACTGAAAGCAATATGAAACTGATCGATACAAAAATATCAGTAACCCAGGATCCAGCCTACAATCTACATGCTTAAAATCCATTTGTCCTGATATCCAATCAAGCAAAAGGGAATATTTGATGCAACTTTTCAAATTAAATAGATGGAACTGGATATATGGGGCTATCCTTTAAAAGAACTAGACCTGACAAAAAAAAACCGACCATATCCCACTCGGAAGTAGCCTGGAGGATCTCAAAAGTAGGCAAGGGGGTAAGAATCTCACAAACTTACCCCTGGTTCTAGTAGTAGAAAGGTTGTTTCTGTGAAGATTCCAGCATACAAAGGGGACAAAAGACATCAATATAAATGAATGACAGCAATATGCAAAACACAATGTTGACCGGAAATTATCTGCATTCTGCAATATATGCACATATATTTAATATCTTCATTTCCATCAGACTAGTATGCCAAAATCTTCCAGTTCTTTTAGTCAGTAAGCCCTTCCCTTCTCCCCAGACAAGAATGCTATAGTTACTAAATAAGTAAATTTGTATATAAACATTTAGTACAACTAACAATGGTGTCCAAAGAAAGCATTAGAATCCATTTCTTAGTGAAATCAGTGTACAGCACCCAAACATCATAATTAACATTCACCCACCGGCTTACGAGTTTTTACCGGCTAGTATTACAGAGAAAATGTAGAGCATATGGACATTGTGGTCAGGACCAAAAAGAAATAAAGGTCCCAGTGCACCATCCTATTAGCATAATAGCTCAGAGTATAAACTTTTATTTTGGAGGGGGGATATTCATAGCATATCTGTGTGACAAAATTCATGTACGCATCGACAAAAAATCATGGAACTGATTCATAACATCTGAAAATTGTTAAGCCTTCAAAGATGAATCGGAAAGAATCTCTTTTGTAATTTGAGGAAAAGATATTAAAGATTGATTTCTAGACAGAAAGAATACAGAATACATCATAATATAACCAAATTTTACAGAAAAATGAATGTGATAGACAGGCCTGCCTGTATTAAGATCAAACTCATCCAAGTGTGTAGAAAACTCACCAAATTGATGTGTGACCAAGACCCAGCCCATTACAAGTAAGTATCATCCCTTTAAATCTGGTTAAGTATTCCTGTAAATCAATCAAAGTATCACAAATGGTAAACCAAAGTAAAACTGTATTGATGTCAATCAAATTGACCAAAAAACTAAGTTAGAGTAATCACACACACTATAACAGATATATAGTTCTCACCGGTAAAGTGTACTTCTCAACTTCATAGTTCCCAATTAAGTCATACTCAAGCCGCTTATCAGGATCACTTAACACTGTAAGTTGATGACATCGGTCAATAACTTCCAATTATGAAGTATGCAAAGTCTCAAGTATAGATCTTATAAGCAAACAGCAGATGCCTCTAACAAAATACACCTTGATTCCTTTTAATCTTTATCCTTTTCTTTTTATTGGTGCTAATAGAAGGTGGAGTAGTTATGACAATAGGTGTATATAAAAATATAGGAACACGGTACCACCCCCAAGTAGCTTGAACACAGAAGTTAAAGTATAAATGCCAGACTTTTTGACTAATAAACAAGATGCCTGCAACATATAATATAACACTGCCTGGTACTAACAAATTAGCTTTAAAATAGCAATAGATTAACTAAAAAACAGAACAATTTTTAACAGTTTCTTTTGTGTTTGACACAAGTATACCTGTGTAAGCCTCGTTGATTGCTTGAAATTTGTTAGTGACAGCAGAATCACCTTTGTGTTTGTCAGGATGCCACTTCTGCATGTTCCCATAATGTTAAAGGGTGTGCATAACAAAGTAACAAAAGAAATGGGCATAACAGTTAACAAGGACACAAGTAACTGACCAGTGCAAGTTTTTTGTAACTTAATTTGATGTTCTCCTCCGTAGCATCGTAATCTACTTCTAGAATTTGATAATAATCCTTGACATCCATAAAGAAAAACATCAGAAACCCATCAGGAAAATTATCATATAAGAAAACAGATATAGGAGTACATATTTATAGGGAATTTCAATTAAAACAAACAACACTATAAGCAGCATCTAAGGCAAAAAGCAAACATATGACAATTAATTTTCTGGTTTGATAATTGATAACAGCATTCTACTAAAAACAAAGCATTTCAGCCTCTAAAGTCTACAAACAGGCTACAATAAACCGTACCCTGTTAGTAAAATTACCTAGTTTTAATAAATGGAAGCACAAATTAGCAATCAAGATTCAAGACAGTACAATCACCGGTTTCAATAATACAATCACCCTTTTCGAGACTACATCCTAAATTAGTCTGTATTTGAACTAGCACCCAATTTATTATTTATTATAATTATAAAAGACAATCACCAGGTAAATAATGAGCCAATTGAACAATTATACAAAGGGCCTCAAACACAAGAACTAGTTACAGGCATTTTAACATAAGCTTCCTTCATAAATGTGCTACAGGCTTTTCTTAAAAACCCCAGCACATCAAACCAACATATTACAAGAAAGAGGCCAAAAAACACGTAAACAGAGAATAAAATAATAACAACATCAACAACACAGACACAAACATGAAAATGAAACATACAGAACATAAACATGTCTTACATAAGTTGGGACAATTGGAAGTACCTTGTAAGTGGGCTTATGTTTATCATTGTCTTCCATACGCTGATCAAGCTATACAACTAGTTGTATCTCTAACATTCATTTCAAGTACAGCAACTCAAACTTAGATAATCAATTCAACAAATATCTTTCTTTTTTCCTTTTTTTTAATTTACAGATTAATATGAACCCCCAAATTTAATTTTGACAAAACAAATACCCAGGGAAAAAATGGGGCAAGAAATTTGTGAACGTGTATCAAAGGAACAGTTGAAAAGAGGGGGCTGTGTTTACAACAGATTGGATTTTATTTGATGGATAAGTTGAGTTACTTGTCTTCACCTTTCCCCTCGTATTTTTTTTATAACTTTTATGCTATTTTTCGAATGATAATATACGTAAAATAGTTAAGCGAATCAATCAAATAAATATATTAAATAATTTTATTTACAAGAGAGAGAAATAAGACTTGGAATAATGTAATCAGAGATATCAATAAAATGGATTTTTCTTTATGTTACGGAGAGATATGTGCAGGAATTTTTTCAAAATTGGGAAACTTTGAGGACCGTGTGTTATTGGGCCGTTTGAACAGCCCAGGAACCGGGCTGCAGTTCAGATCATGAAAACCCAAAATTAGATCCTCAACGGATTACATTCAATCCAAACAGAATCACAGTTCGTGTTTGGAAGTTAACGGTTTGAGAAGAAATTAGAGTTTTGGGATGAGTTAGAGGTTTGATCATTTCAATCCGTTAAGAGCATCTCCAACCATCTAAAGCCCTTGGCTAAAAAGTGAGGTGGCATACTTAAAATAAAAAAATTTAGCCAACAGCTCCAAAAATCCAACTCCAACCATGCTCAGCTGTTGTCTATAAATTTAGCCAACCTCCTATGGATGGCTAAATTTGTCGAACCTCTACAGGTCTGTAAGAAAATCTGTAGGAAGATTGTACATCATTTATTACCATATTGAACTGATATATTCTATTTTAACAATTTAAAATATTAATAACATACTATTTTTAAATTATAGCCAACCGATATAGCCAATACCATTGAAACAAAATCTCTTACAGGTTCAGCAAATTTTACATAATGTCTTACAGGTCCAATTTAGCCAACGATTATAGACAACGCCGTTGGAGATGCTCTAATGAAAATGTTTGATAGTCAGCGGATTTAAATAGAGGTTTGGTCTCAAAATGCTAATTTTCAAAAAGATACTTTGAAGAGTTTTTTGGGTTAGCGGTTTTGCTATGTGTCAGAAAAAGCTAATAAAACAGCTATTTACCAAACAGTTTTAAACAAAACCGCTAATTCAATCCGCTAGTCAGAACATCTAATTCAATCCGCTAACAGCTAATATAGATCTGATCTGAGACAAGTTTCATTATGATCAGAATTGTCAAATAAAATCAGAATTGTCAAATAAAGAGGATATTTATTTTTTACTATTTTATCTCTATTTAAATGTAATTTGTAATATATGTAGTCCTTAAACAAATTACAAAACAAAAAAAAAAAACACAAGGAAGTGAAATAAATAATAGACCTTCAATTGGGAAGTCTCGGCCACTAATTTTGTCGACTGGACTTTATGTTGGCCATACGTTAATTTAAATATCTTGTAACTTTGACAACTAGTTGAGAATCCGCGCGTTGCGGCGGCCTATAAAAATTATATTAATGATCCAATATTAATATTTATAGAATAAAATAATTTTATGACTGTCTATAAAAAGTATATTAATGTTTCAAGTTAATATTTGTACGATTAAATAAATTTATATTATAAAATTCTCGATGTAATACAAATACTAATATATAAAATTGCAAAATTGGACTATAATTCATGGTGAAAAAATGACAATAAATTTATACACGTAAATAACAATTTAAAGCGTGACGAATCTTAAAATTTTATTTTTTTTTTTGGAAAAGTAATCATGTTCTTACATTGTCACCTTCCTCTAATTTTTTTAGATTGATTGTGCACAAAAACATTTAACTTAAATATAACTACCCTCTTAAAAGTTGCTTGAACGGAGCAAACATATAATGCATGAATAATTTTTTCATGTATACAAAGTAAATAATATAAAAATTAACAACAACAAACATGTCCGATGAACAAAACAAATATTATAAAAGAATAACCAACAAACATACATCATTAATAGTTAATTAATTGACATCAACCATCGATATCCTATCAAGACTATATTCTTTCCCCGTGTTTGGATTTGTCGACTCCAATATAACGGTCTATAACTACATTTGCTTGCAACAACCTTCACTGTAACAGCCTTCACTTATCGTTGCAGAATAACGACACCTCCGAGTTAAAAATCGAGCAAGAGAAAGGTATTTCCAATTTTTGATATTTTTCATCCAATAATTTCAGAAAATTAAAAAATAAAACGGAGCGATGTGAGAGGCACCACCTACACGCCCCTCGCTTCTCCTTTAAAAATCGAGTAAGAGAACTATCGGGTAGATTTGTGGTATTGAGAGAGGAGGTTGTGTTTTGATGATCCAAAATATTACGATCTATACGGGTATTTATAGGTGGAGAGAGACTTGTTTGCTACTCTTTCCCATAATTAAATAATCTGAACAAAATCAGATTAAAATTTTCAAGCTACTATATTCCATAAATAATCTGTCTTTCCCATAATTGAATAATCTGAACAAAAATCAGATTAAAACTTTCAAGATACTATATTCCATAAATAATCTGAAACAAAATTGAAACAAAATCAGATTCTGAAACTTGCTTCTAATATACCCGAAACTAAAAAAGATAGTTCTAATTTTTAATATTTTTCATCCAAAAATTCCAGAAAATTAAAAAAATAAAACGGAGCGATGTGAGAGGCGCCAAGATACTATATTCCATAAATAATTTGTCTTTCCCATAATTGAATAATCTGAAACAAAATCATATTAAAACTTTCAAGATACTATATTCCATAAATAATCTGAAACAAAATTGAAACAAAATCAAATTCTGAAACTTGCTTCTAATATACCCGAAACTAAAAAAGGTAGTTCTAATTTTTAATATTTTTCATCCAAAAATTTCAGAAAATTAGAAAAATAAAACGGAGCGATGTGAGAGGCGCCACCTACACGCCCCTCGTTTCTCCTTTATATAAGTATATTGATTGATTGCCAAAAGAACGCAAAAAACAAAAAAGAAGATAAAAATCATTTTCGGTGAATCATAATTATTGATATTTCATCCTTTCTTTTGTTATTAAGGAAAACATGTTTGCACCAGATAGATCAGTAGAGTGTGTCCTCTCATATAACATTCAAGAATTAATTTATATTTGTGGGGGAGAATGTAATAAAAAAATTGAAAGAAAAATGAGTGAGCAATAAATTATTAAAATGACGTTCCAGAATAAATTAAGAAAACGGGAGAATTGATTATGTATAGATGTAGCTTGTGATATAACATGCAAAGAATGAAATTCGTAACATAGTTGAAATTATGTTATTTTCTTCAAATTTATGCACCCCAACTCAACTTAATATAAGTATTATATTATAGATTTTGGTTCCCAACATGTGTGTGATTGGGATGACTTATCCAACTTACAATTTTGTAGCGGTTGAATGATATAGGCAACACTCGAGCTTATAATAAATTTTTGTGATGTGAAGTGGTATTTTCTATTTGATATATGTAAAACACTTATTGCGATCATCTAACCAAAAAATCGCTAAACAGGACATAACAATTTTATCGCTTGACCAAAAAAAATGCCGAACGTAACAAAAAATTGTTATAATTTCTCCAACAAATATAAAATTATAAATTAGACAAGACTTCCTAGCATATACGTGGTGATACAGGACCCTTAATGCTCTGTTTGGTTGGGCTGATTGGAATGGATTTTGGAGGGAATGGAATGATCCATTCAGCCCAACAAAAAAAAATTGTTGTTTGGTTGGACCAAAGGAATGGAATGGGCCATTCTTTTAATCATTCCATTCTGCAGCATTGTGTTACGATTAATTCTCGCTGAAACAGGTGGGACAAGCCCATTCCATTCTCTCGACTAAAACAGAAAATTAAAAACACCCTCTCTGTTTACACTTTACACCTGCGCTGTTCTATCTCTCCCACTCCACCGATCTCAAAAAGCTCAGTGTCCGACATTTCAACGATTCTTCTACCATTTTCAACGATTTTCAAACCTCAATCTATCAAAGCATACAGGTTCTAACTTGATCCATTTGAATTTTTTCATAAATCTTGCTGAATTGTGTCATTTGTAGATTGATTTAGATAAATTATTTGTCAATCTAGATGATTAATGTGTTATTGTATCTGTTTATCATTAATTTTTGTGTGTGTAGGCAGTTGTGCGTTTAAAAGGATGTTTTTGCACTTCATTTCTGTTCGAACAATGTGTATCAGGTGTTCGATAAAAAGCCTCTGAAAACTGGGCCTATCTATTATGTTGTACTAGTTTATGCAGTGTGTTTGATGCTTGGTAGAATAGCAGGTTCAAGATTTTGCCGTGCAATGTGGAATTTTAATAGATAACATGACACTGTGACAATGCCCAACCCATAGCAGTGCCTTTTATAACTATTTATAGTTTTCCTTTTGATTCATTTATATGGCTATGTAAATTTTGATAGTTGGATGATGCGGGTAGTATTTTTGTTTACAGAAATTTTCGTCAGGGATCGCATAGTTGCATGACAAGCCAGCAATTTGTGGATTTTATACATGAGCAGCTGCAATCGGTAAATTTTATTCCCTGCATTTGTCCAAGTTTGTTCACATTCAAGAAAGTTTCTAGATGAAAGCTACTAGTTACTCACTATCGTTTCTATGTTCTTAATATTAAAAAAGTAAAGTTCTTAAACATCGTGTGCAGAAGTTTTATTATGTGTTCCTAAAATTATAATTTTCACATGTCTTATTTTATTTCTGAGGACTTGGTCAGCTTGATGCAATTGCAATTGCATGTCTTCTCCGTCGATAGTCTGTATTTATTGAAACAAGTTCAAAGAACAAGCATATAAACATATTAAATTTCTTGCAAACTTGTTGGCACGTGAACTTGTTGACTTGGATATAATTAAAAAAATTTGTTGACTTGATTGTGTTGTGAGCTAATATTGTACCTTGCAAACGGCAATCAAATATTTTTCTGTCGTGAGCACTCTGCTCTACTTCGGTCTAGGCTATCTTAGTCCACTGCTATAGAAACTAATGAGATGTCACTGAGTAAAACAACTTCACTCTTTACCTTAGAAAGTGGATCACTAGTAACTTCACATCTCCTTTGAGAACCAACAACTATTGGAATATGTGTATTGGCATGAAAAATCAAGTGCATCCATTTATTTTAAGATAATTTTGTTTTTTTTGTATATATCACCTAGCAAGTCTTGCTAATGTACCTTATGCATAGATCAGTCAAAATTTCCGATTAGCTGAAACTTTGTGAACAAAGTTTCTAATTTACAGAATAGATTTTGAAAAATATGGTATGGGAATTAGTCGTCCTGTGAATGATATATATTTGTGCTTCCGTCAGTAGAATTGTCTATATGTTGTACTTTATTTGCATACTAGTATCTTGTAATTATGATACAAAATTTGGAATTTTGGCCTTTTCTTGTTAGAATTATTCATAGTGGAGCTGTTATGTCCAGGAATTTCGCAAGATTGGAACCGATAGGTGGGAGTTCGCAAATGAAAGTTTTCTGCCCGGGCAACGGCATCTGTTGAAGAACATATATAGGCGCAATTCACCTCATTCTCAACAGGCCGAGAATACAGTTGGATCCTCACTTGAATTACGGAAACCAGCAGTTGAAGCCCTGCAGGTGTTGCGGTTCTACAGTATTTTATTTGTAAATTATGGAGAAGAATTGGCGGTGGCCAAAGTTTGGATTTTATTTGTAAATTTTTAATATTTATCATAGTTGATTTAGGTATTAATTATTTGTGTAATGAAATGGGAAGTATGCTATTGATATGGAAATTAATTAATTTATGTATTTAATATATAAATTTTGTAAGTTGAAATTTTACGTTGAAAAATTTGCTAAAAAAATATATTCAATTCATTCCATTCCTTTGAGTAACCAAACAACTCAAATGAATGGAATGGTTCATTCCATTCCAACTATAAAAAAAAAAAACCAAACAAGAGCCTTAAATTGATCTTTTCATTCAACCTTGTTTCCATTCTCCCACCATTCCATTCCCAACTTTATTCCATTCCTAGCAAATTTCATTCCTCCCAAACAAAGTAAGAGTAATATCTGTGACGGTGATAACACTGTGTGCATGCCAGTTTGACTATACATAAGTGTGTGCGCGGAATATTAGTAAACCATCTACGCAGGAGCTCTGGTAATGATCGGGCTAAAGATCAATTTTGTGCGCAGGAGAAAAATTTAGATTTAATTACTAAAAAAACTATACAACTATCATGTTTTTTTTAATTTAATCATAATATTATATTTATTGCGGGATAATGCAAGTAATTTTAAAAAATTATATTTAGAAAACTCAATCTCACTAATCCATAACCATGGTTAAGTTAAAATTGAGATGTATGTCACATATATTGTCAAGTTACTGTATAAATTAATTAGTATATGGATTTTATTACTTTTTTACTATGGAGTTAAAAGTTCAAAATCCTAATTCATATTTTACACAAATATAGAGCGAATCATAATTTATGTTTGAAGGCAGAGGACAATGTTAGCATGATTTTTATGAAATACCTATAGCCTAGCTACGGGCTACATGTGTTATGTGTATGATTGTATCGATAATTTTTCATGTGATTTATGATATTTGTATAGAATTTATAAATTTATTCGAACTCTTTTAATCACTGTTACTAATTTTGTCGATATATATGAATATGATAATTGTGTTTTGTTCGGATACAACCTACACAAGCACATATAATATATATATTGGTATTTTGAGATTTTTGCGTGGTTTTTAGATGATTTTTAATAAATATTATAATTATTCTTTATGCATTTTGTTAGTAATTTGTTTGGACAATAAAACTTTATCGAACTAATATTCATTTAAAAAAACAAACAATTTATATGCTATAATTTTCGATAATAAATATAATTTTTCAACAATATTAATATATATATATATATATATATATATATATATACACACACACACATACATGTGTAATTTTTAAAATAAGATTAAATTCTTACTAATCGAAATAAAATGTAAATTAAATTAAATTAATTATCCGATAATAATTTAAAATTATATTATGACGAACCCTAATAATTCAAATAAAAACTGCGCGCAAGAGTTGGTTCAATTGGTCACAGGTTCGACTTCCAAAGGAGCAGAATTTGTGATTATGTCTCCTGTACCAGAGCATGTCCCTTAAATAAACCGATTGTTTGGTGTGTACACAATGGATTATGCAAATATTTAAAATAAAATTATTAAAAAAAATGATATTTTAGTAATGTTGCGTAGGACATCCATTTAACCATGGTTAGAAATATTTTCAAATTGGGTTTTCTCAAATACGTTTTCTATTTGTTAGTTCCATTTTTCTGCAACAAAATTAGATTTATGATTAAAATGAAAAAATTACAATAGTTTAATAGTTTTTTCGGTAATTAAGTCAAAAACTAAAAGAGCTGATGACATGTGGCGGAGTCAGACAAAATATTCAAAAGGGCACTTTTAATTTTTCGATTATTCTCAAAATATGTTACTTAATTAGTTTTACAAATTCGAACAGCAACTACTACAAACTCGAACGAACAGACCTGGCTAAACATCTTACCCTTCAAATCTTATTTAAAAACCAACCTGCTGCCCAACTAATTTAGACATACAAATTCTAAAGAAACATGACCATGCTGAAACTAACTAACTGCTGGAACTGAAATAGACCGAAGCTGAGATGATTTCATGAAAAAATTTAGTAATTTATCCGGGACACAAATGACAAAACATACGAGTATTACTAATATGTGGGGTCCACAAAGGAAAAGCTGTGGAGGCACGTATCCCCCAAGCCCCAGTGTGCCACCGCCCCTGCTGATGACACATACAAACAATAAAACGAGTTTGAAGATATGGATGCAAATTCACTCTATGTATATGCATGCTCTTAAACGTATCTGAATTCTGATCCATTCGATCGGCATCCAGCTCCCATTATTTCAACGTGCTCACAATATGAACCAAATCTTTAAATTCTGAAAGACAATCGAATCACTCTGCCTGCTATATTTATCTTCAAAGAATGGTCTACTAAATATATATATAATATATATATTGCATTTGATTTTTTCACAGACTGCGACACTTTGAGCTAGATAAATAAGAGTGCGTACTATGGGTCCGTTTACTTCAATAATTACCGCATTATCGTGGCCTACGTGTTTGGTGTTGCTCAGTCGAGATTTGACACCTAAGATTGACATTCATCTAATATAATCTGCGTAAATGTTACTCCTTCCGTACCCAGATAATATAAACATTGGAGGATGGTTACACAGACACGTATCTAATATTCCTGTAAACATGATTGTGTAATTTTTTTTAAAAAATTTCTTTTGATAAATTTTTATTCAGAAAAAGAAATCTTAAAAGTAAGTTATCAAATTGTATTTTATAAAAATATTAAGTTGAAAAAAAATGTATAGAATTCAATGGGACAGAGAGAATACTTACTTTCTCCTTTTTATGGTGTTTATTTTGAAAGCCGTGCACCGATACAAATTTTAATATTTTTATAAAATATAATTTTATTTTATTTTAATTTTTTTCCTAAATTAAAATGTAGTAATACTTAAAAATTAATACAAAAAATAAAAAAAACATATAAAATTACATTTTAAATCAAGTAATAAAAAAAACCGGGGACAAGAGGGGTAAATATCACGTCAATCCAGACATGCATAACATGCAGGTACTGTTCTTGGGCCATCTTTCCCTTTCTTTGACGTATATTCAGCTAGTGGAACAAGATATCCATTATTAAACTGCCCTTTTCTTGGAGAATTTTCCTTCGTTCACTTATTATTGTATAATAATAAAGAAAATCGCGGCAGCCATGTAAAATTAGTCAACCTTGTAACGTTACAAATACACCGTCGTCGAATGTGCAGATTGAACCAACTCTTCTGGTGCAAAAATGAGCCACTACATCCCTCAAGTCATTACATGCAAAGGTACTTCATCTGATCATCTTCATTTGTAGTTTATACACAATGTTTAGAATTAACTAGTTTGGTATCATGTAATGCAGCTGCTGTGATATGGAAGGCCGGGGAGGCGCTGAAGGTGGAGGAAATCAAGGTGGATCCTCCCAAAACGGGGGAGGTCAGGATCAAGATGCTCTTTGCCAGCGTCTGTCACACCGACATTCTCTACCGCGATGGCTTTGATCAGGTACGAGGACCTCTCTTTAACACCTTAAGGTTTGAGCTATCGATACGGATTTCTGTTTATAGAACCCGGATCATCTTTAATCTTGTCTAGCTCAGGGACCAATTATATAATGGGTCCAGGTCCCCAGCAATCGATTGCTGGGGGACCTTTAACCAACACACAAGTCGCGAGCCGTTGGATGGGCTCGTCAACGGTCGAGATTTAAAAACCGTCCAACGCTTTTTTAGCGATATACGACTATCGTTTGTTGGTTAAAGGTCCCCAGCAATCGATTGCTGGGGACCTTGACCCTTATATAATTACAGTTTGTTAGGTACGATTAACTAAAAAAATTTCTCGGCTGATGATCTTTTTCTCATCAGACTCTGTTTCCGCGAGCTCTCGGACACGAAGGCGTTGGGTAATAATCTAATTCCGTATCAAAAACAAATTTGTGTACAATTCTCTAATTAATATTTATCAAAATATTTGAAAGTGTTTGGTAAACCTCACTGTGCAGGATGGTAGAGGCAGTGGGTGAAAATGTGAAGAATGTACTCATAGGAGACATAGTAATGCCTGTATATTTGGGTGAATGTGGGAGTTGCCTGAATTGCAAATCCGGAAAATCAAACTTGTGCCATGTTTACCCCTTGAGTTTAACCGGTTTATTGCCGGACGGCACATCAAGAATGTTGATTTCCGGCACGGGCGAAAGAGTGTACCACCTAATTAGCTGCTCCACTTGGTCTGAGTACACTGTGTTCGACTCGAATTATCTGGTGAAGGTTGATCCCAAGTTACCATTGCCTCATGCAAGCTTCCTGTCTTGCGGCTTTACCACTGGCTTTGGTGCCGCCTGGAGGACAGCCAGTGTCGAGGAGGGCTCAACTGTCGTTGTGCTCGGTCTTGGTGCTGTCGGGCTTGGTGTGAGTATATCTATCGGTTTTCTAATCTGCGATGTCCTGTAGGTTTTCTAATCGGTGTCTGTGCAGGCAATAGGAGGAGCAAGAACACAAGGGGCATCGAAAATAATCGGAGTTGATCTCATTGACTTGAAAGGTAAGAAAGGAACAAAGTTTGGAATGACTGATTTTATAAACCCTAAAGACTCTGGTAAGTCGATATCTGAACTGGTGAAAGAGGCAACCGGGGGACTTGGTGTCGACTACTGTTTTGAGTGCACTGGAGTTTCATCTTTACTAAGTGAGGCCATCGAATCCACCAAAGTGGTATGTGTGTCGGTGTGTGTGTAAAATGTGTTAGATATATCTAATTCAAGGACTGAAACTCTGAAAGACATTGAGGATTCTAATACCTGTCAACCTCCAGGGGCTCGGAACAGCAGTGTTGATAGGTACAGGCACAGACCCTATCGGACATTTCAATATTGTTCCCTTCCTGTGCGGGAGAACACTCAAAGGAACCGTCCTTGGCAATGTCAGAGTTCAATCTGATCTACCGACGATAATCAACAAATCTGTGAACAAGGTAACTAAATCTTCACAGTCCTGTTGGTTTAACCACACACACACATCCTCAGTAAACTATACAGAGTCTTGATAATAAGAAGAGTTTCAAAATTGTGTGTGCAGGAGATAGATTTAGAAGAGTTATTGACACATGAGGTCTCACTCGACGAGATCAACGAGGCCCTTGAGATAACGAAGCAGCCAGATTGTGTAAAAGTTCTCATCAAATTTTAGCAACTCACTCTAGTGTGACTAAAGGTTGTACTCCTGATTGCTGTTTGTGCACAAAGGGTTGTGTTTAAGTTTTAAACAACCGCATACTAAGATGCCTATAAAATTAAACTTGAGAGCTTATTAATTGCGCAAGGATTTCTTTCTGTTCTAATAATATGGATGCTTATTCCACCCTATCAGTAGTACATTTCAATATCTATGTTGTGATAAAACAATTTCACCAATTTGCGCATACAAGCAAAGATATGATCGCCAAGATTTCTAGATATTCTGTTATAAAGAAGCAATAATAGTAAATCATATAAAGTACTTGCCACTTTTACCGTATCCTATTGATGTTTTTGTGTCGCATATAAGAGAGAACCCTAGCCCTACTCATTTGAATCAACTGAGAACCCTGGCACTACTCACTGAATCATCAAAAACAATTCCAGTAGAAGATCATGCCATGCAAGATTCCCCAAAGTCGGTTGTTTTTTAGTTCAGGTCTCACTCCTAACTATTGTGCTGATATTCTATCTTACTTTAGATCTATATCTAATCCTTTTTGTTCAAGCCTGATTCCTGCTCACTCCTGATGAGTCTTATATCTAAATTCGATTTTAGTATTGTGTTATACCAAGTACAGATAACAGTATCTCCTGCAAAACTATCAGTGAGTCTTTTACTAGTTCAGTCAGCTGCATTAGCTCGAGTGCCTCCCACCGAATACCAATCCACCCTATTTACTTTTACAGCCCAGGGTACACTATGGCATGCAGATATACAGATTATCTTGCAAGGTTTAGCTTTAACTTTCGATAATTCCATTTGGTAATTGGTCCTATTATGGAAATTAAACATCTAACATGCACGAGATATCAAACAAAGTTTTACCAAGTCATGTATTTAGCAGCTTTGATACGACGATAACTTCACCTAGATTCATGTCCAGTTATAGCAGAATCTGACAAAGATACATATTATCAAAGATTCCCTTAACCACATAAACGCAGGTCTACATTATGGCTTCATCGATGGCAGTCTCCACGGGAACAGGAGGCTTCTTATGGCCACCTCTCAACCTTGTCGCCACATTGTCAATAGCAGAATTGAGCTGACTTATTTTGGTATTAAGAGTCTGCCTGGTTTTCTGTGTTTTTTGTGGCAAATGATGTGAAAGAAGTCAATATAACTTTACAGGTGTCAGTTACAAAAGAAATTCCATAAAACTCGTGGTAATTACCTCTAGACCGTCATCATAGTAAATTGGTCTCCTGGCTCTCCGGAAACCATACTCATCTTCATTGAGCAGGGATCTTCTCAGCTAATGACAGTAAGAAAACAAACAAAACATTATCGTTCATGTGCTAGGCAAAGCTGAAATGCATGTGAAATGCTCTTATGATGCTTTACAAAACTGCCAAATCATTAAGACTATTAATACCGACTATAATGGCAATAATTTCATTTAATTTTGTTACTTATGCCCAACTCCCTGTATATGTTGGATGAATGGTTGTGGGGTGTAACAAAAACTACTGTTTAACAAATAAAAGATCAGTTTAAACCACAGATAAAAAATATTGATTCAATATGATTTCATGATTAAATTTAGAAACCAAATGCGAATGGCATCGGGAATTAGATAAAGAAGTGTCATGTCATAATGATGAACCTTTAGTACACACTTAGGGCAATGAATTTTTAACGAAAGCGAGCACTAACTAGGCATAAACGTCACATATAAATAAAAATCAAAACCTGAGGTGCAAAGAAATATGCAAGCGTTCCAAGTACAGCACCGCCCAGAAGAAAGCCGGCAAAGAAATCTCCGGCAGTTCCAGCTTTCTGATCACTGCTAATGCCATAAAAGAGATTACGAGGGAAGAGGGTAACTAAAACAAATTGCAAGCATATCAGGAACATGTCGCAGAAATCTATAATGATTATTATATTATAATATATTACTGCTATCTTTTATGTATCAACTTCTCTGACATTTATGCCCCTGTAATCTTCTTTTTTCTTTCTTTGTTAAGTAATTTATGCCAACATATGTCAGAAGAAAATAGGAGCCACTAGATAACTCTATTTACCAAATTTCCTAGAAGCCAAAATTCATTACTGTGGTGAAGCAAAGGCAGATAAAAAAAATGTATAAAAAATGACCTGCTCACTTTCTAGGGAAGACATGAAGGTATAATTATATCTGTGATTTTTTTTTTATCCGGAGCTATATCTGTAAATTATATGTGCAAAGCTTATAACAGTTTCTCTTGGTCATAGTAACGGATAATACAAATACAATCTGACAATTTAGTACTGGTATTTGGAGGAAACAGTACAAATACCAGTTTACCGCCAGAATTTTTTGGTAACTTTTCTTACTCCAAAAGTCTAGTAATCAATCTGACAATTTAGTACTGATATAATTAAGTTAAGTACTAAAGACCAATCACTGAAACATTGTATGATTACTTCTCGATCCTCTACTTCCTGTTATTTAGCAGAATGACAAATTATGTTGATTTCACAATAAAATACTGTTTATTCACATTCAATACTTGCTCTACGTACATACCCGTACTCCGCACGAACAGACAAGCGCTTGGACTTTTGTTGATATGGTTTCTTGTGAAATTTCAAGGTGTTACCATACATACTTGACCTTGTGGACAAACGATCATGTGATTTCAAAGGAAATCCACCTACAATAGAAAAATGGCATCCAATAATTAAGACCGGTACTGTTATATGTTGGATTTAAAAAGAAATCAACTTTAAAGGCAACAAAGTCAAAGGATCTCAAGAGAGTCATTGACGGAAAATTATAATAGTTCTACAAGGAAGCTTCTGTGATGGTAATATTAATATTTAGTGAAAGCGTTATAGTGCAATCACGTATAGACAACAATCCTCGCCCCCTTTAAAATATTGACATCTTGTCCATTCACAAGTTAAGCTCGCTTCATAACATGGATAGACATCTATCAGTGTCACTTATCTTAAGTCAAAACTCTAATCAAGTTCAAGCTGAAAGTGGAAACACTGTTTAGTTTTACATTCAAATGCAACATTTTCATTAAACATGTATGAAACTTCAAATTCCATCACACTAAAACTATACGTTGCACACATAATCAGAAGAAAAACAAAAAACTTTACAAGATTGCTTCTGAGATGCGGGTATTAAAATGCATTGAAGCCCCCTCAAAATAAATTAATTGTTTTGTCCGCAGGTTAAGCTCACTTTATAACATGGATAGTCATAATCAACAATAAATAAACGATTTTAAGCTCAAAGGGGAATCGATCGTTCTTCTTCTTCTTTTTCTTTTTGCATTCAAATAAAGTATTTCCATTAAATATATAGAAAACTTCCACTTCCATCACACTAAAACATTGCACACCTAATCACTAAAAAGAAGAAGAAGAATTCCCATGTTAACCTATCTCCAAAAATCGAACACATTGACTAAACCAATCTCCATCAACCAATCACACACCAAAATGAAAACATAACTATTTCAGTTGATTCACATGAAACACAGTCACACTCACAAACACATTAATTTCACACATGACTGACTAACCGGAACCCAAACAACACAAATAATATCCATGTAATTCAAACCTCATCAAGATTCAAAACCAACTCTCCAACACAAATACAGCTCAAAAGTCCAAAATTTCACACAAAATTAAACAGAAATGAAACACAAAATCAACAAAACTAAAGAACACAACTACAACTACTTAAATGATCATCCATCTAATCAAATCACAGCATAACAAATAAACCCCATTTCATCAAAATCAATAACAACAATAAAGATTCCACTACTCTAACAAACATAACATTCAATAAAGCACATAAATAAATGTTCATATAGCTAAAAAAATACACACACATATAATGAATAAGAAAGAATAAGTTTTGGATATACCAGACACTGGAACAGAAGCTACGATCGAAGAAGCCATCTCGAAAAGATCTGCAACTGCACTTAGAACACAGTTTATCAAAGAGCTTGTGTTTTATATTAGTTTCGGTGGGTGATTATTTGTATATACTATGAACATTGAACATTTCTATTCCATATATGCCCCTGCAGAAAAAGTTAATTTATTTTAAATTAAAGAATTAAAAAGAAAAAAATAATATACCGAAGTAAATATTTTCTGCTAACATATACTCATATTATATTAGACTCCAACGAATATAGATGAAAAGTAAATTAATATATGATAATTATATAGATGATATATATTATTGTAATATACTTGAATATACTAAGTATTGTCTCAACTCCTAATTAGTTGTGATTTGTGAAGTTTAAACTGTTTATGAATAA
The DNA here is from genome assembly GCF_001625215.2 of Daucus carota subsp. sativus. Classification (NCBI taxonomy): domain Eukaryota; kingdom Viridiplantae; phylum Streptophyta; class Magnoliopsida; order Apiales; family Apiaceae; genus Daucus; species Daucus carota. The sequence continues at coordinate 35,726,461 of NC_030386.2, read as the reverse complement.
AGTTATGGCATGTAAATATCATAGGATTATACATTTAGAATGTACATTTGGTTTTGCATATTTAAATATATTAGTATATGTTAAGGAAATAGTTTTAATAAAATAAAAATTTTAATATGTTCTTACAATTATTATTTTTAACACAAATTAAATTTTAATAATTGTTATGTACATCATTGTAAATTATTGTGCAATAAAAAATTAATACAGTGACATCAAAAGTCATGTAAAAAAAACTTGCTTTAAAATTCGTACACAAGTATAATAAAGGATAGAATTGTAAATTTGAGTCGCAAAAGATGAATAAACTCTGACGTACCACCTCGAATAGTCCGCCCCAAAAAGAACTAGATGTTAAACTTTAACAGTTGTTTCCTTGAAACCGCTAGCTTAAGCATAAATGATTTTTTTTGGAGCTATGTTACATTTTAAATCAATATCTAAAAATAGCACATAAATATAAAATATATTTAATAGAAAAAACTAAATCGATGAGGGATTCTAATTTTCATGACCTTGATCTCGAAACTAATTGGCTACCGGAAAAACTTTATATTTTACCATCATACATATTTGTTACATAGCCCTCAAGCCTGTTGTTCTTGTTATTCATTCTTATTTATCATCGTTGATGCTGTGGGGTGCTTTGTTTTCCATAGGTAGGGACCTGAATTATTAGTAAAAGTAATTTGAAGTCTTTAAATACTAAAAGCTACTCCCTCCGTCCCCCTGAGTTGTATACATTGGGGGATGGGGACGCGGCACGGACTTTAATGCTTTTGTAAAGTGTAGTTGTGTAATTTATTTTTAAAATTTTCTTTTTCTGAATTAAAGTTTGGATGTTATATTTTTATTCAGAAAAAGAAAATCTCAAAAATAAGTTACGGAACTATATTTTATAAGAGCATTGAAATGCGTGTCGAGCAGTTGAAAAGAAACGTATACAATTAAATGGGACAGAGGGAGTACATAAAATGACTATCATCCTAAAGAAGATAATGTGCATGCTTCGGGGAGAGCACTTCCAGTTTTTTTTAATAAGAAGTCGACTTATATTTTTATTGAGCCGTTTGTATAAGAAGTCACAAGCACTTATTATAAGTTTAGAATGCTAGCTCTACTTCTTTCCCAAACAAGTTATTTTTAATTTACTTCTCACTTATAACCCTCTATTTCTTTCCCAAACAAATTATTTTTAATTTAATTCTCACTTATAACCCACTTCTTTATTTTAAACAAGAAGCAATTTCTTTTAAACTAACCCAAACAACCCCAATATAACCATCAATCATGCAGTTTAAATATTTTGAATTAAATATAAAATTGAAATTGAATGGGAAAATAACTCAAACACATTTAAAATTCCAGTGTGCTCTATGAATAACATACATCTCAAGGAAAAAACACTATGTTTAGCACTAAAAATACGTCCAAGGAGAAAACATATTATCTAAGTTTATGCGTGTGTTAAAATAGAATACATGTACAATATGGTTCGAAGGATGTTTGAACAAGCATGTCTGAGCACCAATTCATCTCACTACTCCAAATAGCTAAACAGAGAAAGTAACAACCAATTTTACTAGTCCAAATAGTGAAACCCAGTGCTTAAGGATTGTCTAATGATCATATACAATCCTACACTATACAGTTCCCTACAAAATAACGGATTACCATAAAAACTAAACATTGATCATAGGGAGTCATTTATAATTATTTGCTTGCGCTTATAACTAACAAGAAAAAAAATGTTCTAAAAAATTTGGTCCTAGCACACATACTATAGCTTATTAACTAACCTTGTAACATATAAAATGGTCCAAGAAATAAAACCTATCTTGGTTATTGACCATCATCCAAAATTTCCTCTTCCAACTCAAAGCTATACTGCTCTCTGTCTATATATACAAACATCTTTATCTATCCATTTGCAAACCAAAAGATCACATGAAAGACAATATGTGGCTTATGAACATCAGGGACTGGGGTTTCACATACAACCCACGGTGTATATCATTATACATGATGTAGTATAACACTACCACATCCACATACAGTGATCCCAACGTTGTATCTACTTGTCCAAAAACCCTTTAAGAAAGTTAACCTCATGCTGCCTTTCTGTAGGGAGCAGCTCTTTCGTTTCAACTGGCCGACCCGCCTGCGCCTTATCTGTAAAGGGAAAAGCTAGCGAAAGCGAGAGGGCTGCAGAAGCATCCTCCTCTGCTGTGGTAAATGTCCTTCCAGGAGGCTGATCCTGGCTATTCTTCTCTATTTGTGCTGCTAAAAAATGGGGGAAGCTTTGTTTCACAGGCAACTTACCGGGAGGCTGACTCTGGTTATTCTTCTCTATTTCTGAAGCTAAAAAATGTGGGAGGCTTTGTTTTACAGGCAGCTTCATTTCAGCCCCTAAAGCGAGCTCAAGATTTGGTATCTTATCTTGAAAAAATTCCTCCACATTCTCTGACAATCGCCTCTTTTGAAGAACAGAACTATCACCCAACCCAAGATGCTGCGCATGATAAGGATCTACAGGAAAAAAATACCTCTCAGCATTTTCTAGAGTCCTGACCGACGTCTCATCAGAACCTTCCTCATGTTTCTTCAACACTGGAAAACTGGTCACTGAATCTTGCATCAATAAACTATCTCTTGAAGAACTTGTGTGATCATTCAGGTCATACAGATCATTGTAGTCCAATCTTGGTTTTTTATTCACAATTCCTCCAGTATCAAATATGCTGTCTCTGTCATTCACATGTAGAGCTTGACTTGAGCCAAAAATACTGGCTTCTGATTTTGACACTAGAGAATCAATATTTAATTGCTTTGTGCAAGTTGAAGGCCGGCTGTAAGGTTCCTTGTGACTTGGAAGTTTCGGAGTCACCTTCTCCGCAACAGTTTCCGCTTCAAAAAATCCTTCAGTACCAGAATTCCCCATTCTCAGTTTCTCTTCATTATCTACCTCCCCTAAGATTCGTGAGGAAGCAGGATCTTGCTCGCCAGCTGCAACTTTACTGTTAATCTGAGGCAAATGATGCAGATCATATGGAGTACTCAAGTGACCTGTCTCCTTATCATCAGAAGAGTTAGAGTCGCAAGCACTTCTGGCAACTTTGATTGCGGAGTCCTTATCAACCTGTCTCTCCTACAGGAAGTAAAAAGAATTCAATTGAACACCACAATTTAGCACAAAGCTACAGATCATGCCTAAGAGGTTATACATATTTATTATATGCAAATAATCAACAAAAAAGTCAAAGTAGAATAATTACAGACGTCTCAATGATATGTTCTAACGTCCATATAAAGCACAAGACGGTTACAAAGTTCAACAGCCACAGAACAACATTATGAATATCGCCACATGGGCAAAAATAACTATTGTCCACCACAATTAAAGCTGACTGAGCTTATATTACCCAAGACAGAGAATGGACTACCGCAAGTACTGCACCACAGAGAGTGCTGGACTATCACAACTTCACAAGTGGAATGTACAAGAGTGTGGTACAACTCATATATCAGTTGGGAGTAGATAAAAAAGTTTAGATGTGAATGAGCACACTTTATGCATCTTGGGTCTTCATTTTTATGACAAAGATAACAGACTGTTTTACATAAAGAACAGGCAAGAGGTTGTACTTTGCCAAAGTAAGCCAGCTTAAAAAAGTATAATTACCAGCGAATTTGTTCTGGATCCAGTATCTTCCCATGATTCTGGAGGTTTGATTTCGTCAGTAGGTACTGAATTGCAGTCAAGTCTGCACCCTTGCTGTTCCTTTGTAGCATTTACACAATCACTTTGTTGGGAATGGGATACTGATTTACCATCAATATTCCCATTATTCTTTTTCGTTAATGGTGAACACTGCAGATCTATCATTGGATGGACATCAGATATCGTCTTACCAGCTTTCTTAAATGTAGGCGAATCTTTGTCTACTGGAACAAGTGAAGAAGACATATTAGCTGTGCCCGTGTCTCGGGAACCAGCTGTTTTCTTTGGGGAAACAGGCACTTTTTGCAAGCAACTGTTTCTCTTTCCTTTAAGTACACCCCAGAAAAAGAACATTGCATTCCAACCTGCAAAAAGAGATGCTTACAATAAATCTACACAAACAAATGGAAGATATACTATATTACAGTAAATCAACAATTATAAACTCGATATAATTTTATTCTATTCGTAGCTTTTCAATTTTTATGATTTTGCATTCAGCTGATCAACAATTCCCTGTGCACCATTAATTACTCAATTCCCAAGTTAAGTGACTCCTCTCATAATATATAAACTAATTAAAAGATATTTACCAATTATAACTATTACAAACTTTGAATCTTCTTGAAAGAGCGTTTTCAATGTGTTACATATTTTGAGGACACTAATAATTTAGAGAGAAGAGGACAAGCAACACAGCTAATGGGGACTTTGAGTTGTTTCAGATGAAAAAGAAGGCCCTTAATAGATGTGTTATGTTTTCTGTATGAGATGTGTGCATATTTCAAGGTATTCAAAAGATAATTTTGTCCACATCCGCTTCGTCCGAAATTTGGAGGTAGAAATTACAACACTTCCAATAACACAAACAATAGTATATCTGAAGTAGGACAAGTAGCAAAGCAAAGAGTTGAGACGAAGAAACCTGATGTAGGAGGGTGGCAGGTTAGGGTTTAGTAGAAATCTCTTGCAAGAGATATTTAGCATACAACTCAATATATTAGTTCAGTCATAAAATCTGCCTTTATTACAGCAAATCATTTTGTATATATAATTAACATATTTCCTAGTTATATAATATCATAATCTATTCCTAAACATATAATAATCAGCTATATATAATAATACAAAAAAATAAACTACTTCCAGAAAATTTCAAGTATTGAGCTTACAAAGCCTTCTATATTACTCCCAAATACTTTCATTGGGATTTTGACCCATTATCATGCATCAAATCCCTTCTTATGACGTGTAGAACGTATGAAACCCCCTCCAAGGTTTAGTCCTGTGAGGTGTTGTAAACAAAAAGGCCCCCCCTGCAATTCTTAAACAAATTTAAGCTCTTACTAAATGAGTCATCGAAGCCTCGAAACAAAAATAACTTATTTCTATCTGCTCAAGCTTCTACATGTCACAGAAGCTACGATCATTATATTGTTCCCCCTGCCGCATATAGCCTAAATAAGAAACTAACATGATTTTTTGTTTAGTTTCAAGTTAAGAAACAGGCACAAGCTCAGCTAAACACCTTAAGAAGCTGGCATTTACCACTAAAGTATCAGCTTTATTACGTCCCTTTCTATATTCTCAAAACAAAAAACTCCGCAGATGAAATACAGACTTGCATGTGTAAAAAGTTCCAAATTAATGTTCTTTTAGGAAAAATAATTCCAAACTTATGTTTATTTAGGAAAAATGTTGCCCTATTGCCAGACCTGCCATCAGTGACGAACACAATCATGAGCTAGTATTAAGAAGCAATTAGAACACACAACCTTAAGTCATACAAAAAGATCTGATTCACAGGAGCTTCTACAAGACAATTTATTGACCGGGTAGTTTACTGTCATTCACATCTAATATGACATAAGAATTCAATATCTTACGCTGGTATTTCACCGGAAGCTGATTAGATGGAAATATCAAAATTTCAACACCATCAATGTTCCCTTTCAGAGCAAGGTCATTCCTGATCATACTCTCCAGAATCGACTTGTAGCTTTTCTCGTAGCTGGGTTATGAGCAACATAAAAATTATCACCAACAGGTAATATGAAATCACTTTCATCTGGATATGGGAGCAGAATTACTTACAAAAAGGGTTAAAGGGGAAACAAGAAAAGTACCTTTCATGATCTCTAGCAAAAAAATATAGGGCAATGTGTTCCTCCTTAACTCCATTTTCCTCAAACTGTATCGGCCACACACTGTGACGAGGTAATTCATTCAAAACAACTGTGCTTGGAAACTTGTTTATTGTTTCAAGAACTTTTAGTGATGCGCCGGCTGACAAATGGGCTTGAAATCCATCATAACAGCCTGGCTGTTTTCCACTTCTACATACCTCAAAACACCCTCTGCACAACAAAAAGATAGCTTTAGAGCCTAAGCTATATGAAGAGACAAGGTCGTTACTACAAAAAATAAATGGAGTTTGGCGCACAAATATAAACGGACAAGAAAAACATACTGCCAAATGTATTCATGCTTCGGGATGGCTAACGTGATCGGAAGGTCAGAAATTGACATATGAGAATTACTTGGCAAGTCCATAACAGACTTGACTGTGGCAGGGGGAAGAGGCCAATGTAACAAGGCTGTAACTGCTTCAGCTGAGTTTGTTAATTGCTTCACATCCGCACCAGTTGCCTGCTTTACAAACTCTGTATTGGTGTTCCATGCACTTGCTGCCTCCATACTAACCTCGTCTCCGGACACCGATTTTCTTAGGATACGGGTGTTAGTTTGCTGATCTTGAGAACATACTTCACTATTAATGCCAGACACAGTTAACTCATCAAAGTGGTCTGTAGTTCTCTTCTTTCTGTATAATCCAGGCTTTTTAAGCAATGCAGCTTCAATAGCAGCTTTCAACTTGTTATCTTTGTGGATCAGATCCTTCGAACTTCTTGAAGTATGAAGATCTGGAACAAGTGACTTCTCTGGGCTGTCAATGGTGCAGAACTCTGCAGAGTGGCCAACTTCTTTGCATTTCTGACACAGAGTAAATTTTTCACCAGCTGTACTATGCTTCAATTGAGTATTAGAATTTCCCCTGGCACTCTCAACCATATTTGTCGATACTCGGGTCTTATTTAACCCATCTGGTAAACTTTCACTAGATTTGCTAATTGGCCCTTCAATGCTAAGAGAAGTTGAAGAGCAATCAACCTTCGTTTTAGCATTTACAGTCTTCCCTTCATCATTGTCGTTTCTGCTGGCAGACAACTGCTTTGTACCTTCACCTAAACCAGTTCACAGAATAAACAAGGGAAATGAAATGATGCTTAATTTGAAGATAAAATTTTGTGTGCATATTAACATATAAACGCACGAATTATTCACCTTTAAACATGTATAATGTATATTGCTCAAAAGAATACAAATACAGCATAATATTATACCTGAAAGAACAGGTACATCTGAACCGTTACTGATAGCTTTATTAACTGGTCTGGACACTTGTATCAATTTATTGTCAGACTGAGCGGACTTCACATCACGATTGTTACTTGTCGAACAAAATGGACCAGTTTTATCACGAACAGGTAGGTTTCTATCAACCTCAGGAGATAAGGTAGTAGAAGTGGTTACTACCGAATTGACCAGAGGACGTTCTAATCTCAGTGAATTTTTTCTCTCAACCAAGCTCCGCTCTTTAGTATTCTGTCCTTTTATATCCTGACCATGAGAATACTTTGGAGAGAACATTTTAGCTTTCAAGTCAGTTGAATTCGAACCACCCGAGTTAAAAGCATGGAATGACATAGATTTGCCCATAGTCCTGCTGCCCCCTCCCTTTGTGCCAAGGGAGGCATTATCTCTGTTAGATTTATGCTTTTGAGGAACTACTTCATCTATGTGCTTAACTTTTTGTTTTGCACTTGCTGAACTGAATGATTTGGACCTCAAAAAAGTGCCTAGGAGATCAAGGGCTTAAATTAGTACTATGCTGAGTATAAAACGATGCATCGTAGCACACAAAGCAACTTAGTTTGGTTTTAGCTTACCTCGAGATGTGCTTTGTCGTGCATCTAGAGAAGGATTTGCAACCTCTGGAATGCTCTTACCAGTCTGAACACCAGGAGGAATTTGAGAAGCAGGCTTCACTTTTCCCCTATCTGAGTTTTTAAATGAACTATCACGAGAAAGCACATCAGCTCTTCTGGGACTCGAGATCTTCGGAGATCTAATTGTTGATTCAAAAACTTGTCTTTTTGCTGATGAAGAAACTTCTGTATCATCAGCTTTTCTTTTCCGATAAATTTTCCCATGTAAACTTTCCTTCTCAGCTTTAATAATGTTCGCATCTGTGTGTAACCCATCTAGATTTCCAAGATCAGCATTTTTTTGGGCAACACCATCTCCATCCACTAAATTATATTTAGCTTTCTCCTCTCTTTCTCTTTTCTCGAACTTGCAGTCTTCACACAGCCAGTCTCCTTCCGGAAGTTTAGTCATCATTTCTTTCATGCAATAACTGGCAACATTAGAACTTAATAAGAATGATGCTAAATAGTTCTAACCTGAAGAATCTTAAAAAATCTATCCAGACAAATGCATTTGATACTACTTTAATGACTTACGTGTGCTCTGCACCTTCACTACAGCTGCAACATACAGCAAGTAACTCTTCGCGACCCGCATCTCCACATATATCACAAACTTTTATCTATTCCTCAGACAATAGATTAAATAAGTATCAATCACTTGACTAAAACCCTTCACATTACAAAGAACAATTAACACTGAGGAATTGCATAACAAGTCGACAATACTGTGAGGTTAGATGTGGGCGGCGTAGAGCAGGTACAGGTTGAAAAATTTATAATGCAAACCAAATTAATTAATCCAGAAATCCCAGTATTCAACAAATCTTATACTGTATATTAAATATTTCAATAGGAGAAGAGCTATTATCGTGAGCAGCAGCAAGCTATTAACAACGCCTTCATTAAAATTACAACATAAAAAGTATTTAAACATTCATCTGTTTCTAGGGAGCAGCAGCATCTTATAGTACTACAAATTTGATATTCAATAGTTCATAGACACACATATACAGAACATTAGAACAAGAACTTTCGACTCAAAGCCTTTTATGGTCGCGTAATACTGTTAAATGCTGACTGTACTTGAATGGAACGATAATTAAGTATACCATCCATGCTTTCAGTTTTGATTTTCCAGATATTCAATGGAGAGTATCCAAGACAATGGTCAACAAAAATTGACAGAATATATAATTTTAAGTGTAGTAACAGAGATCCAAGAATCAGAAAACTGATATTACAAATGAATATGCTAGAAGAAAGGTTGTAAAAGAGGGGGAAATGGGACTGAAATGTTCTTGTTTTGGAAGTACATATAACAATGTGAACAAGAGATTAGAAGTTTCTAATCAATCAGAAAGGTAAGTGAGCACAAAAAGACCCTCAAAAAATAATACTTTTCGTAATGATATCCAAGATGAGGCAATCATGGAATGGAAATAACAACCGATGCTATCAAAACGAATAGTGAAAGCAACAATACTTACATCATGTTCCAAAATATCAGATTCATCACTCTCATTCACTGGATCAGAATGCATAGATGTTTCCCTGGCTTCAGGCAATGCAAGCAACTCGCTGTCCTTCTCTACTTCTTTCTTTTCTTCTAAAGAAATTAGAAGTTTGCTCGGGAATTCAACCCTGTTATACTCTGCTTCTACCTTTAGACATTCTATTGCCGAAGGTTCAGAGTTCCCTCCAACATGACCAATTATGTTTTCCTGGATATCACAAGATGCATATAAAGCAGATTTCTGCCCAGAAACAGCTCTAGATAAAACCTCCCCGCTAGATTTGTTCTGAACTTCTAATTTATGCTTATCCATAAATGAAGCTTCTTGGGATTGACCAGCTTTAATGTAATCTTCAGAAGCTAAACTACTAGGAGAACCAGCAAATGTTAAAGCTTTTGTGTCTGTAATTTCTTTATTAGAATTAGACATGTTTGATGCTTCATCAGAGCCACTGACACATGAAATGTTGTCATCATGACCTTCTAGACCTCTCATGTCCACAAGGTTGCTCATGGAATTACCATCATCTAAATCCTTTTTAGGTGGACTTGGAGTGTGAAGCTTCTCTTTAACAGGTCCACCATATAACAACTTGTTGGGTACTTCAGTATCTTGAAATGAACCAGATATATTAGTAAGTTCAAGAGCAGTTTCCATTTCAGCATTTTCACTGCACAAACCAAGATTGGAATTCATAGTGATCATATTACCTTCTTCACTAGCAGTATGCTGTGAACTCTTACGTCCTCTGCTCTTTTTAGTTTCAACTGTATCATCTACAGAATAACTGATTGCACTTTCTCTAGAGGTCTCATCTAGATATTCAGCATTCTTGGGCTCCATACGAGTTCGGTTGGTATGCAAACAAGACGAACAAGGAGCAAAACACACATTACATGTCCCAGGGTCCACTTTCACGTTGATATTTTGATCCAAAGTATGCCTGTGAATTCCTTTATTGGGTTGAGATGTCACCTAACAATATCACACAAACACTTAATGAAAAGAAAATTTACACATATAAAACGATTTGAAACTTAAAGAAACCACTAACTAGCTTGTTTTTATATTGTAAAACATTATTAAAAGAAAAGGAAGTGATTCGCATAACAGATTAGCCCATGGTAAAATGAAAAATTAACCAATAGAACCCCCCATAATAAGATACCCACAAACTAAAGGTGATTGTGTATCAGTGAGGGAATAAACTAGAAGATAAGTGTGTCAAGTTTTGGCTTCCGACAAATGGATAACTACTATCTTCAACATCCAAAATCAGTGATTCAAAACAGACACTTGAGTACAAGCAGCAGATATACGAGTTTAAATATCTGCATATCATATATCCAAATACAATTGTAACCGCATCCATAATTGTGAAAAGTGTACACAGCCAGAAAATGTGTTTACTATAATGGACATATACCTGATAAATAAACATTTGTTTTATCATTCTAATACATTGTACATTCAAATTTAATGAACAATATGGTGCATGTTTAAAAGGACAAAATAGTTAGTTCTGTAATCATTAACAAATTAATATATATGTTCCATCTCATAAAAAGTTTCTACTCTTAAAATAAAATAAAATAATCTAAAGGAGAATCAGCCACATAAAATAGCTACTTCAAAAGTAAGACATGATTTGACTCTACAAGATTACATAAATAAGTGCAGTAACACCCTCTGCCAAATTCAAAGCAACCAGCTACATGTATACAGACTCCTGTTACTGGTCCAATATGCATAAAGCACTGGATAGCTTAAAAGAGGAGAAGTTATCATATTTCGAGGACAGTCCTAAAAATCTCAAAATAGCAAGAACTGCCAAACTTCAGTTCGTATAAAGACAACGACACTGCCATTTCAGAAACCATAGAATACCAATTAACCTCTAAACTTGCCTTTACAGTCTAACAGCCTAATTTTTTCCACCAACAGACCCTTTTCATCGTAGAAGTTAGAACCATCACTCAACAGTGGGCTAGTCTAAAAACCAAACCAAACATCATCAATCAAAGTTTTCGAAACCCTATTCCCCAAAATTTTTTATTATTCCGAAAAGCTCAACAGTAAACACTTGACAATCTATATATAATCCAGAACTGGCAGGACTGACTTAGTGGCACAATACAAAATTAAGCACACAAACAAATCAAAACCAAAATTACAACAAAAAAAAATCTCATCACAGATAGAATTCATTCTGATGAACTCAAAATCAAGATCAAACAGTACTGAAACACCCAAATTACATAAAATCACCAAAATCAAATAAAAACCCTAAAAATCAAAATCAAAAAAATCAGGGAAAAAAAAAACATACCCCCTGAGGGTTAGGAGTTCCAGAGTAAAGGTCAGTGACGATTCGTTCCTTACGCTTCACCATGTCCAACTATAATCATCAATTTCTCAAGCTTCTGCATCTCTCTTATAATTAAATATATATAATAAAATCAAAAGGGTAGCAATAATAATAAAAATAAGAACAGTAAAAATTATTATAAAAAAGACACGATAAGTCTATGGGGGAGAATATATATGTACGGATGAGAATTGGACTATTGAGATGACTACTGTGTGTTTTTCTACAGCTTTTTCACACACTATACACGCACATATACATACAGGACACAGCTCCTCTTGTGTGTGTATACTGTTTAGAGATAGGAATTGAAATTTTAATCTGGAAATAGTATTCTAGACGTTTGGGCATGAAACTCAAGTTTGTAAATTGTTGACGAGGTTTATAAAATATATTTTGTAAGAAATTAGGAGAATTTAGTATTTGTTTGATTTAGGAAATCTGTCAAGACAGGACACGTGCAATATAGGATGTACGTTAGAATATTAGGACTGTCCGAGCCCGCTGGGCCTGGACCTGGGCCTTAACATCTCTGGGTCTTTGTTATGGAACCTTCCAAGTTTTTGGTGAAGGTATGTTAATTAGATAAACTCGTACAGATTAAAATGTGTGAATTGTGATTTACTATATTTTCGCACAAACAATACATGAACTGTTTATATATTTTATCTATTAATTATTTATTATTGTGATGTATTTGTAATTTGGTTGAATTTTAATATTTTGTTAGCTATTGGTTAAATAGTCTTTTTATAAGAGAAAATTTATTTTTATGTTGTTCGCAGTCTCAGAGATTGTCTTAATTGATCTGCTTGTTATTTGTATCGTTTACAAAAATGAGAATTAATATGGGATAAAATGAAAAGAAATGAAAAGAAAAATAAACAAAATCAAAATTTCAATAATGTAATAAAATAAATAAAGAAGGATATGTTAAAATGAGTCCATGCGAAACTATCTTCTTAAAATAAATGAACAACCGAATCAAATAAAATTGACAACACAAATCTAACTTGTAAAATAACATAATTATGGTTGTGGGGTGTTAGTTACGACTTTTACTTAATCCAACAATTAAAGTATTGTTCACCAATACTCATTTCTTATGTATGAATCAGAGAAATAAATATTTATTATGTTTATGTGATGTTAAGTATTGATGGCATTTAGTTCAATAATAAATGTACGCACTTATACTCCTGCTTCAGTCATATGTTAGTTTTGAGTTAGGACTCATTTAAGAGCAACCTATGTCCAATGCGGAGAACACGAGACTTAACAGCTGAAAACCAGTCTATTGTGGATTCCAACTTTGAGCAACTCCAAGAGTTGCTCCATTACCTCCTCATAAAAATCATTATAATAAACACTCTTAGCTCATTTACACATGAAGTGAATACTAAGACTCCAACAGCCTTGCTCAACATTCTCTTTGTCCACTTATAAATCAGTTCTTTATTCGTAACTGTTACTTGTCTTTTTCTGCAACAGATTCAAATGTCAGTGTTTCTCTTACGTATTAATATAAAATTAGTTTAGGAGCTGATGTATAAGGAGAGTCTTCCAACTCCTAACTTTTTAGGAGGGAATAGAGAATCTGTCGGAGTATGGTTTTACATCAAATTCAGTATAATTTAACTTAGGATGCAGTGTGAGGAGGCTGCTGTTGTTGCTCTTAGGCACGGATATGTTTATTTTGTAAAATCTGCACACCATGAAGTCAGATTTTGTACCGCTCATTTTTGGAAAAAATTATTCCTTTAGCCTATCATTTTATATCCCAAAAGGCACCAATCACATTAAAAATTGAGGTGGTGTGGTGTTATAAATTTTACTCGATTGAATTTCATTGATCATGAAAAAACAACTCATCGTTAATATTCTAAATCCAAACGAGGACACCGGTCGAGTAAAAATCATAACATCAAATAACTTCAAATCTAAATCAAATCACTGTTTTACGAACATGAAATAATATGTTGAAGAATTTTTCCTCCAGAAAGAGCACTAGAGAATCTCATCTCATGGTATGCAGATTAACATACCCCACCTAAGTTGCTTAACTGAATCCATGATATTTTGGTTCAACCATTAAGTCTTATATTCTCTGCGTAGTGCCTAAGCTGCTCTTAAAGGGGTCCAACTAAAAACTCATATATTCTTGAAGTAAAAGTATAAAAATGTATAATAATTGAACTAGATGTCGTCAGTAGTTAACACCACACGTCAGTAGTTAACACCACGTATGCACAATAAAGAGTATTTCTAGACTAAATAGAAATTATAGTTAACACTGCGTAAGCATAAGAAAATATTATTTCACATAAGAAATAAAGGTTGGTAAAAATATATTTCAAAAATACGCCCAATAGTGTCCGCACATAAATGGTAATGAAATATCAATCAAGGCCACAAGCGACATTCAAACTCATTAAAATATATTTATGTTTTTTTTAGATTCATTTATACAAAAAGTGAAAACACTAATGTAATAAAGAAAAAAATTCTAATTAAAACATTTATATCAGGTTCTTGAAAATCTAAACAAGACATCAATCAATATATATAGTATAAAAATTAGTAAAATTGGAATTTTTCAATTTTTGCAATATTATCACAACCATGCACAGTGTACAGATTTCGTATTTCGTGTACCTGAAGAACCTGCATCATACCTAACTTAATACTCGTAAACGTTCGTGTATATTATATGCAAAAATATTAATATAATTTTAATGATAAAGAAAATATTTTAAAAAAATATTTTTCTATATAATTTCACTATAATGAATTATATATTTATACTTGCATACAATTTTATACATTGTTTTTCAATATAAATATAAATATAAAATTTTTACATAATTATAAATTTAATATAATATATGAAAATAAAAATTATGTGCAAATATGCTGTATAAGGTCTTGTTCCAAAATAAAATTCCATATCCAATACGAAATCTATCATGTAATTTTGTGTTCATATTTCTCATATCGAATATCAAAACCCATATTTATTTTTGTCGTATTGTTTCATTTCGTATTAGCATCTCAAGTGCCAAATTACCGGATTAAGTCCGCTTATAATCAAAATCACATATAATATATCAAAATCTTTAAATTTTTATTAATATATTAAAATCCAGATTAAATACAGTTTTTTTTTTTGACGGATAGATTAAATACAGGATAATGACATGTATTTCTAATTTGATTTTCTGCGAATCGCAATAATTCCGTACTTTTTCTCTCAAATTTTCTCCCGTCTCCCGACCTCGCACATTTTTTCCCTGCTAATTCTGGTTTTTGTTTTGAAGCAGGTTCCTGGAGAGAGATCTATATATATATTTCACGAAAATCCACCTTAAAAGTTTGACCACGAAAACAACACAGAGATACAGCAATCATCTGAGAAGAAGACAGAGGCAGATCGGCGAGAGCTTGGTAGCTTCAAATACAATACAATACAATACAAAGAGGCGAAGAAGCAATTGAAATAGGTGAGCTTAATTACCTAACTCATATTCACAGTAGGATTTCGTTAGACCCCTAAAATTAGCTTGGTTTTATCGGTTTTTTGAGTTAGAATTGTTGGTTTAGATACACTTGCGAGCTGCTCGAATAATTACTTGTGATTTTTGATTTTGACGTATTAGAGTTATAGGATTCTGGCTTCTGTATAACATCTTTACTTAGAGAGGCTAGAAGCTTGAGACTGTAATGGTTGTGCTTGTCCGTAATTAAAGAGCGTGTGCCTACCTTCGAGCATAAATTAGGCTTATCGAGATGAGTAAGTTGAAGATTAATCTTTAGGATGATTTTACTTGCTTCCGATGAGTAACAATGGAGAGATAATTTCACAAGAATCGTCTCATTTTAATGTTAAGCGATACTAATGAAGGAAAAGTCTAACTATTAGTCTTAGTAATACTAGATCATCAAATTTACAGATGATTCGTTTCTATGGGGTTGTAAACTAAACCGGAAAGATTATCTCCCACTCGAAAGTGGAGACCTGACACCTGCTATTCCAAAAAAAAAAATTTGCAAAATATACCTGAGTTATGGTGTTAGTATGAAAGCTGAAGAGCTCGCCGGACTCCAGGCTCAGTCAACCCTCCGCTGCTTCTCTCCAAACATCTTTTGTGATGCGATGCACATCAATCAACGTTAAAATAGTCACATAAAGATCTGCCAAATGACCATAGGTTATCCCCATACATTACAGATAGTGTTTTTTCCCTTCTAATATTGCTGACTCTGTGCGAAAAGACCGCAACTTGGCGTGAGCACTCATGCAATTTCTGTGAATCATAAAGTTTCTGCAGATCTCCAGGATTGCTGCCATGATCCTGCAGATATATGTTTGCTAGGATCTGTAAGGGCGTTTAGAACAGAACAGAGCGATCAAGATTTTAATTAAGAGACAGGCTCATAGCAATTAGGATAAAAATATATTACTTGGGTTGTTCTAGTAAGCGTAATATTTTTAAACTAAAGGACCTTATCCTTGGAAAGATCAGGCCAACTACACTAAGATCCTGCTATAATTAACAATTTTTCCACTTCTTGACTGAACTTGATCAATCTTTAGTCTGGATAAGTTATCCTCTGCATAATCCTCACCAGTGTACAAATAATGGGCGACCAATTCGCAAGTGTCTGCAATACAATGTTATACTTTTGACAGAAATGACATACTTTACTTTGTAATTTTGTACTTATTATCGTTTAAATATAAGCGGTTTTATATTAAATAAATTACAAAACATCAATGGTGGCTTACCTAGTTAGTTCAAGGTCATATTGCCTCTGTAAATGGTGTACATGAGTCCGATCGAGAAACCTGCGAGGACCCCTCGGTTGGGAAAGGCTAATGGAAGTGGAGGAAATGCTTATCGGATGAGCTGAGTTTGAAGAACAATCCCATGTTCACTGGAAATACTTTGCATGGTTCCTGTTAATTAATCCCTTTTACTAAAAATAGTAGTAGATGTTTAGTTGCAATCTAGGAAGCATGAGTGCGAGTGCGGATGTGTGTGTGTGTGTGTATTACACACACTCACCAATTATACAAGTACCTAAGTGCAGAGATCTGCAAATTATATAAACACACGAGCAGATATATATACAACTCATATAGACACACAAATATATTATTTTGTTTATTCTGACTAATTAACCTTTTTTAAATGTGTAAATTAAAGGTTTTTTTTTTTAAAAAAGTTGCTGGAAATTACGAAAATTGCCATTCTGACGTATCCTCGCACCCCCATTAACGTATCCTCGCGTATTACCGTCTTTGACGTCACCGATACGCTACGTGGTCGTGGTGTATCCCGCCGCACCCCCGTACTGTGAAGTATCCCATACGCAGTTCTTCACCCAGATGAAGCATCCTTGCTTTCTAGGTTGCAATTGCAGTATGTGATATCGTGACTTTAGTAGGTGGCTCGAGTTCAATCACGCCTATCCTCTGCCCTTCACTATTTAGTTATTACTAACACAACTACTTGTGGCACTGGCAGATGTGGTGATTTGTCTGAAGCAATAGTCTTACCATTCCCAATTATTCCCATTTACTTTCCCATAGTATCCGTTCCTGCTTCCCATTCCCATCAATAATAAAACATCAAATCATTTTCCATACGATGGATTCAGTAATAAAACATCAAATCATTTTTCATATAATGGATTCAGTAATGATAATTCATACTCCCCTGATATATAATAATAAAACACCAAAACATTTTCCATATAACAGATTTAGTAATGATAAATTATTTTTTTGCAGGGAAACAATAACTAAATTAAAAATAGAGGGGGCTATTTAACTTGACTTGGTATTCTCCACTCGACTTGCTGATCGTCTCCGGTCTATCTGTGGATATGGAGAACGCCGACGTGTTTAGCTCGTCGACGGCTCCACTCACCTGGCATGACTTCCTAGAACGCATGCGCCATCCCTCTGCTTCTGATTTCGTCAAATCCATCAAAAGGTAACATACATCTACCCATACACATTTATTTTCTCTTGTATTACATATATGTTTTTAGAGCTTGGTTAATCACTCATCTTAACTAAATTTGCATGTTATCGATTTTGTTGATCTAAACTCAATAAGCTGTAATGATTGTTGGTTTGTTTGTTATGTTTGCATAATCATTGTCATATAATGGTAAACTTAATCATCTTTTTGTATATAATTTTGTTGTAAGTAACACTGCTGTTATATTTATATATCAACCTGCACAGATAGTAATGTTTGAGCTCACAATATATTATCGTACAGGGTACAAGCTCCAAAGTGATTACAGTTGAGTAATATTAATCAAATATCTCAAAATAATGTGGTAAGTACTAATATCTTTCACCACTGACAACAGGACAATTAACTACTATCACAGTTAATTATATTTTCAATAATGGTTAGCCCAGTGTTACACGATTCACAAGTCATGCCATTAAACCACATACCTAATTCCGCGTAATAGCAACAGTACAAAGAAACCTCTAGGCAGAATATCTTCCCAAATGTTCAAAAAATAAAATAAGTGATTAATAACAGGTCTTCAAACCCATCCCGCATATCTGATTTATGGATCCTCCTATCTGAATTATGGGAGATGACGTTCCAATTATCTGAACTCATACCATGTCCTGAAATGACTTGTGTAGCGTGTACCACTGGGTTAGACCATTTTACCGAGGAACATTTTAGAGATTTCCCATCATTTTTTTAAACTGTTGTTGGCAATTAATTTATCATTGTAAACTTACAATTTGTGTGTAGTTTTTATTTTATATTGGTTTTGTATTTGCACACCATCTATATACAGAAAGTAACTGAATGCTTAATTAATACATACCTATAGAACATTCTACATGATTGACCTGTTTTGCCATCTCATTAATTTTCTACGAATGAGTGCTCTAACATAAAGTATTGTAACTTTTAAAGTTTTATAGTATCATTCTTGAACAATACTCCGGATCCAGAGAGGGACAGTGCCGCTGTACAGAATTTTCTTAGTAACATGGAAGCTGCTTTTAGGGCTCATTCCCTTTGGGCGGGTTGTTCTGAGGAAGAGTTGGACAGCGCTGGTGAAGTAAGTTTAGCTCTTCCTGTAATTCCATTATTGTCTTTGATTTATATTTTGTGTGATGAAGAAGGTAAGTGATTTCACTTTTTGCTCTGTGTGGAGAAATGCCTACATGTATCACTATAAAGTATGAACAGATAGTTTTCCTGTTTAAAGCATCATGCCACAAGGTTTTATTGGTTTAGATTCGATTCATTTACTGACTTCTTGTGCTATCTATCTTCCATGCTGCTGATATGTTTATATATGGTTGTTGGAATAGCATCTTGAAATATAAATGCCAACCAATGGAAAATTGTGATATAATTCATTTTGCAAAATATTCTAATTAAAGTAAATAGCCAATTAAAGAAATAAATTATGATTTTTTGTTTTCGATGTGCTCACAAACTTGTGTTACCCTCTCAATAGTTGCCCTATATCTCCAGTCTTCCCTTTATGGTTACCAAAGCATAAAAATGGAAGAGAATAATACCATTAATTGCTTTCATTAGTTTGACTTTATGTTTTTCTGCCTCCTTTTTACTCTCTTAACACACTTACAAAAAGGAAGAATTCATATGCACAATTTTATCATGTGCATTGATTGGATACCTATTTCGTGCAAACATAGTACTTTGTCAAATCCTTCAAGTCGCATAAAATCAAAGGTGGTGAAGTTAGGGATATTGAGTATAACAGCATTCATACATGTAATATCCTATTCTTTCTAGGTTCTGAATAGAGAGAGAGAGGATAAAAATTATTTGCATATTGCATATATTTCTGTTGGGACTTCAGAAGTATTGAGCACATGTTGGTATGTCTTCAGGATGCGTATTGATATGCTCAGAGACCCTTAAGACTTAACATTGTTGCATATTTCAGTTGTAGTTATAATTTGTGCATCAGGACAATTGTTTGAGCTTGAAAGGGAACCTGAGATAATCATAGGAAATCAATGTGAATTTACAAGTTAGTGCTATATTGTTAAGCCGTATTTGTTATATAAGTAGCAAAGATTCTGTAGAGTGGATCGTAAAAATGTTTCCAAATTAATTTATGACGAGGATTCTTCATTCCTCGCATGTCTACTTTGTACCGGAATTTAACTTATTGGCTGTGCTGAGCATCTCAGTGCCTCTTCGGTTGTAGACATAGTGTTTTCAGCTTCTGATATTAAATTCTATTATTATTCCCGCTGCTATTTTTTCGGTGAAGTTTAGTTACATTATTATTAACACTTAGTCACTTACGCACACATGCATCCACTGAGGCTTGAAGGGTGGAACCCTTGTCCTCTTATTACCAATAATAGAGGGCATCCTCTAGGCCAAGCCTTGCAACTGCCATTTTTTTTTTATCTTGCATTGAAAATTCACTGCCAGTTCAGTTCTGCTCCTAAATTCAGCTTTCTTGTTCTTACTTACATCATTACTCATGCTCTTATCTTATCAACGGGAAAATTTCTTTTGTTTATTTCGATTCTTGTGTAGTTATATGTTTAATTTACCTCACTTATATATCTCAAATTCAGGGACTGGAGAAGTATGTCATGACAAAGTTATTTACCCGCGTATATGCTTCAGTTCCAGAAGAGGTAAATGAAGACGACCTACTCCACCAGAAAGTAGCTCTAATACAGCAATTCATCCGTCCTGAGAATTTGGATATTCAGCCAATTTATCAAAATGAAACATCATGGTTGGTGAGTGTTTAAGATTTCTTCTGTACTGGTGGTTTGTAATGTATCCCTTTTTCGTTTTTCTAGTCTACGGTGATCCTTGAGCATATTACAAATTTTTGCCCCATCACATCATTGAGTGGGCACTCATATGTAGATTTTTCTTGTTGATATCTCTGTATATAGCTAATGTTTTGTAGTTCCATAATCACAGCTTGCACAAAAAGAGTTGCAGAAAATAAACATGTACAAGGCTCCACGAGACAAACTTGTCTGCATTCTCAACTGTTGCAAGGTTATCAATAACTTGCTGCTCAATGCTTCCATTGCTTCAAATGAGAATCCTCCTGGTGCTGATGAATTTCTTCCTGTTCTTATCTATGTTACCATAAAGGTGAACTCTCTAACTCTTTACATGTAGTAGGTTTATATGTATGATTCTGAATGCTATCTGATCGAGAACATATATGTAATTAGAGGTCTACTTTTATTGGTGCTTAAAAATGACATTAATAAAAGAGAACAAGATTATCAAGTTCAGTGTCTAGGATGACACTGGAAATCTCTAGATTTTCTCTCTGTGGGGATTGGGGAAAATAGTTATGGCCCGCAATTCTTGTTGTACATTTACCCTCTGTATGCTCTTGATTGTTAATAATTCTTCTGGAGTCATTTTATTTGTTATTGACATATACAATGTTGTTCTTTCCATTTACCAAGAAAGGGAGTTGATAATGATTGTCAGGATGCACTTGCAGGCAAACCCTCCTCAACTGCACTCAAATTTGTTGTATATACAACGTTACAGGAGTCAATCCCGTTTAGTTTCAGAGGCAGCCTATTTTTTCACTAACATGCTTTCTGCTGAGTCATTCATTATGAACATTGATGCGAAATCTCTCTCTATGGAAGACACTGAATTTGAAAAAAACATGGAATTTGCTCAAGCCCTTCTCTTTGGTCCTTCAGACTCGGATAATATGACCAGTCAAAGTGATCAGAGCGTTGAACATCAGGAAACTAAGCGTCTGGGGACTACAACACGGACAAAAGTCCCACCTCAAACGTCGGAAACTAAATCGAGAAATGATAGATCCCATCCAAAGGATCCATATGCTTTGGATACAGTTCCATCGATCTCAGATCTGGAAAATCAAGGAGCGAACATGCTTATGAAGGATGAGAACTCAAAACAAGTGTTCATGGAATTTCCCTACTTGTATGCGAAGTCTGGTGATCTAACAATCAGTGATGTAGAGGAACTGCTGAATAACTATAAGCAACTAGTCTTCAAGTATGTCTGTCTTTCAAAAGGAATGGGTGTTTCTGTTACACCTCCATCATCTGCTTCACAAACTCAATCTGAAGGTGACACTAAAACTGCAAAGGAGCCTGGAGATAGTATAACAGTGGAGCCGGAAAATGGAAACGTTTCAACAGAAGTTGATGCTTCTGAAGTAGTTTCAAAGTATCGGGAAGATAGGGCAGGATCGAAGTCCCCTCAAGATGAACCTGTTGCTTCTGAAGATGAGATAGGTGAAGAGAATTCTCGGAGTTAGTTGGATGACAGACTATTTGTCAGTGAACATCTTGTACCTGGTTGATGCGATGGAGTATGGACAGATCAATGTTGGAACTTCTGTACCTTTTTGATAAATTAGTTATCATTCTGTTATATCTATCTAGTATAGTAGTAAATTTTTCGTCGTTCGGAAATGTGCATTGGAGTTGGGAAGTAGATAATCTGGGGGTAGGCCTGGTGCAATTAAATTGTGAAATCTTAAATCCATATACTGTATGTTGGTGTTTGGAATTTTAATTTTATGATCTGGAATAGAACCATAGTCCCAAATCATTCTTCAAACTCTCCTTGAAATTTCCGATCTCATATCCTCCATCGTCATTCCAATTATCATTAATTGATTATTTTAATGATGAATCGTCTCCTTTTTGAATTGTAAGCAACAAAAACCGATTTATAAACCAAATATATTCCTCTGTTTAGAATTAAACTGATGTAGGCACAATATTTTCCAGAAAATTTACAGCCAGACTAAATCATGAAAAGAACTAAATTGGAAAAGAACTTGATTTAAAACTAAATCATGCCCTTCTTCCTATTTTATAATATAATTCAAATTTCATTATATTCCTTTCAAATTCAATTCATTCATCTCAAATCGGGCACGTCTATCTGTTACAGCTCCAGCTACATCTTGATCATTTTTATATACATATATAATGTAATCCAATTATATTATAATATATTAGACCCGTAATAAATAAGCTATTTGCATAAATCTGGTTTCTTTAAATTTATTATTATTCGTTCACATTAAACGGACATAAAGTTCGTTCGGATCATGTTTTACAAATATATTTTTAGACCCAAGTGGAAAAACAATACGTATAAATTACATGGATTTGTAGTATCATCCTCGGACATCTATGTCGAAGTATATTCTGAAATCTGGACGTAGAAACAAGAAATCGAACAATCTCAAAATAACTCAAACTCATTAGTCACTAACCACAGCTTTCATCATAAAAGACCGTCATCACTGAGAAAGTAGTCTGCAACTCTGTATTACACTTGACATGTTTCTAGAAAGAATAATATAACACATCTCAAACTATATTAATTAATTATAACTAATATTTCACACATTGCCTAGAGCTCCACCATCACTTAAAAAACAATTTACCATTCTAAAAGAGAGCCTTTACAGTAACCCTTCTTCTAAGAGAACTTTACCATATACTACTCATTTCACACGTCCGAGGACTGCGCTCTGGCAGTGGATATAAATACATTATATCCTTTACATGGGTCTTCCTTCCATCTCAAGGATGAATGTGGCAATATCATTCATACTCCAAAGCTCTCTAAGGGACTTGATATACTACACTACAGCGCTAACTTTCAGATGTCAGCGAAAAAACAGTGTCACCGCAAAAGTATATCCAAGCAAAAGTATCTGTTTGGATAAACATCAGGCACTATATTGTTCAGAGTTCAAGATATATCGCATAAACAAGTTGCATTACTAATGTTACAATAGTGGCCCAGTAAATCAAGAGGTACTCACCTACGAAGGAGCTAATCAATTAATCAATTGGGTGTTTGTCAACTTGACGAGATGTATAGTGTGCAGAAAGCAAAAGCAGAGAAAGGAAAGCACTTGCTACAAAGATAGCATCAAACCACCTATGGTAGAAATCAAATTGAATGTCTCCGCCCAATACATCTGTTATTATCATCCTGCAAGAAGGCTTTATTTTCAGGCATACCCTGCTACTTGGCATTCGTAAAATCAAGGCAAATCAAAAGAACGAGCAACCAGTTGTTACAAACAATCAAAGCAAGCTAAAGGAACACTTGCATAAGGATTACGGAGTTTAATAATAATACCGAAATATGGGTAGTACCTCTGTAACAGACAGAAGCCCTAATGCTGTTGGCAAATAATACAAAAAAGTTATCTGCCAAGTTGTACAACAGCATTGTTGCCCACCAAGTAGCCAAACTTACAGATCAAATTAAATCTTCAATCCTAATATGTCCATATGCAATCAGATTTGTCTTACCCGCTCCAATATCTTTCTTTTTTATATTTAGGGTTAAATATTATATAACTCGTCAAATGGGCCTGATTATATTAGTTAACTCACTGAAGTCAAAACCGTCTAATATAACTCACCACATTGACAATAAGCCTAATTCAGTTAAAACTTACTGTAGTTAAATTTAAGGGGTAGAAAGTAACTATGTATCAAGTGTATCAAATATCTCACTGAAGTGAGTTTAATATCAGGTAACCCACCAAAATCAATGGAAATGAAATAAATAACAATAGTTTCATTAGGTTTAATTAATTAAATTTATTTTTCAAAGATATATTAACTTGCTTATTATTCCAATAAAATATCTTTTTTTATTAAGAATAGTAATCGTGTTTATTTACTTGAACCTGTTTCATCATTGTATTCTTGTAATATATTTTATTTCATTATGTTAACTACAACATTGTAACCTAAATCAACATAACATTATTATTTTTTATTGTATTAATTGTATAATTTTCACTGAATTTAAAAATAAGAACATCATTTTTTAGGCTATATTAATAAAATTAAATTCAGTAGAAACATCTTTCTTTCAAATAAATAATTACCACATTAGGTCAATGAATTATTTGATACATTCAACTACTTTAGTGAGATACTCGATAGCTAGTCCACTTTTTCCTGTTACTTTTATGTTTGATCGAATGAGATTTATTTATAATTTGATAAGTTAAATGATACTCTATCATTTTGACTTCAGTAAGTTACTTGATATGTTCAAACCACTTCAATGACCTACTATATGTTCAACCCCTTGTATTCATGTCTCAGATAGTTAGATATTGTACTGATTAGTACAGGGTTTCGCTTAAATTATAGATCGTGTAATTTTGATTCTTTGATATCCTACATTATTACTATAATATACTAGCGTTTTACCCGTGCTACGCACCGAACGATTATATTTATAAAATAAATTTAATTTGTATACTTATAAATTCAAGAATATATTATTTTGATATTATTCATAAAATTTTATTACATAATATAAGTATAATATTTTTTAAAAATAATATTATTTCTTAAAAAAAAAAAACGCAAATGTCCCCTCGTATTATATTAAATGAAATAACCATATTTTCTTTTCAATCAAATATCATACTCTCTCCGTCCTATTCAATTGTATACGTTTATCTTTCATCGTTCGGCACACCTTTCAAGACTCTTATGAAATATAATTCTATAATTTATTTATAAAATTTTCTTTTCTTGTATAAAAATATGAATGTGTTATATTTTTATACAAAAAAAAAGAATATCCTAAAAATAAGTTGCAGAATTATACTTTATTGAAGTATTAAATTCCGTTTCGCGTCTCCGTCCCCGTCCCCGTCCCCCAGTGTATACTATTGGCCAGGACGGAGGGAGTATAAGGATTGACTATCGTTTAGAGATCCTGGAATGAAATCCATGCTCCTGTTTTTGAACCCAAGATTTGAATTATCTCGGTTTAGTTTCAATTTGCATCGATGCTGATCCAAACTAATTCGCTTTTATAATATAAAATATTGAAAACTAATAAGAGAATAAAAAATGTACATATAAAATTAGATTATCTTCAACAATTATGTAATATTTATATATACACTTTTTTATAGTATATTATTTTTCCAATTTCCCGTATTGAATAAAGTAATGTCATATTAAGATTAATCGGATCGGGTGGATGAATCCCCTAATATTAGTCATTATTATTATTATCATATAATTTATTTAATTTGCAAGCATAAATTCGTTTATATCTGCATGATTAGTCTTTATAGACATATTTTAGAAAATTTGTATGCACTTGACTTATTTATAAATTAATATAAATTATTAAATTCAGTAAAGCATGCAGTAAAAATATAAATTGGTAAAAATTTACTTATGTAAATTAAATATTATGAATTTGAAAAGATAAATATATTTGATTTTTGTATCTATTTTCAACCACTGATATAATGAAAATTTTGTCCTAGTAAACTACAAAGTCACCGTGAGATTTCTAAAAACTGGTCATTCTAGATGCTAACTTGTTTTGATTCTATATTATTTCTCTCATTATAATTATATATTTATACTTATAAAAATGATTGATGTTTATTTTAGATGAGTTTATTTAATTTTTTTAATAGATTATATTTAATTTTATATCATATAATACTCGAAAGACCATGCCCGTCACGTAATACATGTTAATATTTTAACCACCGCAACAAATGAAAACTTTTTATTTGTCATCAAGTAAATAAAAAGCTCGTTCTAATCTGTAAGGTGTCAAGACTCACATAATTTAACAAAGATCTATCAAATTGATCCAAAATTGAAAATATTCATTAATCATATAAAAATTTAGGGGTGGACTCATATAAAATAATTTTATTTTCAACAATTATGTAATATTTGTATATAATTTTTTATAGTATAGATGAGGATTTGGCAGCCGGTTATAGTTAGGGGATAGGAGCGTGGCGAGCAATTTAAAGGTCATAACTTTTTCATTTTTCCGTACCGGATTACATAATTTCGGATGAAGGTTGATCGGAACGAATGGATGCATCCCCTAATATCAATCATTATTGTAATATTATATTTATATAATTTATTTAATTTGAATTCATAAACTCATTTATATGTGTATAATTAGTCTTTGTAGCCATATTTTAGAAAATTTGTAGGCACTTTACCTATTTATGAAATAATATAAATTATTAAATACAATAGAGCATGTCGTAAAAATATAAATTTATAAAAATTCACTTATGTAAATAAAAATTTAAAAAGATAAATATATTTGATTTTTATATCTATTTTCAGCCACTGATATAATGAAAATTTTGTCTTAAAAATTGCTGCTATCCGAACTTTAGCCTCTCTCTGATACATTCTATCTTGTTAGTTGTTCTATGTCTTATCTAGAGCCAGGTTAATTTGGTTTATTACCGGAGTTCATGACTCAGAGTTGGTGTAGAACAGTCTTTGATGTGCATTGTAATTAATTACTATTATTTTATTAATATCGTCTCACTGGTATAATTTAAATATTTATTATGATTGAAATTTTAGATAATTGATAGAAAGAATATTATAATTTGATTGGTCTAAATTTTAAGTGGCCCAAATTTTAGATTGGTCTTTTATTATTAAAAATTAAAATTTGACTATGGTTGAAACTCAAGTTAATTAATTAAAGGAGTGTTATAATTTGATTGGTCTAAATTTTAGGATCAATTTCTCATTGACTCTAAAATGATTCCTCTTTTTTTAGTGGTTACCACTAATCATGATTGGAGCTCAAGTTAATTAACTAAAGGAGTGTTATAATTTGATAGGTCTAAATTTTAGGATTAATTTCTTATTGGTTCTAAAATAATTTCTATTTTCTTATTGGTTAGCCAGGTTGATTTGGTTTATTACGGGAGTTCATGACTTAGAGTTGGTGTAGAATAGTCTTTGATGTGCATTGTAGTTTTTTTTTTTTGAAAGAATGTGCATTGTAGTTAATTACTATTATTTTATTAATATCGTCTCATTGGTATAATTTAAATATTAATTATGATTGAAATTTTAGATAATTGATAGAAAGAATATTATAATTTGATTGGTCTAAATTTTAAGTGGTCTAAATTTTAGATTGGTTTTTTATTATTAAAGATTAAAATTTAAATATGGTTGAAGAAGCTCAAATTAATTAATTAAAGGAGTGTTATAATTTGATTGGTCTAAA
Source organism: Daucus carota subsp. sativus (assembly GCF_001625215.2). Taxonomy (NCBI): domain Eukaryota; kingdom Viridiplantae; phylum Streptophyta; class Magnoliopsida; order Apiales; family Apiaceae; genus Daucus; species Daucus carota. Next base: position 35,698,703 of record NC_030386.2, on the reverse strand, counting down.
TTTTAGGATCAATTTCTTATTGGCTGTAAAATAAGTCCTCTTTTCTTATTGGTTAACTGGAGTGTGGTAGACTCAGGTATTATAATATAGGATAAGAGTATATCACAGATTAGGTATGTACAAATAATTATATATGGGTGTATAGTGAAATCTCTGTATGTAAACATATGCATACAACAGTGCAACACCAAAAAACACTTCACAAAATCAGACTTGCACACATTATCTTACTGTTGCACTATCAGTTCTTTGTATTTCTAAAACAGCAAATTTTTTGTGCTTTATAGAAACAGAGGGTCATCTATCTACAAACACCGGAACTTGGAATCATTGAGTTCGAAGTCTAGAAATCATAAACCCCAGTTTATATCATTTTCAATTTTAAGGTGAGTAAACCTCCTCCTCGATAATCCTGTGATACTTCTTAAATTCAAAATTATAATCATCTTCTTTCTATTATTGATTCCTTGTATAGTTCTCTATCCAAAGTGTAACCATTTATGAAGCAATATATTTAGAGTAGAAATTACCAACAGCAACTAGCTGACCGACATCTTATGATCCTAACAATGGCATACCTGTACTCAGTTGCCAAGCTTTTTCTAATTAAAAGAATTGATGACAGAAAATACATTCCCATAATTTCGGATAGAAACAGCACAACATTGCTCGAAGATCCACTGCCCACTTGAGAAACGGCAAAGAAAAACTGCACAAAGGCAATGTCAGGCGTGTATAGTGTTTTTAGCAAACAATCTAAATTCACAATACATATATCAGAAAGTAAACTGAAAGCCTCTGGAATCCACCTAAAGAACTGCCCAATAGTTCCAGGTAAATGAGATCTGGCCTGATTACATGGTAATTCGTTTCTTTTTTCTTTTTGGCTATATTTTCAGGAAAAAGAGAGATTGAACTTGTTGTTTTAATGCTACCAATAGCAGTCATGGTAACATTTTGGTTTATTTAATAATATGCCAACAGGCGTCTATTATTGAATTCACCCCCCCCCCCCCCCCCCCCCCCAAAAAAAAAAAACAATATAATATGAATCATGCACCAAAATACTGAAAATGGTCTCATATAATGTACCTTCATTAAATTAGATAAAAATCCACGCACAGAAATCACAACCAACATTCCGATGAACAAGAGAGAGATATACTGCACAAAAAAATAAAATTGAATTATGGCCAAAGCCTCCAATACACAAACAAGTACTTACAAGTAGAAGCTGAAGAGTAACTGTGAAGTCCATTAAAATGTTTAGTTGTAACTTTAGGAGTCCCGCATAACAATCAAGTCCTGATATGATTCGTTCATTCTAAGGGTAGCTTAATGGCAAGAGAGGCGCTCTAGCATTATATCTGTTTGTCAAGCCATCAACATGACAACATATCACAATTACATATATACAGCGTACAGACTGAAACATGTTGAAGGTTTGTCACTCAGTATAGACGAAAAAATGATTTATCAAAATTTCACCTTGGGGAAGACTTATATACTCAGTAATCTGGTGAATGGTGATACCGGGTTTCTCCTGTTATTGTGACTCTACAAGCATGTAGGCGGAAAGCCATAATCCTACTTAAACTGAAAACAATTATGTGATTATAAGGGTCGATTAGCTGTGTGTTTAACTTACCAGCTTCAAGTTCCCAGTGAAATCTTAAACTGCATTAAAATAGCATACAAAAATTTTAAGCACAAAACTAAAGGTTACTAGTGTCCTATACAAAATAACAGCAGCCAAATAACATTCTTTGGTCCTATAAAAAGTAACAGCAACTAACAAAATTCTTTAGCCCATTCAACTAGCTGGCCACAGTAGCTGCATCTCTTCTTAATCATCAAAGATCAACATTCTCCCTCAATGATTCTTTATTCAAATTAGAAACTCCACTTGCAACTTAACATTTTTGGAGTTGTTGCTACTTCTTAATCTCTAATAAGTTTAATTAATGGCAAAGTCAAGTTGGAAGGCTACATTCACGAGCTCTCGTGCTTGGTTGGTGGGTTAAATATAACAAACAAGGTACATTTGGTAGTGTGCGGAAGAGACATGAATCTAACATTTTAGCTGCCTTCAGGCAGTTAGTACCAAATCATCTAAAAAGTTAAGCTATCAATAACAACGTTACAAAAATATACTAAACATAACTTCAGTAGTGATATGTATGCAATATTTTATCACACAAGCTTAATTATGGGTAATAGGGTGTATAAGAGATTCTATAAAACTGGGGAATTGACTAGCCTGCGACAATAATGTGGCATCGATGCCGATATCAAAGAATTGCAAGGATATGCTGATAGTTCTTGTCACAGGATCAATTGAACCTGCCTGTCAAATGAAGAAATACAAGAAACAATTTGTTATTTTTTCATAAATACAAGTGCTTCAAGTAGTACGAACAATGCGGAGTGGGAGGCAACAAGCTCAATAAACTAAATAGGTGATACGAAGATTTTTAGCAAGTCAGATGTACTAATGTAGTTGACAAAGTATTGAAGAAAGAGACAAATACTGGTACCTCTTTGAAAACAACACTTTGCAGCGACTACAAAACAGAAAAGAAAAGGAGAATCAGATAGTTTCGTTTAAATTAACCATAAAGCAGAAAATGGGTTTACATGATAGTTTTAAGATACTACTGCAAAGTGATTAACAAGATCTCGCAAGACAAGTAACATTAACTACAGATGTAACATGTAGAACTCTCGATTAAAGCACGTTTAAAAGCAATTTGCATGCTTCCAAAAAGATGACTTGCAAGTTACAACCAGCGGGTAATGGTACAACAGAACCTTATTAAAAATTGTTTCTGCAAATTTTGATACAAACAATTTTTTCTCCAACTTCCAAGAGTGTGTTACTTGTACCTATCATATCAAAGAATAACCTCTGTACTAGTACGAAAATATGCATCACCTTACTTAAGGTCTGCATGATTAATTCATCAGGCTGTGTAGATATATGTAGTATTAGTCTTATAAAAAATCAAGTCCTTATTGTGACTAGCTTCGGAAAGAAACTGTATACACTTGCTACAGAACTAAGTCAGTTCTCAGGACCAAATATCAACAACAGCAGTCATGAATTTCATGTTGCAATTTAACTTTTATAAACACACCTAATTTTAAAAAAAAAACAGCAAAACATATCTCTATGAAAAGTCATTTCATGAATTGAGCAAGAAAATGTTATTCAATGTATTGAGCACCCTTAGTTGCTTACCTAGAAACACAACCATAGACACACTTGGGAACCATTATATGTCGGGTTCTCTAAAACAGGGTTCTTGTGTTGGCATAATGAGTTTCTCAACTATTGATGCACACCAACTTTTTATTTTTTTACTTCTTTGTTATACCTGCCTGGAAGCTAATTCTAAAGTACCTCCTTTATTGAATTTCCAGTTGACCAACTTTTTATCAATATACAAAGTTTTTCTCATTGTGACAACTTTTTGTATTAACACTAATCATTCTTTTTTACTGTTTCCATATTTGACCTTTTGCAATTTTCAACTTTATTGCTGTAAATAGGATTGTTTTCTAGCAACATAAGTTCGGTAAACAATTTTGACAATATTCATGAAAGAATTAATCAGTTGACCTGGACATGAACACCCATTAACCCACTGTAGTGTGTACCTTTATCATTTTGTATACACAGTACACTGAGCATGCATAACCAAGTAAATTCTGTAGGTGACCCCTCCAAGTTCGTGAATATGCAGCTGCTTCCTGTAAACAACCAACCATGTTGGAAGAGATATCAGCCGCCAGGGAGAGTAATGGACAGATATATACATTGTGTTAAAAGAACACAAACATTAAGGCACAACAGAACATATTGCATCTTTTATTTAGTTTAATATAAACTATTATAAGATTACAAAAAGTGAAATTTGGCACAGTAGTAATCTTCATTTTAAAGCTTCAATATGGCTCGAGTACTTGTGCAATACATACGTAAAGATATAATTCATTTCATTTTAATAAGAAAGTGGAGTAAAAATTTGCAGTTAGAAATCAAGAGAGTGTTGCAAATGCAAAAGTCATAAATAAAGAAAAAGAGGAAGGTGATGTGTTTTTTAATAAAAAATTATAAGAAAAGAGAAACCAATAAGAAACCGATAGGTCTGATAATCTGGGTCTAGTAGGGAACTGAACCAACAACCTGTTACCTATGCCACAAAAACACTTTTGTTAAAATAAATACCATTGCAGCTAACTTAAATTTTAGAAATAATATTCCCAGAATGTGAAGGCTACATCCCCACTAAAACCTTCTTGGGTACGCTGCTGCACAAAGGCATTATTAGCAAATTTTATAACAATTGGTCAATATAAGCTAATATTTATCAAACTTTTTAATAAAAATATAGGGAGCAAACAAAATTTAGTCTCAGCAATTGATTTCAAAATGAAGATTAGTTAACCTTAGCCTGTCGAAGCTCATAGATTTCCAAAAATAGCTGTTTTGAGAGTTCTTCTAGAGCTTGTACCTCTGATTCCATGTTTCTAATATCTTCAAACAGAAAAAGGGTGACTGTGAAGGAACTCCGGATACAAAATCGGGCAATGATATACCAAATAATACAATGCATCCATTTGCATACTCAAAAACTTGAGGTAAACCGTAATTGAGCAATTATGAGAAGTAAACTAAACCCTTGCATTATAATTCAGTTGATATACACTACAAAATACCATAAATACAAGCACAGTGGTAGGTCAGTCAAAGATGTGATACTAACAACACTAGCACAATTTTGTTTCAATGTTTTACATTAGCACAACACTGAAGAACATACTTAGGTAGAGACTTTATATGGTTAAGTCTGTTTATGCAAGTCTGCCAATAATATAAATTGAAGTTATATCTACCAAACTCAAAATGTTTAGTTCTCAAAATTTACAAATCACTACCTGGTTTTGCGTGACATTCAACATCCCCAAAACGGAAGGAAAGTTGTTCCCAGACAACCAAATATGGGTTTTACCATGCTTCCCAACTACCAACTAAAAATAACCTTGTTTTTTATATCTTTTTTTGCGAATCTTGTGATGAACAAATATTAGTGAAAGTAAATTTCTAGAAGAACCAATGAAGTGTACAAGACAGTTTAAGAGTTAAGACCGATTTTTTACATAATCTTAAATTATGAAGCCCAGCACAGCTGTAAGTTTACAGAAAATTGAAGACACAGAAAAATAAATTTTAGCAGTCAACTTTTTACCTTCAGAGAACCTACAAAAAGTAACATCCGAATAAAATAGCTAACAAAGATTAGAAATTACAGGATCCAAAGAACTTAAATTATTTTAGACTGTCTTTAATAAATTGCACTCGAGGAAAATCATATGCATGATGATTCGGTGAAATCATACCTTGTTCCTTCTGATCATCTTGGACAGATCGCACAACGGTCCCAACAATGCGCTTGAAGATTGAGCTACCCTTCAGTTTCTGGAACATATATGCCAATAGGTATTTTATTAGTCTGATTCTGACATCGGTGAACTGGTAAATAGTTTATCACTGTGATTCCAATATTATAACAGATTCTGTCAGACAAATAACGAAGTTAAATTCACAGATTACAGTCGTTAAAAGAGACAATGGGGCATGTAGGACTGGCTGGAGTTGAAATACAGTCGGTGATCGATATGACTATTTTATTCATGATTCAAAATGTTAACATAGTATCTCTATATATATACATAATTTATATGGATCCTGTCATGACCATAATTACTATAAGCTCGTATGACATCTAGACGGAAACCTTACACTTCTTGAAGTAGTTCAATTTGTCTTTATTTTCTTGTATATAACCCAGCCACTTTAGAAGGTACCATCAGATTGATAAATAAATCTTAATAACAATTTACATTATGCACTTAAAGGGCACAGTCAGTAAATGAGGTACTCAGGTACAGATAAACTTCTCACTTCCCTTGAACGTTAAGGGACTGGGAAGATTTTAGGAAATGAACCTCTAGATTCTTTGTAAGCAGTGTAGAGAACAGCTACACTACAATAAGTCCTACCCCTACTTATGCTAAGAAGAGTTGTTTGAGTAACAATACGATCACAAAAGATCAAACAACATTTGCATAACCCATGTGAAAGACACATCGATCCTGCATCTTCTATATCTCTCCTAATAAAAACACGTTAATTAGATGTCTACTTCAAATTTATTTAAGTCGAATGATTTAGCGGATATTAACTATTTTGGATTAATAAATCATATTACTAACATTTTTTTCTTTAGTTATTAATTGAAATTTCAACCTTTCAACAAAAAATTAATCAAAAATAACTTTTTTACTTTATCAACAGTCTACAGGACTAAAACCTGGGGCCTCCACTGCCCAACATGCTAAATTTTCTGTTGTTACATGATCTATAAAATTACATTTTGTATTTACAGTTAGTAAGATAATATGATAAGAAACTCATAATACCTGGATACACAAAATCGTTATACTGCAGTTGGGTCTGTATGCTGATGACAAACTAGGAATCTTAATAAAAACCATAGATTTTCTCTGGTATGGTTGTATCTGATAAGTTTGCAGCCCTATTATACTAACCACATATATTATCATTTCAGAAAGGGAAAACATTTAATATACTTCAAAATGTTATTTATAGAAAAATGTAAATGATTGTTTCAGCTTTCAAGCACCAGACAAACACCAATATGTAAGTCCCTACCAGCATTTCATGAGTGGAGGCTTTACCTTTAAAGTACCAAAATGCAAGCACCAAAAAAGAAAAAGAGAGCATAATATTAAAGTTAAAAGTGAGGATGTACAGGATTATAACAGCTCAAATTCTTCCAAAAGAAGAAAAATGAAAATATACCAAAACAAATGTACCTCTTCTGACCCTTGAATTCGCTCCATCTCTATTTGAGAAAGAATTATTTTCTTCTTCTTGGCAATGCAAGTTTCTATGGACTGCATGAGTTGTCTTTCCAAAGCCTTGATTTCAGTTTCTTCAATTTCCCTTGCATTAAAAAATTGAGAATCTAAACACGTTATGGTGTATAAACCTGGCAAATTGGATAATCGGATCGGTTTTGGATCCGATTGCAAATTTTTCTCTAACTATAAAATATTACAGTTTTAGAAGAAAAAAAAAATCAAGTACATACATAAAAAAATAATATTTATTAAATTTATATACTTTTTTATTAAATAATATTTGTGCTAACTCTCACATATATATTACACTTATTTTTACCGACAGGCGACATGTGATATGTTTGATTAATTTGATTAGCTGGTTAACATAGATAAAAAAGATTAATGATTATTGGATATCAAAATAAATAAATAAAAAATTATATATTGAGGAATCTAAACAATATTTTGTATCGCAATGAATAAACTAATGATTAAACTATTGGTAAGGTTTAAAGTTCGAATTTCGTCAGTTATATTATATATTAAAATAATAATGTATATTAATTAATTATAGATGTTCAAACAAATATATACAACAAAATCTAATCAACGCATATTATAATATATATTATATTTAGAATCTTAAAATTTAGTATCATATTTAATATTAATAATATATATATATATATATATATATAACTATTTACATAAGGAACAATATGAATACATTTATATTTACAAATTTATTAAACAAATTATTATAATTAAAAATCATAAAATACAAGAAACATATAGCAATTATTATAATTAAAAATCATAAAATACAAGAAACATATAGCAATTCAGAAAAAAAATATGAAAATTGAGAAAAATAAATCCAAAGTTCTAGCAAAAATATGTCTTTATAATTTTAAGTTATCAAATATGTTTCAGTTCAGTTAATTTTAGTTTTGAATTCACATCATATCTTATCAGGTAATTTCAGTCATATTCGGTTCGGATAATTATTTTTTCGGATTTGATCAGTTTGAGGTCATACTTAGATGTTATATTTCAGATTATTTTTGGTTAAATTTTCCGTTCGAATAATTTTCGAATATTATCAAATCGGTTTCCGAATTATTTTCATTCTTGATTATATTGAGTCGAATCTCAGTTCGGTTCGGATTATTTCGGATTCGGTTTAATTTCAGATTATTTATGTCGGATATAAAGTCGGATCTCAGATCCACATATTCCAGTTCGGTTCTTCGGATCCTGACCCAATTTGTCAGGTCTAGGTGTAGGTGTATGACAGAGGAATAAGCATGATTTGTGAAAAGAACTAGACACATGGTTGATCTACAAGGTGCTGATCATGACGCACAATAGTAGGGGAGATGTCATATTAACACCTACTTGGTGATTTATGTAGAGAACATGGAGTGGCGAAAGTAGTCAAACAGATTTGTCGGTATTCTTCATCTAGCTAATGGCATTGTTGTTTTGATGGACATAGATATGCATAGACAAGTAATAATGAGTAGGGTTCCTATCTGTCGATCTAATTCTGTCTCGTAATAGATATTATATGCATGTCAATGTCATATTTTGATGTACGCCCATCACCCTAGCATGATGTAGCAAACTTACCTGATGAAGAGAGATAAATAACTGTATGGCAAATTGACAGCTCCAAAACCAGATAAGACGGCCATGACAGTCACCCCAATTACCCCTATTCTGCTGACCAGCTGAGGAATGGTAAAAAAACCTATAAACAAAAAATATTAGATATTGGTAACTTCTCTAGAAAGATTGGTCCAATACAAGGATATGCAAAAATAGAGATCTGACGAACATGGAATGAAAAGTGAAAGAAACAAAAGGTACATCCTTAAAAAAGGCCGTGAACTAGAATTCTGTTTTAATATAAGAAACCAATAAAGGTGCAATACAAATAACCAATAACAGTGCCTGAAAGACTTTCATGCAAGCAATTTTGGGGCAGATAAAAAGAGTCAATTTACATATTGAATTTCATGATTGTTTTAGTCTTTCTATGTGACTAATATTTTTGATGTAGATTAGGATGTTTATATTTCTCTCCCCTTAAATAAGCATTTGCAACTTATGATTTAAAAAAGTTGCAAAATTCTGAGACGCAAAACTAAAACTTCCATACTATGTGGGTGGACATCAATTTCATGTTGGCATGTTGCTAATAAGGTGACAATGGATGTATAACTATAATTAGAAGGCAACAAAGAAAACTAATTGAGGTAATAATTAGGGGAAAGAGGAAACTTAATAGCTGTGAAATGTGAACCAAATGTATGATAGAAAACAGGAGGTTGATCGGGAACAATATCATAATGATATGCATACAGTCAAATATAGTAGGTACTAAATTCTGCATTAGAAAAAGACAAGAGAGCAAGCGTGTGTAGTAATCTTAATAAACAGGGCAAGAATTAACCTTTATCAGGTGAAGGCATAGGAAAATGAATGCCCATCCGCCAAAAGGCGTAGAGAAAGGCGAACAGGAATAAGATACCTCCAAGTGCAGCCCGTTCTCTCCTTACACCTGTAATGTAAAACAAGAATACAACGAATATAACATATATGTGGGTGCGCCTACAAAATTAATTTACTAATTTTCCAACTATTCTATTGTGCAATGAAATAACATCTAAAAGCCATATTAGTTGTGGATTGGACTTGGTATGGTAAAATAGGACTTACCGTTCTTGCAAAGCATCAAATAGCAATGATAATAAGGCAACATGAAGACCAGTAACATAATTAAACAAAACAAATCCACCTTCCAGTTTATCCATCTTGCCCTGAAGCCAAAAACAGTAATAATGTTAACAATTGTTACAGAGCAGTTTCTACAAATTCATACTGGACAATTGAGAGGTTAGTTACTCAATTTGGCCAAAAACTTTGAAGCAACAAAACAATAACAACCTGTGCATCAGCTGTCTCTAATTAAAATGCTATGTATATGTAATGACCACAACAACTTCAAACTAGTGCTTTATAATTGAGCATCAGAAAATGAGACTAGACAAGAGCAGAAGCGTTCATAGATGCAATGTTTCTATTTCATACAGTTTATAGAAAATGCTTACTGGAAGCATAAAAAGGAGTCAGAAGAACTAGCAATGATCATGAGTTCATGACGTCTGCCTACTATGCAACAAAATCTTCGGTGCATACAAGGATCCATTATAATCAACTATTTATTTACCAATTAGAATGCTACACACTGTCATGAAGGGATGAATAGATTACTATTACTAATGCAAACATTATAACTACACTATATGATTATAATAGTATACTATTTTAACAGAAACTTACATATCCAAAATCTCTAACTTCCGCTTAAAACAGAAATTGAAAAGAAATCGGGAAAGGTTTGAGTTGGCAATGATACTTTGTAAGATATATCGAAACCGACTTTCTCGTCAACCAACACCCGCGCGCGCGCACACAGCATCAGATTTAATTAAATAAATATGAGGTATAAGCATGTTCGGCAGCAACAATTACAGATAAAAACTAAAGTTTAAAAGCTCAGCGCAAAGGAAAAAAAACAGATGACCTAATCAGTGCTTGATTAAGCTCTTTCCTACTTTTTGGGGCCAACTCGACAATATAATAATAATACACCTATATTTTCATACTGTCGATTAGGAATCAATTAAACCTATCTTCCATCACTACTACTCTACTAGTGCTAAACACCATGATAAACAGTTTGTATATATGCATGTATTTTGCAATTGTGTGCGCGTAACAAATGTATGTGCAGAGAGATTGATAGAGGGAGGAGTGGGGAGGGGGGAGGGAGGGGGGAGGGGGAGGGAGGGGGAGAGAGGGGGGGAGAGAGAGAGAGAGAGAGAGAGAGAGAGAGAGAGAGAGAGAGAGAGAGTAGAGACATACTCTCTGGAGAGAATAGGAATGATTTCGAAAAGGACGAGCTCAAACAGATTACAAGAGAAAGCGAAGACGACGCTGAAGATGATCTGAACAAGCACTTGTTTCTCTTCGTACTCTTTATATAATCTCTGATTGAGAAACCAAATCCCAGTCCAACCAAGCAGTAACAGAGAACCAACCACCACTACTCCTTCGTAGATCGCCAATCCCCACCCCATCCAGATCTCTCTCTCCGCTCCCACGCTTTCTCTCTCTTCAATTTCAAACACCGTGTATTATACAAGCATCTCTCTGTGTAATTTCACGCACTGTTTGACCGTTAATTTGCAGCAGAGTTTTTTCGCTAATTTTCTTGTAATTGCTATTGCAGATTGCAGTACTCACTGCTCAGTTCGTTTTATTGCTTTTACAGCTCTTTCTTCAGAAACTCGGAATAATGATTTTTACAAACGATTTTCCGTGATCCAGTCGAAGCGTATCTTTAAAACTATTTTTAAAAATATTAAATACTAAATAAAAAATTATAATTTATAAACTTGATTATAATTTTGAATTAATACAAACAAATTTTGATAAAAGATTTGATAATTTTTTATTAATTTAAACCTAGATAACTATTATTTGATCAAATTTGAATATTTCATTAATTAATTTTTTTTATTCACATAGTATATACTACTCCCTCCGTTCCTCTGGGATATATACGTTTCTTTTGTACACGGAGATTAAGAAAAGTGTATAAAGTAATGTAGAGTAATGAGACAGAGAAAGGAAAGTAGGCAAAGTGGTGGGACCCATTAATATTTAAGTGATAGATTTGGAAAAGTAGGTGAAAGTAGTGGGTTAGTGGGGTTTTTATATTATAAAATTTTACTATTTTGGAAAAGTTTTGAAATGTATAGAATTGAATGGGACATCCCGAAAACAAAAGTGTATAGAAATCAGAGGGACGGAGAGAATAATAGTTAATAATAGTAATTTATTCGATTACTTTAATTAATATTTTATTTTTGGTCCATAATGATTTTAATTAAATTTAATTAAAATTCTAATCCTTGGTTCTTACACATATTTATAATGTTTATTATATAATTTATAATCTAACTTACTAAACTCTTTGTGTTTTTTATGTAGAAAAAAATAATTTTTTTTTGTTAAAATTTGCTGCTAACATCGTTTATTTAATTTTTTATAATCTTGTTTGTCTTATCTTATTTTCAAATTTAAATTACTTATTTTTAAAAATATATGTAAATATTAAATTAATTATATATTGTTGATTTTAAATATAAAAAAGGGTTTTTTTCATAACTGCCTAACCTTTTGAAATTTTTTACAAAAATAACTTTCAAAATTTTTAAAAATATCATTTTTTATAAATTATTTACCAAAATACGACTTACAATTTCTGCAACCTCATTTGCAACAATATTTGACAACAGTTGCAACGACTTGCAACATCTGCAACCTCGTTTGCAACACCATTTGCAACAGTTGCAAATGAAAAATTTCATTTGCAACTTATGCAAATTCATTTGCAACTTATGCAAATGAGGCTGAAGTTGCAAGTCGTATTTTTGTAAACAATTTGAAAAAAAAATTGTATTCTTTTAAAAAAACTAACTTGACAGTATTTTTGTAAATGATTTCTAAGAAGTTGGTATATTTGTAAATATTCTTATAAAAAACCAATCCTTTATAAAGTTGACCAACTCTAATGGCAACAACATGATAAAACAGCCTATATAGAATAAGTTAAGTTCTATGGAGTACATAAAAACATTGGAGTATTGGAATACAAATCATAATTTTTTAGTTTAATCATAAGTAATATCTTTGATTATCCAAATTTATATATAATTTATCATTTATATGTAGTATTAAACATAATTGTCAACTAATCATTAATATCTTTCAACTTTAACAAGCATTAAGATTGTTGTTCTGCTTATAAGTTATATTGCAGAACATAACATCCTACGATTTATAAAGGTAACTGTTCTATCTTTTGATTCCAATGTTTATGTTGTAGAACATAATATGCAGGTTGTCGGATGTTTACAAATATTGTAGAACAAAAAAAGCTAAGATTTAAATGACTAGATTATATTGTATCAATCTTGTACTCCAATACTCCAATATTTTTTGTAAGCTTTTAGTTATTAGATTAACACTTTTGTTTAAAAAAAATAAAAATAAATTCCAACTCAATTTAACAAAAAAGACAGAGAAAGAATCTTATTATTTTTTCCAACAGTGCCCAAAGGATTCTTATATTTCACATATTAGGATATTTTTGATTTTTAATATATAGACCCAGGCAGATATGTTGAATGTATTCTTTCTTGGTGGAAAAAACAACACAGACATGGTCTAAATCATGTGTCAACTGCCAAGTTTGATTGATTTTCACTTACTGAATGGTTAAGAATTAGATACACAGATCTGTAGTGATAGTCAAGAATCAAGATGGAGAAACAGCCCACAAGTGGCATTTCCCAAGAAACAATCATCAGAGAACAGTCTCCGGACCAGATTTCAAGGCTCGCTGGTTTTATAGAGAGGATTGGAGTCTCTCACACAATCCCACAAGATTATGATGTTAAGAATTATTTCTTGAACATGATACGAGGTGTGCTTGTAGAGGTTATTAATGTCCAAAGCGGCCGTGTGTCTTTTCTCCTCAGTGTCAAACCTGTTGTCACCGTGAGCTACTCTATATTTATCTTTTGTGTCTTAACATGCATATAATAATTCTGTCTTAATATGTTTATCATGCTTTATTATAGAGTTTGGTCACTCGAAAGTCGATTTTTAAGCCTGGTGCCAATATTTTATGTATTTAAGATGATTAGGATAAGGGATTTAGAGGTTTCTTTGTTCAAACATTTTAAATTTTGGTGTTCTTTGTTGGTTTTGTTTTACTCGAATTTTTGTGGAAGACTGATTTTGTTTAATGGGGGGTTTAGAATAAGTTTGGAGGATTGCATGGTGGGGCATTGGCATCGGTAGCAGAGATGGTTGCAGTAGATTGTGCGAGAACAGTTGTGGGAAAAGAAAAGGAGCTTTTTCTTGGAGAATTGAGCAATTCTTACCTCTCTTCTGCACCACGCGATGTAAGTTGTTCATTTATCTTTAGAAGGTATTGATTAAGTGCTTCACCATGATTTAGTGAGAAAATGTGTGCTTATAGCTCATCATCAAACCTGTTCTCTGTTTCGGCTTAAGGTCTTCAGATCATTATGTTAATTATGGTTAGCGGCATTGGCATCAAAATTAGGATAGCTATATATAGTTTCATTGATTTTATTTCCAGTCTAAGGATATCTAAGATAATGGACGGTTCCTGCAACTTATGAATTAGAAACAAGAGGTCACTTATTCACCCTGTCCTCTGGCTGGCAAATGTTAGATTAGCATAGTACCCTGCTCGTCATTAGCTTGTCAACGAGTTTTTTTCCCTGATACAGGCTGGCATCAAGTGTATACCATTTTTTCTCTTGTGTAATGCTAATTTTAGATTTGTTTGGATGAAAAGTCATGATGCAGAATAATAAAATCTTAACTACTTGTTGCACATATATGCAAATGTATTGTCCCATTTTTAATTCCATTGCTTCTGCTTGATGGATGAATTTAATCTTCCCGCACATACTCGATTCTGTTTTGCAAGAATTGTAAAATTTAAATGTGCATAAGAGTAATACAATTCAATATCGTTGACTGGATATGCATTTTTAATTCAATGATTTATTTTACATGTGCAGTCAGAGGTGTTGGTGGATGCCTCTATTGTAAGGAGTGGAAGGAACTTGACTGTAGTTGCGGTTGAGTTCAGAATGAAGGAGTCTGACAAGCTGGTCTACACATCTCGTGCTACCTTCTATAATATGCCAGTTGCAAGTTTATGAATATTATGAAAATTCATATGTTAACAATGTTTATCATTCTTACAGAAAGATGCTAGATTGCTAGTTTAAGGAGATGAAGACAAAAATGCAACACTTGTAAGGGACATAATTGGCTAATATGTTAATCCAGGTTACAATCCACTGTCTATAAAATCTCTGCCTAAAAAGTAGGGGCACGTACTTTGTAATAGTTTTTCATTCCTTTTCCTTTTTTGCTGTAAGAGTTTGCCTTGATCACTTTCAAAGGATGGATAAATCTGTTTTAATTCATTCCTGAAGAAGGTGGCCTTTACTTGTTTTTATGCTTGTGAATTGCGCTATTATTATCCTCTTCAGAGTTTAGGTTGATAAAATGAGTTAACAGGCTGATTAATTATAGATAATTAATTGGTCTTTTGTTGCATCTATGTACGAGTGAAAATACTACTGATCTCTGTATGCTGATTTCTAAAGATTGGTGGACATACCAGTGTTGAGTCTGTGAGCATTTATAACTTAGCTTTAGGCATTGCCACATCAATTACCTTGTATCCGAGCAGCATTGTAATAAGATGGACCTTCAGTTGTTAATCAAATCATGATTGGCTTGAAGCCTTATAGCAAGATTCTCTGAATGAAACCGCTGAGGTCTTTGGAATGGTACAGATTTCTGTTTATGTATATTTGTGAAATTTTTCCTGTTTGTATCATGTATCGTGAATTAGGGGGCGGTGTTTGATTTGAAACGTGCATAAGCTTTCATTTGATTTGTACCATGTGCGCTACACATCGCGAATGGTGCAATTCGTGCTTTGAAGCAACAAAGTGGCTCAATCAATGACTGGTAGGGGAAGTGGCTGATGGCAAAGCAACTGTGCTTCGCAAAGAGGTTACAGTGTGCAGTCAAGTTGCTTAACTGGTTTTCAGATGAATATGGCGGGCAACGATAGTAAAAGAGGAACAATAAAACTATAGTTACTACAAACCCTTCACCCTACAGTTACAAATTCATTTTACAATACATACCTCAGTACCTCAGCTTTCTTTACCAATGGTGATACCACAACAAATAAGTTGTACCAGTCTGATAACCTTACAGTTTTACAAGACAGGTTAGATTAATTTAAAATACAACTAAATTTTATGTTCCATGGTTCTTCTATATCTAGATCCTTTTCCGGACCAGATGTCAGATTAAGGTGAGGAAGCCAAATCTAGAGGTTAAAATGTAAACCAAATCTGGAGGTTAAAATGTAAATAGACAAAGTTTAAAGCGCAGTTTGTGTATTTATTTTACAACACTTGTACTACCATATTTATAGTAGTATCATCGTTTATATACATTTTAATTTAAAATCAATATCGTTAAGAAATCACACAAATTAAGGTGATGAGTCTCAAAATGCAACATTTGAATATTATCTATTAATATTAGATTTAGAAGAACTCTAATTAGCATTATACATAATCCATCCAAAACAATCACGAATTATAAATAAAAAAAAAGTTGTGCTCAAGATTGAATATCAGCCAATCTATAATCTATATACATTGGTGTTTGAATATTTATTCCATCTATTTGAAATCATAATATAACATAATGATTTTATCAAAATAAAAATATCACTTAAATAAATTCGTACCATGACTTGTATTTTGAGAGAAATAAAATTTCAAATATGATCAAATGTTAGTATGTTAATACATAATAAATTTTCTCATTTTTGACACGGGACATTAGCTAGCATTCTTAGAATCTAAAATATTTATAAAAAATATTTTTTTCCCTAGCAAATTTGATCTAGAATACATTGATTAATTTCTGTTCCGTAGCTCATCGAGAATTATTTCTGATTATTTAATTAATAATCTGATTAATTTTCGATCAATCCGATCAATCTTGATTAATCTTTATCCCGTGCTTCACCTCCGATTTCCATTTTTTACAACACTGGCTTTTGACATTAATTTAAGACACCCATGCACTTATCATCAACATCGAAGAGATTGTAATCTATACTATATTATAGTAAGCTAACATAAGTATAATTTGTATTCCAAGATTTTAGTTATATTTTTTGGTTTGGTACTCTCCTTTTGTACTACAAGTCTACAAATGTATCAACATTAAAATATGTTAAAATTTAAATTATAAATAATAAATTACGAACTATGTACCCGCCAGTGCTTCGCACTGGTTAAAATGCTAGTTCTTAAGAAATAAAGAAGAAAAAGAAAAATAGTATGAGTTGGCAACTCACAACTTAATTTTAGCAGGCCAGACTCGGCCCATCAATAAAAGTAAAACGGCCATTATCTTTGACACACCCAGCTATTTCCCGCCAAAAAGAAAACACGACATACATATACACAAGCCCTAATTTACAGAGCTTCAGCATCTAAGTAAATTTGGAATGGGTTCAATTGAAGCTGAAGATCTACAATTATGTCAGAACGACGAGAATGATCTACAGGTGCGTGTACTCACCTCATCTATTACTCTGTAAATACAAATTTACCAATTTACTTATGTGTTTGTGTTCATGTATTGATTTACGTTGCTACTTTTTGTGTAATTTTGATGGAGCACGTGTTTGTGTAATTTGTGTAGAAATTTGTGAATTGTGTTTATGTGTTTTTTGTTTTTTTCGATGTAGCCGTTTTTCGTACTTCACAAAGCATCGAATCAGAGGATTGAGAGGAAATCAGGTGGTAAAGCGAGGAGGCGGATTGATTTATCGTCATCGGTGCACGATAATTTGGACAAATCTGACACCGGTGAAGCTGATGAACTCGAGAAATTGCGCAATGAAGCGTTTGATTGCGTTTGGTCTAAAATCAAGTCCGTCATTAAGGTGCTTTTTCCACAGCACAGCTTTAAGTAAAATTTTAAACTAGGTCCAGTTAAGGAATTTTTGTCGTTGTCGTTATAATATTAGCAATGTGCTGTGTGTGTTTTACAGTAGAAATGTGGATTTCGAGAAGTATGTAGATCAGGAGAGGCATATTTATTTTATCTTTTGAACTTCTGTTTTTTAGATGTGTTATGAAATAATTGGTACTGGGTAATGTGCCAAGGGCCCAAGGATGATGATATATATGAAATATACAGTTGATCGGGGTGTGTTTTATTTGACAAGGATTGAGTAAGTTTCTGGCTAACTTGCAGGATGCTTTGAGGGATATTAATCTCGATGTTTTCAATGAGATCGATAGATGGGTTCATGAATCATTTGATGCAATTACTTCTCGTGGGAAGCCTGAATTTGCCAAAGTGACATGCTCGTACCCCATTGTGAGTGATGCTACGTCTAAACAACTGTTCAGCGGGCTGGTGCTTACTAGTAAGTTTCATTTGAGCCGTCTAAACATTAATACAACAAATTCGTATTAGGAAAGACGCCTTATTGACTTTGTTGGTAATAAGAATCTAATTGAGTACAATTTTTTAGGGAATATGGAAGTTGTTGATGATCTACTAACCTTTGCGGATCTTGGACAACATCTGAAGTCTCATGGATGTCATGTGGCAAACCTTTCATCAAGTGATTTTTCTCCAAAGAATGGGATTAGTGGTTCAATCAGAAGTTTGCTGAGAAAGTTTCTGATGGTTACCCTGGATGTAAGTATTATAAATGACATTTAAATCTATTTGAAGACTAAAACTCGTGTCAAGTTATGACTTCATGTATAGCCTATAAATGTGTTTAACATTTTTAAATACTTTATACATGTTTACACAGGTGGCTGATATATCAGCTTTGGCATCATGGTATGCTGAACCCGGTAACCACGGAAATCCTGTGGTTGTGATCATAGAAGATCTCGAGAGGTGCTGTGGCACTGTCTTATCTGATTTCATCCTAATGTTAAGGTGTGTCTAATTTTTTTTACTTAATCTCATTCATAAACCTAATCAACCAAAATACTTTTGTCTATTCTGTCAAAAAAAAAAGTTATGTTTTGATAAATCATACATGCACTATTGAAGTTCAGATGCTAAAAACAGATGATTGACATATTTTTGCCTGAATCCTAACTAATGGAATCTGAAATTTAGAAACAACATGGACAGATGAGGAGCAATATTACACAGATCATTGAGGTTGGCAGTAGATAAATTTCACATAAAGTGACTAATCTTTAGATACAGTATGTAGGAGCAATGATCGTTTACATGACTTTCACATTCACTAATCCTTTTACAGATTTACATCCTGATTTCAGATTCATTTTTGAATTTCCTATGTGCAATGCTGATACTTGACTGCGAAATTGCAAAAGTATCTCAGTCTTTTTTGAGATGGGCGACATAACATGAAACACAGATATAAAACATATTATTGTTTTAGTTTACGTTCATCTTGATTTTAGTTCTGTGCATCATTTTCGGGATGCAAAAGTGTACGTATCCAGTTCATAGACACAATAGTCATTATCATTCTTCATAAACATCATGCAATCACCCTACTAAAACTTAAGAGTCTTATCTTTGTGCTCTAACCAGCGAATGGGCAGTTAAGCTTCCAATTCTTTTGATACTGGGAGTTGCAACAACTATTGATGCCCCAAGAAACGTGCTTTCTTCGAATGCACTTCAGTGTGTTTTACCTCGTAAGTTCAAATTGAGATCTCCATCTGAGAGATTGGATTCAATCATTGAAGCTGTTCTTGTGAGAGACTGTTCAGGCTTCAATGTTGGTCAGAAGGTTGCAACTTTCCTCAGAAACTGCTTCTTGAGACAGGATGGAACACTTTCCTCAATTGTTCGAGCATTGAAGGTCAGTATCTTTACTTTGTGGAACTCCTAATTTGTCTAGTTATTTGTTGTTACTGCATGGCGCCATGGCAGATCTTGTAATTTGTTTGTATGCCGCTTTTAATTCATGCTTCTGATATATATAATAATTATACTTTGATATATTAAACATTTTCAGATGTCAGTTATCCACCATTTTTCGATGGAGCCTTTAAGCTTCATACTGAAAGGTTTACTTGACGAGGATGACAGACAGGTCAATTTTTTTTCATTTTAGTGTAGTTCTTAAATATTTCTTTTGTGCATTTGACTTCATACATTTCATAGCCCTGTCAGAAAATTTAACTTTAACACTTGACATGTTTATATGTTTTTATTATCTTTTTTGCTTTTGCTCTTATGCAAAGCCATCAGTAGCTTATCAGTCAGCATGTGCACAGCAGCAACAATCTTTGTAAAAGTGTGTGGTACTTATATATAAACATGCGCATATAATTCTCACATTGATGAAATTACTAGACCTTGGTATATATTAAAATTCCATCTATATGGAGTAGAATCAATCATCTTCTGCAGTGAAAAAAGAAAGCAAGAAGGTTCTTTCTTTCTTTTTTTTTTTAAGATACTCCAAGAAGGTTTAATTTTATCAATACTTTGCAGGTACAATTCAGCTGGAAACATGAAACACTACCAGAAGCGATGCTCAGTCGAGCTCTTGATCTTCCTTCTTACACAAAGTATTTAAATTATTATCATATCTTTATTTTCTAGTGTTCGTTGTCTTTTGAATAAGAAAGTTATAATAATAATATTGCTGCCTATTTTCATAAAAGAAACAAACTTGGTGAACCAAATGGTGAAATATTAGAACAAGGTTTGTTGCAACTCAGAAGATCACAGAAGTTATGGAGCTCTGTACTTCTGGTAAGACCTCAAACTTTTAAATCCCTCTTACTTTTGATACAAGGTTAACTTATTTTCTATCTTCGAGATAATCCTCCCAAGGATATACATTCTTAAATTCCCACTGAAACATATACTAATGCTATATTGTCTTTAGTAATCTAGTTTCAGTGACTATATTGACTTTGTGAGTTATAAGCAGAACTAAAAATAGTGCTTTTTATTAACTAAAGGCAGAGATGGCTGCAGCAGGTAGAAACTTATTGAATCAAAATTTGGTAAGAAATCCGGCCATTCTTAGATCAGAAGCACTGATTAATGAATTATAAGTTTAACTTGTACCCACTGATGTCCACCCCTATTTTGTTATACGAGTATGCCACATTTTTTTCATATATAGAAAAAGGCAATCAAGGCTACAGTTGTGAATTATATTCCCATGACAACAGTTCTTCCTTCTAATCATCTTTCATGAACTTAAAATAGTTGTATGTCCATATTTAAAGGCAAACTAGTTCTATAAAATGTATACATGCATTTGACATTTTTCTATTAGGTACATTAAGTGGTTTAGAGTTTGATCCCATGTACCCTTTAAATCTCCAAATAAATTGGACAATATAATAGGTTAATTCCTTAAGATGGCTTCTCGTGGTCTACTTTTTAATATCAAAATGGACATATGAGTCGAGGGGAGTGTTAAAGTATAAGCCTTATTAGTGGCCTTTTCCTTTCAGCTTAAGGTTCTGCAAGAGTTGGTAATTTAACACTTTTTGTACCTAAGGGCGGGTTCCAATATTGCCCATTCTCATAAAATCACTCAATGTTTTGATTCAGAGCTATTTGTTGCTACACAATTATTCCATAAGAATGCTAAATTAGGTTTTCTCATCTGAATGATAGAAATTATATTTCTTAAATCATCATAATATATAAAATTTTACGGCATTTGACATGGGTAAAATTATTATCTTCTTAAGTCTTAGAATTAATTAGACATGCAGCACCTTTGAAAAGAATCTGTTCTTTAAAAGTAGTTTTTTCTTCAGTGTTTGTACGAAGTTGGAAAGCATCATAAAATCAGTCTGTTGGACTTGTACTGTGAAGCGCTTGATTCAGAGTTATGGGACACTAGAGCATCTGATCTTCATTCAGTATTAGATGACAAGTTAAAAGTGCCTGAGGATATCATGCACATGGGTGGCTCCATATTTCAAGCAATTCGCAAGGTGAGGTAGGTGATGGGTGTTTGCCTTTTGTAATTAAACAAGACTTTTTGTTGCTTAGATTCGTTACATGTTATTCTTGACATATCTGTTTTTGGTGGGAGTTATTGAATGCTTTCTGAGTACATTTTCCTCATAAGGGACGCACCACCTAAATAACTAAATAAAATATTAAGCACCTGAAATGTGCAAGATTTGATTGTACGGATTCTCACTTGTTACAATGGAGCACATGCCATTGACCCATCCTTGCTGTATTCATTCTGCTTACAATCTTGTTACTGGATGTAGCTCCTTAACATATGTAATAAGGATGCTCGATTTTTTGTTTGATTAGGGATTCGTCTCCAGTAGCTTTGTGCCAGTTGCTTGATAGCTGGGAAGCACTTAGTGAGGGTCTCACTGAGGTAATATCTTGTCTGATTCCTTTTTCTATGTGATACTTCCATAGAACTTTTAGTAGGCCTATTATTCCATCCTCTGTAGTGGACTGGTGGTTTTAAAAATACTATTGAAATTTGAACTATTTTATGTCAAATGTTCTTGTGGATTGTATAGTAAATAGAAAACAAGTAGGACTAAATGAAAAGAAGGAAGAAAATTGTGAATGTGGTATGTTTTTTTGGGGGAAAAAGTGAGATATCAGCTAGTGATAGTGTGTGAAGGGTTAAGAGAAAGGTGATATTCTAGAGTAGTAAATCTGAAATACGAGGAAAAAGTATATGCTTTTTAGACTCTTTTCACTCAATGACACTTTTCTTTTTTAATACTAGTATTTAGATCCAAAATGCATAAAGTAACATTTGTTAGGTTTACGGTATCATTAAACTAAGCCTATATTTGAGTTATTTTTATTCTTATACAGACATCTTTTCAAAGTTTAAACTAAGAACACGGTAGTAGTTGTGTGATGTTGACCAAGAATGAGACTAATCAATCGATAGAGATGGTCACATAAATGCAAGGGATATGCTTAGAATCCAACCAAGGTGTATGCATGCGCCTCTGCAAGTTCAATCTCCTTTACAGTGCTCTTTTTTAGCTTGATTTTTCTTATTACAAATATGATTACTTCCAGTATAAACGCTGATGTTGAGTCATCTGTATGATATCTGAATAATGTGCATGCCTTAGATCCAGGAGAAAGTGAAAGAGTTACAGTGCCTGTCAAAAATTGATGATAGCAAGAATGTAAACCGGGAATTGACCAACATATCCAGGTAATCTTGTACTTTTGATTGTGCCAAGGACTTGAGTTCATACTGGTCTACTATTCTCGACCACATTATTTATTTATAATAGTTGTTTTTACAAAATGGAAGTCACTGCAAGGGAACGGTCTCCACTTATAACATATTTAAACGTGCGCTTAATAGCATACTTGATCTATAATCATCTTGGTTTAGAATTGCTCGTCCCGATTTTCCTCTCTTAATTTATAAGCAAGAAAATACAAAAAATATATAAAAAAAATGCTTTTAAATTTCTACCTTCTCTGAGAGAAAAAAAAGAAAGAAAAGGAAACAATAATAGCCTCCTAAAATTATATTTTATTATTAGTCTTTGTAAAATTGGCCTTTATTTCTTCCACTAACTAGTCAAAATATTTAACTTCCCCTTTTAGAAGGAAAGTTGCCTGTGACTTGGTAGGATTATACAGATGTTCTTAAATAAGCTTCGACTAATCTTTGTTCAATCACTTGTAATTTTTCAATTTCTTCAAAAGAAAATAAGAAAATAAATTAAACAATTATAGTATCAAATGAAAAAAGTTAAGTAATTAAATGTAATAATAAGGACTTATAAAGTAATATGCATTTGCCGTGTCACTCTCTCAAAAATCTTGATGCTACAGGAGGCATACAAGTCGAAACTATACTCATACAGAGAGAGACGCACAAGCTTTAAATGTGAGAGCTGCTACCTTAATAGGTTCCATGGTAAGGTAAAATATCCACTTCTAGGCAGCATAATCTTCTGTAAAGTTACGCATCTGTTAAATAAGTCAAACATATTTCTTTCGTAATTTAATATTCCTTCCTGTTTGAATATATCTTTCACACTCTTGACAGAGGATGTACAGGCTGCAGTAACTTTACAGCAATATAATTCTAGCACCTTTCACTTAGTTTTGTATTTTAACTCCAATCTGTAAAGAAAACTGTTTGTTAGGCGAATAAAACCATATAAAGTTCTAAATTTGACATTTCGGGTTTATATTTGAGGTCACTCTATCATGAAATTAGTTGCTGTGCTCTTTTGTTGTATGCCATTCAGTGTGTGATATTTTATCCCTAATTTTTCTCATGTACCAGGGATTATATGCAGCCTATGGAGTGCATACCATTTCATGAGATTCTCTGCTTCAAGAATGTTGATAAACTTCAGTCGGTAGGTTTTTAACTTTGTCTGTTCAGTTTTTGGATTTATTATATAATAGAAAAAGAATAACCACTAGTTCAGGCTTCATATAATCTTTATGACCAACCAAGACCTTGAGAGATTTTATACTTGACAAAAATATAGGAGAACTTTACAGTTCAATTTACTGAACATAAAGGGAAGCTTTTAATAATCTTATCCAATATCATGTTTTAATTTATTTTTTTTCTGTTTTTGTGTGTATATACGATATAGTCTATACATCAGTCTTAATCAATCTTGGAGCTGCTAAAGGGGCCATATTATAATTAAGATTATCATGAAGATTATATTACTTCTTACCTACAAGAAATATAATAGTTGGTCATGTCATATAGACTTATGTAAATAAAGAGTAAAACCTTATTGTTATGATTATGTCTTGTAATTACCAAAGTTTTTAGATTATGGCTAATTGTAGTATGCTTACTCTCTGGCTTCTGCATATGATAACATTATTATTTATTTACTTTTTTTCTAATTATCTGTGAAGTTAATCGAATCATGATGTTACTGAAAACTGATATCTTGTGTTTATCTCTCTGCGTGAAATAGAACATTACAGGAGACCCTAGAAGAAGAATTCAAGCTGATCTTCTTGAGTCGTATAAATTTCTCAAGTGTAGTTGTTGCAGAGTAAATTGCAACACACCATTGCCATCCATGCATGATACATCAATTATGTAAGATTAATTGTGTTTCTCCTAAGTGATTTTTTCCTAATCTGGAATAAGAGACCTTGTTATTGTAATAAAAGTCATCTTTGTTCTGATGACAGAAAGAAAACATGTTGGTCCAACAAAACATGTTGGTCCAACAAAACATGTTGGTCTCTGCAGCAGGGGACTTTAAAATATCCGGAAATGATTTTATATGGAGTGGTTTAAAGGATGATGAGTTAGTAATCTTGGCAAGCTTATTCTCTTGTATTGATTGTGTTCACTCATACTATATGTGAACCATAGAGACCTTATCTGTACTTGATGTGAATAAGTAGCGCTTATAGCCTTAAGGTTTCATGCTGGAATGCATACAAATTCTAGCAAGTAAATTACAGATAATATATCTCAATTAGGTCTTCCTGTTATATTTGCAGTGGTGAGATAATGAAAATTGAGAACTACTATCCTTGTTGCTCTTTCCATATGTTCTCCCTCTACAAATAGGCTAGTCATCCTCTGATATTAATATCACTTTCCAATTTATCGTGTGTACCTATAATTTGTTATAATGCTCTATCTATTTTAGAGTTATTTTATGCTGTTATGTCCTTATAAATACTGGGTATTGTTTGGTAATTAATATCACCTTGTTTTCTTAAGTCTCTGTAGTGGTCTTAGACTTTGGTATCAGTTCTTAAAATTATTTCTAATTTTCTATGGTGATGTTCGTGGTATCATATTTTAGGCTGAAGTTGAAGTCGTCGTTTGAAGGATGTGTGTGTTGTTTATTTATGATAGGTATGCACTGGCTCAAGAACATGGTGACCTTATCAATCTGCATGACTGGTATCAATCTTTTAAAGCTACCATCTGCTTATCTACTAAATCGAAGCAGAGGCTAAAGCA
Source organism: Daucus carota subsp. sativus (assembly GCF_001625215.2). Lineage (NCBI taxonomy): Eukaryota > Viridiplantae > Streptophyta > Magnoliopsida > Apiales > Apiaceae > Daucus > Daucus carota. The sequence continues at coordinate 35,673,073 of NC_030386.2, read as the reverse complement.
GTCACCATCACCTAAGAAAAGAAAGAGTGCTGTTGAACCTCAAGCAATAAATGGAGCATCACTACAGTATCCTTCAGAATACTATCTCATGTTTTATCATGCATACAAAATCTGGGGATATTTTTTAGTCATGCCATGTTCTTGTTAGAAGTTATTATAATTATGATCCACCCGTAACGGCATGCTTTACTACCACTCTTACCTGCAACGTACTAGCTACGTAGTTTTAATTTAAACATGAAACATAAATGTAAATGATAGAAAAATAATATGTTTATGGTTAAGCACCAGTTACATCAAAGTATGGTGATTCCTGTGGCATCATATTTATCAGCTACATATCATATAATTTTTGCCCTATATCTTGGATCCCAACCCTGATTAAAGTTCTAGCATTCACATCCTCTATCCCTGTGAAGTTTTTGTAGTTAAGTATGTGGCATTATGTATTGTACATTTAGTAAAAGAGGGAATTAATTGGAAATGTCAATTCACTAAGTAATAGTAACTAATAAGATAGAAGCTTTGGCACCCCTTGCATGTATGCATGTTGTTGAAGTGTTAATTTTGAAATCTTTAACTTTAATTGTATAGAGCACGGTTCTGCAGGGCAGTTATGGAGCTCCAAATTACAGGACTTCTAAGGATGCCTAGTAAGAGGCGCCCTGATTATGTGCAGAGAGTGGCTTTTGGACTGTAACATTAGTAGATACTAAATAATTCTAGTTTAGGTCTCTTCCTATCAGTCTTGCCTTTGTACCTGTGTTCATAGGTTATGTTTCGGAAATACTTGTGTATCTGTATTTAAGAAACAAGACTTTTGCACCGTTTGGAGATCCTCTGGTAAAGTAATAACCCTGCTCCCGATTCCTGTCCTCCAAACAAAGGAAACTAATAATTAAACTTGCACTCATATTTTTATTTTTGCAAGTTTTTTCGGAAATAACTGAAGAGATAGGTGAGTTAATAAAATTTTGACTCAAAAAGTGAGAAAAAGGGAAGCAAAGAAAATAAAAGCGAATTAATTGAAATTTCGTCTCAAAAATTCTAAGCCAATAGTTAAAAAAGAGTTAATTAAATAAATATGATTTCATAATAGAGATTTTTTTTTTAAAGTGATAGTTGGGCAGGTTAGTTTTTATTTTTATATAATTAATAGAGTTAAGTTCTATGGAGTACATAAAAACATTGGAGTACAAGTTTTTAATTTTTAAGTTTAATCATAAATAATATATTTGATTATACAAATTTATATACAATCTATCATTTATGAGTTGTCTTGCACATAATTGTCTATCAATCTTTAATATCCTTCAACTTTAACAAGTATTAACATTATTGTTCTGCTTATTAGTTATATTGCAGAACATAGAGTCTTGTAATTTATAAAAGTCATTATTCTACCTTTTGATTACAATGTTTATGTTGTGTAGAACATAATCTGCAGGTTATTAAATGTTTACGAATATTATTGAACAAAAAAATTGAAATTTAAATGAATAGATTACATTTTATATAACTTTGTACTCCAATACTCCAATATATTATGTACTCCATTGAACTTTACTCATATATTTACTATTTTCGAAAAGTTTTTGAGACTAGCACATCTAAAAAGAATATAAAAAAATAAAAAGAAGGGGGAGTATAAATCATAGATTGTTTTATTTTCATATTAAATATGAATATATATTAAAACGGTGAATTTGATTTTTTTTTTCTACGATGCATAAATCGGCATATTGTTTTTCTTGATTTTATGAAACTACTGTATGCTGGGAAAAAAAGGTAAACCCTAAAAACCATGATAAACACAAATCCACCAGAATCTTATTCTCTCCGTCCCACTCATTTCTTTACATTTTCCTTTTTGGGATGTCCCATCCAATTCTTTACATTTCAAAACTTACCAAAAATAGTCAATGGGTCCCACCACTTCTCCACTTTTCTTTCCTTTTCACACTACTTTTACTCCACTATCTACTTTTTATACATTAAAAACCAATGGGTCCCACCACTTTACCCATTTTTTTTTTCTGTTTTCCACTATTTTATACATATTTCTTAACCTCCGTGCCAACCCATTCGATAAGAAATGGGTGGGACGGAGGGAGTACATCTTAATACTAAAAAATTGTGAGAATATATAAATAGAATACACACACTTGCCAACGGACGGATGGATGAGAAGCACTTGGGCGTTGAGTTTAAGCAGACCCTTTAGTTTCACTTCAGCGCCTCCACCTCATTCTCTCTTATCACTTCCCCTCTCTCCGACGTCGTTTTGCTTCCCGATTAGGGCTTTTCTCCGCCGCGCCTCGCAATCTCCAATCACCAATTCCATGGGCTCCGAGGAAATCGAGTGGCCAGCGAATCGAGTTCGCGACACTTTTATCAAGTTTTTCGAAGATAAGCAGCATGTTAATTGGAAATCCAGCCCTGTTGTTCCTCACAATGATCCTACTCTGCTCTTCGCTAACGCAGGTCTGTTGTGCGTGATGTTTTTCAAGTGATTTTGGTTTTACTGTGGTAATCTATTGGTTTTTACTGTGTGATAGTGTTGTAATTTGTGTTGTTTGTGATCTTTGTAGTAAAGTTTTGAAGTTCATAGTTAGCTGTTTACTGTTTCAGCACGTTGAAATTTATTTAGTTATGTTTTTATCGACAGTTGTGAATTGTTATTCACGGTTTAAATTGAGGTTGAATTGATGGATTTTTACTATTTAGGAATGGTGAGAGTTATATATATATAGGGTCCTACTCCAATAGAAACTACTAGAATAGAAACTAAACAGAAACCAATGCGATTAAGTAGAATGATACCGGTTTTGGGACCGGGGATGGACCCCGAGATGGGCCTAGACGGGTCTAAGTAGGGCCTAATAGGGCCGGGTCGGGGCCTAGTGGGACCATGGTGGGGCCAAGGCTTGGCTCTTTAAGATTGTCTGCAGTCTGTCCAGGGCCTGTGATGAGCCTTGGCGAGGCCCTAGCGGGCCCGGGGTAGATTGAGTGGGGTGAGGGTGGGCCCTAGGTGGGTGATGACATATAGGGGGTAGGTGAGATCATTTAGGTGAGATCATTTAGGTATAGTTTCTCTTGGTTTCCATTTTAGTTTTTATTTTAGTGGTTTCTATTTGAGCAATTGCCATTGTATATATATATTTGAAGTTTATTTATATATTTTAAATCTATAGTTTATAGTGTTTAATTGATGTCTATTTTTCTGTTATAGTATGTTGAAGATTATGTGGTGAAGTTTTTGGATTATTTTGACAGGTTTTTATGTGTTTAGAGTGTTGAATTGTTATTTGATGTTTTATATTGGGGTTTCGTTGCAGGGATGAATCAATACAAGCCTATCTTTTTAGGAACTGCTGATCCCAACACTCAGTTGAGTAAGCTAACACGTGCTTGCAATACACAGAAGTGTATAAGAGCTGGTGGGAAACATAATGATTTGGATGATGTTGGTAAAGATACTTATCACCACACTTTCTTTGAGATGCTTGGTAATTGGTCTTTTGGGGACTATTTTAAAGCCGAGGCGATCTCGTGGGCATGGGAGCTTCTCACCAAGGCATGTTCTAATCTTTTTTGGTTAACAAATTGAGCTACAATATATAATATATGAGCAAAAGCCAGACATTAGTTTCTTGATGGTTACTGATATCAGGTGTACAAATTACCTGAAGATCGAATATATGCTACCTATTTTGGTGGTGATGAAAAGTCTGGCCTTGACCCTGATACTGAAGCCAAGGCTTTGTGGCTCAAATATCTTCCAGAGAAACGCGTATTACCATTTGGTTGTAAGGTAAGAGCTTCATATTAGGTTTTCTACCCTTTGTTTTTCTTTCTTGATTAAAGCATCTCGTGTCTTTGTATTGTTTACATAACAAAATCAATGTTTTGTCGGGTTTCCGAAGAATCATTAATAGTGTCGTGTCCAATTTAGGTATCTCACTTTTTGGAACTATAAGTGTTTAAATAGTCATTGAAACATGTGAAAGTGTTTCTAACCTGATGTAGAGATCTGTAAAAACTTGAAGTAGAGAGATCTGTGTTGTGATATTGATATGTTTTTAAGGTTTATAAAATCCTCAAGGGCTTACTTTTTTCTCAATTCGGTTGGAGTTTAGGTAGTGTACTATTTGTATGTGTTCTATGTAATCTTAGGGGTAAAGCCATAAAAGTCATTGCTTGTTCTAATTTTCTTTCGACAGATAATACCCGCTCTTACCTAGGCCCGACCGTGATAGTAGACATTATACTAGTGAGAACATATACCAAATAGAAGCTTAATCTTTTTCTTTGCTCTGCAACTTTGTGCAGGATAACTTTTGGGAGATGGGTGATACTGGTCCCTGTGGACCTTGTACTGAAATACATTTCGACAGAATCGGAAATCGTGATGCTGCTTCTCTGGTTAATAATGATGATCCAACATTAATTGAAATATGGAACCTTGTGTTTATTCAGGTAGCATTTTGAATTGTAACAAAGCTAGTCCTACAATTTGCATAAAAAAGACTTTTCTCTTTTTACTCCCTTGTAAGTTTTTTTCTGCGCCAGTATAATAGGGAATTGGATGGCTCGCTAAAGCCTTTACCTGCCAAACACGTTGATACGGGAATGGGATTTGAAAGATTGACCTCTATACTGCAGAACAAGATGAGCAATTATGACACAGATGTGTTTTTACCTATATTTAAAGCTATTGAGGTGGTAAGATGACAATGCAATGTAGACCACTTTATTAGTATGTTCTGTTCAATTCATCAAGTAAATGAAATGCGTTTGATTAATATGTGTCTGCATATGATCAACTATAATTTTGTTGAAGTCACATGATCAAGAGCTGTGTTTTCTAAAGTTTAAATCTGTCCTCGACAATGACCCGATGATCATAAAACTTCCATGTTTTTTTTTTGGTTTTTGGTTTTGTGGTGCTAGCGTGTTGAGCTATTTGTTTTGGCCACGTGCTTAGCCTACTGCTATATCTTCATAGAATTAGGTTTTACTTGCTCCCAACTCATAAGCTAGCTTTTCAGTGCATTTGAACCTTCTCTTCATTCGGATAAAAACATGTGCAGTGTTTCAACCAAGATAAAGTCAGTGATTGTTCCTGGGGTCTGCACATGAATGTGACATGTCTTGTAGTTTGTATAATTTGTTATTATTCTTAGGCAGTCATCTAATTTTTCTCCTTACATTAAGAACAGGAGGTACTCATTTGGTCTAAGTACTATAAACACATAACAAATTGTGGTTATTAGTTCTAAAGAAGTTTCTGAAATTAGTAATTGCCAATAAACAAAGATGGATCCTATAAACTATCATAATTATGTTCCAAAAAACTAAATAGATTGTTCTACTGTGAATCCATTGCATAATGAAATTGTCTGTCTGATTCACCATTAGTCAATAGAAAATTAATTTAGATTTCAGTTTTTTTATTAAGTTTGGAGTATAATTGTTGTTTTCTCCCTAATTATTTTGTCAATGATTAAGGCGACTGGAGCTCCTCAATATTCAGGAAAAGTTGGGTCTGATGATGTAGACAAGGTTGACATGGCTTACAGGGTTGTTGCTGATCACATTAGAACTCTGTCCTTTGCGATTGCTGATGGTTCTTATCCAGGTAAAAGCCTTTGTTGACATCTGTCACTTTTTGATTGCTGTTTTTTTTTTATGTTGTTCTATAATTACTTGCCTTCGTCAGCATGTTGCCTATCTTTTTCTGGACTTCTTTTGTTGGCGAGCTGATACTTATATTTTAAATTCTGTTGACATATGAACTTCTCCGCAGAGGCTCAATTTGTTTTGGTCCTGTTAACTACAGCCTGGTGGCTTTTTTACTATTTTTTTGTTTTGTATTGAAGTTCTTCCTCTCCTGGACAATTATATTTCAGAGTGCTTAAAAAGAAGTGGTCTGCTACTCTCTAGTAAAATTGTCTTCATAATATTGAAACCCGAGTTTGCGTGAATAATAGTATAGTTACCTATTAATTACTGTTAAATAAGCAGCCAGCTTTATTGCTGAGATTATGAATTACGAGATGCTTGTGAAAGTTCAAAGTGAGGAGTAAGGTATGTTTTACTCCCGTTATTAAACCTAATTGATCTGGGTCTATAGTTATGATTCCCTGGGGTCAACTACTCCAGCTTATGCTGGCGTCTGGTACTGGTTGAACTAGAACTAAAAGCCACTCTCCTCTCTTAATGTTTTCTTAACACTGATTTTTTTTAAGACAGCTGTTTTGGCTATTTGCAAGACTACTCAAACCTTATTGTATTGGAGATGACCCATGTTTAGATTATATCACATTAAGATAGTCAACTAGAAGCAAAAATACTTGTACAGATTGTAAGTTAGTTTTTTCTAGTTTGTGGTATATCTTCATACTGGTAGAAGTTTATATCCCCTTCTATTACAGAGCTGATCAGTTTGGCTTTGTTACCTCATGGTAATCTTACTTTTGCAGGAAATGAAGGACGAGAATATGTTCTTAGACGAATTCTTCGCCGGGCTGTACGTTATGGCACTGAAGTCCTGAATGCTAAGAAAGGATTTTTTAATGGGTAAGCCCTTTAAGTTATAGATCTAATGCTGCTAGTATATCAATGTGACACCACTTCTTAAAATAAGCGAAATGCTAGTTACAATTCCTCCACAATAGCAAAGCCAATGAACATATCATGAAAATCAGGTTGGTGAAGGTTGTGGTGGAAGTGATGGGCGACGTTTTTCCTGAGCTAAAGCAATACGAAGAGCATATCGTGGACACTATTGCATCAGAGGAGATAAGCTTTGGCAGGACGTTGGATAAGGTAAGTTTGAGTCCATAATTAATTTATCATGCTTATAAGTTTAGCGGTATAACAGTAGTATTTTATCAATGGATTGTAAGTGTGTGTTTCCAGTACTTTTAGCCCAATTCTCTCACATATGCTCGTAGGATTACACTAGTTTTTTTTTTACCTTTCTCTCTTGGACAAGTAATAGTGAATTGCACCTTCTATTCCATGGCCATTTTCCTGCCAAAAATTCTTTTTTGTGCGACTTAATCTCCAGACTTAATAGGGGACATAAGTCTTGATTTTGTTTTCTAATATAAGCCATTATGCAATTTAATCTATTGTAAGATTAAAAAAATGTTGAATTATCCGTTTGACTATGTTCTAAGGTTGACCATTTTCAAAAAATGTAATAGAGGGAAAGATGGATTCCTTCGTTGACGATGGGGAATTTTCTCGACGTCGGCAGCTGAATGTGAAGTCTAAAGCTAGACTATCTATATACTTTATCTTATTTTCAGAAAAGCCAAATAGAATATCCGTTACTGAATTGTGGTTTTAATGAATGTTTACTAGCAGTTGCCAGCAATAATAATGATAATCTCACGCCTTGCTATATCGCTGTCTACTTGGTAATAGATGAATAGAAAAGCTAAAGACCAATAACTGTATTTACCAGAGTTCCAGCTTATAAGATTATCAGTCAATTACATTGAACTTCGTGTTGTTTCTTCATATTGTATTATAACTCCCATGTGTGTTTGCTTATTTCATTCTTGTCTGTAATTGTTCTTTTTATGTTGATATTATTATGCATCAAAGTATTAGTCGTGCATAATGGCTCATGGACTTCTGTCAGGGAATAGAGAGATTTAAGAAGGCCGCTCAAGATGTTCAAGGAACAATATTAAGTGGGCAGGTAAACATATGCACATAGATTTCTTGATATATACTTTTATACTGTTTTGTTCAATGTGTTGCCCCATGTGTTTGTTTTTATTATATTACGCAAATACAAACTTCAATCTGTCCGTGTATTTTCTTTTGTGCCATGACTTAAATATTATAATCCGTGTATTTTCTTTGATCTTGCATTTTCCATTTCTTTTATAATTTTTTTTAGCATTAATATATTTTAGATGTATTAATTTCTATCATTTTAGATTGATGTTCATTGTTTAGAAACACAGAGGTTATTGCTCAACAGAACCAGACTCTGAATTGTCAGCCTTTTGTTGCAGGATGCATTTCTTTTATGGGATACCTATGGCTTCCCGTTGGATCTTACTCAGGTTGATAAATGCCGCTATAATTGCCAATATTTTCTTCTGTAACTAGGTACTTATGTTGGTCTCTATTATAGTTGATGGCTGAAGAAAGAGGCTTGATGGTTGATGTTAATGGTTTTAACAAAGCAATGAATGAGGCCAGGGAAAGGTCAAGAAATGCTCAAAATAAGGTAAAAATTCACACTACATTTTTTGTACATTTTTAAATGCGGTAACAATTTCCACTTAGTATTTTTTTCTTGCATCTATTCTTTAGGATTTAAAAGCACAATGGTTATTTTTTGCAAAGTACTGGGAGAGTACTACAGAAGATAAATCTTTACTTGTCTGGAGTTCTCACTCTTGTATTCCTACAGATGTTACTGCTTGCCACAGAATATTATGCATATTAATCTGGTGAAAACTGATGTGCCGTGAGCTTTACTCTAAATGTGTACTGTCCTAATGTTTCATAATAATTTATTTACAGCAAGCTGGTAAAACTATTGCTATGGATGCTGATGCTACCTCAGTCTTGCAGAAGAAAGGGATTCGACCAACAAATGATATATATAAATTCACATGGAAGGTATCTTATGGTCACAGATACAACTTTCTAACCAAGTTATATATTTGAGCAGGACTATGATATTGCTAAAATAGTGTCTTGCTAGCTGTGTTGGACTGTTTGCAGCTGTATGTTAATATTATGATGTTATACATGTGAGTGTCTTAGCTGTGACGTGTAGGCTGCACATGATATGTTTACTTGCTAAATCAGTCTTTGTACACTTACATCTCGTCTCTTGAAGGATCGTCAATTTTCTTTGATTGAAGTAGCAACTTTCTCTATTGAACATATACTTAGCTTTTTATTAGTTTGTGTTGCTGCATCAATTATTATAATATTGCCTTCCCGTTTTTGTAGTTGAGTTGCTACTTACTAGTTAATGTTGTATCTTTGTTATTCAGGATCATCGCAGTGTAATTAAAGCTATTTACACAGGTAGTGAGTTCTTAGAAGATATTGCTGCTGGTGATGAAGTTGGTATAGTTCTAGAATCAACAAGCTTTTATGCTGAGCAAGGAGGTCAGGTGTGTACATTTTTAGTGGCCGGAAATTTTAATACTCAAAAATGCATCTTTGTTTCACCTGAGGAGATATGAATAGGTTTCTACTTATCTATTGCAGTAGATGATGGGATGTTGTTTTGCATTCCACCGCTTAATTTTTATTATTTTCTCCTTGTTTCATATTACCTTTTTTAGGATGAGGGCATACCTTTTTAGGCGTAATTCTTTGCCACTTATGTTTATTGTATTTCAAGCTATTAACTTGCAGTATAAAAAAAACTGAAATGTTCAGAAATTAATGTAATTAATTCATTTAAGGTGTAAACTATTATGTTCCTAGTTAGATGTCATACCTTTACTTGTTTTCCTTTCGATTGATCATAATTGAAGCATTAAAATTTTCAGACTTATTAAGCTGTTAAATTTGTAAACCACCTTTTCTCTATTTATTTTTCTCAATCATTATAATAAGTTCTTTTTATTACCATTATTATATATTTTTTTTAACTCAATTTAAGATTCCCTACTCTTTTAAATATATATCCAATTTTATATTTTGGCATCCTAGATTAGAACTGTTCCTAATTGAGCAGTTTATTCTTTTTTATTTGGATTATAGATATTTGATACCGGCATACTTGAAGGCCCCTTTGGAACATTCCAAGTTTCAAATGTCCAAACTTTTGGAGGATTCATTGTTCATATAGGCTACTTCACAGAAGATAGCGGCAGATTCTCTCTGGGTGATAGGGTCAACTGTAAGGTAATTGTACTTTTGTACTTGACCCTCAAAGTGCATTTTCAACTAGAGCCTTAGAACTTAGTTGTTGATTTGCTTTTGCTTGACTAAAGTTTAGTGTTTTTTTTTTTGTCTATTTTTGTAATACCTAAAGCGAAAACAACGTAAATGATCCTGTTCTTTAATCATTAATGCTAAAAATAAGTTCTCAGCTAAAAAAGTATCCAGCTTGTTGTTCTTATAAGAAACCGTGTCTTCTAATGACCAAATATGATGTTCTTTTTCTTTGTTGTAAAGTAAATTTTTATTCGTTGTAACATTTTATTAGTTCACCTACTATGAATGTAATTGACATATTAAACCTCCGAAAAGACTCTCCAAATATTTGAATGTAGACTAGTACTGTTCTTTCCTTTTAATCGCTTTCTGGATATGCATAATGCTTTGCCACCTAATTGGTATATATTCCAAAACGCTTATTATTTTGCCACTCTAAATTATGAATATGTTAACAGTTATCTTCATGGTATCTATAAAACTTATTTCGCAGGTTGACTACGTGAGGCGTAAGCTCATTGCTCCAAACCATACTTGTACACACATGTTGAATTTTGCTCTTAGGGTAAGTTAGAATGAGTACTGTTATTCATTTTTACAGTGTTCATATTTGTTATTGAGGGTTAACATACTCTACACTTGTACAGGAAGTGCTTGGTAATCATGTTGACCAGAAGGGATCCATTGTTCTTCCTGAAAAATTGAGATTTGATTTTTCTCATGGTAAGCTTGGCATGAATTTTTGTTCAAGTCTTGTGCAATTGTTTATCTGTGTGATTCACATATATATATATGCAGGCAAGCCTGTAAAGCCTGAAGAGCTAAGAAAGATTGAATGGATAGTCAATGAGCAAATTAAAGCTGAGCTTGATGTCTATTCGAAGGAGGCAAACCTCTCTGAAGCAAAGCGTGTTAATGGTTTACGAGCTGTTTTTGGGGAAGTAAGTTTCGGTGCTTTTCTCGTCATTAGCTGTAACTTCTAACTTGTCTGAATGTATCTGCTTGCCAGATTTTTTTAGTCTAAATTATTTATTTGCTTGCTACAGGTCTATCCTGATCCAGTTAGAATTGTGGCAATTGGTAGAAAGGTGGAAGAACTTCTGGCTAATCCAGAAAATAAAGAGTGGTCATCGATATCCGCCGAGCTTTGTGGAGGTGCAACTCTTATTACTATGTTTGTTGCTTATTACTTTCGAATTGAAGTAAATATAATTACTTTCTGTGAAATATCTAGGAACTCACATATCAAATACAAGAGAAGCCGAGGCATTTGCACTTCTATCAGAGGAAGGGATTGCAAAGGGAATCCGTCGGGTTACTGCTGTTACCACAGGATCTGCTTTCAAAGCCCTAGAGTTGGCCTCTTCACTCGAGATAGAAGTGAACGAGGCGTCTAAAGCAGAAGGGGACCTGCTGGAACAGGTTATAATCATTCATCTCTTATAGGAATATAAATTTTGAAATAGAGGGAGAGAATATACTCCATCTTTCTTTATTACTCTATCTAGGAAAAGATGCATCTAATCGCATTGCATTATTTTCGTTGTGATTAGATATCGGTCTTTTGTGTTTAAACTTTAGCTTTCTTTGTAGTCTTTCTAGCATTCTGACCGTTTTCTTTGCTTCTTTAGTTTTATCAAATAAACTTGTAAAAAAAATGGAATGCCATACAATTAATAGTAGTTCATTTAAATTAGTTTATTTCTGTTATATTATATTTGTAATGTGGATATATACTTGCAAGAATTCTGATGTCCAGTTTATCAGCTTTCATACTGCATATGCTCTCTTTTAATCAGTTTATTGCTTGTATACATCTTCTCTTTCCTTTATTATATGTTCTGCTGTTCTATTATGCTCAAGCTCCTTACTATCTGTTGAGAGTACCCGAATATTAACTATTTGCAGCCATTTAATTAATTATGTATTTAATTAATTATGTATTTACACCTGTATTATTTTTCCCTCTTTCAAGAAAGTGACATCTTTGAATGGGCGCGTGGAGTCTGCCCCTATTCCAACAGCCAAGAAAACTGATCTTAAGGCCAAAATTTCTGTACTACAGGTTTTTTTTCTGTCGAAGCTTCTTACCTTTTCTTTATACCTCCCATGTACTTGCATATATAACCAGAAACTAAAGACACCATTGTGCTGTTGTCAGAACCAAGTGATAAAAGCTAAAAAGAAGACTGCGGAAGAGAATATACAGAAAGCAATCAAAGATGTCAGTGAAAAGGCCATCAGCTCTGAAGGAAAGGGTTTCTGTATTGCACGTGTCAGTGTAGGTTCTGACAATGCTGCAATGCGGGAAGCAGTTGTCAGGGTCATGGAGCAGAAGGTTACTAGCAAATTCATTCTGTATTCTATAGTATTCTCATTTGTCAGGGTGTTAAATATTTGTTATGGCTGTGCAGGGGATGGCAGTAATGGTTTTTAGCACAGATGAGAAAAAGACGTTGGTATGTGCAGGGGTGCCAGATAAAAGTGATAAGAGCAAAAAGTTGAACGTTTTGGAGTGGTTGAAGATAGCTTTGAAGCCGTTAAATGGGAAGGGAGGTGGAGGGAAAGGTGGTCTTGCTCAGGGGCAGGTTAGCATACTTGACTACGAGTAGAATATTGTTATCAAACAAAGCTAAAGCCTAAAGTTACAGCTATTCATCTTGTACCTCACCAGCTCATATGTGAAATCTATTTATGTGGACTGTCTTAAAATAGGGATGGTACAATATGTATCTAAACAATAACGAGTTAATTATTAAATTATGGTCAACATGTTATCATGTAGTGCAAAAGTGTAGTTGCTAACTTTTGCCAATTTGTTTGTGCTCAACCAGGGATCTGATATTTCGAATGTGGAAGAAGCGATGCAAGATGCTGAAAAATATGCAGACGAAAAATTAAAGGGGCAATGATTCGTTTTCCTTGTCCTGTTAGCAGCAGCCAAAGTTTGAATAGAAAAGAAGTATTCTTTTAAAGGAATTCACAAGTTATGCAGCAACTGTTCTTCATTATCACTGATTTATTGTATTGGAAACTTGCAATTGAAAAACTGAAAAGGAGAAAAAAGGTTGTTTTACATCAATATACTAGAGCACGTGTGGTGGTTAGAGATCAAGCTTCTTGTTAATTTCGGTAGTCTAGTACTGTCCCACTCGTCTTTAATTTTTCTTTTTACCTGGTTTATTATTATGTTATTATTATTAACCATAAGGCTTAATGACCTTTTAGCCCTCGAAGTACGGGTGGAAGTTCCGATGCGGCCTCAAAGTTTAAAAACGTATCTTTCGACCCTCAAAGTATCTTTGTTGTATCTTTTAGCCTTTTTTAAAAATACCGGTATAAATCGGGGGATAAACTTGACAATTCATATTCGGGGTAAAGTTTGGGCGTACCTTTTAATCCTTAAAGTTTACATTTCGTTCCTTTTAACCCCTAAAGATTACATTAAAATACATGAGAAGTTTCTTTTAACCCTTAATGTTTAATGCTCTTTTTAACCCTCACGTGTGAAATGCCAATTTTGTTCACCCCGTTGTATACCGGTATACGCCATAGGGGCTAAAAAGTACGACAAAAATACTTTGAGGGTTGAAAGGTACGTTTTTAAAATTCGAGGTCGCATCGGAACTTCCACCCAAACTTTACCATACACTGATTTTGAGGGTTGAAAGGTACGTTTTTAAAATTCGAGGTCGCATCGGAACTTCCACCCAAACTTTACCATACACTGATTTTGAGATGCTGCCACAAAACAAAGAACGAAAAATTAAGAAAACCAAAAACAAATAAAATACAATTAACTTTATTTTTTGTTATTCACATTTGTATAAATTTCGAATAATATCTTTCTAAAAAATGAATCTAACATCTCATATTTTTACAGGTATGAAAGCCGGGCAGTTTTGAACGCAATCAGAATTCACAAAATATCTCAGCGTATGACGACGAAACAATACTTTCAAGTCAATAACATTATCGAAAACTCCAGTTTTGTATGGCTAAGAAGTAAGAACCACTAGAAGACTTTACGTCTCCAAAAATGCAGTGCCTTGAATTATAAACTTATATTCACTAAACCATATTGCAACACAACAAATCACTCTGAAAAAAATGGAGATATGGTTCATGATCATAGTCTCACTCTGCATATCAGCTCTCATCAAATCAATCCTCTCAACTATCCAATCTTCAAAAACCCAGAAACTCCCGCCAGGGCCAACCACAGTTCCGATCATCGGTAGCTTCATATGGCTCCGTAAAACATTCTTCCAGCTCGAGCCTATACTACACAGTCTGAAGCTCAAATATGGTCCTATAGTCACTCTCCGGATTGGTTCTCGTCCGGCTATCTTTATCGCGAGCCACGCCTCTGCTCACCGTGCACTTGTTCAAGCTGGTGCAGTCTTTGCTGATCGACCTCAGGAACTCCCCACTGGCAATGTTATTAATAGTTACCAGCACAACATCAGCTCAGCTTCTTATGGTCCTAACTGGCGCCTCTTTCGTCGTAGCATGGCCGAGACTATCATGCATCCTGTACGTCTTAAAACTTTCTCTGGTGGACGTAAATGGGTGCTCGAGGTTCTCATGCAGAGACTGTTATCAGAGGCCAGTTTAGATGGTATAAAAGTTGTTGATCACTTTCAGTATGCTATGTTTTGTTTGTTAGTTTACATGTGTTTCGGGGAAAGATTTGAGGATGAAAAGATTAGAGAGATAGAAAGAGTGCAGAGAAATTTGCTGTTGAGTTTCCTTAGGTTTAATGTTCTTAATTTCTGGCCTAAAGTAGGGAGAATTATTTTTAAAAAGAAATGGAAGGAACTTATTGGGATTCGTCAGGATCAAGATACTGTCTTGATCCCGATTATAAAAAGGAGACTGGAGAAATTGATGAAGCAAGAAGTTGGAGAAGATGATGTGGTGGCTTATGTAGATGGTTTGGCTGATTTGAAGTTGCCCGAGGAAGGGAATAGAAAGTTGAGTGATGAAGAGCTGGTTAGTTTGTGTGGGGAGTTTCTGAATGGAGGGACTGATACAACTTCAACTACTTTGCAATGGATTATGGCTAATTTGGTGAAGTACCCTCAAGTTCAGGAGAAGCTTTATCAAGAAATCGTGTCGGTTGTAGGGGAGAAAGGGGATTTAGCAGAGAAGGCGGTGAAGGAGGAGCAGCTGCAGCAAATGCCATACTTAAAAGCAGTTGTGTTGGAAACTTTGAGGCGCCATCCGCCTGGTCACTTTGTGCTGCCTCATTCGGTGACTCAGGAGGTGGAGTTGGATGGTTATGTGATTCCGAAGAATGCTATGGTGAATTTCATGGTGGCGGAGATGGGAAGGGATGGCGAGGTGTGGAAAGATCCAATGGAGTTTAAGCCAGAGAGATTCTTGAGTGGGAATGAAGGAGAAGAGGGGTTTGATATAACATGTAGCAGGGAGATAAAAATGATGCCTTTTGGGGCAGGGAGGAGGATATGCCCTGGCTCTGCATTGGCATTGCTACATTTGGAGTATTTTGTGGCTAATTTGGTTTGGAATTTTGAATGGAAGCCTGCTGCTGGGAATTCTGATGTTGATCTTTCAGAAGAACAAGAATTTACCGTGGGCATGAAACATCCATTGCTTGTTAGCATTTCTCCTAGAGTGAAAACATAGAATTGGTAAACTGTAAAAAGTAAATTAAAGGCTTGTTTGGTTAGGCTTTCTCCTGGCTCCCAACTTTTAAGTCAAAATCAGTATATTTTTATGTTTGTACGAGGAAGTTATAAGTAAATTTATGGATTATAAGTCAGAATATGATAAATTGAAAATTCTATATTCTTTTAGTGACTTATATTCATCTTTTGAAGTTGATTTTATAAAAAAAATTCTAAAATTTTATTATTATATTAATATAAGTTGTAAATATAAAAAAAAAAATTCAAACACATGATTTAGAAGTTACATTTTACTTTTAAGTAACTTCTCACTTGTAAAATTTTATGCTGAGAGATTTTTGCTGGCTGCAAATTACACGACGAGAGAAGGCTGTGTTACAGGACATGTACTCATGCTTCGTATTTTCTACAACAGATTATTTCATTTTTTATTATTCTGCGAATATAAGTGTGACTGAGAATTTTTTTTTCATATATTTTCTTTACGTTATTTTAAATCTAATATATTAGTTTATAGTAAGAAATTACACATGATTTAATTTACGGGGATGATCAAGATAAGTTTAGACATTCAGAGTCCGGATCCTGACAGATGATTGTTGCAACATATCTTGTCGCCCTTAATAAAAAGAACGCAGACATTCTCATCATTATTTTCATTTGCATCCTTTTCTACTTCATCTTATTCAGATTCATCCTCAAAGAAATCAGCTTTGTTCTCCTAAGTTGTTTGAATATGTGTTCTGGAGAGTGACCTTACCAGACACCGTCAATAATGCTAATTCTCGGCGTCTACGTACTTTTTACTCTAGTACCTCCGCGTGTTATTTCTAGAATCATAAGTTTCAAATTCCTACTGCTACCAACAAAGATAGTTGATTCTATCCCAAATTTCAGTATCTATATATTATCACAAAACTTGTACATTCATCAATCATTCGTAACACCGCAGTTTAACAAATAATGGAGACATGGTTTATAATCACTGTCTCTCTATGCATATCAGCCTTCATCAAATTATTCTTCTCCATCAGGCAATCATCAAATCTCGCTAAACTCCCCCCTGGACCGACCATAATGCCGATCATTGGCAGCTTCCTATGGCTGCGTAAATCATACGTTGAAATCGGAGCCATTCTCCATCAGCTCAAGCTCAAGTATGGCCCAATAATCACACTTAAAATCGGCTCTCACCCTTCCATTTTCATTGCCAGCCACGCCTCGGCTCATCGTGCACTTGTTCAAGCTGGTGCGGTTTTTTCTGACAGGCCTCCACCGCCCCCTACTAACAACATTCTAGACAGTTACCAGCACAACATCAGTGCAGCCTTCTATGGCCCCAACTGGCGCCTCTTTCGTCGTAACATGGCGGAGACCATCATGAATCCTGTGCGTGTTAAGACGTTCTCTGGAGGACGTAGATGGGCGCTGGGAGTCCTCATCCAGCGCCTTTTATCCGAGTCCAGGTTGGATAGTATTCAAGTTGCTGATCATTTGCAGCATGCCATGTTTTGTTTGTTGGTTTTCATGTGTTTCGGAGAAAAATTTGAGGATGAAAAAATTAGAGAAATTGTGCGAGTACAAAGAAATTTGTCAAAGAGTGTGTTTAAGTTCAGTTTTCTTAATATTTGGCCTAAAGTAGGGAGGATCGTATTTAAAAAGAAATGGAAGGAACTTATTGCAGTTCGTGAGGATCAAAATAATGTGCTGATTCCGATAATAAAAACTAGACTTAAAAAGGGGATGAAGGGAAATGTGGAAGATGATGATGTGATGGCTTATGTAGATAGTTTGGTTGATTTCAAGTTGCCCGAGGAAGGGAATAGAAAACTGAGAGATGAAGAGATGGTGAGTATGTGCGGGGAGTTTATCAATGCAGGGATTGATACAACTTCGACGACTCTGCTATGGATTATGGCTAACTTGGTGAAGTATCCTCAAATACAGGAGAAGCTTTATCAAGAAATTGTTTCGGTTGTGGGAGAGGGAGAGGAGGTATTGGAGGTGGTCAAGGAGGAGGAGCTGCAAAAAATGTCGTATTTAAGAGCCGTAGTGCTGGAAGGTTTAAGGCGCCATCCGCCTGGTCATTTTGTTTTGCCACATTCAGTGACTGAGGATGCGGAGTTGGATGGTTATGTGATTCCTAAAAATGCTACGGTGCATTTTATGGTGGCGGAGATGGGAAGGGATGGTGAGGTGTGGAAAGATCCGATGGAGTTTAGGCCGGAGAGATTCTTGAGTGGGAATGGAGGAGAAGAGGGGTTTGATGTAACATGTAGGAAGGAGATAAAGATGATGCCTTTTGGGGCAGGGAGGAGGATTTGCCCTGCCAACACATTGGCATTGCTTCACTTGGAGTATTTTGTGGCTAATTTGATATGGAAATTTGAGTGGAAGCCTGCTGCTGGGAATCATGATGTTGATCTTTCGGAAAAGCAAGAATTTACCATTGGCATGAAATATCCTTTGGTTGTTAGCCTTTCTCCTAGAGTGAGTGTGAATCATAGCCGCCCATAGGGAATCAAGATTGTTAAATAAGAAATCCAGTGTAAATTGCTCTAGTATCATGCTGCTAGTAACAATGATCAAATAAAGGATATGGATCAAATAAATTTAGTGTTGAATTGAGATGAATCAATCCAATGATGTAATTACTATTACACTGTAACTGAAAGAACAAACAGTGTATAAATTTTTGACTCTTGTCTATAGTACGCAAGAACCTTGATGCTCTCAACTCCGTTAGGTGCTCCCACACCTCACCATTCCTTCCCATCTGACCCACCATCAATTTACCCCAACATTCTTCAGAATCAAATATCCATCCAAACAGACAGATAAAACATCAGTTCATCCCAACAAGCAAAATAGTAATACTAAAGGTTGTGATTTAGAAAACTTGGCAGTTTTATCACCCCTAATTTGACAGCTCTTCATTATAAACTCAAATCACTTGATACTGAAGATAAGCTAAGTTACCAACTAATGCACTATGATTTAATGCAGAAGCAGAACCAAAGTTGTTATCAAATAGGATCAAACTCAATTTAGATACTAGAAAACAGTAAAGTCTAACATAGACATTTAACAAAGATGAAGCTGCAGACAGTAGATTACCACACAAACGTCAAACAAAATTATGCACCTTATTCGTAATCTCAAGATTCTGGAGTAGAGAGAGCTAAAATTGAAAAGGCATGCTGTGAATTGAGCAGGGAGCACATAGTATTCAGTAAATGAGAGGCTTACGTGAAAAGCTCGCGATGAAGAAGAGTATTTTAAACTCGTTACTAGTCTGGCTCTTACGCGTATTATTACATTGGCATGTTTGAGAGACCAAAAAAAGAAGTTTTAAGTAGGACTATTTCAACTGGCACATATTCATCAAGTGATCAATAGTAAGCTTTGTCGCGGATTTATAGGCTCAAGTTTGGGCTTGTATTATTTGTTTACAGAAGGAACTCTGGATGACATAATACAAGCTAAACACAAGATCATACATTAGGTAAAAATAACTGGAGAGCAAAAGCACACGAAACTCACCATTGAAATAATAGCTATAGAAGATATGCAACTAACCATGTACTCAAAATATAAAAAATAGAGATCCAAAATATTAACCCAGTAGTGTAATTATAACTACGAAAATCAAGATGATCATATATAAATTAGAAAATTCATAAGGGAATAGGTTGATGCTGGCATGTATCTGTTTGAATTACGAAAATAATTAAAACGACAAGCTGGAACATAACCTAACTGAGGATTAATTACTAGTTAGAGGCCTGAGAATCCGAATCATCCTTTTTGGACAAGAAGTAACTAAATTTGCTCCGAATCCAAGCTCGTCCCTCCCGCTCACTCGCAACCATAGCCGGCGAAAGAACCACGGCAAAAGGCACAGAACCCACCACTTGTCTCAATATCCAGTGCTTTTTGAGAATCTGAAACACACAGGAACATTATTATTATTATTATTATTATTATTATTATTATTATTATTATTATTATTATTATTATTATTATTATTATTATTATTATTATTATTATTATTATTATTATTATTATTATTATTTGTGAATTGATATATTGAAATTGAATAGATATCATCATGCATACAAGAGAGAGCGTAGGGTTACCTTCCCGGCTGGCTTAAAAGTACTCACAAAGTCGATAAGTTTGTCACCTTGTCTGTGCAGACAACGCAAAATCGCCAACATCTTGCTTTGCTTCTCTCTCGCTGTCTCTCTCTCTGGTCTCTCCCCCTCCCTGTCGCTGATAGCTGCCTGTTACGATCCCCTCTTTAAATATAGTTTTACGATCTCAAAATAATAATTTGATTAGATTTTTTCGTTAATCAAATTCTGATTATAATTTAGCATAAAAACAAGTTGTTTATTAATCAAAATTATTTGTTGTTAAAATTACCTTTTTTAGTTTGAGATATATTGGAAAGTTTCAAATTTACTTTTTCCGATTTCGAAATTATTGAAAGACAGTTTTAAATTGTAAAATCTATATTTTTGAGCCAGAAGATGAATCTGGATTGAGGACAATAGGTTTTGGATGAATTATTCATAACATAGCCGCATAGGCTTGGGTTAGAGCATCTCCAACGGTGTTGGCTATAATCGTTGGCTAAATTGGACCTGTAAGACATTATGTAAAATTTGCTGAACCTGTAACACATATTGCTTCAATGGCATTGGCTATACTGATTGGCTATAATTTAAAAATAGTATGTTATTAATATTTTAGATTGTTAAAATAGAATATATCAGTTTAATACAGTAATAAATGATGTGTAATCTTCCTACAGATTTCTTACAGACCTGTAGAGGTTCGACAAATATAGCCATCCATAGGAGGTTGGCTAAAATTATAGACAACAGATTAGTGTGGTTGGAGTGCTATTTTTTCAGGACGTTGGCTATATTTTTTAATTTTGGAATGCCAACTCATTTTTTAGCCAAGGGCTTTGTATGGTTGGAGATGCTCTTACCAGCTAGTGAAGAAAGATGTATGGTGTCAAAGAAGCCACCAACAGGCAATCCACCTTGTAGGTTATTGTGAGAAATGTTAAAACTATGGAGATAAGAAAGGTTTGTTAGCTCCTTGGGTTCTAGACAGCTTGTTAAAGGAAAAATCTGCCGTCTGGAGTTCATTGAGTTTCGCGATTACCACTGGTATAGGCCCGGTAAGATTGTTCTGAGAAAGGATTCTGTGAAGGGCAACAATTCATACAAACAGAAATTATCAGCAATGTGGTGCTAGAAGATGTTTGCAAATATAAAACTAATGAAAACAAGACACACGCGTGTAGTAAATTAGTAGAACTGTATCCCCTGAGAGTAGTGAACTGATTAGTAGAATTATGTCATGCTTTATATAAAAATTTTGGAGGAACAATATTAATTTATATAAAAATCAATGCTTCTTGCTAGTTGCCACTATAAATCCCCTGAGAGTAGTGAACAGATTAGTATCTACAAACTGCAGGAGACAGACTAAGAATTTTGCTTAAAAGGATACCATATTAGAAGGCGAAATAATAGATCTATGTGCTATGAACTGCAATATTTTCCATCGAGCACTGTCTGGACATTGGCACTGTAAGACAGTAACTCAATCTCCCAAGAAATAGACAATCTCTACTCTGAGATGGTTCTAGCCTAAGAGCATGTCCAACAAACTCTGTTCATCCTCTTTAGCAACCGAAAACAACTAGACCGAAAATGCTCTGAAAACACAGAAGGCCTTGTGGGAACAGCAAATACGCTATCAGATACTCAAGTATATTAAATCCAAGTCAAGGTTATGACATAACATCATCGATTTGAAGAAGATAACACTCTAGCATAACAGTATGGATCTTTGATAAAGCTGCTAAGAAGTTGCTGGCCAAATAAAATGTAAATCAAACATTATAACAACCTTCTAGGCTAAATTTATAAAGGAATCTTCTAACTCCAAGAAAAAAAGTAATTTTAAAGGTTGAGATTTAGGAAATTTGGCAGTTTTATACAGCTCTGCACACTAATGCATTAAGATTTAATCTAAAGTTATCAAACAGGATCAAACTCAGTTTAGATACTAAGCAACTAGCCTAACTACTCGCAAAAAGTATTTCAGCAGAAGTTGCAATTAACATCATCAAAGACATAAGCTCCGGATGATACACACAATCACTTCAAAAATCAGTCTTTATCATCAATATTTTTATCTAAAATGCTTAAGGGTCTTGGTACCATGAAAACAAACATACTACTAGTTAGGATTCTGCTTGTATTTCCCCAGCAACAATGTAACAAGTCAGAAAAGTTTAGATTATTTTTCATGCAATTATCTTTGTTTATTCTCGAATAAAACAAAGTTTAGGAAAGTCGTTAAATATAGGTTCTGATCAATCTTCAACCTTCAGGCCATCCATGTTTATGATGAAAAACATCAAACTACTGGTATTGCAGATAACATTATGCAATGGTAGAAAATTACATAATCTGAATATTAAAATTTTGTTTTTTGTGTTATCATTTTGGTATTGACCATGACTTGTTTATGTTGTGAAACGGTAAAAATCACATTATATGATTATTAAATTTTTGTTCACTGTGTTATATTTTGGTATTGAACATTTCTAATCAAGATAAACATTCAGTGCCAAATCTTACATAAAACGCTTGCAACACGGCTTTAGTGCTTGATATAATGGATAATCTTTTGTTACACAAGTAAAAGTGATTTAAAAATGAGAATGATGTTGACATATTCTCTGTGCTGAATTAGCGTCAGCATGTGACTTCTGTTGTTCAAATTTTGTAAAACAACATTCTTATTTGTAAATTAATCTTACTTGTCTACCAAGAAGATTATTCATTATGTCAAGCACCAAATCTGCGTTGCAAGCTTTTTACGTAAGATTTTACATGCATTTTCACAATTGTTTACTTGTTTTACAGTTCCTAATTAACACAGATTTGTCTTGTTTTTTTAGCGGAAATATGGGTAA
Organism: Daucus carota subsp. sativus; assembly: GCF_001625215.2. Classification (NCBI taxonomy): domain Eukaryota; kingdom Viridiplantae; phylum Streptophyta; class Magnoliopsida; order Apiales; family Apiaceae; genus Daucus; species Daucus carota. The sequence goes on along the minus strand of NC_030386.2, from coordinate 35,650,474 downwards.
AGATTGTAGCCGCCAGATTGGGTCAAAGGGAGAGATTTGAGACGACCATCGAAGAGGCTTTAATGATGGAAAGTGGGAGAGAGAGGAGGGCGGCGGAGAAGGAGAGGAAGGCAGTGGAGGACGAGAGTAAGGCTGCAACAGAAAGGAAAGTTGCGGCGGAGGCTAGATCAAAATGAAAGGCAGCTGAGGAAGCTAGGGCGAAGGCTGCGAGATGGTGGTAGTTATGAGTTCAAATTAAGAATGTTGAGATTTTATATTTATGTGCTAAATTATGTCAAGATTAGCGGTTGAACGAGTCCATTATGTACTTAATGTTATATTGACTTGCGCATATTAACTAATGTTGCCAAGATCCTTAAATTGCACTTGTGTCATATTATCAGATTTGTGACATTTTGTCAGATAATATTGAAGCTTTAAATGTTGTTTTTTTGATTAGGTATAATTATGATTTTAAGCTGTTGTTTGTTAAATTGTTATTCCTTATCCTTTAATAATCAAAGAAAATTTCAGATGTTTGTTTTTTGTTTGTTAGTTTAATATTAGTTAGTATCAAAGTGAAAAGGATTAAGTTAAAGGAATATATGAAGTAATCAAGTGTGAAAGCTGGCGGGCGCATGTTGATGTTTTGTTTTATGTGTTATATTTTGGTATTGAACATCCAATGCCATCATCCCCACTCGAACAAAAAAAAGGCAGAGAGCTCTACTAACTTCCGCTAAAAAAACAAGATAAAACTAAATGTGTTAATTAGGAACTAAAATTTAGAAACAAGTATACAACTGTGAAGTACATGCAAAATTTTACATAAAATGCTTGCAACGCGGCTTTGGTGTTTGGCATAATGAATAATCTTCTGTTACACAAGTGAGAGTGATTTACACATGAGAATGCTTTTTAAGAGTTGTGTTATATATAGTGAGAGTTGTGTTTTAATAGTTATTCTGAATTGAAGTGAGAACTAGCTTAAAATTAAAGTTGATAGCTGGACTTGCATGATTTTAGTGAAAGATATATTTAAAAGACTAATGATTACTGAGAAGTGCACCGATAAGCGGAAGAAAGTTGATTTCTCAGGTTATATTATATGTCATCATTGAAGATACGATGTTACCCTGCTCGCTGCTTAGGCGTTGTAGGATGCAAAAGGAACACCTAAATTTACACGCAACATGCCATAATACAATACATATAAAATGATAAAAAGAAGAAAGTTGACAGATACTTGTTATATACTCCCTTTGTTTTGTTCTATAGGTCGTTTAAGTTTTTTTCACACAGATTAAGAAAGGTCATTATTACATCAAAAAAGCATTTATTAGCCTTTTCTTTTCCATCTTTGCCCTCATTTAATGTCTCTCCTCCCTGTTTCTTCTCTTCACTCATGATATTAAATAAGGGTAACAAAATTCATTAGACAACCCAACTATTCTTGAAAAGAGAGAATGACCTATATTTATAAACAAACAACATTTTCTAAAATGACTTATAAAACAAAACAGAGAGAGTAATTCACATTATGTATAAAGTTGACACAGAATGCTTATTATAACAGTTTTGTTTTTACATCTAGTTTTGTCATTGTGCACGATCAAAAACATGATTTATTAAAGATATATTGTTCTAAATTTCTATATTGATTATCGTTTTGAATACTGATCTTTACATATTTACAAATAAACCTGCTCATTAAAATGTTAAATTAGTTTTTGTCCCCTAATTTTCAGCTCCCTGAGTTTGAAACTAGAAATTATGAATAAAATGAGATTTAGCTTATTTGTTTAAGTTTTACTCTGTAATGATAAATTTTTAATTTAATATTGAGTAAAATAATATGCAGTAATTAAGGTTAAAATTTTCAACATATAATATTTTAGAGTTTAAAATTAAATATAAATTTAAATCATTTGTTTAATTAAATGATGCATCAAATAATATGATGTTTGACAGAAATTTGAATAATTAAAATTTGTGATTCACAAAAAAATACAAAAATGATGTGTTTGTGTGTGTGAAATTAAGATCGAAACACTTGATTTAATGGTGGGAATAAAATTCTATCCTAGAGGACTCAAATTTATATCCAAAATAATTTGTCATGGACATTGCTATCATAATAAGAGCAACTTCAATGGGGTGTTAAAAAACGTGCTAAAGTGCCATGTGGCATCACTGGCATGGTGTGACATGACACTCTTTGTAAGCTCTTCATTAGAGTGGAAGGAGTGCCAAACAAAATTGTCAACTTTTGGCGCCCTCCCAGAATAAGAAAAAAGGTGAATATATCACTTTAAGGACATAGTTTCATATCTTATTATACTTATGCTTATACTTTGGGTGCTGATCATTAAAGCAAATTTTTATATAAAAGTTTTCAAAAACAATGAAGAGAGAGAAAATAAAATAGTACTCCCTCCATCCCAAATTAGATGAGCTCGTTGACTTTGGACACGCACTTTAAAGTCCATTGACCGCATAGTTACATCATTTATTTTTGAAATTTTATTTTTGCAAATAAAAATTTTAATATGAAATTTTTATTTACAAAAAAAAAATTAGAAAAATAAATTTCGGAACTATACGGTCAATGCACCTTAAGTTACGTGCTCAAAATCAACTAGATCATCTAATTTGGGATGGAGGTAGTAATACATTTGATTATTTGTCATTATAAACAATTTTAGTTAGCATTACCATTGGAGATGCTCTGATGGACACCGCATATTTAATAATTACAATAGTGAAAACATTCCAAATTAACTACTCTCTTGATACAAGTAAAGATTTTTTTACCACAATACTTGTACATCTCTACTTTCAATACAATATTTTAATAATTAATTTGAAGACTATGCTTATTTTCAAGAACAAATATTGACTTTCAATTGCTTATTAGTGATATTTTACATTGGGGCTTATATTTTATTCATCAAATCAAGATATTTAATGAAGATAAGCATGAAAACAATAATGTTAGAATTTCTTAATATGCATAAGTTCGATATATTGTTAAAAATATCGATATTTTCCACGTTTTTAGCACATTAACAAATTTCGCCATGCATCTTAATTTTCTTAATGCTCTATGAATGAACTAGGGTTTGGTCCGGGAGAAACGCGAACAAGCAACGGATTCTTCACGCCGACAGTAATTCCTTGCATTTCCGAAAGATCAACATCGCAGTTGTGATGAGCAGGCTTCCACTGGAAATTCCAAACCAAACTCCCCACACAAACTCACCATCTCTTCGTCACTCAATAGCCGATTTTGCGGGTGATGATGGGTCCATACTTGAGCATGAGGTGGTGGATGATGGGTTCAAGTTGAAAGAATGAGTTACGTAGCCAGATGAAGCTGTCTATGATGAGTCCATACTTGAGCATGAGGTTGTGGATGATGAGTCTGTAATCTACCAGGTAATTCTGAACAAGAACATACCACTCTAGAGTCTAGCCTACGTATGTCTGATTCAGTTAAAACTGCAAAAAAACATGTGAAGTTTGTGTACAACTCCCGACATGAAATTGTGAAATCAAATGGATCTGCTACCAGATAGAATTTAATGACCTGGCTTTTTACGAAATAGTATAAGATGCATATGATATAAGTAAGAAATTCATTAAGTTCCTTCCTTCTATTTGCTCATCTCAATGTATGTAGTTGAATACATTCCAAAAATAACGTGACTACACAATATACCTGTTTGAACGATGCATAAAACTTTGGCTGCTTGTTACAAGCTCTTAGCATGTGTGGTCATCTCACAAATGATTGGGGATGGGGCTTCTTGTTGTATAGAGTTTATGTACTACTAGTTCTTTCACAGAAGAAACTAAACATTCAGCTTCACCTTCTATTTATATACAAGTATGTTTAGTGTTACAAAAAGCATATCAAATCATTGTTTTACCAGCATGGCCTCTAGTCTTTTCCTCCTCGCAGCATGCTTTAGTTTCTCCAGTGCAACAAGTCCAACTTGTCTCACCCTTTCTCTGGACAGACCAATCCTGAAGGTCATGGGAAGATACATCAACGAGATGAATATGGATGCACTTGATAAACATATTACTAACAGGCATCTAGAACTGCTGCACAATATTTAAAACCTCCACCTGTACACTTCTGTCAAAATGCAAATTTAAATTGCCTAATCTAACATGAGGCATCAGGGGGTACAATAATTGTTTTACATCTACACTTTGTGTCCAAAACCAAGAACTGATAAACAGTTTAATTAATCCATAATTGAACTACCTGACGGGGCTATTATTCAAGTATTTAATACTAACAGCTTTTGGAGACAAAAAGTTTAGTTTTTCTTACCTTCTGCTTATATCCTCCCAAGTAAGCGTCTCATTGTCCAAACCATAATAAAGGCGGATAATATCTCTCTCCCTCTCCCTTAGTGTGGTGTTCATGAGCTTGTTCACTTCATCCTGTAATATGTTTTTATCATCGCATTTAATAATAAAAGAAATCGGGCAAAATATATAGAAAAACAGAAGAGTAAACTACCAATCAATAGAATCTGGTGTATCATATATGTGTGTGTGAGTGCTTGAGCATGCATGCCTTTTATGAGGTATATGACATCTAACCCATAATACTGAAATAACATGCCAAGGAGATCGTCTGTGTTGAATACACGCACGCACATAAATACAGAAAGCGATTGAATATAATGGCAAACCTCTAAAGACTATATCTAATAATCCACTGAGCGAATGGATATTTGTTTCAATATTATGGCTTTATATACAAGGGTCATGTTCAAGAGAGAACCATTAGATGAGACCATTATACAAATCCAATTGAAACAAACTTTAATGAGACGTGTTTTGGGTATCCTATTTACAAAAAAATTATCCTTTAATTTCCATGCCAGTTCATTATTTTAAACTTATGCGTTTAACAGAAGATAGAAGAAAGATAAACAGATTACACACAGAACAGTTATGGCGAGTGTTCAGAGATGAGGCGCACAAGTCAGGATTTTGTAAAGAAGTCTGATCCTTAAAGAGTTTATGGCAAAACTTCATTCATTTTTTTCCGCAAAGGGATCTATTGCATATATATCTTTATTTATGTATAACTTTCTAAACCACTTTTACTTCTAGGACAGGAATCTTACCCTGTAGTTCTTCCCAATAGCTAAGTAGATCACTAACTCTATTTCGCATGATAATATTATTCAGATGATAAATGAATGTAGATGTTCAAAAAAATGTCTCTTCCGGTGTGCAATAAAACCCCAAACTACATTGGCACTGTATGTTTCCAAGCATATGGCCTACACCTACCCACTGCTTGGAGACAATACATTGAGTTTCATGGCTATGTGCCACACATATTCTTATAACTTGGAACTTGCTTTAGGGGCAATGTATGTATAAGTTCCATTTAACATGCTAAGAGTAGTATATTGTAATGTCTAAATATGTTAATTATCTGTATATAGCCTACAAAATGTAAGTGCATCTGATGTTTTAGAAGACATATATATCCTTCCTGAACGAATGAAGATATTTGCAAATTAGTTTAATATCTGAAAATGCCAAACTACATGAATTCCTTTATTTATCATGTATAATAATATTACATGATCATGGCGTGATTTTTTTACCTTCAGTGCCCACTCGTCTACTCCATGCCATGGGATGTTCTCCGGACGATTATCTGCAATGTACTGGATAGAAAAAAGAAACATCATTATAGTAACATATATATTCTTCTTCACACACACACATGTGAAAAGAAACAACTGAGAAGATAGATGAGCTTGACATGGAGTACAGGTAATGAAACCACCAAACTTAAATTTAATGCTTCGGCCTCAAGGTCTTTTCCAGTTTACCCACTTTTCACATTTTGTATAATGTGTTTATTTAGGTTTCCCATCAAGGAGATACATTTTGAAAAATATTCTATGTAATCAAAGAGCCATTAGACTTACATTATGAAGTGTATACCCTGGAAGACCATTTAAGGAGGGAAATGCTTCCCTGTCAAGAGAGTAGACTCTGTTCACGGCCTGCAAGTAAAATAATATAACTTCAAAGTATGACGCCAATACTTGCACAAAGTACTAGAATGTAGAGATCTCTAATTATTAGTACCTCGGTGGCATTCCTCACTTTCTTCTGGGACATGTTAAGACATTCTGCAATGTTCTGAAACGTTCAAATGGAACACATGTTATAAAAAATGAGATGCTACCAAATGATGTGACATTAGCTTCCCTAATTAGGGAACAGAGTGGCCCTAATTCAAAGCGGATGCAACCTAGATTATAGCAAATGATGATATCAAGTGCACAAGAGTTACATAGACTTACAGCAACTGATGGAGTTATTCCTCTCTCGTCCAGTTTGGTCTTAGCATTACGGATTAAACCGAGTCTTTCATGCAAATAGGTTGGCAATCTTAGGGTTCTTGAGTTCTCAACTAATGTTCTTGACACACCCTGGCACATAGAACAATTGATTATGTTTGCAAGTTTCAAAAGCACAGAGTCATGAATATAAGATATCTGATGAAAAAAAAGGTGCCCAGTTACAGTCATTTCTCCTAGTAGACAACTGTTTTTCTCATTTATATATATAAATCATATACAGAAACATAAGTCCAGTATATTATAGGCCACCCAAGACAATGGACATAGGAACACACTATATGTAAATGTTCCTAGTTATTTCTATGAATGCTCGAGTGTATCAGAATGGCCATGTCAACCAATTAGGACTAACATGACGATGGACTATTAGATATTTCTTCTTCAACCACACCTGTCTCAAACAAGACAGGATAGGTCCCATATTGACTATACATAAATAACTCGTCTAGAAACATGTATTGAAATTTAAATATAAATGTGAATGTCCGGCTCACCTGGCGTATCCACCAATAAACATAAGTTGAAATTTTAAACCCTTTTGAAGAATCAAATTTTTCAATCCCACGAAGTAATCCAATGAGACCCCCCTACGCGGTGAGATAAAATAAGTCAGCGGGAAGGGAATCATAAATCAGGGCAGTGCAAGTAACTGCATCTTACTAAATTGTGGACTAGGAAATCACCTGTACAAGATCAGCCATTTCAGCACCCTTGTTCTCGTATCTTTGTGCAATAGACATTACCAAACGAACATTGCTCATTGCGAGTTTTTCTCTTGCCAAAGAACATTCTATTAATGTAGACTGTAACTCAGCACGGGAAATATTCAAGGAAGCTGACAGTTGCTCTTCGGAAGGCTCGTATCCTAATCTTTCCTCCAGCCTGAAATCAGACATCTTAGAATACCGAACAATTCTAACGCATAATAACAATATATGTCTAATTCAAAAATTGTGTATCAGAAATTTCTCAGCACAATTATCTGAGACACTTTATAAAAGAACGAGACAAATCCATCATGTAGTTAAAGTCTTTCCAAATAACATATTTTATTATGACTTTTGCCTGGAAAGACCAATAGCAATGCAATCACCAACTTTGCATAGCTATAGAGTCACTGACTGAAACAATAGAACCAGATCTTTTTCTAAATACCAGAGAGATGAGAAAGTTTTAATGGATCTAAAGGTTACTTAAACTGCTAGGAATCCTGAACAGTTTTTAGGCCTTCTCTTATGTCGCTATGTGTTGATAGCAATTGGAACCCAACACTCTACTTGCAAATTCAAAGTAACAGTGTTCCCACCACATACCATCTATGCGACCTAGGCATTTTATTTACAATAACCTAGAACAATCTGGACACCTTGTAGCAACAATAAAACTGTTAATAGAATAAATAATTGCATGGACATTGTTTGAGAGGACAAGGATGACTTAAACTTGGGCAAGGTATCACGTCTATGGGACATAATCAGTTGCATGTCTAAGGAACATGAAATCATACTATTTTCCTTTAGGACACTAATATTTTGCACTTTTTACATTATTACCACTTCTATGCACATGGGTAGAAAGAAAGATCAGAAGAAACAGTTACATACCTTGATTTTCTATCTTCTATGTGGAGACCAGTTCTTATTTTTTTGGATAAGTGGATGACTTCTGTGTGGCTGAGTAATTCTTCCCTTAAGGCACCCTTTAAATAGCCTCTCATATGATTTTGAAGCAGCTTTGGACTGATAACAGAAGCTTGCTGCTTCCGTGTATTGAGTTCAATTTGGGGACTCCTTTGGTTCAAAGCTCTCCTCCTAGTATCTATTCTACGGCGTCGAGCAGATATTCCAGAACCAGTGACCTGTATCTTCTTCCGATTTTTTTCTCTAGTTGTAGGAGTCCTGAGAGTCTCCTCGGGTGAAAGGTTCCACTGCTTTTCCAACATAGATTTCTGTAGCAAAAGGAGCGCATCTACTGAACAGTCAAAATCAGATATTTCCACCTCCAAATTCTTGGAACTCTGGAACCATGGCTCCAAATCTGAAGGAATTGAAGCCGTATCAACATGCTCCTTGAGAGCTTTAACAGATCTGTTGTCTCGCTTGGAGAGAAAATTAGAACTGTAGCTAGATTTTTTTGCACTAATCACATTCTTGGAGGAAGTAACCTGATGATGTGGGAATCCGATATCACTGCTACTGCAGAACTTCTCCGCATAATCAGAGTAATAGACAGAGGAACTCAAAAGCCTCTTTCCTGCACTAAGTCCAATAACAGCAGTCGCGGCCATTCTGTTGATTGTTTCCCCCTTGTATACAATAACATTACCAGTGGCCGTTAAAGCAGGGGACAAATGCCATACCACTATTCCTATACAGCGTAATCAGCCCTTCAATTTTCTCCTCAATTAGTTTCAATTTCTGGATTAGTAACAAAGGGTTAATTCACCAGATAGCTGGCATAAACTAAAACAACTCAGTACATCAAATAGCTCACAACAAGACTACCAAAACAACTTTTTAGGTACCAAAACAAGAAAACTTAAAAATCACTAAGAGCTGATCAGTGTTTAGAACCAAGATAAAAACTTGATGGTTTTCGCAAAAATTTACGACACCGAATCACTAAGGATTAGTAAAATTTAACGATAACGAAATTCAAAATCATCCTATGAGTGAAGTTAATTCATTTCTTGATTTGTTCTGTATTAGACAAAACTAACACAGCATGCAAAGATTTAAAATTTGAGATTGCTGAGCATTATTTATATGTAGATTGATGGTCAAGTAGCATGATGAAATGAAGAACATGGAGTAAACATTATGAATCAAGAAACCAAGATGATGAGGAGCTAGATGTGAAGAAGAAACTTAGAAACACAAACACTTGCATATAGTTCCTCATGCATCTCTACAAGTATTGGCAAGTTATGAAACTAGAGATGAAAACAGTGTTGGGTGTGTGAGTGTACCTGGCAGAAGCTCGTATGTAAAACGCAGAGAGAAAGAGAGAGGGGTGGTGATGATAACAAAGTGAGTGAAGGGGAAAAAATGATGGCTGAGAGTCTTTCAACTGTATACACATATATTAAAACACCCGGTTTATCAATAAAATAAGATATTTTCAGTTGTAACAGCGTATGCACTTTGGTTGTTACAACTTCCTTCTTGCATTGCATATGCATTCTTTTTTTAGTCTTTAATTGTTTACTCAATTAGTAATAAGCATTGTTGTAAAAAGCGGGAATCGGTGAAGTCACGGAACAAGGATTAATCGGGGATTAATTGAATTGATCGGAGATTAATCGGATTGATAGGTGATTAATCGGAGATTTAATCAGTTCGGCGAGCTACGGAACAGGAATTAATCGGTGATTAATCGTGATTAATCAGCGACTGATCAAAATATAAGAGCCACGGTAGGGAATTCTAATTAATTGATTAACCTACCGGCTCAAATTTTAATTAAATCAAAATACAATAATTATAATTTATAATAAATGATAAATTAATATTGTCAAGAAAATGTAAAAGGTATGATAAAATTTGGGGCAATGATGGTGGTTGTGTGTAGAAGTGTGTATAAAAATAGAAAAGAATAGTTGCGAGATGTGTGAAAATCCAGTGGACAGATGGGATTGGTTGGGAGAGATACCTGCTGCTCGCTTCTTGTGGCGCACACAAACCCAAGTTTCCGAAAAAGAGCCCACATCCCCCTCTCTTTGCTCTCTATTTCTTCTTCTTCTTTGTCATCATCTACAAATCCGCCTATCCCTATCCAACAATATCTCTCTGCACTGCACTGCCCATTTTCTTTTTCTCAATAGCATCTCTATTATAACCCTAAAACCTGTGCTTATGTTTTTAACTTTAATATATCCTAAGGTTCGAGCAATTTAATTTGTAACAATAATATTCTAAGAAAAAGGTATCCGTTGGGGGAAAAAAATTTGACCTAACAATTTGATGACGATAATATTACACTTTCTTTGATTACTGTGATATTCACTCTGTTTTTTTTTTTTGAATAATGATATTCACTCTGTTAATCTATTTACTTATAATAACTTATATTTATGATAAAAAAAATATAATCCTCTATCAATTACAAAGTGATAAAGTTATACTAAATTCGTATGAATATATCAAATAAAAATAATTATAAACTTTATTTACATATCTACCACCTAAATTGTTAGGGTTTATTTGTATATTATGTATTTAAAATGAGTTAGGAATATTATTTGACTTGCCCTGATGTTGCACTAATGAGCTTTAGATAGATCCGATTAATTTCATTTACAATTAAACAGACAGGGACCAAATCCGAAAATGCATAGATAACACTTTAATTGGAAAATGGAGTAGATTTTAAATAGCTGCCATCATGATTTCGGTTATTGCAATAATGATGTAAAAATAAAAATAAAAAAATATATTCTAGAAAGGAGAATAAATCTTAATTTAATACAAAATATTATTAATATAGCCATATCTTAGCGGGTATTGTTTTGATCGTCAAAATATTCCAGCTATTTGGGGAAAGATTACGGTGAATTCTAGGAAATCCGTTTATGCACTCTATAGTTCTCAGACCTTTTGTATTTTAACTTGTATCTTCATTTTTCAGCTTATACAAAGTACAGGTTTAGGAAGACGAAAAACGAAATCTAAGGCTTGCATCACTTCTCAATAGCAATAAAAAAAAAATTGAAAGATTTAGCTGATAAAAACACATTTCGACCAACAGGTCAACAGTTGATCAAAGTTTGAGTCACTGAGTGTTCATGTTACAGTTGCAGACTCCAGAGTATGCTATTACTAGCAACCTAATTATTTTAACCAGTATTTGCCTGCAAATGAATTCAAATCAGCATAAGCAATTTTGAATAGATATCCAAGTAAGAACAATGAAACACAAGTGTCTGGTTCTAATTCAGCGGAAAGGGGGAGGGAAAAGAATGGTACTTCAGTACTTAACCTATTCTTTCACCCCTTTGCCATTCTTTTCTTTGTTCTATCTAACAAAATCTCCTACACACGGTGAACTGCATAGAAGATATAATAATTTGTGATCAACATAGCTAAACTCAAATGGGAAAATAGTTGAAACTCGAGGTAAAGAGTACTGACCACTTAGCCTTCTTGCCTTCATTTCCGTTGTTTTCTTGTAATGGACAACAAGCATCAGGTACACTCCTATATCAACACCATTTTAATAGTAGATCTATGACACAACAGTGGTCAGTGGTACACAATGCCGCAAAAACCATGTGACAACACGATGTATCAGATAGATAATATATGAATTTGCAGAATATCCCTGCTCACAGGATCTCAGAAAAAAAATGCCCCTTTTTTGGTGGGTGGGGGTAGGTGGGAGGGGGTGAGGGGAGGTTATGACAAATATAGTACATATTTTATTCTCTAACGAAGACAGCAGCAGCAGAGGATTAAAAAATCACCATGAAGTAAGACCTGGCAGATAGATATCGAAAGTTTTCAAGTATATATAATATCCATGAAAAAATGTCATCCTAAAATCTGGAAGAATAAAAAAAAACCACCACCATGATGCTCATAAAGAATGCATCAAATGATCAGAAGTAGCCAGAGTAATATTTATATAAGTTGCAAGCACAATGAATGACATGATTTGATGCGACTTTTGTTACATGAACACAAAAGGCATGCAAAACCATAAGATACAAATTTAATTCCACCTCTGACATTAATCTTTGCATCTAGGGATATGACTGCAGGCATCAAGAAATTTTTCCATAGTCTTTTCTTCCACGAGAAGTTGGGGGTATACTGGCAACTGGATGGTTCCCGCGCCGTCCTACAACACAATGACAGGAAGATCTAAATTACCTTACTACACTACTCGAATGACTTGCTGATTTTTTTTCCGATTATTTTGAGGACTGGGTTGGGGATTTGGGGGGGGGGGGGGGGGGGGGGGGGGGGGGGGGAGACAGGAAACATGAGTACTAGGGAAGGATAATTGCATACCCCATGGCACGCTGCTGCTGCTGCCAGGAGATCTGGGACCCCCGTAGCTAAAGCTCGACAGAGGAGCCTGAACCTTTAGATGATTCCACTCAGCTCCATGAACAGATGCAGATCTCCCATAATCAAACTGCTGACCAGGCTGCTGTCCAAAACGGCTTGGAGAGTTCTGTTGAAAATGAGGCAAGAAGTGTGGAGGCTTTGCTGGATGGTGCATGTACCCACCCTGTGGATCAAAAGATGAAGAACTAGCAACTTCTCCATATGTTAAGACTTGACCGGTTGGCCTGGATCACAAAGATCAAACACTTTGAATTGTCAACAATATATTCAGTTGCTTTTTATCCTCAACTTCAGAGAACTATTAGGGAGCTATTCATTCATACAACCAAGGATAACCTACTGTGATTATGCCAATTATATAGTTCACGAGGTAGATTTTTTGAAGGAAATTAATATGCTGTTTTTACCTTTGCATCATCATATTTGAACTTGTGTTTAAGGTGCCACCGACTCTTTTTCCCCCAATCAATGTTTCAGTAGGACCCAAAGCTTGACTGAGATGCATTCCCTTGCTAAATTCATTTTCCAGTCCACTTACTACGGAAGAATCCTCTTGCAGAAGGAGTTCATCGCTGAGATAAAAGAACATAATTATATAAGTGTGCACCCTAGAGGTCCAAAAAAACTTTGCAACAGCCATATTACTAAATCATGTTTTTGAGTTATAGCTATAGAATCCTATTTAAATGATATGCTTAATATATGTTTATAATTGTATAATTTCCAAGGAAACCTACCATTCAATTGAGTACACAAGAGAACCATATATCTAAAGAGAGAAGTATGATTCCGCATGTTAGATTTGTCACATTAAGAGACTAATGCTATCTCTAGACTCTAAACGTAAAATCACTAGCAAATTTACTTGATGAATGCCATAATCTAATGGCTCCTAGAAGTCGTCGCACACAATTAAAATACACCCTCTCGCACACATCCCACATAACCCCTCCGTTTTTAATTTGATATTTCTTGTCAATAGGTGAACTTTTTTTAATTCGATTTTTCTTGTCAATAGGTGAACTTTTTTTAAAAAATCTGACTTCACTGTATTTTTCTTCATCTCCCAACGATCAATTTGCATACCATATGTGCTATATATCGGTGTGATTTAGATTTTTTTTATTTTAGTTATATATCACATTTAACAAGCAAGGTAACCTGTAATTTGGATCCCAGTCTCCGGGATCAGGCAGTGAGTTACTAGCCTCGAGCTTTTCCTGATTCACACCCTTGAGATGAGGGAACTGTGCACTTGAACCAGGCATCGACCAATTAGAGTTGTTATGAGAGGCAGAGTAGACAACGCCACCACCTTGTTGATGCCTCCAATTCGCAGCATTTGTACTCGGGTGTATATGCAATGAAGAACCATGTACAGGCGAGCTTCCCTCAGCTTGGCTAGAGATGCTACCATCAGGATACTGCCCTTTCCAATGAGGGGATGAACTTTCCTGAGTTTGATGTACCCAATTTTTTCTTCTCTGAAATTGGCTTGTTGCAGCCATTTTACCTAAGGGTGAACCATGACTGCTCCCACGTGCTGGAGAGCTTGGACCATACTGTCCAGGGGATCCCCCCAAAACTTGACCGTAAGTACTTGGAGGTGTAAACTGGGATGGACTAGTTCCAAGGGACATAGGTGCAAAGTTTCCTGAAGGGCTGACACCTAGTCCATTTGCATGTGGATTTTGAATAATCCTTCTTCTTGCATCAGGACTAGTCCCCAGTATCGGCACACCACAATGTGCATGAATATTCATCCCTGATGGGCCTACAGGTGAATAGAATGCATGCATATTGCTATTGTCCCCATAGCTCCCATAGCTGCTTCCAAGAGCTGCACCATCATTATAGCTACCGTGGCTTCCTAAACTTCCATAGCTGCCTGCATGTGAATATGGCACCGCTTGATAATGTGGGCTATTGTGAAAGCCGAGTCTGTTTCCACCTGGAATCTACATCACGTGTAAGGATGATTCAATAGCACAAACTTCTGGGTTGAGATGCAAGATAATTATTCTCCGTAAGTAGTTATTCAGAGAGCAGAAACTTACATTAGGAGACAGACCAGCAGCAAACCAATGACCTCCAGCTGGATGATGATCAATCTTCACATTTTGAGAAACAGGCTACAAGAAATATATGGTGGGGGGCAGATAATTAGAACAGTAAGAATATATGCATTTATAAACTCAATAAGAAAATAAAAAGTAGATAATTAAAAAAAATACATATATTTTGCATTGAAGGAAACGGCCCCGAAACTCAAGACAGAAAATAAAGAGCCATCTGCTATAATTTTATATGAATATTACTAACAGAATAAAAGCGAACAACCCTCAAGTATTTCAATACAATCCTAACAGAGACCAAGAGAAACTTTGTAAATTATTCATAAAAAAAGCAATATGCAACTAATATTTATTCTGTCAATAGTCCAACAATGATGAGATTCCCATGTACACGTTACATTTATACTCAAAGTGGCTTTCCTAACAAGTGCTTGATTATAGACAACGTAAATATAAATAAAAGCATGGTGAATTTGTAATTTAAGATAATGCTAGCATATCTTTTCTTATTTCTTTTTCTGAATGATGCTAGCAAATTCATCTGGAGAAAACTACATACCAAGCGAGGGGTCTCAGGAGCAGGTTGATAAGGGCCTGTGAAAGGTTCCCCGGTCACAAAAGGGTGTTTAGATGCCTGCAGCACAAACATCGAATCATAAGTATGCAAGTTCGTATCCAAAATCACAACACTAAAGTATAGAAGGAAACACAGACATACAACTAAACGTCTTGTATATTCAATAATAAATCAAACCAGCGTATTAATGTCGATATTAGATTGGAATAGTCTGCTTAATTGATAGAAAAGTGGGAGGGGCACAGATAATTACTCCAAAAGATTATTTATCCACTCAAAGAATTAAATAATATATACTGATAACGATGATGATCATCACCGCCACCATTATTCATCTGATCAGTTGTTTCACAAAGTAACGTCATTATAAGTTTTCGCTCAACATGTACATTTTGCATTATTCGGGGTTCTAACTGTCTCATTCTATCATAAAATTCATATTATTTGCGTGATGTAACCAAAGCTTAGGGAAATAAATTTTAATGTTATCAACAATCAAGTATCCCGAAAACCTGGCTTCAGTTATAAAATCAGTAAAAGCAATATTCATCCAAAACAGTATAAAACAACTTCACTATTTGCAGTAAGTATCATACCTGCATGGGCGACCACCGTTTTGTTGGATCAAACTCAACAAGTCCCCTCAAAAAATCAATCAGTGCCAAACGTACTTGACTCTCTGTTACATATTGAATTAACATGTATGTTAAAAAATAAAGTACCTAAATGCCATATTATCTAGTTGGGACTTGATTTCCAAAAGTACTATGTAAGCTTACCTTTAATGATATCTTCCTCTGCTAAGTTTTTCCTGTAAGGGTATTTTCTTACAATTGTTTCAAGGTTCATATGGTTGAAATACTCCTTGCCAATCGAAGGCTTCTTTAATTCCCTCTAGAAAAAAGAAAGCAGCAGAACAACACATAAAAAATACATCTATAAAGAATCGATATAATGCATACTTAAGACTATCTCAGTTGCAGGCTTAAGCTCAAGTGAGTTAGAGTGTATTATGACAGCACCAAAACAGTGAGGACTAAGAATGTTTGTTGAAACGGCAAACACTTGTGTCAGGAAAATAGACCATACTTTTGCATCCTTTTCTTTTCAATATACTTAAAATCTTAAAGCAAAGACGCCAAGAAACACTCACAACTTCAAATTCTTCTTCTGTCAACGGTTGAAAAGCACTCTGCCTACTCATAGGAAACTGACCACCGTCTTCAGAATTGACAGTCGCAACACATTTAAAAAATTTATTGGTGTTTTTGGCCTCTTTAAGTACATAATCAGGAGGCTGTCCCCTGTAGAGCACAAACATGTTATTACAATGTGATTCGTTCTATAGAAGCCAAGATAATTACGCTCTAAGAAGAGTGACATTGCTGGGCTTATGGGATAAACCATCTTGTGCAACAACCATAAAACACAAATATAAGAAACAGAAAAGCAGAAACTCAGAAATCGGTTACAAAAAAGAAGTTAGTACCCACTTCATCTCTCTTCATTCACATAAACATGTGTTCACTTGTCTCCTTTCTCCAATATCATTTGTCATCTCTTACCCTGTCTCTCTCCGTATACAAAAACTTTACCCTCTTACTTTACAATTAGATTCTCTACCCTCTTCCTTCACAATTAGATTGGACTGCCAACAGTTCAGCCCAATCTCCTATTTTCCCATAAGATTATAGATGTTCAATTAGAATATACCACACAACGTAGAATACGTCAAATAGGCCATTACAGGCCCATAATCAAATTCTTAATCTTAAACAGCACTAAAAAATATAAAAAAATTCGAATCATGTACTATGCACTTTTTAGATGAACTTCTTCAAGTCTAAGGTCATTTTACTCCAGTAACTGCTTCCATGGACTAAAAAGTGATCTACGTGAATATATCATGCTAATATTCATGCAAGAAAACCCGAGTCCAATACAGTAAGCTACAAGCCACTCAAATTTTGAAACCATACCCAAGAATTTTAATCATCCTCCTGAGGAGATCAAACTCTGACGCTCCAGGAAACAGCGGCAGTCCAAGATACAATTCAGCAACTATGCACCCAAATGACCACATATCTATTGCAGTTGTGTAACTGATGAAGGGTTAAGGAACCCTCCCTACGTCTAAAAGTACAATGACCAAGTAACTAACACAATAATGCATTGGAAATACATACCGTTAAACTTGAAACAAACATTAAGTCACTGATACACACACACGTAATTATTAATTTTTTATACATTGCAATCACTAAATTCGTGAATAAATTAAAAAAATTCTAGTAAATATATTTGTTCTAAAGGGTGTTTCACTTACATGCGCTAATGCGCCTATGCAGTGCACACTTCTGGTTATCTTGGACTCAAACATATGGTATACTACCCCCACCAAAAAAAAACTGTCACAAATTCATTTGGACATATTTGCAACCTCAAATACCAGCAAAACATATATACACTTGTTCTTGCCTAGCATATAAAAATAGCCACATGCAAATATGTCTTTCTGTAGCTAAAACATAAATGATAACAGTCAATGATATATAGTTAAAGTATATAGAGCAATATTCAAGTGAGCATTTATTCCTTTCTACAACAACAATGAAGCTAGTTTAATAAATCGATATAATCATATTAAAGAAAAAGAAAAAGACTACTTCCCTCGTATTGGAGGCAAGTCCTAGGATGTTGGAGGTTCAAGCCTTGTCAAATGCAAGGGGATGTGAGACATTTTTATTTTTGTATCAACATAATATGGAAAAAATAATATTTAAGAGTATCAAAATCAAAATGTGTCATATACACATACGAGCTAATGTTTGTTGCCCATCTACGAATTGCATGCATAATGCAAGGTACAAAATTGTTTAATCACTCATCTTCCCAACAGGATGTATATCCCTACTTAAGCCACCATGATACTATGTGTGCATGCATCATGAGTATTCATATTTTTGTAAAACAAAAAAGTAATGCCACAAAGAATCTCTTTTCCATTCCTTCCTCTTTTTTCTTTGTTACGTGCTGCTATTACTAATATTGGTATAAAATTAATGTAGCATAATTATAATATTACAATGAGAAGAAAATAGCAGCCGCCAGAAATATAGTAAGATGATCCATATCAAAGGATACTGATATCCAAGAAGAACTTCAGGTGATCTATAATAACGACTCTGCAGAAAAAATACAAAGGATCAAATTAAAGCATTTGAGTACTTGAAAAAACTCAAAACACATATAGGAAAACATTTATGAGGACCTGGATATAAGAGTACACAGTCCTATTTTCCATGCAAGCTGAACCGAAGTCAATAATTTTAATTTCTGCTGGCTTTACACTGTTAAATTTGCAACAAAAAAAAATTATAATTTACCACACTATAATAAACATTGGTTATCTAGCATATCAATAAGTAGTTCACCTTGTGCACAAAAGGATGTTCTCTGGTTTGAGATCACAGTGAATTATGCCAGCGTCTTTCATCAACGTCAAACCGTGCAATATCTAATTTGAGCATGAGATATTCATAGACAAGAAGATGTGACATAGGTTTCAAATCTTACTAGAAGCAACACAAAGCATACAATACCTGTTTTGAGAACAGCTGAACAATGCTCAATGATAATCCCCTAAAATGATTCAACTTTATAAGCTCGTACCTGTATAACGATGTAAGTCAACAGTACAAATGAAGGAATATTATGCACCATACAAGAAACAAATGTTACTTACAGATTTGTATCAAGTAACTCAAAAGCAATGCACAAGTGTCGTTGAAAGACAAAGTAATCATATATGCGAACAATGTGATGCTTATCTTCGGGGTCAAACTTCTTATTTAACTGCAAAAAGGATGATGACAAAATATAAGAATGAACTCTACATTTAATGTCAACACTAGTAAAAAACAATAAAACAATCATACCGATGTCAGTATAGAAACTTCAACCAGCGCTTGCTGATAGTACGCAGGTTGGTTTTTTATGATCTTCACAGCAACAAAACTCTTGGATTCTGCAACCCAACACTTTGCCACCTGCCCAAAGGTCCCATGGCCAAGCATTTCTTTAACAATGTATCTGCATATGAGAAGGAGCACTAATGGTTTCATGTATGTACAAAAGTGTGCTTGTAATTCCAAATATGCGCATTATACAATACTATACTTCTGCAATAATGTAAAGGGGAATAACACAAAAATAAAAGTGAAGATTGGTAGTAGGACATAAGCCTAAGGTTGAGGCAAATGGGAGGACATATGACGAAGATTCAGGTCAGTCCCCTTCCCTTAAGTAAAATCCCTAAACTGACAATAATGGATGGCTGATTCCCTATTCTTTCAAACTGATATCCTATTCTCTTGCTCTCCCCTTCAGCCAACAATCCTCATTAGTACATTTCCTTCACCTTTGTTTTGATCTAAACTTTATATAGGTCACCGTAGTGTCACAATCAGTACTCCCTCCAGTCCTATCGGTGTTTTAAAAATAGGATTAAATATAAAAAATAATATTTTTCGTACTTTAAATAAAGATATACATTATATAATATAATATACGTATAGAAAAACTAGAATACATTAAATTTAACTATATATTCAAGCACATTGATTTCGTGCAGAACATCAAACAACCTATTTGAAGCAACCTATCAGGCATCGTCAGCAAAATGAGCACAAAATTCCTTGCATTGTAGCACATACCTATAAAATGCAGTAAATCATTACAGTCATCTTGTTTAGTATATCACCCAAGTGAATCCTCCATCTTGAAACTTACTTCCAATTAACCTTGTGAACAGTGAAAGTGCGTGCAGGGGACAAATTCAAGAGGCCAGATATAAGTACAAAACCTAAACTCCGCATTTCTTACTATCTTACTATCTGAAAGAATAACTTGACATTAATCAAGCAAATGAATTAAACGCAGATAACACCAGCACATATGAAATTTCCCAGAGAGGGGACTTCAAACTTGGAAAATGGCACAAGAAACGAAGGTAGTACTAGGTAAGAAGGGAAAGAAACTGTAAAAATGAATTTTCCTAAGCATATAATCATCTTAAAACTGACAATGAAAGTCAATCCTGAATTTTAAAGTTAGTGAAGGGATACTATTTCCGGTAGTAAAAAGGAATATAAAAATTAAATTAAAAAAGGAAGATAAAACAAGGTCACCAAATAAAAATCTCAAACCTTTGCTGAGTTTCCATCTTAATCAATGGTAAGTTAACAGACAAAATTAGATCCGAATTCGCATTGTCATGGCCATCATTTAATACTCCAGTAGACGGGCTTGTCAAAAACCGCTTTGGATTCAAGTCTTCTGAAAACTGAAACTGAGGATTGCATGCTTGGTATGTCTCAACAATGTCCTTTGTTAGTCTTGCCACCAACTGTGAGATAAAAAAGCTGAGATCAAACTACCATTTCATAGAAAATAGGTGTGTGCTCAAAGAGCCAAACAAATTGCAATGAGAAAACTGCTTGTAACGAATCTCACAGAAACTGAAGGCAAAAATATTAATCACATAAAACCTGTAGATCTCCCTACAAAAGCTTCATATTTTGATAGAAATCAAACCAGAAAATTATCTGGAAACATATGTCAATAATTTTACCTAGATTCTAGGTAAGATGAATATCTAACAACTAAGATATAGGCATATAAACCGCCTTATGCATAATAAATTTACATCAGAAGTTTATAACAGGAAATGTTTGCAGCTAAATAATATTATGTACGTCAAGATACTTTTTACAATCTAAAACACCAGGAAACAATCACCACTTCGGGTAACAGTACAAAGAAGCTTTTATGAATTTATTATATTATAACCCATGTAGCAATCAATCACATTTTATTAACCTAAACCGATCAGAAAAAATCACAATAAGATGTGATAACATTAATCTGCTTGCTTCAGTTTTTAAGTAGAAAGCAGGGCGCAATATAATTACAAGGGTCGAATGGTTTAGTATATATATGAGTTCATACTTTATGCAAGGGAACGTGTAGACTACGTTTGGCTATAATCTACTGCCATTGTTTGTACCTGACACATAGTAAAGCACAAGAAGCATAACCTAAATAATAGCCAAATAAGTTAATAACACACTATACTACAGTTCTCGTTCGAATTAATAGACATGTCCACTCATCCACTTCTGATCGCCTAAATCATACCCAATACTGCATTATGATTCCCTTAGTATTTACAAAGTTCCAATTTACCGAGATAAGAGATAAAATACCAAATTAAATTCAATATTAATTTTTTACTTGATATGTTTTATTTTTTATACTCAATGCTCAATTGAATATTACATACACATATACATTATCTATCAGCAAACAACTAGCAATTCATAAATATCATATTGTTTATATACTTAATCACTCAGATATATTATATAAACTAAATGAACTGAACATAATTCACCAAGTACTTATCATTCAGTTCGACACCAGAGTCTTACCTCATAAGAACTCTATCAAGCTGACTCGCACATGCTAGCTTCAATATTGAACTAAGAACTAAGAAGTAAACCTAAAAAATTCCTTGAGCACATGATCATTTAACAATAAGACCTCCCCTCTACAACTAAGTCACTTAAAACCAACATTTTTATACAAATAATTGCTACAACACATAAAACAGCATTCAATATTTTTATTTCCAATTAACAAAAAATCAGCATTTATTGAAAACATAAACTGAAATGTAGAAGTAACTTACAGGCCTTCTAACAGAAACACGCAAAGATTGAGTCTTTGCAAATGCACCATCAGTCGGAGCATAAGGACTGAAAACAAGCTGGCGAGGACGCCACGGCACATCCAAGGGTTTATCCCCTACTTCCTTACTATTACTACAACTACTTCCAACTTCATCCATCAAACCACACCACTGAATAATAATATATCACAATACAAGCCAATAATTAGTAAGAAATGTGAAATTATCGAAGGGATTGCAAGTCGAGCCGATAAATTAACCTTCCGGTAAATCTGTAGAATTCACCAGAAGATTGCAATCCCATTCTCATCCACAAAACCTCACTTGAATTCACAACACCGCGAGTTTCATCATAGATCCATCATAAATTAAATTGAATAGAATAATTAAGAAATTTTTAATGATTGAGAGGAGAATAGATGTAAAACAGTAATCGACGCCGATCAGAATTGCCCGAAGTGATCGGAGCCGGAATTGACGGCGAGATGATCGGAATCGGCGATTAAAGACGCCGGAGAGGATCGGCGATTGCACAAAGAATCAGTATCGGAAAGAGAGAGATAGAGAGACAGAGAGAGGGAGGGAGAGAGATGTGTGTGTGTGAGAGAGAGAGAGAGAGAGAGAATTGTAGAATCCACCAGCGTCTGTGTGCGTGTGTTTTAGAGTGGTGTTTTCATCCGGTGAGGAGACACAAACATCGATGAGAAATTGTTTGCCTAATT
Source organism: Daucus carota subsp. sativus (assembly GCF_001625215.2). Classification (NCBI taxonomy): domain Eukaryota; kingdom Viridiplantae; phylum Streptophyta; class Magnoliopsida; order Apiales; family Apiaceae; genus Daucus; species Daucus carota. The sequence goes on along the minus strand of NC_030386.2, from coordinate 35,627,883 downwards.
ACGAGTACTTTCACCTTTTTATTTTTATTTATCTTATTTATTATTGGAAAATTATTAATAAAACTACTGCCGTTGCGGCCGCTAATCATGCCCTATTAAATATTATTATAACCTGTAACTTGACGACAAAACAGTTCTGCTCCTCTAAGCTCAAATTGTCACAACACCATTTCATGGTTAATTGTCATTACAAGGCCATTTATTATTACAATAAGTGATTAACATGACTATGAGTTCTTAAACTTTAAATATTTTTTTTTAATATATGGAAAGTTAATTTGGACTATAATTGAATTTAGAGTTATTTTAGTATGGTAGAGAAGATAAGAAGGAACAGCGGGGAAGAGTAAGAATTTTACGCAAACATGAGTTGGATAATGAAGATGTGAATGCGTATGTACTCTGACCGAAAATCACCACATTTATTTTGATAACGGGTAAGATTCAGTTTCGTCCCCCTTGGTCAAATATTCAGGCCCGGTACATTAATACCATTTACAACAGCAATATAAATCGTGCTCCATCTGTTTTCAAGGGAATGATATTTACTTTTCTAATACAGATTTTTAAATGTATTGATCTCCTAATTAAAATGATTATTTCTTATATTTTTAATTAAAATATAAATTTAATAGTTTCATTTAGATGGAGTATTTAGCAAGAAGGAAAAACATATACTTTTTCCGTCTCTTTAGATTGTTAATTTTTAAAAGAGGTTTTGGTACGTATTTTAAAACTCTTATACGATATAGTTTCATTTATCATTTTAATTTTGTTTAAATAAAAAATTTAATGTTCAATTTTCAACTAAGAAAAAATAATTTTAGATATAATTTTAAAATATATGTCAACTAATATAAATAAAATGTTAACAATCCAAATTGATGGATAAGTGATATATATGGAAGTTAGTCAAATACATGAGTTTTTTTAGCTTGACGACTTGGAGTCATCTTTAAATATATTTTTTTTATAAACACAGAGTAAATCTATAAAAAAAGCCATCTGATTTTTCTATAAAACTTACATAATTTTGGATAACTTGTACGAAGTCAAATTTTGAAAACCATTTTCACTTTTCATATCGAATACCAATATAAATTTTATGATGGGGAAGAACGCAAAAATATATTAAAAATGCAAAATATATTAACGTTATGTAAATATAGAAATTTATCGTCATCTACTATATGTGCATAGATTTTCTTTGATGTCGATAGTGGTGTGTTGAGCAGCGACCACTTGATCGTCAACCGATTCTGTATATAATATTATAAAATAATATCTCAGATCATATTTTCTAAATATGATATTAGAGATATTATTATCTGAGATCGTAATAAATTGAGCTAAGATCTCCGGAGATGAAGTTATAAACGGGATATATTGAATTCATGTGTTTATTTTTTATATATTACAACCAAATAAAGAAATCTACCTAAAAACAGTCAAAACTGAAAATTTTATCAGGTATATTAAAAAATTTATTTAACAACCTGACAAAACCTTACGGTGTGATTTTTGGCAAGAGAAGATTATTAGTTTTAGGTCACGAGTGATGCACGTGGTTCATCTATAACGGCGTTAGTAACAAACACAACTCAACTCTTTGCAAGCCTATAGATACAGATTAAAATGGTTGTTCTAAAATCATCATCGGCGGCGATTTCGATGGCGGCGAGGACGCTGATAATTCGTCCACAAATGACTTCTCTATGCGCTTTTCGTCCTCGTTTACTGAGCTCTCTAGCTTTCTCCTCTTCTTCCCCGCTCAAATACTCCCCACCGGAGCTCACTATTCGCCGGAATTACCAGTCAATTAACACCGTTAGTCGCCGGAGCTTCTGTATCCGCGCAACGACGCAGGTTAATGATCCCGGTTCTATCGACTCGCCTTTGATGCAGTCCATGAAACAGAAGGTAAAGTAAAAAATCTCGACAATAGAGACGGTGTATTTTTAATCTCGATTTTTTTTTAAATTATTCGGTCTGGATACAATTTAATTCAAAAGTTTAATTTTATTACTACAGATATAAATTTGTGAACATTTAAGTGAATTTGATTGCGTATATTTAATTATCGAGTTATAGTTAACTATAGTTGTTATAGTTGTGACCCTGCTCTTTACACATTTGTCTTTCACGCAATACAGTTTTATTTAGAGATGTGGCACTCAAGTTTTCGATTTTATAGCTACGGAATACTGATAAAGGAATTTGGCAATTTAAACTGTGATATATTGAATGTAAAACAGATGTAATTATGTTTTGATTGTTAGTCTTTTTTTGTATCGTTTTTTATGTTATTGTGTTCTTGATTGATATACGTTATAGGGAAATTAAGTGCCAGCTTGTTTTATTTTTCGACAGATTCAGGAACATCTGAATGCAGAATCTGTCAGTGTTAAAGATGCTTATGGCGATGGTCGTCATGTTAGGTAATCTTTACTTCCGCTCCCCTTGCTGATTTAAATGAATTGAATGTTATGGTTAGTCTGTTACGGTGATTTTTGTATTTGTTTATATAGGGTCCTTGCAATGTTTGGGGGTTCCCTTATGTTAGATAGGCGTTGAGGTGGGAGTAGTTAGGAGTTATAGAAACTATTGGAATAGTGATCCACTCATTCCAGAATTCTCGTCTGCTTAGGCATAGGTGTGTGATGTCAGGCATCTGTAAAGATGTGGGAGAAGTGAAGAGGCGAATGAGGGATAGGTTGTGGAGGTTATAGGGTCCTTGCTAAACTCAGTCATCCAACCTGACTCAGATAGTGGGTGGCTGGATGGGGTTGATTTGAACATAAGCTCAAACATGCATCAGTTGTAATATTTGGTTTATACGGCTTTAGGCCCAGTTTCCGTATTTTAAATTGCATAATACTCGCTTACAAAGTACCCTTCTACTTGTTGCAGCATTGATGTGATCGCTTCAACTTTTGAGGGACAATCTGCAGTAAATAGGCAGAGAATGGTATACAAAGCCATATGGGAAGAACTTCAGAGCACTGTGCACGCAGTAGACCAGATGACCACCAGGACCCCCACCGAAGCAGAATCAAAGAAGTGAAATTTTATATTCAAATAAACATGTAATCAATGCATACCTATTTTTTATGTGTGAATCTATGAGCCGTTTCACATGTAAGGCTGAGTAACTGATGGCTTTATACACACCTACTTAGTTACCTTTTAGCTGAAAGTAGGCAATGCTTATGTATTCAACATCTATTCAGTTTGGGTCAATAGTGTATTTTGGGCTAAAGCCTGAATGGCTGAGCGACTCACTTTCATGTTTTTTGCCTTCAGATCTTCAGCTTAGCATCTTGTAATTTGCACCAGATTACAAGACAATTTGTGTGAAACTCTAATCTGATTCCATGGAATATTTCAATATAAAGACTCAGTTGAAACTTCAAGCTGGAAACATACACAAGTACTATTTTGCAAGATGCAATTTGATTCAGTGACTTGCATAATGGCCTGAACATGGTCGAAATCATTTGCCATATCACATAACGAGGTAATGATATGCGGAAGAGTTGCTGTGAATCACAGTACTTCATTGTATTTTTTGCTCGTCATTTCTATGATTGAAACAAAAGCTACATAATAATGATGTTAGTCAAACTATTCTTGCAGTAATATAACAGATGGGTCCGGATCCCTGGCAATTATGTGTCAGCGGCCAGAATCATATTAAAATTTTAACATATCCGGCGCTTTTTTAGCGCTCGACGGGGATTCTCATGTCCAGCTTCGACGGGGATTCTCATGTCCACATGAGAATCTCCGTCCAACGCTTACGTGTTAAAATTTTAATATGATCCTGACCGCTGGATATTCATCCAACGGCCCAAAACCTATGTGTTACTTAACTGCTCCACAGCCATTAATGGCTGTGAACCGCTGCCCATAACAGATATAACAATCGAAACATGTATCAACTTAAAACACTTTTAACGTACTGCATAAAACCTCACAATTTTGACAAACGGTAGAGTTGTTCGATTTGTGCAACTGAGCCCCAAAAATTATCAAAAAAAAGTAAAATTGTACCCTTGTCAAATATTGAAAAGTTTTGCTGCATATACCAGGAGACAATATTCACAGTAAATTTTCTATATGAGTAAATTACCTCAACTTTTAAGTGGACTTCTCAAGTTCTAAAAAGAAATCCACATAAAGATCTAAAGGTCGATAAATTAATCTAAATTTGACAGTTACAACACTTGAACAACAGTTTTTTATGATCTGCTTAGCACTGACTTTACTGGTCTAGCAAAACCGCCTAACTGTTTCTAGTAGCACGGACACCATTCGAATTAATATGTGTATTCTGCACAATTTAAAGCAACTTTTTTCTTTCTTGTTCAGTTGCACCTGACCGTTGTCGCTTCTTCAACACTGGCATCTTACCAGGGAAAGCCCATCTCAAAAACCTTTCCCACGCATAGCAGCACAAGAACATAAGAAAAGCCCAAATGAGAAGCTTGTCCCTCAATCCTTTTGGCATCGGTACCAACTTCAACCAGTCATTCAAATCCCTAAACAGATCAGAGGTGATGGCAGTAAAGAAACCAACAGCGGCCAAAAGGGCATAACAGAATGGTTTATTTTCAGAAATACTCTGATTGAAGGGGTGACCCATATAATTTACAGCAAATGTAGCAACCTGGATCATCATGTTCACCATGTATGAAACTGTATTCACTAGGTTGGGATGGAAATCAGAATCTGGTTCAATGCATTCCTCAGGCATGTATTTCTCAGCCTCTTTCACGGATGAAACTAAGAAAAAAATATGGAATGCAAATTGCCCAAGGAGAGAGAGGAAGACATAATAGCAAAAGATATTTGGATGGGGCCGTTCAGCTGATAAAGTGGGAAGGGGCTTAGCATGAGAGATAAATAAAAAGAAGGCAGCCGTAAAAACTCCACTGATTGTGGCTTGAACATCACCCAATTTGACGCCATCCAAGTACATCACACTCAGAACATAGGCTGTGGCAAGACAATTCAAACCGAGTATTTTAAACATTTGGAGAGTAGTGACTAGAGTACTACGGCCCTGACGGATTATGTCTATAGTAGGCGCAACAGATGCATGCTTTGCTGTGAATGGTGACGCCATTGAGGCATCTCCAAGCTTAACAACTGGAGCTGCATGGCCATCACCTTCCTCGTTTAGTTCGTTCATGAGCTTTTTTAATTTCTTCCGCTGCATCTCTGCTGCTGTCTGACGACGATTACCAACTGATTGACTGGTGGAATCAGATCTTGCAGCAGCTCTACTCTTTGAAGAGCTATCTCCATTTATAGTAAGAGACTTTCCTGCTTCTGTTGTAGCCTTGGCTTTCTTCACTTTACTGGATTTCCCCGTGTCACTTTTGGACGAACCTTCAGATTGTGACTTGTCACTTTGAGGAGGAATTGCATTCAACAAAGCCACACCTACGTGCGCCTGAGGGATTAAAAGCACCATTACAAAGATATACAGTATCACACTTTCTAAACCCAGTGTAAAGCCAATACTGAGTGAGACCTTTGGCCTGAAGGTTACATTTAATAAATATCACATACAAAGAATTCTACATACTGAATACTGTTAACAAATGATCCTAAGCCCTCCTCCTAAAACTGCTAAAACCGAGTTGGTATATAAACATGGTATAAGATCTCAGGTTGGAAGTCGGGGACAATATGTTAGAAATTTTCTTCATATGTTAATAATTAATTTAGTTTTAGTTTTTTTATTTAAATACAAATTGTTTTTTGAATTATTCAGAAATACGTAAATATAAGTAAATGGAGCAGTGGAGTTAATGTAGCGGTGGATGCAGTTGTGTATAAATGTTAGTGGGTAGTTAAATTCTAGCTTGATATATAGACATGTATTCCACCATTTCAAATCAAAGAAAAACCAAAAAAGAAGGGAAAAAAAAAGTTGTCCCAAGCACAAACCAAATGATACTATAGTGAGCCAGATTCAAGTTTGAAACAGGTAATACACATCTTAGTTCCAACAAATAATCAAGAAGAATACTAGAGTTCCCAAAATGGATTCTAAATGCACGTGGGATATTTCAATTGGCTACTTTATATTGTTCCTAATTGCCATTCTAAACAAGTAACCAATTAGAATAAGCCATGTGCATTTTTGATGCAATTTGGGGCCTCTAGATTAATAAACTGGGTCCATTTTTAAGTCAATGTTCAACTTATAAGTAGGAAATAAGTTAAGAAAAAAACGGAATCACATAATAAACAAGCAAGCATCATAATCATACGTAGTGTCTCAAACATAATACCTGCTTCAGAGCTCCCACATCATTGGTCCCATCACCACACATTAAAGTCATCCTGCCAACCATCTTGAGAGTAGTCATGATGAATTCTTTTTGCTCAGGAGCCACCCTCGCAAAAACCTGGACAAGTAGATTTATCAGTATGAACCACCAAGATAAATCAATCCCAAGTGTCTGTACAGGTCACGCACCTTTACATAAGGAATGACATTAGGAGCAGCGGATGTCTGCTGCAACATTTCAATACAGTCGCCACCAATACAGAGATCATGAACCTCAGATAAAGTTTCAACCTCTTCATCACTTAAAAAAAGTAGGTGAAGTTATTGTTTTTTGGCTTACAAGTCTACTACATAGTAATATAAGGTTTTGGTCCATTTTAAGACATCGTGATATAAAAATGTCCATAAATAGCACTAAATGATTTACTAGTCACCCCCCGCACAAGCTTCACGCATCTGGTATATGCATTACTGATAACGTGTTATTAAGTTGTGTTACCTGTAATATTGTTTTTCAAACCACCACGCTGAATGCACATATTAGTTGCAGGAAGACTGGTAAAGCTAATATTAGTTGTGTTAATTACAAATTGGCATCATTGTTGTTAATCAACACTATTAACTAGGATCCGCCATCATGATAACATCAGCCCATCAGGTCTCTCACATGTTTTCAGTTTAATGTTTTTCACTCACACGAATGCAGTATATCAGACCAAACTGTATATGTAACAGATTAACGCCTTTTTGTCCTGACTCATGTCAGACTAATGAATAAATATTAAAGTTTTTATTAAGCGCTGATGAGGATCAGATTTGGTATTGTGTTGTTTGGGACTTTATTTTAATATTTGTACTGAATAGGACCTTTTCTCAGTAAAACAGCAATCATATATGTAATATAAAACATCCACCTTTCCCTTCTTAATTGCACACCTTTAATGCAATTAAAATGGCGAGCTGCCAAAAAAAAAACTTCAAAAAAATAAAGAAAAGCATTTAAAACCTGTATCTGATTGTCTGTGCTTCATCTGGTGAGACCCACTCATAACTCCCGCTACTTCTCCCCGGGCCAAGAATTAGGGGGGGCTTAGTAACAATATTTACTTTCCCAGCGACATGACAAGCTGTTAGCGCTTGATCACCTGTTATCATCACCTAGACAATTAAAAGCTTAATACAATCAGACCTGCACAAGACTTTAATCTAAATTCAATTTTTAGGAAGAGTATAACAAAAGAAAATATGTACTATATAATAATTTAATGTATACTGTATAGGAATATTCAAAGAATTTGTTTGATTCTCAACTCCTAAGACGTCACAACCTCTGAAACATTGTGACCCTCAGGCCTCAAGTGTCACCTATATCATTCACCTTTGTAATTGACGCTGTAGTCGGATGCTTAGCCTAATTATTTGATTAAAAGGGGCAGGGAGATTTCACCTCTAAGTCGTTGATCATTAAATCCTCATACTTTAAAAGTAAACTTTCAGTTACTAAAGTGTGTAGCTTTTAGCTAAATCCTATTATGCTGGGTGTTCCATTCAGGTTTCTAGCTTACTTGTACTCGAATGCACCTTAATGACAAATTCAGGTCTGTTTTATCTCAGAGCTATATGTTCAGGCTAGACGACCAGAGTTGCAGTTAGTACTGCTGAGAGCTGACTGACTAAATATCTGTTTATACTTTATTTAACTTCTTGGCGATTATGTTTAAAGCTATCTGTTGAGGATTGACAATCAAATTACTCGAATTACAAAGTCTGTGATGAGAATATTAAATAGTGGTCAGTATGGTAATAATCTGTAGTGATCGCCAGTTATGGTATTTAAGAAATGGAAGATACAGCAAGAGCACTGCACCGTACATATTCCGTCTTCCTGGTTGCCTTTTAAACTATTTAGTTGAGATATGGCTAATATGTAGTGATTAGCCAGTTACAGTATTAAACAAGATCGCCCTGCATGCCTGCAATATACATGTACGCCATCTGTATGAAGATACATACTATACTGATCTTGTTCAAATCCACATTATATGGTATACTAATTTTGTTAAAACCTAATAATGCAGATGGGAACTTGCACACCCGCCTAGTGGGATGGCCTACTAATTTTATGAGTATGCGCTTCCTTTTCGATTTATATAATGGCCTGTTGGGAAACATGTATATCATTTGAAATTCTGGGTTGGATCAGATGACATGTTTGGATAAACAAAAGAATTAGGATGTGGATTTCATTAGAAATCCAAGACACTCAAATACGTGTAAATTTGAGAATTTGAAATGACAGCACACATAATGTCATTTAAAATTCATCATTTGAAATGAATTACATGTTCCCAAACACAATCTAGACGATAATGTTATTTGACAGACTTCTAAAATTTCAGGGAGATCCTTATCTCTTAGATTGTGTTACTTTCTTGCCTTAGATATAGCTCCTCTTTAAGTAAATTTGACATCTAGCAATTTTTTTCTGTTCAGGGTATATGATGCAATATAAACAGCCTTTTAAACTTGGTGAGGGTGCACATATAGTGCTATTATCAACACTCTAGTTCTATAATACCTTCTTTTAACAGATACTTCAACTTTTGACTTAACAAAATATTGACGGACCAGACTCAGAACAACACACAAATCTAACTTGTTAAAAAGCAAAAACGAAGAAACACTGAAAGTCTCTCCATTGCTATTTCTAATAAAGAGTGCTATTTCTAATAAAGAGTTCACAGAGCAAGTGAACAATGGAGAGGAAAGAAAGGACATTCTAATTAACTTAATTAAAATATTAAATACAAAGAATTCTTACATACTGAATACTCACCAAGGAGGTGCAATTGAGAGACTTGCATAACATTAAAAGCATACAGTGAAACCACTCACCAAGTCATGTGATGATCCTCTTAGCTCAGACAACACAGAGGCCGAGTCTCCCCTTATAGGACAACTAAATAGCTGGAGTACACAAAAAGAGTGTTGGGTGAAAACAAAAGTAAAAATATTGAATTAGACACAAGTTCCCAAACATCTTGTTGTAGCAACAAAAATAAATTCAGAGCATGCAACTAGAGTATAAAATGAGCCCAGGGTAATCAGACTTTTACCGCAAAACCAGCAAAAGTAAGTTCACTTTCCACCACATCTCTGTCCAAGCTTCTAGCTTCACTAACCTTCAAACATTTTACAAATAAAAATCAAATCTCAATATATGTATACTGGATTGCTATATATCCACAGTGTAAATATACAGTTTACAGATATAAAAATAAATTAACAAGCAAACAAAAGATCTTTGAAGTAATATATAATTAATTATAGCCCGGATTGCAAAAGGCTCCTTCCACAACTAATATATATACCCCAAAGTTAAGATAATATGTTACTTATATGTATATGCAGAGGTAGATGGGAGGATCAAAACATTGATGACGAGAAGTTGAGAACTGTACTTACTGTCATTTCAGGAAGTGACTTATATGCCAATGCCAGAACACGAGATCCTTGACGAGTATATTTCTTGTACGTCTTTACATATGATGATGGCACATCGGTAAGTCTTTCTTGAATGGTTTCTGGTGCACCCTGAAACGCCCGAGTGCACAAAATCACTTAACGGACAAGACACTGAATATATGATTTTTGAATTAACTGAAAATGAATAAACCTAGAATGGATAGGAGCTAGCATAACTCACAAAGTACTGGCAGGGGATACAGTATTATTTTCAGAAATTACATTTTTAACGAGTGTTTTGAAGTCATAAACTTGACATATATAATTATTTATATAAAGTATCCAATAAACAATGTGACAATTAAAATGTTCCATAGCCAAATCACACCACTGAAAGATGAATCATATGTCCTAAAAAAATGCCAGTATCCCACATATATGACTAATCTACAAGAAAGAGAGCCTTACACCAGGTATAACAAATAAATCATGTTTAAAGCATATGAATATGTAATAACAATAGAACAATAATAACAAGAAGTTTCCAGGAGGAAAAATGCAACTAGATACCTTGACAAAAGCAAAGAACTGCTCCTCAACACGAACAACAACTGCCATTCTCTTCAAATGAGAAGCGAAGTGGTATCTCTGCACAATCTGAACAGCATTTCCATTTCCCCTGCAGATGCCAAAATTTATAATGGAATTAAAGTAGTGTATGGACAGTGATCCATATGCATACTATACCAGTAAACAAACACGGCAAAGAATCGCATGTAAAAGAATCATTGTACACGACAGCCCCAATATATTTAGTTGAACATCATGACAGAATCCGTTAAGCAACAGAGCCACAGCCTATCAAAATTAATATCAAGAGTTTTGTTCTCTTTTCTCAGTTGCTTTCAGATTCAGAAATCGCTCTTTTGGAAAATATAGATATCTGCTTTAATATGTTATATCATAGGCTCTTGGACCTATTGTAGTCCTAAATAATTTAATAGATAGAAAACCAACTTCTCTAAACAAATTCAAAAAAACGAAAATATACATACTGCCCAAGGTTCGAGAAAAGAGTAATGAGACTTGTTTTAAATTATTGCAGGCAACATGTTGATTGGAGCTTGTGAATGCTAAGATCGTATTTTTGGAAAATAAGAGAAACGGAGAGATTTATAGTAGATTTCCAACTTCACAATTGTGGCTGTCACATAGACTTCAAGCTAGGATGCAAAATGCATCCCCATGATGGGAATTCTTCAGAAATGTGGTGGATAGGAATTTACTTCATGCGAAATTAATAATAGGTAATCAACCATGTCAAGAATTAGATCATATAAAGCACCTCTACTTAAGTCTTAAGAATTACACTGCTCTCCAGATTTTTTTTATTTTTTTTCATTTAAAACTTTCACCACTCAATTAGTGAGCTTCCGTTTTTTAATCTTGCCCTCACTATAACAGCAATTAATTGTCTTTTTTTAATACTAAAAACAATATAGATGACACTATATAATATTTGATATTTGATGACATGGTAAAATCTTATTCTTCTATCTAAATTTGTTGGCCCCAAGGTTTAAAACAAGGAAAAAGTCTCATTCACTTGCCTTCTAAGACAACCATTAGGATCAAGAACTAGAAACTTCACAAATAAAAAATCAGTAACAACATTACAAATTAGAAGTTTATCATGAATACATAGGTCGTTGGACAATATAGAGCTGAAATACGTATTTTAATAGTGAGCAATCATGAATCCAGCTTACTTTTTCGGCATTGCTTTCTCATCTGATCTGTAACTCCACTCAATACCTTTCACTGCAGCCTTCTCCAGTGGATCTCCAACCTACAAAAAAATATTGTTGCAACTATAGTATATGAAAATTAATCACAACCAAGGTCTGTGCCAAGGACGAGTTACTAAAACATTTGAAGTTGGATTCGGAAACTTTATGCTTTATACTGATAAGAATTTTTATTATTATTATTTTATTTTTTCCCACGGGGTGGGTGGGGGGGGGGGGGTTGAGCTGATAATTTACTCTATAATATAGATGTATTTATCTTCCTTTAGCTACAATCTAACAGGGCACATGACTGAGTTGTATTATGCCAATTCAAATAAAATATGCTACGTTCAGCTATAACTAACGCATGAATTATGTGCTTTAAATGTCTATTTCATATCAGAGATATTTCTGAATAGAACACCTACATACGCATGTCCACTTAGATAATGCACCCTTATATAAGCAGAGATATCTATGCTAACTTTAGAATCTATGATAGGATGCTTGGTCGCATACTCGCATAATATTAGGACTTGCAAAAAAAAAAGCGCCCAACACATAATGCGGCCTACCTTCTAGAATAACGAAAACTTTAAACTTTATAGAGTAATAGGCAAAAATTCTGTTTGTTTCATTTTGTAATGCTTTAAGAAACTTGGACAACATAAAACAGTTTCAGATTTTTTCGTAAACAACATAATTGCCCAATAAGTTTATAAAGTTTGTAACAGATACCAGCTTGTTCTCCACAAAAACCAATGCATGGCAAGATGCTAGAATTTCCAGAGTGCGAGTCGGCACTTTAGTCATTTCAGTTTCTAAATCAGAGCTTTCTGTCAATCCACCAATCCCCGAAAACTCCTGTGAATAGAAGCACCACATATGATCATTGAAAGGTGCCATAAGAAAACTAGAGCAACAACAATATTATACTTGCATACCATGTCATCAGATGTTAATGTCCCAGTCTTATCGAAGCAACATATATCGACCTATAGAAGAAGAAAAGGAATACAAGTAGTATGAGCGAAATCACACAGAACAAATCATGAGTATGAATTTAAATGTGCACACATGGACGTGCAGAAGTTCCAAGTTATGGAATCTATCCGCTTCTGTGCATCACAGATACAATATCCTTTTTTCATAGAAAAATACTCATCTCAAAATACCATGAAACACAATTTTAAAAAAAAAACCTTTGGCGGTTAAGAGGATGAGTATTCATAAAGATGCTGCACTTGACGATGACAAAGACTGACCCTTATAACTATGAACATCGCCACAAAGTGGTATTAAGAACTCTAAAGTCCAAAATTTAAATTCAAGGGTTACACAAGTCAAGAAGAACAATTCTTTCACAACAAGAAACTGGTTCTAAGTATCAAACCATATAAGCATAATGTTAAACAGGTAAAAATGACAGTTTGAAAATGTTATATAGGGTCACATTCAGCTACAAACTTCTAAAATTCACCACATAAGTATACATAATTTACCAAATACTTATGGAGGAATCAGCATAAAAATATAGCCTAAAGTTTATTCTATACTCTATAATGCAGAAAAACACCATTCACGAGCTCTGTTCTAAAAGTCAGTGATTAATCACGATTAATCACTGATTAATATCTGTTCTGTAGCTCGCTGAACTGATTAAATATCCGATTATTCAATTAATCATCCGATTAATCCCTGATCAATCCAATTAATTCCCGATTAATCTTTGTTCCGTGACTTCACCGATTAAGTCTCAATTCCCGCTTTTTAGAACACTGTTCACGAGGAATACAGATACAATTTACTAAGTACACACATACCATTAACTTGGTTGCATTTTAAATGTTATAATAGTTTGTGTTTGAACATGTGCTTATTGGCATATACAGATGTCAAAACCTTTTCATTAATATGTCGTTTTGCTAAGCACAATAACAATTTGTACATTTGTGGCATAGCTAATATAATGCTTACCTTCCCAGCAAAAGGGATACGGAAAGGTTCAGTACAAAATATCCCACGTCGAGCCAGCGCAATTAAGGATGTATTAACAGCTATTGATAGTTCCATTGGCAGCTCTGGCGGTATAACAGAAGTGATAATCAGTGAACAACTAAGTATAAGCTTATATCTACTCCTAGTTGGGTCCTCAAGTCCCTGCAGCAAAACAACCCATCAGCAACACATAGAAGCTGAAGTATAACGAGGCATAAGTGACGTAAATATTGTAGGTGATAGTGCACACGGACATGTTATATGGTCAGCAGCTAAAGAGAAGATTTTTACCTTCACAAGTACATAACCAGCAGCAATTAATGCGAATATAACTAAAAACAAGATAAAGAGACCACTTTCCCAGCTGTTAGCAGTTACCTAAAATTGAGAAATCCATATAAAATTAGGAAGAAATATAGTTAATTAAGATGACATTGTACCAGTGACAGATTCTGGACAATAAACTATAAGCATTACCCTTTCTGTTGAAAATAAAATTGTCCGCATCAATTTCCCTTGGGTAGTCTCAAATCCGGTTCGTAGAACAACAGCAAGGCAGCCACCATCAGGTGTCTTCAAATGAGATGTCTGAATCCAAAGATAATGATAAGCTGAGTAAAAGCAAATAACCTTACAGCCTATGACAAAATATAAATACTAGAACTACAACCTTATCAGATGTATGCTGCAAAATCTTTGTGCCGCCAAATAGAACATGACTTTTATCTTTTCTAGCAGATAAATTTTCTGCAGGTCCTCTTCCCGTGATGGAGACCTGTACAAATGTTCATTAATCATGTGGACAATATCATGTGTTTAATAAGCGGCCTAAAAACCTTAACACAACCTCCAATTAACAACACACCAATCATTTAACATATATACCAGAATGGTTGATTTGAAGAATTTAATGAACAGTACATTACCAGATCAATCCCCTAATGACAATGAGCCAACTGATAGGAATTATCTCCCCAAAATTATTTAATTTACCACTCTATCACTTCCTGTGGCTGATGCAACATTAGTGTACACTTATTGGGCTTCCTAAAGGCAGCGGTCTAGTTAACTCCCTCCCTCCCCCGCCTCCCTCCCTCTCAAAAATGAGGTAAAGCAAAAAGATTATAACAACCAACCTTCCATTGTGGGGTAGATTCTCCTGTCAGAATCGCTTCGTTGACAATGACACTCCCAGATAAGATAAGCATGTCAGCAGGCACAGCGTTGTCCTCTCCATTTTGATCAGTAGAGCGGCCAATAGATACAACATCCCCGGGAAGAAGATCTGTCCCAGAAATTTTAACCCACCTAAAGTATCAATTTTCCAGAAACATTGTGTTATAATCTAAAAAGCTCCGGAAAACAAACATCTAAACTACAAAAAAGTGAACTAGAGATCATCACTCAGATATCCTACTTTCCACAACGGTGCACCATTAGAGTCTGGCTATCTACTTTAACACGTCGAAGCTCGGATAGAGTCTTTAACCGAGCCTTTGCCATTGTCGACTCAAACATAACCAGCATGAACAGGGTGAACAAACTGTAGTACCAGTATTCATCCAAACACCAGAGCCCTACACAAAATACCTGCACATCATAAGCAACACCGGAATATAGTATGACATGTTAAAAGAGCTAACCTGGAATTTAACAAAAATATAAGGAAAAAGAAATTTGAGCTTCTTTGTTTGCTTTGTTCAGGTGTGTGTTCAGGTGATCATTGATGTATTGAATTAAACAAACCTGAAACACAAAGAACGGTTCCATGCAATTCTCTTTCAACAATTTCTGGAAAGTAGGTTGTGGATATTCAAATCTACACCATAGAATGAAAATCAGGAACAGCAAAGAGAAATGTAATATACCACATGAAAAGCCAAAGAGAAATGTAATATACCACATGAAAAGCCAATTGTGGCAAACATGCATGAAGTTAAGAGCATAACCAAGTTGTGTTCAACTGCATAAGTTCCTTGGCTTGATTTAATGGTAGATTCTATTACAAATTACAACCAAGGTAATGTATATGAAACTCCAATATATGTTAAAAGTATGCTGATTTTTTTAATCAGTCAATAACAGCTAAATTTTACTCCAAGGACACAGAAAGCATCCCGTCCTGGGCATGCTTTAAGTCAAGGATGTCACCTAAACTGACTGTTAGACGGCTTTTTACCAGTTAATTAAACAAGCAATTAAACCTGGCAAAGTACGATCACGCCTATATATTTAAAGTTCTTGTTAAATTTTGTGATATATTAACCACATTAGTTATAATAATATTTTAATGCAGTTGCACCAGATATACCAGGATCAAAAAAACAGCAAGCATCTCGTCTGAAACTGTTAGTAATAAACACGATTTGATACTAATTTTAATACGAGTTGATTATATTGTTATATTGATGCAGCCATTTCATGATAGTATTCTATTATGGGAGTTGATGGTTTCTGCCAACATGTTCACGCCAGTCAACAAGCTCATTATATTAAAAATACTTTCAAACTTCACAAGAT
Source organism: Daucus carota subsp. sativus (assembly GCF_001625215.2). Lineage (NCBI taxonomy): Eukaryota > Viridiplantae > Streptophyta > Magnoliopsida > Apiales > Apiaceae > Daucus > Daucus carota. The sequence goes on along the minus strand of NC_030386.2, from coordinate 35,611,806 downwards.
GAAACACACTTTAAACATATTTTGCTGACTTGCCACGTCTGAACTAAAGCAAGTAGTAAAGGAGTGAAGCAAACAACAAAACTAGTCGACGGTAAATGACACAAGATGAGCGTATACCATTGCATTCAGAATTTTTTTAACTAAAACAAAAGACAAAGAATAAGGCTTTCGCCTTCGTTGTTGATTAAAATGGTAACATGTTAAGCAAAAATAATGAGTAAAAATTTTACTTTGTCATGGCAAAATAGACATTCAAAACAATGACATGTTCAGTAAAATAAGAAATGCAGCAATGGATAACGGCAAAAGCAGTGAGACAACAATACATGACGATTCTAGGAAACAGGATTTCAAAAGCCAGAAGATAAAAAGGACCTACACATTACGTCCCCATTTCTGAGTAGCAGCAACAATCTTAGCTTCTGTGCCATAGCCGCTACATTTAAGATAGTGGCCAAATGTCTCCTTTGAAGGGTAAGGAAGCTTAAAGAATGTTTCCTTCTCCTTTGAGTATATAAAACATTGTTTTCTAAAGTCAAAATATATCTCCTCCTCGACTGCTGTGGATGAAGATACAGCCAACTGCAGTAGTTATATATTGTTAAAGGTAGTAAACAATCACAACCTACACAAACTGAAATAACTCAAATTTATCTTTACCTTGTGATTTGACAAATATTACATGCAAAGATTCTAACGGATACTAACCACAACACTATTACCTTTGTATCGAAAAATCGGTGAAAAGATAAAGAGGAAGATGATGGAGCAAAACTTGGGGAAAAAAGGTACTTGACTGGACAAAAGCAGGCTATTGTTGTTACAGAACTAATGACATCAGTCCTAGACATTATCTATGGTATGAAATGTACATGCCATTACAAACATATAGGTTACACAGATTTAAATGATATAATTTGAAAAAATAAAATAATCAGATGTTCGGTCCTCTATTTGTTTGGCAATTTATGCATTAATGTTTCAACACATGTTTTAAAAAACGACATCACTATATCGTAATATAATTATATAGCATTTCACTTTTTAAATGAATCTCAAATTGCTCTTAAGATATACTAACATCGATACTTTAAATTGTTCTTTTTCATGATATATATATCTATATATAGTTATTAAATTATTATTCAGATGAAGAAATGTTTAGAGAACGTATAAATCCTAACTATGTTCTGAAAACACTTTGAGATGCACACGAAAAGTAAAACACCACAGACAAGGGACCGGGGATACTAAAAAATACACTGGCTTTGATATATCATATAACCAAACTAGAAGCAAAACTATCCCTAATAAGAGCTTTTATGAACAAAATCAGTAGATATCAGAAGAAATGTGAAACATATCTGAGAGTAAAAATCATATATTTCAGATACCTTTCGACATTTAAGGGCAACAATTTCCTTCTTGCCACAGAATTTAGCTGGAGTAATCTTGCAGCCATCGGCTTGGTAAATATCATAAACCTGCCAAAGAAAAGTGTGATAGAGGCCTTAATATATCAGTTGGAGTAGATCATGATTACATAAAGCAGGTCTTCTACTGACTTGTAAATAACCAATTTGCATACATTTATAACCTTTTTGATTTCACATTTTCAGCACACCATTTAACTAGAATTTCATATTATCAACTTATAAAATTGTGTGCAGCCTACAACTTTCTCTTAAGTCATACATTACAAACAAATGGATAAACTATGAGGAAAAAAAAGATTATCTATTTGCCAGTAAAATTGCAGAATCCCGTAATTATATATGATCATGTAAAAATATGGCTTCAACACATAAAGTTATTATTATACATTTATAACAAACTTTACTATGGAGTTGCTTCAGACTTTACCCTTTTTTCGAAAAAATGCTCAAATAAGATCAAGCAGAGGTTCACTAGGTTTAGTGGTGAAAATTTAAAAGTATTTTAAGATTGATATTCTATACAACTATGAACACCATCTAGAGGCTTAAAATTGGCATATAATTACATATTTATGTTGCTTCACTACCTTACCAGTTACCACTCAAACAGACCACTGCCCTTAAAGATTAATATACCAAAGTAGGGCCACATATATATAGAAATGCATTCAAAAATAATAGCTGTGCCTGGGGAAGACTCATGTGGAATTTACTGTAGAGCTTCAAGAACTTCAACACAATAGGTGTATAATTAAACATTAAAACCTTGTTGAGACAAAACAGTACTATATAAACCATCGTTGTTATACAGTGTATCAATGAATAGAGATGCAAGTCATAAGAGGTAAAGTCAAAAGTCAAGACTATCAAACCTTGGAATACTGGATAAAGCATTTGAAATCCACTGACCAAACTGTGAAGAGAAATACAAGCACATGCACAGCTACAAGGCCACCAAGTACTATAAAGGCGTCGAAAATGTCTAACCTAGAAATTAAGGCAACAATCCAAACAGCGTATATTATGGCAAATGGCCAGACATCAAAGCGCCATGGTAAATGTCTCTTCCTCAACAGTTCAACAGTATCGACCACTTTCCCATGAATATAGAATTTTGACATGTCACTTCCCACTTAATATACTGACAACTGAAACTATTAAGGTTTTTCCCTTTGGCGCGGCTACTTCTGCAGATGAAGAGACAGGAGAGAATTCAATACAAAATCAAATATGGGCCAGATTCTACAGGAATAATTTCCAAGAACTAAATTGAACAATTCAGCAATATGATAAAAGTCTAAGAAGCGTTACTTAAAGAAATTACAAATTAAAAAGCCTAACATAAGTACAATCCTGAATAGAATGTATACAGGTACAGCATTAAATATCCATCAACTTATTCCCCCCCAAGCTCCATGCACAAGCTATAAAATAATGTTTTGACATAAGACCTGCCCAGGAATTTCAAACAAGATCGTAGTTTCACTAAAACCCATATACTACTATTTATGCTACTAAGAGCAATTAAAGTACTTCATTCTTTGTTATATTGAATAAATGTATTGAATAAAGATAAAGCCTACATAGAACAGGAATCATTACAACAGTAATCTCTTTCAACATTCACTTGTTCCAGAAAGTCAAAATGAAATTTATTCGCTGAAGAATAAAAACCTCACAAAGAACCTAAACAAAAGCATCAAAAATTCAATGTTTTGGGTAAGATGAAATTTTGGTGATGCATTTCCCAATATTGACAGCCAATTAGAGGCATAGTCTATGTGACTTTTTGGAAGCTATGAGATATAACTTGTACCATTATAAGATACATATTTATTATGGAGGCGCAATGGACAATATATCGTCCATTCTTTATATATAATCATCAATTGATTAAATTGATGTACAAATGACTGAAACACGCCGTGGAAGTGCCCTGGTGGGGCTAGTTTATACTAATAATGCTCGACAATCCTAAAAAACCCTTATCAATATGAAAAATAAATTCCGTAGATATATTGTACCAGCTTAAATTTCTGTATATACTGCTTGGCAGCGTCAAAGCACTTATCCTCTTCAATCATTAAACAAACCCGAACCGGAAACCACTAACCGTAGAAAAATCACACGCGTCCATAACCCTAAATCCTGCTCGAACAGACACGTAACTTATACACACGGTTAAAGAAAACACGATTCACCTTGATCAAGTATCAGTGTATCACAACATTCATCATTGTGTACATCATGATATGAAATCTTAAATTACACAAAAATCACAAAACAAGCAGAATGAATATATGCAGTATACGATGCAATGGCTTGAGTGATACAAAATCGCAAGTTCAATTGACATGAATAACGGAGAGGCCTAGGGTTTTGATAAAGTGTAACCGAGATTTAATTCGCCTAATTCTAAATAATTTGTTACGGTTAAACCTAAACATGTATGTATATAGATAGAGTTACTTACGAATCGAAAGGGGTTGATAGACGTTACGTTGATGTCAGACTTAACGGTCTTTTATTTCCCCGCTGTGTGTGAGCGTCGGCCAGTTGTAATCGAGTTGTGATCTTCAGTTCGAAGCCTGGGGAATTTAGCAACCAGCGATTTTATATATTCGATTTTCGATATGGGTCAATAAACCATTATCTTAAATTAAATAAACTTTAATGTTATTTTCTCGAAGAGTGGTTTCAAGTCCCAAACTCCCGATTGTCATTTTAAAGCATGATTTGAAATTGTGTTTTGATTTTTTTAAATAAACATGATTTGGAATTATGTTTTGATTTTTCTAAATAAAACATGATTTAAAATTGTGTTTTCAACTAAAAATGATTTCATCCCCGAGAGTTTTGTATAACAGATACTTATTTGTAAGGCTATAAGTCATATTTGTAAAAAAAATTGATTTGAAATTACATTTTCAACAAAAACACGGCTTGAATTAGCGTTTTTATCAATGCAACACGAAGTTTGGTTTTGGAATCACAGGTGGGACCATTTTCTCTGTAAAATGAAAATCATAAATTATGTAATTATATATTATTATAATTTTTTTATCCTCCGAGGGAAATTGTGAACCATGATATGTATTTGAAGTGTTACAAATTTCATAAGAAAATAATTTTTATAAAAAATAATCTCACAATTGATTTCATAAAAGTAATTTCTTAAAAATAAAAAATATCCGATACTCATGATGTTTATAAAAATAGAGATTATTGCATTTTGTACCCCTGGACTTTAGATCATTAGCAAGTCAACACGCACACTTTGAAACGTGACAGTTCGTATCTCTAAATTTTCACTAACTTTCAGTTTGTAACTCTGGCTCACAACTTCGTTAAAAACATCTATTAATTTTAACTGTTTGAGAGGTAACGACATGTATAATTGTATATTAGTTTCTCACAACTACTTTAACCCCGTGAATATATTGTATTTTGAAATAATGTAATGTACATGTAAATCATATATAAAATTCAACTTGAATCTTATACAAAACACCAAACATATTAGCACAATCATATACTCACTTCTCAATTCTCATGTGAATGATATTAAAATCATGTCAGATTTTAGATATTACTTTTTCACTTTTTAGATATTGTTATTGTAAGATGTTGACAAATTCATCTTACATTTCATCAATCAAAATATGAATTTGAAAATGCTAAGTATCTTACAATTTATTTTTTATATACATCTAACGTTTTCATGAATTTATCTATCACATTATTCACATGGATACATAATTTTCCAAAATAATTGATGATATATGTCATATACCGTAAAAATTTTAGGAGACAACCATATCATCATTGGCACCCACCACACCATATATCATATAAACTCTATAAACTTATCATCCATTATTATAAATTAGAAATTCATCATAATTTTTAAACACATAAATGTATAAATCAAGCCAACAAATATTTTTGCTTATAATTGCAAGTCAGACCAATCCGCTTAACTTTTCTTCATTATCAGATAATTTATTAATATATCTAGTTACTGTCATCAGATCTTCAACTATTATACATTAACATAAATACTTTTATACATAATATGAATTATTTTGAAATATTGTTGTTTTATAAAGTCATAAAACACTCCCTCTTCTCAATCAAATCGAATATGAATCGATGAATAATAAGTTGAGAATTTTTTCCATAATAATTGATATTCTCTAAATTGAAAATAATATTTAATAATCAAAAATGATAGTAATTTATTTAGATATAAGATAAAAACTGATAAGAGTGTTTGGTCATATATTATAGTATAAAAAAGTTGTTAGTAAAAGAATACATTTCTCGCATTTCTTTATTTCTGTAGTTGACCAAAAATTATAAATTTAATAATATTAAACTTTTTTTTTGAAACAAATAATATTAAACTTAGATACATCTTTATTTACGAAGGTATATATTAACCGGTTAAACTTGTTGAAAAATGTATTCCCTCCGTCTCCCTCAATTGTTTACATTGGAGGGAGACACGGAGACCAAAACAATGTATAAAAAATGAGTAAAGTTAGATGAAAAGTGGGTATAGTGATGGGACCTATCAATATTTAATAATAGATTTGAGATAATGGAGGAAAGTAGTGGGTGTAATAGTAGTAGTTTTTATTGTTAAATATGAGATAGTAGGGGAAGATAGTGGGTGTAATGATGAGAAAAATTTACTATATAACGTAAAGAAATGAGAGAAACATCCCAAAATAATAATCGTAAAGAAATGAGAGGGTCAGAGGGAGTAGTAATCGCCTAAATGAGACCACGTATGCACTCAGACTACTCTGCTCACAGCGCCACTCATGTACTGCTACTTTGACACCAATCCAAAAACCACGTCATTAAAATGTTTGTTTGGTACGGTTGGGACTAGCTGGAGTAAAATCGGGCCAAGTGGATAACATAATAATAAAGCGCAATTGCCGCCGGCGATTTTCCCGGCACCGACGAATCTCTGCCGGAATCACCCTCTTTACTAGCACTGCGAGGCTTTGAAACGGAAGTACTTCGGTACTGTGTTTTAATTTGGAGACCTGTTTGGAACGATAAATATACGTATGTGTGTGTATATTTTATATCACTGATGTTTAGAAGCAATAATTATAATGTCACCGCGAGGATTTTCCAGCGCCAGATTCGGACTCCTGCTCCTGGCACTTCTGTATGCTCTCTCTCTCTCCCCCCCTCTCTCCCTCTCCCTCTCTCTCTCTCTCCCCCTCTCCCTCTCCTCCCCTCTCTCTCTACCTTAGTACTTGTAAATTTGAATTTTAGGCTTTTTGAATCTCGTGTTTGTTTAGTTTAGCCCTACTGTATAGCTAGTGTCTAGTTCCATGTTTATGTTAATGTGTACACGCACTTCGAGTCAGGCACACAAGTGCATACACTGTCCCAAAACTAATTCTGCCTACAATTCTACAAACAGGTGATTTTAGTATCGATGTTATTTCTATCATAGGTTTGTAGGGTTTGTAGTGGAACTACTTTATGTGGTATTGTGTTCTTAAATATCTGCAAGCTAGATTAATTGGTAATCAATCAAGCAAAATAAGAAAAGGTTTCAGGGCACTCAATCGAAGTCAGCAGTGTCCCTATGAAATTCTGGTTGTTTACTGTTTTTATTATTGCGGATAATAATTGAGAAAATTTCCATTTTAAAATCACCATTACCATCTCGTTGCTCTCTCTGGATTTCATTTTATCTCTCTCTAGCTTTTATGATATATGTGTAAATGATTTTCTGTGTAATCCTGCACTAATCTGTTCATTAAATTGTCCAATTTTCCGTAGTTCTCTCTATATTCCCTCAAATTATTGTTCTTTCGCTAGATACTGACAAACTAGATTATTATGTATGTCTTCAATCTCATGTAGCTGAAAATATAGGTCACTAGTATCTGTGGGCAGTAAAGTCTTGCCTTGATAGTGGTCGGGGTAGTGAAAGAAGACCACTTCAAGTATTATAGTTTTGCAATTTCGTTTTGACGAGGTTCATGAGATATTGCATCTTTGTTTAGATTGTGTGATTTTACATTGAACCGCATCGCCTGTAGAAAGGTCAAATCACTATAAGCTCTAGCCTTTATTATTTTGGGTATCTATTTGACTGATATGCAGAGGATGTTATAACATTGTGTTGCCAGTCCTCTTATTCGTGACTTTTTTATTGTATTATATGAATTGTTAAGTAGATATATCGTGGAGCTTATTCTGTTGTGCCTTTGCATGAGAAATATATATTGATTTTTTTACTGATTTGCAGTTTCACTGTGCCAGACGATTTTATGAAAATATAGTCCCAAGCTGTACCATTTATGATGCTGAATGTCCGGATCATTCATTTCGCAAGTTCACTGAAGATGGACAGTATCTCATAAGCTTCAGTAGGAACCATCAGGATCTTATTGTGTATAGACCATCATGGCTGACATTTTCATGCAAAGAAGAAGATTGTGATGGTCAAGATCTTCCCTTGAAAGCCAGGAAATTTGAGAGCTTCTTCAGCCAACTATATAGTGTACCACTTGCATCCAGTAGTGAGCTAATATGCAAAGACTTCTTTCTCTACATAGAGAGTAACCAATTTGGACTGTTTGCTACTTCAACTCCACAAGTTCATGACGCTCCTGCGATTGGAGGAGCTGTACATGGAGTCCCTTCAGTTGAAAAAATAACATTCCACCTTCTAAGGTACAAGGACTTTAGTTTTGTTTTCTTATTTACAAATTTAGTTTGTAATATAAGAACTTTTTCAATTTTATTGCTGATCATTACAACCTGATTTTCTTTTTCTTTTTTTTATATTTGGCCTTTACTCTAGATTGGGAGATGGGGTCATTCTTGATGAGAGGGTCTTTCGCAATGATTATGTCAATTTGGCTCACAGCATGGGAGTTTTCTTGTATGATGATTTACTGGCTATTGTGTCCCTTCGATATCAAAAAATACACATTATTCAAATTAGAGATTCAGGGACCCTTGTTGATGTACGAGCCATTGGGGAATTTTGCCAAGAAGACGATGAACTGTTTCTAAATTCAAGTTATCAGGCAAGTGAAACTGTATAATCTCTCCCACCCTCCCTATATATATATATATTTGTCTCGGTGTTCAGACTCAGGCTTAACTTGGGATTTTGGAGTACTTATTGACTTTTGGCGTATTAAGTTAAGGTAAATACTAGCACATCGAATTACAAGCTATAATAGAAGTAAATACCAGTTTAAGAAGTCTGAGGTTTTTTATATCGGTGGTTGAATAAAGTTATACACAACAATCGATACCGGAATCCGAAACTGGAGGGCACATTTGATAATTGATAGTGTATTCTTTTGACATTTAGGATCTTATGCACATTATAATTTAGGCAAATAATGATAAAGCATGTTGCACGATAGTAAAATATATAAATTTGAGCTATAAGCACTTGATAAGTACTAGTGTCATTGAAATCACTCTAAACATGTATCATATATTAGTTGTGTTATTTAAGGATGGAGAGGTTTTGGCATTTCCTTTAAATTCAAAATAACACAATAGTCAATTCCCATAAATTGCAGTTTCTTAGATTCGCCAACATACTTTTACTTTTAAATTGGTTTTTCAATTTTTACAGAAAGCTACCATTTATGAATTACTCATACTGAACTGTTTATCGCAGTGCACAGCGAATGGTGACAGGAGCAGGCAGCACCATGTCCCTGTGGATCATGTTGGCCAGAGCGACAATCATAACCAGCCCAGTCCAGAGAACTCTTTCCTGAGTGGTATAAAACAGAGAATGCTTTCATTTATATTTCAAGGCATATGGAATGAAGAAACTGATGAAACTCTGGTTGGTCATTTACTATCATGTTCATGTACTCTTAAAAGGTGTCATGTTTTTACAACTAATATGTGTATAACTCTCCTCTGACCTATTCTAACTAAAGACAATAATTTGTAAATTAGCACGAAATGTCAATGCCATAATGTTTCATATTAAACTTTTTTTGCCTGACATATCTTCTGTAGAGTTATATTTTAAATGTTTGACAACTTAGTTGCTCCCACTCCTCTTATACATGTAACCTTTGTACAATGGAAATAAAAAATATGTTTTGCAGCTTGAAAACTTGTACTGTTTTCTGCACTCCTGATTTTCTTTGGAAAATTGCATATACATGTGCTTTTCAGTAAATCTTTTCTTTTAATTTCTTGTTAGAACTAGAAACAATCTTCACCAAACCTTGCATTGTTTTACTCACTGGGAATTGCCTTATTGTACAACTCTGATTGCACCCGCTGCAGATAAAACTACTTAATAATGCAAAGTTTTACACATGGTATCTCTTGGTCTGGAATTAGGGTTCCACAGTCATAATGAGTCTGTTATTCAGAGCTATGGGCAAATATCACCTTCTCCATTGTATACTAATCTGAAAAATTATCTTGATAAGATCCATCTAGGCTTTAAATTAATGGTATTTTTTGATACTGCATCTGCTGAATTGACAGTGCCTTGTTATTTAAAGTTACTTTTAGCTTGATGTTAAATTGAGGGGAAGTATAATAATTGGTCAAGAAGCTGAGGATATGATGATCTGTTGCTTCAAGATCTGAATTCTCACATATGTATAGTTAAAATTGGGAGTTGCCATGATATTACATTATAGAGAAGAATTTCTAGATTTTTTTTGAGTGGTTTTTGAAGAAAATCTAGCCAACCAGCCTTACCCTCCCTTCATCCCTGTACCACCCAGTATCTCCATTTCTCTTTTTTTTACCCATTCTTTTCCCGTTCTTGCTTTGTTGTAATGCTGACTTTAGTCATTTCAAGCACCACATATCAAAATGCAAGAACTCGTTATGAAGTATTGCAGCATCAAAATAAAGAAAAATAATACAGTTGGGGTAAAAAGACATACGGCTGTAATTGAAATTTGATTATCATCCCATGTTGTATATGACTCTTGAAATCAAAGGAAGTCCAACTATTGAAGCTGTATATGGTCAGGCTATAGTCATCAGATTTTTGCTTCGCTTGTATATATCATGAAGCGTTTGTGCTTAGCTGTATATGACTTGTTTCTATGCATAAAAACTTGGTAGGTAAAGTCCTCTTAATACCAAAATCTCCATCGTCTTAACTTGGTTCTAAAGAATTTATGCTGCCGGAAATGGGTGGCTGGATTGAGCTGTTTACCTTTCTCTTTTGGATTTGCATGGAGTGGCTGGTGTAATGTACAATTCCTTAGATTTATCCTTTAATAGCGCACTTCTTGCAATACAAAGAAGGATTATTGTAAACTCATTAGTTTCCGGTACACGACTAGTTAGGCCTGGCCTGATATTCCTAGTATATGTCAAAGAAGGATAAGTTATCCCAAATGTACAGTATTTAGTTTTTCGGCTAGTATGACCAATCAGTAGATCTTTTGACATAAAATTTATATCATAAACTCTTTCCCTTTCCAAAATACTTTATTGACCTATTTTAAAATTTCAAAAGACCTCAGTTATTGACTCATATTGATGCATATTCATATGATTCACTCAGTACATTTGCCAATGCTGAAACTGACAAATGCAAGGTTCACAAAGTTCACTGATCTATAATCTTAAGGATTAGAAACGAGTCGAATTGACTTAAGAAAGGGTCTTGGGGATTGCTTGATTGCCAATTGTCTTTTGAAGAGTGTACTTTCTGTTTCCTTAATTATATACAACTTCCAAGTGGTACATTTTACAATGTGGGACTCGTGAAATTGAACTTTATACTAATATTAACTGAATCTAATGCTAACTATTCTTTTTTTTTCCTCTGGTTTAATAGAGGATGCAACATGTGAAGAAGAAGTTTTATTTTCATTTTCAAGATTATGTTGATTTGATTATGTGGAAGGTACGGCTCCAACTTGCATCCGATGCTATTTATCAAAATACTTCCTTATGTACCGTGTCCTACGACTCATGTTGATTTCCTTTCACTTGAATATAACATTTGTTTATGTGTCTAAAATACTTTTCCAGGTACAGTTATTGGACAGACATCATCTATTAATCAAATTTGGCAGTGTTGATGGAGGGGTGAGGATCTTTATTCCCTCCCTCCCTCCCTCCCTCTCTCTATATATATATAAATTTTGTTGTCTGTATCCTTTACCTTCCCCATAAATGCTCGCACAAAGAAAGGCCGAAGGCCAACCCTGCAACACTTAAATGATGCAATAAGTAATTTAGGAGAGGAATTTCTGCATCTACTCTTGTTTTTCATTATATGACCACAGCTGGATGCAATATTATTATCTGGGATCCCATCAAAGTTTGCAATTGTATTGTCAAATTATTAAGCTAGCCATACATTGATCAAATATTATTTAAGCTGCAGGTCTCACGAAATGCTGATAATCATCCTGCATTTCTTGCTGTATATAACATGGAGACAACTGATATAGTTGCTTTTTATCAGGTATTTTGTGGCTGGTTATTATCTGATACTTCTTTCACAACTTGAAGGCTAAATACTGACACAATTTTTGGATTTTCTAGAACTCAGTGGATGAGCTATATTTATTGTTTGAACAATTCTGCGACCACTTTCACGTGACATCAAAAAGATCACTCTATATGAATTTTATATCATCTCACTCTAACAACATTCATGTTCGTGAGCAAGTTAGGTCTAATAAGAATAAAGCTACCAGCTTACCCCAGGTAACATCTAAAATTGTTCATGCCTCTTGTATCATCATTTCATGTATTGTCAGGGTATAAATTATGGTAATTTCTAAATGCTGCAGTTTGTGAAGAAGATGCTGTCTTCTTTACCTTACTGTTCCCAGTCACAGAGCCCTTCCCCATATTTTGACCAATCTCTTTTTCGATATGATGAAAAGGTTTGGTTTCGGATTTTCAATCTCTTGTTTACCTATTAATTTTAAAACAACTATGGAGGCGTTTTTTCTTTAAAGCTGCGTGAGACAGGCTTTGCACCAAAAAAGCTGGATGGATATCTGGTCCTAGTAATATATGAAAATAAGTGCGCCGATAATCAGAAAAAATGGATATATTAATTGGACTGACAAAATTAGGGTGTTTGGAAGATAGAGGTTTGAGAAAAAAAATTAGTGGATTAGCCCAGATAAGAGGTTTAACTAGATGAATCCTCAAAGATTGGTGTTTGCCGTTTGGTAGTTAGCCAATTGATTAGCAGTTTGGACACTCGATCTGCTAATTTTGAAAAGGCTACTTGGAGGAGCTTTTCAATTAGATGATTGTCATGTGTTAGTTAAATTACAAACTGCTAATTCAAACAGCTGTTTACCAGACAATTTCATCCAAAACAATTAATTCAATCCTCTAGTGAAAGCAGCTAATTCAATCCGCTAGCTGCTAACAGTGAACAACTAATTGCCAAACAAGACCTATATTTTAGCATTTGAAGGCTGTTGCATAAACTTGTGCTTTAATTAATTAATTCCTTTTGCAGCTAATCTCTGCAACTGAGAGACATAGACAGTGTACGGATCACCCCATCAAGTTCATTTCGAGACAATCAAATACCCTAAAATTTAAGATAAAACCAGGTATGATTCTGAAATTTCCCAGTATAAGCCTTAAAAAGGGCCATATTAATTCATTAAGATTCATGTGGCCTGGATATTATTTTTGTTTATTCATTTAATTACGGTAGAGGGATAACTACTTCTGTAATTATGTCCATGTGACACTATCTTTTATGATACAAGATTAGCCCCGGTGCGATGTGAAGTAGATTAAAAATCCTAATACTCGTAACATATAATTATCATTAGCGCAAGTCACTTGATATAGTATTGCATAACATGTCATGTTGTGGTCAGCACAAACATAAACGTGAAATATTAAAATTATTAATAGACATACAGTATCTCCATATAGGTAGGTTATGGTAAGATCAACTATTTACACTGTTTTGGAATATTTAACAATCCTGTTGAATTGTTTTGTAATCAGGACCTGAAGTTGGTACTGCAGATGGTCGAGTGAAGAAGATCTCCTCATTTCTTTTCCATCCCTTTTTACCTCTTGCACTCTCCATCCAACAAACTTGGTCTTTACAGCCAGCTGTTGTAAATATTCATTTTCGAAGATAATGGGCGTCATTTTTTCTCCTTGGGTTTACCCATCCATATCCCAACCGTGACATCCTTGGCCTTATTAAAATTTTGAATCTAGGACTGTATATGGTCGATTGCTTGCAGCTGTATATTTGCTGCACGTGTGTGTGCCAATAAGTACTGTGATAATGTCGTAGAGTAGCAGTGATAGTGCTGATATATCGGAAATTTTAGTGCTACAAACTTCTAATTATGCGTGTATTGACACAGGGAGGGGAGGGTATTCTCCCCGGTAGAGCAGACACAATAACAAAATCGACTATCCAGGCTCATGCTTGTGAAAGTCTAATCAGCAATGATGAATTGTAGCAAGTTTACAGTTTTACTTATTCTAGAGGGTTACAAATTTTATGAAGAGTGTTCAGCTTTTTCAAATATATATTGTGAAGAGCCCCACCATTGATAGTGCTGATATATGGGCAATGTTTTCTTACAAATCTTTTGTTCCACTACTTGCACCTGGCAGAGAAAGCGGCTTGATATTATTAGTACAAGGAGGAATGACAAGAGTCTTGATTATCAAAGCTTTTGCTTAGAAGCTAAGAAAACCAGAAAATAAAAAATGGAAAAGATGAAAAGCAAACTGTGATAAAGTTGCCATCAAAGCTTACTGGCTCATAGACTCATAGTTTGTAAAGCTGTAGAGAGACCACGCACTAAAATAGTGCATGAACACAGTTTCCACACAACATGCATGCATGATTATTATTGAATGGAAAATGGAAGGTAGCTAGTTTATTTTTATTGTTGGTGCGCCTCTTTAATAATCCTAAAGGTAGTTGCTAAGTGCATTATGTTATTAGGTACATGTTTGTATTCAAATACAAACCATCTTAACTTGTAAACTGACCACCCGTTGAGCATGGAGGAAGATTTCGGGCTTTGGCAGGAATAAATAATTATATTTTTCATCATCACATATTATTTTCTAAGTCATATCTTAATTAATACATATATAAAGAATTTATTTCTGTCAAAAAAATATATATATAAAGAAATTATTATTCCCACTATTTTGAAATACAGATTCTTTGATTTTTTGATATGCACTACAAAGCCCTTTACCCGTATAATTAAAATCATTATTTTTGAAAGTTTCTTGTTTAAAGTAAAATATATGATTACTTATAATTTTAAAATAATAATTTTAGCTATACGGCCACAAGATTTACAAGCAAAAATGGAGGCGACTGCTATTTCAAAATGGAGGGAGTATATAATTATTTTCCTCATGTAAAAGTTTAACAATGACAATTTTATTTTGTACTTAAAATTTAAATGAATTTGTATATCTGAATTTTGTTGCATCATCCGTGCAAATTTGTAAGATTCTTAGATCGATAAACCAATAGTGAAACATAAAGTATCATACTTTACGAAATTGACAAGCCACAACTCCATGCTTATAGTGTATAAATATATGCCACACATATCTGAATAATTGGATATTTTCCTAAAAAACAATAATGTGAATATTATGCGAAGAACAGGAGCAGTGGTCCCTGTAACGGGATAGTTCGTGTATGTTATCTAGACTACTCACTTGTCTATCTCTATGCTAATAAAGTAGTCACATGCATTTATATATTCTCAAACTACCTACCGCAACAACTTTAATTAGGAAAAGACAAGGCAGCTTCCCCATTTATCTTTTCATCCAAAAAGTTTATTCCATTGTTTCTTCTTTTCTTCTTCTTCAATTTCATGCTGTAAAAAAGAATTTTTCGAGTTTATTGACCAAGAGAGATGAGTTGATAAACAAAAAAAAGGAAAAACAAGCAAACAAAACTGAAGGCATTTAATGGTATTTTGACGTGTCAGGAACTAAACAAATCAAGAATCCACTGTTTTTCCAATCATACGGATTGGTTTCTTATTGCTATTCATATTTGTCTTCAAATTCAGTAAGCACCTTTATTGTCTGCACATGGTTTTAAACAAAAAAATTTAAGAACCATAACGAGATTAAAATTTAAATTTTCTTAAATTAAAAATATGATATTATTTATTTCATGATATCTAAAATGATTAAGTTGTCAAAAATCAATTGACTTCTTAGTCGCATGTTCTGTTCATCAATTTTTACATAATTTTCAAGAAATTTGATTTTTTGAGTAAATTATATTTTTCAACTTTTTTACAAAAAAGTATTTATGTTTTTATTAAATAAGAATAAGAATCTTTTGAAAAATCTCAATCCCGATTTCAATTTTTTTTTTTTTGACAGAATCCCGATTTCAAATTTAAAACATATGAATAAGTAAAAAAAAATTGATTTATATCCGAATAGAACATATACATGCAACATGGATATGGTATAATGGTATCCCATAATTACCCTCCTCCTGAGGCCATTGGGTAAATTTTAGCGCTATAAATAACTACCACAACAGAGCTTTTACAAATTTGTTTTCTTCCTTAAATTATTTATCGTCTCGTCACATTTCAAAATTTTCATTTCTTCGTCTTCTCCAAACCCTTGTTTCTCACTCCAACATTATCACTAACCTCTCGTCAATGGCGTTCATTATCAGTGGGCCCCGCTAATTCACTCCAGCCTCGTTCACATTTTATCGCTCAATCTTTGATTTTTCTCAATTCCACTCGTCACTGGAGATATTTTACAGTCAAAGATCACTAATTATAGGTAATTAATTTAACTTTGTTACTCAAATTCAATTTCGTGTTGTTTATAATTATATTTGGAATCACTGTGTGTGTGTATTTGTGTGTGCATATGGATCTCTGTGAATTCTGTGTGTAGAAGTTTTTTAAAGTTCTGTTTGGATGATTGTAACTGAATTTGAGAGTATGGAGTTATTAGGCTGGTTGATTTCCAGTGTTCGATGATTTATTCGGATAAGAATAGGAAGATTTAGTCCGAGAAATGTGCTGGTTTGTGTTTGAAGAGGATTGTTTTAGATTGAAGAACAAAGGTTCGAGTTTTGTCTAGTTATGTTGTGCTCAAAGTTCGAGATTGTTTTGGTGGCCAGTGCTAGTGCCTTTGTGTTTGGGGACAAATGCTGTAGTTTTGTGTCGGATAGTACAAGTCTAAAACTATAAGCTTGGGTTTACTACCACTTTTTCATTAGGAAATTTATATAAATTCGAAAAAAACATGTGTAAAGATGATAGTTTTATTCAGAAATGAAGAGCTTTAACATCCGTGTATCTATTATAGTTTTACACGAATACCTTTTCAGTGTGTATCTGCCACCCAGAAGGGGGAAACAAGCTAAATTCCCTGGTACAATCGTTAAAGAGCTAAGTTACTGATGAGCATTACATTAAATAATGGAATTGGAATTTTTTTAGTCATGTACATTTGGAACGTCAGAGAAGAAAGAATCAAATAGAGCGCATAGAAACATCACTAATAGGTTCTCAAATGCCAACACTATCCAAACGCCTCAATCTAGAATTTAATTTCAATAACTAGTGTGAATTGAAACTCTATCAAATATGTCCAAGGCATATGCTTACAATACGCACATATGGTGTTAATGTTAAATAATTTACCTAATGTTTAGGAAGCAGAGGTACTCGGGTTATTAAATGTATCTCAGTATCCCAGCGCCGTCTCAGCAGAAACTTGGGATACTTGGATTTCTAGAATCTCAACTATTATTCTTCTTTAACATTCATACTATAAATATAAAGCACTGATGTTTATATTTACATATACAAAAGTAGAATTTCTAACCTAAATTCTTGTATTCTAGTCTTATCAGATGCTTATGTTATGCATTTGACCCAATTCGCAAGATTTTCTTAGTGGATTAGTCATTTAGAGCATCAGTAAATATCTATAATAAATTAATAAATATTATATACCCCCCCCCCCCCCCCCCCCCCCCCCCACCCCCGGCATGCGCCGAAGTCCCAACAACAACAAAAAAACGCTGCACCTGAATCCCCATATTATCATATTTGTAGTATCCATGTATCCCCGCACCCGTATCCTTGCTTCTCAATCTAATATAATTTATACAGGAGTATATGGTTCTCATCGGTGTTCTTACTTTTGCCTTTAGTAGAAAATGACATATATCTGACAATTACTGTTCTGTACACAGTAATACATACATAGATACACATTCTTGTACACACACATATATAGAAACAACTTATCGGTTTGACAGTGAAGAGGCACCCTCAAGTGCATCATCCTCTTCCATTGTCCAAATTGTTTCTAACTAAGAATCATATATTATGAGGCATTAAATTTTTCTTAGCATCAGCCTCTCATTATTTTCATGAAAACCTTGTAGGGAATTGTATGGGGTATGGTTTCTTATTTAATGTTCTAAGAATTCTTTGTTTAGACTGATAAATTTGTTGCTTATGAATTTACCAGCTTATATCTTATGCTGGGTCTTCTTGTGGAATTAATTGATCATCTGCTTTATAACTGATGCAACGCCTCCACTGTTACTGGTGTTTGTGGTGTACATAGTACATGCTCTGCTTTAAGTTTAGCATGCAGAAGACTGGTCACCTTTTCAAGAATCACTCCTTAAGACTGACATCTCAGCATCATTCAGTTCGCCGCTTAAGCTTTTTTTCTCAAGTAGCAACAGGACAGCACTCATCCCCAATAGTCTTTCCCGAGAAGCGTAGCAAAGTGAAGACTTCAAAGCGCAGTGAAATCAGTGTCAGTATTGATGATCTTAAGAAATCAAAGAGGGAGGAGCATAAAATCGATATTGGTGATGAGAAATCTGACTTGCTTGGATATGATGTTTTCTCCGCGAAGCTAGTTTTAGACAAAAGAAAGACAAATAAAAGCAATGATGCTAGCACATCAACTGATATAACAAATCAAGTAACTGTTGATGCTAAACTCACAAGCAAGGCACTGGTTTGGGGTACACATCTATTGTCGCTTGCGGATGTGGTTTCAGTAAGCTATTTTGTGCTTTCTGCCTGAATCATATACCCCTTTTACTTGCAAAGCGGCATTAATAGTTTGTTCACTTCTTTGGCAGGTATCATACACTTTTGGCTTCAGACATTTTACAGTGCACTCGTACCCTGTAACAAGGACCTCATGTGTACTTTCTTGCTTTAAGAAATCTGGTAGAAGTCGGAAGGATTTTCGCTTCTTGGCCGACACAATAGAAGAAGCTGTTCAATGGGTCAGTGGGTTTGCAGATCTGAAATGTTATGTAAATTGCTCGCGCCATCCTTTGGTTTCTTCGAAGAAGGAGGCTTCAGATTTTTTATTTAGTGATTTTCCTCTGGAACCACATATCAAATGTAAAAGTCCACCTACAATGCTTGTGATTTTAAATCCACGGTCTGGACATGGGCGTTCAAGTAAAGTTTTCTATGGAACAGTAGAACCAATATTTAAGGTATGTATGTAGCATTGTATGTTAGATAATCTATCATGGATATTCATCATTCATGTCAATGTTAGTATATCTGGTCAGGTAGTAGTATTTACTGACAAACTACTAACTAGCACCGACTTTGGGGACCTGGTGTCTATAACCTGAATATACCAATATATCAACTAATTTGACCTTAACTCTTATATGCTTATTTTGGTGCTGATCTGTACCTATTGAAGATACGGAGCTGCTTTATAATCTATGGTTTGTCTGTTGAGTTCTAAATTCTTATGATCCTGATTTTTTGATCCACATAAGATGTTATAATTGTGGTATAGCAACATTCTCATTAACATTCACATATTCGTACATTTAGCTGTTTGGCCGTGTTTTTTGACATTATCAATCTTTCTTTATAGTACTTCTTGATTGATTTTATGAGTATAAAATTGTTTGAAATATGCCATCTTTTCTGTGTCCAATGTCCAATTATATTCCTCTTAGCTCGTGAAGAACTTTATACAATGGAAGAACTATGTTCATAGTTGTGCCTAGGATTTGTCTTTTGTATTCTATTTATACCGGATACCATGACAGCTTGCAGGATTTAAGCTGGAGGTAGTTAAAACAACAGCTGCTGGACATGCTAGAAACCTTGCATCAAGTATAGACTTCAGTACATGTCCTGATGGTATTTAATCTTTTGGATCTGTCTTGCATTTGCCTAGTCTTTAGTTTTGTGTTATCATCATCGTTGTACTGGTACTTGTTATTCATTTTGGACTGGAATTTTACACCAGGAATCATATGTGTAGGAGGTGATGGAATCGTTAATGAGGTTAGTTTTTCTCTCTTGAGTGATTTTGTCATAAATCCAGTAGATAAAGATTTTTCTTTTACATTTTCACAAGTTTTTCCACCGGAATCTTGTGCTTACTATGACTATACTTTCTGGTGTTAAACTCAAATTATTGTTACCACACAAACTGTATATTGTAACACATCAGAAAATAATAAAATGTCTAGCGAAAAGATGACTATCCAGTATCCACCTCGAAAGGTTGATCAATTGAACTTGGAGGATTTGAACAGTGGAAACAAGGTCTTCCACAAATTTTAAAAGATTCTTTAATCGTTTGTTTTTGTCTACTCATGAGATGACCTGAAATGTAATAGAAGGCATGATCAATAGTGTTCAGAAGAGATGCAGTAGTAGAAGTGTTTATTGTTTAGTGCTTGGGGGAAGGTTTGTATACTAACCTACCAAACCAGACCAAACATATCTGTGTATCCCGCTGACAGAGTTCTGGGAGGGCAAGATGTAAGCAAACCTTTCATCTACTTTAAGCAGGAGAGATGCCGTTTTTGCAAGACATCCTGCTTGATTAGTACAGTGTACAGAAAACAGTAAAGGAACCATTTTATAAAAGATGAGAGACAATAAACATATTAAGAACATGATATATTAGACAAGAGACAATAGGCATCAATCGTAGGACGTTGTGGCATAAAAGAATACAAAAAACCCAATCATTAAACATATTTTATTGGGTGGCATAAATACTGAGGGCATTAAAAAGTACCAGGCCGTGCCCCCCCCCACCCCCCACCCCCCAAAAAAAGAAAAAAAAACTCAAAAATGCACACCACCACCCCCCCCCCCCCCCCCCCCCCCCCCCAAAAAAAAAAAAAAACTCAAAAATGCACACACATTAGTCTTGATCCTGATGTTGTGTTTAGTGCTACATTTATCTGAAAAGGCTCTGATCAAGGCTGATGCTTGATGGACCGTTGGTTAGTGGTTATAAGATCTCGTGTACTATTTCCATTCCATTTTTGTAGTTATTGGTGACATCTTCACTCTATTTTGTGGTTGGCTTTCCATAGTTACATGTATTAAAGCTTCCAAAGGCAGTGTGGAAGATGCAATGCTGCTTGTTTCAGAGTTTTGCAGCTTGGTTAGGATATTTGTTATTATGTTATCCTGAAGTTCGTTAGCTGCTAAGTAAAGTGTTATTCATTTATTTTAATTTTTTCCTTCTAGCTACTAACATACTCTGAACCTAAGCTATGATTTGCATTCTGATTTTCTTTCTATATTTTGCTGTTTAACATCAGTTTATTTTTCTTGTGAGCTGCTTCTGCTGCAGAAGGTAACGAGTTGAATCACATGTGCAGGTTCTGAATGGTCTTCTTAGCAGAGATAACCAGAAGGAAGCAATTTCAATTCCAATTGGAATCATCCCTGCTGGTTCTGATAATTCTTTAGTGTGGACTGTTCTTGGAGTTAGGGATCCAGTTTCTGCTGCAATCGCAATAGTGAAGGTATTAATCTAGTCCAACAGAACGTTGATTGAATTGAATCATAAGCTTTCCAACTACTGGTATACTCCTAGTGTCTACAATTAAATTTAACCAGATAATAGTTTGAAATATAAAGCAATTTTTTTTTCTCCTTATCAAGTGTTCAAAACAGATATGGAGTGCACCCTCCTTGTGGTATCCCTTGCAAAAAAGATTAAAGATGCTTTGAAATATTGATTTTAATTTCTCTACCATGAATATGAACTTAGTGTGCACATACACTGGTAAAATTGGCAAGCAATATGTTGCCTTGACTTACTTCTTGTTCTTAGGGAGGTCTAACTGCAACAGATGTTTTTGCGGCTGAATGGGTTCATACTGGTGCGATTCATTTTGGGACGACCGTCGCATACTTTGGGTTTATCAGCGATGGTAAGAGATAAGATTTTATCTTAAAGAGCTTGGTATTGCAAATTATATATTCCCTCGGTCTGGCTACTATTGTTTTTGCTATGTTTGTTTTATGGGATTAGTAATTCTTGGGCTGTTGGCCTATATGCTCCAAATTTCTTTAGTCCCGAAGTTATACGAGGGAAAACATCCTCATTTCAGTTTAAACTTCTAAGAAGTTTCTTTCTTTGCTACAACTGATAAAAAGGGAATAGCCCCTTTTGATGAGAGATATGAACAATTTTCAAGGATATAATGCTTATATGTATTAAATATCATAATTTTTACAGCTCAGCTGGTTTTAGGCTATAGAATATGTACTATATTTGCATCACATTTGCTGTACTTAAACATGGCTCAGCTGGTATAGAGAGAATAATGACTATTTTGGTCTTGTAAGGGGTGATTTTACTTGTGATAAGTGAGAAATTATCATTATAGTGATGATAATAATAATTATATTATTATTATTATTATTATTATTATTATTATTAATTATTAATATTGTTGCTGTTATTGTTGTTGTTGTCATTGTTATTGTTGCTGTTACTGTTTTCTGAATTCTTCATGCCGGAACATTTGTGTTGCCAATATAATATGGTATAGGTTCTCTTTACCTGCATGACAATTGACCTTGGTATATACTGGATCCTATCATTTAAATATGCATCGTCTTCTCATGTCTTGCAGTTCTAGAACTCTCTGAGAAATATCAGAAACGCTTTGGCCCTCTACGGTATTTCGTAGCTGGTGTCCTTAAATTTTTATGCTTACCCAAGTATGGATTTGAAGTGGAATATCTTCCAGCATCAAAAGAGAGAACCGATCGAGAAGTAGTTGATGTGTCAGAACTTTATACAGACATCATGACAAGATCCAACAAAGATGGCATTCCTAGAGCCTCTAGCTTATCAAGTATCGACTCAATAATGACTCCAAGCCAAATTTCTGGTGCTGAGTTGGATACAACTTGCAGTAGCACCGAGCCATCAGATATTGTACGTGGTATAGATCCAAAATCAAAACGCTTATCATCTGGGAGAAGTAATGTAGCTGCAGAACCAGAAGTTAGCCATCCTCATCTACCACTTTCATCAACCCCAAACTGGCCAAGAACTAGGTCCAAATCGAGGACTGATAAAGGATGGGCTGGGCTAACAGCCACACATGACACTACCAGGTCATCTTGGGGAACAGCAGCAGCAAATGATAAAGAGGATATTTCATCAACAATGTCTGATCCAGGGCCAGTATGGGATGCTGAACCGAAGTGGGACCCTGAGACTCACTGGGATATGGAAAATCCCATAGAATTACCTGGTCCAGCAGAAAACGATGATAATGATGAAGATGAAACAAGCAAAGATGATGTGCCAAGATCTGTAGAAAATTGGATAACCAGAAAAGGTCAATTTCTTGGTGTCCTGGTTTGTAACCATTCATGTAAAACTGTTCAGAGTTTGAGTTCTCAGGTGGTAGCTCCTAAGGCTGAACATGATGATAACATGTTGGATTTGTTATTGGTTCATGGAAGTGGACGTTTGAAGCTGTTAAGATTTTTTTTGCTTCTGCAATTTGGACGGCATCTTTCTCTACCCTATGTTGAATATGTCAAGGTATGATTAAAATCTAATAATCTATTGTGCCTTTTAAGTATGTTATCTTGAAATGTTCCAGCCCCTTATTGAAGTTCAAGAGGTATGCTCTTGCATGTAGTTTATAAGATACAATTTTGGATATCAGATTATTTCCTTTTACATGATTAGTCTAATGTAGACCTCTATATCTATTATCAGAGTGCATATAGAAAGAAAATATTTCCTTAAACATATTACCTTTTACACGATTATTTAACTGTAGACCTTTATATGTGTATATATTAGAGCAACTTATAGAAGCTAGCTGTTAGCTATTAGGGATTGAAATGGCAAGATCTTACCATCCCACTCCATATTGGCCATATGATCTGATAAGATAGTGCAGTAGTGCACTTCCTTGCCATTGTCCATGGCATGTTAGCTTCATTGTACTCTCTGGACATCGGGCTCTAGATAGCCTTTTCCATCATGGGACTTCATTCTAGGGTGACATCTGTCAGCTTTATACCTAGTAGTATAATTATCAGATTCTAGGCAGAACTTCTCATCTGTACTGTGATCCACTGACAACTAATTTTGATGCCGTAGATATGCTCTTAGTAATCATAAGAGTCCAACCCAAAAGCTCGGTGTAGAGGTGGAGCTTAAGGCTCCAGTAACTCATACCAGACTAAAAATGCTACGGCTAGGGGACTAGCGTGTAAGTTAGTAACGGTGAATATGACATCCTCCTAATAATCTAGAGTCACATGTATGTATGCTGGTTTTAACTGTTGCCTTGCATAATCGTGAATTCAAAATTTAACCTTTCAATTTTCAGGTAAAGTCTGTGAAGATTAAACCAGGAAAGACCACACAAAATGGGTGTGGCATTGACGGCGAACTCTTCCCGGTTGCAGGACAAGTCATCACTTCTCTATTTCCTGAACAATGCAGGCTTATAGGTCATTCTGCTGGTACCAGTCGCAAGTAAATATAGAGGCTCCTATAGGCTTCGTCTTTATACGTCAGTGATTCATATGTACTCAATTTCCGACATTCAGGTTTCGGTCCAGGCCTATTGTCGGCGTTGCTGGTGCAGATAATCAAGTTTTCGGTCTCCTGTATATTTTGTGAATATTATCGGTGTAGGTCCATTTCTTGGGGTAATGGGGTCACCTTGCTTGTAATCCATTTGTTTTACTTGTCCTGTGATGTGTTACCTTTGTCATATGCTGCAACTATGTGCAATCTCCACTGTAGGCTACTTGCCCTGTTACTCTGTATAACTATGTTTCAAGTGCTAACTAGCTTATAACCCGTGCAATGCACGGGCGGTTAACATATTTGTTATTTTATTATATATATTTTAAAGTTACCTAATTTTATTGTAAAAATAAAATTATGATAGAATAACATGGTTTAATAAATTTTTTACTTAACAGTTGGATAAATTCTTCATAGTTAAGTCCGTCAAATGGCTAATTGAAAATTAGGTCGAACATATATATTTTAATGAGAATGTTAAAATATTTTCTTTTACATGTTATAATTTAAGGTGGCCTATAAACTCAGATATAAACTAACCAATCAACCTTTGATATTTAGTTAATAATAATTAATAATATGGTATAAAACATACGCATGAACCAAATACCTCCCCATCATACTAACCTAAATCTGATGTTTTGGTTTAATTGATAATAAAAAATATACTATAACATGTTATAAATTTAAGAGCTCCGTGGGTCGAATATCAAACGATTCACCAAACTCAACTAACTGACCAACCAAGTGAATTTTTATTTTTGGCTTTAATAGTGTAATAATATATAGTATATGACAGATTTGTAATATTTCTTTTAATATGAGATCATTAGAGTATTTAAAAATAATGTTATTAATGTATTTTGGTTGAATAATATCACATGTTATTTATTAATAATTATATTTAATGATATTATATTTTTATATATATGGCGCCCGTGTTGATTGTAAAAACTCGGTTTTTTTAGTTAGAAAATCTAAAAAAGATAAAGCGTTTTGATTAAAAAGACAATTACTATGTTGCTCGATATTATTTTAGAAGATTGATTTTTTTTTATCTAAAAAATATATAAAAGATAATTTATTTTAGTTAAAAAGAATAATTGGTTATATATATAGATAGGCCCGTACTTCGGCCCAAGTACCGACCGCCCGACCAATATAATAATACTCCCTCTATTTTTCATTATTTGACTTTTAGACTTTTGGCACACATCTTTACGTATAAATATGTCGCCCATGTCCGTATTAATTGTAAAAGATTAATTTTTTAGTTGAAAAATTTATAAAAAGATAATATATTTTAGTTAAAAAAGTAATTACCATGTTTCTCAATGTTATTTTAGAAGATTGAGTTTTTTAGTCAAAAATATAAAAAAGTAATATATTTCAATTAAAAGGATTATCTGGTTATATAGATAGGCCCGTACTATGGCCCAAATTAAAAAGAACAATTGGTTATATAGATAGACCCAGAATAATTGGTTATATAGATAGGCCCGTATTTTGACCCAAGTACTGACCTACCAAATTTTTAATGTTTCAGTTTTAAAAGGATTATTATTAATTGGTTATATAGATAGGCCCGTACTTTGACCCAAATTAAAAAGAATAATTATTTATATAAATAGGCCCAGAATAATTGGTTATATAGATAGGCCCGTATTTTGGCCCAAGTACCGACCGACCGACCAAACTTTTAATGTTTCGCCTTTAATAGTACTAGCCTATAACCCGTGCGAAGCACGGGCGACCATATAATTTTAATTTGATTATTTATAAATTTAATATCATTTTGTTAATGTTTTTTGTAAATTAAATAAAATGGTATTAAATTATATTAATCGATTGGTTATATACGACAATGAGGGTGATACCTCCGGAGCAAGAGCTTTTTGTCAATAACTATATTCTTGTTTGTCTAATGTGTGCAGAAGGTGAACTAACAAATTTATATATTCATCTGTGCATGTAGAACTTGCACGTAGTTGATGGGGAGTTTCAGAAGCAAAGTTGGGTCCATGCAGGTGGCTCGAAATTTTGCAATTGTTTTCGTTAATTTTATTACTATCGAATAAGCGACACGATTGTAACGTTCTTAGCGGTGACATTGAATACTCTAAAACTGCAGTTGTTTAAGTTATTGTTATCTATCTAGGAGAAGTCTTGTTTGAGACATTTTGTCATGTTCTATGTCTTGTTTACGAAAGTGCATATATCTCGGACCTGGATTCAGAAGGTTTTATCATGTATGCAAATTTTGTTAGGCCTTATACCTAGTCCTTTGCATCAATATTCTGAAACTCAGATCAACCTGTTTGGAGCAATCATGTGTTTCTGTTGGACCTTGTTGGTATACATCCACTTTGCATAACAAGAGAGTAACATCAAAGTATGTTGCTAAAACAGCACTATGACAACAGCCATCTGACATGTTCTGTGACAAAGCCTCAGGCAATAGATCAGCAATGGATGGGCTATTCATGCGGCAAAGATCCATATACCCCATGTTATATCAACTTGCATGTACATGTTGTTCTATATATATAAGTGTGATCGAACGACATAAAAAAAATTAAAGCAAAGCAGATTTCATTCTTCTGGTACTTTAATAACACATACTAAGTTTTAGAGCATAATCCTGCAAATTGTTCAACCATGTATCACCAACCATGTCAGAATACAACGACACGATCATTAATAAAAGATTAAGAAAAACATATCGAAGCATAACCAAAAACTACCTGAAGAATGTCTAGGCATATAATTCCATACATATCCACATTAGGATGGAAACACCCTTTCTCAAACTTAACCTTTGGAGGCTTGAAAGGATAATCCGTCGGAAAGGAAAGGGATAGCTTATACTCTGTTCCTTCAAACACCGTATCTTTGCTCCCTATGGTAATTGTTCCTTGCCAGCAAAATATGTTGTCCTCTTCACGAAATGCAGAAATTCCAAGATCACCTCCCATCATTAGCGACATTAGCTCTCATTGCAGGCTTTTGAGAACATATTGGGTATCGATCGGTTTGGCAGATTGAAGTGGCTGTTTGGAGGAAGCAATGTTATTGATTTGCCTGTTGTTGTTGTTGTTATCTTGATTGTTAATCGTAGCCATTTTTTCAATTGCTGAATCATACACAGAGGGAGTGGTTTAGAGTTATATGAAAGTCTTTGTTTAAAAAAAATATTCAAAATTGTATATTTATAATTTTATTTATAACATATTATAATTTTTTTAATGAAATATTATATGATAATGTATTTATGAGTGTTTTTAGTATCTGAAACTGTTTAACAATATAATACTAATAGACTCCACATTTGTAGACTTGTAGTCCAAAAAATATAACTAAAACCTTGGACTACAACATTTGTAGACTTGTACCTTGTACTGTAAATTATATAGTATATGAATCGAGAGAGATTGAGAGAGAAGGGGTAGGACTTAGGAGGTAGAATTGTAATAGGAGACAATTCTTAGGTTTCTAGTACAGCAATGAAACAAGAGTATAAAAAAATATGACCAAACCAAAAAATATAAATGAAAAATAGGATTACAAATTATACATATGTTGACTTATTATAGTATAGTAAGTATAGCCTTATAGCCTTAAACCCGTGTAAAGCACGGGCGACTTTATTTTTCATAATTCTTTCATGTTATAAAATTATTTAGATAAAAGATTTAGTAATTCTAAATTTATTAGTCAAGTAATAAAATTAATATATTAAAAAAGTACGTTTATTTTTGGAAGATAAACATACTTTTTTAATTTAATGCCAAAAATTAATATTTATTTACCAAAAATTTGTGAAATTAGGTTTTTCTTCGTTATCTTCTTAAATTAAGTCTCACATAATATCATGACATAGAATAAAGGCTAAAAATCAATTTGCACTACACAAAAATTATATGCTAAGAAACAAATAACAAAATATTAGTTTTTCCAATAAAAAAATTACTTTAATTTTGTAATCATATTTATGTGTGAAATGAAATATAATTTTACATCATCATTTTTTTTAGAGTGATTGACACTTTGCACCCCTTATGTTTATGCGTTTTTTCGATTTTGTCTCAAACAATTTTTTTTGGCAGTATGCATCCTAAAATTTTAAAAGCGCTTCGCTTTGCACCCTTTTGACCACTCTCCGTTTAGTTGACCGTTAAAATTAACAGATGTTGGGTTTTCACCTTGCACCCCACAATTTTAATTTTTTTTCATGAGTATTTTAAAACAATTTAAAACAAAACATTTTTGAAGTTCAAGCCCAAGACTTCCATTTTTCACCAGGATTTCATTGAGTAAACCCGTGGCTGCAAATCAGTGCTTGTTTCACACAAGCCTTCTGACTGCTGTGCCTCAGGAATCAGGATAATCAGCTCACTCAGAGTACTAGCCGAGCGTAATTGAGTTCTAATGGACTTTGTGTTTCTAGATCGGTATGGTTCCTTCGTTATAAATTTGACTATATTTATGGTTTCTTTATTGCAAATTAGTTTTAATCTAGTAATAATTCATTTATCTCTCAGCTTACTTTCTGATTCCTTAATTTTGCTTCGTTCGTAGAATTTATGCTTTTATATGATCTGATGATGTTAAGATAAAACTTTTGTATTCTTTAGTACGGTGTTTGTTTACAGACTAAATTTAGAGCTCTAGCTTGTTTGCATGAGAACTAGTCTTGCAGATGTAACAGAATCTAAGTATTGCAATTGTTTGTTAAAGATCGCGCGTCCTCTTTGTTTTACATTATGTTACCATTACAAGGATGCAAATAAATTTAACATAATAAAAAATATTAATATAACAATAATTATATTAATATAACAGTAACAAAATTATATTAATGGCTCATGAAAAAATATTAATATAATAAAAAAAATCAAAATACTCATAAAAAAAAAATTAAAATTGTGGGGTGCAAACTGAAAACCCCACATCTGTTAACTTTAACAGTCAATTAAACGGAAAGTGGTCAAAAGGGTGCAAAGTGAAACGCTTTTCAAACTTTAGGGTGCATACTGCCAAAAAAAATTGTTTGAGACCAAATCGAAAAAGCGCCTAAACATAAGGGTTGCAAAGTGTCAATCACTCTTTTTTTTAATGCATAGTTCCTTAATTTAGATGGATGTGTGGATTGAAATAGTTTATAGTTATCTAGAGTATTCCCAATCACAATTTTTCCATACCGAGAAGCCATCACCATACCTCTAAAGCTGCAAAATATAACCAAGCACATAAAAAGGCATGTATCACAGAAGTTCTGGAACTTGCAAATGCACGAAAATATATATAGAGCTGCATATTCTAATAAGTAATAATCAATAGTAGCCTGTGGCATACAAAAACACATATATTAGCATCGGATCCTCTTATTCTAATTCAAACCTTGACCTCGCAAACAATATAATAACATGCAACACAATAGTTGGGTAAGTTATCAGGAGGGACCATGAGTATGGTGTACACAGGTCTTTAGCTCGAAAGCCTGCCTGACATTATAAACTTTTTGCCAAAGTTTAACATAGTATCTCCTTGCTAATACCTCTAGATGCTCCCGTTTCCACAGTCTTTGTACCTTCAACACTTGCTTGTTTAATTGTTGCAACCCGGACTCTTACACCTGCATGAGTGTTAATTTAATATAACAACAGCATTCCAAAAGTGTCATAGTTGATCCTCGATGAGTATATATGCAGCTAAAGTTAACTGGTTGCAGATGAAAGTAAATTTATTGTACAGCTTTCTTGCCATCATATCAGATTATAACAGTCCAAAGCATTCAACGTCAGCTTCTGCTGCAATACTACTATTCATATCACCTAATTTAACATTATTTGTTGATTCGGAATGTGTAAATATATATTTCTGTAAAAAGAGCTAGTATAAACATTGTAAAAACCAATATCTCCGCTAATTTTCAATTCTCAGAATACTATTTTTATTGTATGCAAATTATATACTTATATATAATATGCGTAAGGGAGATAATTTGGTCGCATGGTCCTCTGTTCCAAAAGCTTATCATCCGTTGGATCGTATATTGAACAAATAAGCACAGTTAGATTGGAACAAAATTAACTTGTGTTCCATAAAGCAACTGATATCTACTTGCTTGTTTATAATTCCTATCCTGAATCCAAAACAAATTCTATCTCTCACGTGTTTATGATTGTTTTAATCCAAAATAAATATTTACTACCAGTTTTATTTGTAAAATCTTATAAATCGCACCGTCACAATATTTTTATAATATATTTTAAATTAATAAGTCGGATTTATGTGAGGAACGAATACAAATTTTTTTTCTTAATCCAAAATAGTTTCTACCTTCTTATTGCATGTTTATGATTCTTTTTCTTAACTTAAAAAATTATGTTTATCAATTTTAATATACAACCATATAACTTTTTTGAAAAATATTTAAATCACATTATAATAATTCTAATATAAAATACATTTATAAATATAATCTAATAGGAGTTGGCGTATCGTATTCTACTCAAAATATATTAAAATTTGATAGAAAGAATTTAATACTTTGGCATGATACATACGAGAAAAGGAATGGTTTCATTACAATAGTTTATTTGAAGCCATTAATGACTCTGATAGTGTATTTACAACAAATCTAACATACAAACAAATCATAATTTCGAATTTTATTTTATTAAAAATTTTAATTTATTATTTGATAAATTAAATTTTTTCACACCATTTAAAATATATTTAAAAAGTTTATAAATAATTAAAAAGCTCCTGTGCCTTGCACGGGCTATAAGCTATCATCTGTTAGATTTTATATTGAACAAATAAGCACCGTTAGATTGGAACAAAATTAAATTCTGTTCTAGAAGGCAACTGATATCTACTTGCATATTTATAATTCCTTTCTGAATCCAAAACAAATTCCGTCTTTCACATGTATATGATTTTTTTTAATCCTAAATAAATATTTCCTAACAATTTTATTCGTAGAATCATATAAATCTCACCGTCACAATTTTTTTTATAATATATTTTAAAATTAATAAGCCGGATTTATGTGAGGAACAAATACAAAAACTTTTTCTTAATCCAAAATAGATTCTACCTTCTTATTGCATATTTATGATTCCTTTTCTTAATTCAAATAAATTATGTTTATCAATTTTAATTTAGAACCATATAAATTTTTTGAAAAATATTTAAATCACATTATAATAATTTTAATATAAAATACATTTATTAATATAATCTAATAGGAGTTGGCATAACGTATTCCACTCAAAATATATTAAAATTTGATAGATAGAATTTAATATTTTGACATGATACATACGAGAAAAGGAATTGCTTCATTAAAATAATTTATTTGAAACCATTAATGGCTGTGATGATGTATTTACCAAAGTTCTAACTTACAAACAAATCATAATTTCGAATTTTATTTTATTGAAAATTTTAATTTATTATTTATAAATTAAATTTTTTCACACCATTTAAAATATATTTAAATAGTTTATAAATAATTAAAAAGCTCCCGTGCCTTGCACGGGCTATAAGCTAGTATTTGTAGTATTTGGTATCAAGTAGCTTAACTGTATTTCTTTTCCTTCTTTTGTGTGTAATGTGGCAGCCAGAGGACACAAAATAAAGAGTGGAAAGCAATATGTATTGTACATTCTGAGCCAAGCATGTACAAGTAAAAATTCTCATCTTTTTCGTGGTGATTTTCTAGAATCTCTGTAAATCCCAGGATTTTAAATTTCCATTTTTAATCAGAGATCTTTCAAAATTTCATTCAGCACAAACGTAAGGACCAATACGAAGGTTAACATAAAGGCCAGCTTGCTGCGCTATTTTAACAAATTAAATCAGGGCAAATCAATCCTCCCTTCAAAAGTGTACTCAAATAAAACAAACAAACACATATGAACAAAACATGATGAAAGACACATATAGAAATTGATAAAGGCAAGAAACTACACATACATTTTCACAAAGAACTTCGCCGTTGAAGAAACTATTCTTGGAGAGGGCATCAAGAATCCTTCTTGCTGAAAGAAGAGGAATGTACTGGTGCCACCATCGATATCAGAAAGATAAGAGTTACTCCATAGTTGGTTCCGAAATAAGCAACTGATGTGAAAGGATTGCCCACAAAAGGCCATTTTAAAGAAACTCTCGGAGAAGGCATAGAGACTTCAGTTACGATTTGGGGGAACTTGCAAAGCCTGTCCAAGTACCAGACAGAAAATAACTGCAAGGCAAGCGAAGGGCCATCAGGTTTGATCATCAAAACACAACAATGCATATATCAATCAATTAAAGGAGAGTTGAATTAGCTGAGCGAAGTGCAGAGAGCAAAGATTTCAGTTTAAGAGCTTTGGGAGTGCCACGTAAGCCGCCTGAGATTTTACTTTATAACAACAGCATTCCAAAAGTGTCATATTTGATCCTCGATAAGTATATATGCAGCTAAAGTTAACTGGTTGCAGATGAAAGTAAATTTATTGTACAGCTTTCTTGCTATCATATCAGATTATAACTGTCCAAAGCATTTAACGTC
The DNA here is from genome assembly GCF_001625215.2 of Daucus carota subsp. sativus. Classification (NCBI taxonomy): domain Eukaryota; kingdom Viridiplantae; phylum Streptophyta; class Magnoliopsida; order Apiales; family Apiaceae; genus Daucus; species Daucus carota. Next base: position 35,578,929 of record NC_030386.2, on the reverse strand, counting down.
AGCTTCTGCTGCAATACTACTATTCATATCACCTAATTTAACATTATTTGTTGATTCGGAATCTGTAAATATATATTTCTGTAAAAAGAGCTAGTATAAACATTGTAAAAACCAATATCTCCGCTAATTTTCAATTCTCAGAATACTATTTTTATTGTATGCAAATATTTGTAGTATTTGGTATCAAGTAGCTTACCTGTATTTCTTTTCCTTCTTCTTTTGTGTGTAAGGTGGCAGCCAGAGGACACAAAATAAAGAGTGGAAAGCAATATGTATTGTACATTCTGAGCCAAGCATGTACAAGTAAAAATTCTCATCTTTTTCGTGGTGATTTTCTAGAATCTCTGTAAATCCCAGGATTTTAAATTTCCATTCCTAATCAGAGATCTTTCAAAATTTCATTCAGCACAAACGTAAGGACCAATACGAAGGTTAACATAAAGGCCAGCTTGCTGCGCTATTTTAACAAATTAAATCAGGGCAAATCAATCCTCCCTTCAAAAGTGTACTCAAATAAAACAAACAAACACATATGAACAAAACATGATGAAAGACACATACAAAAATTGATAAAGGCAAGAAACTGCACATACATTTTCACAAAGAACTTCGCCGTTGAAGAAACTATTCTTGGAGAGGGCATCAAGAATCCTTCTTGCTGAAAGAAGAGGAATGTACTGGTGCCACCATCGATATCAGAAAGATAAGAGTTACTCCATAGTTGGTTCCAAAATAAGCAACTGATGTGAAAGGATTGCCCACAAAAGGCCATTTATAAGAAACACTCCGAGAAGGCATAGAGACTTCAGTTACGATTCGGGGGAACTTGCAAAGCTTGTCCAAGTACCAGACAGAAAATAACTGCAAGGCAAGCGAAGGGCCATCAGGTTTGATCATCAAAACACAACAATGCATATATCAATCAATTAAAGGAGAGTTGATTTAGCTGAGCGAAGTGCAGAGAGCAAAGATTTCAGTTTAAGAGCTTTGGGAGTGCCACGTAAGCCGCCTGAGATTTTACTTTATATAGGTATATAGATGATCATATAGTACAGCCAGATTCTCCAAATAGCTCATGAGTTGAATATTATAGATGTGCAAATCATGTCGAAGCAAGACTTGAACATTGTAACATTCAAATGTCTTTTATTATACATCCATGTCACCAAACAATGTTGAAATAAAGACTCGAATGCTATAACATTCGACTATCTGTGACTAAATTTCCTCTTAACTGATTTTTGGCTGAAATTTTCAAAACAAAAGAAAAGCTAAAATGGGTCAAGTACTTAATTACAATTTACAGCTCAAGATTACTATAAAAAACACTTCCATTCAGCAAATAACAACCACTTTCTTGCATGTTGGAAGCCATAAGTAAAGAATTTCTCACCATTCACCAGTTAATACCCCAAAAAGTTAACTATGACAGTGCTCGGAATTTAACAAACAACTAAATTTCCCTTCTGCTTCTTAAGTTGTAACCTGTACAGAGTAAAGATGTTCAATAAATTAAACGTAGAACTTAGGAACCTAAAATAAAATATCAATCACATAGCAAAAACAATAAAACATCACATGATGAACTTGCCAATCATGATCTTGGTTTGCTATCAAGGAACAAATGCATAATAATATGATATTGCATGATGTTAAAAGCAAGTACCAAGACTGTAATACAACTTACTTGAGCTCCTGCAAGCTTGTTATCCCAACAAAGTACGCCATAATCATGACCTCCCCAAAAAGCACCAGCTTGTGAGGCCATTTTGATTGCAAGGGAGAGGTAAGAATTATTCCACGTAGCTAGTGGAGTTATAGAAAAATGCAGCCTCCGTACCTATGCTATATGTCCCATGCTGATCCCTAGCAAATTTAAAGAGAATATGTATATTTTTTTTAACACATTTATAATTAATTTAAAGCTATAAAGATGGTTGTCATATTCTCCTTTAAGTGGGCTTCAGTATTTTAAAAGGGATCAAATGCTACAGAATCTGCACATATTTATCGAAAATTTGAGTAAAGTAATCTATTATCTATACTCCAATGCATAGGTTTGATGAGCCACTTTATTTCATGTGAGCACAACATCAGTGTCATGTTAGTGCAATGTTAGATAATTTATATATACACAGAAAAAAAACAGGGGAAAGGCAATGCTGCTGGATTAAGCTCAATACACTTACAAATTCAATAAGAGCTTGGTTTCGGCTGGCTCCAACATTACCCTTGGTGTTGACAACTTTACCAAATGGTTTACCAAGTTCAATCAGCTCCTCCTCAGTACACTCCCATGGCAAATTCCTCAGATGCAGGACCTTGGACAGAGGTTGTGTGTAGCGGAATTGCGGTTGACTCGAAACATATGACATAACACTGCGACAAAAAACAAATTAGTTAATACACTTTGTCCCCTTTATCAAAAACTATTATAAATATAACATCCTCTTCTACTCTATAAAACCAAACTATCATATTAAAATGTACAAAAAAGAAAAAAGACAAATCCGCTTATCAAAATACTGTAAAATTATGTACCAAAAATCATTGATAAACAAACCTGACCTACAGCCAAATAAAGTGACTAAGAATTTGTGAATTAGAAGCATTAAATAGTGATAAGATATCTAAAAATACGATTTCTAACAACGCGCAAGCATATACATAAAAGATCCGTATGAATTTCAATTTCACAAATACGTGGATCGATACAATAAGGGATACAAAGAATCGGGGAAACAGAAAGAGCAATAAACACTATTACTGATCGAATACAGTTCCAAGCTTTGGTGCCACTGCTTGACGGATACAGCTTCAGCCTTCAGAGAAAAGACGGAGAGGGACAGAGGGAGAAGACGAGGGTGTCGTATGATTTGTTTATAAAACTTATATTTATTAGGAGACAGAATGTTAGTAGGACACAAATGTTTCGAGATGATAAACAAAATGAACTGGACGAACGAAAAAACAAGACGAACGAAAAAACAAGAACAAAATATGGGACTACAAAATATACCTATGTTGGCTTATTATAGTATAGTATAGATAGTATAGATGTAATGACCCGGATTTTTAAAATCTATTTATTATTATGAAAGTAATTTTGTTCAAGGAAGGGAATGAGATTTGATATTTTATTCCATTTTAATTAAATCAAAATGTTATATTTAAATTCCGAGTTATTGTGTTATTGGTATATAACTGTTTCTTCAAAAATGAGTTTCATATATTATTTTGAAAAATTCTAAATGATTACTATGTGATTATATTCTCGAGAGTCGGTGTATTTCATTTCTATTTGATCGTTGAGCTGTGTTAATGATTTCTATTTGTTATGGATTTTATAGTGAATGGATTTTATAAAATTGTGTATTGCTTATAAATTCATTTTTATCGCTTTATAATTTCATTAAATATTTTTAGAGATTTATGAAATTCATAAAATGATCTTTCGATAATTATTCAGCTCTAAATGATTTTCTGTGTAGATTAAAGTGGGGTGTTTCTATTAATTTCAGTAGTGATCCAAAGATCATGAAAATTATATTTTATTAGTTTTTAATTATTGTAAGATTTCTAAAGTTATTTTGGTATTTATCGGGATTATTTTTATCTGTGAGTTTGTTCGTTAATTTGTCAAATTCAGTCTGGAGCCAGCCAGATCAGTGAGGACACGCGTCAAAATTCCTAACACGTGTCCAATTGCTACATTTTCAGTTTATAATTATATTTTTAATTCAAAATATCAATCTCTCCGTTCTCATCCCTGCGTCTCTCTTTTCTCTCTCAGTTTCTCTCTCTCTTCTCACACAATCTCTCTCTCAGCCTCACTCGCCTCTCCCTTCCCTCTCCTGCCCTCCTCCCTTGTAAGCGCCGCGCCGCTCCTCTCTCCGCACCGCCACCGTCCGGCGCCTCCCTTCACCATGTTCAGCCACCACCAGACTCGGCATCTCTTTTCCTCTGGTTTCTCCCTCGATTTCCCTGGTTTTTCCCCCTTGTTTCGCTACTGTGTTGCGTGTATATACGCGTGTATTTTGTGCGTGTAAGAGTGTGTGCAGCGTGTGTATACTGTGTATTCGAGTGTGTAGTTTGGGTGAGTTCGTGTGGGGCCGAGTTGGCCGGGTGTTGATTGCTGGGTTGTGTAAATTATTCGGGTAGCTCGAGTCTTGATATGGATTTCTTAAATACGTGCTCCGTTTATTATTTCGATTGTTAGTTTATTTGATTGATTATCGGGTTTAGTTAGTAGTTATAAATTGGGTGTTTGAGTTATTGGATTGATTACAGGTTTGTTTGTGGTGGTTGTGTCGATATGATATCGACTGGTAGTCCGATAAATAGAGAAGGTGCTGCCCGATTTTCAAATAAAATTTAGATTTTTAATTATATGGGAGCGTAACCTATAATTATCGGACTATTAAGCGACTTTACATAGTTACTGATTTGTGATATTTCTATAAAATCTATAAATAATATTTATGTGATTTGGTAGTAACAGCAGTATTACATAGCATTATTATTGATGTTAATGTGTGAAACGGTGTTTATTTGGTAATTTTAGGATGCCGAATATTAATAAATATTAGTATTATTCTTTATTATTATTATTACTTTCACTAGTAGTAATAATAGTAAATAATAATATTAATAATATAAATATGCGATATCTTAAATAGATATAATGCTATGCTTATTTAATTCAACTTGTATATATTTGAATTGAATAGTATCTAAATTGAGTATTATGGTAAGTGGTAAGTAAATGTATGGAAATATGTGATAACTGCTAAGTGCTACGTGTTAAATGTTAGAGTGTTATTCTTGATAGTATAATGTATTAATATTGAATTACTTCCGTTTTAAAGATCAGCTGTTAGTTTCTTTCAATCATTATGTGTTTAGGTGCCGCATGTCTAGGCGGATTATTTATCATTATGTGTTAGGTGCCGCATGTCGGGGCGGGTACTTTTCTTATGTGATTTACTGCATGTCGAGGCAGATATTCTTTATATTAGTATTTTATTTAGTTTAAAGAGCTTGATTTGATTGATTTGAAAACAGGGGGATAGTCTATTTACGAATAGGTCATGCCGAATTTTCCGTAGAAATATTAACTTAAGTTACGCGTTCTCGTGTTAAATAATATTCTGAGTTGGTTGTAAGTTATAAAACTATAATGTGTGCTACTTGTTATGTGCTATACAATGTGCCGTGTATATATATATCGCGAAAGGGTAGAAATAGGATAGTTGTTTCGGAAGGATACTAAAGTAGTATCTTTTTGCTTATAATAGGATCGAGCATTGAGGGCGTGATACCAAGCAAAGGCAAGAAAATGGGAGAGTTGTATAGCGGTTCAGTAGTTACGGATTGTTCGAGACGAATCGAACCAGACGTTGGGGATCAAGACTGAAGTTAGATAAGATTCCGTATCAGGCTGCAGCAATCGCATGAGCACCATAGCAGAGAATCAGGAATAGTTGAGGGTGATGTCTTGAGAAAGCAGAATAAGATAAGGATGTTAGCTAAGAGTGTATAAGCTAAGGACCAAAGGCAAGTATCCTTATCTTCACTTATTGTTCAAGTGATATTTTCTTTAAACCTTTATGCAAGTAATTCTATTCTCAACTTGTAATTACTGCAAGTATTCCTATACAAACTCTCTATTCAGAAGCAAGTGCTCTTTCCTTAAAGCTTTTACTTATTGCCAATGCACGACTTAAGTATGATTTTGAGTTGGAAAGAGTGACTTATCAAATTGATACACATGGTTTCAAATCTCTATAAATGCAAATTCTTTAGAACTGGGAAGTAAAAGAAAAATTCAGATATAATCATTGGACTATTGTTTTGTTTGCGTAAGAGGCCGATGCCCAGCTTTGCGTAAGAGGTCTATGCCCAGCCTATTGTTTTGTTTGCATAAGAGGCCCTTGGCCCAGCGTTATATGGAGACCTAGCTAGTCTTCAGTTCCGGAACATTTTATTTTAGGGCAATGCGTAACCATTGTCCGGGTTACTGTAGACTGATCATCTACGGTGACTATTAACGTCCAATATATCTGAATGCTTTGGAAATTTATATATACTTTTGAATTGTTTTGGTTTCAAGTTCAAAGCATGTTGTTTTGTATACTTCCAGTTCAATTACTTCTCTGCTTTAAATCCTGTTTCTTTTTAACTATTATATTTGCTGAGCATTCTGTTGCTCATTCTTGCTATTTCTTCTAACCCCTTTCAGATAGGGTTAAAGATGATTCATCTGTCTAGGCTGCGTGTAAAAGTAATGCTAGGCAAGGATTGCAAGTGACTAAGTTTCAACCTGATGGTCAGGAAGAGTATCCAAGATCGAGTCTTTGGGACTAGTGGTAATTAGAGTTGTCTAAACTTGATTTAGTTGTAAAATCATGTAATAAGATTTATTAGTTTTACTTTTCTGATTTCAATACTATAGCCTGTTTGCGATCCTGTTTTAAAGGGGGTGAAATTGAGTTTTAATTTAAATCATTTTTTTTTATATATCCAGGTTTTGAAATACTTGTTTTCACTTTCTTTCAAAAATACAGGTTTTAAATTGTTTTTTCTTTTAGTGGCACCAAATCCAGACCCCCGGATTTTAGGGCTGTCACAATAGATATGTATAATGTATTTCATCCAGAGATGTTGGGGGCTCAAAATAATTTCGGAATAGGAAAAGAAACATCACACATGACATTGTATGACATGGCTTCTAATTTCTAAATAAATTTTGATTCCAATTTCCGCTTCTAATGAATGCGTCATTATTTCAAGTTTGATAAAATGGACCTTATATTGTATATAAATATTATGTAGTAATAAATTCGAATTAAATAATTTAATATTATATGTATATATTAAGAATCATATAACTTTTATAAAATTATAAAAAATTATTAAGATATGAACCATAATTTTAAAAATAAAAAATAATAATACATGTATAAAATTGGTGGGTGTAAAATTAGTTAAAACATAACGCAACATCGGTGATGTGACAGTTTGAAATGATTTGATCGAGAAGATGTGACAGTTTGGAATGATTTGATCGAGAAAATTAATATATCCACGCGACGATATGTTATCATTGTTATTCAATTTATAATCAATAAATTTATGACAAGTATCATTTTATACTATTTTTGTCGCACCTATAGCATTTTCATTCTCATGTATTAATACAAATAAGTGTAAATTAATAAATAATTACTGCGTTTGATATTCCTAAGGAAGATTTGGGCTAAGCCCATATAAGAAAGTAACTGGGCCGGCCCTTCTGTCATTATTACTATTATCTCTCCAACCCAATGCGGCAATGCCGGCCAATGTTTATTTTAAAGAACACGTCAGCCAATGTGATTCAACTCAAAATAGCGAAACCGCCTATCGTGCTCTACAATTTTCCCACCACTTAAATAGCCCGAAATTTCATTTCTCCCTCCACACTTCCCTCCAAACTATTTTTCTCGTCTTAAGCATTTCAATTTTTTTTAAAGAAACACTTAAATCCTAATTTGCTTACATCCTAACTCGGAAACCGTAAATAATCAATCGGATTTAACCGGTGTTAGGAGGAGTGCTTACGAGTCGAAACATGCCGATAGAGATGCCGAGAGGGGTGCCGTTTTCGGTAGACACATGGACAGCCGTGTCGATGCAAAAACGACATCATTTTCTCACACACGCTCACAAAGATCACTCTCAAGGAATTTCTTCTTTTCATTCTTATCCAATTTACTCTACGCACCTCACTAAGATCCTCACCCTCCATTATTATCCCCAGGTCAATTCTAAGATGATTCTTTTAATACAAGAAATGAATTTTCCGTTTCTGATTCTTTGTTTGTCTTGCAGCTTCACGATTCCTTGTTTGTCAACATTGAGGTCGGAGACTCCGTTGTTATTCGGGATCCGGAGGCCGATTTTACTGTCACCGCATTCGATGCCAATCATTGTCCTGGTATTTAATTTCATCTCATTTTGTGCTGTTTCTTTTGTTATTTGTATTTTCCTAAGTTTCAGATTTTTTGGTTAAACAGTTTTTAGTTTTTTTTCCCTGTGTTTGACCATCTTTTTGACAGTTTTTGGAAAATATATAATCAAAAACTTGGGAAATATGTTGTTTGTGAAAAGGGAAGGTGTTGCTGTATTCAGGAAACTACTTTATCATGTTCTTTTATCTTTTAAAAGCTGTTTTCTAGTTATGGTCTTGTTTGGTAATTAGCGGTTAACGGTTAGCAGATCTAATTAACTGTTAGCAAATCTAATTAGTAGTTTTGACCAGCTGATTGAAGTAGCTGCTTTAACCAGCTGATTGAATTAGCTATTTCATATGAAACTATTGGGTAAATGGATATTTTATTAGTTTTCTGTACTTTAAATTAGGCACATGTCTAACTCAAAAATTGGTTTAGTCTCCAACTTAAAATTTTATACAAACACCCTTCAAGCTCCTTATGAACTCCAACGCTTAGTTTGCTTTGGTTAATTTCTTAATAAAATTTTGATGATGTTAGAAAAAATTATCTATGTAGTTGAGTTACCAATTTTTTCAATGATATTGTAGCAACCACTTAATGGATCTACACTCTTTGGTCTTTGCTAGAAAGCCATGAGGAACATGTAGCGGATCACTATAACAAACTCCTTAAGGAGCAACAAAGGTGTTCATTGTAAAATTGTGAGAATGTTGGGGTTAGCAGGGTTGGATTGTTGAACACGACACCACTTTCAGACCAAGTTATTATGATATTATAAGTTGTAAGTTAGTTACAATGGGTGGATCACTAGAGAGCTTCAGTAAAACCTTAGCAAGCGACCTTAACATGGTATCCGAGTTCAGATAATATTAAAGGTCTTAAGCTTGGAAACTAGGTCTCCAAATATTCTTTAAAAAATAAGGGGACACTCAGGTTAAATATTGCCTAAAATGGACTCCTAATGATCCACTTTTTAAGATTGGATTTCGAGTGAGTCTTGACGTATAAGGTCTATTAAACGGTTTTACCTAAGGTTTTAGTAGACTTGGTTACTGAACATGATATTGAGATCGAAATTCCCAATATAATAAAACAAACATTTTACACAATGAAAGATAGGTTTTACTGATCCGCTCTTTCGATTTTGAAAACAGGTTTTTAAGTGAAGGGACTCAGGGGAGTGTTAAAATATATGTGATCTGTTTAAAATATGTCATCCTCTTTTCAGTGTTGTTGTTGGCTGGTCTCGAATTTCTGTATATCTAATGAATGATATTTACACTGTTGATATATAATCTGGGATGCTATTTGTGAACACCAGGAGCTATTATGCTTTTATTTGAAGGCACTTTTGGTACCATATTGCACACTGGAGATTGCAGACTTGACCAAGAGTGTTTGCAGAGGTTACCTGAGAAGTATTTAGGAACAAAAACTAAAAATCCTAAATGTTCGATTGATTATATCTTTTTAGACTGCACATTCGGGAGATTTTCAAAGATGCCTAGCAGACAATCTGCAATCAGACAGGTGATATGCAATTATGCTTAAACTCATTAAGCTTATGTTCTTGGCTCATTTGTAGCCTATGATTAAGTTGAACTACCAATTGCTCATAAAACTTTTTTGGGATGTCAATTTTTTTTAACTGATGAAATATCCACGAGTGCTTACCAATTATACATTTCTAAGCACTTTGTTCTGTGATGAATGGGGAAGCTGCTCCATGGAAATGAACTCGTTACAAAATTTCATGCTTCATACTTTTGCTTGTTACCTAGATTTCTAGTAGACAAGTAAAGAAAATAAAAGTGTGTTACAATCATTATTTTTTAGCATCTATGGTTACAATCATCTTCAAATTTCAAGACTTGCTTGGTTTAGCTTTGTATCAAACATGATCATTCACTCTCTTTTAGAGGCTGCGTGTGCATACTCAATAGTAATTCTATCAGGAAACCTTGTTTGACTTTGTTGTGTTTCTATGAGCAGCTCATTAATTGTGTGTGGAAGCACCCTGGCGCTCCAGTTGTGTATTTGACCTGTAATATGCTGGGCCAGGAAGAGATACTTGTGAATGTATCCCAAACATTTGGCACAAAGATTTTTGTTGACAAAGAAGAAAATCCAGAATGTTATCATCTTTTGAAGCTTACAGTTCCCGATATATTGACAGAAGATTCTTCTTCTCGTTTCCATATGTTTGATGGATTTCCTAACCTTTCAGAAAGAGCTGAAGCAAAGCTTGCCGACTCCCGAAATAGATCGCAACCAGAGCCACTTATTATACGTCCATCGGCACAATGGTATGCATGTGAGGACGTTCATTTAAAGACTGAAATAACAAGAAAAGTTAAACTCAGTGAAGCAGTGAGAGACCAGTCTGGTATTTGGCATGTCTGTTACTCAATGCATTCATCCAGGGAAGAATTAGAGTGGGCCCTCCAGCTTCTCAGACCTAAATGGGTGGTCTCAACTACCCCCAGTTGTCGAGCTATGGAATTGACGTATGTTAAAAAGCACTGCTTTATTAGTGAAGTAGCTTCTGATGACCCTCTCTGGAAGCTTCTAGACTTGAGTTTTGAGGTTCCTCAAATTGCTGAGCAAGTATCAGTGAAGAGTGCAAGCTGTTCATCCATCCTTGAATTAGGTGCTGAACTTGAGCCTTGGTTGATTGGTGTATCAGCTGACCAACAAAAGCATTTGCATCTCTCTCCACCAAGCAAAAGACCTCATGTCACCTTGTTTGGAAGAGCAAGGTTCGGTCTTCCAGACTCTGAAGTTTTCCATGAACAGAAGGAAAGAGAAATTATAGAGAATGACCCTCTGAATATAGACGAGCAAGTGGCGATTGTTGGTAGTGCGAGTAATGGACTCCAATATTCTTCCGAATCTCATGAAGAAATGAGAACAGATATGATGTATGGAAATCCATCATGTGAAGTTCATGATGAACAATATAAATCACCAGAAAGAGAGTATACTTTTAAGGAGACTCATATGAAGTCACCAGAAAACAAGAATGTGGTTGATATAATTAAAACAAACAATTCATCAGAGGTGAAAATGACTCTGGCAGACGAAACATCTTTTTCACCCGATGGGTCCTCAAAGAGGTTCTGTGCAAATCTGAGAAAGATGTACAGGAAAATGCATGTGCCTGTGCCTCAGCCCCTTCCTTCCCTGGTAGAGTTAATGAAATCCAGAAAAAATGCTAAGAGAAAGTTTACGTTCCAATGATCTCCGGGAAGTTGGAGGATGGCATGTACATCTTTATTCCCAGACCCTTCCTGTTGTGCCTTTTGCACTAGATATCCCCTGTCCTGGAGCCGTGTTCAATAGATACTACATGCTTGTTTCAAAAGTGTTCAATAGCCAAAACCTGTTGCACTTGCTGATGAAGATCCAGACACAATGTGATTATTGCTGCACCTTGTGTATATCCCATACATCTCCCAAGACGTAATATGATCATTGCATATACGGATGAAGATCCTAGCCAAAGTAATTATTGTTGCTGCTTATCAGCCTATGTATATCTGCAATTCTGGTAAAACATACACCATTTTTTCTTTCATAAAACACATGTGCATTTTACACTTATAATTCATGAAAGCAAATTCAAATATTACAGAATGAATAATTACATGTTGACTGTTGCTATTTCTTTATGAACCTCTCGGGACTCGGGAGCCTCTAGGTTCATTTTAGTTGTCTAATCAGTGCTGCTTGAATCCCTGAAACTTGAGGTCGGTGGCTTTAAAAACAGGAGTTATCCCACATCGATACTAGGAGGGGTAGAAAGTTAGAATATAAGCAGTCAGAACAACTCCAATAATACGAGGCTCACACCAGAAGTGGACATTGGTTTTGAGAGTTGTAATATCTTGTGTTTTAATGAAGCTTATAAATAAATTTGTAAAGTCTCAGCTACCCCCATATATACTGCAATTCTTTAGAATTTTAAGTTTAATTCAGTTTCCTTTTTCCTCTTGACATCGCTATTGCTAAATTGACAAGAGGTTACCTACTTTAATGTGACACGAATTATTTTATATCCGTGACATGATTGCCCGAGATGGTAGTTGTAAAGTGATCAAGATCATCAGAATCATTGTGAGTCTTGATTTTTGCCAATGCTCCACAAGCGTAGATACATGCTTTGCAGACCTACCAAGTTGCAACACAATACTACCCGTACATACAATGGTAAAGTAGAGCTTGGATCTTGAAAATGCAATGGAGGCATAAATTCTGTCACATAATTAATAAAAATATTTCTCTATTACGCATCATTTTGGCACCCTTTGGAAAAAACAATCGGAGATGACGCATGCCCGACTTTTGACATTTATGCCTCTGGTTGGAGTTTTTGTGGCAGAAGCCTAGGCTGAAGTTGATAAGCCTAGTGTCCATTACAAAAAGTGTTACTCCCTCCGTCCTGCTTAGTTGTATACGCAGGTGAGCGGTACTTTTCTAAAATATATTTTTATAACTTATTTTTTAAAAAAATTCTGAAATATAATTTAATAGTTAAATATTTATTCAAATTTTTTTTTAAAAAAAATAAGTTATAAAATCATATTTTATAAAAGTATTAAAGTGCCTTTCAAATAGTAAATATATAGAATTAGATGGGACGGAGGGAGTAATTTTCTTTGAGTAATTTGATAGTGCACTGCACTGGTGAAGCTACATTATGGAGGCATGATAATCGATTTTCAGTGTTTAGATCACGGGCACAACATAATGGGCTTCAATGACTGACCAGTTAAAACAAAACAATTATATTCCACAATTTCTTATGCGGTGGTGCTGGTGCAGACCACATGTCTGCGCTATAAAGCAAATTCCAGTTTTTAATATCATTTTAATTCATCCAAAAAGGTATTAGAATTTAGAATTCCAGTAGAAAAACAGATGCTGACAAGCAAGCAAGCCAAAACACAAGGACTAGCTTCACGGGTCACAAAACTCACCCTCTGTCATTCACATTCACACACTCTTCTGCTCTTTCTGTCAACATTCAAACATTGAGCTAAGCCACAGAATACAAACATATTTAAACTATACAATGTGGACATCTCCCAGATTTCTGATGGCAACTCTGCAGGCAATGTTGCTGCTGTGGACGTGCATGTACACTTGCGGTGCTACTAGAGGAAGAGTTGACTACGATATGATCGAGGGTCTGATCAGTACATCTGCAGCAGCCGCGGTTAAGGTAGGGAATATATCTAAGGTAGAAGATGCGGTGTATTTTCAGATTTACTATGGCCAGACATTCAAAGTCATCAAGAATGGCTTCGATGGCAAGAGCTATCTTCTTAGTCAGGTAGGTGACCACACTGACGTCTTTTTTCCAGAAATAAGTACTTATTTTGACGAGATAAAATTGTGAAACACCCTCGTGTTGCAGAATACGTCGAGGATGGCATCCAGGACTAAGTACTGCACATCGAGGATCAAATCTTTTGTCATCCCATTGTCAAATTATTCAGTTGATACCAGTTTTTTTTCAAGTAATTGTTTGGTCATCCGACCTATAACTCCTTTTTTCAGGCAACTAATACAATCCTTGCATTTTCTATCGACATTTTTGTTTTTATTGATTACATTTATTTTCTTGAAATTTACAGTTTCTTTCTTTGAGGTGAGGAATTGCTGGTTTCAGTAAGTCATTACACAATACTAATTGAACTGCTATATATTTGCTGCTTAAAATGATTGGTAGAAAGAATTGACAAGATATTACGACCTCATTATAACTAAATATGTACCACTCTGAGCATACAGCTTCTAGGATTATTAACAAGTTTGAAGGGAATCACATCGTTAGATTTGGTAGCATCGCAATGTGTGCTAAAATTATACAGTGATGGAGGAATAGAAATATTGAACAAAAGTGAGACACAACAACTTACAAGATTCTCAGCACACTTCATAAGCAACGCTGAACAATCTCAGTCCTGTAACTTTGCAACTTTTCTTCCCAACACCGAAGACACTCCTCTGCAGGTACTAATGCTTGTGCTTCTCTTTGTATCATGTAAAAGTAATTTTTGCATACCACATTATTGATCTAACCTCTGATATTCTTGAAATTCCAGCGAGCAGAGTGGATCAAATACTTAGGAACTTTTGCTAATATGGAATTCAGAGCGAATAAAGTCTATGATGCTGTGAGTTGAACAAACTCGTGTCATATTCTATTAAACTTTACCTGGAAAAGGGAAATTCTGCTATTCTCATCACACATTTGTTTTAAGAAGACAAATGTGATATAAAACTTCATATAGTAGTAGGGACCAGGTCCCTGGCAACCGTATGCCAGGGACTGGTTAATCAACACCCACTTCCTGGACCGTTGGATGCATATCCAGCGGCCAGGATCATATTAAAATTTTAATATGTCCAGCGCTAAAAAAGCGCTGGACGGGAGAATCCCCATCCAGCGCTAAAAAAGCGCTGGACATATTAAAATTTTAGTATGATCCTGGCCGCTGGATATGCATCCAACGGTCCAGAAACTGATTGTTATTTAACAAGTCCACAGCACCCGGCTGCTGTGGACCGCTTCCCATAGTAGTAATACTCAGTTACCCGCATTATGGACTTTATATAAATCTGTTCAAATATGATGATTTGCAGGTGAAAGCAAACTATCTGTGCTTGGCTAAAGCAGCTGCCAACAAGACAACTTCTTTCAAGCCAGTGGTAGCCTGGTTGGCTTTCAATGATGTATGCAAAATATACCTTGTGCCTATGTCTTTGTGTCCTCCGTAAATTTCATCATGTACATAATCAAATCAATAACTTGTGAATATCAAACAAACACGTCTATGGTTATATTCCTTGTGCTAACATGTGGGAACATTCTCCTACCACTGCAAATAAACGTATAAAGTTAATAGGTAAAGAAGAGATATCATTTACGGTAAAGTTTATCATTCCTCATAATATTTTTCTGTATTGTAGGGGGAGTGGTCGTTCACGCAGGATCCATACAAATTAAAGGTACCATGTTTGTTTACAATGTCTTACTCTGGTACTCACAGACACATGGCTAATTTGACACCCGAACCTCAACCTCTTATTGTGAATATCATGCAAAGGTATCATTTTAACAGACCTATTATTAACTTGAATATCAGTATGTGGAAGATGCAGGGGGAGAAAATATAGACAAATCTATCAACAAAGCTACTTATAACAACACCATTCCTGATGATTGTGAAGACTTTCATGCCATCTTATGTGTAAGTTATTCACCAAATATCAGGCTTATTCCTAAATTTATTTATTTAATCTAGCAAGTTACAGACCTTATCTGATATATTGAACTTTGTTCCGGCACTCTCTGGTTTCCTGACAAATCCACAAATATGAAACAAAAAAAATTATATTACCAATAATCAAATTCAGTTAACTTGGGATACTGATTAAAATTATACTGGTGCAATTAGACTGTAGATGTAGTGGTCGACGAAACTTACACATCAGATCCATGGCACTATAACGTCAGCACCTTTCTCCAGAACATTAATGTAGAAGATCGATCATGTTTTGCCTTCATTACAAAACAAAGCTTATGGAGGTACGACAAAAGACTGCAAAGTGCTAATTCCCTTGGTAAGCATTTCATGTTAAATTTTCGGACACTGAGCAGATAATACTGTACTGTCTTCACAATAATGCATACTTATTCGAAGAAAATATATAGTTGCTTATTAATTTTCTGGCATATTTGTTTCCGGACTGAAGATTTTTTTGACGGAGCAATTTCACAGCCCCAACTGGTTCTAGCAGACATGATTGAAGCGGTGTCGCCTTCTGGAAATTACACAACTACATATTTTAGGAATCTCGTTAAGGTTAGTAGGCTACTGATCAGTTGTTTAGAATACGGAGAAAACTTTATTCAAGGTCTGATTAATGAACTATGACATCCTATTTCACGCGTGCAGGAAGAAGCAATTACAAATATTAAGCCTGAAATGTGTGACAGAGATGTTTCATCAGCTCTGGAACCAACCATTGTAGACTGTTGAGGAATTCAATACATTCTCCAGGATTTGGATTATATATTTGAGTAGTGGAAGTGAATAATATTTCACGATTTTTAATGTAAAATTGAATTGACATAATTGTTGGGAAATAAAAGAGTTATTTCTTCTATTCTTGTTAATGCACCATTATAATTGTGTTAATATATCTTACAAATGTATTTCTTCATTAATATATCATATCAGATTTCTTTCAAAAATATATATCATATCAGATTATAATTTCATGCAAAATGAAAATTACGGCAATACCATGGTTCCTACTTCAACTGGACACAAATATTTAAATTGGATATTTTTAGATATTTTTTCAGGCCTATTGCCGATACATCGATTGCCAATACTAAGTAGCAGTCAAAAATTTGTATCCATTTTTCATGATATTATGCATGTATAAGATATATATATATATATACATATTTTGACGAATTTTTCAGAAAAAGTTGGGTATTCCACAACAGAATCCGATATGTAAGATTTCGAGTATTACATGATAATCATTTACCATTTACCAGACTACATAAAAATATATATAATCTAATTGAATAATATAATAGATAGTTGTATATAACTAATATAATAAAATAAATTGTAAATTACCATTGTGATTAATCTGACAATCCGATTAATGCATAAACATTTTCAGGCCTTACGATTCTCGGTCACCCAATACTTTTATAAAATTATAAATCGAAAGGCAGTAATATTGGGCCAAGTGCAAGATAGCCCACGGGTTGTGGTTTTTTTCTCCCCGATTGGAACCCTAATTTCACCGCCTCATTTGGGTTTGACTACTTGAAAAAAGTCAAAAACAAAGCCACGTAACAAAAGGGAGGCCCATCAGGAATATTTCAAATCGCAATTACAAGGCCGTGTTTGGTTGACACGTTTTGAGGACAACTGCAAGTTGCAGCTAGGGTTTAGCTGCGGGAGAGAGAGAGAGAGAGGCAACAATGGAGAAGGTGGAAGAAGAAAAGGGGGCACAGGGAACGAGGATATACATGGGTGGATTAGGCAAAATTGTAACTGAAGATGATATTCGTAAAACATTTTCAGGTTTAGGTCGTGTTGATGCTGTCGATATTTTTCGCACCAAAGGCCGTAGCTTTGCTTACCTTGATTTTGTACCTTCCGCTGAAAAGTCTCTCCCCAAGCTCTTTAGCACGGTCTCTCTCTCCCCCCCCCCCCCCCCGCTCTCTCTCTCTCTCTCTCCCCTCCCTCTCTCTCTCCCCCTCCCCCTCCCTCCCACCCTCTCTCTCTATGCCCATGTTTGTTTGTTTTGTTTGAACTTTGAACATATAGAATGATAAATTTTAATGGATCATAAACATCTATTCAAAAACCTCAGGTCTCCCTATTTAAATTATTTAGTCATTAATTGTTCAAGTGCCAGTGCTGATTTGTACTTGGAATTGTATATAAGGCCATTTTATTGAAGTAATTGGATAACTGTGTTTGTGTTTGGTTGATTTTTATAGCTCGAAACGAGAAGAAGAAAATGATTGATTGTAGAAATTAAAGTAAGCACAACTGATGAAACTATTTTCACTTCTTCCTTATACATTTGAATTCAAGAAACAACTAGCTGACCTACAATCTAAGAACTTTGTGTTTATAGGGATAGAGCTCGGACTAGAGAAGCTACGATGTAACCGCCTTAAGGATTAGACAAGTGGTTTGGACATTGCTTTGACCATTATTTGACGCAGTTTATTATATATGTGAATTTAATTAAATTGAGGATGATACATCATAAATATATCTGTGAAGTTGATATTAGAAAAATGAAAGATGTGATGTTTAAATTCTATTTTACATTATTTAAAATAGAATGTTGTCATAAATTATATGTTTTTTATTTGAGCTAATGTGAATATGATATTTATAAAGTGAACTTGCTGCAATTCTGATCTTGTGTCAATATACAGTACAATGGGTGTATGTGGAAAGGAGGAAGGTTGAAACTTGAGAAGGCAAAAGAGCACTACCTTCTTCGCTTAAAACGTGAGTGGGATGATGATGCCAAACTTATTAATAGTGCACCAAGTAGGGTTGATATATCTGACAGCAAGCCTTCGTCGGAGAAGCCGAAAAAGTTACAAGCTTTGGAAAAGCCAAATATTCGTATATTTTTTCCCAAATTGAGCAAGGTATACTCATTATATTTTTTGTGTAGGCAGGCATTAGAGCATCCAACCCAACTCACTATATTTCCCAAATGTTCTACTATAACTATATATTCTATAATAATGCAAGTTATAGTGTAATACTAACTCCAACCCAACACTATAAGAGTGTAAAAGTTTAAATTAATTGAATAGTGTGACCCTGATTTAATTTTGACAGCATATTACTATATGGCACTCTAAGTCTAGTGATAAGAACATAAACTTGAGTATAAGTAAGAACCTGTAAATTAATGAGGAAAACAATTACTGACTTGTCAGGGAGATATATCAGCAGAAAGCTCACTATATTTAGGAATATTTAACCAATGAAACAAATGAATTCTTGGCAAGAAAAGCATTCTACAACAGAATAATACTCCCTAAACCTAGAAGCCCTCGACACGTGAAGCAAGTGAACCTATGTGGCATGCCGTGATTCCCTAAGCAGTGGAAAGCTTCTTAACTTAGTCCTTACCATTGTAGAATGGGATATATTATTTGCAATCAGTTAATTTCCTTTAATGTCCAATAATTCTCTGTAATGTTACACCCACACTGTCATGCATGTAGATCAATACTTTTATGCTCACACATGTTATGTTGAGCTTCTGCTGCATCTTGTTCTAGATGAAATCTTTGCCATTCGGTGGAAGTGGAAAGCACAAATACAGTTTCCAGCGCATTGAAGTACCCCCTCTTCCAATTCATTTTTGTGATTGTGAAGAACATTGTAATTCATTTCACAAGGAAAAAGGAACTACTTCTGATACAGAAACAGCAAATGGCGGGATTAGAGAGGAAGAACTTAGCATTATGGAATCAGTTATGAAAAAACTATTTGAGAGAGAGACTGACTCCAAGGCTGTGGCAGACAGGGGTAAATCAACTGAAGAAAGAGACAGTTTACCTGAAGTTATTGATATTCCAGTTGATGAAGTTATTTCTGATCCACCGTCAGATGAAGAAAATCTTATTATTAACATCGTGGCTGGTGGGAAGGAAAGTATGCTATTATCAGGGAACCAGGCACAAAAAACTAGGCCAGACAACAAGGTATAATATAAATCTTCATACACAACAGCTATTGTGCTTATTCTTATTGACGTTTACCTTTTCATGTTATTGTACTATTAGAAATTAACTTTTTTAATCTCTACCTGCTTGCTTGGCTAGGAATTAAAGCATGGTAGATCTAATACCTTTAAAGATCGCCCAGTCAACAGTTTACATACAAGTCAGAAAAAGAATATTGAATCTTTCAGTATGAAAAGAAAATTGCCTCTTGCCGAGTTAAGTGAAGGAAATGAACGTGAATCCCTTGATACAAAAAAGAAAAAGAGTTTGCCAGTTAATTCCAAAGGACAAGAGGATCAGAGTACAGAACCGAAGGCACGCCCCCCAAAATCGAAAAATAATATTGCATGGTCACAGAAGTCTGCATGGAAGGACTTAATTGGTAAGAAAGGTAACACTCCATTCCAGTTTTCCAGTGTTGTGTCAAGTATTTCTTCTACGAAAGAAGAGCAGCCCAATAGCTCCAGCGATAAGCTGAGCGAATCTTTTGCTAAGGTTAAGCTTCCCCAAAGCTCAGATGCTGCTCCAACAATAGCATCTGCAAAAGTGGAGCAGCCTCAAAGCTCACGTTTTGTTGTAGGCGTAATAATGGAAGAGCAAACCAGGCCTCGTGATCTTAATGTTATCAGTTATAGTTCCGATTCAGAAAAGCAAAACACACTACATGGGAACCCAGAAAGTGAAACAATGCAGTCTAAAGAAAAGCAAGGTGCAGAAGCTCCTGCTTTAGCTTCACCAAATGACGTTTCAATAACAACAGCCAGAGGTGTTTCATGGCGACAAAAATCATCATGGACACAGCTGGTTGCTGATGCAAACAAAAATTCATTCAGCATCTCACAAGTTATACCTGGTCTCTCTTTTGAAACACAACCATCACAACCCAATCTCACTGATGTTGCTGCAGATACAAGTAATGCAGAACATCAAAACTTGTTGAAGCTAAATGAGCTTGAAAATACAGGACATGGTCTTGAAGTAAAAGACAGATCTGTTCATGTTGCTCCTAGTAATTTCGATGCTATCTCTCTGTCTAAGAGCACTGTTGACTCTGAGAAGTCGAAAGCGTCAACAGTCTTAGGAAAGCGTGAAGCTACTGCACTGAAAATTAACAACAGACTACCATTAATTCGAAAACCAATATCTATTGCTGATTTCGGTGAAACTTGCTCATTCGTGAGGAGTGCTGATTCCTTGAAGGAGTGGTCTAAGGCCAAAGCATCTGTAAGTAACTCTCTTAAGAAAAAAAGGGGACCTGAAGAGAAGTAGTCATCCTCCCCTAAAGAATTCGAATGTAAACTTGTGTTCGGAGGTGATCATGTATTTTTCTTCATTAGGGAAAAAACGCTCCTCATAGATGGAGTTGGGTTTTTTGCAATTTTTTTTGTCCGCATCAATAATTGCATGCTATGAGAACCCATATATTCTTTATCAAGCTTTTTTTTGCCTGTATCTGCACTGATGAATTTTTATTTTACTTTGTGATACTGTGGGCGTGGTTCTTTCAATTGTATTTTCTCCTATAGCTTCAGAAAAGAAGTGTAGATTGCTTCGTTTCTTGTCAAGCATCGAGGAAATTGCAGTGTAACCATACTTGCGTTAGTCCCCTTGTTTTGAAAGTGTGTCAAAAAATAACTAGAATTGAAATATCACACAAAATTTAGAAGAAAATGTGTATAGCCGAATTGAGTAGTAATTCTACACAACTTACAAAATTAGTTATAGGACGATATGTATTTATGACAAGATAAAGTAGTGGTATATGCAGTTGCAATGAAATAACATTACAAGACAGATGATAAGGCGTGCTAGAAAGGAATAGCCAAATAGAGTATACTGGAAACATGAGTATTAGGAAGGTTAGGACATTTATGAACAACAAGTTGGTTACTCCAGCTCTTTGCATCCTCCGCCTACTTTAATTTTAATCAGTTTTTACGTTAAAATATATGAATGCCTCTGCTTTCACCTTGGAACAACGTATAATCATAATTTATATATGAATCGGTTCCAAAGATCTGATTTTTGTTACTGACAAAGACATTATATTCTCAATTTTGATATAACGATTTTTAGGTAAAAGATGGAAAGTTAGTTATATGGTCTCTTTCACTAGATAACGAAATTCTAGAATATATCTATCCTTTCTTAAAATAGGTACTTTAATATTTATAATATCTGATCTTAGAAATTAAAAAAAATTCTTTATTTTCATCACTTTAAAGATTATTATATTCATTTAGTGAAATTTAAATAATTTTATAAAAATTAAAAACCCATACTACTTGATTCAAATTCTCATCTGAATTTTGAATATCATCTTATTAGTCTGATGCATAAATCAACTAAATTTTATAACACAATATTCTTGTGACATCAAAATCAACCCAGAGTCTGTTTGGCGGGTGTACCCTAAGGCTTTCTTCTTTTCTGAAGAAGTTTTTTTCTAATGAAATTGCGTTTCAAAAAAAAAAAAAAAAATAGTCTGTTTGGCGGGTTTAAGTGCCCGAATTTAAGTTATTTCGATTTTGAGTAAAAAAATTCTGCTTGAATAATAAGTTTTAACTAATTTAAAATTTAAAATAAACTAGAAATTGGTTAAAATTCGAAACTTGATTTGATATATGGTTTTTGAATAACTTTTTATTTTAATAATCTTTTTAACAAAAATTAATTTTACACTTAAATATCTAATCTATCAAATTTATTTCTTTCATTATATTTTTATTAAATTATATGTCATTTATAATATAAATTATCTAAACGGATAATTTAAACTAGACACTAAATCATTATAAGCCATAAATTATTATTTTACTCTCACCAGCTTCAAGTCCATGAAAAAATAAACACCACCGCTTAGAACAATTTCAATTATGAAAAATCGTTAAGTTAATAAAATGAATTAACATGTAAAAGATAATTGAGTTTATTTATATAATTGATACTCTATTGAATATATCATACTCTATCATTTTCATAGCCAAGCTTTTGTGAATGTCCATGATTTATTTTGGTTATGAAGTAGATGCACAGGAGAAGAAGTGTTGGACCAAAACTCTACTTTATCTATTTATTTATTTTCAGACCAAACATAATCACTCACCCTGCAACTAAGCCCTCATAAAGAATTTAGTGTGTGTCTGTGGTGTATCTATCTTTCTCCTTCACTTCACATGACTAATCACCAGGTACGATTTTACCCTTTTCTATACAACTGTTCTGTCATAGTGTGTGTATATGGGTGTGTTTTGATGCTCAGTTATTACATTGAATTGTAGCTTAGGTGCATATATTGTGATGATTAATAAAGCTCTATTAAATTAACAATAACTGTAAGATGCTGTGAAATTTTCCATTCATATGATGCTTGTCCTCCGCAAATTGATTGTCTCCGTGTTTTAAATATTGCATGCCTTACCATTCCTCTCTACTCGGTCGAGTAGGGGCAGGGTCGACCTACATCTTACCATTCACGGACCCTGCTTCCGAGTGGGATATACTCGGTATGTTTGATTTCGTTGTGATTAAAATTGCTCATTTTTAGCCAAGACTGAATTGTTCTAAATTGTCACAATTACAAAGCACTTTATATTTGTTCGTACCAAATAATGGCCATTGCCCGCATTATTTGAGTACCACTTATGTTATACATGACCGAAGAGGTTAAGTTTGGATCGTCTCTTCTATATCGCTGTACCCTATATTTGATTAGCTAAAACTGACACTACTATTGATATGTACAACTTGTACCGATAGTTACGTACAGCTATTCTTTTTTTATTCGGTAAAAAATGTAGATGGTTAATAATCACGATGGCCCAATGTACACACTGGATGAAGCACTTGTTGCCGTTGGATTTGGGAAGTTCCAGAGTTTTGTGCTTATTTATGCGGGACTCGGTTCGATATCAGAGGCCATGGAGGTGATGATTTTGTCTTTCATAGGAGATTCTGTCAAATCTAAGTGGAATCTTTCTTCTACCCAAGAAAGCCTAATAACAACTGTGGTCTTTGCTGGCATGCTTCTTGGTGCTTATTCATGGGGGGTCATTTCAGATAAATATGGGAGAAGGCAAGTCCTTGACTGTTTTGTTTTGGTATTAAATGAAGTTCTCTAAAATTAGTTAAGATTATTGGAGTGCCCTTATTCACATTTATCTGTTGTTCCGGTTCTTTAGTCCATTCCTTATGCAGTTGAATTTTGTGTTATGTGAGCATTCGTAGTAATAGGAGTATATGTTATCATTTCCCTTGCTTAGGACCGGACTTCTTAGTGTAGCTTTGGTAACTTCTGGAGCTGGGTTATTGAGTGCTTTCTCTCCTAATTATATAATTTTGGTCATCCTTCGTTTTCTTGTTGGCGTTGGTCTGGGAGGTGGGCCAGTATATACATCTTGGTTTCTTGAGTTTGTTCCTGTCCCGAATAGAGGAGTTTGGATGGTTGTCTTTTCGACTTTCTGGACTGTGGGAACAATAATTGAGGCTTCTCTTGGATGGGTATGTTCCTTATCCACCTTTTTGTAAATTAATTCCCATCCTGATTGTTTGAAAGCTGTAACTACACGTTTTATTCTTACATATTCTTTAAACTTGAAGCTACAGGCAGTTTTGCTTTATAAGATATACTGAAGCTGGTTTATGAGGTTTAATCACCCGTGATTCCAATACAAAAGCACGCACCTTTATGCATAAAAGCAAATATTCCTTTCAATATTTTATTCTAATATGCTCTATACTATGGCCATACTAGGTTCTATACTTTTGGTTGTTAAAATGTAAAATCTTGAACCTAGTAAGATACCAAACCATTATCTTCAATTGAAATAAATTATGCTACAAATTATGGTCTCTATAAACTCCTAACAGTCCCTTGTTGTAGTTAATTATGCCACGATTAGGTTGGAGATGGTTGCTCGCTCTATCTTCTGTACCAGCTTTTGCAGCACTTCTCTTTTATGGTCTGACGCCCGAGTCTCCAAAGTATTTATGCATTAATGGCCAAACGACTGAGGCTCTTAACATTATGAGGAAAGTAGCGGCAGTCAATCAAAAGGAACTGCCTGCAGGCATCCTCATTCCGGAGAGCAGAAATGAGCTGGATGGAGAATTTGATCAGCGAGCAGATTCGGATTCACTTGCCCCATCAGCAAAGGACATAGTGTTCTCTAATTCAGGCTTTTCAACCGTATTGATTCTTTTATCATCTAAATTACGAAGAACTACCCTTCTGTTGTGGGTGGTGTTCTTTGGCAATGCATTTTCATATTACGGGATTATTTTGCTGACGTCAAAGTTGAGCAGTGAGAAAAATCATTGTAACTCAAGTACAATGTCGTTGTACAAGTCAAAAAACCAGGATGACACCCTCTACATCGATGTATTTGTAACTAGTTTGGCAGGTAAGACATACTTAGCTTGGATGTCTAGTCATGACTTTCTGAAACGGTTTTGTAGCTTATGCTGCTCTTTTCCCTCTTCTCAGAGCTTCCTGGAATCATTTTATCAGCACTGATCGTGGATCGAATTGGTCGTAAACTCAGTATGGTTTCCATGTTTGTGCTTGGTTGTGGCTTCCTTATGCCTTTAGTTGTAAATCAAAGTGGAATTCTAACTACTGGCCTATTATTTGGAGCTCGTATGTTCATTATTGGGACTTTCACTATTTCCTACATATATGCTCCGGAGGTAAGTTTCGAAAATTTACCAATCGTTTAATTTTTTTTCCTTTCTTTAAATCTCTAGGTGATTTATCATAGAAGAAATTGTGTGTAAATAATTCATATGGTTCGCAAATCTAGTCTCTGCCTAATAAATTCTGGTGTGCCATATCTAAGATCCGGTGCCATTATTTAGATATACCCAACCTCAGTGAGAGCAACAGGTGTTGGAATCGCCAGTTCTGTTGGAAGAGTCGGGGGAATGATAAGTCCGCTGGTGGCGGTCAAATTGGTAACTGATTGCCATCAAGCAGCTGCAGTTCTTCTATTTGCTGGCGTAATACTTCTTTCAGGGCTCTCTGTTCTACTCTTACCCCTTGAAACAAAGGGTCGGAAACTGTCTGATACTGTAACTGCATCAGCTCCAACTTCTTCAGCCTGAGTTCATACTAGAACCTCATGAAACATATATCGGGGATGAAGAATATGGTTCCTGAACATTTCATTCAGTAGTAGCCAATTCAGCCACATGCTTTAAGGCATATTTTGTGCTCAACCCTGATGATGAACCGGATGCCTTTTCATTTTATGCCGTCACATGAATGATCTGGCCATTCAGAATATGTAACTGTAAACCAAGGATAAATAGCTGGTGTTCGCCCTTGAAATGAAGAATATATAAATATGCTTTGGGTTTATAAAGTATTCATTTGTATCACTTTTGCTACATGCAAGCAACCGTCATGATATCTGCTTGATTACTTTTTCCCAGTTTACCAGAGGAAAGCAAGTTCAAAACAACAGTTGCACTCGGTATCCAGGAGCTTCCCTGAATTAGCTCCGTCCAGTGATGCTCTGCTTTACTAAAACATCCTTATTTTCTAGCCTTCTAGGTAATAACTAGTCATTACCCATTTCAATTTTTTGAATAAAAATCCACTTCTCTCCGTTTCTCGGCTCTGGTTCCCCCTATATCTCACTTACAAATTCAAATATATTATTATATTAATAATGAGGGATGAATATATGAATCTTTATTGGAATTTGACAAAAATAGTACTGTAACACTTAAATCATTAAGATTCCTTATTCTGTAGTAATATTTACAGGAAATGCACCAAGAACATCTCCAACAACCTTCCAATGCAGTTTCTTAATTATATAATAAAAAGTACAATTACTAATAAACCTGAACTCCAACAACAATATTTATTTGCGTTGCTATGATTATTATAATATTAGATTTGAAATTGATTAATATGAAAGAAAAGGGGAAGATGTGAAAAAGAGAAAGTGAATATAATGCTACAAACTGGAATAAGGAATGTCTCTCTAGGAATGAAGTAGGACATTTCTCAAATTCTAGTTTTGAACGTGATATAACTAATATCTTGGAGATGCTGGACTTGCCTGTAAGTGCATATAATTTGAAATATTGCACGAGAATATTGTCTGCTCGCGCCCCTTGAGACGGAAGGCCGGAAATTGTCTGATACTCTGGCTGTATCAGGTCTAACAACTTCGTATTGAGTTGATGTCGTGCAAGATTCATGGAAGAGGAAGAAATGTTCTTCGTCCGGTGGTCATTAATCCAGTGACAAGCAGATAATCTGCTTATCATCGATAATAATGGCGAACCATTTTATTTGCTGTTGTACCTCAAACGATAGATATGGTTAGCAGAGATTCAGAAGATGTGTCCATAAACAGTAAATTTGGAAACGTGGTGGAAGGCTTATGCAGTTGGTCATTTGTATGAATTTGTGAGGGTACTACTACCCTTCCATTGCCTGGTCTTAAACTAAAGTAGATGCAAGTAAGGGTAAGAGAACTCCCCAACACGAAATAGGTCATCTAACTTCAATTTATTTTCGTTACAATGACATACCATATGTAGAAATGTATTTTGACAGACCATTTTATCATGCCAACTATTTGTAATGTATACTACTAGAAAAATAACAAAAATGAGAAACTGCCTACACCACAACAATAAATAGGTATTTTAGCCAGCTGTATATTCCTCATTATACAGACCAACGCGAAGCCAGTGCCGTTAGATTCTCCAAATCTTAGTAAAGTAGGAAAATATATGAAACATTAAACTTCGCAACTGACATCTTCACCTCACTGCAAGAGAACTTGTGAAACAGTTCTCATGCTCCCACAATTTATGTAAAAGATACACAACAGTGACTTTTTACCCGGAAACAAAAATGTTAAGATACATTTGCCTGTCTAAATTGGTATGCCAATTCTATCTCTTGCCTGTTTTCCTACTCTAGTTTTTTCCCTTTGAAAAGCATTTAGACAACTTGTTGCCGAAAAACTATAGAATACATTAAAACCCCATCTCTCTTCTACTTGGAGGTGCAAAATCATACAGCATCGGATCAATACTATTATGTTACACTGCTACATTTACAACCACCGAAAGTTTCTCAGTTAATCTTTGGCTTTGGCCGTCTTGGCTTTAACACCATCCAAAGGACAAAGAAAACAATCAGGAAAGCAGGAATCGTTGTAAAGTCGAGCTCGACTTGGACTTTTCTTTGCCTTGTGCAGTGAATAGGGTGGAGGTTGGATACAGTTGAGTTTACATACTCAGCAAATCTGCATGTTGTATGGTTCCATATCATATAAGAGTGTCTAGAGAAGCAGAAATCTCACTTACAAATTACAGGACTCCAGCAGCAAGCGCTTTTATACATTATGATGATACTACAACACATGATTTTCTGATTGGTAGACCCTTTGTAAAGGGAACAGGAGTAAATGATGCATTTAGCTAAACAAATTTAATACATGCTATTTCATCTCCACTATAGCAAATCAAATATATTTAGCGGTAATTTTCACATTAATTAATGTTACATACTTACATCATCATAATTTGGCGCTTATCTACTTGTGATTAATCCATAGAACAGTAATTTTTAAGGTTGGAACAATTAATTGGCTAGATATATCAAAGTTCACCATACAGATAATAATTTCAGTTTATCAGCTATTTGGTCTATTTGGTGAGTCAGAAAGATATTTTTATGCTAAGCTAAGCAATAAATTAGTTTACCAGTGAAAATTTAATGGGAAATTCAAGATCTAAAGAGTTTATTTAACTAGGAAAACTGAGTTGGGCTAAAATATGTTACTGTCAATATTAACACACACATAAATTTGTGGGCCTCAGACAAGTTGAAGATACATATACGTACATGAGATGAAACTTGATAGATGAAACTTCATATCATCTCCTTACTATTGGTTTGATTTATCAGAACTACATGGAAACAACAAAACCTGTTCACGAAATAAATTATGCAGTTTTTTTTGCTAAACAAATTGTGCAGTTCTGAAATATATGCATTCCTTTGAGTCCCTTCTATGATACGCAGTCACCAATTACATGCATTTACTTGATGACATGCAGAGATATGCATTTTTCTTAATAATAAACACAGCATGCCAAAAACACAACAAACATCCGAATTGCATATAATTTGCCCAATCATAAGGATAAAAATAGAAGAAAAGCTGACCCTATGGAATAATCCTCCAAAGTATATAGCAGTCTCATGGCATCTGCATAACGTAGTTCACCAGTAATTGTTGAGATCTGAAAAGGGGACAAACCACATAATCACCACGCTGTTACTATTATAAGTTCATAACCTTTTCCACTCAGCAGAAGAGAAGGAAAGGGGTAGAAAGAGGGTGAGCGATGTATTAGTAAAAGCAAACTGATATGATAGCTTTGTGCATGTACACAATACTGACAATCAAGGTGTATAAAATAAGTAATACTTACTCTTCTCCAAACGCTAACAACATAATTATACTTGTTGACAAGTTCACGCTCCTTGGTGCGGAAGAGCTTAAAAGTTTGCTCAGCTGACATATGTTAAGTATCCAAAATGCTAAACTTTATTTGACCAGCAAAGTAATAAACCCAGTCAAAAAACATAGTATATGTAAAATAACACAAGATTTTCGGTGCTTGCAAATATTGGTTAGGTGTTGGCATTGAGAACAATTAAACGTTTTAGCGCATAACCATGTTAAAAAATTTGACCCTGCAGAGAAACTCCACCAACATATACAGCAAGTAAATTAGCACATTTATGTGAAGATCCAAGTGGCATACTCTGATTTAGCACATAGCTAGTCAACAGGTGGCTTACCACCCTAGTGAATCAAAGAATAATATATTTAATATATATTTACGCTTGTATACTTATGGAAATGAAAATTTCTACAGCGAAATAATTCGTAAAAGCTAGAGATGAGTTCTCCCAGCTAATCCAAATGATCGTTAGAACAACGTTGGTTGGCAAATGCCTAGCCAAGTCTATCTGGCAATGAATTTTAGGGTAGATGAAGTAGCATATATAAAAATTTTGTTGATGCATAATTTTGTTTGACACCGGCCATAAGTTATTGTGGGAACAGATAAGTAGATGCTCAAATAATAAAATTTCGAAGTATATAGACTAAGATACAGCACCAAAAGGATACATGTAAGCTCCATTGCTAGAAGATGAATCGCTGAATTAACAATTTGTATTGACTCCTCTAGAGTTGTGAGTATATAGCTCCGAGCAATTGTGTCAGTCTGAAATTTAGAAAGTTGCCAACCTTGAGAAGTGATGGATAATGGACTGCATCCTGCCGACCATATCCAGTCCTGTATACATATTACAATCATTACTTAAAAACATTAGGGTCTTTTTAGTGAAACATGATATGTGCTTGTTTGCTCAGAAACTCGCAATATCATAAACTAAGATATCTGATTAGTCATTACACGAGTGTAAATAATTTTCTTTTCTCTGCAAGAGCCACAGATTGCATCAAACACAATAAACTCTCGACAGTCATTGATAGAATAATTTTGCTTCACATGTGTGGGAATCAGTGTCTCAGCGTCTTACTGGCATGAGCAAACTTAACACTATATATATATATAGGCAAGTGATAAAAAACAAACCAACTCTTATATACAAACTAAAAACCAGATTCCCAACCACTATTTATAACTACGGGTATCACTAATGTATACTACACTAATCACTGTATTTATACAGTATATAAACAGCGATTTTTATTATTCAAAATTGAGAAAATCTACTACCTAAACTATTGATGATTGATTATAGATGATCAATTTGAATCTTAGAAAGGTTCTTGACGGTAACAAGCCGTAAAAGAAGGTGTATGGTGGTGGTAAGTAGTCGCTAGTTTTGGTAAGTTATGATGGCAAGTGTCCATGACTATTGGTGATGGTAGGCGATGGTGGCGAGTCATGGAAACGGCTGGTCATAATGGTAAGAGGTCCATTATTACGGTTCGGGTGAAGATGATGGTCATATACTTTGCATATATATGTATGTATAAACTACAACAAAGCCCACATATTTATCAACCCAACCCACTACTTTCAAAACTGCTGCCCACTACTATAACATAAGAACTGAAATATACACGCACTATACATATAAAATAGTTACATATTAACACGAAACCACTTTCTCTCCATTCTTAATCTTCTTCAATCTCAAGGTGCGACTACAGTATGTCAATGATATTTTGAGCAAAATTTATCTGTTTTGAAGTCTAATATTCTCGTTTACATAGAAATAAAAACTAGCCTATAATTGATCACTTGCCTATATATATATATATATATATATATATATATATGGTCCTACTCCAATACAAACTTCCTTAAAATAAAAACTAGAAACTAAAATAAAATAAATTCTAAATTACATAGAAATATGGCACATTTGGTATGCAAATTGATTAGTGGGAGATGAAGAAAGATACAATGAAGTCAAATTTCAAAAAAGCTCACCATTTGACGGGAATAATCAAATTAGAAACATAGGGAATTATGTGGGATCATGTGTATGAGGGTGTATTTTAGTTGTGTGTGGTGACTTCTAGGACACCATTAGATTAGATTCATTTGAGGGCTTAAATTAGTTTATAGTTTTCATTTTAATTTGAGCAATTGTATATGTGTGTGTAATTGCTCAAATACAATTATGTATAGGCAATTGCTTAAATACAAACCAGTATTATAAAAAAATAAAATACAAATCAAAAGAAACCACCCTTATATGACATGACCCACCCCTATACGACATCACCCATCCGGGGCCCATCCCCGGCCCCACTCAATCCACGTCGTTCCCCACAACCCTTCCCATTCTCCTTAATTGTGTGGTTTTATATTAAGTTTTTATTTTAGTGGGTTGTATCGGAATAGGTACATGTTTTAACCTTATATTAAATTAAAAATTAAAACTTAAAACCAATATCTGCTATAGATCTTGTTCAATCAACAACTTAAATTTATCCGTTTTGCTGCACTACACAAATGCTTGATTTTGCTATAGCACACAATATTATTTGTGACTTATAGAATCTCTTTTACTTTTGTGGCACAAAATAGACTTTTTCTAAATTGCATGATCTTTTATTGAAAAAAAATTTGTTTTCCACAAAAAAAACTTGTATTTCAGCACAGCATAATGTTAGGAATAAAATTAGAGATTCACCTTCTGATGCAGAGCACAAAATATATATAACACGGAAAACCCCCGACCCAACTTATATTAATCAGCACAATTATCATAAATACCTTATTGGGTTTAACCCAACATGTTATATATAATATAGTTTTAAGGATCTAATTTTAATGTGGTTCTGAGGGGGACCTGGCCCTGTAGGGTTGAATTCTATGGAGACCATTATTTTATTGGAGATTTTGGAGCAGTTTCGCATGGTTCACAGGTCGTTTGGGTATATGGTACGGGATCTGGTACATAAAAGTTAAAACATTAGTTTTTATGAATCAGGCACAATGACCCATGAATCCGATTCGCAGGTCGATTGAGGATCACTTTTTAATGAATTTTAATAGACAAAATATAGTCCGGGTATAGTTTTTATAATTAAAATATTTATTTTACCTAAAAGTACAGAAGTAACTTAAAGAAAATGAAAAATTAAGTTTACTAAGGACCTTCAATGCGTATTTATAAGGGGATTTAAATCTGTTTTTTAACCAAGGCATGTCTCGTGTGACTTTTTATTATCTTCCCAAACTCCTTCCTTTTCTTATATCTTTTACTAAAGTATGATTTTGAAACTAATTTTAATCAAGTAGTATCAAGTTATCTTCCTTTCTTATATCACTTAAGTCAAAGGTGGATCGTTGAAGTCACTGAACTGGAGCGTGATCCCAGGTGATCCGGGTCGAAGAGGAATCATGTTCCGGAACGAGGGAACTGGATCGCGGTTCCATAAGCTGACTCATGAACCATGCAGCAATGTTTTGGAGACTATATATGTTCTACAAGCTAAACATTGCAAAATATATTGTTATATAAAACATGTTCTGGATGCAGAATATATATGGTCTCCGAAGTCTCCAATAAAATAGCGGTCTCCGTATAACTTTTCCCTGTATATATAATTATAACTTCTGCTCAAACAAAAAATTTAGCACGAATTAGAAAGTTATGTTTCTACAAGTTTTTTCAGCATGAATGATCTTCCACGATATCATTGTCTAAGTTTTATTGCTCTTCTGCTACGAAAGTTAACAAAAAGTAATTAGCGAACTAGAAACAAAATTACCAATAATAATCTACAAGGTTTACCAGAGGTACACTTATTTGTTATTTTATCAATACTAGCCTCAAACCCGGCTTCGGGTATATAATTCAACACTTATTGCTTAAAATTTAATTTTTAACGTTATTTTATTAGTGGTTTATTATTGTTGGATGCTTCTTCTTTTTTTTTTTTGCATGAGAGATTTTATGATAATATATTGAAGTTTGATTAAATATTATTGATAAGATTTTCTCTTTATAGATATAGCTTTTGCAATATTTTTTATATTGTATATAAGTAACAGAAACAATATATATCTTTGTCATCTCTCTATACATGTTTTTTAATAGACTTCCTGGAGTATAACACTTTAGAGAGTTATGAAGAGAAACGTTGGTCTGTCTCTCATTATTCATATTTTTCTTTTCTATTTGTTTTCTATAATAATGTAAAGAAAAGGGTAATTCGGGATAACCAAAAATATCTTACCAAACTACAAATTATCCCTATGTTCGTTATTATAGTTTAGTATAGATAGCAGCAATGGACAAAAGCTTTTTGAGATTAAAATATTATTTACATGATGCATACCAACTCTAGATTTGTCAAAAAGCTGATCAGTTCTGAGACTTTTACAGAAATATGCATGCATCATAAAGTGAACTACAATATCAGAGAGGTATAAGAAGAATATTAATGAGCTTCCCAGCAGATAAAAACCCACAACCTTAGCTCCGTACTTACAAAATTGTTTAGATGTGTCCAATTTTTAAAATGCCTACCTCAATAGCAGTTCCATGGGCTTGACTGTAAACTAGATGAAGGGGAAGCAAGCCTGCGATATGTTCAGAAACAGCGCCCAATGCAGCTTTTATGGGCCTCCTGCATATTTCAGGAAAGAAATATCATTTATCCACTGCCATACAAATACAGTTTCCTATGAAACTGAAAATATTCTGAAGATTATTTCCTATGAGTGAGAAAAATGAATGATACAGTGCCACTGCCCATAGGCCAAATGCCTTGTTCCTTTAAAAATAAAGCAATCTCGATTATGTATAACAATACTATGCAAAACTAACAGAGCTACAAACACTGACCAATTTAAAAACAATAGTCCTATCACCTAAATCAGATCTATGGTATTTCAAGAGCTAGCTCATATACAGTAGATGTGTCAAAAAAGGAGAGAAAAATGTATTCACATAAAAAGTTATAATAACACGAGATGGGAAGATGATGATGAAAGAAATTATAAGCCTACACACTAATGCAATACATATGCCATATCCCTGTACTTACCAGAGTAAGAGCTTTATTTTGGCTAAAGTATAAATTTGAGGACGGACAAAAAAGTTGCTCAAAGAGACTCCTAGTGACTCCTTGAATAACTAAGAGCCGCTTCTCACTCCTCACTTATGAAAAGCTCTTAGTCACTCTTAAGAATTAAGTAATAATTCATAATACATTCTCTTTCTCTCTACTTTGCTTTTGTATTCTTACGAATGCAAATTGATTTTAAAATTTTTAAGAAGAAATATTAAGGAGCGAATATAAAGAGCATTGTTGGAGATGAACACATATTAAATTACTAAGAGGTACTCCCTCCATCCCACCCAAATCTCTGTGGGTTGGGCACAAAGATTAAGCAAATGAGTAATTTTTTATATTATTTTTAAGAGTGTAGTAAGAGTCTCTTGAAGATGCTCTAACATGTCAACAACTACTGTTATAAAGCTGGAAATAGGCTCACTAGTCACTGCAGCCACGTAAACATGGTAAAAAAGGGAGGGCCCCTATTCCCACAGTATGCCACCTTACACAACTAACCACTAGGCACTATCAAAGTCCTGTTTCCATAATCCATGGATATAATTGCATAATTAGAAAAGCCAAATACGTATTGTCTCTCCTTCCAAATGCCCCTTGGTTCCTTAACTATAAAATATCTGTCAAGAAAGGTATGCCTTCCGCTCTTTCCCCCTCACCTGCACGTCCACACCTATAATACCTTTCCCACTGATTTTGTCAATGCTCGTGAGATTCCAAATAAAGAAAACCGCAGCCAATTAATGTTTCTAAAACAGGTCTGCAGTTCGCGTAGCTAAAAATTAGATGATCTTTTTTATTGATCATATTTCTAAATGGACACATGTGCACACTGCACACCCATGCTTGCCTTTGTCAAAGCATTAACCCTCAGTCACCCAAAAGGGAGTGAGGGTGGGGGCAATTCCTCTAGAGCAAGTAAAGACCATAAAGCATAGTTGTGTGATAGTAAAATATTGTATACGTTTCTCTCTTTTTCCAGCATTGGTCACTTGATCCTTACTAGTTACTAGGCCAGGAAAAAAACTATTCAGATGAAGATTATTGTAATCTGATTTGGTTAAAGATTAATTTTTTAGTACCCAGATAGACATTATACATTTACCATACCAGAACTACAAGCTCTGGCATATATATAGACTATTTTTTTTTAACTGTTCATGCAGTGACAAGTAACGTCAAATGCATCAAATAAAAGTTGCCATAGATATCGAATATTCAACCTCAAGTCCCAAAGCAGGGATCGCCCGTTGCACTGCAGGTGACTTTCCCAAGCTGATGATTCCGACTGGACAACAATTACCATATCCGAAAGTGCTTTCGCCTGGTAATGTTTGTCAACTAACAAAGGTTCATTCTGAATAAACCAAAAGATAGGAACTTCCAACAAGGATCTGCTATGGGCATGTTTTCCTGCATCAGATATAAAATAATGTATCAGTCATTTAACTAAAGCAGCTGAACACATTATAATGACTCGATCAGATATGAATATAACGAGGACATGACTATACTGCATCAGTGATACCACTAAAAATAAATACCTACTCGGGGCGCCATAAAATCCGGAAGATGGCAACTTCGATTACATTAGGCGTCAATTATTTTAA
Source organism: Daucus carota subsp. sativus (assembly GCF_001625215.2). NCBI lineage: Eukaryota > Viridiplantae > Streptophyta > Magnoliopsida > Apiales > Apiaceae > Daucus > Daucus carota. The sequence continues at coordinate 35,543,399 of NC_030386.2, read as the reverse complement.
CAATGTGCTACATAATCTACATATGGCAACAATCACATCTATATGATTAAACTTAGTTTGAATAATATCCAAGCCACAAATTTTGCACATAACCCAAGATCATCCTTTTTGGTTTCAAAGTAATAACAAAAATCATCTGTGCACATGCTGTGTAAAGTGAGTTCAGATCCTGTATTATTTAGATTGTGCCACTAGAAAACAACTTTCAGGTATTCCACAGAATTAATTACACTGAATAAATGAAAAATGGATTACAAACATAGGGTCATGTTCCAGAGAGAACCATTAGAGAGAGAACCATAGAACCCTTACCTTATTAGGCAAGGGTTCTGCAGCAGAACTTAAGTATTAGTTGGGGTTCTGCAGCAGAACTTCACAAAAAAAATGTCAATATCTATGGATTATATTTTTAAATTATTTTTGAACACACACAACGATGAAAAAACATGAAAAAAACATGTATTTAGATTTAGATCCTAAAAATCTATTTAAAATTTAGGGTTCTGCAGCAGAACCCTAGTGGTTCTATGGTTCTATTTTAAGGAGTGGTTCTCTCTTGAGCGCGACCCTACAAACATAAATTTCAGTTAAAACCTTTAAGAGAACCATGATCATTCAATCTCTGCAATTGATGTTGTAGAATTGAAGTATCAAGATAAGAACGAATTGTTTTCCTATATGTTCCGTTAACTAGCAGAACCGGGACAGCAGCAGCTCTCCTAGCCACTGAAAAGGCCATTGCTAAAGCAGGATCCTCGGAGAGTGATAATCTAAAAATTATACAGATAAAAATGGAACCATATCAAAGGTATAACATGATAATCAGTACATAAATATATTGACCAAGAATTAATTTAATTAGAGACTAAAGTTTATTACAAACAAAATATATGACCCTTAACAGTCCTGAACAATCCTTTTTGGCTGAATTACATATTTGATTTAAGTTCGAAGAGAAAATGATGTAGAAGATTCAAAAGAAGCTATCACCTAATGAACGTGAACAAGGAACAAAAATTCCAAAGACATAAAGCTGAGATCTTTTTCTCTCACTCTCCTACTCGGTATTATTTTTGCGGGCCATATTAATATACTCTCATTGTGAGACGTGATAGGTAACCCGCGATATATGTGTGTGTAAGTAGCTTGATACATATTCTGTTAAAATTATAGTGGCAAGTCAAATGAGAATAGCACTTACATGTTTGTACTGAACATTACTTTCTGAGAAGGTAATACTAAAGTGGAAAGCCCTTCTGTGAGAGCTTTCTGATCCACAAACTGCTTAATACTGGTAGTTTTCTGCAGGTAATAATTAAGAAAATATGATTATTATTAATGAAATCTAAAAGCAAAGCTGATAGGATGAACATATACCATACCTCCTGTGTGATGAAAAACAACTGAAAGGATATCTGCTCATAAAAGTGGAATGCTCCATCAGCAATTGAGGGTGATATGATATGCCTCATAGATCCCCACAGTGTTGCACCTAAATGTGCAAGGAATGTATCACGTGCTACAGTATAGTTTTGAAAGTCCTGCAGAACATAACATATATGTCTATAAATTCAACATGCTTGCGAACACAACAGTATTTCACGTCATCACCACCATGAAAAGAGGACCAATAAAACAAGTAAACTTTTAGTATCACCCGGCTAACGTACCTCAGGTGTCTCGGTGAATAAATTCCAGTTCTCCATTCTTTTTAATGCATCAACAGCCTTTCTCCTATGATCTTCATCAAATTCCTCACCTTCGAATGACTGAAGCTCGGTTCTCAAATCTTGCATTCTCTCGTCAAGCTCTGAGATCACAATTTACAAGCCTAACAGATTAGAAACTATTTACAGACCAGACCGACTTTAGAGTTAAATGAATTGTCAACCACTATTATGCAATGAACAGTAAAATAGTTAGTGCAAAATTTGATCTGGTAGCTCTGGTGACTTGTTTATACACTAAGGGAGAAGCGTGAAGTCATGAGCACAATCTCAAGCCTACAGTGGTATTCATACCGAGAAACCCATTTTTAGCAGTAGATGGATCTTATACCACATACCACCAAAACGGGTAACTGGAAATGCTCCATTAGCATAGGATGAAACTAACCAACTAGGTGATTAGGTAGAATCATCAATTTCTTAAGTTAGATTTGGAAGTTCTAAAGTTAGTTTACTAGAGCTGCTAAATTACGAAAGCATGATATATGCAACTGTTCAGAGAGGCGATCCTCAACACTTTCCTTTTACAACATTATTTAATACATAAATCATCACGGAGTTCAGAGGTTAGAAGATTACCATCACAGAGAGCAAGCTTGACCCTCCTTCCTTTACAGTGTTTGAAGGCAAAAAGCTCGTATATATCAATTTCTGCTAGAAGAATATCTATTGCTTGATGATCTCTCTGCGACATTCAAATGCCTCGTTTATTAAGAGTCAAAAATATACCAAATATTCCACTTGATATGACATGAACACTATTAGCTGTGGTGCGCGCCAAGACCCCAAATATTTATGAAGACAGACATCACGCAAAAGATGCGCATGATTAAAAGTAATAAGATCAAATAACCAAATAAACCATGTTCTATATGATATGAATAAAACTAGTAAGATTTTAAAACAACGTAGCCCAAAACTTTAGGGTAAACCATTCAGGTGCTTTTGGATCTAATTATGCTACCTTTTGTACCTTTAGCATGAAAAGTTAAATAACCAAAACAATTTTATGCAAATTATCTAGAAAAGCTCATTCTGATTCATTCTCTTATAAACAAATGGCCCCTGAGACAAATGTAAAATTGTACTAGAGCCGTAATCATTACACCAAAGGCATGATGTGGTAAGCAAGAGATCATTGGCCTTTCACTTTTTACAGCGGAAAGAGCATAAGTGCATAACCCCCCACCTTGCCCCAAGCACACTCTCTTCTACTTCATTAAGATGAATATGCTTCTTGTAAGACAGTGGCACAACATAACAAGGTATAAACACCAATAATACTGAATCAATTAAAAAAAATTCCTTCATACTCACATCACCAAACACTGCAAACTTCTCCTGAATTGCATCTTGCAGCCGATTTTCAGCTTCATCTGCTGAAATTTCTGGACGAACAAAAGAAAACATAATCGCTCATGGGAATGAAAATATATCAGTATATCCAAAAGTTAAAATTGTTAAACAATCCATGATTGATATATACAAGCATCAAAGAGCCAGTGCAATATACAAGTACCAAAGAGCCCCAGTATCAACAGATATAAACATGTATACAACTATAAAAACTTATTGATTAATACATAATGAGTGCAATTATATACCATATACAATCTGCATTTGAAAACTCATATTCTTATACTAACTACAGATATTTATCCGATCATATTTTTTACATAACTATATATTTAATCCAGTTGCCTTTAATATACTATCTAAGATTGTATTTCTCAAATACAATCTTTCCTAATAACCCAATTACATATTTTACAACTATCACTCTAATATACAATTATTTCACCCAATGAAATGAATCACATACTATTTTAAGCCCAATTATTTGACCGAAACAACTGGCCAAAACTTTACAATGCGGCTTCAAAATTATATTTTTATAAAGACTCTTACCTTTTTGTTGATGTCAGGGCCAGAACGAACTAATGGATGATCATAAATTCTCTGGCCAAAATTTTACAATATAACTTCAATAATATACTATTATTAAGGTCCGTGCTTTAAAACCCACTGCGCCCAAAGTAACACAGATAGGTAATCTTCGACACAAATAGTTATATATAGAGGTCCACACCTTTTAAAACCCATTAGACCTAGAATTCTGAACATTAGATGCATATGCTTTGCTTCTTATTTTTATCGCTTTTGTTTTTTTCTTTTTTAGATTTGCAAGTAATCTAACATAATGTGAAAAACCAAACAGATAACAAAGACGAGCAAATTGTACTTATGTTAAATAGTTGTCTCTTCCCATTTTTTTCTTTTTTTTTGTCAATCCTTGTTTCCAGTGTCTTCATTGCATACCAGTACATGTAATAAGCTTCATCAGACAACCATTTATCTATATGTATAAGCAAGTAGCTTTTCTTTATCTATTTATGAATTATCAAAATATGCATAGCAGGTTTATATATTATCAGAACATGCATATCATCAGGTACTTGTGACTACCTGACAATATTCAAAATTCTCGAATCTATTTATTCAAATATCTGATGTAAACAATCAGGAGCTGTATTAAAATAATTGAACCAAATGTGATTCCCACAATTGTTCCCATGATGTCACTAAACTCCTGAACAGACTTTCAATGGTGGAAACTAGGGAAAAAAACCAAAAACTTTAATAGAACTATAAACTGCACAAGTCACAGTAGTCAAGTCATTCTATTCTTAACAAGGTTGTCGGAAGATGTTATCTGCTAAAATGCACTGTTCTGTCTTTTATAAACCAAGTGATAAATCAATGAATGCAAACAACTGAGTTAATGGTTGTGCCTAATACCTGCAACTGCACCAATGGTCCTTTGCACGTTTGGTAAACTGATTTCCGTGCGCACACCTTCCCCGCCAACAGCAGGTCCCCATGAGAAAGGGCCTGCAGTCAAATCAATGAACGCCCACCTAAGACGGCGGGGCAGCATTTAAAACTGTCAATTGAAATTTATACACCAATATTGTGTGTGTGTGTTTGCGCGATCGGGGGGGGGGGGGGGGGGGGGGGGGGGGGGCAGAACCTGTCTTTTCCAATCCATGTATCTGTGAGACATTCTGAATGAAGACCGCTCAAATCCCCTGCTTTTAAAATCTTTCCCCACAGACGCTTCATGTCTTCATCTTGACCATTCATCAACTTCAGACAATAATTTAGTTTCTCATTCTCTTGTTATTAAAAAAAACTTGGAATATCTAAATAGCGAAACAACATACCTGTAATACTTTACTCTGGATAATATCAGCAGTCTCTTTCCCTTGATAAAGTGTCTGGAAATTATTCAAGGCATCTATGCATTTGTTGTACCACTCTATCTGGAATACAAATATTATAATACTGAGTAAGACGGTCTCTGCTATGAGTACTTAAAAAATTTTCAAGTTTATCCAAATAAAACTTTTAACATCGAAATTTCTTAAAAGAACATGGAAACAGTGCCTTCCACAGGTCAAGTATTAACAAAATTCCAATATCCCATGCTGAAGGTATAGACTAATCGATAAACTTGTAACAGATAAATGAGAGAGAAAGCATATGGCAGTAGCCCGGTACTTTCATTAAAAACAGAAACATAGATCCTTTAGGACTTGTTTGGATGGGGGATAGAAATTACAAAACCATGTTTAGGAAAAAATTAGAAAGAAGGGTTAAAAAAAAGTACATTTTAGTTAAATAGGAACTACTTTCCAACACCCCAAATCAGGGTGTTGAGGAGGGTTATGATTTTACAATATTGATCCCCTTATGGTTTTATCTCGTTAGAGTGCTGAATTTTTTACTAAGTCTCCATCAATTTTATGTTTATAATGATAACTAGATTTTTAGCTAAGGATTACGGATGGTTGGAAAAGCTCTTAACATAATATTTTTAAAATGTAGTCTAGTATAATTTATTTTAATTTTATAAAATTTAAGAATATATATATATATATATATATATATATATATATATATATATATATATATAGTTAAAAATTTACTTACCAGACCCTTTATCCAAACAAGATATTGGCTAACCTTTTGTTACTCAACCCTTCTATCCAAAATTCGCAAGGTTTCCAACCCAACCCTTCCCTTCCCTGCCTAACCCTCCATGCAAACAGACCCTTAATTATGCCAATGACAAAAGCATGTGCGAAAAAATATTAAGGCCAATTTCAAGTGATTTATACAAATATATTTGATATTATTAGTGGTATAGATCTCTCTTCATTTGCTTTGACCATTGAGATTTCTTTGTGGGATGCCCAAATTGGAAAGATGTGGGGTAAAAATGTAGTGCATTTATGACATATATAATGATCTGCAGAACTTGCTATTTTCATGACATAAATGGAAAACAGGTGAAGACCCCGACTCAAATTGATAAGCATTATTCACAAGTCTAGGAGTTCAAACACGAGAACTGACCGTGTCAGTTTCATCAGTTATCGTCCAGGAAAATTTTGCCATTGGATGTTTTGCATACAACGGTCTCTTGATTTTATCCAAAGCTGGAAAAAAAATCAGCGACACAGAACACTGTTAGAAACTAATCAAACAGTAATCTTATTTCCATGTTCACAAACAAAATTTTCCATCAAACTATATATCTACAACTACACACCAAGAACGCTTGTGGGGCTGTTTCCTGACTGACGAATTCTTGTTTGTAAGCTCTTGTTCTGCAAAGAAATTGCTGTTAGTCCTGCTTCATCATTCAGTTGTTGAAAATCAATACACTAACTTTTGTTTAGCACAATAAAAGTATTCCTTTATAGTCAAAATTCTTTTCTCCTGATACTTAGTAAATTCCTACAGACTGAATTAACTTAGGTCTAAGAGTATGGCTTAAGACAAGAACTGCATAAAAAGGGTAAACTTGTGAACAGGTGTTGGTGGAAATGCAAATCATGAGAGCTAAAAAGAAATACATGTGTAGTATTACCTCCTTGAGAAAATTTATTTCAGTCTCAGACAATCCTCTCCTATAAATGTCAAAAACACATGTCAGTAATAAACAAACTAAAACTGTTGCTGTAAGCACAAACATCCGGCATAAGAAAAATGTCAGTCTTCAAAAGTGGCTGATAAGATTAGAAAACATACTAAGTAAATCAGAAATATCATTTAGAATGCAAATCATCCCAAATGAAAGCAGAACCGTAACGCATCAAATTTGTGACTGAAATACTGTCAAAGATGCTAATGAAGTTATCAAGACTAGATTTCACTTCGAAGACTTGTAAAATAGTTTACTAGTTGACATCATAATGAAATTAACATTTTTATGCTGGTTAAGAATAAAACCATAAGCAATTATTCTTAATTGCCCTCTCAAACATGCAGCAAATTGCAAAAGTCTGAAGCAGCTTTTGTAAAGTCCACACACACTTGGAGCTTCTGAAATGTTGTTCTTGACTATATTCACTAAAGAAACAAACAAATCAAATTAATGATAGAACAATTAAGTTAAGCCTCCATAACAAACTAACCTATATCCATACTTGGCTCTTTTTACATCGCGCTTGGGATTTAAAATAAAGACATTATACGCATTCTCCAGCTGCAAATATTCCACAAGGCTAGTGATAAGAACATCCATCATGTCTACATCAACTTGCCAAAGGCCAGCTCCTTCATCACTTAACACACACAAAATATAATGTAATTAGGAGCAGGCTAAACAATTCTACTCTATCATTGGAGATTCTGAATGATGGAGTGCAGTAGGTAAATATTATATAATCCAAATAGTAAGGTAACCTCCAAAAAAGATTCTCTCAACTCCATTAGATAATTAGAAAAACAAAAGTTAAACGAGAGAAAAATATGCAACTGGCACAAAATGTTTAAACTTCTTTCGTAGGTAGAATCAATGCCTATCTATTATATGGTCAGTAACATACCTAGCAAATTATTTGAGAAATCCTGACAGAATGTTTAGTATTTAAGAAAATACAAAATTCATACATGAGTAGAAAAAAATACTAATTAATATTTCCTTGGGTAGGAAGGTATTTGGTCGTCTATGCAATATATACAGTGCTATGGTGAAAATACTCCATATAATAATCTATCACTTCGACTATTGCATGTATATTAATATATTTTAAGATAATACTCGCACATCATACTTTGATATTTTTATCTTTTGTATAAAACTTTCAATCTTAAATTTTTGTACAATAATTTTTCAAAAAATAATATGAGTAGATATATTTTTATACGTCCATAATGCATGCAAAAGTCAACGCTGACAAAGTTTATAGAATGGAGGGGGTATTTGTAACTGCTTACAGCAGCTAACAGAGTCTTAAAAAATTCTACTCTCAATATCTACATCCATTTAAGAGCTACAGTCCTCAATTGAAGAAATTCTTTTAATGGAGAGTACTACTATCAAATCATTTTAAGTTTAAGTGGGATGCTAATTGAGCGAGTGGATGCATTTATCCACTACGTTTCCTTTATAATTTTGTCTTTAACTTTTTATCTCTTCTTGACTACCAGATTGTATTTACATAAGTTTCCGAATTTTGAGTGTTCCAAAGTGTTATTGTAAGTTAGCTATCTCATCGAAGCCCGTATCTGAATCATATTAATGAACAATGCCACTACAAAAATTATCTAGGTATTTAATTTCCATGACAATTCCCCTCCCTTCATCCCTCCCTCTCTCGTATAAAAAAGGATTCACAAATTATATAAAGAGAATGCAGAATATCACAAGATGTTCAGAGACTTTGAGATTAGACCAAAACCTGACATTGGACACGTGATCTATGCGGCCAAGGACATCAATGGCACGCTCAAAAAGAGAAGTGACCTTTTCGCCCATTTGAATGGCATGAACAGAGAAGCTGCATAAGTGCCAAAATGATATATTATGAAGGGGGCACAAAAAAAAGAGGAAGCATGCTATTTCATATAAGTTTAATTCATAGGTGTATTTGTTTTATAGTACTTGTAATTAATGTGACTGACGAGAGGAAGATGGTGATGCTGCTGCCTGTCTATGCTAATTTTGTAAAATGGAGCAAGAACTTCTCCAATTTTTGGAATCCGCGTATGTTCAAATATGTGATCAATTTTCGTGAACCAGCGCTCAAGTTCTTCAGCATGCAGCTTAAATTCTGAAGAAAAAACAATGAGAAACAGCCCAAGAGTTGATGTACTTGTATCATAGAAACAGCATCTAAAAGGCACAAATGTTGTGATAGAAAAGAATTGTACCTTGGTTACCCTTCCCCTCGAATCCTATGAAAATGAAATTCACAGGAACTGGAAGATACATGAACTCAACTTCTAGAAGTTTTAAATAATTTGCAATATTACCTGAAACAAAAGTAACAAAATATGGACTAAATGATCACAACACCGCTGCTTTTCAATCAAAACCAAGCCCTAAATGATGCTTGTTACAAAACTAGCTAGTTCCAGTTGCAGACAAAGGTGCAGTAACTGCTCATAGGGTTTATTGGTAAGGTGCAAAGAATTCTAGCCGGTAACACCTCCGATTACCGAACTATGAATCTGCAATAACCTTGAGGGAACATAATGACATAACTATTAACCATGTAATGACTTAGATTTGTTTGCCAATTTACCCCAATTGGAAATGAATTACATAAGTCATTAAAAACCTGCATAAGATATTAACACAGCTTTGGGCACCAATCCATGGCCAACATGGGCTTCACAGCCATGCAGTCCAGACCACATCTACAATCTAGCACTGCAGATATCATTTTATCTATACAGATAAAACCATGTTATTTGGTCTTCAACTAGTCGATGAAGGACAAAGTTCAACTGGGATGGAAAACATTTGGTAGACACTTATAAATCCCTAAATTCATCCAAAATTCGTCAATTCATAATATATCTATTTGAAAAATAATGATAATTACTAATATTTATATGGAAATCCTATTACTTGGAAGCTAAGCATAATCCTAATAAAATTAAAGATAATCCTTAACGATATGTACTTTCTAAACTTAATTACTTTCATAATAATAGATATATAACAAGTGCTTCATTTATGCCAAAAGGTCTAATGATATGGATTCCTCTATACACCCTCAAATATAAATATGGATTCCTCTATACACAATTACAGTTGGGAATTGTTACAAACATTAACTAGTTCCTTCATGTAACCATGCAAGCCCCATGCCCTCATGCTAGGTAATACTGTAAAGTTGCTACTCATATTGCTTAGTATATTATATACTAGTACTTCTGAATTTAACCGTAATACTACACAATTGAATACAAGATTAAAAGATAGATTGGAATTAATGAAAATATCACTGAAAGGCCGTCGTATGAACCTAACTTGTTTTTATCAACAGGTTTTGCATAACTAACGCATATAAGTTAGTTTCATCAACTTGTTATTTCTATAAGGAGGCTTATTTTCCATGTTTAAATTTTGTTTTCCCTTCATAATTTGGTTCAACCACCATAATCACATCATTGAAAATGCATCTTGTACGGGCATCGAACAACTGCAACACTAAGATAAATACGCAGATATAGACTACCCACGCACAGATACGCTCTTACACTGAGATCTTCGAACAGATACGCTCTTACACTCAGATAATCTTCAAACAAAGACGTGTAAGGGAAGAGAGAAACAAAATCAAGTACCTGCCTTGGTGTAATTCAGCGCTCCCACATTTCCGGGAACAGGAGATTCCAGGTCATTAAAATCTAAAAAAAGCCATGCATATATATTTGTTACAACAGAACAGCTAGTAATGCCGAACCCTGAATAGGTATTAGAATAAAGATGTAGGAAATACCAGTACGTATGACAGATTCACTCCAAAATTTACTCTTGTCTTTAAGGTTAAATAATGAAAACACCGATGATTTCCCACTTTTACGATTTCCAGGAGCTCCATGTGATGTGGCTGCTAGTAACTGATAACAAAATAACCGCATCGTATTACAACAACAATTAATATCACTTCGCATCAAAACTTGTTAGAATTAAACATCCATCACTAAGACCATACCCACACACTTTTACACAAATACGATCTCAAAACACTGCGTGTATACGCATAACCAAGATTATATACATAAAACACTGCTAATATACATTTACATAAATCACATTGATAATATTCAGGACTATTAAAAATATCAATTAGTCAAGCGTGTTCAAATTACACTAATCATCAATCACATGATAAACAGATAAATAATGTAACGCGAAAACATCGCATACACGCAATTTAGTTGAATCAAATTATCGATTACATGAAATTAACGGATATATTTCGTGATAATAGCGAAAAAATAGGAGGATCAGTACCAGAAATAAGATCGGGAAGAGGCGAGCGGCGGACATAGATACAGATCTGTTGTGTGTATAGATTGGAGCCGTTGTTGCCGCGGAAGAAAACGAAAAGAGGGAGAGCTGAGACCCTGGACTAAGCGAAGACGATGAGTGACTAAGACGTAAATATGATACAGTGAGGAGGGTATTTGTGGACTGATATAGTATTTATTTTTTCGGGTTGCTGGGCTATGGCGTGTGGGGGCGATGGACACGTTTTAATTTTCTTGAGAAAAAGTGGAAAACTGAAATTAATAATCCTGAATTTGAACTTTTTAAAATTGGGAGATAAAAATAATATAAATGTGATCTTTAATTATACATTGTATTATTACAATTGAATATAAAGTATTTGATATTTGATTTGTGGTCATGTTCGCAATATATGACATATATTAAAATCTTCATTTTTGAGATTTTTATTAATTTATCGAGATTATTAATTTATTAGAGTATAATTTATATTAATTTTAATAGTTGGAAAGGTATTTTAAAAGTCAAAATAAAATATTTATCGTTATCTTTTTTTATTATTTTTAGCGCAAAGTATTTTTCGTGTTTTATAATAATATTGAAACTCAGTTTTACCCGAAACATAAATTTCATGTGCTCCCAGTAATATTGTTAATTAAAGTTACTTTCTAAAATTCCTTGTTAATATTAAAATTGTATATATCAATTAAATATTAAAAAATAATAAATTAATTTAAAAAATACTTTTTGATGTTGTTTAATTATTTTATGAAGTCGTATAATAATTAATAATTTGAATTTATCGTTAACATTTGTTATTGAGTCTTCGCTAATTTTATATAATTTTTAAAAATATTAATCTAATTAAAAAGTTAATTTTTTAAATAAGGTTTGGTTATTTATAAAAAATTGGGTCGGGCCGGGCCTTTTCAAAAATACTGGCTTACTTATAAAAATTCAGATTTTTTGAAAATATTAAGTCTGTTTTGGGCCTTTCGATCGGACCAAGCCATTCATTTGTATATGTTATTTTCTAAAACGTTTTTATTCAAAAATTATAAAATTTTGAAAAAACTCTGTGTAATTATAATTTATAAAATTCTCGAAATACGTGCAAACAGTGAACTTATACTGTTGAGAGGGACAGATGAGAGGGACAGAGCGTACTGATTGGTGTGCGATTATAGTATTGATTAGTTTGAATTTTAGGAATAATACAAAAATATTAATCTCAAACTTTTAAATTTGTCTTACTAGGAGATTGTATTATTCGAATATATAAATAATAAAGTAGGGTTAAAAATGGGGCGGGTTCGGGGCGGGGATTTCATCCCCGCCCCATATATATTTTTCCTGCCTCATCCCCGCCCCATTCCCGGGGATTTGTTTTTAATCCCCATCCCCGCCTCACCGGGGATTTAATATAATTTCGCCTCACCCCACTGCTATAATATTACACTTTAAATAATTACTTTAATATTTAGTATTTTTTTTCAGAATTTAATAAAAATATACGAGACATGTATATTAAAAGCAAAAAGCTAAATATTATATAAATCAAAGAGACATGTCATACATTGTAAAACTATAGTTTTGTGTATTATAAAATAATAATATTAAATATAATAAATATATTATATTGAATATATTAAATATATATTATATTAAAAATAATATATATATATATATTAAATATATATATATATTAAATATATGCGGGGCTGGGAATCCCCGCGGGGATTCAACAAATACCATATTTGCCCTATATTTTGGCGGGGCAGAAAATCAATTCCCGTCACTACCTTATTTCCCATATTAGCGGGGCAGATCTGCCCCATTCGGCCCGATTGAGGCGGGTTCCCATTTTCTCCACCCCATTTTTAACCCTGGTCACCACTCACTCGTGATTTATTTGAAATTGAATGATATGGATTAATTTATAAGATTGTGTCCTTTTAAATCATAATTCCTCCACCAATTATTATAAATTATTCATAGTTTTTGTACAATAAAAAATAGATGATATGAAAATCTTGGTAGCTGTATAATTAGAATTAGGTAAGCGAGGTAGCGATGTGGAATATTTGATAGAGGGGCGAATAGTGACGCTACCTGTACTGTTTGGTAGCCCACAAAGAAAGTCCGCACGATTGAGGTCGACTAGCGTATTTGCATTTTAGAACCCAGTTCAAAATAATCGCCCTGTGAGTTGTCAAACTGGAATTTTTGTTCATTAAATACTGTTATATTATTAAATCATCAATATACTTATACAAAGAAGAAGGAGAGACGTATAGGTGGCGCTTCTCACATCGCTCCGTTCTAATATTCTAATTTTTTGGAATTTTTGGATGAAAAACATCAAAAATTAGAACTACCTTTTTTAGTTTTAGATATCTAATTTTGTTTTAAATTATTTATGGAATATAGTAGTTTGAAAATTTTAATCTGATTTTGTTCCAAATTATTTAATTATGGGAAAGAATGGCATACAAGTTTATTTGCACCTATAAATACCTCTATAGATTGTAGGGTTTTGGATCTCTAAGCACAACCTACTCTCACTCAATACCACAACTTTACCTCTCTCTGATGACAGTTCTCTTACTTGATTTCTAACTCGGTGGTGTCGTTCTTCTGCAACGATAAGTGAAGGTTGATATAGTATTAAAAAAATAAAGATTGTTGCAAGCACAAGTATAAATCGTTATGTGGGAGTCGACAAATTCAAACTGGGGGGAAAGAATATATAGTCTTGGCATGATACTGATAAATTATATCAATAAATTAACTATTAGCAATGTATGTTTGTTGGTTATTCTTTTATAATATTTATTTTGTTCATCGGACATGTTTATTGTTGTTAATTTTTATATGATTTACTTTGTATACATGAAGATATGATGGAGAATTGAGAAACGATGGGCGTGTAGGTGGCGTATCTCACATCGTTCCGTTCTATTGTTATAATTTTCTCAAATTTTTGGATGAAAAATATCAAAAATTTGAACTGCCTTTTCGAGTCTCGGATATATTAGAAGCAAGTTTCATAATCTAATTTTGTTTCAAATTATTTACGGAATATCGTAGCTTGAAAGTTTTAATCTGATTTTATTTCGGATTATTTAATTATGGGAAACAGTAGCATACAAGTCTCTCTGCACCTATAAATACCCTTATAGATCGAAAGGTTTTGGATCATCTAAATACAACCTCCTCTCTTTCAATACTACAACCTCACGGATTTTTAAGTTAGATGTTTTTGTACACAATCAATCCAAAAAATTTGGCTGAAGATGACAATGTAAGTAGATGATTACTTAAAAAAAAATACAAATAAAATTAAGATTCGTCGTACTTTAAATTGTTAATTACCCGTATAAATTTATTTTCATTTTTCACCATGAATTATAGTACAATTTTACAATTTTATATATTAGTATAGATATTACATCAAGATTTTTATAATATAAAATTTATTTTATCCTACGAATATTAATTTTGAAATGTTAATATAGTTTTTATAAACAGCCACAAAATTATTTTATTCTACAAATATTAATATGAAATCATTAATATAATTTTTATAGGTCGTCGCAACGCGCGGTTTCTCAACAAGTTTAAATATATATGGGAGTTTTATTGATTGGAAATTCTAGCTAATTACTCCCTCCCATGTATGGATGGTAACGGATCGGGGCGGGTCCGATTTCTTGAGATCCAGACAACCAGACCCGATCCATTATACTTCCGATAGATTCAGGTCCGGGTCCGCATACTTAAGATGAAGATCCAAATTTGATTCATTGGATTTTTCCGAGTTTCGATTCGACTCGAGTTTAATTCGAATACTTAGTATGATAAAATTAAATAAAAGCTAAAATATATATAATTACAATCATTCAACTTATCGCTTATATTTTTATTGTATTTTTATTATTTAATACACAATAATTAGGAAAAAAAGCAATTTTGGTGAAATGAATGTAAATTACGTATCACACATATAAAATTAAAGTAAAATGTTAATATACATAACTAATAATTCATAATATTTCAGTATATATTATACATTTAACACAAACAAATAGTAGTATTTTGTATCTTTTTTTATCGGGTTTTGGGTTCGGATGGGTTTCAGGTTTTGGTTCGGAATACTAAAGACACCTAGATCCAAACTTTTTAGGTCTAAAAATAAGATCCAGATCAAAAAATTCGGATTCAGATAGATTCAATCAGTTCGGAACCGTCCAGTTTAATTCTATACGTTTACTATTCGCATGGACTTTAGTTATTCAATAAAATATAGTTCCATAACTTATTTTTAAGATTTTCTTTTTCTGAATAAAAATTTAATATCTAAATTTTTATATACAAAAAGAAGCCTTAAAAATAAGTTATAGAACTATATTTTTGAGGAGTATTAAAGTGCGTGCCGCGTCTGCTTCGTATCCATCTCAGGGAGACAGGGGAGTTGAAATATATTTTCTTCATATTGATCTAAAAATACAAAAAGTATTATATTTTATTAGAAAATTATAATTTATTTATATCATAACTTTATTAAATTATATAATATATATTACTACTTTATATAAATATATTTTAAAATAGCTGTTAAATATTAAAATATACGAGTTACGAGTGTATGTATAAACAGAAACATGATAAATTTCGAAACATGAAAAAAATTACTTATTAAACTAAATTTGGAAAGAATTTTTCGAATAACGGTATAAACTAATTTGAACAGGCCTGAACCCTGAGCCATGAACTCCGTTACTACAATATTCCGTTGCGTTTCTTATACACGGTCGGTCTTGTAATTTAATTAATCTCAGTTTGTGTTTAAAAACTATTTTGTTGATTTTTTTTTTTACATGAAAACTATTTTGTTGATTTGATGAATTTTTTTAATATATTAAAAAGTATCTCTGGTGAATTTTAATGACATACTGAATGGATGCATCAATTAATTAATTTCGTTTCAAAAATATTGACAGAGAATCATAGATGACCGTCTAACAGAAATAATACTACAGAATAAAGAATAGAAAATGTCGAAATCAATTAAATGGGTCATCGTTTCATCGCAACATGCCCCACCCCATGTTCTCTCTCTCCTCCCCCTCTCTCTGAAGTCTGAACTAAACAACACTCTCTCTGATGTACTGGAACACACTTTAAAACTACTTTTATAATATTTTATAATTTAAATTATAAGTTGTGTATGTATTCAGTATTCTTAAGGTCAGCTAGTGAAGCCTCGTCTCTATCCTATAAGCTTAATGTCTATTTTATTTAACTTGTTTTAGTGGTGTCTTGAGCTTGCTGAGCTCCTTCTACACACTTTTTGAGCTGCTCTATCTTCCACATCATCTCCACATCTTAAAGTTCAAATCCTTGCTTGACCCTTTATTAGCTACACTCTAATCTTGATTCTTCACTATTTTAAAGGCCCTGTCTTTGATTATTTTGAGTTGCAAACTGGAAAGTATCTCGTAAACAGTGTGCTTTGTGCTAATCTGTTAGATCCCTTTCACAACTTGCATATACAAATATCAGTAGTATCACACTCATGGGTTTCAATTTGCTATTCATATTGTGTATATCTTTTTGAAATCTGGCTTTATTCCATTTTACTACTTGTGGGGTGTGGGGAAAAAAAAAGAAAAGAATCTTTTATTAATAGCAAAAGGGTTTTTAGTTTCTTCCCCTTTCTTGCATCTTTTAGGCTGTAGCTTCATAAGCCCAGTTTAATTATTACTAGAATCATACCATTTTATGTGACTTATTTTCTGTTTTGATCTTATATTTCTTTTTAGGCTGCAAAGATTTGTGCTTTTAGCTTAATCTGTTGTAGTTTTAGGTCTAATCTAGCTCTTCAATTATTACCTTTTTAAGCCTTAGTTTCAGTGTGTTACAAATTTTGAGGTCAGCTAAGCACAGCTAGTTATGGGAAATCTTGTGTTGGTAGTTTGTGTATTGGTGGTTTCACTACTTTCACTTGGAAATTTTGTGGATGGAATTGGTGCGAATTGGGGCACACAAGCATCTCACCAGCTACCACCTGATAAGGTGGTTAGGATGCTGAGGGATAATGGAATTCAGAAAGTTAAGCTTTTTGATGCTGATTACGGGGCTCTGAGAGCTCTACGTAATACTGGCATCGAGGTTATGGTTGGAATTCCCAACGAGATGTTAGCGACTCTGGCTTCAAGCCCAAAGGCAGCTGAGAAATGGGTGTCTAAAAATGTGTCTGCTCATATGGGTAGTGGTGGTGCTAGCATCAGGTGAAGCCCTGACTATCTGTTATGTTAAATTTTCATTTATGCGCTTAAGTTCTATAATCAAATAATTGTCATTTGTAGTAAAGTTGAGATAGTAGGATGAGGTACAGTATTGTGAATAGTTAAGCTCTTGGTGAACTTGGGTTGGTATTACTCACCTTTTTATTGATCTATCTTGCTAAATACTTCAATTGCATGTCACTTTCAAATGAAGTATAATTGTAAGTGAATATGTCCTGCTCAACTGTTTCTTGGGAAACTGCTTGAGAATGCAAGAAACTTGCACGCTTTTTTGGGTTCCTCTTGAAAAAAATCCTTGTGTAGCATTGTTTTCAAGGTCCTTAAGTCTGAAAATATGATCAGTTAAAAGTAAGAGCGGATAAAATTGGAAGTAGTTACCAGACAAATGTGGACATGTCAAGCCAGGAGACATAGATGCTGAACCTTGTATATAAAAATTTGTAACTTACTACATGGAGGTGGAGGAAAGCTGTTAAAATAAAAATGTGTTTTGCTACCTGAATACTTTCTTGACTGCTTATTGTACCATGGCAACAAATAGTGTAATAGTTGCAGCAAAGAGTATGATTCTTATCTGTGTGACTGTGTCTACTTTGAATGCCAACCTTTTCTTGACCAGGCAGATTTGTAGTAAATCACAGAGTCAGGTAGGTACCTAGTATATATGTATTTCAATGAATTATAAGGTACTTTAGTTAGTGTCTATCATTGATTTACTTTGGTCTTTCTGATGCAATGCATATGCAATGATGTCAAATTCATTAGTTCTGACACTGCAGATTTTAGAGCGATATTGATTCATTCTTATGCAACTCATGTTATTACAACCACAGGTATATTGCAGTTGGAAATGAACCTTTCCTGGAAACATACAACGGGAGCTTCCTCCAGACAACCTTCCCTGCCCTGCGAAACATCCAAAATGCCCTGACAAAAGCTGGGCTTAACAGACAAGTGAGAGTCACATGCCCCCTGAATGCCGATGTCTATGAGAGCTCAACCAGTAACCCGTCAGGTGGTAATTTCAGAGCTGCAATCCAAAATTACATGTTGCAGATTGTCAAGTTTTTGAATGATAATGGTGCTCCATTTACTGTCAACATCTATCCTTTTATAAGCCTTTACACAGATGCTAACTTCCCGATCGAATATGCTTTCTTTGATGGCAATTCGTCACCTATAAATGATAATGGGGCAAGTTACAACAATATGTTTGATGCAAATTATGATACTCTTGTATGGGCATTACGAAAAAATGGCTTTCCGGATATGCAGATTATAGTGGGAGAAGTCGGTTGGCCAACCGACGGGGACCGAAATGCTAATTCTCTGCTAGCTCAACGATTCAACCAAGGGTTTATGTCTCATATAGCAGGTGGAAAAGGAACCCCAATGAGAAATGGTCCAATTGATGTCTATCTGTTCAGTTTGATTGATGAGGATGAGAAGAGCGTTCAACCAGGGAACTTTGAACGTCATTGGGGAATATTTACCTATGATGGGCTACCAAAGTATGCCTTGAACCTTGGCACAACAAATTCAGGAGTCTTGGTACCGGCAAGAAATGTGCAGTATTTGGAGCGTAAATGGTGTGTGATGAAGCCACAAGCATCACTTGATGATCCCCAGGTGGCACAGAGTGTGAGCTATGCTTGTGGCCTAGCTGACTGCACATCCCTCGGCTACGGGACATCATGTGGAAATTTGGACGAACACGGCAACGTTTCCTATGCATTCAACAGTTACTACCAGAAGAATAATCAGCTTGACACTGCTTGCAAATTCCCCGGGCTGTCAATGATCACAAAAACGGATCCATCAGTTGGAACTTGCAGGTTTGGGTTGATGATCCAGCCATACTATGCAGGTGCTGGGAGGACATTTGGCTGTATCCAAAAGAGATGGAGTTTTCTGTCTGCTGCTATTGTGCTTCTCTCGACAGTTCTTTAAGTTATCTTTGCATTTGTAACTGTCTGTAAACTCTTAGGAATTGTAGGTGAAACTATTTGGTGAATAGACTGCAATATTCAATTTTTGCATCCCTCGAATTGTTAAAACTCTTAAAATTTTGCATAACATTCTCCCCTTATTCTAAGATTGAGAGAAGTTATGGTAAGCTGCCTTCTCCCCCCATCAAAAGAAGCATTACTACTGTAGCTATGAAGTTGTATACTTCTATCTAGATTCTATATACATATGTGCAGTCATGATTTTCTACTTGTCTTAACCATCTCAGCAATCACACCAGTCTAGCACTTCGTATTAATAAGCAGATGCTATAACCTGTTCAGCAATCAATTGATCCCATATTGCATCCCTGACCAAAACGATAAATCTTAGATTGCTGAAACAACTAAATGCCGTTTACTTCTACTTAGTAAACGACATATTTATAATCTTCAGAGTACCAGAATAAGTGAAAGATTGCTCAAGATCATAGGCAAAAGTAAATGACATATTTATAATCTGCTTGGTAGTAGCTGGTAATACAAATGTACCACAAAAATTATTTCCTCAACTCAGATGTTGCAAGGGTACTAGTAAAGGTGTAAATCAGGTCATCTCAGAATACCAAATATATAGGGAAAAAGCATTCACCAGTTCATATAGGAAAAGCAGTTAGTTTTACACATAGAGAGGTGCTACTTCATGCATCAAAGTTTGATAGTACAATGTAGCTACCACAATTCACAACTGCCAAGATAGTTCTATTTTGCAACAAGACTAGGAACAGATACACATAATAGTTGACATTTATTGCTATTTATACTTAATCTTTTTGAGTTGCAGGCTCTGCCATGAAGTCTAGTATCCAGTCATCTGATTCCTTTATAAACGCTTCATCAAACGGCAAGTTTTCCCAAGGAAGTGGTGGTTCTTCTGGTGAAAAAGTTGGAATGTATGGCTCCACTTCTGATGCATTACCTGTAAAATCTAGTTCAGTCACATGCCGTTCTACCTCAGACACGTTGGATGTGACAACGGGTTCAGGACAGGTCTTGTGTGCAGCCGTTCCACTGAGATCCAATTGATCTTGCACAACTGGTCTGTTAATCAGATGACAAGCTGCTGACAACTTTGAGGGGCTTTTCGTATCAGAAACCTTAGCAGCTCCCGCAGAAGTAGATTGTTCTACGATTCGTCGAATTTCTTCCGTCGACTTGGAACCAATTAGCTGGCTGGCAACCTGGGGCCTTCTATTGTTTGGAAAGTTACATGGCCCCTCCACTCCATATATACAAAACGAGGCATCATCATAAGCCTGAGCAGCTGCCTCAGCTGTATCATGAGATCCCAACCAGATCCGTTTCTTTGTCTTGGGAATGCGTATTTCGGCAACCCATTTTCCATCTCGCAATCGGGCACCCCTATAGGGTCCTCGAAGTCGTTTGGCACCAGCCGTTTGTGGAGTCGAGGAAGAACTACCATCAGTTTTTTTGGGTAACTCCATGCTGTTACAAATTCCAATCAGAAGGTTATCACTTTTAGGGGCGGAGCTAGAGGGGATACATTAATTGTGGCTAAAATCTTTATAAAGGGAATTAGAGAAAGGGGAATGGTAAAGAGGTAAAGTGAAGGAAATTAGAAAATGAGTACAAAATAATTTTGTAACGTAATAATTAATGTGGCACGTCATTAAGGATATACAGCATGCATCAGTAATTCAGTATCAGTCAACACGTGACGATATCACAAGAAACACGTTTACACCTAATTTGGACACGGTGTCCTTGCTGCATGAAGCGTTTACGACAAAATTTGACACGGTGTCCTTGCTGCATGAAGAACATTTGGAAGGATATCCTGCTGTTTATTCATATAGCCAATATATTCTCAAGTGAGATAGAAATAATCTTCTCTTTCTAATTCAGTCACACAATCTCATTAAGGATATAAGGCATGCATTAGTATAAGACTGCCTATGATGACACTACAAATTGCCAGATGATGCCTGAACTTGACCCGAGGTTCTCCACTGCATGTAAAACATATGCAATGAAATGAAAAATGTTCAATCACCATATGAAATGGATCAGTTCAGATATAAAATATACATGCTTTATTCCAAGCATGCAACAGGGAAGATCAACGTAAATCCACCTAATTTGTAAAGATAAACAAATTAAACATACCCAACATGTTCCACTTGGAAGTAGAGTTGGGAAAATGTGAGAGATATGCTGATTATACACTTACTCTTAGCAGCCGAGAGGCTGTTTCAGAGAACATATTCAGATTAAGCATGCCCCATACGTCCGACTCAGAGGTAGAGTCAGAGAAGGGTGAGATGTATGTTGATCTTGCACTTACTCTGAGCTGTTTCCGAACCCCCCCAACCCCCCCAAAGATTTTATAAGACATTGAGACCATACATGATCACTTAAAAACCAGAAAGAATTACCATAATATGATGAGGACATTCATTGATTGGCACATGGAAGGTAAATAGTTATAGAAGATGGTTCACCTGGAGAGGGACCGGCAAATAATTTTCACCCAGAAACATGATCATACCTCTTCCATTAGCTCCAAACATCCCCAAAAGAAATGCACTCAGCAAGATACACAGTCATTCATGCAAAATGACCATGTACGAAACTAGCTAATGTCAACTTTCCTACCCTGTTCAAGAAAAAATAGGCGCATGAGAGCAATACTCAAAATCTACACATCGTCTACGAAAAAATCCATCACTGAAAAGTGCATTCAAGAAGTTGCCATATATAATGTTCAAATCTGCCCCGAAAAGTTATTTCTCATCATGATAGTTGACATAATCAGACCCCAGTGTTCACTTAGATTGCAGCTTAATACACAGAAAATCCAGAATTTATCTTCAAAAGTACTCTTAGGGATCTATCATGTCCCCCCCACTCCAAAAAAATAAATAAATAATCCCAGTTTCATAGGACCTATATTGTACACTATCAGGGCAAAGAATTGACCGTGATCATAGACAACAAATACAAGGATGCCATGGGAGTTTAAGACTCATGAGACCCTTAACAATATTATGGACTCCAAGTTGGGCTCTTGGAATCAGTATTTCTAATTTGAGGTCAAGGAAACATGATATGTTTAAACTCTCTATTCCATCAGCAATACTGTGCCAGGTTCAAACACCTAGAATTATCTTCTGACAAACAGGTTCAAACTCAAATTTACCTAGGTTCCTACTCTTAGTTTAGAAATTTCCAAAAGCTGTGATCTCTCAGAAGAGGAGCCTAATTTGCTGGAAATATATATAAATGTGACATGTCAGACCATATGAAAATTACATGACAAAGAAAATTCAGAAGACGACCTTATCTATGTTGAAGAAATTGCATCTAACATATGTCAATTGTTAATTATAAGGACTTCTTTAGTATCAGATTTATGTATCACAAAAGAAATAACTCATCAATTTCATAAAGATCAATCTTCCAAACAAAGAGCTTCTTAACAAATGTGGATCCAATAGCTTGTTGTCCTGACACAAAGTGAAATTGAAACATGCTTTATAATAACTTAGCACTGAACCAGAAACATTTTCCACTTGACCATGGTGTGTTATCATTAAAAGGAACAAATGGCGTTACTCTAATACATTGATAAATGATAGATATCCGAGTAAAAATGTCAATCTATGAACTCACGTAAGATCCAAATTAATTACTATAGCAAGTTAAATACATAGCTAAAACATAGATCTAAGTTTACAAAATGATCACTCCAAACGATAGCCATATTAAGACAAGGCAGGATACAATAAAAAGTTCAAAGCAAGCCGGCACCTTAGTGAAACAGATCGACAACACGATCTTGAATCAAATGAGCAGCATTATGCTGGCACGCGAAGTATAGCTCATTCGCACTGGCCTTCCCTCTCCATTTCTTTTCCACGACCATTTTGCAACACATTAATCTCGACCGAGTCAGTATGTTCAGTTGCGGCCTTCTGACAAACAAGTGACATTGGCTTAGTATTGACAAAGAAAACAGTAACTACATACTAAACTCTTGAGAACTACAACTAACTTTAATTCATGCAAGATTCATTAGACTGAGACTTCAGCTGTGCTATTTGGAATGAAATTTGTACAATTTTGCACTGCATAATTTTCATCTTTTCCATTCATTCGTACAGGAACTTCTCGCTAAACTTCTTGAATATATATGGAGTCTAATTTTAACCCCGAAGAACTGTAAATAAACGAATATACTTATATATTTTCTTGCTGAGTGAGAGCTATCAAATTAGAACTATCAAATTACTGCCTAATTTTGGAATGTAATGAAAAAGAAACCCCCATTCAGTTCAAAACAGATTACCTTCTCTATCGACAATACGATTGAAGGGCTCGTGTGTGTAGTAATCCCCAATACACCAGTGAACAGTGATCCCCAATCCACGAGTAACTGGGATTTGCCGTCGCCATATTTACAAGGGATAATTTGTTTATTTCTTTTCTTTTTTGTGATCAATTCATTAGTTCGTGAACTATAGGATGATTGTGGTTAAGATTTCTGAAACTGAAAACAGTTGTCATATTTTATTATCGATTTTCTATTCTCATCCGTCAATCAAATTTTGACTAATAATTGTTCGTCAAGAAATTTAATTTTTTTTTGTTAGCATGAGCTCTAGGGTTTTCTACGAAAGTCGACTCCTTGACAAAATTTTGACCGCAATTTATCTTTTATATTTTTATCTTCTCATCGATTAAGTCATCTTCGATCTGCCGTCCTCTCTTCTATATTTCAGTTTTTCAATAATACAAAGATCTAATCTTTGTTGGATGAGATCTCATTGAGTACATTATTATCAAGGTTGTTAGTCGTATTCATATTTTTGGGATGTTATGTTATGTTTTGAATTTTGTGTGGGTTTTCACGGGTGTTAGTAGTTTCAAAAGATTTATATGATATTTTAAGTGATCTACAAGACTCGCGTCAATTCTGATACGGATTTAATATCGCAAGAGTACACCTTTAACAATGAAAATTTGTTCATACTTTAGGAGTATTTATTACTCCAATATCAGTTGTTGTAACTAATAATTCTGAATGTTGAACTATAAATGATACTTATGTGAAGGTCAATTGCGAGACTACTAGTTTCAAAAATAATTTGGGTCAAATTGCTCAAGATGTCATTATAATACTTTATAGATTAAAAAATTTGAATATTTAATGTGCTAAGCAGTCTAAAAATAAGACGACTATTTGTTTAGTTTATTTTTTGATTTTACAATCAGGTTGTAATTGACAGCTTGAGGGTTTGTCACAACTGGATTTCGATATTTGCACATATCTTGTATATGAATTGAGATGATCATCGTTGATGATTGTGATAGTTATTTTATAAGTTATTTCCTGCTATCACAACAGCACCCAAATGAAATGAATATCTTGTTATAAAGAGTCATGTGGTTTACAAGATTTGTCAGCTTGACACAACAGGAGTGCATATAGATTTTGATATTCGACTAATCAGCCTAAATTTTGACCGGCTCAATTGAAAAATAAATTGGGTTAATAATCAGTAAACCGAATTTTATAGTTCCATCGTATTTTTTTTGATATTTTGGGCCACCTGGATCTAATCCGTGAAATAATATGGACTGGGCCGCTAAAATATTATTATTCAATTGGATACTGGGCTATAATCAACATATTAGCGCTGACCTATACAAGAAACCCTAGCGATAGTTATAAAATAATAAGCGCCGCGTCTGAAGAGTGTGGATTGAGCGAAGAACGATTTTCAGTCACATTCTTTCTTTTCTTCGATTGCATAATCAATTGAGGTATATCTTTTTCCTTCTTCTTCGTTAATGTATCCTATATATATATATATTTTCATTCTATATATGTTATAAATATTTTTGTATTTATGTATGCGTGTTATTGTCGACTTTACTTCAGTTTTGATATGCATCATCTCTTATTTATTTGTGTCCAGTGAATTTGATGAAATGATGAGCGGTTTAACTAGTTATTAAGTTATTGCCTGATGTCACTGTTATTTAAAGACTCATTTGTATGTGATAAATTTTTTATTTTGATGTGTATAATTCAACATTGTTATTTGGATTCCAAATTTGAATGTACCAATTAAGTAAATAGTGTGTACTCTGCATCTGTGTTTGAGGTCTAATTATAATATTTTGATGAAATTTAAATATTTACATCATGATTATTAGAAATACACATCTATGACTTGTGTTCAAAATTTGGATGTATATTTTTATTTTACGCAGTAATTTGACCAATCGAATGGAGTAGACACAAATTTGGGTTTTTTCTGATTTGTTATAAAGATTTTGGATTTTACAAATTTGATATAACTGGGTCGGGTTAATTAATTACCCGTAACCCGACCAATCCAACTTGCAGCATTTCCATCCAATGACTATCTTGTAATTTGCGACCAGTGATTATATTTTTCTTTTATTTGAATTGTGATCATCTACTTGATATAATAATATCATATTATTGTTCCAACAAATTAACACTTAGGAGTTAAATGTGAGTTGATTGTGTTGTCACTCTAAGTTGAATCCATGTTAATCGATGTAACAAGCTAAATTCCTGTTACCAGATGTTACATGTTACCCGATGTTACAAGTTAAGAGTGTCAAAATTTTGTTTTTTATATAATAAATCAGAATCCCGAATTTTGTGTATTATGTGTACATATTAATGTTTAGTAATGTATATATTTTATCGTCAATTATAAGTGTATAACACAAGAGACATGATTGTTCCTCATAATAGATTGTGATTGTTTTATTATTTCTTCTTATAAATAGAGTTTTCTATTTCACTGCTAGTTGTATCAAAATTATTTTATTTTTTCTATAGAAGCTAACTGAAAATACTTATAATACAGGGAATATTTATTTAGTTTTCGTGTTTTAGAAATCCATTAATTTTTCAAGCTGAAAATCTTGTCAATTGAATTTTAATATTTATATAAATTAGAAAGTTCCACATAAATAATTGGATATCCGGAATATATAAAAAAACTGAACTTAATATCAACCAAGAAAAAGATATATCATATTCTTGACTTTATCGATCTGATATTTTATTTAAAATATAGTCTTATGTATTCTCTGAAATTAAAACAAAATAAGGAATTTGTAAAAAACAAAAACATAACAGTTAAACAAAAATAATATATTTTACTCCATCCCTGTATTACTCGTAAAGAAGATACATATACATATACATTTGACTAATAAAGCACCTTGCCTGCAAGGCGCTGACTCGTCCAAAAAATCACCCACTCACACTACAGAGAATTCCCACCACGCTCCAGAAATCAACCACAGCGCGTTCCGTCACGCACTACAAACGCGTAACGGCGAAAAACAACTCCAGCAGCGAATTAATTTCAAGATCTCGGAATTTAAAAGAAAATGGAACCGCCTTAAGAAAAAAAACAAAAAGAAGAACATAATATAATTAGCCTGTACATACACACGGCCTGTGTGTGTATATGACCTAAAACTAAAACCCCTCTCTTTTTTCGAATTCATTTTTGGTTTTCACAATTTATTTATTTTCAAATAAATATTATCAAAAACCCTCTCGAATTAATTTTTGATTTTTGCCTCTATTTCTATTAATTATTCGTTTTGTGTTGATATAAAAGGATTAGATTTGAATTTATTTCTAGATTCGAGATTTGAAGCTTTGCGCCTTCGGATCGTGATGGAGAAATCGGGTCAACCGGGTCCGGATCGGGTCGCTTCTGTCTCCACCTCTCCTGTTACCGGTACGTCTTCATGTATGTATAATAATTGAGTGTGTGATTTTTAGTTTGTTTATTTTTTGATTAAATTAATGTTAAGTTGATTGTTGAATTGTACTTGTTTGTGAATCTGAGTGATTTTTGGATTCTAGGGTTTAGAGGAATGTGAATTTGAGATATATAAGTGTATATGACTGTGATTCTGTTGTTTACGGCTAATTGCTTCGAGTTCTACTTGATATATAAGATGCTGCCACTGAGTGAAACTGAATTTTCGGCGTCTTATGTTCTTCGGGCTTGAAGTTTGATGTTAAGAGTGAGTTCAAGTGAATTGCAAGAAATTTTTTGTGAAGATATTCTGCAGTTACGTTTTGTATAGTGAGGAAAACTTGAATGCGTTTTATTAATATGTGAGGAATTTTCTTTAAAATTTCTAGATGCTTCGTGTGTTTGAGTTGGCTGTTTGCTTTATGAGACTGTAGCTGGTAATTTATGACTAATTTGTTATTTGATGCAGTTGAGAGACAATTTGTTCCTGATAACTTGATTGAACAGGTAATTTGGTGGATACCAGTGTCTCCTGTTATACAGTGTAGTTAATTAAAATAGTTTTTTGAAGTATGTAATTTGTTTCCATTTAACACTTTGAGTTTTTAATGCCAGACATTGCCACCTAAAGAGGAGAAGGTTGTATCTGCGAGTTCTACTGATACAAACAGTGTCAGGCCGCCAAGAATAGTAACCAACCCGCCAGAGTTAATGGTATCGAGTGGAGCACTTGCCACTTCCTACCAACCTAATGCTTATGCTCCACTAGACCAAAGTTTCTACTATGGAGGTTATTTTCCTAATCGTGCTATTATTCTTATTCCAAGACTGATTATGTTGATTGTATGCTTGATTTTGGTATATTTGTTCTGCTCAAGAAAAATACAGTAAAAACTCGTCTGCTGCTTCAAGTAAACAGTAATTAATGCAGGGGTAAGGATATCAACAACCATTTGTTGTGGTTGCCTAGATGCTAAAGAATATATGTTGGCCGTATAATTGCATTGCTATTCTGCTAGTTATTATTTTTGGCTGCCAATTTGGTGTATATTATAAAGCATTACGTGGCCCATTTGTGAGAGATAACATAAATAAAAAGTTGTTGTGA
The DNA here is from genome assembly GCF_001625215.2 of Daucus carota subsp. sativus. Taxonomy (NCBI): domain Eukaryota; kingdom Viridiplantae; phylum Streptophyta; class Magnoliopsida; order Apiales; family Apiaceae; genus Daucus; species Daucus carota. Next base: position 35,515,141 of record NC_030386.2, on the reverse strand, counting down.
TGTACATTATGTTGTATGATATTGACATAATTACATAAGATAAAACATGCAATGATGTGAAAACCTTTTGCTGCAACTTGCAAGTACAGTAGCATAAGGCAATGCCAAAATAGACTCCTTTTTGTGTCCGTTGATTCCTGGCAATAGACATGCTGACTTAAAACTAACTTCTTATGTAACAAATTGTATTTGCATTTTTCCTTGCAAATTGAGGCCATATTTTCCCACTCTATATCTTTATTTCTTTATCTATCTTGATGTATTACTTATTTCTTCTTTGTTTGTTGTTCAGCTTATGAAAATGGCAATGGTAACTGGGGGGAGTATCCCAACTATGTCAATGCCAATAATCTACAGATTATGCCTCCAGTGAGTCCAAGTTGTTTTCTCACATTTTATTTTGTCCTTTGCCTTTGAAGTAACTTGCTAAATAGATTCATGCTTTAATATAGGCAATGTTCAACGACAATCCATCGCTGTATTTTCCTTCTGGCTACAGCTTTGATACCCAAATGGCATATGGACAGTTTCCTCCTTTGGCTAGTCCAATGTCTCCGTTTTTGCTAGATGGTCAGTTGTACTCTCCACATCAAATCCCTATGTCACCCAACTACTATCCGCAATCGATTTCTCCGGGTCTCCCACATGTTACCTCTTCTCATTCAATGTCTCAAACTGAGATGGTGACACCAGTAAGTACAGGTCAAGACAGTCTGAATGACAATATGCTTTTTGGACCAGGATCTGGTTATTACTTGCACTTTGGATCCTTTCCTGCTAGTAATCCACCTGGAAACAGTAGCCTTGGCTTGTACAAATACCCAGGAGAGTTTGGATCTGGTGAAAATCCAGCTATCCGATCAAATTCTTCTGACACGGGCAACATTTTGTCTCCATTGACACCAGGAGCTGTTTATACACAGCCTGTGGGCATACTTGGATCCTATGACCATAGCCTGGCACAGGTTCGTCTTCTTTCTCAGAAATTCTTTGTATCAGTGAAGTAGCACATATGATTTGAAATAGGAAAGATTTACTGTGCGAGTATTGCTGTTGAAGATTGATGATTTTTTTATTTGCTTTGATTATTTTTTTAGTAATTTCTTAATATATCTATGGAGATTTTGCGGAGCATAATAGTTCTAAAATGAGTCTTAGATCTATTGGATCCCTAATTAGCTTCAGATTATCGTGTTTGAAAAACTTTAATTTCCAATAGCATTTATCTTCTGTTTTTAGAGAAAAGTTGTTTTAGGGCACATTTGCAATATCTGGAGACTTTCCAGTTTCTGTTCGGGAATTTATCTGATATTCAGTTATTAGATGGGGCTATCTGACACAAAATATGTCTTGAATATTTTGAATTTGTCTGCCATCTATAATCTGGGCTATGTTTGTAGGCTTCTCAGCAGCAAACACCATTTACAAGGCGCTATCAGAATAATATCTCTTCTAGGATCCCAAACTATGGCAACTGGGATGCGAGTCGCTTTAATCGATTTACTACTGACAAAGGTGGGAGAAGGGATAGGGACTCAGCTAGTATTTCTGCTGATTCACATGGCCCACCCAATGACCGAAATCGAGGACCAAGAGCATTGAGGCCAAAAATTAAAAACAATACTGAAGAAATGGCTGCACCTGTTATCACAAAAGCAGGTGCATCTACTTCTGGAGTCAATCTTGAACTATACAACCAACCGGATTTTGTCACAGATTATGAGAAGGCCAAGTTCTTTGTCATCAAGTCTTTCAGCGAGGATAATGTTCACAAAAGTATTAAATATAAAGTTTGGGCCAGCACACCTCTTGGGAACAAGAAACTGGACGCTGCTTACCAAGAAGTCAAGGATGATGGTGGCAATTATCCAGTTTTTCTGTTCTTCTCGGTATGCTACTTGCACCCTTAAAATTAGAAATATAAGTTAAGCTGTCAATTTTGTGACAAGTCGGTGGCTGGAAGATTGCTAGATTTACAATATAATTTTTGATTCCAAGATAGTTAATGGCTGATTTTTGTGCCCATTAAAAATATGCTTAGGGAGCAACACCATTTACAAATATAGTTTGCGTTCAACTGGTACCCTCACAAATCAATAAGTCACAGGCTAACTTTCGGTACCCACACAAAACTCACACGTCAACTTTTGATTGTATATATCTTTAACTAACCAACAACTTCAAATTGGATTTTCAGTCTGATTGTTTTTGCACATGCCGGCCTCCTGTATATATTGTATTGAGTTTCTGGATAGTACTTTATTGGTTTATATTTTCATGGGGATATAGCACTCGTTCCAATTTGCTGATTCATGAACGGCATAATTCTTGTTGAGTAAAGAAATTTATATATGTGAAATGGAATATCAATAAATGTCTGGTACTATAATGACAAAGTTATACTCGAAGCAAGGTTTTGTACTTAATGCCAAGAATGTAAGCTGAATGATTGCATAGTTTGACAACGCGACCACATTGATTGTCATTGATTAAGAAGAAAATTTGTGAAACCTATTAATTCTACCAAGTTTCTGTGTGTAGATCTGTTCTTGTTCTTATGTTTTATCCTTGATACAATTTTTTTTTTTAACACTGTTTTAAATATATTCCAGGTTAATGCCAGTGGGCAATTTTGTGGTGTAGCTGAAATGACTGGACCTGTTGACTTCGAGAATGATGCAAATTACTGGCAGCAGGATAGATGGAGTGGCCAGTTCCCTGTCCGGTGGCATATAGTAAAAGATGTGCCAAATGGTCGATTTCGCCATATTCTTCTGGACAATAATGATAACAAGCCTGTAACTCACAGCCGAGACTCTCAAGAGGTACCTGGCACTTATTAATTCTCTTTCCAGTTACTCTTCTTCTCATGGTCAATTGTTATTTTCATGGAGATAATGAGATTTAAAAGGAAATTTTCTGTTTATTATGAAGAGTTGGTTGAGATTTTTCCTCTAAAGCTTTTCAAGAACTTGGGTTCTCAGAAAATGCTGTCTTTATATAACTGCCCCAATGCATCATTTGTTGCTCTTAGCTTCATGTACATTTACAGAGATTTTAAACACTCAGTAATTGTAGATTCACAAAGTTGAAATTTATGCCACACAGTTGGGGTTATTTTACATGCTTTAAAAAATTGCGTTGCTTTCGCTTTAATTAAGTTAATGTTGCAATTCTGTGAGAACACCGACGTGATATTCATATTAATTTGCTTCAGGTGAAACTGGAACAAGGTCTCGCAATGTTGAAAATTTTCAAAGATCATGAATCTGAGTCATCAATCTTAGATGATTTCAGTTATTATGATGGGAGGGAGGAACGGTCATTGCAGGAGAAGAGGACTAAACAGCCATGTCCAGATGAAAGTCCTGTTGCTCCAATAGATCAGTTATTGGATCACGTTGCCAGTACCCTTCATCTGAAAGTCAATGACGACAAAAGAAAGTAAATTGGGAGTGATATGGCAAAACCCAGATGGCAGACAAGATCGATGTATTGGGTACTGGGTTTAGCCATTTAGGAATAGAGAGCAAGAGTCCCTACTTAAGCAAAAGCGATGGCAGGGAGTATCTGCTCTTGTATTTTATAGTCCAAGCTCAGCTGTACACCAAGTTCTTCAATCTTTCACCTCGACCCTAGTTTATTTTTCTTTTTAAATGTCAGTTAAGGAGTTTACTGGTGATTTGGTCATTCTTGAAGGGGGACGGGGGCGAGAGGTAGTTTAGTTGTGGGATTTTTAGTTCTTGCTGATATACTTTTGCTTGTTTTAAGAGTCACAGAAGGTACATGAAGATACCATCAAGTTGGCTTGGTGACATTTGCTGGTGCCCTGTGTAAGTTGAAAGATTTTCTTTGAAAAATTCCAGTGCAGGGCATTTAAATTTTGTGCCGGCGCACAGAAGGAACTATAAAATTTTCATCTGTTAGAAATTTTATCAATAGATGAGCACTGTTCTTTTTTTCAAATGTTGCATGCATTAGACAAATTATGGTCATGTGCATGTTAAATTGACTATAGTAGCATCACTGGTTGCAATGCCCAATGATTTGGTTTTGCAAGTAGATTTAACCTTCGTATATGAGCAATGTTCTGCGTTTTTAGGCAAAGATAAACTGTTACGCCAAATCTTTTCACCTGATTAACACAACGTAGATCATGGATGATGCCAAATCAGTTGTGGTTTTACAGCCCTTCTACCTCCCTTCTTTGGCTATACTTGACCTAGAGCCTACATTCGGACTCCATAACAATTGACTGACGAACACATAGATCAAATCCAGAATTTATTATAACCTCCCAGCCATGGTTAGATTTCAGAGGTTTTATGCGCCACACAATTATTATATTTTGGCACCTTTTTATATATACAAGCAAATTATCATTTTGGGAATCTGATTAGGTGATTGGCTGTAATATAATATTCCTTATTTTACCCTGATAGAGTTGTAGAGATCAATGTACTTCCCTGCGGTGTTGTTCCAGCTATTATCGATTTTCATCACATTCTGAACTGTGCGATTCCAGTCATTTGGTTCTGCATTAAACAATAGATGAGGAATATGAGTGATTAGATCCTTGTATATAAATCCAAAGTATTAATTCAAGCTTATTTCAACGTGACGGAACTTATTCACTCTTTTTATGTGTCATATCATGTTTGTGCCATGATGACAAAAATGATACGAGTTCTGTTGAACTCCTTGTGTAGGGATCAGTCTACATAACTATATGCAAAATTGAGTTTGATGCCAAGAGGAACAAATAGGATAAAAGTTGAGCCAGTCCGAGCTTACTCTCTTGGTAGTATGAAAATGCGCGGTGCAGAGCTCCATCCAAGGATTCTTCATCAATTCCTTCAAAGACAAAGCTTGAAAACAAAAAAGTCTGATGTCAGGCTAATAAAACTCAGTATATTAGTATAAAGCACTCTGCCCCGTACAGTAATTGCATATCCTTGTTCAAACTACTTGATGGAAGCCAAAGGAGTCCTATACATAACTTACAAATAACTATTGGAGCATAGTTTCAAATCATCTCTAACCATTTAATCAATCTCTTTTGCACATACATAAAGGATTATATTACCTTCTTTTTTTCCGATTTGAAGGATTAGGGGTTGTTCTATGGTGAAGGAAATATACATGACTTGACTTATAGGGATTAGTCAGCATTTGTTTTGTGAATGGCAGAATGAATAGGTTAGATATTTGTTGATAGCCTAGTGACAAGACCCCTTTCCCTTCCCCTCATTGCCAAAATTCATGGTATTAACCCCCCCCCCCCCCCCCCCCACACACACCCAGTCCCAGCCTCAGAGTAGCATTGCTGACAATTCAAATAGGATAAGATGTTCTTAATCTGCATAATAATCATCTCTTTTCACCAGAAGATTACCCATTCGCCATCTCAGGTTGTGAATGATCATCAATGTCGAAGACTGTGTCAGCCAGGCCACCGGTCTTTCTAACTACAGGGACCTGTCATATGCATCATAGCGCCTCATTAGAATATTCTTGTGTCAATGCATCGTAGTGCCTCCTATTAGCATTTTCTTGATTTTAGCAGCTTATGTAGAGAAATTGCACAAGTCATGTTAATTATTAGGCTATTCATTTTGCAAGAACCTCAGATGCATACATACATGAATATATGGCGGTACTTCTAACTTTTAAGCACTAAAACCTCATGCACAGAGACTAGGCAGATGTTCCATGCAGTGCGCTTTAATTTATAATCAAGGTGTCCTGGTTCATTTCACAGAACTAAACTAAAGTATTGGTTCATATTTTGACCAACATATAGGTGTTGTGCAGGAACTTGTAAGTACTATTTTCAATTGAGAAGTTTAATTTAGTAGTTGCCCGCAAAAGAGAAGAAGGACAAATGAGAAATGAATAATACCGCTCCATATCGCATTCCGATCATTTGAGCAAGTCCACACGGCTCGTAAATTGAAGGCACCAAAACCATGTCTGCTGCAGCATAAAGCATATGTGACAGTTCCTCACTGCAGAAATCATACTGTATCAATACATGATAAAGGAGGCTAAGTTCACTAGTATACACCATGTCTTACTTTATTCCGCATGGTTTGTGATTTGGGAGTTACAAGCAATTATTTATTTCAAGGCAAGAGAATGTGTTTCATATCACCATGCTTTAGTTTAGAACTTCGATAAAATGCCCAAGAATGACATATTCAAGTTCATTAATAGATGGTTGTATTTGAACTGAGAAGTAATCGAGTAGCGAATGGCCTTGTACTTAAGGTACTGGTGGTTGCTGTTATGGATGAATAGATTGGGATTGGGACAACTTCCTTGCTGTTGAGAGGTACATACTTAGTATGTTTGGTCCGATTATGCCTTTTATGATATAATATATTCACGTAAATCTTTAAAGAAAATTTTATGATAAAGGCCGACTAGTAAAGTACTTCTAATAATTAGGTGTCTGGAAAAGGCTCACCTATACATCAAAAGGATCCGGATGTTAGAGTCTTTGTTATGCTGCAAAAGAGCAAGATGATTAAATATTAAGGATGGTCTGTGCCTCACAAAACAAAGAACATTCCTCTTACAAATGAATCCTTTATGTCCATACCATAAATATCAAGAGCGCAAATAGGTAGATCAAGTATATTATGACTATTCAATTGATAAATACCAAGGATAATAATAAAAAAGGAGTTTCGGAGGTCTGTGCCTCACAAAACAAATAACATCCGTCTGACAAATGAATTCTTTATGTTCATACCATATGTGAGAAGTCAAGCAAGAGTGCAAATACGTAGATCAAGTATATTATGACTATTCAATTGATAAATCACCAACCAAATTTGCAAGATCTTCAAACTCCCTTTCCACTTGAGTATTGGATGCCTTTCCTAGAATGATCATTTGTCCACCCTGTAAGGTACATAACTGTCAAAGCAAAACAAGATGCATAACACAACTACTTCTCTTAATTTCCTAAAACTCTATGCGGGCCAGCTCCCTCTCCATCCCACTAACACACTAATTCATTGTTTTCCTTAGTAATATACATAGTACTTCAATGCATTGTATTTAGGTACACCACAGGTGGGGGGATTAAATGCACGTCATCCAGCATTGTTATTTTAGTAAAGCTTGAGATAAAAGTATTTCAGCATTAATATACAACAAAAGGTTTGATATATATTATCATTTCCTTATTAGTTAACTTTCAAAATAATTTTAACACAACCTCATGTTTGAATATCCACAACAAGATTATGTATTTTTGGATATCATAGATCGATTGAAATAACAATATGCAGTTTAGGTAGTACTAGAAGGGTCACTCACAAGTTGTTCCACAAGTTTGATTGCATGTCTAATCAGATGAAGACCCTTTTGAGCAACCAGTCTCGTGATGCAAACAATCAATGGTATCCGAACAGCGGCGTTGTTGTTTTCAGTATCTTCTGAGGCTAAGCCGAGCCCCTTCTGAACAAATTGTTTGCATATTTTCTTGCCACCTACTTTCAGGGCTGCAGGTGAAAATAAGTATCAAAATGTTGATGACAGAAAAATCTGGGCACTTTGTTGAATAAAAAGAAACATAATATACTTTAGTAATGGTAACTGGAGGTAGGGGTAGGGGGATCACATAAATCTATATTTGTAGTTATATATTTTTTAATTACATAGCTATGTTCCCAAATTATTTTGATAAATACCAGAGACAATTAGGAAAATACTCTAAGTGGTTTTGTAGTAAAAAAAAATAAACGGTTCATTTTTGATATATGATTTAGTAAAGAAGTATGAATAGTTATGTGGGTAAAATGATATATATTTGGTTTATAGTGGCTTAAATGAGTCCCCCATGAGATGGGAGGTCAAGTGAGATATTTTGACGCAACGGATGGCCAGTTTGATATAAAACCCCTATGGTATATGAATGTCTTTTCATATAATACATACTACAGTTTGTATTTCATAAGTGCGAAAATGTAATATTACGTGAGCTGATATAGATCAACATGGAAGTCTTTGTATTTCACCAGTCTAGAATCTCATAATTAAATTACGCACACAAAAAAATTATATGAAAAAAGTTATTTTCAACAGTTATCATCAGCAGCAATGATGTGACTTGTATTATATATGACATTAATTAATTACTGAAATTTTTAGCCTATTACTAAGGTAAGAAACATGTTATTCAAACAACTGACTGAAACTAATAAAGCTTAACATTTTTTGTATATGCGAATACATGATCAGGGGACAAAGAACCTTACCATCATAATTTATAGGCAAAAAAGCATCAGTAGCAGGGTTCCATATCGTGGTATCTATACCATTTAAAATGCCAATGTATCTACAATAGCAAAACTGTACATCTTCAGATTCATACAACAAGAATTATAGTAGATTCCAAATAAACCATTCAAGTCTTTAACCTACTAGAGTATGGAAATTACAAAGATTACAGAAATCAGAACTGATTACTATGGCCGTTCAATATAAGTCGCAGAATATTTTGGCGATCCTTCCAAAGCTCATTATGTAATTGTTATCAAAAATAGGTAGTTGCGGTATTATCTCCATGTGCGGCCTTTGTGTGAGCTTCATTCTTCACTATAACTTAAATTCGATTTACACTCTTGTCCCCGGTTCCCTTACCGCCTACCCCCATTTTTGTTTTTATTTTAGTTATATGGGAAATGTAAAACGATAAGAGTAGTTGCATAATGAAAATCAAACACACAAAGTTTTTCATAGATATACTATAGAGAGGAAAATGCTTGTTGCTTTATAGGTAAGTCTTTTCTATGTTTGGCATCACAGTCATGCAGTGCCTAGAAGAATTGGCAACATAGTGGCATGTAGACCTTATCAGATGCAGAAGGGACTTATTGTTGGTAGGATTTGAAACTTATGTATCAACTTTTTATATATCTTCTAATAATGCTTTGTAGAACTTTAGAAAAAGGTAAAATATTCTCCTCCAACACAGAAAAATGAGTATTAGTGAGATGATACAAAAGTAAGTGTACCCTTTTTATAAAATGTACAATCGCCTGATTGATAACATGACCCACGTCCCTATGTAATCCTTGACATGTTAATATTCATACATTTATAGATACTTGCATGTTCAGAAATAATAAGAGCAGCAACATAAGTTGTTGTGAAATTGAATCGCAATTATAAGTGCAAACTAGAAGAGAAAAGAAATGAGCAAGTTGAAAGCACTTCTCCAGTAGCAAATGCTAATATAATTATACAGTACAGCGACTACTAATATGACCTCGGAAGATCTTACTTATCACGATTTTGCATCAAGGTTCTTGTAAGCCATCCAGAGCATAGTGTTTCTGTAAGGTACGTTGGAGAAACTGTACTGCAAAGAGAAGGAAAAACACATTTGTTTTAGGCAGAATTTAGTGCAATGTGCCTGTCTACATGTGCATACATATCTTAACTGAACCCTTTTAGCAAACACGAATGAATATTTTATAAAAGGAAATTGAGGTGCAGCTGCGCAGCACTATAGCTAATAAAATCTCGTCTTATTAAGGGGTTAATTTGAAGCATGTCAGCATGTCACTCCTTCAATACCTAGTGAGTTGGCAGATATTTATACTGAAACTAAAAAGACACATGATGGTGTTCAGGAAAATAAAATATGTATCGATTAGAAAAAAGGGTTCTCATAAAAGTCTTCACAGGAAAACACAATACAATCTGCAGGCAATGCTGATTGGTGCTTAATGATCTGAGTATCTCTATACATAGAAAGGCTTGAATCAGAAAACAAATCAGGCAATAAAAACAGAATAACGCCATCAGTATCAAACACCCAAGTATGTTAATCTGAATATACACTCAAGAGAAATCGGTGAATTATTTTTAATAAATGCTTTTGGCTATAGAAGTACACTAAAGCACTACTTACACCACTGCATTGCTGTACACAATGCCTCCTTTCAGTAAACTCAACCTTTCAGGGTTATGGCCAATGGTTCTATCATCAACAGCCTGCCAATAAAGAAAATGAATAACATTTATGTTTTTACAGTTTTTCACTTAATTTATGAAAAAAGAGCGGAAATTGACCAAACTAAACCAAACTAAGTTAATATATCTGATATACTGAACTATGCTGTTAGAGTTGTAATATGGAACCTCAGTCAGAAGCCTGCACAATGGAAGCCACTTAACTCATGAGTAATCTTAAAATAATTAAATTCAAGAGGTTTTATCACATCAATCCTGCAAAGAATATTGCTAAGGTTGCCATCTATCTAAATCTTCCTATCTCATACGATCATGTGTAGCTTGAAGTTAACGAAAAACTTTTACAGATCATTAAGGTCCCCTAAATGATGAATCCACTTATTAGTCTATCTTGCCTCTTATGCTTTTTACTTGGACAGATATCTATATAATAGCAATTGGGGTGCATTAAGATCTGTTTCTAGCCACCTTCAGTAAGTATAGGTGTTTGGGAGTAACTGGATTCTCGAGTGTGAGAGAACACAACTATATTCCAAATTCTAGTTCCTAGCGGAAATTTTATAGAGCCTGATTTTTTTGGCTATGCCACACACACACACATATATTACCATACAAGGTTTCATGCAAAAGCCCAATTTCAGTCGCCTTCATACATGGTTCACTTGAAATTCTTGAGTGTGGAAAACCTAACATATATTGTGATAATCCAATTTATAGCAAATTTTTTCTGCCATCTACCCTAATTTTTTCCATGCCCATACTAGTTTGCCTGTCTTTACCATTTCATTGACAGTGCTTGTTTGCTATTGTTTTTCACTAACATGCACATGATCGTGTTGACATTAAATGGTAACCTTATCAAGAGTCCCATATAAAGATCCATCAAGACCACATTTATTAAGCTGTTCCTGGCTGTCACAGAAACACAAGAAACAGATTCACGGTATAAGCAAATATTTAAAAAGAAAAGAATAAGAAAGGAACCAAGTGATGCTACTAAGTAGCCTGAAAAAGCAAGCAATCACAAATTTCAAGAAACACGTCACAGTGATAGACTGTGTACTTCTGACTTCTGAAATAAATACTGATGTCTTTCATGAATTATCCCATATCAAACATGTTGAAAAAGTATTTAAGTATAACAATCAAAGCAAATCATCTTGGGGAGAAACTGCAATGAGTAAAAGATAGCTTATAAGCTTATTACACAGAAGTCTAACTACATAACCAATCATTGTTTTATAACATACTTGATTGATTACACAAAATTTACTGGTAAAATAATAATAATTATAATAATAATAATAATAATAATAATAATAGTAGTAGTAATAATAATAATAATAATAATAATAATAATAATAATAATAATAATAATAGTAATAATAATAATAATAATAATAATAATAATAATGACCTACATAAATTAATAAATCATCTGAATACCTGCATTCTCCATAATGCTCCATATTGTGGATTGTCAATACTATTCTTGGCTTCTACAAATACAATCCAATTGCAACTGTTAAGATCTTCCCTTTGCAAGCATATTTAATAACGACTCTCAGTGAAGAAACTAAAGCAGTAGAAGCTACAAGTCTACCTGGAGCGAGAGATAATGGTACATGTCCCAGTAAAGCAGGGGTAGTACACTTGTCTGCCACTCATGAACATGAATAATATCTGGCTCTTTTCCAGTAATCTACAAAAAAATTATACCATTTTCTGTAATAAATAAAAAATTAATAATTTTCTCAGATAAAGAAATTGATGTGAAAGCTAAGCAGACAGCAATCATCAGAATGGCAATATAACACAAAAATTGACGTCTCTGCAGTTATTGCATGCTTATTAATACCCCAAGACTCCAAGAAACATAGATAGTGTCCAAACAGAAAATAGTGTAAAGATGATAATTTACAAAGTGATTCCAATGTTACATGCTGCTTCAGGGGGGCGGAGGATATTATATATAACCAGATTCTCTTGCAGCAGAGGAATGTGAAAATAGAAGTTGCTAATAACAAGTAATTAGAAATTATGCATTACATAAACAAACTTTTTGTTGGATCCAAGATAGATTGAGTATTAGATACAATCAGCTAACTGTAGAGAAGTATTTGAAATTTTGGAGCATATCAGATAATATTTCATGTCTTCACTTTCACGGAATGCTAACAGTGGTAGTTAATTACTGATTACCTACCTGCATCCACTCAAGGCACGCACGGCTAAAGAACAAGTATGCTTCGAGCTCATTGTATGAGCCTCCATATACAGATTCCCCTTTAAAGAAGTGGTTGGAAGGCTCAATAAATATCACTTCAATGCCTGAAACTACTCCATGATATGCATTGGTAGGTACCCAGTTTCCATCATGATATGAGGCATATGTAGTTACTAGTTCCAGCTCATTTATATTGTGTTTGTGGATACACTCATAAAACGGGAGCATAATGTCTACTTTATGACCCCTTGATAGACATGCGCGCCCTAGTCCGGTAACAACATCACCAAGACCACCAACTTTAGCTATTGGTGCTAGCTCAGCAGTTATATGAACAATATGGAGAAGATCAGTGTCTTTTATATTAGGCAGACCTTCTGCACGGACATGAGAAAGGGGAAAATCTCTCTTCCAGAATGGGATTTTGTCTTTAGGAGAAGGCCAGACCAGAATTTCAGATTCTTGATCTACTGAACCTTTTGGCTTGACAGAGTCTAGCTGACAATATAGAGCTAGGAGTAAGAGATAAGAACTATCAAAGCATAACAATGAATGTGTTCCCTTTTCTGACAGACATCCAATAGACTAAGAAACACAAAATCCCATGGAAGTTGCATGACATTTCCAAACCCTGACAAAAGAATAAAGTACGTCTAAGTCTTACAACTTCTTGTTGTTTCGACCTCTAATTGTTTGTCATTATTTACAAGTCATTTCAAGTTTACAACCAGAATTATCTGGCTAATCGCACTACAATATGGGGGTATCTATGTAGTCGGTGCAGTGTGTTGATCACAAAGCCACACAAGAAGTTAAAGAATACATCACGGACACATAAAAATGTTTTAGAATACCAAATTAGCCACCAAAGTACAATCCAATAATAAACGTAAGAACAAGTAAAAATAACTTGTTAAATAACAGTATAGACTTCGCCTATTTCATTCCTTTTCAGTTTTTAGGTAATGCCGTGGATACATTGTGTTTGTCTTGTATAGTTAATGGTTTTACCAAATTAAGCTTAAATTTCACCACTAAAATAAAAATAAATCCCCTGCTGATGCCAGTTGGACTCATAAACAAATATTATGCAAGTGTAAAAGCATGACTTTGACAAATTGTTCTCCTCGATGTATCAATGTTCTCTAATTCTCTTCCCAAAATAATCTCATCAAAAGCTAACCCCATCTATGATGAGCTCTGCTCCATCCGATTTACCAATCCACTTCAACGTTTTGCGTTTAAATACTAATACAAATATGTACTCCAAGCATGATATAATATATTTTTTCTCCAAAATTTGCTCCATCCACTTTATCAAAGGTTTAATTTGTGACTACCGTATCCAGAGGAGGTTCATAAAACTTCCACTCATATTTCACACAATTTCAAGCAGTCAAAATAAAAGTTATTAACGAACTCAGCTAATCATAAGGCTTGCGCCCAAAGCTTATGTAAATTGTACAATGCAGTATGTGTACATAGAGCATACATGAATATGATTCAAATTGCTTTCAATGCTTCCGTTCTGTATATATCACATGCTATACTAAAACTTAAAACCACACACAACACTCACTACTACCTTAGTACACATATACACACAATTAAACACATAAATATTTTATAAACTATAAAGCAAATGCAAGTGCAATGACTAAGATAAAAGGAATGAACACATATTAAATGCAATTAACTACGTTTACATGCTGCTCGAACGCTAAAACTGAGGCTGCCGAAGCATAATCCAACTTAAAATCAGCAACGAACGCCACTGAAATGCTAATAATTACGTTTACGAACAGTAAAATTGAGGTTAAACAAGCAGAATCAGAGCTAAAAATAAGCAATAAACACAAACGAAATGCTAATAATTACGTTTACGTGAGCTGATCGAACGCAAAATCTGAGCGGAGAGATTCGCTTCGAATTCGATAAAAACAAGCAACTCTTCTTCTTCAGCTTCAGCTTCGTGTTGTCATGGACAACACGTATCTTCCGAGTATGATTACAATTCAAACTGCTTCTCAACGCTTCCATTATTTCTGTATCTACAAACACGCATAACATTAAAACTTCGAATCGCACACTAACTACTGCATCAATTCACGTAAATTTACACAAAACACAGATAATTGATTGAAATATAGCTTACCGATCAGGTAAAATGGAGCAGAGCTTCAGTTCAATTATGTTCTCGAATTTCTATCCCTTTCAAATCCCAAGGGAGTAACATAATGTTATTATATTATTCCTCCGGTATATACTTTGCTCTAGAGCCAAAAATGCTAAGTTGCCAACAGAAAGAGTCACATGTCACTTGTGTGAGTGTGACCCTGCCCTGCTTTAACCATTTCAAACCGTTCACGTGTATTTTAATTTTTTTTTTAATATATTTTTCTGCTAAATACTACTCCATATTGTATTATATTCTTATTCATGTATAATAATTTGATGAATTTAAGCATTATAATTTTGCAGATTATCTCAGCCTGCTCTTTTAGTGTAATTCATCTGCCACCTAAAATTCTCGTGATTAGTATGAAATATGACATTTACTTAACAAAATCTCAAATTAATGATATTAACTTTTAGAGTGACAAATACGTTATCTTAATCTCAGTCTCGTTAAAGATGACTAACTAGCATCAGTCTCGTGAAAGATGACTAATAATCATATAAGATAACTAGCATATGATAATAGGACACTCACTTAAATCTATATCACTCTTGAAGAATTGAATTCAAAATAATAAAATTTCGCCCACTTAAATCTATATCCATCTTGTAAAATAATCGAACCTGAAATGCGTTTGTCCATACATTTTACATGATCACCCACCTACTTAAAGCTTTGCAAAAAATCAAACGCGAGACTGCTTCTATTTACACAACCTCATACTCACTCTTACGGTGTATTCATTCAAAATCGTACCCCAATCCTTGCTTTTACCTGCTCAATTTTACACTCGCTATCGAAAGTCGAAACCACGCTCACCCGCTAGACAAATACACCCGACCGCCTTGTATAAGTGAACAGATACATATATTTTGAATTATAAATTATTTATAAATAAATTACTTTCATAGGTTACCCCGTTACCCCAAGGACCAAAAAAAGTCATCGAGTACTAAATACACTGTACGATTTGGAAGCCTCTAGCCACGGTAGAAAAGGTCAATCTGGCAAAACAGAACATAAATTGACAACTTGGGGCCAGAAATATCACAATCTGCAGAAGCATGGTGCATCAAACTATGTCTATACGAATCCAAATAAATATATCTCGACATCCTGCTAATGGTGAAACAACCGATGTACGCGAAAACTATGAAACAAGGAAAAATAGTAGAAAGAAAAAGCTTTATATAAAATACACATCAAATCTCTCCTATAACTACAACTGATTCAGCAACATAAATCCATAAAAATGAAAACCACAAATTAAGCAGTTCTTATCACGAACTTTCTTTCTCTTCTCTATCTTAAAGAAAGAAATTAACCCTGATAGATACACAAGACTGACATAAAGTCACCTCTTTCAGCTTCCTGTTTTTAACCAACTTTTTTGCTTTTCAAATTGTTTACTCTTTCTTTCTTAAGAGCTGTAAGTTCCTTCTTTTTACTGCATCAGTCAGTAGTCATTGGCTGGCTCATGCAGCACCTGAATCGGGCCTTCCGAACAGTTGTCATGATCTCAGTCTCAGCATGCTCTAGCATTCTGACAATCTCGGTGAATGGTGGCCGGACATCAGGGTTACTGTCCCAGCATCGAGTCATGATCTCACCAAGGACGGGGAGGCAGTCATTTGGAAGATTTGGACGAACACCTTTGTTGACAACTGCAAATGCTGCCTGTACCGCGGTCATGTTCTGAAATGGTAGCATTCCTGTAATAAGTTCCCACAGGACAATCCCAAAGCTATAAACATCAACCTTATGGGTGTACTGCCTGTGCTGGATCATTTCCCTAATAATTTAAGGAAGTATATTAGAAATGCATATAACAATTTAAGGGAGTATATTAGAACTGCATTTAATAATTTAAGTATATTAGAACTGCATTTAACCATCCCACGACACAATATGGCTGCTATTAATATAAATAACCCAAAGTGGAGAGCAATCACAAATGAACATGCACATCAGATTCAGAGATTAAAAAATAATATGCCAGGTAACATATAAATACTTTATTTCAATATGCTTTTCAACGGAAAGAAAAGAGAGGATAATCACATTATATGTTAGTATTTAGTAAACATTTAAGACACGTTATATATTAACTAACCATAATAAACAGTCAGCTATTCTATTCTCCTAAGCTAAAATAGGTAAAAATAGGTAATTTCCACGATAAAAAGAAAAGTTAGCATCAGGGTGCTAGAGTTTAAAACATGAAGAAAAATAATATAGACAACCATTAAAAGCCAACTGCAAGTATAACACCAAAACAGGGAAAGGTTACCTCAACCTTAACCAAACAACCAAAAACACTTCAAGAGAAAGAAATTGATATAAGAATACAAATACTCTGTCTAGATTACTGAATCCTGAGGTAAATAACATATATCTACCTACCTGATAATCAACATTAAGTTCTTGTTAACATTGGAAGACTAAACAACAAACCCCTTAAAGGTAGTATACTAGTATAACAATGTAGTGTGAGGACATGTGATAACTTTAAACAACATATATGTTATGTTACTGACATATGCACATTATAGTATGAAGGTCTCGTATTAATGAAAGTTTTAGATCACCAGTGGAGAACAGGAAATAAACACAATAAATGAATGATGGATAGTAGATTTATTTTAGAAGACAAAAGCATGTTGACATAAATATTGTCAGACAAAAGGCTTAAATGAACTAGACATATTAAACTTTCAAACATAATATAATATCAATCTGTATAACACACATATCAGGGTTGGAAGCCCATTAGCTTTGTTTAGGGCCCGATCCTTGTTCCGCTCAATACTTATATTTCAGTTTAACTAATAGCAAATACAGCTTAACAAAAACGAGTTATCACTTAGGAGCAAACATAGACTAATTGATAATTTTGCTCAAATTGTGTGAATGCCAAAAGTTACTCCTCAAATGTGATTCCAAAAAAATGAGGCATATAAAGCCAGTCAAAGATCACTAGCTATCTTTTCTTAGCATTTCAATTCCAAGCATAGTTAAGCGAAGATTATAAAAAAAAACTCTAGGGTCCCAAAGGAAACCATCAATTCAGCTGCTAACACTAACTTAAGATCAAGCAATACCATATAACAAATTTGCCCAAACAATTAGTATTGTATCTGAATTTCCAATTATTATCTTCTTGAAATATATTTTAAAATAAAGTTTCCAGTGAGAAAGCTAATCAAGACTCAAATCAGTCAAATGACTCAAATGTTGATATCCTACAAGAGCATAAATAACAACTACTCAAGATTAACAGTGTTGTAAAGTGCAAAAGAGTAATAGCACCAGAATAAAGATTAGATATATAAATATAGAGATATAAAGAATCCAGATGCTTACGGAGCCATCCAGCGATAGGTTCCTGTCTCTGGAGTCATTCCTTCAGTCTGCACTTCAATTCTAGCAACACCGAAATCTGCAATTTTGATCGACTTGTCAGCAGATATCAATAAGTTGTCAGATTTCAAGTCCCTGTGTATGTAACCAAGTGCATGAACGTATTCCATCCCTCTCGCAACATCCAATGCCTGCTTTACAGCAAGTTTTAAAGGCACTGCTCGATTTTGTCTCTTTGCCAAGAACTGTCGAACTGAGCCACCCTTTGCATATTCTGTGACGATGCACCAGACCATGGGTTTGCGACACCCGCCAACAAACCGAACTATGTTTGGATGTTTTAAAGTTGCCAACATCATTACCTCCTGCTGAAACTGTTGCTCCATCAATTGAGCCCTTTCCAGGTCATTTTCTGGCCTCTCCAAAAGCTTGATGGCCACATCCACGCCATTGTAAGTACCTTTATATAGTTTCCCAAAGGCACCCTGTGCAAAAGCTGGACCCATGTTAAGCTTCCTGAGATCGATGGTCCACTCATCGAAATTCTGAAGGCCCTGTGATGGGAAACGATTGTCCATCAGAGCCTGAGCTAGTGCATCATCACTAAGGCTAGAGACCTTTCCACGATTAGCACTATGGGCAACAGAGTAGTTATTGTTGACACGTTTAAGTCCCTGGTGATTTAGGATGCGAGTGTGGGAATCATTGGAACCAACACTGCTATTATCAACAGACATGGCAACTGAACCTCCGCCATTGCTCAATTGCAAGCTCCCAAGACTATCAATTGACATGTTTGAGCCTTCGCCAAGCTTCCGATAAAAGACTTGTGAAATATCATATTCATGGTGGCTATTCAGGTCTATAATTCCAGTAAACTTTGTACCCTCCAACATCTTCTCTACCACAGAACTATATCTTTCAGCGCTGACTCAATTCTGCATCAGAATCCGCTTCAACCTAACAAAATCACACAACGAAAATTAAGTTATGAATCAACACTGACATTAATATCCGTCACAAACCCCAAATAAATATTATATATTTTTACAACGCTTCCATAACAATTAAACTTCATTCAAAGATATCTCATTAAAAATTATTCTATATTAATACCACACTTCAGCTTACCAATAAAAACCGCAACCAACAATAGAATTATGATTAATAAAATTCTTATCACTTAAAATCACGGAAAAGACAATCTTGCTAAAAATCTAAAACAAATTCACCAAGTAAATATGCTCCGCATACAGATAAAAACCGCAACATACATCTAAACCATCTCCGACTACCACAACAACAAACATACAAAACAATCCAACAACCACATCCACAAAACCCTAATTGACATCACCCACACTTTCTCCAACAATCCAAATTCATTTCTTCGACATAAACCCTAACAAATCATCCCAAAAACAATAAAAAACCAAACCTTTAAACAACCATCCAAATAACACCCCATTTCCACATAAAACAAGCAATTAAAACACGAAGGCAGCAACTTCAACAACAATCTCACTAATTGAAGCACAAAAAGCATAAAATCTCAACTAAAATCGCTAGTCAAACACGTATTAATCTCAAAAACAAATGATCCGAGAGTAAAATCAATGGATAAAGCTGAAAAGTACCTTGATCGAGACGCCTTGACCCGGTCAATTACAATTAATTGAACACCAAACTCGGACAGATCGACTCAGTAAATCAACACGACTACTCGACTCAACTCAACTCACCGCGTTATACATATAAGTATTTGTGTTTGTATGTATAGAATATATATACACACAGAGTTTGAGAGAGAAGACGAAGAAAGAAATAAACACGCACATACACACACCAACAACGATAAATGAATAACTAGTCTTCGTCTTACATTTCTTTTTCACTAGAGTAATGATCCTGTGCGGTGACGTTCACTGTGGGTCTGTCCACGTGGATGGATCTCAGCCGTTGGGGGTTTTTGGTTTGGCGGGGGCCGTTGGATGGGTAATGATGAAGCAGGTGTGACGGGGAGGTGATGTGTAGTGGGAGGGGGAGTTTCGAGGTGGGACCCGTTGGAATGTAATTTAGCTGAAAATGTGGGGCCGGGTATGAAAAGATGTAGGGTAAGAAGAAAGGGACGCTCATGGGGGAGCAGCACCTCTGTGAAAAAAGTGATAATTAAGGGGAGGATTATTGTATTATTACATTATTATTATTTTATTACTTTATGAGTTTTGTGTGTTCTATTAAAGAGTCTCACACTAGAAACGTGGTTGGACTGTGTGGCTGAAAATGTACTAATTATTCACGTTTAAATTATTAGTTCTAGGCTAGTATAGTTATGCTTGATCAAGTGTCATGGTCTAGTTATAGTATATGTAGAAGTATGAGTATATAACATTTGCTTTGTTTGGAACACATATTTTCATGAAAGGCTAATTATGATTTTTTACTGATGTTTTCATAGCTTGGTGCGAGAAAAATCAGATAAGACTTTTAAATTGACATGCTATTTAAAATAAATAGTTTTAGAAAAGATTATTTAAAATTAAGACAATATTTATGATAATTTGACACTCGGGCTAAGATGGGACTAGTGATATTATATTATAGTCCTGTTATAAGAAAACTGTTGTTAGATATAAGATGTTTTGATGGTAGATATTAAGTACATGATAATATTAGCATCTTTTGATCAGGTCGCAGATTCGATATATGAGATCATCTGCGATCTGTGATCCGGTAGTTTGTGATCCGGTAGTTGATGTTGGAAGATGCAACATACAGGTGTTAGATATGAGATGGTTCGATGATAGATATTAGATATATAATAATATAAGAATCATGTGATCTGATCATAAATATTAGATACGAGAGAGTATGTGATCTGTGGTAGTTGCTGGTTGGTGATCAGGTCGCTAGTTGATGTTCTGGTGGCAGATATTGAGTAGTCTATGAGCTGATAGTATGCGACTATGCGTTGTGGTAGTTGCTAGTTGGTGATCAGGTCACTAGTTGGTGTTCTGGTGGCAGATATCGGATAGTCTATGAGCTGATAGTATGCGACTATGCGTTGCGTAGAATAAAAACACATAATAATGTTCTTGATCTCCTCAACAGTTAGTCAGTATCAGTTATCTCTCAGTAGATATTAGTTATTACATATATTATTGCAGATATTAATATAATATTAATAATAAAATGTCAAGAAATATGTGGTAGCAAGAAGTGAGTATAAGTTTAACACACGTGATGATAATTTTGTTTACATAGAAGTTATTGTGTGAAATAAGACTGATATATGTTGATCAATGACAAGTGGTAAATGTCGGTTAATAAAATGAGATAATATTGTTACTTGTTCGAAATTTGAAATTATGTTGTCTAACAACAAGAAGAGAGCATAAATTTAGCATACACGTCATGATATTTCTGTTTACATGCAAGTTATAAGTACAAATTAAGACTCTAATATCAGTTGGTCAGTGACAAGTGGTAAGTGTCGGTTAATAAACCGAGATAATATTATTACCTACTTAAAATCTGAAATTTGATAAGTGGTAAGTGTTGTTAAATAAAATGATACGGGTAATAAACTCAAATAATATTATTACCTACTTAGAATCTGAAATTTGCAGACAAGTGATAAGTGGTAGGCGTTGTTAAATAAAATGATATAATATATTTGCCTACTCACTATCTGTTAATAACTAAGTGAGAAATAGTAAGTTGCAATTAATAAAATTAAAATTCTTTATTAAAATTTCGAAAACATAAATATAAATGAAAATGAAACTACTTTACTTATTTTTCTAACCGCTTTCCTCCTAAAAAACTCAATATTTCAATCATTTTTTAACTGAAAAATTATAATGTCATGTAACAAAAACTGTTTGAAATCTAATGTCATGAATTGTAATCTTATAAATTTAAATTTATAGAAAATAAATTTATTATGCGGATATTACGATTTTTTTAAACAAAGCATGACCGGTTGCAAAAAGTTCACCCTATAGACATGACCAAAATGCAAAGAACTAGTCCAAATAACTATGCTGCAAGTCTGTAACCCCGAAATTTACCGAGTTATGCATCTTAAATCTTATAGTAATTACTTTTAGTAGACAGATTCTAACAAATACGAACATAATAATGCTCAAAATTATCTAATCCAGTTCTGTATGAACCAGAACAGTAGGGAAAAAGTGGACATTATATGTTGTCAACGTTAAACACCGCCACGGAAAAGAGTAAGAGACCGAGAGCACTTGCACGCTTGATTATTGCGATTTTATTTTCTAAAAGTTGTTAATTCCATCAGTGATTCAGTGGTGCTGTTATTTTGCCAGACAATCTTTCTTTCCTCTAAAAAATCAGAAACAAGTACAATACAAAATTCACTGATATTTACTACAAATGAACAGATTTACCAACATTTAAACCCCTTGAGGGAAAGTATAGAAACCCTTAAAACTCCCTTAAATGATTACTTGTGCTAATTCCAACATATTAGAACAGTCCAGCAAACCAGTACTGATGAAAATGATCAGACTTTCATATCTCTTTTTCAGAACATCGTATACATCATAATTTCAGAATTCAGACTTTGTACCAAGGACTTTCCATGATTACCATATAGATCAGTAAAGGACATTTTAACCAACTTTGCAATTTAATCTCACTCGAAATATATATTCATGGCATTGTTTCTTGCTGGTCAAAATGGATATCGCCTATCTACCGGTAATGCTTTTCAGACATCTGGGGGCAGAGCTCTCTAGCATGGTTACCTTTAACCATAAGAATGATGCCTATGGCGATCTTTCTCTCTCGAGGAATACGAGCTATGATGGTCACGATCTGCAATTATAAGACAAAGTTGTGTTGCATACCACTTGCCAACAAAAAGGTGTGCATGGAAATACTAAAAGAAAACATCACATACCTCGAGACGAATGATGCTTTGGCATACCTGAATGTCCTGCACAAACAGAGGAGAGAAGAATCACAGCGTAAGATACAAATTAAACGATACTTATATCAACCAGGGTCCAGGACTAGAGCCAGGGTATGGTTAACCCTTGCACATATAATTAAAATTAGCCAAAAAAATAAAAGATTAGAGAGTTGGCGTATCAGAACAAGAGCTGCTGAATACATGTATAGACCCTTTAAAGTTGGTCCAAAAGTTTATAATGCCCCGGACTTTGGCATTGACTAGGGTTGTAATTCGAGCCGAACCGGGCTAGTTTCGAGCCGAGCCTAATTCGAGCCAAGTTTAATCGAGTCGAGCCGAGCCGGCTCGGTTAACTAATCGAGCCTAAATTTTTGCCCGAACTCGACTCGATTAATTTCACGAGTCGAGTCGAGCTGGCTCGTTTAGCTAAACGAGTCGGTTTTAACGAGTCGAGCGAGCCAGCTCGTATAATTTTACACTTAATCGAGCCCAAACCTCTATTCGAACTCGGCTCGTTTGATTTCACGAGTCGAGTCGAGCCGGCTTGTTTGATTAAACGAGCCGAAACCTTTGCCCGAACTCGGCTCGTTTGACGAGTCGAGTCGAGCAGAGCCCACTTAAATGAGTTCGAGCCGGGAAAGCTTTCGAGCCGCCCGACTCGAATTACAGCTCTAGCATTGACCTATCAAGCCCCTCAATTTATCCCTGTATAATATTCATACCCTTTACAATTGTTTTTCTGTAAAAAGTTTCAACTTCATACTGAGACATATGCTTTTATTAACAAACAAGCCACAAATTAATACAAATATATTTCCTATTGTAAGTACTTCACAAACCATGTACATTATTGTAATTCTATTATAAATATTAAAAATTAGGAAATTATTATTAAATTATAATTCATGAAATTACTTTATACTTCTGTAAAATGGAATGTAATATAATTTAATCTTAATAATATTAGTGTCATGTATATAAAATATTTGTAAGAAACAATTACAGAACTTACTCCTAGCATAAAATTAATAATATTGAAGAAGGATTTAAGTGTTATGACATAATAGCTAGAGGAGTATAATAGGTCTTGTGCAAAAGAACAGAGGTGTAATAGGTCTACTGGAAAGATGAGGGGCAAGAGAGATTTTTGAACAAAACATGAGGGGCCTATACATGTACAGCCGAACTAGAACTATGTGACCAATTTATATAATCAACGACACATGTATGATGATTCATGACATAAGTAAATGTGCATGATTACATGCAAATTTGCAATACACTGTGCAGAGGAACAAAATTAATATAAAATTTCATAATCTCTGGAAGCATCACTATTTATTAAGTAATTTGCAATGCACATGATTGAACTTTTCAAAATTAGAAACCAACAAAGTCATATCTTGTATATTGCAGACAATTTTCTACAAGTTTGCCCTAGGCCCTTTTCTCTTCAGATTATAACTGCATTTTGACTACTGAAATTATTAGTGTGTTAGGATCTCAACTGACCTGAATCTCTACCTTTCTCCTTTGAGCGGTGGGTTCTGTCCTTAATTTTCTCTCTATCACGTTCACCATCCTCCCGCTCCCGCTCTCTGTCAGAGTCCCTCCCTCTTTCCCGGTCTCGAACCTTGACTCGGTCTTTCTCTCTCTCCCTCTCCTTGATCCTTTCCCCTTCTGCCCCCAATTTATGTTCAGATCTTGGTTTTCGTGGCATTTGTTCTTCCTTGGCCTCGTCTTCTACAAGAGGTGCGGTTTGGGAAATGTCCGCGTTCTTCTTTGACTCCTTCAATTTACCAGCAGCTGCTTTCCCAAGTGACTCCTTTGACCCACCAGAACTGATCATAACAGTTGTAGCTGTTTTAGGATCATCCTTTGTTGGTGGGCCACTCAAAGTATCTTCCTATATATATACGAAACGTAGAAGTTAAACACAATTTAAAAATAAGTCCAGTTGGTTGATTTTTCGATTTGCAAAATGAATTAACAAGTATATCATACCCCATATGAAAAAGAAAATTCGTAAGTCAAATTAAACAGAAACCACAAATACGAGGAGTGGTAGTCTGGTAGATTTACCTTTAACATTGGCTGAGGATCCCATGATTTACTTGTGGTAGAAAATGAGCCTCCTTCCTTGCACACTGGGATATACTTTGCCTTAGGTAGGCTGTACAAGTGAGCCAGCACTCTACAAACTTCATCTATCCCAGACTTATCTGCATCAAAAGCTTTCCACCATGGAGGATTCTCAGGCAGGGGTACTTGAAATCTCCGGGCAGCAGCATATACAACCCCGCAAGCTACAACCTCACTTTTGAATCGAACACAGAGAGTTGTTCGCAAACTGCTTAAATCAGAACAAGGGTGAATGTTACATATCGGTTAGACTAACAAAGCAAAAAAACAACTTGAAACTACCTTGATGATTACTTCCCCTACTTCATTACTCCCTCCGTCTCAACCATTTCTTTATAGTTTCTTTTTTGGGATGCCCATCCAATTCTTTACATTTCAAAACTTACCAAAATTATACGAGTCCCTTTCAGTTTCTAGTTTCTACTGCAACAGGAGTAAGGGGTTTTAAGTGACGCATCAAATAGTGAGGGTATTCAACCAGGCCTTATAAGAATCTTTTAAAATCTTAAGATATTGCAAAATTAAATCTTGAAAAAAATAAAATTCACTGGTTGACCGAAAAAGAATTCTCTCTCTTATGAGAGTCGGCCGCTCTATCTTCCTCTAACCCTAGCCGCCTTCATCTCCTTCTCCACCTCTTCTACCCATCTCTATCCCTATCTCCTTTCATCCCATCCCAATTCTTTGGCCGCCGCTTCTCCATCCGCACAACACCTATTCTCTTCTTTTTAATTTTATATCAATAATCCTATTTGTTTGTTTATTCTTTAATAAAATCAAGTTTTGTTCCACAAAATTCGGGAAACTCATTTGGGTTTTTCCGTTGTCTTCTGTCTGAGTTATTATTTGTGTGTTTGAGTGTCTCGCTTTGTGCGATGTGTTGGTGTTGAAAATAAATTTTACGATGTATTGGGAGATCTGGAGATCTCGCATCAACAACACTTTCGGCAGGTCTATAGCTGGAGTCCGGCAGGTAAATAGCTGGGGTGCGTTTGGAACGGTAGTGAAAATCGCATGTGCTCACCTCTCACAAAATATATTTGTTCATAATAGTTTTTGCAACTGAATTCTCAGAACATTGCATTATCCATGAGATTATTGTGAGGGTCAATTGTGAAGCTACTGTTTTCAGGGGAGATGCAGGTTGGATTGCTCAAGGAACCATTATCTTCATTTTTAATTTTCAAAATATTTGTATTCAGTTAGTTGAACAATCCGGAAACAAAGCGGCTAATTATTTAGCTCGTTTATTTGTTTTTCAACCTGGTTGCATGATCAGTTGGGGTTTTGTCCCGATCAAGTCTTTTTTAAAGCGTTAATGAAATCCGCTCTAAATTTTGGCAAAAAAAAACATACGAGTCCCTTTCAACTTGTAGAATAATGTTATTTTATGTTCAATTACATATTACATAAATATTAAATACTCTCACATCCTACCTACACCGGGACTAGACAATTCTAGATGACTAAGACTACACAAACATTGCCCCTTAAAGATATTACATAAATATTAAATACTCTCACATCCTACCTACACCGGGACTAGACATTTCTAGATGACTAAGACTACACAAACATTGCCCCTTAAAGATATTTTAAAACAAAGTGAAAAAAGTGGACGAAATAAATCTCATTAACAGTGTTGTTTCTGATGCAAAGCAAGTCATGCATCACTTATTTGGAGAAATACAATGAAATGTGTGGGAATGATACTCTAATACAAACTAAAAAAGCACAAAAAGTATAGTGGTCACCTAGTTGCATGCCAATATCAATACTGTAAATTTAGGAGTTCCATAAAAACCTTTTTAAGACACTGGCACCAACTTCAATGAAAACTTGTCAACATAGTTTATCTTTCTCAATTCGAATGATCCATACTCTAAAAAAATAACAATAATATACACAGAATATTCTTACAATATGACTACTCAAAACCAACCAATATCCTCCCATGTTATTGTCTATCTAAGATACAAAGATTAGCAACAGTTAAGCTGAAATCTTGATTGATGAGAAGGATTAGAGGACAAATATTATCAGAAGTGCTAGTGAACATATATTTGAAAACCTATGGTTCTGCATAATAACTACTCCCTTTGTCCCTTTCATTTCTTAACATTTCTTTTTCACTGCTCGACACGCATTTTAATGCGTCTAAAAAACATAGTTCTACAATTTTTTTTAAAATTTTCTTTTTCTGAATAAAAATTTAAACATCAAACTTTTATTCGGAAAAATAAAATTTTTAAAAAAAGTTATAAAACTATACTTTATAGGAGCATTAAAGTCCGTGCCACGCCCCCGTCCCCCAATGTTAAGAATTGAGAGGGACGGAGGGAGTATATATTAGAGGAATGAAAATTATCTTCTATTTTTTCATATTATTATATACACCTACATTAATTATTATTTTTTTTATTTTATTCTTCCAGGCTCCAGCAGCAGAGAAGCGTTCCAAGAATTAATTATAATCTCTTACAGGAATTGTGAAGTAAAAACGAAAATAGCAAAATCAAGAAAAAGATATGATGTGATGATACGAGAAGAGGGAATATAGAAAGAAAAGCTAAAGGATTTTGTGAGAAATAGTTGGTGGAAAAGAGATAACATTTTTTCACTATTTCATAATGCTCAGTACTATTACATAGCTACTTCTAGGACTCACAATCAACTATTCTAGACTTTCCACTCAACTGCTATTTCACTCTATTCACTTAAGCTATGGCCGATGCAACCAAGGTTATTACAGCGCCAAGTCGAGCCTCGGCGCCCGGATACCTTGGAATCGACTAGTCGACAAGTCGTCCGACTAGTCGTAAAAAGTCGACAAGTCATTCTTATACATATTTTTACTAGATTTAATATATAAAATATAGTTGAATGCACATCAGTTTATAGTTTGAATCGTAAGTAAAAGATAATAAGCAATAGTGAGATGTATACGACGTAGCAGATTGTTAGTTCACATATAAATTGAAGCCAGAAAGTAGTGATAGGAAAGAAATAATATTGTGAAGTTGAAATGATACAAAGATTAGGGATATACTTATATGTTGAAAATGATACAAAGATTACATAGCCTGAAGCCAAAAAGTAGTGACATGAAGGATATAATAATGTGAAGTTGAAATGATACAAAGATTAGGGAGACACTGATATGTTGAAAATAAGTCGCCAGACTAAATGAGTCGTTGCTTGACTTTTTCTATAAATCGACTTGTCGACTAGTCGTCAACTTGATAACAATGGATGCAACATAGCGTTATGCCAATTAGCCATCGCTCGAGGGCCCTTACACAGTCTTTGCAGGATTGAATCGATTGTTATTTTTAGGAACTTTCCTTCCAGACTTCTATCATAATTCATTAGCTACTACTCCTTCCGTCCCCCTAGGTTGTTCACACCGGGGGCGGAGGGCTCGACACGCATTTTAAGACTCCTATAAGTATAGTTTCATAAATTATTTTCAATTTATTCCTTCTAAATAGAAGTACAATGTTTATATTTTTATACAAAAAAAAAGAAGAAGAAGAAGAAACTTTTAAAAATAAGTTACGAAAATACTTTATAGGAGCCTTAAAATGTGTGTCAAACAGTGTAAAAAAGTCGTAAAGAAATGAGAGGGGCGGAGGGAGTAATATAGTATTACAAAAAGAAAAAAACATTGCCTCCTATTAACAACCTCGATGTTATAGGCCCTCCGTGCTAAAAAAAGTAATATATTTCCATTAACTGCAAGTTTATGATGGTTCATGGTATGGCAGCCAGTCTCAAAAAGCTGATTGTAACTTTGGTGGAATTGACAGAATACATTCATGTATGAATGTATACGACTGAAGTCATCTTGATGCTACTCTACTACTTTGCTTGATATGTAATAATCATGCATTACTGCATAACACTAGTCATGGAGATAGTGGATATAATATAATGCATCGTAATAATGGATATTCAAGACGTTTCTGTGAAAACTATGACTAGCTAGTTCTCCCCTATGAGCCCTATTGAGTTTAGTAAGCATGCTAAAGTACAATTACCTGTCATTTGCAAGATTCCAAGCTTCTTGTCTCAATTCTGGGGGTGTTTCAAGAGTAGCAAGGTAGTTTGATATAAATTTATGGGGATGCTCAACATGGCAGACAAAACCCATCTCTTTTAAGAGATGCCTCTCTGTTCTGATCAAATCCAACTTTAGTTCCGCATATTTCTGTTAAAAAGAAAGCCATGCAACTCTTAGAAGAAACATATAAGATACTTTTCAAGATTTGACACACAAATAGGAAATGAACTGAGTCTAAATGTTTTTAAACTAATCTCAACACCTAACCTTAGAAAATGAATCCAAATGCTCTATTGGTAAGTTCTCCCTTCTACACTCCATTCGGTGGAAAACATTGATAACATGTCTTGCTTTCCTGGGATTTTCTTCGAGCTTTGAGGCAACCCAAACACAACTGGCAGCAAGCCTCTGCAAGGAAATAAACAAGTTCATACCTTAAAACAAACACTGCCTCTTCCAAATCCTTTCAAGCATTGATGCATGTAGATAAGAAAACAAACCTTCACATTAAACTTAGCAAATGACTTCTTGCAATAGAAACGATGAAAGAGAACCTGCCCAGACGCCATTACTGCTTGCGGTCTATACAAGGAATTAAGGATATCCCCTTTCATTTAGGGGTGAGAAAAAAAAACCGCAAAACCGAAACCGAGCCGAAAAACCGAAAAACCAAACCGAAAAAAACCGTAACCGACTTAGTACAGCTTAGTACACGATACAAACACATCATTACACTAAACTTACACATTTCCAATTTGATATATGGGACACACTACATAATATATTAATTAGGCCATGGAGAAGTAGAACACAGATTACACATGTTTTTATTTAAAATAAGACACAACCAAACACAATCGTACAAGAGATAACTAACATCCTTATTAATTACACATTACCTATAAGTAAAGAGAACACGTTAAATCTCACTTAAAAATGCCTTAGTTCACCCGATGCGCCCAGCTAACCCCAACCAATGTCCTAATAATTTTCGTTTCAAGTCAATTTCACTTGACTAGTGTCACATTAATGTTTCGAAACCCCCAACCCCTACGAGATGCAATAGACAAAATATAATCAGGATACAGTTTCAACAAAATACCACACTCCTGAATAAGATCACAGCCATATATTCTAAGATTAACTTCAGTTGGCTCATCTATCCCGTCTTTTCGAGACGGCGAGTTGTTCAATTCTTCATCCGACAAATAGAATGTATCTATGGCCGTGTAGATCATGATTTCACAAGCACCAATTCACTACAAAATAGAACAATTGAACATTAAAAAACGTCAAAACTGAATCAGAAATATAACAGAGAACGTTTAAAACCCTAGATTAAATAGAAAAAACTTACAAAACGCCTAGAAAAAGTGAGCGGACACAATGCAAGACTAAAGAACCAGTTCGAAACCCTAATTTCACTTGCTCCACTCAGTTAAAAAGAATGAAATCTGCAGTGCAAAAGCAACGCGCTTATTATTTATAGCTTTAGCTTGTGTGGCGGAAGATAAATTGGAGAACGAGATTGATACAGAGGGGGGAGTTTTTTGGGGTTTTTTTCCCGATCCAGAGCCCAGAGGTGTATCATGTATGGCGTTGTTTGCCTGTCTTATTTTTTCATGTAAAATAAGTTCCTTTTCCACCTGCATAGTCGGATAAAGATGGTTTTTCGTACGGGTGAGCAAAAATTTTCTAAACCGACGGAAACCGGCCGATCCAAACCGTCCAAACCGAATTTAACGGTTTAATAATGGTTTGGATTGGTTATGGTTTCAAATTATAAAAACCGAATTATTTCGGTTTGGTTTTGGTTTTTACCTCTAAACCGACCGATAAATCCGAACCGAACCGAACCGAATGGGTAGATTTAAACATTAATATACATGTACTAATAATGTATTATTAAAAATAAAATTATAATCTACAAAAAAATGTAAAATTTTAAACATATGAAAGGTATCCTAGTAAAGATTTTCTTTAAACATATCATTTATTCTATTTTATGATGTTAATTTTGATGTATGTATAATGTTTCCATTCTTTTTATTTATATTTTTATAAGAGTATACGAATCACATTTTTTTTATTTTCTTCCGCCTCTTTTTATTTATCAAGCTAATATATTATTGTATCCTCTTTAAATATGATTAAATAGAAAATATAAATCAAATTTTTCATTCCTTATTTTTCAAGTTAAAATTTAATTTTGTTGCTAACTTTGGTTTACATATAAAAAACGGTTTAAACCGAAACCAAACCGAACCGAACCGTTTTAAACGGATTGGTTAGGTTTGGATTTTAAACCATTATGGTTTGGTTTTGGATTGAGATTTTGAAAAACCGATTATTTCAGTTTGGTTTGGTTTAGACCCTCCAAACCGTCCAAACCGCCCGACGCTCACCCCTAGTTTTTCGTTAAATAAAATTCATGTAATCGAAGAACATTTAACATATTTATATTTAAATCATAGAAATTTAATGTGCTGAAAATATTATAAAAAAAGAAAATAAATACCATGAACCAAAAGAATTGAAATATATTATTAAATAATCCTAAAAAAGAAAATATATTAAATAATATAATTCATTAAACATGTTGCAAAGTATTATCACATAAATCTAGTCGAAAATAGTAGGTATAAAACTCCCAAATTATATTATAAAAAAATCTAAATTATATTTTATTTTTGGAATACGGGCTCATAAGCATGCTTTTAAATTTTTGATGATCTAATTAGTTATTTTGAGAATTTCCAGAATTATCAAAAATATAAGATAATATGATATTTGTATATAAAACAATCTAATAATTGTATTAATACTGAAATTTAAAATATTTCTCTATACTACAAACAATACTTCTCAACTATTTTTTTTACAGGTGACATTAAACAACCCGCCAAACAATCAATAAACCAGAATATTATACAGTCAAAGATACTATATTTTGTAATTAGAAATCAATACGGTGATTTTGTCGCATTTCGTCATGCGTCTGAAGATGATTTAAAAAATAATGTATCTTATGATACAAAATGATGAGTTTCATAATATAACGGGATTAGATGATTATGTCTTGATCAAAATTGTGAGACATGTTTTATTAATTTGCTATATGTAACTAGTCTCCACGATCTCAATCAGCATTCATTATGTATTGTATATGTTAATGATCTTTGAAAATTAGAAAATACATGAATCTTGGCGTATTAAAAGAAAGCACACCGGGGTGGCATAAATATACGAAAATTTTAAAACATTTTAAACTCAAGGAAAATATAGGTTAATGCTAACCAAACACACAAATAATTAGGAAAGTAATAAATACAAATAATCAACGTGTAGCATCTTAACATATGAAGATAAAGTCACAAGTGAGTGTATTATAAGATTGAAATCGATCCCTCCCCTCGAATACAATCACCTCGTTTTTGTAGAAGGACTATCACGACTTAGCTCCCTCTTATGTTTTTTCAATATAATTTCTTAGATGATATACTTTTAAGCATCACATATATATTATTTCAAAACCTATTTATAATAATTCCCTTCTTTTGCTATGCGAGATAGATTCCTTTCATGAAATAAGACTATATTGATTATCTTATTATATATGTTATTTTTGTAATTTCATCATCATCCGTTTTTTCATTAAGAATAGAGACGAATACAGAAATAGCCACGAAAGACACGTGTGTCCTCTACTTTTTATTTTTATATTTTCACATCTTTCTAAATTTCATAAAATTATAAAGTTTTCTCAGCAAGTTTGAAAAGATATGACATTTTTCAAAAATTTGCTTGACATCTTTCTAAGATTTCAATTTTAGATCCGACCCTTTATCAAAAGACATTATAATTTTATGTGCCATGACTTCTCACTCGCGTGCGTGCTTGAGATGATTTTCTGCATAAACCCGTCGTGATTATGAGATATTGTAATTTTTAGTTTCAGTTATATTTATATATCTTTTGCCTTTGTTCATAATTAATGGATGTGAATCATCATTGAATTGGTATTTCCTCCGCCTCCATATACATTGGGAGACGGAGACACGACATGAATTTAAATGCTCTAAGTATAATTTTATATATTTTTTAAAATTTTTTGTATGAATAAAAACATTAAAATTTTCATTTAAAAAAATTGTTTGATGGAATGCTTGAGTTGGACGAAATTATTTATTTAATAAGTTTTCTCTCTCCCGTTTATAAGGATTATTACAGAGTTCATGTGAGTGAAAGTACCTTTAAAAAGAAAACCTTTTTTTTTTTTTGATAAATGAGTTAATTCAATAATAAAAAGCCATACGGCATCTACATAAACAGTCGCGTCGAACAAACAAAATACAGAAACAATCACTGATTAATCCATTCATCTTGGAGATAAAATCACGTGATTTGTTGAAAATGATCTTATTCATTAAACCGAATTACAAATTTAAATACAGTGGACGAGCACCAGGACGACCCGACCCGTTTCAGACAAGAAAAAAGTAAATTACAAGTGAACAAAGACGAGAAATAGCAACCAACTCACTCAATTTTTAACGCGTTGATTCGCCGAGTTCCAACTCACCACAATTCAATGGCGGTAAGTTCATATCTCTGCTCTCAGATCTCTTCTCAAACCCTAGATCGCTACAATTCTTGTAATTTACATATATTCACACACCGTGAACTGTATAAATACATATGTTGATTGATCGAGCAGGACTCTTCGGGGACGACGCTGATGGATCTCATCACTTCGGATCCTACGCCGATACCTCCCGCATCTTCGTCTTCCTCGTCGGCAGCTCCGCCGGCGGCAATGCCGCCGGTAAGTACCGGACCTTCAAAGCCGGCGTCGGATCGGAAATCGAAGAAAGGCACGTTGATGCAGATCCAGAGTGATACAATATCGGCTGCGAAAGCGGCTTTGAATCCAGTTAGAGCAAATATTTTGCCTCAGAAACAGAAACAGAGGAAGAAGGTTCTGTCACTTCCTATTGATTTTCGATTATGTTGCTTCAGTTGACTATACATGCCTAATTTGGATCAGTAGAGGAAAATTACGTGTATATCTTGGTTTATAAAAACTAATAGGCTAATACCAACTTATTTACTTATGCAAAGCAGTTTTAGCTAGTTACTTATGCTGCTTGCAATTTTACTATGAGATATGTGCATATTAAAGGTATGTAGAGGGGAACTGCATTTACTAACTAGGAAATGCATGCATTTACGCAGTTTGTACATCTAATACAAACTTATTGACATAGATACTGCATTTGTGATTATATTGTTGGAGAATTTACTGTATGGTATATGCATAATATGGACCCATTGATGTAAACCACATGTTACTGATTAGTGATTGGATTATCTCAGTGAGCGTGTTAACTAATTATTTTTTCTACCCGTAACTCATGTACGACACTTTATTGGCAAAAGCCATTAGTACAATGGTACTGTTGTAAGTGTCCGTTTTTTATATGCTGCTATAGATTGTTGAGTAGACTGTTGGTGCTAATTTTACTGTGTTTGATCTGCATGATCTCGGTTTGTATATCTAATACGAGCTTATTTGTACGTACAGCCAGTATCTTACGCCCAACTTGCAAGGAGTATTCACGAACTAGCTGCTAGTTCAGATCAAGTATGATGTGCTTCCGGCTTTTGGTTTCTTTAGCATACTGTTCTATCTATAGATTAAATGATTATAAGTTAGTTACCCTCATGTTTTTTATTGTTTCTCTTTTCCTTTTGTTTCTAAATGCAGAAAAGTTCACAGAAGCAGTTAGTACATCACGTGTTTCCGAAACTTGCCGTTTACAATTCTGTTGATCCCTCATTAGCCCCATCTTTGCTTATGGTACATTTTTGTGTTTTTTTCTTTTCAACCTAATAGCTTCAGAATTTTATTTTGAATAGTGCAAGTTTCTTGTGCAAAGTGTTTGTTCCTTGACACTATATTTATCCTAACATTTCAACAATCATTTTCTTCATTCAGATAGATTCTATGCATGAATTGATGTGCAGTCTTAATTGATTAAAAAATGCGTACATTATGCCATACCGTGATGCATCTCATCTCCCTTCACATAACAACTTATCCAAGAAAATGAATTTAACGAAAGATTGTTTTAGTTCATTGGATTATTCTTAGCTTACCATATATATTGTTTCATGATATAGGCACATTATTGTGTTCCTTAGGCTGTCTTCAACTCTCATACAGACTGTTATAGTAAAGCTCAATCCTTCTTATATGCATCTGAAATAGTACAAAAAAAAAAATATTTTTTGGTAGATGTATTTTTAAGTATATGGGAAAGGGAAGGTGAAAACTGGACTGCACATCTCTTAAGCACTAGGAGCACCTTTGTCACCGCTCTGGGCAAACATTTACGTTTGCTCCAGTAATGCAAATATTTATGGAACTCAGTAGTTGTGCTTTGATATCCTCTGAGGTCAGAGAAAAGGCCCAGGATATCATAATTTCCACAAGTAATGCCCAAAATCTCAGATCTGCGAAAAATGGCCCGAAATATCACTTATTAATGCCGGATAATCCAGCGTTTTTGTTCTTAGAAGAAAATGCTACAATAGTCTTGCGTTTAGGTCTAAAAATTACTACAAAACGTTACTTGAAAAATGTGATAGATTGGGCCAACAACCCTGAGGTCAATTGTGATGCTTAGCCTTCAAAGCTGTATTTATTCTGTGACTGATGAGCTTTTAAATTTACATATATTTATGGTTTATTGTATGCAAGATGTCAACTTATATGAAAAGTTCTCATTCTGTAGCTTGATCAGCAATGCGAAGATAGAACTGTTCTACGATATGTTTATTATTACTTGGCCAGAATACTAGGAGATCCCGGTTCACAAGGTTTAACTCCCGGTGGTGGAATTCCTACACCAAATTGGGATGCTTTAGCTGACATTGATGCTGTTGGAGGTGTAACACGAGCTGATGTTTCTCCCCGAATAGTGGAACGACTTACTGTGGAGGCCTTGAATGCTGATGTTGAATGTAATGTAACTCCTTATATTACTGCAATAATTTTTCCACCTCTATATTTCCATTCGTCACTGCAATATTGTGGAGGATCCATACTACAGAAGTGCATTCTAAAAAACACATTATTATCAATATAGTCGTATTTGGTGCATCGTTTGTAAGTGATTTGTTAATAAATGTGTTGTGAAATAGTTTAGATAGAGTTGTACGAATTATTACTTTTTAGATCAATGTGAATACTCTTATCGAAGCCTGACTACCTTTAATTTTGC
Organism: Daucus carota subsp. sativus; assembly: GCF_001625215.2. Lineage (NCBI taxonomy): Eukaryota > Viridiplantae > Streptophyta > Magnoliopsida > Apiales > Apiaceae > Daucus > Daucus carota. The sequence continues at coordinate 35,478,943 of NC_030386.2, read as the reverse complement.
TATTTTCCCTGAAGTTCACGCTCGAAGACTTCAGGCACTGAAGGCTCTTTCATATGCTCCTTCAAGTAACTCTGAAATTCTGGCCCGATTGTATGAAATTGTATTTGGTATCCTTGATAAGGTATGCATGCACAATCTCTATATCTTCAGGGTGCCTTGTGTGTCGTAAGATTGTGTTGCTGCTATATCTGTTATGAACATTGTATCTTCCTTTCCATGGAAAACTTAATGCATTTTTGTATGCCAACTGTTAATGTAGTAAAAGTAATTTCGTTGTTGTGATCAGGAGTACCCTGTGGCCTGTAGGCCAATGGACATGTAGCCTTCTGCTTGCAAATTATGCTCAAATCTGAATCAATTCTTAATAAAGTTTGCTAATTCAGTTGAATTCTGTGTACATCACAAACGGAGAGGCAAATTATGATGCTTGTGTTAAAACGAGAAACTAATCTTTTCACAAAGTAGTCTAATACAAATACAATTATAAAATGCTGATAACTAATATGGCCTGTATAGCACTGTAGTTCAAGCCATGGACGAAATGAGAATTTATGTAGCGAGGGTGCATAATGTTTATATAATCTATATAAAATTGTAAAAGCAAAAGTTTCACCCTTGAGTGTCATTGTTTTGAGACGGTTGTACATATAAAGTTCAATATTTGATTTAAATGTTTGTATGATATACCTTATGAACTGTTAATTGGATTTTAAAAAAATAGTTACGGTATTCTGTCTGACAATTTGAACTAGAATTTGGGAGCTATCAATATCAATCGTCTTTGCCACTTGCCAGTGCCACTGCCATTTTGGTTCTTATCTGTGTTATTCTTGTACTTGTGGTTTTGTACATATAGAACTCTTCTGTTATTTAAATAACATTAGCAACATATTGAAATATGTTTATACATTCTTTTAACTCATATTTGTAGCCTTTTTCTTTGTTGAAATGCATGCTTCTACGTAATAGGATAAATTTGGAAACATAACTGCCACTAATAAATTTTTAGGATATTTTTGAAAGTGCCATAGTATTATACTATTATTTACTTATGCTAATGGTACCACTGCCTTCCATAGCATTTTAATGTTTCACTAACTTTTTTATATCGAAAGGGTAAAGCTGAAAACACAAGTATTATGGTACCACAAGTAAAAGGCATAAGGGTAGTGGCAACATAGGCAAAAGCCAATTGTACAATGGAGTACAATTGAAAAATCCTCCAATACATTTCCTCCTTCCCATCCATTTGTTGGTACTTTCCTTTTTGGGGTGTCCCATCCAATCGTTAACCTTTCCTAAAATAGCACAGACTTCCTTAACAATTTTAGTAGGTTCCAATAACTCACCTACTTCCACACTCTTCTTCCCATTTCCTTGGTCTCTGTGCTAAACCAAATGTTAACCATTGGGTGGGACAAAGGGAGTATAAATTAGTAAAATATAATGACCCTTAGCCTAAGAACCCTTATAACCTTTAGCCTTATTTCTACTATTAATTAGGGTGCAGTTCTGCAGCAGAACTGCAATGCAAAAAATGTCGTGTTTATGTATTATATTTTGAAATTATTTTTTAACACAAAGAACATATAAAATTATTTTTGAACACAAACAATGATGCAAAAAACATGTATTTAGATTTAGATCCTAAAAGTCTATTTAAAATTTAGGGTTCTGCGGCAGAACCCCGCACCTTAGTGGTTCTAAGGTTCTATTTTAAGGACCGGTTCTCTCTTGAACGCGACCCATATGAGCCGAGAAATTTTCTTGTTAAAATTTACAAAGAGGCAAGTAAATAGAGTAATAACGGGTAACCAATATATCATATAGTGTGTGTGTGCGCGCGCGCGCGCGCGCGTATAGTAAATTTAGAAAAATTGGGGTGCAGATTAAAATACCTAGAAAAATTTGTTTCCACTTGTCTAGCTTAATAGATAGATCAAGCTTTTGAGGTGTGATTTCCCTGGGTATCCTTTAAATCTGTTACTGGTACTGGACTCTTATAGGCCGCAGATCCAGCCCATCCAATACTTAACATTTCTGTTTTTGATGTCCCTCCCAGTTCTTTATATTTTTAAAATTCCAAAAGTAGTTAAGTTTTAACAATCAAATAAACTATGTCCCTCCCAATTCTTTATATTTCTAAAAACTCTAGAAGTAGTTAAGTTTCAACAATCAAATAAACTATGCAGGCCCACTAGTCTCTATTCCTTCTCTGTTCTTTTGATTTTCTTGTACTTTTTTTTGTTAGATATTGATTGGTCCTACTATTTTCCCGCTTTTTTCTCCATTCTTATTTTTTTCCGCGTAACATAAATGTAATAGTACTGCATGTACAGGAGTTTCTGTGGGGAGTATGTTCATTTATGTGCGGATATGATATCAACATTATAGATGGGCTCACAGTGGGTGTATCTATTATGGTTCTATTTCTAGTTGTCATATCATAGACATAAGCGACCATGTGAATGCCAATGACATTCAGAAGTGTCTGTGGCTCCGTGCAGATGTTCACCTCTTGTTAAAAAATTAGTTTATAGGGAGAAAATTGCGTTTGCCACGCGTACCACTTACTGTTACTTGTATACAAGTATGAAAGTGATCTTTTAGTTAAAATTTATTCTTTTACAATAGAAATAAGGTCATCTGATAAATTCATTTCAACCTTGTACCTTGTCTTTTAAAGATCTCAGTGTACATATTAGTCTTTACCTGTTTTATTAGTCTACATGTCAAAAAAAGACCTAGCTTCATTTCTTTAGGGTTTTTAGAATGCAACAGTTAAAAAAGAGAGGTTGCATAGGCCTGCATATTTTGTTTGTTCTTCTTAGTATCTTTTCCTTATTTTGTTATGCAGGTTGCTGATGGACCTCAGAAGCGCAAGAAAGGCATATTTGGGACAAAAGGAGGCGATAAAGAGGTAAATGGTCGCCAGTTAAACTATATGTTGTGATTCCTGTGGTTTCATTATTATTTGTAGCAGTATGCACATATTTTCTGAACAAGGTTTTTTTAATCTCTATTTAACTTTTCTTTCACTGGATTGTTAGTTTATCATTCGAAGTAATCTTCAATATGCTGCCCTAAGCGCCTTGAGAAGGCTTCCTCTGGATCCAGGAAATCCAGCATTTCTTCATCGTGCTGTGCAAGGGTTAGTTTTATTACCACTTGGTTTTAAGTGTGACATATCTAGAGATATTTCATGTATGGGCACTCTTGATCATTCATGTACAACTTTAGTACTTGTCCTTAGATACGTTCCTTTGTTATTGTATTCTTAGACTTTGTTATTAGTTTTACTTGAGGTTACCGAGTCTCTCAACATTAGTTGTACTTTCTGGTTCTAAATTCAGATCAATGTTGATCATATTTTATATTATAATTTTTCTACTGTTTTTTTGTATTACAAAAGTACCATTGACTTGGTGTGCTTACAAGATCACAGACAGGGCCAAGAAATGTGTTGCAGGTTCCAGTCAGAAATAAACTTATATAGGCTAATGTTCAATTTAAATAAAAAATGGTCTACAAACTAGTTGAAGAGTATTTGTGTTTTTGGTCAATTAAATTTGCATTTGAGTGAATATTGCTAATATGTGTTGCAAATGGAAGTTCAGGTTTAATTTTTATAGTGAATCAAGAAAATTCTATAATTTCTTCATTGCTAATAGTGTCAAAATTCAAAAGCATCCATTTCTTTGTGGTTAAAACATTATTTTTGGTCGTATTACTTTAAGGGGCCACCGCCCCTCTGTTTCTGAGTCTGACTGAATGTGTTACCTGCTGCTGTAAAAATTCTGAAATTTTCATTGTAGATGGTAATCTAAATATAGCCGCAGATTGAGGATTTTTTTTAAAAATAATTTTGTGGATGGAGTGATGTACATAAAAATGTTACTTGGTTTGTGTAATAAGACTTTAAATTGTCTCACATGGACTTTTACCTTATATAATTCGAGAAGCATGTCTTACTACCTGATATACAGGAGTACAACTCTTATGTGGAGAGTTGGTTCATTTTAATTTAGATAGGGTCTAGTTGATTATCACTGGAATGCGTGTTTCTTCTGAAGCCATATATGGGGAGTGCGCAGTCTAAAAGAGAGTAGGCGTCTTAGATGTTTTCTAGACATGCAAGTACTGTTTCTTTGATTTCTTAAAATTTATTCTACATGCTGGATGAGGTTTAGAAATGATAATTGCCCCTTCATACAATTTATTAAATTCCTATTAATGTGTGCTGTTATATCATATATGTATTAATTGCCTTTTGGTATGAGTTGAAGTTGAGCATTATTCCCATCGGTCATTCAAACTGATATATTTTGGGATGTAGTTTCACATAATTACATTGGTTATTTGAACTTAGTGTTGGTTATTATCGGTCTTTTTGGAGGCCTAAAACGGGTCAATCGCTTATATGGCCCTTGTTAAACAAACACATAAGGAATGTACTTCCAATTTTGCATTGCATATACAACACAATTCTACTGCTTTTCTACTTCAGATGATCTTATTTCCTAGTACTTACATATGCTCTTTGCAGGGTTACTTTTGCTGATCCACTGGCTGTGAGACATTCTTTAGAGATGATATCTGAGCTGGCAGCATTAGATCCATATGCAGTTGCGATGTCATTAGGTATTTTGACCATTTATTAAAACCTTATCCTCATATTAAAAAGTGACAACTCAAGAAGTAAGCTTGTATTGGTAATATTTCCTTTTCTTAACTGTCTCCCTCCCCCCCTTGCTTTCCTTTGCATCCCACTCTTGGAGTGCAAGATTTGAGAAGAAAAAAATATTAACTTTGCATCGCTCTTCACTTTCCTTTCTTCTTAAGAAGAACTTGGGAGCAAGCTTAAGAATCTAAATTATGTTACTTTACTTTCTCTTCATCTGCTTTCCTCCCTATTAAAAACTTAGGAGCTGGGTGTTAATGATAGGACTTCCCTCCCATTAGAGTTATCAGCATTTGCACCATACTTGATAGCATTAATATCTCTTATAAGCAGATATGTGGATTCATATATTTTCTCTACCTATCTAATCTTTTTTTTTTTTCTATTTTCTTGTGCAGGAAAGCTTGTTCTACCTGGGGGTATATGTGATAGTCTTTGTATATCTGTCATATATTACTGTCTTAGTCTTTACTACTTCACTGGTTGTTACTGATATCTGTGGAACTTTTACTGTATTAGGAGCTCTGCATGACGTTCTTCACTTGCATGATGTTCTTGCTAGAGTTGCACTTGCTAGGTTGTGCTATTCAATATCTAGAGCTCGGGCACTGGATGGTAATTTTCAATAACAAAGTAGTTTCTCTATAAAGGATTAAGTTGTTGGTACACGCTAAAATGTTATGTTTGTACAGAAAGACCGGACATCAAGTCTCAGTTTAATACTCTTCTGTATCAACTCCTCCTTGATCCCAGTGAACGAGTTTGTTTCGAGGCTATATTTTGTGTATTGGGAAAATTTGATAATGCGGAAAGGTAGTCTTTGTGCTTCCATTTCACATATTTACGGCTTTTGTTCTTTGAGAACTAAGGTTTCTGTAAACTTGAATCTTTTTTCCTTTTTCACTTCCCAAATTTCATCTTGCATTGATCCACTACAGGACTGAGGAACGTGCGGGAGGTTGGTATCGTCTGACAAGAGAAATTCTCAAGGTCCCAGATGCACCTTCTGCAAAGGATATTGATATTGAAACAAAAGATGCTCTCCCTCCAAAGCCCACCAAAGATAAAGCAAAGAAGACAAGACGGCCCCAACTCTTGATCAAACTTGTAATGAGAAGGTTTACACTTTTATTTGCTGTTTCTTTTTTTTTTTTCCCTTACTAAGTGGAGATCTTCTTCGCTTGGTTTTAAATAGAAACATGTTTTTATGTGTAAGATTGAATTTTGTGTCGCTGTTGATTATTGTAGTTGATGTTAACATTATTATATCGCCGACGAATGTTTCAGGCTAGAGAGTTCTTTCCGTAGTTTCTCCCGACCTGTACTTCATGCAGCAGCTAGGGTTGTACAGGAGATGGGGAAAAGCAGAGCCGCTGCTTTTGCTGTAGGTTTACAGGATCTTGATGAAGGAGAAAATATCAATACGTATTCTGAATATAGTGATTCAGATATCAATGAAACCGCCTATGAAGGTAAATCTTCTATGTACATAGATATATCATTATAAGCCACGCTAATAAAAAACTAATCTATATTGGCCTTCATATACTCTTTCCCTTTCCTCCCTACATTCATATTATATAAATGATAATATATATGGTAGTGGTCAAATACAGAAATATAAATAGTCAAACACACACACTTCTCCACTGGGATAGTCTTTCATGTTTCTAATTAGGGCAAACAGGGCGTCCTTGTCAGTTTTTCCTTTGCTCATACCTCAAGACTAAGCTTCTTATTAGAATTTGACTTCTCTTTGTCCCATATTGCAAGATTATACGGAGTTGATGTTTCCTTCCTATTATGTTATAAGACATTTCTCGATTCTGTAAATTGCATGATACAATGTAATATGGCTTTTTGTTTTGGTCAATCGCCTGGTTAAATTCTCCTATGCACGTGTATTAGTCCCTTTGATGTTATTAAATTGAACGGGAGTAGTTACTCATATATTCTGATATTAAAGATTATCATTCATTAGAGATATAAATTAAAAATTCCCATATATTAGATGCAGACGTGCTTGAATTTGCCCTTGCACAGGTCTACTGTCCTTAAAAACTATGACATAATCTATTACCTTGTTGTTTTCTGTCATGAGTTGCATTATATTTTATTTCACCATGTTGCTCCTGATCTCATTAATATTGCTCCAGCTAATCGGAAGGTTCCTTCTATGTCAAATGGCACAAGTGGTAAGGAAACAGTTTCCAGTTTATTAGCCTCATTGATGGAAGTGGTGAGGACAACTGTAGCATGTGAATGTGTTTATGTTCGTGCAATGGTTATTAAAGCATTGATATGGATGCAAAGTCCACATGAATCCTTTGATGAACTAAAATCAATAATTGCGTCTGAGCTTTCTGATCCCGCTTGGCCGGCAACTCTATTAAATGATGTTTTACTCACCTTGCATGCTCGCTTTAAGGTACGTAAGATTTGATTACATTTGTTTCTTAAAATTTTTATTACAATTTGAGATTAAGCTTTGGTGTATTATTCTACATTTCATTTTATAAAGAAAATCCTGCGTAACACTTCAATAGTTCAGTGTGAAAAACTTATTTAAAGCCATCCCTCCGAGTTAGGATTTTTTTTTGGTTTATAGCTACCTGTAGTACTAAAATGCAGTTGTCTTCTATTACTACAATATTTTGAGTGTTGTGGTTGAGTTTTATAAAAATTGTAAGCAGCCTGCCCTTGTGTAATTAGCGTAAATTTGACAGGGAATATCAGGTTTGAATATATGGTTTCCTTACAAAAATTTGGGAGAAACTCTCAGCTGCAGGGCTTGTGTCAATTTTCTCTACTAAACCATTCTGGTCCTCTGTGTTGAGTCTTAGCTAAATTATATTTTTCGTTCGATATATAAATGTATTTATTACGGCAATGCATAAGCTTATTGTTCCAATTAAGTACTACTCTGGCTATATGGCTCGCTAGTTTTGTTAGAAAAACTGAAAATTTTAGAACCAACAAAATAAAGTGCCCCTGAGAGTGGCAAGATCTTGTTTCAGTTTTATCATGGAGTGTTGCTGTTGGCTAGGTTATGCAAATTATATAGAATTACATTTGGATTCTATCTTTGCCAATATTTTTTCTTCGATTTAAATGTATGCGTGTACAGTTTTAAATTCTAGTATAACAAATTACAGAACACCAGTACTTTTTTTTTTATTTTTAAAATTTAATCTAAAAGGAGAAACTAAGATCATACTGATCTTTCATTCTTTAACTGGGGGAAAGTCATATAAGTTGAATTTTGGCACCTGGATAGAAGTTGCTAGCTCCACCAATGCTTGCAGAAAACAAGAAGATAGCACTTGTCTGTAGTATTTTAAATTTATTGTTAGCATTATATTTTCAGACCTTATGGTGCCTGAATTAATAGGCAATCAGGCATAAATCGACAGCTTTGTTACAAAGAGGTCGCAGGTAGAAATATTGGATGCATGTCCGTGTGTGTCTACAGATGTTGTGCAGAATTCAGATAGAGTAGTGAATAGTGATCCATTCTATGAATAAAAATGTTTTTTTAATTGCTGTCATTTATATTTTCTGAAGATTATTGTGAACTTGTGAAATACCAATACTTTTTGTTGCATCCATTATCTTCTGAAACATAGTCAAAAACTTACTTTATTGCGAGCTTTAGTTCTATATCTTTAATTGTAAACTCCTCATGATTATCTTTTCCACTGTATTTTATTAGGCTACTCCAGATATGGCTGTGACTCTTCTTGAGATTGCTAGAATATTTGCTACTAAAGTTCCTGGAAAAATTGACGCTGATGTATTGCAACTACTGTGGAAAGTATGTTCTCACCTTTATATATTATTAACAGCTTAATCATATTTTATTGTCTGAATATTATAGTGTGTGCTCCTTTTTAAAGTGCTTGCTTTTAAGTTGTATCATTGCGTGTAAAGGACTACTCAATGTAGTTTTTGATATAGATATCAGTGGCTGGTTTCTGGCTATTATGCTTTCTATAAATAAAAGCTTTCATCTGGGTGCACATGCGAGTACCAAGTATTTATAATTTGATGCCAAGTGATTAGTTATTAAGTGCCGTTTACCTCTCATTCTCTATGGGTGTCTCCAATTGAAAAGATACATAGATGTTGACATATATGCTCAGAAGTAGCAAGAATTTCCTGAAATGCGTTGTTATGTCTAATTATGTGCTCCAGTTTACAACTTCTCCTAACAAGCCTCCTTAGACAATGGCAGGGCCTGTTTGTTGAAACTATGAGCCAGTTTAGGTGTTTCCGAACTCAGTACATCTTTCCCGTCCATTGCTCAAATGTTGCAAAAATAACTCCAGCTTAGAATAGAACTGCTTATTCAAAACCTTGCAGTGTGTTTGTCTAGGGACTCTTAAACCTTTTAGTGTATTAATTAATATACATCAAAGTATTGAACAACTTAACAAATTATGCACGCTAGTTGCTTCGAGGACTAAACTGTGCTGTATACTCTTCTATGCTATAGTGATACAGTTAGCTTATTTTGGGAAGGATAATATAAATGTGACTTGCTGCTTTCATATTCCCTAATATGTATGTGCTGCCTTACTTCAACACAATGATATTTAATTAGAGCACAAGGTTGTAGAATCTGCAAAACAAAGGTGAACCCAATTGATTGACGAACAATTTCCAACAATTTACTTAATAATTTATTTTCAGTCGCAGAGTGCTTAAATTCATTGCTTTACATTATGCATTTTCATTTTAATTAGTTGCGGATATCTATTGCTGAGGTTGTTATCTAATTTGTCAGACATGCCTAGTTGGAGCTGGTCCTGATGGTAAACACACGGCTCTCGAAGCAGTCACAATTGTTCTTGATCTACCACCTCCACAACCTGGGTCAATGTTGGGAATTACGTCAATTGATGGAGTCTCTGCATCAGATCCCAAGTCAGCACTTGCACTGCAGCGATTAGTCCAGGCAGCAGTAAGCTTTTTAAATTTATGACCTCTTTTGTGGCCAGGCTTGCGGAAATGATATGGAGAAAAATGTTGTGATATTCTTTATATCATTGTAATTAAAATTGTAGGTCTGGTTTCTTGGTGAAAATGCAAATTATGCTGCTTCCGAATATGCTTGGGAGTCTGCAACCCCTCCGGGTACTGCATTAATGATGTTAGATGCTGATAAAATGGTTGCTGCTGCCAGTTCTCGGAACCCGACTTTAGCTGGTGCACTCACTCGACTTCAAAGATGTGCTTTTAGTGGCAGTTGGGAGGTAGCATCTATCTTGATGTTCCTTCTAGAATAGTGTCTTTTTAGATAAACAACAAATATTGCAGTGTTGAAGATGTAGTTTCCTAATTATCTATAATTTTACAAAAAGTTGTTGGACGGGTAATCCTCCCATAATATGCACTATATTATGATATACTTGCTTTATTTGTAACGAGTTATATATTTAATAAACATATCAAATTGATAATGGGGAATGGGACAGTGACAGGGAATAGAATTTTGCCCCATTTACATAGGAGTCGCTATGAAAATTGAGATCCCCGCCCCATTGAGATCTCTACATATATGGTTCAAGTAATAAGGTTTGAATTTGACATTTTTTATCTGGGGTGTGGGTGTATTCCATGTTCTAGAAAATTAGCTAGAGGAAGGGAAGTATTGAGGCCATTCTGTAACATTTAATTTTTGTTTTAAGTATTAAATATAACGTTTTTGTAAGCCTGAAAACAAAGTGTTGCAGAACATTTTGGTTGGTTGCGTTGCTGTGCATATATTTGTAATAAAAATTTGAACACTTTTCCGCTATGTATTGATACTTTAGTTCCACATGTATGTTATCAGTACCCCCACCAAGCAAAAAAGATTTCTGTTGTAGTTCTACCTTCTATGTGTCATCTGCTCAAGGTGCTTCCGTAGATCCTTGAATTGACATCATATAATGGGTGTGTTGCACTTCGAATATCTTGGTGACACTTAAGTTTTTTTATAGGTGCTGCCATTCGCTTTGGATATGTTTTACTTGTGGAAAATATTTGTGACTGTTATTCCATACAATTTGGATATGCTCTCTGTACGGAACATATTTATCCTATATATTTATGTTGAACTCTGGAATACTGCAGGTTCGCATTATAGCGGCTCAAGCTCTTACAACTATGGCAATAAGATCCGGGGAGCCATATAGATTACAGATCTATGAATTTCTTCATACGTTAGCTCAGGGTGGTGTGCAGTCCCAGTTTTCAGATATGCACATCAGCAATGGGGAAGATCAAGGAGCTAGTGGTACTGGGCTAGGATCACTTATAAGTCCTATGATAAAGGTCCTTGACGAAATGTACAGTGGGCAGGATGAATTGATCAAGTAAGAGTAGGATTCCATTCTCATTAGTTAGTGAAGAGTATATTAAATTTAGAGAATAATTGGATTCAATTTTAATAAATAGGGATATGAGAAACCATGATAATGCAAAGAAGGAATGGACAGATGAAGAACTTAAGAAGCTCTATGAAACCCATGAGCGGTTGCTGGATCTTGTCTCACTATTCTGTTACGTTCCACGAGCAAAGTATCTACCACTGGGGCCAACAAGGTATGTTCCCATTATGTATCATTTTCTTTTAAGCTGGACCTAAAATGTTCATTAAATATGCACGTTATCAAGGACTCTCTTTTTGATTTAAAATTGATGATTTCAGTGGGAAGACGTGTTAGGGATAAAGAAACGAGTTTCACCTTCTAATGCAAAGCACACACATAAATATATAATGCGGAAAATCCATGTCCCAACTTGTATTATTAATCAAATCTGTTATCAATAATAAAATCAATCAAACTAGGATACTTAAGCCTAACAATACTCAAGCATCCACTCACAAGCGATACCTAAGTCTACATCTTGAGCATACCTAACAAACATGTCATTGTTTCAAGGCTTGTAACTGCGTTCCCATTCACATGTCATTATTATTTGTTTCTGATATGAACTCAAAATTATAATTATTGTTATTAGTATTCTACCTGCATTTTCATCTCATGTAGCTAATCCTGTTTTTGTTTATATTTTTGCTACAGTGCAAAACTTATCGACATTTATCGCAATCGGCACAACATAAGTGCGTCAGCCGGCATGAATGATCCAGCTGTCGCCACAGGAATTTCTGAACTTATTTACGAAACCAATAAAGAAACACCTGCCGATCCTGATTCCCTGGATGATGACCTAGTGAATGCCTGGGCAGCAAACCTTGGAGATGATGGTTTGTGGGGAAAAAATGCTCCTGCTATGAATAGGGTAAGGATTTCTGTTCTTATTTAAACTTAATATTCTTTTCTTAGTTGTCAATTGGTAATAAAATATGATATTTCCTTTTGTTTTTTCTGTTAAATCATAGGCATAATACTTGTATAGACGTTTGCCAAGTTATCCTGACTTAGTTAACAGGCAAACAAATCCTTTTAATAGCATACCATCTAATGGTGCAATTGTTCTAGTTGGGTGTGGCAAAATTTGATATGACGTGGATCCGACATGGGTAAACACAAATTTGAATTACGGATCGCGTTCCGCTTAATTAAATAGCAACCCGAAAAAATGTAAATTTCGGGTCTACCCAAAATTAACTCAACCCAACCTGATATATAATTAACTTACACGTAACATTGGATGGGCTTGTTTATTGTCATAACCATTAATAACATCAGTCAGTCTGGCCCATTATGTAGTCTGATCTTATGAACATAACGCGTAAACACTGTAAACTTATTGCATTTATCATTCGCTCCTCTTCATTTTTTTCTCCCTCTCTGTCGTTATATGCATATATGCATACATATATGTTGTATCATTTGTAAACACTTTATGAATACAGTCTGAAATTAAAACTATACAAATTTCTAACATCTACGTTCGATTCATGTAATTTGTCGAATCATTGAAAAGAATAGGGCACAATTTCTGTACAAATGGGTTAAAAAACAAAAAAAAAGGTTGGGTTTCCTAAAGATTATATTGTGGTTGTTTTAGATATATGTGTTGAGTGGTCTGTTTGTGTTCTGGAATTTGAGTAGGATGATATCGGGCCGTGTCCAATTGACACAAATTCAAAATTTTAAACCCGTTTAGGGTTTAGGTCAGGTGTAGGTCAGGTCAAAAATAGAACCAGCAGCAAACCTGACACGAACTGAACTTTACTTGAAATTACCACTCCTAGACTCTAGTATATTAATTTTTCATTTATACGACACCATCTGTGATAGTGGCTATAAAATCTGTAAATGAGTGCCCTACAGATGTTGCTTAAGAGTTTGATCTCCCAATATATTGAATTGTTTATATGCCAATTTTTTACTAATTTAAGTTACATGGCCTAATTTCTATATGAACTAATTAGACCTACTTAAAACATAAAGGAGAAACTTGGACTTGAGAGTTAAGAGGTAATCATGCCTTATGCCTGGTTGTTATTTTCACTTGTTTTATTTGCCTTAGAACTCATAATAACAACAAAAAAATTGATAACTGCATTACTTGGACTTGGGTTTAAACTGTATTATGCAGTCTTGGGTACGAGTGTTACATACAGGTGTGGGTCCAAGTTTCTAATTCTTGGACTTCAAAAGTAAGGCTTCTTTATGAATCCGACATTGGACACACGTGAGAGGACTTGGCATTAAAGTGTAACAAATAGAATGTTATTATGTCATAATTATATATTTTTTTAAAAGTATTGTTCACAACCAATTAATCAAATGGACTTAATTAAATATGAATATTATGAAATACAATCGAAGGATTATATGAAACAAGTTGTCTAGAGGTCCTAGATTACAATCAAAGGGTGAAATATCTGAACTAAACATAATGCATAGACTTTGATTCCAAACCCAGATGCATCTTATGTCATGTATTGTATGGGTATGACGGTAAAACTGAACCATCCGTGTTACAAAGGAACATCTAGTATAATCAGAAATCAATTATTATGGCACAGTTATTGATTGCCAATGACCCTTTACCTACGGTTCACACCAGGTTAATGAGTTTCTTGCTGGGGCTGGTACTGATGCTCCAGACGTAGAGGAGAACATTACTTCCAGACCTTCGATGAGCTATGATGATATGTGGGCGAAGACTCTCTTAGAGACAACAGAATTAGGGGTATCATCTTTAATCCCTTTAATGTAGCCCCGCTTTCCGTGTTATCAAGTCCTCTGATGGGTTATATTCTGGTTTTGTTGTGCAGGAAGATGATAGGTCGTCTGGGTCCTCATCTCCAGATTCAATAGGATCAGTTGAGACCTCCATATCTTCTCACTTCGGTGGAATGAATTACCCTTCATTGTTCAGTTCAAAGCCAGCCTATGGTTCATCACAATCTACGGTATGCTGTTTCTCTTCTCCAGCATATTATTATGTGCTATATGTCGAATTTGTATCTTACACTTACTGGTTCAATGTTATTGACATACATATGTATATATTATGATACTGTATTTTAACTTAATATAAAGATCTTATATCTTCCGTAAAAGATTTAGCATAAGTGATGATATGGTTTAGCTTTAAAGTAGTATATATGGGCAATTAAAAAAACTATTTTGTGAGACTTGCCGAATGGCTGAATTTTGTATGTTAAACCGGATTCTAGTTGCTTTCTAGTTTTTGGTGCTCTTTCATCTTGCAAAAATGAGAGATTGTCTTTCTGCAGCTGTATAGCCACCCATGAATGTGTCAATTTCATCAAGTTTGTAGATCCTGAATTCATGCTTCTTCCTGGTTTTTGGTCCTCTTTCATCTTGCAAAATTTTGAGATTGTATTTTTGCAGCTGTAAAGCCACCCAATACCCATGAATATATTATAATTTCATTAATTTTGTGCTCATTAACGAAAATTCTTACTCAGTACCTCCATGTTTTTTTACTAATTAAGTTGTGTATATAGTATATTTTACTTTTCGTTTATGTAAGAGAGTAAGAGTACATGCATATATTGTTACATTATATATTTATATATATACCAGCTTAAAACCCGTGCGATGCTCGGGTAATTATTTAGAATTAAGTTAAATAGAATAATATGTGATTAATGTTATTTGAATTCAATATAATTCTTTATATCTTTGAAAATATTAATATAAATATTTCATTTTATTAATGTCGTTAATAGTTCGTATTATTATCTTTAGTATAATAACATCTAACTGGAAGATCCAACGGCCATTATTAGGGATAACCAAACTACAAATTATACACATGTTCGGTTATTATGGTGTATATATAATAATAGTATAGTATAACATGGTATAGTCTAGATGACATATATTATCATGTGTAGCAAATAACAAAAAATCATATTCTAGCATAGTTCAACTCCAAGGACTACCAAGTATAATAAATTGGTATATGAAGTATTACCTTGTACTGAAATGTTGTAGCTTAGCTTCTAAGATTAGTTTTGACCTCTTTGAGTTGTATATAACAGGAAAAACCAGTTGCAAGCAGATTTAGTAATCCCTCTGGAAGTAGTTCCTCTCTATATGGGGATACGGTTAAAAACTCTTCACTTGTTTAATATGGTTAGATAATGTTATTGGTGAAACTTTCTAATGCTTCAACTACTTTCAGATTAATGAAGAACCCCCTCCATATACATCACCTGTGCGAAGATTCGAGTCATTTGAAAATCCCTTAGCTGGGCCTGGTTCTTCTAGTTTTGAGTCTTCTCAGGATGAGGAACGGGTCTCTTCTGGAAATCCTCAATATGGATCAGCACTTTATGACTTCTCTGCTGGTGGTGATGATGAAGTGAGTAGACATTCTGTTGTTCTATATCATGGGGAATAATATTATTAAATTACAATCGTAGATGTTTGATATTTCCTTCATCGAGTACTCTGTTTCCTTTGAGTGATCTCTACTAGTACCGTGATATTACAGTTTGGAATTTTCCTGTGCTTCAGTTCTTTTTGAACTGCTTGTTCATTATGTGTTGCATTTCCCCTGTGCAGCTAAATCTGACGGCAGGAGAAGAGGTGGAAATTGAGTATGAAGTTGATGGCTGGTTTTATGTAAGTATACATAGCTGACAAGTTTTTGGGCCAATGTTATCAGATTAAAAATCACTTGTATATATTTCAAAAGTACTTAATAGACCAGCTCTTGGATTAGGCGTATGCATTTTTGAAACTGTTATATATATATATTGAAGTCTGCTTTTGCTAGCTGTATTGATTTTTGCTCACTAGACCCTGTGTTGTGTTTGACCCAAGCTTGGAATAGTATCTGTTCTGTTACAGCTATAGTTTGTGGAGCAACCTGAGTGTTTTTACTTATTTATTTTTACTCGCATATAGTCAAGTCCATTGTTGCCGAGTGATGTGCTAATCTGTCTTAAATGTCATGCTTATTGTAGGTAAAGAAAAAACGTCCAGGCAGGGATGGAAAAACGGCAGGTCTTGTTCCTGTACTGTATGTAAGCCAATCATGATGATGCATAACATCGACATAGATTCAGGTTGGGATGGAAAAACAACAGGTCTTGTTCCTGTACTGTATGTGATCTTATCATGATGATGCATAATATAAGACAGGTAAACCCATTTGATGTCTTCTCTTGGGTAGTTTTTGCCGCTTGAGAACATATTTTTGGCTAGCAGAGCTCGGAGGCGAGGTTCGCAGGCTGCCTGCATATTCTTGGAAAGTGATTTAGTTTTGTTTTGGTGTCTAGTTCTTCTGGAACCAACATTTATTTGTATCATAGTTTTTGGCTTTAGCTTCTCTTCTTCTCTGGGTTTGTGTTGTAACTGTACCAATTGTATTTATCAGAATTATATGTAACTAGCAAATGATTGTTTTAGCTTAGCCCAGACCCTAGTTGTATTATATTTATTTTTAACTAAAGCAATATATAAATTTACTCTTACTAATCCTAAGTAGGCATCTTATGTCATATACTTAGGATATGAAAAATGTGACCAATTATGTGATATTATTTTTTATTTTATAATTTAGTTATAAATATCTCTTATTATCATTGTATCAATTTCAACATCTCAATCGATATATTTCATGTTTTACTCGTATAAAATATGAAATTATAACAACTAATGTACAATTATGTCCATATAAGTAAAGTTGGGAATTGTAATTAATCGGTTGACCTATTGGTTCAGAATTTATCAAAAAAGTTTTTGTGATAAATCGAAATTTTCTAATTAAATTAGAGTATAATTGATATTTTCTAAGAATTAATTATTAATTTTTAAATAAATAAGAATCTTTAGAACAAAGACAAAGTGACTGGTGCTTTTTGGTGAAAATTGACCCTTGACAGGGAAATCGTGTAAATGTTTTAACTATATTTTTTTTAGTTATAAAATATATTTAAATTGTGGTTAAAATTTATTCAATTTGACTAAATAAGGATGTGTAATTTGAAATGGAAGAAGCGAAATTTTAAAACTAGAAGCATCTTTATGAACAAGGAATATTACTCTTTCCTCCAAGCTATTTTGGGATAAAATTTCTTTTTAAAAAGGTCATTTAATTTGGAATGGGGGGCGTAGTTGATAAGTACTTTCAAAAATGAAATTGATCGAAGAAACATAAGAAAATGAGAAAATAAATTATTTTGTTTGAGTAATTATAATTACACATTTTGAAGGAATGGAAACCATTATGAAGACGAGAGGGAGCTAATAGATCGGCTCACATAATTTTAAAAAACGGTTTTTCTAATGTGTGCTTACGAGCACACATCATTAAAATCCACCAAATTTATAGAATTTAGTGCATAACATGTGTTTATTGGCACACACTAGACAAAACCTTTTAAAATATATACTTTAGGTAAGTGACAAAGTGTCTTTGGTTCAGAGCTCTTTGTTTCATTTTTACTGAGTTTTCTTTGAGCTAATTTACTTTTTATTATTCAAAACTACAGTGTATATTATATTTATTCTTTCGTTGCGTAACTAAAAGTTAAAAAGAATAATTCAAAAAAAAAAAGTCAATTCTTAAATTAGGTGAAATAGTTACCAAACCAAATCAAATAATACATCCACATGTGGGTTGTGGACTATAATAATGACCACTTTTGACCAAACAAGTACTGTACTAGTTAACAGTTAACACATTCCTGAGTTATTTAATTAGAGAAGAGGACTATTGATTTTGTTTAGGGTGACCGATGGAGGGCAAGCCAACAACTAGATCTTTAGCGATCTTAAATTAGAAAAAGAAACAAGAGTACTAGAATATTATTGTCACACGAGCATTTCTTATTCAACTTATTAGTAACCTGGCTACCAAACAGATGATAACTTACAGGCTACTAAACAGAGATAATTAGAACATAATCAAGGCAAGACTAGGCTACAAGTTTGTGAGGAAACAGGCGAACTGGGAGTCCCTTGGCTGGAATTGGCATGGGATTGACAATAATGTTCTCATCAGGAATGACCTTCTCCCATTTGTACCTCTTCACCAGATTGTGCATGAACACCAGTATCTCCAATCTTGCATACTCTTTTCCGGGACACATTCTAGGTCCTCCGCCGAACGGCACAAAAGTGTAGGGCGCTGGTCCCGACCCCTCAAATCTCGACGGATCAAATTTCAGTGGGTCGGGAAACACATCCGAGTTTATATGGGTTGAATTTGCACTCCAGTAAATCTGCATGCATGTTTGCACTATGATTATTTTCCATTTAATGCACCCAAAGTAAAATTAAATACTATGTTTATTTAGTCCGCCGGAATATAACGAGCCCTCGTATAAAGTGTCGGATACGGTGGACACATTTTCCTATTTTTTGTATCGTTTTTGTCACCATTCCAATTTTACAAATTTATAAAAATATTCTCATAAAATTTAAAAATATATAAGTGTTTTTCAAAATTTATCTCCTGCACTCGGAATTTGAATCCTAGATAATATGTATACATACCTTCCAGCCTTTAGGGATTGAGAAGCCATTATAAGAAAAATCGGTGAGCACATTTCTGAAAGAGCCTTGGAGTGGTGGTGCCAGTCTGAGCACTTCACAAGCAACATTCCACGAATATTTCATTTTCTGAATGTCTTCCCACTTGAGTAATTCTCCGGGAGCTTTTGATTTCGCAATCTCCATTTGCTCTGATCATTCCACAATTTACATTAATAATATTCATGGATAAAGTAAAGACTGACAAGAAACTGTACTCCATTGCTGCAATAATTGCAGCCATGTTTCGTCATATTTATTGCATTTATTTAACACTTCACGTAAAGTACTACTCCCTCCGTCCCAATCAATTCTATACAGTTTCTTTTTTGGGCTGTCCCATCATTTCTATACATTCCAAATATAGTAACTTTTAATAATATAAAACACTATTACACCCACTTCTTTCTTCCACTGTCTCCATTCTGTAATAATATAAACACTATTACACCCACTATTTTCCTCCACTATCTCAAATCTATCATTAAATATAAATGGGTCCCACCACTTTACTCACTTTTCATCTCACTTTACTCACTTTTTACACTTTTTCTTGGTCTCCGTGTCCAAACCAAATGTATACAACCTACCGGGACGGAGGGAGTACAGAGTTGTACTAGCAGCTAGCCGACGTCGTTTACAACATTATGACAGTAAAAGATTCCGATCCACAGAGAAACAATCAGTGTAGCCTGCATTGTCTAGACTCGATACTTCCGAGAGAGCATGCATGATTATTTGCGAGTGAATTATTTTTTACTTACATCATTACATGTGTACTTTCCGGTCCTCTTTTACGTATTTTTTCATAAAAATTTAATCAATAATTAAGTACTTTTTTCTCTCTTTTTGAAATCAATTTTGGATATATTTTAAAGAATATTTTTAAAATACTGTTTACAAGAATATTCACGTGAACATGCACAACTTGAATTTATAAAGAAATTAGTGGTATGAGTTTGTTGAGGTTTGTTTAGAAAATTAATAGAGGTTCAAAATACGAGAGTTGACTCCACTCCTTGTTTTCTGCGTGAAAGTTAATACTTATATTTAATCGAATTTTCTATGGTGTGCCCATGGGCACACAATAGTCACTAACTCCCATGAAAATACTAGCTTTTGATTGGTGGATGGATAATAAATGTTGATGGCCCCCCTGCATTTACACCAATTCCACCAATCAAATGAAGCCATTTTTATGAGAGTTGGTGCTTATTGTGTGCCCTTGGGCACACATTAGAAAGACCGATATTTAATACAGTACATCTATTTACTCTATAATATTTCGTGCACACATACGTGTTTCTTACCAACTACATTTATTATTCTTTCACTGTATTAATTGAACTTCATTTGGGTAAGATATGTCTCCACGAAAGTACTCTACTTGAGTAAGGGAATAATGTTCGATATAATAATAATAATAAAATAATAGAGTACTAATATAAACATGAAAATCATGATTGTCTAAAAAAGAGAGGTGAATTTAGAGTGTGTCAAACTTACCCTCGTAGACTCCTTGATAGATCTCAGGCAATTCGGCTAGATACTTGACAATAAATGCACATGCAGAGCTCGCAGTGTCATGCCCTCCAATCAACAACCCTAATATTTTATCACCGATCTCAGATTCCCCCATGAATTTCCCACTTTCATCACTCGTCAACAACA
Source organism: Daucus carota subsp. sativus (assembly GCF_001625215.2). Classification (NCBI taxonomy): domain Eukaryota; kingdom Viridiplantae; phylum Streptophyta; class Magnoliopsida; order Apiales; family Apiaceae; genus Daucus; species Daucus carota. Next base: position 35,458,609 of record NC_030386.2, on the reverse strand, counting down.
TATGCGACAATATATCTTGTGTTGGAGAAGCCTTCCCCTCAGCCAAATCAACCTTCCTTTGCTTTATAATCTTGTCAAGCATTGCTGTAACAAGTCTCGCCGATTTTATGGCCTTGTTGAATGGGGTCCCGGGGAGATCTATCGGCACCGATATGATTCCGGAAGCAATGGCGCTGAACGGCTCCAAGAGCTTCGCAACTTGAGAAGGCTCTTCGATACTCACAAAGAGCCGGCACGCGATCGAAAACGTGTACGTTTTCGACAAGGGGAAGACTAGAACTTCGTCTTTGTTGTCCCAGCCGGATTCGAAGTGGTTTCGTGCGATTTTATCCATGATGCTAATGTATCGTTGTAACGCTTCGGGCTTGAGAAAGCCTGGGAGCATTTTTCTCATTTTGATGGCTTCTTCTTTGGAAGAGGTTTGTTGAGAGGAAGGGAATACTTTGTTGACCGAGTCGGGCCACCATGCCTCGACTAGTTTATTCTCATTGGAGAATAAAAATTTGTTACAGGCTGCGCCGCAGAAGACTGCGGCCGGCTCTCCGAAGATGGAGGTTCGGAAGATGTTGGATTTATATTTGGCCAGACGGTCAAATATAAATGATTCTGGATGACCTTTCCATCCTGACGAGAGAAGCTCGTAGCTCTCTCCGATCAAAGGCCATCCAGTGTTGCCCGGTGGGAGCGGGAGTCCACCGGTCAAGCTGGGTTTGTTTTTGTAGAAGAGGTAGTGAAATGAGAAGGAGACGAGAAGAACGAAGAGGGAGAGGAGAGGCGCATAGAAGAGCTCCATTTTTTGTCTTTCTTTGTTTGGTTAAGACTTAAGACTATGAGTAGCTAGTAGATCAAGGGAAGGTTTATATAAGGGAAAAGAACTAATGAGACAATTTCATGAGGCTTGTACCTATTTATTCCTCTGTGTGGCAAATGGGTAAAACTTAAAAGGTAGATCAATGTCGCAGAAATTAAATTATGGCATCTTTCTAATTTTTAGAATATTAGTTGATCAGTTAAAGAAAACTCCAAAAGTAGGAGTATTATTAGTATATTAATTAAACTGGCTATAAACGGACGGACTACTCATTGTATTCAGTGACATTCTGCCATTAGTCTTCTTCCTGATTTGAATGTTTATCGTGGTCAAATCTGCTAAACATGATTGTTACAGCATCGGTGTACGCGTATTTTTTATGTTTCGTGTAGTCGAAGTGAAACTTATACCCGACATGTTGTATCAAATCAGAAATTCATATTCATTTCTAAACGTGTCGTACACATTTTGTGTATATTTAATATAAATATTATAATAAAATTTAATTATAATAAACTTAAATAATATATTTTTATATATTGGGGTGAGTGAAATCATACATTATCAACTAATAGTTGGAAAAAAAATTGAAAATGATTTCTGAGATACCTAACATTTCACTCATAAAATATAAATGTAGAAATTAATAAGCTCATTTGATAACAAACGAAAGAATGGAAGAACTGACATCCGAAGTTGCCAGTTCATCTTTCTTAGAATATTATGGATCCTCACTTGCGATTATAACAGGATAAAAGCAAATGACAAAAACTGATTCATAAAATACAAATGCATAAGCTTGGTTAGTCCCCGGTACTACTCTCCTTCCCGGCGGGTAAGATTGTTTATGTTCACTATTTTTACGTATTTTGAGGTTTTTATATAATATAGTTTCATAATATTTTTTCAATTTTTAAACTTTTTAAATGAAAAATTAAATATCAAATTTTTATTTAGAGAAAAATAATTAAAAAATATTATAAACTTATATTTTATAAAATCCTTAAAATACGCATTAAAAAGTAATATAAACGTAACATAAACAAACTTCCCAGACGGAGAGAGTAACAAATAAAAGAATCAAAGAACTCACATTCAAAGTTGCCAAGTCATCTTTCTTAAAATATTCTAAATCCTCTTTTTCAATGAAATCACGTCCCCAGAGACCATGCCCATGCTAATGTCTTGCGATTGGTGTCAGACAGTCAGTAATATTTAAAAAGATCGTATTGAGATCCGCGTTCGGTTGTAGAAATTACTCCCTTCGTTTCATTTCAAATTAGATGTCCATTTTTTAAAAAGCACACATTTTAAAAAAAATGATGTTCATAAATTAATTAATTATATTAAAAGATCATGATATGTGAAACGAGATTGATCTAGAAAATATACCGTAAAGAGATTTGTGAAGTAGAATTGATTTTGAAAATATGATTTTGTATTGAAAGTTGAAGTGAACAATTAATTTGAAACAAATTTTTACAGATTGAATTCAAAATTACCACTCACAGCCACAAATTCACTAGCTAGCTGCATCAAAATCACACCATCTACTTAGTAATACAGTTGTATGCTATCAAATTTAAGATATAGTACCATTTTTATACTCAGGATACAAGGATCCCAACTTCCATCAACATCAAATACCACTACAAGACAAAACTTCCAAGCTTGAAAAACGGGAAAGTAAATGCAACACGAAAAATATATGAATCAACATCTGGAACTTCTGGTCGAAGTCTAATATGCATAAAGATGCATGACATCAACTTCTGCGAAGTACAAATTTACATCATAGTTTACACCGACATGGACATAATCTGACGAGTGAGAGTAGGATCCTGCTGCAAAAGCTCCCTTAAGTTGTTCTCCACTTCTGCCATCTGCTTCTCTAAGTACTCCTTTGAGGTCTGTCCAACAAATATTGACAGCTTATATCGCTTAACTAACAGAAGTCAGGAAAAAAAAAGTACAGTCTACATTTTAGATTAATATAAAGATCGTGCGAGTGATTCTTAAAAATCAACAGAAGTATGGATCTAATGGCAGATTGTGAAAGGACTAAACAACTTGCCCCAAATGTATTTCCCTTGTGTGTGTGTGTGTGTGTGTGTGTGTGTGTGTGTTTCTATATATGGGACTATGTATGATGCAGTACTTTAGTTTCCAACAATTTAAAAAGAGGAAAGAAGATAAGCAAAGGAAACCTGCAGTGAAGCGATTGCAGTTTCACTATCCTTGAGCTTTTGCTCTTGTTCTTCCATTAAAGCTGACTTGGGCTCTAGAACAAACCTTTCAACATTTAAAAGAGAGAGAAAAGTTAGCACGTAAAATGCTGAAAATTCAAGGTAAAATACTAGGTAGAAACCTAGGAATCAAATTTGGTAAAAGTCCTCCCACAAGCAGAGTATAAAGATGATTGATTAGGTAATTGCATATAGGAGTTTGAGACTCACGTTCTTCCTGCAAAAAAGAATATAGAAGATGCTAATGAGCATATTACTCCAATATCTAGGTTTATATAAGCGCTTTGCTAGACAATTCATCCTCTTTACGTAAACAGATTTAGCAAGAAAATTTCAGTGGCTTATGGCAACAACAAATATTCCCTATTCTGATAGAAACTTGAACAGCTAAACTAAGTAACTGGCAAGATGTCTGCAGAAAGAATATGGCATTACCTATAGACTTGTATGTATTTGTGTCATCTGAAAGTTGACGCAGTTCTTCCAAGGTTAAGTAAGCACGTTTCTTATCACCTTCTTTGTTTCGCATTTGAACTTGAACCTGGTAAACCAAGTGGGTGCCAAACCATGAGCCATATGTTAATCAATACAACAATTTTTATCGTGCAAATAAATATACAGTTAATATAACATCCACTCAAAACTGAAGTTATAATATTTTGTATTCATTTACGATTGACAAAAGAGAAGGCACAGAACTAGAGCTCGATTCTGTTCTGGCGGTACTGACACCTTTTGTAATCTAACAATCTAGTTTTCACTTGAGTATCCTCTGCATCTACGGCAAGTTAGTATCTATAACATACCAAACCCAGAACCAAATGCATACCTGACCCAACAACCCACCACAGGTCAGTCCAAAAGTGCTAGCAAATAGGTATACATTAATACTCTTTATTTAATCGATGTGAGATGTTACAGTATCTCTCTAATGGAAGCCTGTCCACAACCTTTTGGCAAAAGCGTCATTTTTTATTATAGGACGTATTATTTCTAGTCAAGATTCATAAAATGGCACCATGCAAGGCAGTACACCTGACTACAAAAAGAAATTAGAAGTATTAACCTTATGCCAAGCGATAGCACTAAATCCCATTTTCTTATTCCCAGCCTGGTAAGAAAGTCAAACCAGGGAAAAGAGTCTATCCCAGAACTATAAGAAGTGATGAAATTCACAGGGACAGAGCAGGTTCATCCTCCAAAGCAACAGACTTGCACATTCAGATGTACAAAAGAATGTATCTTTCTGTCACTCCCAATATCCTGATACATGAATCTCGACAACGAGAGAAATTTATAGTTCAAGGTTTCTCTTCTTGATACATAAACACCCACACTAAACTTCCAAAACAACCACAAGACTTAAAACACCTGCATCGAGCCTCGGTGAGGAAAAAAGTCAACCATGCAAAACATACACACATTCGTGGTGGAAGCATATGATTCACATCTAAATCCTAATCGACGTACACAAATGCCCAAAACCATGACCTGCTAAACAAAAACACACCTCTTCTTACCAATGGGTTCTGTAGAAATGAAACCCAAATTCTTCTTTTTAATATTATGTCGGTTTTCTGTTTTTCTATAAAATGCACTGGTCAACGTGCAATAAAAAAATAAGAACTAGGAAACTGACTCCAGATAATAGTTTGGACCAGAGCACGCTATGCAGGGCACATAGAGAGCTATGTTACTTGGACTCCACATTTTGACTCGAAATACCCGTGTCAGACATGGACACTTGGACTAGGACACTTAGTTTAGGCCAAAAACATGTAAAATTATCATAGATAAATTAGAAACTACTACTTCTGCTCACAGATATCCACATCTTAATTAACATCTAGTAACATATATTTACTATTGTTTAAAACTAATAGAAAGATCTAATGCTATCATCTCCCTCTCTAAACTCAATGAGCAATACCAGCTTAAATCCAGAACCACCTCCGCAGATTAATCAGTAACCTACTCCACAACTGCTCTATACCCATATGATTCCTCAAAACTAAGATCGAAGGTGTACAGTCCCTTTCGCCAGACACCAACTGACTATCCGCACCAGGGCTGCAAATCATCTGTACAGCTTCTTTTCATCCTCCAAAAACTGCCATTTTAGGTTCTACAATGCAGTTGCCCAGAATCTATTCCTCGACATTTGCTACTCCCAGCGTTTCTCTCTTAAGTGTTCGGAAACTCCTATGCATGCCAGTATTAGCACTGATAGTGAGAGAGAGAAATCTCATCTAAATTTACATTTACATGTACGTACCGGAAGCTTCCTAGCTTTCCTTTGTATTTTGCATAAATGTAGCAAACTTGATAACCACAGTTTCAATTATTCCAAACATACATTTAAAATCACCAAAAAGCAAAATATATCTATAAGACTATAATTTATCCGCAAATTCTGTTAGAAAAGATGACTTTTAGCAAATTTAGCAACAGTCCTAGGTTCCAATCAGTCTAATGGTCAATATCAAATCAAAAAAATAAAAACATTAAGGGACCCCCAAAAGATTTAAGATAGTGATATCAAAGTATCTGCACAGTTTCGTAAGCTCGGAGATACAGGTCAACAAACTAGTAACCTTGAGAGAGGGAGAGGGAGAGGGAGGGAGAGAGAGAGAGAGAGAGAGAGAGAGAGAGAGAGAGAGAGAGAGAGAGAGACCTGCTTGAGATTTCCAGTAGTCTCGATCATACGAGCTTGAATCTCAACAAATGCCTATACCAAAATACACAATTAATTATAAATTTGCAATTGAAATTGAAATATGTATATATAGATCCGAGAAAGGATAGAAAGAGGAGTGGTAGAAGCATACAGTTCGGGTAGCTTCGTCCGCCATTTTCGTACAGAAGGCCCTAGGGTTTTAGTCCTGGTTGAACGAGACTTCGAGATCGAATCCTTAGCTGCTTGAAATTCTGTTTATTAAACAAAATTACTATTTCCAGTAACTTATCAAAGTTTTTAGTTACGGTAGTAGATTTTTTTTATTTCCGTATTTTGTATGACAAAAATTACCTTAACAATTAAATTAATATATTCATGACTATAAAGTTTACTTGTCAGCAGGCGGGAGCAAGTGACCAACCCTCATAAAAAAATAGAATAAGAAAATTATATTTTAAACGAAGAAACTAACATATAAAATATAAAACAAAATACTTATAATACGTGTAAAATATCAAAACAAATAGATATGAACGGAGTATTTTGATTAATATTTTAAAGTTTGCGAGCAAGGAATTTCGTTTATATGAATTCTTTCCTGCAGTGTCTGATAGGGTATAACCCGAGCAAAAGGACCCGGGTCCCTTAAGAGGAACGTCCAGCCCGGGTAGCCACCAACACAACAGGACATCCCCAGCCTTGACAGGTGATACAACCCGGACATGACTGCTTACCCGGGTACATGAGACTCGCTACTCACCCGGATACACATGTACCAGCCGACACTTGCTGCACAAGACACAGACTGACACGATAAAGACAAACATAACGGTCAACTACTGGCGATAGAGACAAGCCAGGGAACATTCCAAAATACTACTTCTACGCTGACACCTGGACACGTGTAGGGGATCAAACCCCTACACGTGTAGGACCAGGATCCAGGTACGCACCCTTAAACCCTAATCCCTGGCCTATAAATAGACCAAGGATCAAGAGTTTAAGGGTTAACTTCATTCTCTCTACACTCATTTTTACACACACCTGCACTCAGCTAAATACAAAACACTAAAGCCACCAGCAACCACCACACAACAGCCATACACCACCCTTCCACACACATAGATAACTTGTGTCCTAATCTCTATCCTTCCAAAACCTACTCTTACTCTCACGCCGGAGGCGCTTTGGGGCCAAACCCCCCCGCCGGCGTTGTTTTGTAGGACCCTTTCCAGCAGCTACACCGCAAAACCACCACCCAAGGCGGAGGAAGGACGGGATCGGGATCCAGCGTTATCATTTGGCGCTAGAAGGAGGGGAAGGTGTCCTCTGTCCTGTGGTCACGGTGCCACTGGACTCATCTCCTACAACAAACCCCTGAAACGGGGGTCCGAATAACACCAGTAAGCTCTCACCAAACACCCATCTTCTCAGAACCCTCAGCCATGGCTTTTCTTGATATGTGCATGATAGAAAACCTCACCTGAACAAAACCCTAAATTTGTCTGTAGTAGAGCATGTTAGCAAACCCTGTCTGAGCAAAACCCTAATCTTGTCTGTAGCACATAAAATCTTTTGTCTCACACCTGCACACATTTTGTCACTTAACTATTTGTGGTATCTCTGAAAATAGTAAGTTGACTACTTGTGCACACTATTTTTGTCATCCTGTCACTATCTATACTATCTGTGGGCACTACCACCAAAGCAGCAACCATACACCCTGTGTAAGTTCTTGAAACCATGACAAAAAGGACACGCTCCCACCTGGGTCTTCCTCAGAACCCGGATAACCCTCAGACAGACCAGGATAACCCAAACCAGGATCATGCCTCGGGACCACTTTTCACCCATGTGAACCCGGACGAGAACCAAGCAATCCACCCCAATGATGCCCGGGTCACGATCGAAGCAAACCAGTACAAGTACACCGATGTCCCGATCACCACCCTCCACCTGTCCCAGCTCACCAATATAGAGTTGGCCGAAGCCATCCGGCAGTACCATGATCGCCGGGAAAGCAACCGCAGACTTGAGGACATCGGTGAATCCGAGGACTCCGGGAACAGTCGTCAATCCCGGGGTTCCGTATTCGACCGGATCGGAGACAAAGCAAAGAAAAAGAAACAAAAGGAAAGTGAGGAAACCCGGTTGAAAATTTTGGCTGAAAGGAAAGAACAGATCCGAAAAGAGGAAGAGGAAAAACTTGAGCAAAAAATCGCCCTCCGGATCCAACTCGAGGAGGAAAAGTTAACAAAAGGATCCCGGTCCAAGCGCTACCGAAAGGAAACAACACCCGAACTCATCTCTGATGACGAGGATGAGAGACCGGGGCGAACCAACCTCAGAGACATGATCAATGAGCTCAACAGGAAAATTGGGAATGATGCCGGGCTTGAAATTGGGGGAACCCTGACTCCCTTCAGCCACTCCTTGGAATCCATACCCCGACAAAAGGGTATGAAACACTACAATTTTGAATCTTTCAACGGACTGGGAGACCCGGAGGAGCATCTGCACTACTTTGAACAGATAGCCCAGATCTACTACTACAATGACCTGACCAAGTGCCGCTTCTTCGCATCCACATTCAAGGGAGGGGCCCAGAGATGGTTCAGCCGGATCCCCTCCCGGAGCATCGGGTCCTGGAAAGATTTCAGGGAAGCCTTCCTCAGAAGGTTTCGAGCAAACAAGACACATGAACTCCATATGTGTCACCTGGAAACGGTTCGCCAATATGACAATGAGGCACTCTCAGACTACATGAAACGTTTCCAGGAAGCAATCAACAAAATTTCCAACCTGGATGAGCGTGAGGCTCTGAGCATATTCCGAAGGAACCTGGACCCGGAACAAAATGAGAGATATGTGGTCGAATTAATCAACAAAGAGCCCCAAAGCCTGGCAGCTGCCTACGCCATGGCTGCAAAATTCATTAAGGAGACCGATGTGCTCCAAGCAATGAGGATGACCCGACAGGGCAGTTCAAAAGGAAAACAAGTCGAAGATAGACCCAGGAAAGAATATCACCAGGATAAGAAATTCAAACCGGACAGACAGACAAACTTCATCCAGCAATCAGGTTCCAAGAGAACCAGCCAACAGGGATCCGGGTCCAGAAGTGACCCCGGTCCAAACAAAGCAACCAGGGAACCAAAACCAGAGCCCGAATGGACTCCTCTAAACAGACCCCGGGAGGACATACTCAAAGAGGTCCGGGACAAACCCTTCTACTACCCACCAAAACCCATGCAAACTCCTCCTGAAAGCAGACCTACCAACAGACACTGTGACTACCATGGTACCCATGGTCATAAAACTGAAAATTGCATATCCCTCAAGTACTTCATTGAAGAGCAAATCAGTAAAGGAAACATGGGGCAATATATAGCCCGGAATACAGCCGACAAAACGGGGGGATCCGGGAAACAGAAAAACATTGTCAACGTAGTGCTGGGAGGATCTTGTTCACCTCCCCCTAGCCCGGGCTCCTGTCAAGAAGTAATGTCCATCCAAACCTTCCCCGAACAAGTAATTTCCTTCAGCAACAAGGACTTTGAAGGAGTCACCCGGGGTCACAATCAAGCCCTGGTAGTGACCCTTGACATGGCCGAAAATGAAGTAAGGAGGATCCTGGTGGACAACGGCTCCTCAGCCAACATCTTGTTCAAGCACACCATGGATCGAATGGAGCTCGGGAGTATCCGGATGAACGACTACAGGGAGGATCCTCTATATGGGTTCGGGAATAGCATTGTCCCGGTCCTTGGCACACTCTATCTCCCGGTCCGATTCGGAACCCTTCCGAACCAAGTCACTCATACCATCAAATTCTATGTCACAGATACACCCTCACCTTACAACGTGATCATCGGCCGCCCAGGTCTGAACAAGATCGAAGCTATCACATCCATTCCACACCTGAAGTTCAAATTCCCCACCCCGTTCGGGGTAGGAGAAGTCAAAGGAGACTCGGCGACAGCCGGGGTATGTTATAGCCAAGCTTTGGTCATGGCAGAAACACACCTGGACAACAAGAGAAAGGCAACCGTTTTTCAAAAACAGAAGAGCAACAAAAAACACCGACCTTACCCGAAAACAAATCCCAAAGGAGAAGTCCAGGTGATCGAACTTGACCCGGGTAACACCAACCCGGGAGCCACCAATCCTGGTCCTGGACAAAGCAACCAGAAAGCAACCATGAGCTCAGCTCAACATTTTGTGGAAAAGAACACTGACGCCCGGATCCAGCAAATGATCTCGGCACAAGAACTAACCAAGGTCGAAGCTGCGGTCGAGACCGAATCGGTCCTGATCGAAAAAGACAACCCGACAAGGAAAATCAAAATTGGAAAAGGCTTGGATACCGTCTTTAAAGAAGAACTCATCCAACTACTTCGGAGCTACGCAGATGTTTTTGCCTGGAGCCCGGACGACATGCCCGGGTTGGACGAGTCACTAGCAATGCACAGCCTGGATGTGGACCCCGAGAAGAAACCAGTCAAACAAAAACGAAGAAATTTCGCACCAGAAAGGCAGAAGGCAATAGATGAGGAAGTTGGCAAGTTAATGAAGGCAGATATCATCTGCGAGATCAAATACCCGGAGTGGCTAGCTAACGTAGTCATGGTAAAGAAAGCAAACGGCAAGTGGAGGATGTGTGTCGACTACACGGATCTGAATGCAGCATGCCCCAAGGACCCTTATCCTCTACCGAGCATCGATCAGCTCATTGATGCCACGTCAGGACACCTGATGTTAAGCTTTATGGACGCCTTCTCCGGGTACAATCAGGTTAAGATGAACCCAGCAGACATAGCCAAAACAGCATTCATAACCCATCGAGCGGTCTATGCCTACAAACTGATGCCTTTCGGGTTAAGGAACGCCGGGTCCACATACCAAAAAGCCATGAATGAAATTTTCAAAGATCAACTTGGAAGAAATTTGGAATGCTACGTCGACGACATCATCTCCAAATCCACTTCGGTCCCGGGTCACATTTCTGATCTAAAAGAATGTTTCGAGAACATGAGAAGGACTAAGCTAAAGCTCAACCCGGACAAGTGCACCTTTGGAGTAGAGGCTGGAAAGTTTTTGGGTTTTATGGTAAGCAACCGGGGTATCGAGGCCAACCCGGAGAAGATCAAAGCTGTGCAAGAGATGCAACCACCCCGGACTCAGAGGGAGGTCCAAAAGCTAGCAGGGTCCTTAGCGGCACTCCGAAGGTTTGTCTCCAAACTCGCCGAAAGATGCCTACCATTCTTTGAGTTGTTAAAAGGGGCAAAAAACCAGAAATTGGTAGAATGGAGCCCGGATTGCCAAAGAGCCCTTGATGAAATCAAAGCATACCTGTCCAAACCCCCAATCCTGACAAAAGCCTTACCTGGAGAACCTCTCTACCTATATCTGTCTGCCGGTCCCTTTGCCGTCGGGGCAGCCTTGATCAGGGAAGAAGCCGGGCAGCAGAAGCCCGTCTACTATGTTAGCCAGGTCCTCAAAGATGCGGAGACCAGATACCCCAACTTAGAAAAATTTGCGTTTGCACTGATCACCGCATCCAGGAAACTCAGACACTACTTTCAAGGAAGAGAGATCAGGATTGTCACAGACCAGCCCCTAAGGAAAATCATTCACAAGCCAGACATCTCCGGGAGACTAGTCAACTGGGCAATTGAACTTAGCCAGTTCAGCCTAACCTTCCTACCCCGGACAGCGGTCAAAGCCCAGGTCCTGGCAGACTTCGTGGTGGAATGCAACTTCCCAGAAAACCAATCAACTCCCATGGAAACTGAACCAGAAGCCCCGGTAGAGTCAAACCCGGGGTCTTGGACACTCCATGTTGACGGCTCCTCAACAACCGAAAGGTCAGGAGCCGGGCTAATCCTGAAAAGCCCGGATGGGTTCACAATCAAAACAGCAATCTCCTTCGGTTTCGCAGCAACCAACAACCAAGCGGAATACGAAGCTCTTCTAGCAGGGTTGAAATTAGTCCGGACCCTGTCTATCCAAAACCTGACCATTTACAGCGACTCACAAATTGTGGTCAGGCAGACAAACGGGGAATACCTCGCCAAAGACCCAATTCTGACCAGGTATCAAGCCTTGGTGAAAAGCTACCTTACCCTGATCCCCGGGTACAAAATCTTGCAAGTCAGCAGGGAAGAAAACGCGGAGGCAGACAACCTCTCCAGGTTGGTCCAAAATTCAGCAGACCTGGATAGCTCAGTGTATTTCGAAGAGTTGCACAAACCCACAATAGAGCAGGAAGAAATCTTTGAAATCAACAACGACCCTACCTGGATGACTCCCCTGATCAACTACATAGAAAAAGGAGAGTTACCCGAGGACAAGGGAAAAGCTCAAAGACTAAAAGCTAAGGCAGCAAAGTTTTTCGTAGAAGGCGGGATCCTCTTCCGCCGGACCTACTCATCCCCAATCCTGAAATGCATAGGTCCGGAGGAAGCCGAATACTGTCTGAGGGAAGTTCACGAAGGGATCTGTGGAGATCACATGTCGGCAAAAAGCCTGGCCTATAAAATCATCCGGCAAGGCTACTACTGGCCAACAATTCATCAAGACTCCGTCGAGTTTGTTAAGAAGTGCAAAAATTGCCAGCTATTCAGCAACGTGCCCCGGGTAAGCCCCGTCCTACCCTCCTCGGTCTTATCCCCGATCCCCTTTGCTGTATGGGGGATAGACATCATGGGACCCTTCCCCCGGGCTAAAGGAGACCTCAGATACTTGCTTGTCTCCATTGATTATATGACCAAGTGGGTTGAGGCCAAGGCAATGCGGACGATCAATCAACAAGATGTCATCCGGTTCATGGACAACATCCTGATGAGATTCGGGCTACCAAGAGTCCTGGTCTCAGATAATGGACCCCAGTTCATCGGGTCGGACTTTGAAAGCTACCTGGCCGAAAGAGGCATCAAGCACAAGAAGTCTTCAGTCGCCTATCCTCAAGGAAATGGCCAGGTAGAGGTCACCAACCGGATCCTCCTGAGAGGAATTGAGAAGAGACTTGAAGAAAGCAAGAGCAAATGGCCAGAAGAACTACCTCATGTCCTTTGGTCATACCGAACCAGTCCCCGGACAAGCACCGGAGAAACCCCTTTCAAGTTGGCCTATGGAACGGAGGCAATGCTCCCAATCGAAGTCGGGTCACCTTCCCACAGAGTAATCAACTTCGACGAAATTGCAAACGAGGAAGGACTCCGGGTCAACCTGGACTTGGTAGATGAGGTCCGAGATCAGGCAATCGCAAGAATGGAAAAGTACAAAGAGAAGACCCGGGACCACTTCAGCAAGAAATCCCGGGTTAGAAATTTTCAAGCAGGGGACCTGGTCCTACGAGACACCGAAGCCTCAGATCCAACTAACACAGGAAAGCTAATGCCTAAGTGGGAAGGCCCTTACAAAGTCAGAGAAGTCCTAAGGCCGGGCACCTACAAATTGGAGCATATGGATGGGTCAGAAGTATCCAACACCTGGCATGGTCTTAGGTTGAGGAAGTTCTATCAGTAAAATCAAGAAGGAAGGATCCTAGAAGACAGCTATATATACCTAAAAGCAATCATGTACTTTTGGTCATCCTCAAAGCTGTGTAATAGGTTTAATATATCAATGGAGTCTTTTACTGATTGATGAATCTGTGTTACTATTTACTTGGAAAATTTCTAAGGCAACCAAAACATGTCGAGCAAGCTACCCGGGCATGGTATACCCGGGTCCATCTATACAATCATTAACTTGGAAAATTTCTAAGTACAAACTTATTAAAGCAATCAACCCGGGTAGCGGTTGCCCGGGTCCATCCATTTCATTTACTTGGAAAAATTTCTAAGTACAAACTTATTAAAGCAATCAACCCGGGTAGACGTTTCCCGGGTCCATCCATTTCATTTACTTGGAAAAATTTCTAAGTACAAACATACTAAAGCAATCAACCCGGGTAGCGGTTGCCCGGGTCCATCCATTTCATTTACTTGGAAAAATTTCTAAGTACAAACTTATTAAAGCAATCAACCCGGGTAGACGTTTCCCGGGTCCATCCATTTCATTTACTTGGAAAAATTTCTAAGTACAAACATACTAAAGCAATCAACCCGGGTGGAAGTCGCCCGGGTCCATCCATTTCATTTACTTGGAAAAAATTCTAAGTGCAGACATATTCAAGCAATCAACCCGGGTAAGCATCGCCCGGGTCCATCTTTTTTATTTTACTTGGAAAAAACTCTAAGTGCAGACATATTTAAGCAATCAACCCGGGAAAGATCTCCCCGGGTCCATCTATTTTATTTACTTAGAAGATTTTCTTAGTGCAAACATATTAAAGCAATCAACCCGGGTGTATGTTGCCCGGGTCCATCTATTTTATTTCCTGAGGAAAATTTCTAAGTGCAAACATATATAAAGCAATCAACCCGGGAAAGATCTCCCCGGGTCCATCTATTTTATTTACTTGGAAAAAATTCTTAGTGCAAACATGTCAAAGCAATCAATCCGGGTAGACGATTGCCCGGGTCCATCTATTTTCATTACTTAGAAAAATTCTAAGTGGAAACATGGATAAAACAATCAACCCGGGTAGACGTTGCCCGGGCCATTTCAAGCAATCAACCCGGGTACATTCTACCCGGGCACAACTACAATTATCTCTGCTTAGAAAAATTTTCTAAGTACAAAGTTTCCTAAAAGCAACCCACCCGGGGTACGACTGACCCGGGCACACCTGCGTTACAATTACTTAGAAAATTTTCTAAGTACAGAAATATTGCAAACAGCCAATCTGGAATACATAAAGCATACAAAACATTCACAAACAAATATGACAGGAAAATATTTGATAAAAAGCAGCAAAGCAAGCATCCACATCCCGGGTCCACACGGACCTCGGATAAATATTCAAATCCGGCAAAAACTAATTCAGAGTCACAAAAGATTGTTTCGGACAACATGTTCAGAATCAAAGGAAATAAAAGCTAGAGGACAGGAGGATCGTTCGCTGAAGAGTTGTTGGCTTGAGAACCCGGATCAACGGGCACATCCGAAGTAGTCAGAACAACATGGTTACCCGGGTTGGCAGGAACAATAAAACTCGGAGAAGGACCTTCGTAAGGTTCAGGTTCCCCCTTCCCGGCTTTGATGTTGTCCTTAGCGGCAAGGTACGCCTCTATGAAACTCTGAAGATTAGCCCCCGGATCGGATTTAATATGCCGCTCAGCCACATGCCAACACCGGACCACCTCCGCTGCCGCAGCATGATTAAGAGCATCGGCATACGCTGTCGACTTCTGAAACTCGGCAATGACAACCCCAGCCTCTTTCCTCTCCTCTAGGGTTCTCTTCAGGACGCCCACTTCCTCCTCGAACCCGGACGCTTTCTTTTCGGCATCAACAGCCCGGGCCTCAGCATCGTCCACTTTCTCCTTCCACGCGGCCTGCATCCGGGTCTCGGCCTCCTTCACCCGCCTTTCCAGCTCAGATTCCAGCTTCTCCCTCTCCGACTTCTCCTGAGCTAAGCTCGACTCGGCCTTCCGGGTCCTCTCGCCGCATGCGTCAGCAGTGTCCCTCTCCGACTTGATAACCTCAAAAGCCATAGTGTTGAACCCGGCCAACCGAGCTCCAAGCTGCAAACCCGGACCCACAAAGTTAACAGCCTAAAAGATAAAATATTGACTTGGGAATAAGACAAAAGAAACAAAGGCCAAAATCGAATCTACCTGGCCCCAAAGACTCCCAATCTCTCTGAAGGTATTAACCAATCCGGTGTCATCCATCTTCACCCAATCCTCATCAGTTGGGATACCAGACATCAACTTGATTATCTCCCTTGCTGAGTACTTGCCAGCACCGAGAACAACCCGGGTATCTTCCCTCTCCGGATCCTCACTCTCATCGGAGTCAGACTCGGACCCCACCATTATCTCTTTGCCCTGATCGGATTTGGACTTAGGAATCTTCGCAGGAGCCTTCCTCGCCGAGGGCTGTTTCCTCTTCGTCCCCCGGGTAACAAGATCCGGGCTGCCAGACTCCTGAACCTCGGCAGTCATCCCGAGGGCAACTTTTTCCACGGCAACACTTGACTCTCCACCAGCCGCTCCTTGCTGGGAGGACCCGGATTCATCATTTTTCCCTGACCCAGATTTGGACTTGGCAGCAGGCTTTGGGATTGTGTGAGTTCCCCCCAAGTTCCTTAAAGCCACAGCAAAAGAGTCGTTAGACATCTTCTTCCAAGGATCCTTAACAAAATACGGCAAACCTGCAAGCACAAGTCAATACTCGGGTCACATAAACAAGTATAGACAAGCAAGATATCAAAACACACAAACACGAGAGAAAGAAGTAATAAGTGCCAAATACAACACCCGGGTAAATGTTACCCGGATCCATCCGTTTACATATACTTCGAGAAATTTTCTAAGTACAAAATACAACAGAAACGAGACAATAAGGCAAACAGAAGACCCGGGTCATCCTACACGACAAAAAGCAAAGGAAACTCACATCCCCATTCATGTAACTTATCGAATTGCATAAAGGTATCCCGGGTCAGTTGCTGCCCGAGACATCCACAAAACTCCATCAGCTGATCTCGAAACTTCCCCGTGGCACTCGGGGCACCGAAATTGGTTCTCACCAACTTATCATCAGTTACCAGATACGGCATATAATGAATATCAAGACCCTTCAGCATCAGGATCTCACGATTCCAATTCTTTAAAGAAGTCTGATGCATCACCGGTTTCAGGAACCCGGGTCCCAAACCACATTCCTTGGACCGGAACCGGAGCTCATACAACGGCTTTTCCCCGGACTTCTTAAATTGGAAAAGCATATGGAACAACTTGAGAGTAGGCTGATACCCCATTTTGTTACAAGCACAAAGAAACCACGTCATCCACTTGATCGCGTTAGGAGTGATCTGCATCGGGGAGCATTTATATTCATACTTGCATAGATGGCGAAAAAACAGATGCCACCTAGGATTCCACCCGGATCTCAAGTGTTCCATCCACACTGGAACAAACCCGTCAGCCGGCCGGTGATAGATCCTCTCCTCGGGTTCTGGCCACCGCCATTCGACCGTATCCGGAAGCTGAAACGAGACCCGGATCAATCGATCCTGAACCTTCCACGGCAATTCCCTAAAGGAACTCCTAACGGGATACGGAGCCCGGGCAACAGCATATGTTTTAAACTCCTCATCGAACTTCTTCTTATCATAAGCACCCAGAGGACCGTTGGGGTGCTTAAATTTATAAAAAGACGAGATTCCCCGGTAAAACTCCCTCTCATCCGCTAGAGGGGCCTTGGTGATGAAGTAGGACTTCGTATCCATCCACATACCCTCCGGGGTCATGATAACCTGCTTCCCCTCGGCCTTGGATACCTTCTGGAACTCAGAGACAACCCCGGATGAAGCCACCTCCCTCTCAGCCATCTTTTCACGAGCACGGTCTGCTAGTGACTGGCACTCGTCGGTCTCACTATCACTAGAATATTGCCCGGGCACACCAGAAAACGCAACAATATCTCTCTTGGCCCTCTTACGGATCCGGACCATAGACCTAAAGGAAAAGAAGAACCCGGGTCAGTTCAAAATTCAACCAGTTTTATTACAAGTTTTATACGGGTCCGGACCCTGCCCTAGATCTATGTGAGGGACAATAAGTTGGGAAATCACAAGAATGTAACTACGACTACCCGGACACATCATTCTGAAAAACAACACCCGGGTCCTATTTTCAAATCTACGCGGTGGGGAGACCACTAGCTACTGAAATGGTACCCGGATCCCGATCCTATAACCACACCATCATAAGAAGGCTTACAAGTGCCAAGAGACAAGAAGGCCTCTACCCGAGTACGAGACCTCTACCCGAGTACTCCCCCCCCACATAAAAAAATCTTCATGCCGCCTACCCAACCCGGGTAAGAAATCCCTACCCGGGTTCAGTCAAAACCCCAAGAATCCCAACAGCCACAAACAGTTTCTAAATCATTTCAAACCAAAATCATAAATCAAACTTCAAACCCTAACCGCTATACACATATACATACATATATCCCATCAAGAACATTCAACAAAACCCAGATTTTCAAACCAAAAACAATCAAACAAAAAGCCACTCGAACCACAAAACCCAGGAGACACCGTAAAACCCCAAAATCAAACAACCCAGCAAGCGTATGATCTAATCTACCAAAAAAACGAAATACCAAGACGAAGAATACAAAGAAGCACGGCAAGCGCAAGCACGAAATCAACAAAAGCACGAACGAAGAAAACACGAAGGTACATACAACAGCTCCGAAATGCAAAAAAAAAGAGAGAAGAAAAAAGAAGACGAAAAGGGGACTTACCGTGATAACCAGCGACGGACCAAAAACTGCGATGACAACGACAACGATCTCCGAGACCCCAGTGAAACCTTCCGAGAAAACACAACTCTCGAGCGACGGTGAAAGAAATTACAGAGAAACTGATAAAAGCGAAGTGAGAAACCAAAGAGTAAAAGAGAAGCCTCTTTTATATAGACCATCAAATCAGGAGTGACGTGGCAGTTTCCTATTGGGGGGAGTGAAGTTATTACAGCTGTAATAATTCACCCCCTCAAAAGGCGCGATGGCTCAATTTTCAAAACAAACAGCTGTTAAAACCCCTTCATATTACAAACGCTTCACATCCTCCAAACCCGGGTATCAAAGAACCGAACAGGGCGTGACGTTCCCCGACCAAAGCGAAAGAAAGCCCCTACACAGGTCTATCCGGGCAGCAGAGCAAACACAAGTTACCCGGATACAATCAAAGTGGCAAACATGAAAATTTCACCTTCACCGGGCCGGGGGGCAAAGACCATTACCCTTACACAGACACCCGGGTACGAAAACGAGAACAAAGGCTCCGCTCTACTCCCTCACATAGAAAATCTATATAAGGGAGTGGGGGGCAAATGATAGGGTATAACCCGAGCAAAAGGACCCGGGTCCCTTAAGAGGAACGTCCAGCCCGGGTAGCCACCAACACAACAGGACATCCCCAGCCTTGACAGGTGATACAACCCGGACATGACTGCTTACCCGGGTACATGAGACTCGCTACTCACCCGGATACACATGTACCAGCCGACACTTGCTGCACAAGACACAGACTGACACGATAAAGACAAACATAACGGTCAACTACTGGCGATAGAGACAAGCCAGGGAACATTCCAAAATACTACTTCTACGCTGACACCTGGACACGTGTAGGGGATCAAACCCCTACACGTGTAGGACCAGGATCCAGGTACGCACCCTTAAACCCTAATCCCTGGCCTATAAATAGACCAAGGATCAAGAGTTTAAGGGTTAACTTCATTCTCTCTACACTCATTTTTACACACACCTGCACTCAGCTAAATACAAAACACTAAAGCCACCAGCAACCACCACACAACAGCCATACACCACCCTTCCACACACATAGATAACTTGTGTCCTAATCTCTATCCTTCCAAAACCTACTCTTACTCTCACGCCGGAGGCGCTTTGGGGCCAAACCCCCCCGCCGGCGTTGTTTTGTAGGACCCTTTCCAGCAGCTACACCGCAAAACCACCACCCAAGGCGGAGGAAGGACGGGATCGGGATCCAGCGTTATCAGTGTCCTCGCAAGCCGAATCAAATCCACAACACTTGATTATATGAGGTATCCAATCATAATCATGCTCAAATCATGGTCAGCTTAATTAAGTTAATCCCTCACTATCCTGCCGATGTAAACACTTCTGAGTTCTTTACTCCGACCTTTCAAATATTCATATAAAAGACTAAAGGCCAAGTTGATAGGGGTTGTTTTGTAGACAGCGACAAGAATGAGACTTAATAAATAAAAATTAATCAAAAAATAGAGATTGATCGGAAAAATTAACAAGGTAATTAGTCATAAAGTATAATAATATTTAACTTATTATACTTGTTACATTAATCAAAATATATCTAATGATAAATGATAGTTGAATGTAGAAGTCGAACCAACAAAGTGGCTATAACATTAAACAATTAAATTCATATTAGTTAGAGCAATAAAGAAATATATGATATTTATTTAATCTTATTAAAACAATTTCCTAATTAAATTTCTTTTTGATAAAATGTGTTTCCCAAAAACTATGCACTTACATTTATAAAAGTAACAATACCAAATAATTTCTAAATATTTTATATATAAAAGATATAATATATATTTCAAAAAAGTTTTTTATTTTCCTATTATAATAACACATGACTAGTTGTCCTGTGAAAGCAAAAGCAACGACTGAGTCACCTAAAAAGTACTGTAAGATGTAATACATAATAAGTCTGGCCAGTTTGACTGAGTATTTTGGAATTTTCGTCTATACAACTTGGTTCATTAAAACATACGACTAGTCAATTATAATTTTTATTCCACATTTATAACAAAAATTATAGAAGAAAATGTTAAATTATTTAAATCTTTGTCAACATATTAAGGGGCCGTTTTGGGTATCAAACAAAGACAAAGAAAAATCATTCATATAAATCTTTTTATAATTATTTGTTTCATTAAAAAGTCATTTTCATTCTTCATTTTTAATTTTGGATTTACATAGAATCCCTCCACACCCATTCCCTCCACACCCATTCCCTCATCCATCCTAGCAGCTAAAAATAATCTAACATATTAACCAAAAAATTATAAATCTGTTATTTAACATTATACCCAAAAATTTATATTTATATTTGTCAAATCTGTATAAACATGTAAGAAATTTGTAAAAAGATTATACATCAATATTTATTATATTAAAATTATATATTTTGAATATTAGTAATAAATTATTTAACGATTATAAACAGTCAATATAATCAAATATCCCAATATCTTACTCAATCAATTTTAAGAGCATTTCCAAGAGCCCTTTTATTGGCTCTAAATATAATATAAAAAATGTGGTTGTTAGTAATTTAGGACCAAAATTAAGTTCTACATTTTTTCTCTATTTTATATTTTATTCATTGAGCTTCATTATAAAAAAAAAGAGAGGAGAGAGAAAAAAGTGATTTAAAAAGGCACTAAAAATGTTTTGGATATTACCCAGGCCCCAGCCCTCTAAAAATGCTCTTCTTACCGCTGATACAGTATCCAAGATGAAGATTCTTAACATCTATATATAGCGACTTTTCCCTATAAACACCGCCAGCCTTCCTCTCCCCCTTCACAACATTCTTTTACATTTCACGTTGAACGTAACCCAGATTGTATTTGTGCTGAATAAAGTTTTGATTTTGGGCCAACCCACAAGAAAATCTTGGACACCCAGGTGGATTTATTGTTTGTTCTGACCAAAGCAGTGTGTTCTGTGGTGTTCATCACTACCCAAGTTCAAGATACTTGATTTTGGTGAATAATTATATGTATGTTTTGCTGGCCAAGGCAATCTCGGATTGTGAAAGAAAGATTGTGTTTAAGTTTTGAGATTCATGGGGAATTGTCGCAGTGTTGAAGTAGATGGGCAATGTCAAGGGCAGCAGCAGCAGTATGGTCAGTTCTGAAGTGTTTTTTTAATATTATTTTGTTACTTATTTTGCTAGTGCTTCTAGATTGGGTTGTGGCACTATAATGATTTAGTGGGAGACTAGTTTGAATTATAGATTATATGTTGATTTTGAGACTTGTAGTGATTAAGTATTGCAGTTTATGAATGCGGTTATTAGTTTCTTTTAGTTTATCCGGGGGTCTTAATGGAAACAGACTTTCTATTAAAGTTTGCGGGCAATCCTTTAGCTCTAGGGTTGGGAATTGGGATACAAGGGGCAGGTTTGTTTTTGTTTCTTTTCATTTGATCATTTGTTATTTGGACCTAATGTGATATCACTCGTAATTCGTAAAATCTTGCTTTGCTTTGCTTTAGCTGGAACCAGGTGTCATTGTAGCTGCAAGTAGTGGAGATGATATTGTAGTTATGGAGTCGGTATGTTTTGTTGACCTAAATCCACAAATAATATGTTCATTTAGAGAACTAGAGTACATCATTAATAAAAAGAATGATTACATTAACATAATTGATAAAGTAATTAAAGATGAATTAAGTATATAGCAAGAAAGGAGAAGATGATGATATTAGTGATTTAGTAAAAAAGAAAAGATGAAGATGAATTAAAAGTTATTAGTAATCAAGGATAGCCACCCTATCTCCTTCCCCCTGATGAGTTAGAGACATTGCAAGGAACTGGGCCCTCTTTAATAACTGTGCTTAAAAAAAAATGAAATAACTGGGATGCTGCCAACTTAGATACCGTAGCTCGATTTATTATATAAATAAAGTAGAGTTAACAAAAGGTTAAATGCATGTGCTATATACAACTCAATTTAAAGAGTATCACATTTAATTTGCTTAATTTAGAAAATTTTGTTTTGAGTTTATTGAACTGAATTAAATGTAGTACAACTCATTGAACTGGTGTGAGGTCCGGTAATGGAACTTGTTGAAAAATAAAGGCTTAGAACTGCGTTTGACGGGTCCCATTAGGAGGATTGTTTCTGTACCTTTTATTTTATAAAATGAGCGCAATGTCAATGGTACAGGTTGGATAGTAATTGAGCTCACCAAAACCTTCATTATTATTTACAGTTGGAGCTGATCGTGTTATTGTGGTGATACCCAATAATGTCAGGGATCTTCGCCAGAATCCGGGGAATAGTAATCTTGATATCTTTACATATGAAGAGATGAGGCTGGCCACTAAGCGGTTTCGCTCTGATCAAGTTCTTGGGGAGGGCGGATTTGGAATTGTGTACAAAGGAGTTATAGATGAGAATGTTAGGCCTGGTTACATGAAAACTGAAGTCGCCATCAAGGAGCTTGATCCAGAAGGAATCCAAGGCGACAGAGAATGGCTGGTAATTTTTTTTTTATCAGCATATTCAGCTTATTATGTTGCTAATATCGTCACTATTTAACATTCGCTTCTCTGTAAAAGGCAAGATTAATCCCATAACACTTTCAAAATATAGCTAATCACTAGCTGGATGCCAATATTCAAGAAGGATAATCTATCTTACTGACGGCATCATTATGTACCTTTACTTCTGAATAACACCTAATATTGTCTGAAGGACATTTACAGGGTTCATATTGCGCGTCTATACTTCATTTCTTTCCTCTTAAAAAAAATTATATTATACTGTAATTATTTTTACAATATTATGAAGAAGTGTATATAATAAGGCTAAAGAATAAAGATAACTGCACTAGAGACCTTACTTATAGCGAAGGGGAAAAGGAAGTAGTATGAAGTTGATGTACTGAACCAATTAATTAGCAGTGTAGTGGGTTTATCTTGAGCAACTTGTAAGAGGCCACACACACTGAATATACAGTTATTTGATGAAATATTATTAGAGACTTAATGTCTATCAAGTATTGTACAACAACACTTGGCTCTGTCTCACTTTGCCATAGCATCTTGAAAGAAGAGCCTCAATAAGCAAGATTTGCCCTCATTGCTAATTTAGAGAAATAACAATGTATAAGAACTCAATCACCAACAAAATGGTACAATAGCCTTGGTCCGAGCACCTCCTTATATGTTAAATAAGAAT
The DNA here is from genome assembly GCF_001625215.2 of Daucus carota subsp. sativus. Lineage (NCBI taxonomy): Eukaryota > Viridiplantae > Streptophyta > Magnoliopsida > Apiales > Apiaceae > Daucus > Daucus carota. The sequence goes on along the minus strand of NC_030386.2, from coordinate 35,435,257 downwards.
CACCATTCAAGTTTTAATGCCATCAGAAACTGTACATATCCTTCTAGCAAATGACATTTGGAATTCTACATGCTATAATGTTCTTACGGCTTGGTTGAATGAGTTCTTTTGGATTTTGTAATTATTTTGGGGTTTTTATGCTACAACTGTATCCCCTTCAATTTAGACATTTTCATTTAGTTATTAAACACTGGTTTTCTACTTTTGTAGGCTGAAGTCAACTATTTGGGACAGCTCGAACACCCTAATCTTGTGAAGCTCATAGGTTACTGCTGTGATGATGATCACAGGCTTCTGGTCTATGAATATATGGCATATGGGAGCCTGGAAAATCACCTTTTCCAAAGTATGATATATGCTAATCGAAGTTTTTTCTTTTTTGTTTTGTTGGGGGGGATATATAAATTTCTTATCTCTGTTGGATCAGTATGCTTTCACTTATCATGGATATATTTACTTATATTCAGAGTCGCATATCTAGACATTAGACATACTTTAGAAACCTCCTTAAAATAAAAATTACAAACTAAAATAAAAAAAATATTCTAAATCGCATTGAAATATAGCACATATGGTATGCAAATTGATCGTTGGGAGATGGTGAAAAATAGAGTGAGGCTGGATTAAAAAAAAAACCTCACCTATTGACGTGAAAAATCAAATTAAAAACGGAGGGGATCGTGTGGGATTATGTATGGGAGGATGTATTCTAATTATGTACTGAGATTAGTTTCTGGTTTCTATTTCAATTTTGATTTCTATTTGATCATTTGCCTGTTTCATGTTAGAGCATCTCCGATGGCTATTCAAACAAGCTCTTAACTTAAATTTAAAGAGCATGTGAAAAAATAGTGCTCCAATGGGCTCCTAGTGGCTCTTTTAAAATTCAAGAGCCTCCTCTCTCTCCAAAGAATGATTTTGGAGCTCCATCGGAGATGCTCTTAGAACAGGGTTGATACTTAAAACTCCCATCTCAATTAATAATCATGACATACTACCATATTCTTTATTCCCTTGGGTCTAAACCGCTCTCTTAGTTTTTCAGAAACATCTGGTATATTATTCTGATTTTGATGGGCATTTGCGTTTAAATGTTAATTTTTGTACTACTACCTTAGAAGTATAGTAGTGTCTAGGCAAGATAAAGATCTCAAATAAATTGTTTTCGAAAAATCATACTATAATATTTTTGACTGTTAAAGAACCAAAATTCTTCTACTCCTTTCTAATATCATAGATTTATTATAGGTGATATTGAAATATAGTATTATTGAGTATAGATTAACATGAGAATGTGAATAGTCTTCGGTTCAAGGTAGTATATGTTTTCCTGATGCTCGACTTAGTTTGCAATATCATTTCTGGTATTGGCATGTGGTGTAAAGCTATCTGGATTGTGTATTTGACAGGAGTGAATTCTACTATGACTTGGGCAAGACGGTTAAAAATTGCTTTGGACGCTGCAAAAGGGCTCGCTTTTCTTCACTGTGCAGAAAGATCTATTATCTACCGGGATTTTAAGACATCGAACATATTGCTGGATGCGGTTAGTTTATAGTCGATTTAATTTTATTGCTATTTTTGTCGAAGGTCTCACTGGCTCGTGTTGGTCACCCAATCATTGTGTTGTTTAATATGCTATTTTACCTATATAAATAAATTATAATATTTTAAATTACCCAATAATCGCCAAATCATCTATTAATGAAAACGAGCTTTGAAGTATTTATCAAATTTGCTAACAATAAAATAAAATATAAATATGTAGCATTTCAATGCAAAACTTTCTGACTTCGGACTTGCAAAGGATGGACCTATGGGAGATCAAACTCATGTATCAACACGAGTTATGGGCACTTATGGTTATGCAGCTCCTGAATATGTGATGACAGGTAAATATTTAGTAAGCAAGTGGCAATGATTAAAGTATATTACATGATTCATAAAAATTGATTCTTTTATCTGGCTTGCTGATTAATGTAATACTGATTGTTTTACCACTAAGTGTGGCAAATTATGTCAAAGATAAGCAGAAGCACTTGCATAGCTCCTTGTTCTACCTTTAACTGCTATAAAACTGTTAGCTAACCATTTGACATATTTTTATTATTGCAAAGAGGACTAAAAGGTACACCTGAACTGGTAGTCTGGTACCGTTGTTATAGTGGAGTAATATAATTATTGTTACTATATCTGTTATGGTAATGATCTTTTTTTCTTCCCCTTTTTTTTTCTCTTGGCGGTGGAGTGGATATAACACAGGGCTACAAATTCCTATTAGGATTATAACATAAATTTTTACAATTCTTTGGTGGACTTGTCTTCCCTATCTGTGTATGTTATAGATAATCCCCATTATATATTGCTCACAGGTCATTTGACAGCCAGAAGTGATATATATGGTTTTGGAGTGGTGCTACTTGAAATGTTGATAGGAAGGAAAGCAATGGACAAGAGCCGACCTAGCCGAGAGCATAACCTGGTTGAGTGGGCCCGGCCTCTCTTGAACCATCAGAAGAAGCTTTTCAGGATATTGGATCCGAGATTGGAAGGGCAATACTCGAATAGAACTGCCATAAAGGTGGCAAATCTGGCATACCAATGCCTTAGCCAAAATCCAAAGGGGAGGCCCGTCATGAGCCAGGTTGTGGATATACTCGAATCTCTTCAGATACCCCATAGACGAGATGTACCGATTCAGAGTGGAAATAGTGCAACCCTTTAAGAGTGCTGCACACAATCCTACACACAAACATTCCAAATGTGAATGAGAGGGTAAAAGATGCAGAAGCTCCAACAAGCAAGAGCGAACCTCCAAAGGAGGATGATCTCTATAACCGTCATCAAGAATTTAAACCTGTGCATCAAATTTCATGTAAGCCTAAAGTGTAAGTTCATAAAGAATTTGAGCACTTGCAGACGCAGTTGAGTTTATTAAGCTTTGTGTAACAAGAACTTACATATTACAATCAATCATATATATAAATTTTCTAATTAAAAAATTTTTAATTAAAATTTTGGTGCTTCAGAACACAATCCCACATACTCACTCATTTGAAGCAGATTTCATTAGAAGCTGGCAGTGATGCAGCAATATCTTCCGAGTATATGTATGGTACATTATACTGTGATATGCATTGTGATTTTAGCTTTAACAGATATTATATATTCCCAATATATAACACTACCGCATGCAGTGGATTTTGAATTTAAAACCATATCTTTCAGCAGATTAGAAAATGAGTTTATAAACTGAAATTTGAAGAGGCCCGCTAGTACCTTCTAATACCTAATTGGGTTTTATATCAAACTGCAAATTGCCCACCCATTTTATCAAAAAAATCTCACCTAACCCCCTAAAAAATTTCAGATTCATGTAAGCTACTATAAAAAAAATATATATCATCACTATTCATAGCTCTTTAATTAAACATTTATAAAAAATCAACCGTTCGTTCTTTTACTACAAAACCACTTCGAGTACTTTGATAACAGTTCCTAGTATTTATCAAAATAATTTGGGGATTCTTAAAGTAACATAGCTAGGATGATCATATAACTATATCTATAACTATATATTTTTTTAACTACATGGCTATGTTGCTTTAAAAATTCCCAAATTATTTTAATAAATATCAGAGATTATTATGAAAGTACTCGAAGTGGTTTTGTTGTAAAAAAATAAACGGTTAATTTTTTATAAATAATTAAGTAAAAAAGTATGAATAATGAAGTGGGTAAAATGATATATATTTGGTTTATAGTGGCTTAAATGAGTCCGAAATTTTTTGGGTGGGTCAAGTGAGATTTTTTGACGAAATGGGTGGCCAGTTTGATATAAAACCCATACCTAATTATGCTATAATTATTATACAAAATATTGGCAGTGTGGTATATTTGAATGATATATAAACCATCTGTAGGATCTTTTGCTTAGCTACGACCATAGCCATTTTAAGTATTTAAGTAACGGGCTTGTTAGAGCAAAACATGATATAAGATAGAAGTTTAGGTTATTACGTATAATATTACTCCCTCCATTTAGATAGTCTTATCTAATTTGGGATGGAGGGAGTATATTATAATAGATGGACAAATATTTTACTAAAATGATGAATTGATTCACCTGCTTCAACTTCCATAATATAAGGTTGGCATGATTTATATAATATAATTTTAGAATTCTAATCATATATTTGTATAATTAAAATTATTACAAACTAATATAACATATTTTAATTATACATGTCCATTGTCCACTTTGAAGATTTTTTTTTTTGCCTTTCGAATTTAGTTATCCACTTCAATTTTCAATGTAAAATTATATTTTCAAAGTCAATTCTACTTCTTATTTATATTTCCAAAATCAAACTCATTTCACATAGTATTATAATCATTTAATACACTTAATTTATAAATTTTCATTTTTCCAAAACTGTATAATTTTTTAAAAGTGGACGTTTAATTTAAAACAGAAGGAGTATTAATTATTAATATATAGTTATATATACACATGTATATTATATACAAGTCAAGTCAACACTGACAAAATAAGAAGACCAAGATTTGATCTTACTAACACCGATCACATATTCACATTCATCATACAAAAGCCACATCAATTTAAAACACTGTAAACTATAACAAAAGACCCACTTAATTAATTAGAAAGCAAAACAAGCTGATCATCCAGTAGAATCTGTCTACCTAAATAGCTTCAGGCCTTCTTATGCTGTCGAACCTCTCACTGTATGGAAACATCATGTTACCAGGATTATTCTCAACTTGCAACGGTTTTCCTACCTTGAATCCCCTTGCTTTAACATTATAATAAAACACCTCATCATATAATTCAGAATCTTGAAAGATCAGAACTTGTTCTTGGTCTTCATCTCCCTCCACATATCCAATTAACTTCAGCAGGGGGACTAATCCACCATCAAATCCCACCATCAACGGCGACAAGTCTATCTGATACTTGATCTCCCATTGGGCATTTTCACGCACCCAGATGTCCATTTTAAATGTACTGGAAGATGTGTCAGTTAAAAACAACTGGTCATTCAACTCCCCTATATGCATGTCATGACCATTTTTATAGGATTCCGGGGCTGGGTAAGCTATTCTACAGAACATTTCCGAATCAATATCCAAACCCAAGATATAATTTCCCAAAGGAGAATTAAAATTTGAGTCATCCATCCAGTAACAAGTATTTCTAACAAATGTACAGGCGGTCCCACACATGTACAACGGTGCCTCTCCTGTAAGGGTTCTCCAGGGAGCCAAAATCTCCCCGGTCTCTGACAGCATCAGAAGTTGACATGAACGATAACATAAATTAACGATCACATAAGCATTCCGGGCTTCAATATAGCCAAATCCCACTGCAGTAGCATGCGGCGGATCAGCTTCTGGAAGCTCCTGAACCTGTTTAGTAGTTGCATTAAAAATGACGTACCTCAGTGCACTGTGAATGCAGAACAGGCAGCCTCTCCCGGAAGATAACACTTCAAATTCTTCAGAAGTATTAATAGTCACTCGGTAGATCACCTCCCCATTCGCGGGATCAAGTGATGTGAACACAAGAGGATATTGAGGATCGTCCTCGTCCACCAGGCCCCCATCTTCATAAAACTGATCAGCTAGTCCGTATTCATCATCGTCACTAGAAAGGTAATTCTGATGAAGAAGCAGTGGCGGAGTAACAATGAGCATAAGAGGGTTCTTCTTGGACCATTCAAGATGAAGGGCTTTAAAATCAGCGTCAGAAATCAGGTTCTTCCATGTCCCTGATACTGCACTCATAAGGCAAAGGTTCTTTACAGTAAGCCTTTTGAGTATTTCATTGGCGTTATCCACGTGACTCAGCCAATCCAGAGAAGCTTCATCATCTTGATCAGCCATTTTAACAGTAAGGCTTAGAGAGAAAGAAAGAGAGAGGAGGGTATTGCAAGTCTCAGGAAACTAAGAGAAGCGGATTGATAGTACTGAGGAATACATTTTCCAGGGAGATGCATTTTATAGAGCAGTTTGACCATAGGAGTTAAGTTACGAACCCAATTTTCAACAGTATCCTATCTAGTCAGATATGAGGATTGGATCTTTAACATCTCACAGATATGATATCTCATTTAATGAAGGATGAGCACCAACAATCTAATAGATTGTTCGGAGATTTTGAAAATTTAGGTATACTCTAATCTGCAAATTAATATGCTACTACATTTAAAGCTACGAGATCATCTCCAACCAGAAACCCTCCGGCTAAAAACTTTCTTACCCAAATAGAAATTATAACTAAGGTCTTCAAAAATTATACTCCAACCATACCAAGCCCTTTTCTATAAATTATACTCCTTCCGTCCCAGCTATTTGTATACAAATGGTTGGGACACTGAAACCAAAATATTATGTAAAAAATGAGTAAAAAATGAGTAAAGTGGATGAAAGGTGGGTATAATAGTGTTTATATTGTTATAAAATGGAGATAGGGGAAGAATGTAGTTGGTGTAATGATGTTTTATATTATAAAAGTTTACAACTTTTGGAATATATACAATTGGTGGGAGTTGGGACGTACCAAAAAAGAAACTATATACAATTCATTGTGAGGGGGAATATATAGCTAACCTCCTATTGATGACTAAATTTATCGAACTTGTACAAGTCTGTCGGAAATCTGTTGAAAGATTAGTCATCATTTATTATCGTATTAAATTGATATATTTAACCAACGTCATTGGAGATTAGCTCATAATATTAAATTATCATATTTTCTTTTTCACAATTACTTTCACGTATGAGTTGTATCAAAAAACTTAAAATATTTGATTTAAACCGAAGAGTTTTACGAGGTGTATTCAATTAAATTTTAAAAAAAAAATTCATCAAAAAAATTCGAGGATATTTAAGTCTGATATTAAAAATTATCAAATATTGGAGTATTCAATCAGGATTTTAAATTATAATTTGAAATTCACGGATATTATTGCTTAAAATCAAATTATATTCAAATTTTGATAGATTTTTTTGAATTTCATATATATATTTGGAATTTCACCAAATTCCATGAAATTTTTGCAACATCATACTTAAATCAGTCATCAATTTTGTGACATTTAATAAAATTTTGCATAAAATCAAAATCATTTACAATCTATCAAATTTCATATATTATATAAAATTTATTAAATCTCAGTTGAATACATCCTACTAATTTAATTTATTGAAGAAATCATATCTTCTAACTGGAAAAACATATACCGATGACGCTGAAAATTTAGATGATAAAATCTTTCAGTTTCGAAAAGAAACAACCCAAACAAGGACTTTTGAAAAATAAAACACTACTAGTATAATTAAAAGTGCTTGTCTTGATAATACTTTTTAACGGTTCACATCTTTTCTGGTGCCCATGGAGGTCAAATTGCAAGCTAAAAAAATGATAAATGAAAAGGTATTTAGAAATATATTATCTTTCATAAATTTTTAAATATTAATTAAAATAATAATAAAAATCCATCGCACATGGACACACAAGACTCAAGAGATGAAGAGAGTAATATACTAAAATTCTAAAAAGAATAAATTATATAAAAATCCCTTTTACAAAAAAACTTGAAAATTATGTTATCTAACTTTTTTCCAAGATCGGAGAACTATTTTTTATATAATAATATATTAACAATAGAGTCCGGATCTCTGTCAGTCATATGCCAGAAACTGTTTAAAAAACTCACAGATTTTGAGTTTTTGAAAAATTATTTGTTACCTAACTGCTCCACAGTCATTAATGACCGTGGACCGCTGCCCTTAACAATATTGTGCTTGCAGGACATGTATCATTTCTATGGATAGTGATCAACTCGACCCAAGATTCTAGTTCTACATTCGTGAAACCCGTTTATGTGTACCCTGTTATTTAATGAATTATTGGATGTGCTTAGTCCTAAGATTTAAAGTTAGGTGTTGCTACGTAGAATTCTCACATTGAATGTTTTTAATTTTTACTGTTTCGTTACAACTGTAATTTTTTTATTAAATAATAATCTGAAATATGTAAGCTGTTCACATGTAAGATTAAGTAAAGTTAAAGAGATCCATCCAACCTTCTCCAAGATCCAAGTATTATAATTTATATGTATGCAGTGTGTTCAATATTGTATTGTTGTTTTCATGGTTTAAGCAAACTTCAAGCCCATTTTTGACTACAGCAAATTCTGAATCATTTCTCAGAGGCTTTTCCTTTTGACCGAGTAGAATTTTCTTTTACCAAGTAGAATAGAAATCAAGTCTTGGGTGACAAAGGGACCAGCTGATGTTAATGTGATTTCCATTTCCATTTTTACACCTTCCAAAAAATTTATTTGATGAAAGTCCAATCTGACTCCAAAACAATTAAAAGTATTGAATTCAACAATTTTGGATAAAAGTCTAAACCAAAGTCCAGTTTCCAAAAAATATAAATATCGATCCAATTTAGTTCTATACTCCCTCCTTCCCATTTTAATTGTCCACTTTGCACAAATCACACAAATTAAGAAGTATTAAATGTGATATGTTGTTATCATTGCCATGCATTGGTTATACAAATATACTACTAAGTTTTCATTCATTTTGTTTAAAAGTCAATATAGTTTGCATTGTAAATAATGAAAATTGTGTGAACTAGTAATGTTAACATTGAAACTTGTTATAATTTGTATTGGACAAAGAAGATGGACAAATAATATGGGAAATTTTTTCTTGACAAAGTGGACTATTAATATGGGAAGGAGGGAGTATGAGCTTTATCATGTCTGATTTTATATTTGGAACTTGATGGCTCGAAATAGCTAATCGATTATCAGATCTAAGAGTAAGAGCACCTCTAAGGCTGCTCAACAAACATCACTCTAGTATATGATAGCTAACCAAGGAGCCAACGAAAACAAACACTAGAACTGAAACATTTCTTTAATGTATGCATCGTTACAGCAGGCAAGCTCAACATATGAAAGATACTGACATATGTACATTTGATAAAATTGTTGGTTACTTATTACCACTCACCCACTGATGCACAGGAATCCCCTTCTCTCTCAAGGACGAGTACAAGTTGAAGCATTGAGCATATGTGTTTCGGTACTGGGAACTCCTCAGACCCGGACAACATCTCTTCCATCTATTGTAATGACATGCAAGAAACATCTCATCAATCAAACAAATTGCTCCGGTTTCAACCAACTTTGGAATCAAATGAAACTCAGCCCCCTCCACATCCATTTTCACCACAACAAAGTCCCTTTTCGACACCGTCTTCTTCAACCAATTTGCAAAATCAAACCCCTTTATTCTATCCAAGTTGCTTAGAAAATTCCAAGTAGATTGCACTGCTTGATCCTTCCCCAGCCCTATACCTTTCTCCTTACTTTTCCTAACCGCCTTGCGATTAATTTCAAAAAACAACGACTCGTTCCTCACCCAAGCAGCATAAGGCAAAAGAGTAACTCTTTTCTTCCACTTATACTCCTTATAGAAAGCCTTATCCGCCTCAATTGCATATATGTCAAAAGATTTTTCCTGTTTCGGATAAAATTTCTTAAACCAACCTCCAATACTCGAACCATAGCTCCTCGCTCCAACATCAACATACACATACCGATTTTTAAAACTGATATCAACCATCGATGACACGTACCTAATATTTCTAACATTCTTTTTCAACGTAACCCCAGGTTTTAACGGCTCTTCACTAATCAACGGCTCTAAATTTTGAATTAACTCTCGTTTATAATGCTGAACATAGCATTCGCCCTCCTTGTCATCATTTTCACCATGACCTAAAGTTTCGCTCTCTTTCATCAAAATAACTTCTCGAATCCTCGAAAAACCTAAACCGTTAATCTCTCTCGAATCAATTAAAATACACCAATTAAACAACTCGAGCAACGAATTCAAACTATACGAATCAATTGCCTTCGTATGAACAACGAAAAAGCCTCCAGGTTTAAGCGTTCTCGACACTTCTAACGCAAATCTAACCGGTTCATTCGATCTTTCGAGAACGAAAACACCGGAAAACACAAAATCAAAACTATCATCATCGAACGGCTGGCGAAGAGCCGTACCTTGCAAAATCAACGGTAGCGATCGCTTTCTCGACACACCGATCGCGTTTTCAACTCCGACATCTCGCAAAGCGATGATCTCTTCTCTACTGCCAGGCTCGAGACAGAGAGATTTCGAGTGCGAGTCGATAAACCGCTCGGCGATCAAATTTTCGAACACCGAGGTGTAAAAATCCAGAATTCGAGCTCTCTCGGCGGCGGAGGTGACGTAATCGCCGGAGTAAATGCCGTAATCGCCGGAATTAACGGTGAGGATGAAAGCGAACTTAGCGAAGAAGATGAGGACTATGAAGGAGAAGAGGCGTACCAGATTGTTGCTCGCGAGGATGCGTTTCAGTGCGGTGATCTCCAGCATTGTAATGATAATAATGCTGCTGCCGTTGATGATGATATATACGTACAGGTACGGACAAATTACAATGATACAAGTGTAGAGAGAGAAATCTGAAGGGGGAAAGTGGATGATAGAAACGAATTTGTTATTGGCGCGAAAATTGAATAGATAAATACACATTTGACCTTCTAATGAAATAAAAATTTAAATATACTTTTGATTTTAGTTTAATTTTTCGGAGTTTTACTCTTACACACTACAAATACAGCATTTTTTAGATAGATAATAGATTTTGATTGACCATAATCTAATTAATAATAATGGTTTTTATATGCATAAAAATATCTATCAATACAATTCCTCCATCAAAAAAATTTATGTAAGATTTTAATATTCATGGTAAGTTATTTTTTTTATAAAAAGGTATATTTTAACTATTTAACGTTACTCATGTTATGAATATCAAATCCTGCATCGTTGCTGATATTTTTTGTGGAAGTGAAACAATAATATAAAATCTATATATTCATGATTTTATAAAATTTTGATTTAATTTACATGTTAAATTTACACCACGAAAAAGTGCATAAAATTAAAAACGGAATCTTCGAGAACAAATCCAACACTACCCAAATAAACTTTTCACTTGAAATATAAGAAACTTGGAAAACAAATTGCTCCAGTAGCCTTACGGTAAAAACTTAAAAATGTTAAGGGCACAGCTTTTTTTAATAAATTTCTAGTGAAAACTTGAAAATTTAAGAGCACGCCTTCATTTCTTATTTTTAAGAGTTTGTAGACGGTAGTTGTCTCTTATTATTTGAATACGATGTATAAAAGAAAAAGAACAAAGCATTTATCAAATCTATTCAACTTCACCCTTTTGTTTTGCTAGGATGATCAAGAAAGTACATAATATCTTTTTTTTTTTAAGAAACTTCAATTAGTTCATACACACTTGCTTCTGAGCTATAAAGGTAGTTCATACACACTTGCTTCTGAGCTATAAAAGTAGTTTGAACAGACGGCTTATCTGAACGAAAAGTTGGCTACAATTATTGGCATTCATGTATTGAATCATCCTTGTTAAAGGTTTGAGATAAATCCTTGTCATCTAGCCTTCATGAAGCTGACTCTTTGATAAACAGAATCTTCAAGCGCTTCCGAGAAAGATGTAATGGGGAATTTATCTGCAGCAAACCATTCCAATTGTTGTGAATAGAAACTTTTATATATAAAGCAAGAAATCACAAGCTCTATGTTATAAATAAATAATCTTACTTATCAGAAGTGACAATTGCCTACTCCAGGTCTTAGTTAGATTTGCAAAATTTTAAAGGGCATTTCTACAGCTGGCACATTTTAAAACTTAAATGTAATTAAGCAAAATTCTAGGGATGAGATTAAGAATAGGTCACACTACACACAATTAATTCTAAGAAAATGAGATCGGATTCTCTTTGCATCATACTTCAGAAACAGATCACCATGATGTTTTGTGATACAAGTCTCAACTGTAATGCTTGGCTATCCCCTCCACACAAGGGGCAAAGATTGGAAAAAGACGTTGTCATTGCGATTCATGATGGAGAGTATCATGCTCGAGAATTTCTATTCAAAAAAGTACTTGCCAAGAGTGATGTTGGTAGGCTAAGCAGGTTTATCATCCCAAAAAGGTTTGGGATTCAGAACTTTCTCAGCATTGATGTCAATGCACCTATAGAAGATTGTGTGTTTCATGTTGATTTTTATGATGCTCGAAAAAAATCTGTGGACTTTTCGCTATTGCTTCTGGAAGTGTAGCCGGAGTTACGTCTTCACAAGCAGTTGGAATAAATTTGTCAAGACTTATGAACTCCAGGCTGGTGATACTGTTTTGTTTAACAAGAATCACTGTGGAGATGAAAGTTTGTTATTGGCGCGAAAATTGAATAAGATAAATACACATTTGACCTTCTAATGAAATAAAAAATGAAATATACTCTTCATTCCAGTTTAATTTTTCGGAGTTTTACACACTACAAGTACAACATTTTTTAGATAGAAAATAGATTTTGATTGACTATAATCTAATTGATAATGATTGTTTTTGTATGCATAAAAATATCTGTCAATATGATTACTCCATAAAAAAATTTATGTAAGATTTTAATATTCATGGTAAGTTATTTTCTTTTAAAAAGGTAAACAATAACGTTACTTATATTATGAATATGAAATCCTGAATCATTGCTGAAATTTTTTGTGGAAGTGAAACAATAATGTAAAACATATATATTCATGATTTTATAAAGTTTTGATTTGATTTACATGTTTAACTTACACCACGAAAAAGTGCATAAAATTAAAAACAGAATCTTTGTTCTTCAAAAAAAAAAAAAAAACAGAATCTTTGAGAACAAATGCAACACTACCCAAATAAATTTTTCACTTGAAATATAAGAGAAACTTGCAAAACAAATTGCTCCAATAACCTTACAGTAAAAACTTAAAAATGTAAAGGGCACAGCTTTTTTTCATAAATTTCTAGTGAAAACTTGAAAATTAATTTAAGAGCACGCTTTCATTTCTTGTTTTTAAGAGTTTGCAGTCTTATATTATTATACGATGTATAAAAGAAAAAGAACAAAACATTTATCAAATCCATTAAACTTCACCCTTTTGTTTTGCTAGGATGATTAAGAAAGTACATGATAATTTATTTAATTTTAAGAAACTGCAATTAGTTCATACAGACCTGCTTCTGAGCTAAAGGTAGTTGAACAGACGGCCTATCTAAACGGAAAGCTGGCTACAATTATTGACATTCATCTATTGAATCATCCTTGTTACTGAGATAAATCCTTGTCATCTAACCTTCATGAAGCTGACTCTCTGATGCCTTTAAAACAGAATCTTCAAGCGCCTCCAGGAAAGATCGATGAAATGGTGAATTTATCTGCAGCAAACCTTTACAACTGTTGTGAATAGAAACTTTTATATATAAAGCAAGAAATCACAAGGTATATGTTATAAATAAATAATCTTACTTATCAGAAGTAACAATTGCCTACTCCAGGTCTTAGTTAGATTTGCCAAATTAAGTTACTTCACATTAAACTCATACTTGCACTACTAATTGGAGTACAACATATAGGTATAAGATATTAAACAAATTAACAAGGTCATTAGATATTAAACAAATAAACAAGGCCATATCATTTCAAAGTTCTTCACTTTTTACCTGCATCTGGATGACTGGATCTCCGGCTTCATCTATACAACAAGAAAAGGTGGTCAGTGCCTAGAATTGTAAAGCAAGTAATGGAAATATAGACTTATATATATTGATGAATAGGTCACAGTAGACACAATTACTTCTAAGGACATGAGATCGAATTCTCTTTGCATCATACAATTACAATTGTTGTGAATAGAAACTTTTATATATAAAGCAAGAAATCACAAGCTATATGTTATAAATAAATAATCTTACTTATCAGAAGTAACAATTGCCTAACTCCAGGTCTTAGTTAGATTTGTCAAATTTTAAAGGGCATTTTTACGGCTGACACGGTTTTAAAACTTAAATGTAATTAAGCAAAATTCTAGGGGCCCCTCGTACGAATTTGGATCTACATCAGATAGTGTCCAAATATGGTCATAAGAGGTAAATATAGAATATAACTCTGGCTAGTATATAGAGGTAAGAGGTAACTATGGCTGGACTATAATTAAGTTACTTCACAATAAACTCATACTTGCACAACTAATTAGAGTACAACATATAGATGTAAGATGTTAAACAAATTAACAAGGCCATGAGATATTAAACAAACAAACAAGGCCATATCATTTCAAAGTTCTTCAGTTTTTACCTGCATCTGGATCTCCGGCTTCATCTATACAACAAGAAAAGGTGGTCAGTGCCTAGAATTGTAAAGCAAGTACTGGAAATATAGACTTATATATATTGATGATCAATAGGTCACAGTAGACACAATTACTTCTAAGGACATGAGATCAGATTCTCTTTGCATCATACTTCAGAAACAGATCACCATGATGTTCTGCGATACAAGTCTCAACTGTAATGCTTGGCTATCCCCTCCACACAAGCGGCAAAGATTGGAAAAAGACGTTGTCATTGCGATTCATGATGGAGAGTATCATGCTCGAGAATTTCTATTCAAAAAAGTACTTACCAAGAGTGATGTTGGTAGGCTAAGCAGGTTTATCATCCCAAAAAGGTTTGCGATTCAGAACTTTCCCAGCATTGATGTCAATGCACCTATAGAAGATTGTGTGTTTCACGTGGATTTTTATGATGCTCGAAAAAATCTGTGGACTTTTCGCTATTGCTTCTGGAAGTGTAGCCGGAGTTATGTCAAGGCTTATGAACTCCAGGCTGGTGATACTGTTTTGTTTTACAAGAATCACTGTGGAGATGAAAGTTTTTTTGGTATCGAAGTTCGTTATGCAGGTGCAAGAAACATTGTTGGCTCCGTAACAAAAAAATTTATACAATGTAGAAGGTGCAAGAAACCGTCCGAGTTCCGTCACTTTAACCTTCCTTTCTCAACTTCAATCTAGTTTTGCATTATTTGTGAGGGTGAGCCGTACACCAATCACCATATTAGGTATTACGAAGAGCATTTTCGAGATTTGACGTGGATATACCAGGGATATTTGCAAGGACCAGTCAGAGATAGAGATACAGATAATATGAGTTTTTTTGGTTATGATATTCTGGTCGGAAAAGAATGGTTCAACTTATTCCATTGCACGGGAGATTTATGACACTCTTCACTGAAGAGAAGGGCTCAAATCATTCAATTGACGGAGGATTTTGCAAGATAGGTAAGTCCCATGTAAAAAAATCATGGGCCAAGGTACTATTTACCTACATGTCACACGATATTTTATGTTGCACTAAGCCGGGAGTCTTCACGGAAACAACCTCCCTACTCCTTGAGAATAAGGGCATGGCTATGGCTGCGTACATCTTACCCTCCCTAAACCCTGCTCTAAGCAGGATATACTTGGTATGTTTGGTTTGGTTTGGTTTATATTGATGAATAGATGATTTGGCACATGTTGAGCAAGTGTCACTTAGTATTCTTTGCAGATACACCAGTTTCACTGGCCCTGAAGAGGTCACATTATTAGTTAATTTCGGCCCCATGCTTGGGCCAACCAAGTTTCCTTCCCTGAAAGACCAAGTACTAAGATTCTTGAACATGTCATTCCTTTGCCTCCACTTATATGAATGCTCATCGAAGGGAACTAATAAAAAAAACTGCTAAATTGGCCTATTTCTCAACAGGAAGTAAATTAAATAGTGTCGTCCTCATAAATGGCATTATCTCAACTCAAGAGTCTTCTTACTACTAATTTATGGTCATAAGAAGTGCAGAAAACAACTATTTTTGTGATGTTTTATATAGAAGAAAAAAACAAGCACAAACCAAACCTTATAAAAATTGTCTACCTTGCTGCAGCTCTTCTTATACTGTTGAAGCTCTCGCTGTAGGGAAACACGACAGAAACATGATTTCCAACTTGGATTCGCTTTCCTGTCTTGAATCTCCGTTCTTCATCACTATAATAGACCAACTCCTGTTGTCGCAGATCATGAAACATCAACACTCCTCCTTGCTCTCCCTCCCAATACCCCATAAATTTCACCTCAGAAACCACACGATCATCCATGCCACCTATTAAAGACAAATCTACACGATACTCTATGTTCCAATCCGAATTTTGTTCATCTTTCAGTACCCAGATGTCCATAACCAAGGGATCCCCATGTGAGTAGCCAAAACACAGCTGGTCTTTTAGGTCCCCTAGTTGCATATCGTCTACTAATTCATCATAGGTTGCAAAATCAGGATAACGAATTTTATGAAATGTCTCCGACTCAACATGTAAACACAGAATACTCATTTTCGATGGAGATATCTGCATTAATTTTGCCTGCAGCATTATGTCCCGCTTCATCCAATAACATTTGTTCCCAACCATAACACCATTGCTGTCTGGAGAAAAATAGCGCGGATAATTTTGAACAAGAATTCTCCAAGGAGCATCTATCTCACCCGTTTCAGACAACATCAGAATCTGACATGAGTGGCTCAAGAATAACTTAATGAGCACGTACACGTGTCTAGACTCAATATATCCAAATCCAGTTGCAACAACATAAGGAAGAATAGGTCTCGGATTTACATTCCGTCTTGATCTAATGGATCCATATTCAGCTGCAATACCAAGAGGTGGATTATGAGCTTGCGGAAGTGTCTGGATTATCTCTCTGGTAGTTGCATTAAAAATGATGAAATCCTCCTGACCGCGGATGCAAAATAAGCTGCAGCCTGCTCCTGAAGATAACACTTGAATATCGTCTTTACGAATCTCAAGCCTCACTTGGTATGTTACTGCCCCATCAGCTGGATCCACTGATATTAACAGAAGAGAATCGTTGCTCTTAATGTGATTTTGAGCAGATGGCTCATTAGTAACAATGAGTAGAAGAGGATTCAGTTTGGACCATGCACGATGCAAGTTGATGAGATGAGGATCTTTTAGCAAGACTTTCCATGTTGATGATAGTGTGCTCATTTTGCAAAGGCTCCCGGCTCTAAGTCTTTTCAGTATGTTATACATTTCATTATCACTCAGGTTTTCCAGAGATGTTTCACCCTCGGCCATTTTAACTGTATGACAAACCTGCAGTCATAAACATAATTATATATACACACTTGATAAAATGGTGTGCAACTCCCCGTTATATATTGAATTTGTACATTTTAATGATTAAATGGATATGCTTGATAATTTATATTTTTAGAAAACATGCTGGTTGTTAAGAAACACTAGGACATGAGTTTAGTGAGCATTCAACCATAATGTAGAGTGAGTTTAAATATTTTAGTTTTAAATAAAAATAGAGCTTTCATTTTTCACCAAGTATCTTTTAAAGTTATATTTGGTGTTATTAATTTCATATAGGGAAATTATCAAGGTTATATGTCTTTTTTCATTCTTACTAGAATAGAGTCTTCTCTTTCCTCATTCATTTCTATCTTTTCGGTTTTTTTATTTCAAGAGGACAATCTTTCCCTTTTCTTGTGACCGAGAACTGATAAAATCAAATTAAAACCAAGAACTAGTCAATAACGAAAATTAAATGAAGGATCGGGTTATCTTGTTGCAACTTCAATTTTGATGACGAATTAACTAAGACTAGATAAAAATCTGCAAAAACAATATATAAACTATAGTTATGTATATAATGATAATTAAAATATAACAAATATAATTCTTTTAGTAAAAAAGTAAAAATAAAACACATTAAAGTAATAAATGTAACACCCCAGTCCCACATCGAGTCGTGTGGAGACTTTAGTTCAGTTTATAAGCATAAGTACTACTATCAATTGCACCAACAAATCATGATCTTTTGGGGGCCTGTGGTGGGCTTGTGGATTACCCAAGTTGTTGCACTTGGGCCAGTTTATTTCGGCTTATTGTCGGATTCGGAATTCGGGACTTGACCCGATTTTCGGAAAAAAACTCAGGATTTGACCCGGGTTGTCACATATGGTATTCAGATCAGGCTCTCGAAAGCTTGATTCGTCAAGTTGCCGGAGGTGGGGACACGAAGGCTGGTGTTATTATCCGATAGAGATTCGGAGGCGGGGACACAAAGCCAGCTGGTATTATCCCACAATGGCTAGAGAGGTTCGATCTAGGCCTATGGACTATCCGTTTCGGCCTGACGAGGACGTCAGGAATTTAAGTGGAAGAGTTTGTAACACCCCAGTCCCACATCGAGTCGTGTGGAGACTTTAGTTCAGTTTATAAGCACAAGTATTATTACCAATTGCACCAACAAATCATGATCTTTTGGAGGCCTGTGGTGGGCTTGTGGATTACCCAAGTTGTTGCACTTGGGCTAGTTTATTTCATCTTATTTTCGGGTTCGGAATTCGAGACTTGACCCGATTTTCGAAAAAAGACTCGGGATTTGACCCGGGTTGTCACAATAAACTTGTAAAATTTCAATCACAATAAATAATAAATGCTAGAAAATATTTTATCTCTTTATCATCAATCTATCCTTCTACAAAATGTAACAAACATTCTTCAATATAATTCTGAATTGCCTAGGTAGCTTTTGTTCCAATATGGACAATTATGATTAAGATGGATGACTATGTAGCATATGAATAACATTGTAAAGTCTAATTACTTCTCACAACTAAAATGTAAAAGAAATCATGATTAATTTTTTAATATACAAGCATGTCAAACTCATCAAAACAAATATGAAGTAAAGCATCATGTATGTTTTATAAACAAATTTACTGTACTTGATATGTACAACTGTATAAACAAATACAAAACATCATGTAATGCCAACACGAACATATAGATATATAAAGAGAGATTTACAAACCTTAACCTTGATCTCGAACTTAAACTATAGACAGACAGTTTGAAGGGAGGAAGTCTTGTTGATATATATGAATGTCTTGGATGAAAGATGAAAGATAAAGCAAAACACTTAATATCACACTACGTTAGCTGCTTACGTGAAAATTTATTAGACTTTGGCCCCATTCTTTGTTTTTATCTATCCTCGTAAGTTATGAAAAGTGAGCACTATATAACTAATTGTGACAAATGTATGGTAGACATAAGACAATCACGAATACTGTAGTTATGTTGGCATTTATTAGACATTTTTTGGTTGGTTCTTCAACATCTCTTATAATTTGCTAAATTTGCTGAAATTATGTTAAGTTGTATATGATTTAGTTTATAGTTGTGAAGGATAATGGCTATTGGTAAAATTTAATACGATTTTTTAATTAACGATAAAAATGATAATTATGCATCCTACAAAATTTCCAATTTTCCACATAGTAAAGCATTTTTCATTCATAGATATTGGTAACAAAAGAAAAGACAATGAATGAGTGATGATATGAAGTCCTTTCTCCAGAGATTGTGAATTATGTCATTGTTCTTTAATACGGACACATGCGTTTATAGGAGTGGAGCTAGTTGAATCAAGTAATATGAAGAAAATGCAATTAACAGAAAAAATAAGGAACCTTCATAGACTTTTATCGCAAAATAAATTTTTCGACTAATTATTAGTTACTAGCTTGAAGATGGAAAGAATAATATACATTACTCGTATATGTGTGTGTAAAATCGAGTGTGTGTCTCTGTCTCTGTCTCTGTGTGTGAGAGACAGAGTCCCCCTCCATGGAGAACAATCTGTCCATATTATATCCTTATATAGAGTCTAGTAATGAACACTTATAAATACATACAAAATATACGTGGGTCTCTTTATTCTAAAGATCTAAAGAAGAAAAAAATTATTACATTCAATTAATGGAGCAAGCGCGTAATCTCAACTTGTTTGTATCAATCTCATTACTTATCAACTATATAAGAAATAGAAATATTTATCCTAATTACAATAATTATTATTTTTAATATAATTTTTTGGCAAACAACGTGAGATTAAAAAGAATTCGAGAATTTGAGGTGTGAATAAAATTTGATATAAACTTTCATTTAAAAAAAGGTTGATAAACATATTATGACATATCTTATCATTCAAATAGTATATATATTTGTTAATAAATTTACTTTCTAAACTTTTTATATACAACTGCATATTAAAATAAAATTAATATTGCTGCGATATCCATTAATAACATAGATTATTTTATATATATATAGAGAGAATTAAGTTCTATGAAGTAAACAAAAACATTCTAGTATTAGAGACCAACTTCGAACCCAAAAACACTTTGCCTTTCGATTTTTATTAAACAATTCTTTACTTTTACTTGCCTTATACAGTGAAGCCTATAAAACTACCAAAAAAATTTCAAGCAACTTTAATAAGTACACACACTTGTACATTATACATTATGAGCGAAAAAGTTTTGACCTGACTAGGAAAAAAAACCCCAAAAGACGGGACAGTTCTGATTTATACGTCTTTAACATACGTTCCCGGTCTATCGTGCATGCATCATCACAAAGGGAAACACAATGCCTTTCTTACACAATAATATAATGTAACAAGAGCACCGTAAGAAATAAATCATAATTCACGACTATCTGAATGGAAGGTTGGCTACTATTATTGGTCTTCATCCATAGGATCATTCTTGCTATCTTTCTTTGAAGTTGACTCCGATGTATTCAAAACCGAATCTTCAAGCGCCTCCAGGAAAGATAAAACAGTGAATTTATCTGCAACAAACAGCAATTGTTGTGGATAAAATTTCTTATAAAGGAAAAAAATTATTAGCCATGAGTTGTAAATAATTATTTCTGCTTATCATAAGCAAACAATACTCAGGGGTCTTCGTTAATTATGCTTGGCAAATTTCAAAGGCCACTTCTCACTTGACAACTTTAAACTTAATTAAACGTAATTTAATAGACACTAAGGTCCCTGGTACGATTTTCGATCAACATCGAAGTCCCAATGAGAACAGGTAGGAAGCAACTATCAGTTTTTAACTCCATTGAAAAAGAGAGAAAAAAGAAGTGGGGAGGAGCTTCTTATTTCTCCTAGGCTAATCTAGGATTATAGATAACTTGCTTCACAAAACACTCATACTTTCACAACTAGTTGGAGTACAACATAACATTACGTACAAGAAGTTTTTTAATAAATTTAGATAACCAATAACTAGTATTAAAAATTTATATTCTAGTAACAAAGAATATAACTGACTCACATTTACTTGGATCAATTCCAAACTGAGTAAGATCAATCTGTCCTGTTCGAAGCACCTACAGACAGAATACATTCACAATTACGCAAATAATTAAACCGGGGCATGTAAACAATATCACTCAAGTCTCTTACATAAGTAAATGAATCTACTTGTTGGCGGAAAGGAGGGCTTTGTAAAATTTCCATCAAATCTTCAGGAGACCATTGACCCTATAACGATACCAGTAGTTTCAAAGAAATCAGCAATATGAATAAAACAAATTCAGGTGATGACAGCATGTATAACAAATACTGACCTCGGGTAAGTATGTCGCCAGCCCTTGCTCCAGTGATAATGTGTCAATCAACGGCAATATTAACTCAGGCTTTAATATATCCCCTAATCCCAAGCCTAAAGCAGAAGTCAAGTATTACAAAAGACATTTATGGTGGCAGATAACAAACTATCAGTTGTCTCAAAACATTAAAAACTATAAACAATACCCTGTTGTCTTCTTCTGTTTCTTGTCAAGGAATTATTCAATATGGATTCTTCTAAAGAGGGATGGCAATCGGTCGGTATGGTTCGGTTTTAACGAAAACCGAAACCGAACCGAATACTGTTTTTCAAAACCGAACCCGAACCGAACCGAATCAAAACCCGAAGTTCAAAAACCAAACCCGAACCACCGGTTTTCGGTTCGGTTCGGTTTTAACCGAAACCGAAAACTATATAAAAAATTCTAAAAAAATATATCTAAAATATAGGTTCATAAACAAGTCTTTTTCAAAATTTAACATATCCTCAATTTATTACACATATCCTCAATGTAAGTTAATTGCTATACACAAGAAAATAAAACATTATATTCTAATATAAGATTGTATGGATTTTATTTTATTTATTTAGTTGAACAAATTTTTTGATGATACTTTTCTTTTGTTCAAATATTATTTAATACTAGATTATGTTTATTTCTTTATAAGAAGATGTATTTTGTATATATAAATAAATTTGTATTATATTCAATATTTGAATAAGTGATGAAAAATTATTTTAAAAAAAAGATAACAATATAATTATTCTTTTTTACACATATCTTTTCATCTAGCGATAATGACTATTTTTATATAAATATGATATACATACACACACACACATATATATATTGTATATCGGGTTCGGTCGGGTTTCGGTTTGGTTCGGATTCGAATCGGGTTTCGGATATTCGGGTCGGTATCAGTTCGGTTGGCCTAAAAACCAACCCCGTACCAAATTCAATCGGTTTTTAAAAATAAAAACCAAACTCGAAACCAAACCATAAAAATCGGGTTCGGTAAAAACCATTCGGGTCGGTTCGGTCGGATATCCATCGGTTCGGAAAATTTTGCCATCCCTATTCTAAACTTCTAATTATCAAGTTATGTCTATCACTTCAGTACTAGATAAAGATTAAGGTCTATTTGACTAAAAATTTATGCATCTCTGGGTCTTTTTTAAAAGCTATCAGATTTTAAACATACAAGGCCATATCACATCAAAGTTCTCTACTCCTTACCTGCATCCAGATCTCCGGCTACATCTATACAACAAGAAAAGGTGGTCAGTGCCTAGAAGTGTAAAGTAAGTACTTGAAATATAGACTCAAAATTCAATATATGTTTTAGCACCTGTTGAGCCAATGTTACTTAATATTCTTTGCAGATCTACCAGTTTCACAGGCCCTGAAGAGGTCACATCACTTGTTAATTCTGCCCCCATGCTTGGGCCAACCAAATTTCCTGCCCTGAAATGGAAGTATTAAGATTCTTGAATAACAAATCATGTAACAGTAAAAGGGCAATTCCCAGAGAAAATGCTTTAGTACAAATTAAAGAAAGCAGCGTGATATATCATATATGGCAATTATTGATAAGCTTATTTTCCTGTGACATGGTCTACAGATGCTACCTCTGTGGCATAGCCACGAGCTGAGGGCTTTCCCTCATTCAGTATCTTCTCTCTCCCTAATATGTGTGTGTGTGTGTGTGTGTGTGTGTGTGTGTGTATTATAACTATCGAATAAAACAAGATTTCATAACAATGAAAGCACTTCACCCAGAGGCCAAAACCATAGTAATTCATGCAGCTTGACCTCTATATGGTACACAGTTGTTAATAATACCAGTCCCCATTCAAGTCGGTGCCCAGAATGTGATGCATGCAGTTTGCCTTTTTGCTTAATTTTATATACACATGCTAGCAACTCTTTAAAAGAAATGCAAATGAACTACAGTGTATATACTATATATGCCAAGGCCCATGTCACCTAACTGTTGATATATGCCAGGCATAGTCACAACTCACAAGGAAAAAGGGCATGACATAACATAACCAAGAGCATGGGATAGAAGCAGATAATTTATATATGCACAGTCGAGAGTGGTTCATCAACAACTTAATTCGTGTCATATAATTTTATATATGGTATTACAATATTCTGCATAAAATATCATATATTATTAAACAGATGGAAAACTAAACCCTGCATGACCCAAATCCACCATTACTTTAAGGGAAAATGTGTTTAAGTTTTTCAGTAGGAAAATGTTTGTTTTAGCACCTCATGAGAACTACTAGAGGAAGATCCTAACATGTTCTAGCCCTAATGTAATCTTTAAATAGGTACAATTTGTAATAAGGATTTGAAGAGGCAAGAAACAGCAGTGCGTAGTAACTCGACTTTTTCATGAAAGATGGCCAAGACGTCACTAGTCAATCAGGATCAAGAGGTGGATAATGAAAATGGAAGATTTCCAAATCATATAGATAATAGAGGTAAAAGAGGGTACCTATATACGCCATGTCCTTCTATGGATATAAGAGGCCAGGTGCCCTTTTATAGCCTCGACTGATATGAACGCTCATTCGAGGGGAAGTAAACTAAAACTGCTAAATTGGCCTATTTCTAGTGTGTACAGGGTAGATTGTCATGTAAAATGAGCTATGGGTACATGCTTTCTCAACAAGAAGGAAAAATAAAGAATCTCCTTATGAAAAGCGTTAATAACTAAAAGGTCTTCATATTACTTTTTTCAGTTAAAGAAGAAGTATAATCTAAAATTTACCGAGTCCGGTCAAATAACAAATCGAATACAAATTTATCCTTTCTATTTTATATCTAATCTTTTTTAAACATAACAGATAATACAATACATTGCGAAATAAAATTCTTATGAAGGCCTTCTTTCTGTCAATTGATGTTTATTACTTTTTTTCGTGTTCCTTAATGATTGAAAATTTATTTTATACTGGTAACTTGTAAACTTCTTCATAATTTAGCTCATTGCAAAACCAAAATTCAATAGCAAAACTATACAACAAGCACATTAGATTGAACAATTTGACTTAACAAGGTCAATATATATATATATATATATATATATATATATATATATATATATATATATATATATATATATTAAATATGCCTTTTGCAATTATGCTTATCAATTAAATATAAGTCACCCTTTTCATGCACAAAAGAACAGTCGAGAAGGTGAACTCAGAATTCAACTTCTAGATAATATTTATCATAATTTTGTGCAAGACTTGGCAATTTAATAAAATTAAAAAATCTTACTGAATAGCTTTAACCATATTACCTTGATGAAACATCTTCTTCGGTCATGTCTTCAGAATTTTGGGGAGGAGCAGAAGCATTGAGTTCTTCGTCACCAGGGAACTCTGTGAAAAAGGGACTTTAGGTTAATTCAAGATCTGGGTGGACGACAAATAAATCAAGCTCACTAGTAGCATTCTAGATCCTAACGTCATTAAATTGCAAACACAACTGGTACATAATGGCGGGCCTTTTGGGGCAATATAATCATAATTATTAATAAATAATTAGGATCTGCCTCATCTTCTTCATAGATCGAGATCACTTCTGAAGTATAAAGAGGGAAGTGCAGATCCAAAAAAGGAGGGAATTAAAGATCCAACCATACAGTTGGCAGTAACTACAAAGAAGTTCAGGTCTTAACAATATGACTTCCTAGAATGAATTAAGGTTATTAAGCAAAAACAGATGATTATACAATAGATCTTATACAGAAAATTTTGAGTTGAGATTGTTATATGAGTATATAATATTAGATAAAAAGACAATGCCCGACAGTAAACGCTCTATGAACTACAGTACGAGACCAAACATACATCTAATTAGCTAAAAGGTTGATCACTGATAACTTTACAGTAGGCAAACAATATTAAAAAAATGGATTTACTATTTAACAAATGACCGAGGGGAATAAAGTACCAGACCTCGAGGAGGAAGAACCTATTCAAAATAAGAAAGTAAACAGGCTTTATTTTAATGTAACTTTATACCAAAAGAAAAAACTGGAAAACAACCTATTTTAGGACAGCAGTTTCTTACTTTTTACTGAGATGCATGCTAAACTTATTCTATATATTTTTTTCTAAATTTCTTCCTAAGAAGACATCTGTAGTTAAGTCATTAATGCATAAATCCAACGGAAAAAAGAAAAGTGTGACTGGTCAGAAATCCGAAGAAACATCAAAATCGTGGTGTTCAACTACGATGCAAGTAATAAGTACACAGATTATGTCAATATACTGATCTTTAGTACCCATAGGCTGGTTGATGTAGAGGTTGACCGCGCTACATAATTGCATGTCATTATCAGAATCAGGCTCCTGTAGAGATTCAAGTAAAAGTGAGCAAGTATT
The DNA here is from genome assembly GCF_001625215.2 of Daucus carota subsp. sativus. Classification (NCBI taxonomy): domain Eukaryota; kingdom Viridiplantae; phylum Streptophyta; class Magnoliopsida; order Apiales; family Apiaceae; genus Daucus; species Daucus carota. The sequence goes on along the minus strand of NC_030386.2, from coordinate 35,409,338 downwards.
TTAACCCAGTTATGGCTTCACACAAGAGATATAACAGTGTTGACCTGCATCCAGAAGAAAAACTTTCTATCGTCTGTCTGAAACTTCAAGATGTAAACTCTTTCAGCTGACTGGTTAACCTTGAATGTTTAAAAACAACAGGAGGTAAATTATTTGGTTACCACAAGAATTAAATCATTTTTATTATAAAATTGATAACATAAACAGTAAATTAGGAAGAAAATACCTTTTCAAAAATGCCCTCATCAGGAAATATAATCTGATCCTAAGTTTACAAGGAGTCGAGGTAAAACATAAAAACAAACATATCAAATGTTTTATTAACAAGAACTCAAAAAGACAAGTAGACAGGGGATGATGAAATCTTCATTTCATGAACATAAGAATTAAGGCTTGAATTAAGATCAGTAAAAGATGTTCCACAACACTAAAGGCCACCTCATAAAATTATCATACTATGGACATAGTTCTAAAAAAACATGCTACACATATACATGTATATACAGGCAATTGCTCAAATACAAACAAAAATTAAAATACAAAATACAAACTAATCTAAGCCCTTACATAAATCTAATCTAGTGGTCCCCTAGAAGTCAGCACACATAATTAAAATAGACCCTCTCACACATGATCCCATATAATACCTGCCGTTTCTAATTTGATTTTCACCTATCAAGCACCTGTACTCAGATGTATGGAAAGCATATACATGTGGTCACACACACACATAGAGTTACAGATAGGTCGCATAAGAAAGTACAAAATTATCGAAAAGGTCAAACAGGATACATCTTCAATAGCATTATTGCTCCGATCAAGCCATTGGAAATGAATTAAACCTTCTTCCCCCTGGAAACAGATGTAGCGTTAGTTTCTATACAAGATCTCAAACTATTTTCTTGTTCTATATGACAATTGATTTAGCATATATAGAAAAAGAGCTCAGTGTCATGTCAGATGTAGGCAAAAGTACATCTACTGGATAGGTCACATTGATGAGCAGTTGAAGGTCGATTTTAGCTAGGCACATCTAAAGATTTAATCTTGATAATTTATATATTAGATGAAATAGATTGCAGAGGCAAACTATGTTGGATAAGATAGCGCCATATTGGAGTTTCGCCACGTATATATCACCATATATTACAAGCATTAACTGGGACTCATCTACATAAGCAACTTTAAGTCACATACCCTTCCTATACGAACAAGCCCTTTACGCAGATCAGGGACCACTCGTTTTCCTTCCAGACGCATTTTGCCAGCGCGAAATTCCAGAAAAGGTTCCTGCCACAATAATTTTAAAATGCCAAAGACATATTAAGCAGCCCCTTACAGGCAGAAAAATTAACACTTTGCCGCATGCAAGATAGAGTATTACAAAACAAAATGTGTATATAAAAATAATTTCCTAAGCATCATCATTCTAAGATGAACTGATAGCAAAGATGTGTTAGAAATAGAATCATTTGTGATTGTAATTCAACAATTTGCCCTCCAAGGACAAACCATGATTTTCACTTTCAGCCTCAACTTGCAAAATAACTAATTTAAACAGCCACAAGACAATTTGATAACAACTTTGTGCAGCACTACCAGACACAAATGCAGTCAATATACTAAAAGCAAACTGCACATACACGTTATGCAGATAAATCCCCCCCCCCCCCCCCCCCCAAAACCAAGTAAAATATAGCATATATGCACCAACAAGACATATTCATCTTATTTAAGCAAATACATTTGAAAAGATATAGCTACTTTCCTAATGCAGGACAAGAGTAAGAAGCTGAAAGCAGTGGATCAAACCCATCTCCACAAAGAATCAGTAGACATACAAAATAAATCCTCTGATTGGTTATATATTCATGAATTCACAATTTTACCATCTGATCATTATACAATGATCGCATTGTTATTATTTATACAGAAAAAGAAAAACCTTTGTTAGCCAATAACTAATCCTACTGATTATGTAGACTACTACTAGATAAGCATTGTCATATACGTACATTCAAAGAATATTCATAACAGATTATACAAATACACATATACCTATATAATAATATTTAGTGACTCAAAAAACTAATCTAATCATTTTCCGATTTGCATCATCCCCACCTTTACACAAACTTTTTTATATGAATTTTGAGGCAAGCTGCCAAATGCTAAACTTCAACATAACTCTTACACAAATTCAAAAACTTTTATCCAACAGAACCTTTTAGAATTCTCTGTTCTAATTACCAATATATAAAGTTTGTCATTTTTCTGATTTTACTTAATTACATAAGCCCAACGCTAAAGCAAAATAAAACTAACAGACATTCTTCTCCAAAAGTGTTGATTCCGCTTCCGAACTTATCCATAACTACAAATAACCTATCACTTAGGAAACTACTTGTCCTACACTAAATACTACATCAAGTCAAAATGAGGTCCGTTGTACTGTATTGACAACAAATTTATGCACATAGGAAGCTTAAATTATCAAACCTAATGAATTCACCTAGGACCGCAGATAACATAAACACCGACACTAGTCAACAAAAAAACGATATGTTCAGAAGCGAGTCTCTTATTTACCTGAATCGCTGGTAATTCATCAACAGTAGACGAACTCATATTTCAATCTTTTATTCTAAAACCCTGCGAACAACACAGAAACAAAAAGTGCCAGAATTAAAAGATAAACAAAAATCAAATTACACACACATACACACACATACATCAATTTGATTAAGCATAACAGAAGATTATATAATAATCTGTAACCCTAACTAAAATTAAATCTTGATAAAACAGTATATAAAAACAAAATTAAAAAGAAAATACATAGAGTAGCAATGATTAATACCTTTTGGAGCTATGTGTGTATCTAATAGAGTGATTGGGATTGTGTGTGTTCGTTATTGATAGAAGTACAGAAAGAGTTTGTGTATAATTGAGACAAGCTGCAATTAGCATGTGTGTTTTAGGATGTTTTGTGTTTAGGGCTTTAGAGCTCTGATTTGGTTTCTCTTATTGGGCCTTGTATCCGACATCATTTGGGCCATGTATCTTATTATCCTTGAACTAGTGTTTTAGTCTATAACCCACCTTGAAATGATGAATAACCAAAAAAAAAGGTGTAACTATGAATTATGATCGTGACAATTTATCAGTAGTCTCAGGACCTAGGTTTTTGAGAGTGATACACTTTTCTGTTCTTAAATAGTTAAATTTGCGTCCTCTTTCTCTGTTCTTAAATTTTAGTCCACTTCGGGGTTAAGCCTGGGAATGGGCTTTCACCCCGCCCAGCTCATCTCGATTCGATCGTGCACTTATTCGATTTGGGATTTGGAGAATTTTTCAGGGAAACAGAAAAAGTTTTATAAAAAATGTGTCCATTATTCATGTCTCCTCGCCCCGACCCCTACCTCGATATCAATAATAATATATTTATATATATTATACTAAATAAATTATTAAAAATAGTTATCTTTTATAATATCATTGAAATTAAAAAATGATATTTACTTTTATTGGTTGATTATAATTATATTGTAATATAATATATTTTAAAATTTGAAAATTATGTTTTACTTATATTATAAATCAATTTTAATATTATTTAATTTTTAAAATATGAGATAGTATTATCTTATTCTTATTAGTATATCAGAAGTTAGTAACTTGCTTTCTTAATTAAAAAAAAAATTAATACTCTATCAAGTTATTATTTTTTATTAAAAAATAAAATTCCCCAAATCCTCACGGGATCCCCGTTCGGGTCGGGGATCGGGGAGGAAAAAGATCCACGTTCGAGATTCGGAGATGGGTATTGAATTCGGAGATCGGGAGCAGGAATAGCACTCCGACGCCGAAGTGCCCCCACCCATCACTAGTTATAAAGTTAAAATATTAAGAATGTAAAAATATTTATTTTGATAAAGAGATGTAAAAGTTAATAATTATTAACTTGTCTAATAAGTCATCACTAGTTATAAAGTTAAAATATTAAGAATGTAAAAATATTTATTTTGATAAAGAGATGTAAAAGTTAATAATTATTAACTTGTCTAATAAGTCAGTAACTCTTGTGTTTTAGGTCCTGCTCCCGAGTTAAAAACAGAAAAAAAAATCAAGTGAAAAAGAAGTAAAATTATATAACTTTTACTTGTATTTATGTTCTTAAAATTTTTTCAAAAATGAAAGCAAATGATAATAGATTCAATTATAACATATATTCACTCCAAGAGTGGGATGGAAAGAAAAATTCATTTGATTTCACTTAAGTTCACTTTCTTTCTCTAAAAAAAAATATAGAAGATTGTATGCTTCAACTTTTTGTTAGGAAATATAAAAATTTATTAATAAGTTACAAGAACCACATAAAATGTATGTGTGCTCGCTAATGGCCGAGGCAGCTTAACTTTAATATTAGCCGTGGTCCAACAAATTTGTCTTATTCGGCCCACTTTTATCATGAAATGCTTGGTTAAGAAGAAAAGATTATGATAATATTATATATTAAGGAAAGTGATTTATGCTCTTTTAGGGACTGGGAATAGGTCACTTCGCATATACGGATGAAAATATGGAATGGTTTATATATCTAACAATCTAAATGAATCATAAATCACGTATATTAAAAAGTTATAAAGTTATTGAATAATATATATTACATCTCATCCTCGCTTAAAAAGTAACTTGTTATTGTTATATCTCTTTTTAACTATTTTGATTTTATAAAAATTATTCTATTGTATCTTCTTATTTCACTGGTCCCTCCGTCCCGGTAGGTTGTATACATTTGGTGTGGACACAAAGACAAAAAAAAAGTGTAAAAAATGACTAAAGTTAGATGAAAAATGGGTAAAATGGCGGGACCTATCTGTATTTAATAATAGATGTGTGATAGTAGGGAAAAGTAGTGAGTGTAATAGTGTTTATATTATTATAAAAGTAAATAACAAAGTGATGGTCGTAGTTTTCCAAATTTTACAAGATGGTGGCTGAACTTTAAAAACTACATAATGGTGGCCGGAGTTCACTTCCGTCTTTTAAAAAGGTGGCCGCCGTGAACTTCCGTTAATTTTCCTCCGTTAACTCCAAAAAATAAAAGAATAAACGACAAAGTGGTGGCTGTAGTTTTTCAAATTTTACAAAATGTTGGCTGGATTTCCACCATTTTGTCATTTATTCTTTTATTTTTTCGAGTTAACGGAGATTCACGGCAGCCACCTTTTTAAAAGGCGGAATTAAACTCCGGCCACCATTGTGTAAATTTTAAAGTTCAGCCACCATCTTGTAAAATTCGGAAAACTAAAACCACCACTTTGTCATTTACTCTTATTATAAAATGAAGATAGTGGAAAAAAGTAGTTGGTGTAATAGTGTTTACATTATTAAAAATACTATTTCAACAATGTATAGAAATGATGGGACGTTCCAAAAAAGAAATTGTATAGAAATATCCGAGACATTGGAAGTATATATTAGACATAAATATTAACGTAATACAAATTATAAGGTTTGATGGTCCTGGGACTCCTGACCTTTATATAATTACCTATTTCAATATAAAATAACTTATGTAAATATAGGTGGCCGGAAGATGCTAACAAATTTTGATAAACAAGTGTGTATAATTTTTGATAACTTTCTTAAATTCGATTTTAAGTTCCGTCTTCTCAAATTATAAATATTATGTGACTGATTATATATAATAATAATAATAATATGAATTTATGTGCATATTTGAATTATAAAATTATAATAATTATTATTATTATAGTTATCATTGAAGCAATTATTTATACACAAATTTATATGCCTTGATAATTGATAAATAAAACTTTTCTAAATGCTCCAGCCATGTTCCTGGGCAGGGATCAATCAGCTACATACTCCTCTTTATTCATTCTGCTGGAATCTACAGTCATCCAAATGGTCTTAACGCGTGAGTAAGTCAAATTTAACTTTGTCGGGCTCCGTTAAACACTAAACAAAACAAATGTCCATAAGCTGCCAGCAATTTCATTTATATTGAGATTTTACATGGAATTCCATTAATAACAGTGAAATTACATTTACATATAGACATATTTAAATCATAAAGAATGCGGAATATGACCCCAGCACTAGAGAGACATTTTAAAATTTTGTATACCTTATCATGACTTGTGATAATCTATTATAAGTTTCTGTGCATCTCAACTAGAGCCTGTTTCTTTCACATTAAAGATTAAAATTAAAACTTCTCAATCTTAAACTGAAAAATATCTATTTATATTATAACTTAGAAGCTAATTTAAATTCAGATTTATGTCAGAAACTGACTTAGAGTTAAAAATTAGTTTGAGATATTTTATTTAGTGAATTAATTTTTTATTTTTCATAAAAATTACTCATAAATTATAAATTACTTATAAATTATTTCTATTTTTATTATTATATTTTTAATAACTCATAAATCATTAATAAGTTAAAATTATCCAGACGGATACTTTAAACTCCGAACTTATCATATAAGTCTCGTTAAGTCACAAGTCATAAAATTAGCCGAACGCTTGTGATCCAGGAAATTGTGCAAGTCTAGAGCCTGTTCGATTTTAAATTGAAAAGTATTTATTCGTGTAATAAGTTAAAAGTCAATTTAGTGTAAAAAATAAGTCATAAACCGACTTAAAGTCGGAAGTTAGTTTGAGATAATTTTTTTAATGACTTGATTTTTTTGAACTGTTTTTTGATAAAAATTATCTGTAGGTCATAAGTTACTCATGAATTATTTTATTTTTATTTTTATATTTCTAATAATTTATAAATTATTAATAAGTCAAAACCCAAAAAATATTTTTGACTCACAACTTATAAATTATTAATAAGTCTCTTTAAGTTATAAGCCACATTTTTAAATTTGTCAAATAGTCTCTGAGATGTCCATAAATTATGCTATTATGTCAGTTGAATATTCTTGATCTAAAATACTACTCCCTCCGTCGCCTTGAGTAGTATACATTGGGGGACGGGGACGCGGCACGGACTTTAATGCTCTTACAAAGTGTAGTTATGCAATTTATTTTTAAAATTTTTCTTTTCTGAATTAAAATTTGGATGTTATATTTTTATAAAACAAAAGAAAATCTCAAAAATAAGTTACGGAACTATATTTTATAAAAGCATTGAAATGCGTGTCGAGCAGTTAAAAAGAAACGTATAGAATTAAATGGAACAGAGGGAGTATGATCTTTACTTTACTTACTATTTTCTTTTTATAATTTGACAAAGTTGTTGCACTGGAGAATAATTAAAATAATTTAACACAATTGTCGGACTTTAATTCAACAAATCTTTGAAGTTCACTCTTTTATTAAAGAATAAAGGAAAATTGATATACAAGTTTGAGGGTATTTTATTCTATAGAAAATTTCTCGTTACCACCGAGTACGTGGTTTAATTTCGCACACATGTTTGTATATGGACCAAGAGAAGAAGTCGTATACAATCTTTGTACGTAGTTCAACTTCAACGCAACAAAAGAATTTAATCTTGCAACTGAGTTTATAATTTCAATATTCCCCGTAGACAAAATATTCCAAATCCTTCCTACAACTACGTACTAATACTACGGGTAAAGTCGTAAAGATGCGACACGAGTTAAATGATGATTTGCATACGATAAACGAATTTAGAGGGGTGTATTGGATTGGGATTTTAAAACATTTTTTTGCATTCATGAAATCCGAGGGTATTCGATTGGGATTGTTTGAAATCCATTAAAATCTTGAGGTATTCAATTGGGATTTTAAACTATGCTACAAAATCTAGTGGTATTCAATTGGGATTTTAAATTATGCTTTAAAATCCGATGGTATTCAATTGGGATTGTTTAAAATCCATTAAAATCTGATGGTATTCAAATGCTGATGGATTTTTTTTCATTTCATAAAATGATGGATTTTGTGGCATTCTTCAGTGTATTTTAAGTTTTTTGAAATCCCACCAAATTCAATGGGATTTCGAAGCATTGTACCTAAATCCTATCAACTCTGCGACATTTCATCAAGAATCCGCAAAAAATCAAAATCCCATACAATCCATTAAAATCCATAGACTAAAAACAATGCATTAAAATCCCAATCGAATACACCACACTTAATATTGGATACTCGGACGTTAATAGTCTGTTCAGCTAAATAGAATAATGCATGCCCGTTGCGTTTATTTGGATAAGATGAGATAACAAATTATGAAGACATTTTCTGAACAAAGAGAAATATGAGATAATAGTAATTAAAAATAAATGAATTTTAATTTTAAGAATGAAGATTGTTTGGTAAGATGACGAAAAAGAGTAATGAGATATCTTTCAAAATACGTAGGTTAGATTTCTATATCAAATAGTTGAAATTGATGATCGATAAAATAAAAATTATAAATACTCCATATAACAACTCCTAGTTTTATGTATAAATTTTATTCCATTCTTTGTAAATGAATACAGCCGTAGTGAAATTACTAATTATTTCGCTGCAAATTAATCGAAAGATACTGTGTCACTATAACAAAGCTGGTTTGCTTGCGAAATACTGATTTCCGGAGTAATTGAGCCAATTATGATGAAAATTTCCGACCATTTTCGTGCGCGTTCTTTGTTCACCAGTTAGTCACGAGCTTTCAACTGCGACAATCATAAGTTTAGAAAGACATTCTAACGGACATTCTGAGATAAATGAAGTACTGTTAAGTATGTAATTTCTTATCTCAGGTTTGATTAGTTTTCCAGAAAACTTTTAGACGAACTATTGACTGTATACAGCATCTTAAGTTCATCTAACAAGACTAGTTTCGAATTAAATGTGATAGAGTTGAGTTTCAGCCCTCCTAGTGCTCATAATTGAATCTTCAATTATTTTGGCAGGGATAAAAGAAAATGGCATTAGCAAAACAATTTGTTGGACGTCGAAACTGTGCCAACAATTTATGACACCTCCCAGAATGTTAGTCATTGTTAGGTTTATATGTTGAGTCCAGTACTGAATTTAGACCCGATTCTTATCTTTAAAAATATTGAAACTTGATTTTAGTTCACGAATCAACTTTTAAAGCATGCTTTCGGCAAATCGCTGAAGATGCCAACATAGAAATTGATGGCGGGGAATTTCCAAAAACAAATGAACGTGAAGTTGGTCATAAGAATTAACCAGTACTATGGAGCTTTTTTTGACGTTGATTTATGAAAGAATAATGTTGTTATTATTGATGGCCGAGCTTAGAGGTATATTTATGAAAGAATAATGTTATTATTGATGGCCAAACTTAGAGGTATATTTATGAAAGAATAATGTGAAGACAGATCATGTGTCAGTTTTAATCAGTGAGGTTATTGACTTATTGTGTGTAAAAGTACATTTCAAATATAATAATTTTTAATAATATAAAAAATTATTACCTTCATTTATTTCTTTCTCTATCTCTATTTTATAATAATATAAGATATTATTATACACGCTTTCCCCGCTATCTCAAATTTATTATTAAATATAAATATATCTCACCATTTTTCTATTTTTCATCTAATTTTAATATTTTTTTTCATATATTTTTGTTGTTCGTGTCGTTCTCCGATAATTGGGCGGCTGGAGGGGGTATAAAATTTGGTTAAAGCATTCTAGCGAAAATCCTATTGTGGCATTGATAGATAGTATATAAGAAAATGACACTTCAATGGCTTGTTTTCTTTGGGAATCATTTCATATCGGTTGTATTTGACAACTTCTAAATTTTTAGCAAAATTTTATATCATTTATTATAAAATTCAAAAAAATATTATATATAAAATAATTTGAAATAATAATAATAATAATAATATATTTTTCTAAAATATTTTAATATAACTAATCTCATACAATTTCGATAAATTTTTTATAATCAACATTTAATATAATTCATACAATCAATCGAAAATGATACTGTTGCAAAAAAAATTATAATCAATTAAATCATGATACATAATATTTGATATTTTTTTCAAAAAATTTAGATGCTCAGTAACTCTCTAAATTTGAGATAGAATGATAAACTTTAAGTAAGATTTGTGGCACGTGAGATATTGTCCGTCGATTTATAAATTGGAGTAACAATATCTGTTATTTCAATAAAATTTAAATTTTTGACTACTTGTCATGGAATCTTGAATTCCAAATCCAAATTAATATGCACTAAAATTCGATTTTGTGTTATCTATTTGGAATTAGCCGACACATATAAAAAAATATACTAATTTTAGAAACAAGAATTTAAGAAAATAAAATTTATTATTATTATTTCTCAATTGCCTTGAGTTGGGGATAACCTCCTCAGCTGGACCCTGCAAGTGCTATATATACCGGCCCTTGATCACTCACTCATTGCTAAGTAGTTCAGTCCTCACATGCAGTTCTGAACCAATCAAATACTATTGTTCATCAACGTCAATCTTGTAGTAGCAAACATGATGATCATTATTACAACTAGTGTGAAGAAAACAAAGCTTTTGTTTGAGAGTTTATGCATGAAACTGTCACATTTACTCTTCACTTGCAGATGTTTGTTATCATCTATCCCTAATAATCTCACCCTTCAACTCTTTCTTTCTCTGCCCTCTTTCTACATTCATCTTGCTTACTTCATATTGTTCTCTGCTGCGGGCTTTCTTGTTTTAAAAGTCTCATCTTCTTCAATCTCAAAACCCGGTGACTTGGATTTGTTCTTCACTTCCGTGTCAGCTGTCTCTGTTTCAAGCATGTCAACTGTGGAAATGGAGGTTTTCTCCGATTTTCAGCTAGTAGTTTTAACTGTACTAATGCTTATTGGTGGTGAAGTTTTCATCTCCATATTTAAACTTCAATTCTCAAAATCCATGATTTCTAAAAACCATATAGTATATGGTAGGTCTTCCCTAGATTCAAACTCCGAAGACAAGATCGATGTTAATCAAATCGAGTTGGGTCTAGTACGGATTAATGATCACACTGCTTTCAGAAATAAACTAACAAATAAGACAGATGTCTTTGACACACCCGAAGAGGAGGAATCAAAGTACATTACTAAATCAATCAACTATTTAAGTCACACCATTGTAGCTTATTTCTTCTTAGCTCATGCACTGTGTTCAATTCTGATAGTTTTCTACATGGACTCCATCCCAAGTGCAAAACAAATTCTGGAGAACAAAGGGATTAAGGTGACTACATTTTCAGTTTTCACCGCGGTTTCTTCTTTTACAAACTGCGGTTTCATTCCCACAAATGAGAACATGATGGTTTTCAAGAAATTCTCAGGTCTTCTCCTCATCATAATACCTCAATGTCTGGTGGGGAACACTCTGTTCCCCCCTTGCCTACTCATTTTCATCTATGTTCTGAAGTCTTGCACGAAAAGGCCAGAGTTTGGTTACATTCTGAGTCACCGCAGCCAATTGGGCTATTCTCATTTGATGTGTAACAAGAAAGCTTGTTATTTGGCGACAACTGTTCTCGGATTCACGTTGATTCAATTTGTGATCTTTGTATCGATGGAGTGGAATAATTCCGGAGCCATGGAAGGTCTGAGTTCTTATGAGAAACTAGTAGCAACATTGTTTCAAGTTACGAATACACGACACACCGGTGAATTAGTGTTTGATCTTTCAACCATCTCTCCAGCTGTTCTCGTGGTGTTCATCATAATGATGTATGTTTTGACTCTTGTCCCTGATTCATAGCTTATGTTTCTCTGAATTAATCATAGAGGATCTAACTTACAATATTTCATGCATGTGCAGGTATCTTTCGCCATACACATCATTTTTATTAGATGGTGAAAACAAAGGTCCTGATGGCGAGGACAAGATTACATGCACAACAAGGAAGACAACGTGGGTAGAGTATCTGCGCTTCTCAGAACCAACTTATCTAACAATTTTCATTGTCCTCATCTGCATATCCGAGAGACATAATTTAAAGGACGATCCTCTTAATTTCAATGTTCTCAATATCATCATCGAAGTAATAAGGTAAACACGTCCGACACTTGTATAAATAATTCCCGTAATTAAACTGGTTATTATTTGTATTTGATCATTTGCCTATACACGTACGTAGTGCATACGGGAATGTGGGATACTCCATGGGATATAGTTGCGGAAGACGAATAAAATCAGAGGGGGAATGCAAAGACGCGTACTACGGATTCGCTGGAAGATGGTCCAATACTGGAAAATGGGTGCTCATAATTGTGATGCTCTTCGGAAAATTAAAGTGCTTTCACAAGGGAGGTGGAAAAGCTTGGAAACTTTTATAGCCTACTGTCATAGCTAGCTAGTGTGTAAATTGTAATATACGACGTCGTTATGTAACATATTTGCATGCATCTCTAAATGTAGGATCCGTGGATCTCAGGCTGTGTAAGATAGGGATCGTTTTTCTTCTGTCTGTAATAATTCTTGTCGTACCAGCTTATATAAATCATTTATCTCATAAACGTATCATCGACTTCTCGTAGAGAGCGATCAATCTTAATTGCGGCGTATAAGTTTTTTGTTATCCAAGTTCGCAGATAGATACAATCGTACAAGTTTGTCTCATTGATTCGTTTAGCGCCCGCAAGCAAAAAAAAATCACAAAATTTGATGAGTTGAATTAGCTTTAATTCAAGAACACTTGTGGGCTTCCGTAATCTTGTGAAATTTATGCTATAATTAATACTCCCTCTGTCCCTCTCATTTCCTTACCGTTACTATTTTGGGATGTCCCTCTCATTTCTTTACGTTACTATAAATAGTAAGTTTTTCTCATCATTACACCCCCTATCTTCACCTACTATCTCATATTTAACAATAAAAACTACTATTACACCCACTACTTTCCTCCGCTATCTCAAATCTATTATTAAATATTGGTAGGTCCCACCACTTTACCCACTTTTCATCTAACTTTACTCATTTTTCATACATTGTCTTGGTCTCCGTGTCCCCCTCCAATGTAAACAATTGAGGGGGACGGAGGGAGTAATGACTAACAATGCTCGGGCATGCACGCGCGGCTGTTGTGCCACACGGACAAAAATGGTGGCGGCCCCATTCTTATCAATAATGATGATTTCATGAAATATCATTATTGATAAGATGATAACCAATAAAAATTCACCACTTAACTAAAACATGATTGCTACTGCGTTCAAGAACGCACACTAAAAGAATATGCTTAATAAATCATGACCAGATAATCATGCCTTTTAAACGACTCCAGAGTAATTCTGCCGTATGACCGAATATTTTACATTTTCCTTTAAAATGTCCAGTTTGTAAAAGCAAGCTCCGGTCTGTGTTATTCGGATGCATCATTGGTTCATATATGAAATCAATGATAGGTTCATAATTCATTGTCAAATTATTAACAGTTATAAACAGAGGGTGAAAGTTATATGATAATGTGTTGTATATCACCGAATATCAAAAAATATATTAAATTAGGTAAAAGTGAAAAAATATAATTAATTCAAAACCACTTATGGAACTAGAATTGGAATCCAACTTTTAATATAGCACCGATAAACATTTTCTGATGCTACATTACAACAATACATATTTTGTATAAGAACGGATAACTCTCTGTTCTGTTCTAAAATAGTACTACATATTTTAAACATATATATCATCACAGAACAAGAAATTTGTTAACAAAATCAAAAAGGACTTGAGAGTCATGACCCTCTTAAACCACAGTATTGATACTTCTCTTCATTTCAGCTCGATAGAATCTGAAATCCTTCTCAAAGCCAGCCGATAAACTGTGTGAAGCATTCGAAGCAGAGGCTTTGGATAGGGTGACTGGACTAATACAGATTGATGCAGCATATAAAATAGCTGACAAATTTGCCGCCGGGTAAACATTACCAATTGGATTCAGAATTTCGACAAGACAGACTAAAATCATTCAACGTAAATTAGCAAAAGAAAATAATACCTTTCTAAGTATCTGTCGATTGATTGCATGCCCCCATCCCTAAAAGATTCACCACACCTGATGCAATTACATTGTCCTGGTCCCTGATATGTAACTAAATTGTGTTTAATTGGATGCACAATCAGATTAACCAGAACTGCAGCATTATTGGAAAAATAAAATACACATATGTTAAACACTTGAACATATAGCAGAAATGTTCAGATGAAATGGGAACAAATAAAAATGACGACTGTGCAAGATACTTGTTGAACTTTTGATTATATACTTCTTCCAACATCCATTATTTACACCAAAATATATAATAGAACTTCATATAGCAGTGAAGATGCAATTACTTGACTACACAGTAATATTTATGATGAACCTTTTCCTACCTGTCCATCCAGGCAGTAATGAATTCTGAGAGGCTTGCCTCGAGGTCCTTTTCTGGAAGAATTACCAGTTTAAACCATTGTCCTCAGTGTAATAATTTGTAGCAGAGGCACTGGCGTCAATATTTGTTGCCATCATCATCCTTTTTGCCGGACAGTTTTGATATGATATAATTCAAATTCTTTCCTGGGTCTGAACCCGACACACTTGTCTATGCAGGCTTTGTGCAAATGAAAACTCAAGCCGAAGTACTGAACCCCTGGTGAACCATCTTATAAGTTTAAAGAGAATCCAAAGAAAGAATAGAAATGTAGGACACACTACCCACAAGCCAGTTAAACTGTAGTTTTAATGCCTTCCCCTTTACTGATCAAAATCAAAAAGTCAGGAGCTTCTGATTCCCCTCAGTTCCAAAGAGACTTTAAGAAGATCAAAACATCTGGAACATGGACGATGAAATGTCCTTGGTCAATAATTAAAAACCTACGACACCAACTTCTGTAACTTCAGCCGCTATAGCATATTTACATGGAACTGACAGTACTGCTATATTCTCATACAACTACTATAAGTAGCTTAGATGCATCAAAAAATGCCACCTATTAGTAATTCCAAAATACTTGATTACTTCGGTGTTGTCTTTTTAGATATCTTTTTATCAACCCTTTGTAGGTCCAATATTTGTCCATGTTAAACTCCAAAAGGACTTCGGAGCTTGAGTGAAAGTCTCCTTTCCCTAAAACTTCAAATACAATCTTATCTGTTGATACAACAGGAGCATCTTCAGTTCTCATATTGCTCAAGGCAAATTCCAAATTCCTTCCGAGTCTTCTATCCATATATGCATCAACTACGGAACCATAAGTTACAAGATCAGGAACAACTGCATAATGTTTCATGTGCTTAAGGGTTACATGAAGATCCCAAAACAAAGACATTTTTGAGAAAGCCAAAGCTCGGATGTTAAATGTAGTAAGATCAGGACAAAAACCAGATTCAATCATTCTCGAGAACTCTCTTTGCAAGCTCTTCATTTTGAAATTGGCTGCATAAGACAGTAGCAAAAGGTTCCAAAGAAGATTTCCAACGTTTCGCCTACCAAGACCTACATCCCTTATAAACTCACCTAAATTATAGAATTTATTATTCTTTATATAAGCATATGAGATCGCCTGTATTCCTTCTTTCTCTATGAGAATTCTTGACCTTTTAAGGCGACCATAAGCATCCTCCATCTCAGTTAGAGTACCATATGTGCTATAATATACAATAAATGCATTTCCGGTTTTAGAATCTACCTTGAATCCCTTTGAAATCA
This sequence comes from Daucus carota subsp. sativus, assembly GCF_001625215.2. Classification (NCBI taxonomy): domain Eukaryota; kingdom Viridiplantae; phylum Streptophyta; class Magnoliopsida; order Apiales; family Apiaceae; genus Daucus; species Daucus carota. The sequence continues at coordinate 35,393,672 of NC_030386.2, read as the reverse complement.
AGTCTGTCATTGCACTCTCCATCAAATTAAGCTGCCCTGCCTTCCCAAAGCAAGATATGGCAAGTGCGTAAGTCTCAGATAACAATTTAGGGTTCTTGTAACTTACTTGATGCAAAAGTTCAGTCACTTTATTAAAAAGTCCCGCTCTTCCATAGGCGTCAACAAGTGCAGAAATCATTTGGATATTTGGCACATAGGAACTGTACAAAATTTCATCCCAAGTGGCTTGTGCTTGGGGGAGCAAATCATTTTTGGCATAACATAAGAAAAGAGCTGAAAAAGTAGAATAATCAAGTAAATGTCCTTCAGATATCATCTCCAACGCAAGCTCCTCAGCAGCATGAGGCATCTTTTTCTTACTTAAATTTATAATTTGCGAAGAAAAATTTAAGTGAGTGGAGGCATGATCTGCAGCTTGTTGTTTCAAATGCCTGAGTAACTGTACAAGAATATTAAGTAATAATATAAGGATAAACCAGAAAAGCAAACTAAATGTGAACAGCATCCATTGCCAGAAATTCAGAATTTAATTTTGAATAGATTAAAATAGAAACAATTTCTGCACTGCTGGAAAGAAACACTATTTCCATATTAATCAACAACTTTTCCAAAAATTATGAATTCCATGACAATGGATAGGTGAAGACATATTGATGAACCGGGAGTCAATCTATTCTTCACATACATCATGTTGTAAAAGTTTTGTCATCTTCTAGCACTTCAATGTTTAAACAATTTGATCTCTAGCATTATAAAGCTTGTGCATTTGACCTCTAACACTATTTTCGAATTAATTTAGCAAAACTCTCACACATGCTTTTCACTTTTACTAATTGCATATTCCTACAATGGGTAATAATATACAATAACATCATTAATCAGATTACAAGTACAGTGCCCTTACAAGAATTCCGATGGATTCAGAGAGAATAGGCGTTAGAAGTACTGATGAAGAAGGCTGCTATTAGACCTGTTGGCCCTATTTAGCAATTAGTGGTTAGTTTTTAGTGGATTAGGTGGTTGAACTAGCTGTTTTGTCTAGCATATTGAATTAGTTGTTTTCGATGGAACTGTTTGCTAAACAGCTGTCTGTATTTTAACTAGACACATGACAGTCTTTTAATTAATAAAACTCTTCATAATTAGCGGATTTATTCCAAACCTCCATTTCAAACTGTTTATCTAGCCAAACCTCTAATTTGTTTCAATCTTCTAATTTTTTCTCTCAAAGCCCTAACTTCCGAACACCCTCTTGACTTTTAACAAATTCCTATCAAGTTGCATCATCCTAAATTTTAGATATGGTACAAATTACTCCAACATTAGTAAAAGCAATTTCAATGTCGTAGTCACATAGAAATATTAATACTTCAACAGCATGATCTTACATATTGCACAAAAATGAAGTGCTGTAAAATACTCCCTATGTCATGTTATGTTTTCCTTTCTATATTAAAGGTTATAAATTTCTAATTCTGTTTTGCATAACTAACTTGTGAAGTGGTTTGCAATGTCATGCATATTGACCATGTACTAATTTCAACCCAAACCTCAGAAAACAAAAAATGAATAAGAATAACTATATGGCCTTTTCACTCAAATATATATACACACTACAGCACACCCTGATACAGGTAAACCTCCATAAATCAGACCTACAAATATTATTCATTTATCGATATGATTAATTTATTGAGGTTATATATACACTATCTCTATTACGTTGGCACAGATAAATTTTATTAATTTATCGAATATTATTCTATGGGTCTAGTGTACCAAGATAAATAAAGCAGAAATTATACTTACATACAACAGTCCAACACAAATTATATATAACAACAGACCTTATGGGACAAAGAACGATGTGGGTGTTTCATTTTTCGACTTAAGTTCTCACTGGAGCACTTTGATTTCATGTTTGTACGAGGAAGACTTGAACACATAACTGAAAGAGCTTCCATTGTTGAATTGGGGAAATGTAAAAACAAACAGTTACATATATATACAATCAGATATATGTGAACACATTATTGTGGGCTGAGCGTATACTAGCCCAATATGCCTTTATGTAAAATCCAACTAGCCCAATACCAAATCAAAATAACATTAAATAGCAAAAATGTAAAAGGGTTTTTCTATTCCTGACAAAAAAAAAGGGTTTTCTGTTAATAAGTTAAGATGTATTTAGCATAATTAGTACTCCATGCAAAAAAATTATACTTTGTCACCGTAGTGCGGAGAACTTTGTAAAAGTACGGTATTTTACTTGTATTTTATTTACTCCTATTTTAAATATAATTATGTAAACTAAAATAACTGTACATCATAGAACATGGTATAAATATGTGTGTTTGTTCCTATTTGTAATTTGTTAGTTAATAGAAAAATATAAATATAATGTGGGTTAGTAGAGTAATTTTTTAACACCGGTTTACTTTTTTACTAAAATAAATAAATAAAATAACATAAATACCGATTTACTTTGACATGTTTGCAGTTACTATAGTGACAGTCGGTTACATCCTCGCCTATCTTTTTTTTTTTTGAAAAAGATTTTATTTCATTAAAAAGAAACATTGCCTATCTTATGATCACGAAGTTGATGTCGCGCAAATATCTGCACATCTACTTTTCTAAGAGAAGAAAGTTGTCTTGTCAGTAAATTACCCATCAAAATTGGAGAATAGCAAAATTCAAAATTAGAAAAATATGAGTTCGGTAATAATTATTTATTCCAGAATTGGAATCTGTATGTATGCTGGCGTAAACGGTATGATTATTTATTATTTTATTTCATAAGTAAAATAAAGTTAAGAAATATTCTTTTATAAAAATTTAAACATTAAATTTCATAATAATTTAAAAGAATAAAGTATAAAAATAAACATTAAAGTTATGATACAGAATTAATCAAGCGACAGTGACGGACTGCAGCGAGGACAATGATTTTTTCTAACTCTTACTCCATGATAGATCTGTCACCGTGTCGGTTTCATACCGGTTAACACATTTCCCGAAGCCTGTGCAATTGCAATATTTTATTACAAAAAATATATAATTAAATTAAACCAGAAAAGTACGGGTACACGCATGACGTCTGGGAAGATATGATGCTAGAATCCCTTTGTGTCCAATCTTTTATCATGTGGTAGCCTATGAAAGTTGGTATTTCTGGTTCGACTATTTTTCGCTTGGAAAATTAGTGAGACATCAGAATTATTTTCAATTTCCTTTTCGAATTTTAACTTATAAATTGTGATTAAGTTTGTTCTCACCATTACGGACTTTTTATATGCATTCCAAATCATCCATTAATATCAGCACATTTATTAGAAACGTTTATGGAAATTACATGTCACATTGTCACGGGCTCACTGCTCTTTTCATTTTTGTTCCCAAAAAAATACGTACAAAACTTTCTCTCGTCTGTTTTGACTTTTAAATATTTAAATGATCAAAATTTAATTATATACATAAATGTTATACAACTAAAAACTATCTTCAATTTACTATCATATATATATATTAACTTTTAAAATAATAAATAACTGATTTTAATCTTTGATCTCAATATAAACATTAGGGATGAAATGAGTATTAAATTCCCGATGTTTAATTTTTCACAAGTGACCGTGAAAAAGTTGACAAGTAAATCACTCTTAATGTCACTCTATATATTGATTTCAAAAATAAGTTTGTATATATCATGTATTTTTTATATTATAATATACATACATTCCAAGAAAAAAAATTGATTAAACACTTTTCTAAACATTTAAGAATTTTATAATGATAGTCGACTTAGCAATTCTCACGATAAGCAACGACTTCTATTTAATTTGAAATCTGCTATTAAATTAATAATCATGCTATATTGGCATAGAAGTTGTAAGTTTAAATTTATTATAACCTAATATATATCTTTTTGTGTACAATGATTAACTTAATAATTGTTATGTATTTGTGTGTGATAATGTACAAGAGTACATGGAGCCTTCCCAAATCTCAACACTCTATTCCTTTTATGCTCGACTCTAGTTGCTTCGTCTCCTTTATTTGCATGTGACTGAGGCTGAATAATTGACCTTCCACCTTGTCATTTTCTCCAGAGGAGAATTGATCTTTTCAGATCGACACCAAAAAAAAGTTAAAAAGAAATAATCTTTTCAGATTCTTGATCTTGTACATGACTCGTTTCTGTTTCTTTAAGTATCCCGTGACTTAAATTTCACTATGAACTTGTTTGCTACTTTATATCCGACGAATTAATGAACGGTTATATATTAATATTTCTTAGAATATTTGTTGAAATGGTTGTAATTGTAGAAAAAATTTCAATTGAGTTTTCTATCGGTCAAATATACTTTTTTCCGGATTTTGACTATAATCCTTGTCACCCTAAAAGAAATATAACCCTTGTCAATTACATTTTGAATTTCTATAGAGTTGGATCTCTTATAAAGGTTTTAAAATCTCCACAATCAACAAATAATTTAATTATATTTAGTCTAAATTTTGAGTAAGAAATTATTTTTCAATGTAAAAATTATTTATTCTAGAATTTTAAATTTTTGATGAAAAATGGATTATATATATATATGTATGATCAAAAAGAGGCGTGGGTCCATTAATAAAACTAACATATTATTGATGTTTTTTTCATTTAAAGATATTATGCTTAAAACTTTCAAAAAAGAAGATGTTATGCTTAAATTTTCGATGTAACCTTTCTTTTCCCAATATAAGACATTGAGTCTAAAAATTTTGATGTGAAATCTTTTAACATGAAATTGATTCTTTCAAAAAACAATTTAGCACAAGAGATATGAATGATAGATCGTCAATTATTATTGAGTTTGTATCAATTATCACATAAGAATAAATAAAATTTTCACGTAAGTAAAAAACTAAGAATAAATTGGAGAATAGAAACATGATGATTAAATTTTCATGTATATCAATACAAAATAAAAGTGTCGCGAAAATCTTGACAAATAAATGATAGGATAGAAACATGAGGACCCATTCTTACATATATATATATAGGGGGATGATCAAATACAAACCCCAATTTTTGTAAAAACTAAAAACTAATCAGGACCTTTGATTACAATTTAACAGCTTTTAATCTTGGCCATCCATTTAGTTGATATAAAAATAAGGAAAAAGACAGAGATTTTATCGATCAGCTGTCATTAACGGATGTAACTTTCTCTCTCAAATGTTTCTCTCTCTACTAACAGATATTCTTTGAAATCTCTTCTCTCTCGCTGCTATCCTCTCTCTCGGTGTTATCGATCCTCTCTCTCGCGTAGATTTCGTCTACCGGTGCTCTATCTTCTTCGCTTCACATCTTCGTTAGCTGTTGAAATCGAAATCAAAAACAGTTTTGGAGGTGTTGATTTTATAATCTGTGTACGATGATAACAAAAGATCTCATCAAAATCAGTGATAATCAAGGTGATTGCTTTAGTTTTATTGTTCGATTAACTATGTAGATATGGAGATGCTGATTTTAGTAGTTGTTGTGTGTGTGATTAACTATGTAGATATGGAGATGCTGATTTAATTAGTAGTTGTTGTGTGTGATTAACTATGTAGATATGGAGATGCTAATTTTAGTAGTTGTTGTGTGTGAAACTTGTAGTTTTGTGTTTATTCAGTTAGCATACCTGTGAATGATTAATTTCTGTTAATGATATATGTATTTAACTAATATATTAGATGAGTTTAATTAGTAAATTGGGTATTCATTGATAATTTTATGTTCATGCTTTGGTTTATTATTGGACTTGTGATGTGTTTTTGTCACATCTGGACTTGTTTTGTTTAGTGTGCTTCGTTTTGAAATTAGGTCTCGGTCTTTTGTTCTGTTTTGTTTTGTTTTGTTTAGATGATATGTGTTTTGTTTTGTAGTTTATCATTGTTATATGTTCAATATAAATGTACAATCATTATAATACAAATCTGCAATAACTATAGTTTGATAATATAAATCAGTAAATCACTATAATATAATATAGCTTGATAATTGTTATGCAGTTGATTAGTAGTGTTTGTAGTTTTTGCTTTTAATGGTTATTCATATGTGGATGCAGGTTCTAGTTGTGACTCAGCTTAGTTCTGATCTTGACAATAACATCACGAATTTTACATAAAAGGATTACGTGGCAGCTATGATTGGTGAACAACCTTCAGGGATATCACCATTCTTGCACCAAATATTTGCAAGAATAAGTGACAGAGAAAAGGCCGTTATGAAAGCCAAAAAAGAGCACGAAAATGCAGAGAGTGGTGCAACTACTCATGACTCTTGGACATGTGATAAGAAGAAGAAGAAAGCATGGATTGAAGAAATCGCATATTGAAGAGAAGTTTGTTGGAAAAGTGGTCATATTATGTTTATAATGTACAGTAGTTTAGTATGAATCTGATATTATGTTTATAATGTACAGTAGTTTTTGAGAATTGATATTCATATGAATGAAAATATTATGGATTATATAGTAAATTTTTGTGGAATCACTAAATTCATATGGGCCAACTACTAAAATGTGATGTTGTAATCACTAGAATGTGAGCTCCAATCACTGAAGTTTAGTCGTGTTTTGACAATAGTAGTTATGTTTTTCAGTAGTTAGTTTGTATTTTGCAGTTCAATGAATTGGGATTTTGTGCATATTATAGTAAAATTCGAAGCACATAATATAATTTTGGAACATGTTGGTAGCATAAGTTAAATTACTCATATTACTGAATTTAAATTTGCTAGATCTGAAGAAGTAAAAAGTAAGATTGATACTTGTAGAGCATTTTAAAATCTTTGTACAATAGCATCATGAAAAAGTCAATAACCAAGCTAGAATGCCACAGATAATTTTCCACATTGTGGATTTTAGTAATATTCGACACAAAAGTATTCACAAAAATAAACTGATTAGTTCTTTAAACAATCATTGCTTGTCGAGTGGTCGTTGTGGATTTTCATCAAAAGTAGTTGCTGAAACAATCATTAGTTTCTGAAACAATCATTGGTTGTCATTCTGGACTTCATTAAAATTGCTGGTGAGGTTTTTTGCAAATCTGACTGTCTTCTTAGCAGGCTTTGGTTGAGTAGTTGCTGCTATGTCTTCTTCTTGAGACGCTTGTGTAGATTGGATGGAAAAATTGATCAGTTTCTTTGACGCCATATCAATATATATTTGCTTCCCCACTTTTATGATTTCTGATCTCCTCTGATTCAGTGATGATGATAAAATCACATTGTTATATTTGACTCAGAGTCTGATAATGTGATTTTGTTGGCCATGCTGCAGTATTAAGTACAAATATACTATTATTAGCCATGGGAAGCCTACAATCACTATTATGCATGCCTAAGTTAACAAAAAAAGATCACATGACTCTAATATATAGTACTTTCTTATCAGAATCACTATAATATATAATTCTACAATCAACTAAAATAGACAGAGCACAATATCATGTTGTTTTTAAACAAATTGGTATTGCACAAGAAGCAAGGTATTTTACAAATCATTACAAAATTCCTTTATAAACTCATCCAGAACAAATTTCAACTTTTTCAACGTGTATGGAACCACTATAAACGACTGGAACAAAAACCACAAAATAAAAACTAAATTAGTTAACCCCTAGAAGTCTTCACCCGCCCTGTAAAAGTCATCATCCTCCCTAGAGGTCATCACCCGCCCTGTAAAAGTCATCATGCCCCCTAGAAGTCATCACCCGCCCTGTAAAAGTCATCATGCCCCCTAGAAGTCATCACCCGCCATGTAAAAGTCATCACCCCCTAGAAGTCATCACCCGCCCTCTAAAAGTCATTTTTGAATTCTCATTAGCTTGAGCTGATCAACTTAGTACTCAAAACACACATAGGCTGTTCAATCACTATAATATAGCTTTTAATCACTGGAGTTTAAATAGGAGAACCTAATACTTTCAATTTGTTACCACAATCAGCATGACAATCACTAAAATATAAACAAATAACTACTAACATAAATTGAGTCAGAAGATAGTGATTAACACATAATGTGCTGAAACTTACAATCATAAAAAACAAGTATGCAATTACAGAAAATTTTATGATAAATACAATCACTAACACATAATGTGCTGAAAAATACAATCACTAGCAGTTTGATATTCAATAACAGTCAAATCATAAAAAAAGTATGTAATCATAAGAAATTTTCAAAATCTCCTCGCAAACAAAAATGAACATACGTACTCTAGTTCTAGCCATTAAATTATGCCTTCACAATCAAATAAATAAGATCTACTTGCTGTTATAGAGAAACATAAAGATGAACAATTAGTTTTTTGTCAAAAACTAAAAAAATAAACCCTAGAATTATCATTATACTGACATGTAATCACTATGAAAGTTTTATTGACTTGTTCATTAACTTAAATCACTAAAAACGCCTAGGAATGTACCTTCTGAAGATTTTTGAAACTGATTTTGCTTAATTCGACTTCAGTGATTGAAGTCGTTCGACTTCGGTGCTCGATTTCGCTATGAAATTGAACCGTTGTGTCAAATACATGAAGAAATCAGTGAGTAATTGAAAGAAAATGCGATTCGTACCTTTGTTTGAGGAAGATAAACAGTGCGAGAGCAAAAAAGCGTAACTGTAATGAATGTATAGGTGTATCTAACTGTAATATTAAATTTATCTGGGTGGGTGTTTTGTATAATGGATTGGGCGGTGTTTGTTTAATGGACTGGGCTTTGCTATTGGGCTGGACCAGGTTTGTAGGTTTTTAGATTATTTTAGTTTGTACTAGAATAGCCCCCTATATATATATAAAGTAAAATATAAATAAAGTAAAGGTGCCCGGTTATTATGAAGAATCATTGTAATTAAAATAACATGTGCCTTAAGAATCTTAATAGTATAATTAATCATGTCGACTCAAATGATTGAAACTGTACTCCTGACAGGTCACTATATAGTACAGAGCCATACATGTATACACGCACAACTCAATTATTAAATAAAAAACTCAAAAATATCAAAATGAAAATAGAGTAATTAGAAAAATAGTACTCCCTCTGTCCCCCTCATTTGTTTACAGTTTTTTCACACTGCTCGACACGCATTTTAATGCGCATATAAAACATAGTTCTATAGCTTATTTTTAAATTTTTTCTTTTTTGTATAAAAATTTAAACATCAAATTTTTATACAGAAGAAAAAAAAGTTCAAAATAATTTACCGAACTACGTTTTACAAGAGCATTAGAATGCGTGCCGAGCCCCCGTCCCCCAATGTAAACAAATGAGGGGTACGGAGGGAGTAAAAAATAATCTGTGGGCTGCTTTATATTCTCTGCTGAAACCACAGATTTGTTTTAGTGAGAGAACAATACCCCCTCTCCCTCCACTCTGTTTCTTGTTACACAGTGTGTGTTTTGTGTGAGTTTTAGTGTGTGTTTAGTGTGTGTTCAGTTTCAATTAAATCTCTTGTAAGTCTGAGCTTCAAATTTTAACAATAACCCATCATACATATCACTGTATATATTGAATTAAGGTAACAAACATCTGCTGATTTTGAGAAAAGGGGGTGAATTTATAAACCCTAATTTTCTTAAAAAATGGCAGAATTGAAGGGGAACAAGAGGAGTTTATCAATTAATCTTTCGTTTTTTAACCCAAATGATCAAACCCAAGTCCCAGTTAATGTTCCCACAAAAGCAATCAAGAAATTTGAAGGTGGGGATAATGGCGTTGTGGGCCTTGGAATTGTAGCTGCTATGACCCAATTGGATCAAGCCCATGACCCATTTAAGCCGACCCGACCCGGAATATTGAGTGTTTCTCCAAGATCCAATCCAATCCCAATTTTTGGAAATACGGGTGATTCTAATTTTGGTAAAACTGGGAATGATGTGGGGTCTAATTTGGAGGAGGATATGGAGTTATCTGAGGAGTATACTTGTGTTATATCTCATATTGGGAATAATTTGATCAAGAAAAGAGAGTATTTTGATGGGAATTTGACTAGGAAGTGTGAGACCACTGTGGTGGCTCCTAACATTTGGGTGAATTCTGGGGTGTTTTATGCTGCTTCGCCGCCGGTGGGGGACTTTGCAGCTAAGGCTGTTTTCGGGGCTGCTGATTTTCTGAGTTCTTGTTATCTTTGCAAGAAGCAGCTTCATGGGTTGGACATTTTCATGTATAGGTATGAATTTGATAGACTTACGAAAATATAAGCTTTTCTTCAAATTTATTTGTGGTTGCATTGTGATTGTTAGTTCGAGGTTTGTAGTACTGTTTCTTGCTCTTGGTTGTCTGTGTAAATCCTGAACTTTTATTGCATATAGTCTGAATGCTGATTGAAAGTATTTTTTTGGAATTCAAGTACATGCATTTTTACTTGTTATTGTTAATCATTGAGGAGAAAGTCAAAAACCGGTAACTCCTTGATCTAGGTTGTTTGAGAAAATCTTCTGGTTTGTGTACCTAGCTGGATCTAATTGCTGAGAAAACTTTGTATCAGAATGCAATATATGTATATATGTTTTGTCTGTGTTAATGATTGAGCTATAATTTTGAGGACAGCCAAATGGGTCAATTATTGATAAAGGAAATCTATTATCAACCTTGGCTACTCAACTTTGGATGCATATGTTGAATTTACTATTACCTTAAATTGCTGCAGGAAAAGCAATAAATTCTTTATATATTAGTGGGAATGGGGATGCTCTATTATGTTATAATTGCAGCTGTTTAGATATACAGATACATTTTTTCTTAGTTGCAAAGTTACGAAGGACTAAATTTTCCAACTAAGATATTACTCGGGTCGTGGGGAATCAATTAATAATAGCTGGTGGTGCTTCTGGCCCTGGGTATCAATTTGCTAGATGATCTAATTGTCAATAGACTGTAGTCTTTTTAGCTTTCTCAATCTTCACTGGCAGAACTTAATTATTTATCGTAGCTGAAAGAAAAAGAGCACCATACTTTGATGTATGTCATATTTTTCCAGAGGTAGCGTGTTATCTGCTATCAGTTATAAAGTAATATGGAAGTGTAACTTTAACGTGTTAAATCCTCGTTTTTAGTGTTTTGGTAGCATATAAGAATCCTTTTTAGTTTTTATTTTGAAAAGACGGCTTTAAGATGGACACTTCTCTAAGTACATGTATATATTCCTCTTCTTTTTGGACAACAAAGTTAGGAGAATAGTACATGTTTTCAAAGTTTTGTCACTGAGAAAGATTAGTTAGATTTAAAGCACCTATTTGATCCTTGCGGTTGGATCTGGAAATTTATTTCATGGGAATTTTTTTCTTGGGATACACTTGCCACAATATCAGAATTGGACGTTCTTTCCTGTGCTAATAATATGAATGTAAAATAACACCTCCAAAGTCAGTATGTTCGTGAATCATTAAGAAAACTTGAAGTTTTAGCACAATAATATAAATTTAAATCTTGAACAGGAAGTATATGACCATTGATAGCCATTATGCCACTTCTTTCATTAAAACTTTTGAGTTATGTATTTGATTTAAGTTGTTGCCTTACATTTCTGTGTATATGGCCATTACACAGACACACTGAAAGAGAAGAAAGAAAGAAGATTACAGTGTCCTACGATAATTATTTACAAATCTGAGTTAATAGAGCCTTTTCATTTTGTGCCTTTCTACAATTCCCTATTCCCTGTGCAGAAAACTATCAGAATTCAGGGTTTGTACTTTTTATGGTGCATTTATGAGTACTTTACATTTGGTTACAATTTTCTCTAAAAGAGTATTCTCCTTTTGTTTGGTTGCTTATGTAGTTATATATCATTGTCACTGTTATTTTCTATATTATTGTCCTATCTTAGAAACGAATTGCAGCCACTGGATTTTAGATATTTGAACCAGTTTAATGATTAATGATTTACTTGTACGCACACAGATACTTTTGCTATAGCCATCAACTTTTTGTTGTTATGTTAGCTGTTGCTTTCATTCGCGGTGTTCAATTCGTAATATCAGGATGCCTAACTTCTGATTTCTTGGTTAATACTTGATACTGCTACTCTAGTTGTAAAGTCACAATATATACTGCCACGCCTGTATTATTATTGTTGTTGTTGTTGTTGACTCCCGCAGTGTTTGTTCTGCATCTTTATCCTGCATCGCTTCTCCAATTAACTAATAGCAAAAATTAAAATATGTTTTCATCTGCATTTTTCCTTGCAAGAAAAGTTTCAAACGTGTGCTCATTAATAAACCTGTCTGGCTTTTCAATAAAAGAATTTCTCAGCGTTTCTGGGTTTATTTATTCGCAGGGGAGAAAAGGCATTCTGCAGTGCAGAGTGCCGCTGCAAGCAGATCTCAACTGATGAACGCAAGGAGAAATGTAGATCCAGGGTTAGAAAACCACATGAGTACTCTGTTTCACCCTGCTCTGGGCAGATGCAGTTTTTTGCTGGGGTGGCTGCGGCATAGAAGCATATGATCATTGCTTTATAAATAAAATAAATGAATAAAGGAATATAGTGATAAAGTTTGGAGAGACTGAATTAAAATAAATAGTCGGTATTAATATTTCCGAAGGGTTTGAGCAAGCATGGCTCTGACAATGCAAAACGCTGAGAAAGATTCAGATGAGAAGTCTTACAGTTGTCAGTAATTTGTTTGAACCCTGTGAGGAATGCTATTTCATATCTTTTTTTTCTTTATATTTTTGGTTTATATGGTCGTTATATCAGCCATGTATATTTGATGGGTGCAATTTGCATGCAACCAGGGGAAGTTATATTTGGATTTCTTATTGAAGATAATATTTTCAATTGATGTATTTTAATTAAGATTGTGTATGGTAGGTGTTGGTGCCTTCATCACAATTTCAAGTAATAATGTCTAAAATATCATGTTTGAAAAATAAGGTCCCAAATATCACTTTATAATGTTACATTTCTAAAGTCACACAATGTAGTGAAGTATGCTACTTTATCTAGCTTTGGAAGACCATCTAATATACACGATGTAGCGTTTTATAAACACTACATAATATAGTGTTTTGATATGATATTTGGGTCATGGTCATATTTTTAGGATATGATATACAGGCTACACCATGTAGTATCGATATTTGGTCATTTACAGGATATGATATTCAGGATACATGATCTATGATCTAGCACCCATATTTTCTGGATATGATATTCAGGATACACGATGCAGTTTTTTATAGGATATGGTTTGCGGGTCATGGTTATATTTTCAAGAAATGATATTCAGGCACGATGTAGCGTTTTATAGGATATGGTTTGTTGGTCATGATCTTATTTTGAGGATATGATATTTAGGGCATTTCATGTTACATGATACATGGGCTTGATATGATATCTAGATCATATTTTCGGGTTACAATATTCTGGACATTTCAATTTCAAATTGTGATATTCAGATATATCGAAAACTCATTTGCTACTTTCAAATACCTCAGCTAGTAATTTATCCCAAGTTAAAGTATTGCAAAACGTGGAATCCAAAAGCTGAAGATATTACAATATATAATTTTTGGTTGTAAGTTGCAACCACTCTCTAAGACTTCTGGAGACTGAAGCTAGTAATCAATTATCAGGAAGTGATCAAATAAAACATTGATAACACTTGCACATATGACAATTTCCGGTGCATAAATAATACATACACTTACTAAACTATCTGAACAATTAGCCTCCTGTTAATGTCCAAGCCCTGAATCTCTACTGGCAAGTTAACAATGTCTCCATTTGCAATATCTAGCACCGCAGATATCTGAACTGAACTTAAACTCAGAAAAATGCAATATTCTTGGATTACAAAGGAAAACCCTTCTATACACTCATCACCTGTGTCATTAATTTATAAGAAGCTTGGAACTTCTTAATGATAATAGATTTCACAATAATCTCAAATCTTAAGATTAAAATGGCAGATCGGGTCATCTTCTAGAAACTTATAACAACAATAATTCCCTATCATTATTTGGACCTATGTCTTAGATCCAAACTTCAAGGACAGCCCTGGATGGCTCAGTAGAATGTACCCAGTCCTGGGAAAATATCTGCCATTAACTTCAAACTTGACAGCTTCTTGGTGAATAATTAAACTACGTTTGTCAGACAAACTGCTGAAAGATTGGGCGGGAGAGTACTTTACACATTTCCGCCATCAGAGCTGCTGCATGCTTGATTTGGAAGAGCGTTGTTTCCGAAATCTCCATCTAAGCTCATTTGCTGGACTTCTTGAGGAGAAAGAATCTTGATGCAGCGGACACAGTTCACAAACTCCCTGAAATGAATATGGATCATCAGACCTAATCCATCTGCACATTGACTAAATACTGCCGGCTACTAATATTGCAGAATGATGGATCATTACAGTTTATGAAGAGATCGTGTGCAAAAAAAGGTTCAATTTATTAGGTGACTTTTACTATCGTACGTCTTGTTTCTCTGACCAAAGAGCAGGAGTACTAGTCATCATGTTTCATAAAACATATATGGTAAATACTAAAAGAGGATGCATATAGATTAAGCTGATAAACGTACTCCCAAGGGTCATCCCCGACAAGCAGCACATCATTTTCCAGATCCACATAAACCAGTTTCCACCCGATCCGATGTCGATCCTCTAACTGTCCTTCAATACCAAATCTACGAGCCAAATCTCGTTTTAGCTCCTCGTATCCGGAGTAACGGGCAATATCAATTGATCTTCCAACTGCTCCTCGCTTGTATACCTTTAAAAGATGCATGATTGTCAATACTCGACATAGTAACCAAAGCTAGACACAAGTGGAAAAGATGTTAAGAGTATACAGTCCGCCAAATGAAATTACAAATGTACCTTGGTGTATGTCCTCATTCGCTGAAATTGCGGTGCTGGAGCCCAGGCACCACTATTCAAGAAACTGCTATCATTAATTGTGGAGTCAATTGAATTGAATGCCATGTCCGGGACCCCAAATGACTGTGAAACAATCGACGTGGAAAGCTCAGGCTGAGCTTCCTTGGGGTTCTCATAATTTGATAGCATCCCTCCATCCGATGAAAGATTATTGGAGAAATCCTTTCCTGATGCAGTCAATTCCTTGCCAATCATAGTATCAGAAATCATGGACATATTCAAATGACTAGCAATATTCGCCTCATATGGAATATTGTTTCTAGGATCAACATGAACTTCTCCATCATGACTAGAATCTCTGAAGGGCATAGTTTGTGAATTGAAACACAGTGTGTTACTATTCTGTAAATGAGCATCATTCTGAGAAATACGACCTGAAGTTGCAGAAGATGAACTGTCCAAGTAATCCATTTGTGTTCCAGCTGCATTTAGAAATGTTTGTGGTGCCAAAAACCCTTGGCTAGGACTTTTGGACATGTTCAATGAAGCCTTAATATCAGGCTTTTGGTGCAAATCTTTTGCTAAATTAGCATGGGCTGAGAATGTTTCCAGGCCACCATAATTTAGTAGCATGGCAGAAGACTGAACCAACTCGTCACCCACGGTGGAACCTCTTGCCCTATTATTTAGAGTTGATGTAATCAAATTTGGGCTGTTATTTGTGGAAGGTGACGTGGAACAAGATGGAACATCATCTGTAATCCCTGATTGACCTCCAACTGCTGCTCCTGTCAGTAAGCTACTTCCGCCTGTGGAGAGTTGATTGACTATTGGAGGTTGGTTATGCCCCAGCTGTCCAGAGAACTCAGGCAGTAAACCAGATTGCTGCTGGAGCTTTGACTGCTGGGAAGGATGGGTGAAACCGAAATTTGTTTGACTATTGTTTCTTGGCATTTCCTGAGGAATAACATGTGCTTGTGGGAGCGAGCTAGTTACCATTTGAGGCATTTCCTGCATTTGGCTGGTACTTGTGGACCTTGAATAACTCTGGGAGGAATCTAACATCTGTCTCTGCTGATCTTGTAATTGCGAGAGTTGAGAAGGGTGCTGCAAACCAGAATGCTGAGCTAAAAGTGACTGCTGTTGCTGGTGAAGCTTCTGTAGAAGTTGCATCTGGATTTGATTCTCTGACATGTGTAATTGTTGATTAACTTGATCAGGCTGCTGCGATGAGACCATATTTTGCTGCTGAGTCTGAGTTGCAACTTGCTGCTGATGTTGAGGTTGCTGCTGCAGGCTCTGAGATACGCTTCTGTGCTGCTGATGATTTTGGATAGATGGTTGCTGTTGCAACATCTGATTTTGTGCAAGAGACTGTGATTGCATAGTTTGTGCTTGAACTTGAGTTGCAGGTAACATTTGATTTGAGCAATTTTGTCTCTGCTGCTGGGTAATATCAGTCATTTGTTGTTGCTGCTGCTGTTGCTGCGACTGCATTATAGAATTCAAGGAATTTAACGAGGAGGGCGCTAGCTTCTGAAGCTGATCAAGCTGCTGAGTTTGTTGGGCTGTTCTCTGGGCATTGAACTGTATGTTGTTCTGCAAGGGAATTTGTGGTGTTTGAAAGCCTAATTGGCGTGAAAGATCTGTCCCTGTAAAGTTTTGTAAAACAGATCCAGGCAAGGAATTCATGTAATTTGGCTGCATTGAGTTGCCCTGAGAAGAATTTTGCTGCATGTTCATCCACTGGACTAAGCTTAAACCAGGGAGTGCTTGGGGATCCTTCATGCCAAAATCATCACCAAGCCAGGGCATTGTCCTCCTGAATATGTTATCAAGATCAGAAGTTTCATCATCTGCATAAAAATAACATTGATGGTAAGATTACTGCAAAACCAAGCCTGTACGCAATCCAGTATTCTTCATTATCTAATTATTTCAGGCACAGACCAGCAATACTGACACTAGCAGAAATTCAAAAAAGGCCCAAGATGGGTAGGCAAAATTTGACAATGTCATGACAAAATGAGGATCCCCAATGTGGCAATGGTAGTTAATATTCTACTTGAAAGTAGAAGCAATAAGACAGACTGCAGAGTTCTGATCGATTCACTATCTAAGAAACTGTTTTACAGGTGAGTACCTGGCATTCCTGGTTGTCTGGGACGTTTGGATCTGAAAAAGGGTGGACTTGGGCAGATGAAAAATGGAGCTGTTACAGGTTCAATATCCCAAACAGAGACGCGGTTACGTCTTTCCCCAGCAGTTGACTCATCCCAGCCAACCTACCCACAAGAATAATATGATATGTCTAGGTCATTCGAACAAGTATAAATTACATCAGAAAAGTTGAAAAGAGACGCAACAAATTATCTAGAGGTTATACCTGCAAATTACGCCATTGTGAGTTCTTCCATCTCACAGAGTCCAGGTCACTGATACCTGTAATTGTACCCATATACCTGCAGAACATTTGTTGTAATTTATTATTAAATGTATCATGCACTTTTTTTTACTAAATGAATGCATCATGCACTTTTAAGCCTTCGAGAGGAAAATATATTGCAACATGTACTTAAATTGTTAGGAAAGCGAGTACTATTAAACTAAAGGAAATCAGATCAAATTAGGGGAAACTTTTATCAGTAAAATAGAAAAGTTCAGTAAATTGGATAAGTCGAATTTTTGTCAAGCTATGACGCAACATACTTTCACCACATACTTCTTAGTGACCTGATGTGCAATTCAAGAAAACCGCATGTAAATTTCAAAATATAAACCAACCAACTAAAATATTGATACCTTCTAGTTCCTGACTCCTCAGTTTCGAACATCATCCGGAAACGCATGCCAAGGGATATTTGGCTACTGCATACTGCTTTATAGTACTTGGCTAAAGGAATAACGAATTCTGATGGACTAGCCCTGAACCAGCAAAGAAAAAACATTCTAAGATATATTCTTCATGTAATGCAGTTTTGAGGTTTATGCAATATCATTGAGTAATTATCTACTTTCAAACTTCAATCACATTAAAAGTAGCATAATTAGCTTTCCAGCACGAAACTATCCTACTACATATACATGTTTGCGTGCGTGCTCGTGTCAAGTATATCAGGACCCTACACAGAAACAGTATCTAAATAAACGAGACTGTACATATGATTAAGACAAACCAAGAAAGAGAACCCACAAACCTTGGATTATAAAAAACTGTAAATGGACTATTGTTGGCAGCTGCATGGGCGGCTGCAGCCAGAATTCCAATATGCATGCTATCACTAGACAATACTGACGATGATAAATTGGGGGGTTGGCGATTCGCCCGTCTAATACCCAACAAAAGTTGTTGCTTTTCATCCCTGCTCATTACCATTAAAGAACAGTAAGATAATGGAACCAAGCCTATTCTGAGAACTAAGACATCACAAGGCTAAAAAAAATTTAAAGACGGCATCATTTGAAAAAACAGTAAAATGCCAACTACAAATTGGTACTTACCTAATAAATAAAACAGAGTCCCCTGCAAAAAGCCTCTTACCACTAACAAACAGGCTCCACCCAGTAGTGAGCAAGTGACGTTTTGGTTGCCCTGGAGTATGAGATAGTTGGTATCATTACATTAAGCAGGAAAGATTTTATACATACAAACACACACACACACACACATGATACAACTTAAACCTCATTAACTTATCAAATAATGGGATGCATTACCACGGTAAATATGGCGAAATGTCCAAACATTGTCATGCAAATCCCTCGCAACAAGTTCTTGAGCTGGTGGTTGCATAGTGAAATCCTATGGAAGGACACAGATTATGTCAGAACTATATATATATTATTTGTTTCGAGTTTTTCGATATTGAAGGTGTGATTTTATATAGATACATACAAGTGGAGGGAATATTTTCTCTGCTGCACGCCGGGGAACAGAAAATCCGCCATGGGTGCTTGTATCACTTGCTGTCAAAGTTTTACAGAAGAATTCTGTTTGCGGTTTATTAGCTTTCATTGACAGATCAGATCTTAGCAGTGAATCCTTGTCAAACTGCATAAATTTAAATATATAGATTAGATTACTTTACAATAAGTTGCATATAGATTCTTAGTTAAATAGCTAAAATTTACCGAAGGAACAGGCTGGAGTGTCATCTGAGCATAGACCTCATCTGTTTCAGGGTCAGCCTAAAATCAGAAGCAAGAGAGCTATATTAGTGCGAGGAAAAAAAAACTTGAACAAAGTGAGGACCAAGTTGTGTAATGCATACATGTAATGTCACATTATGAAGTAGGCACAACAGCTTTGAGGGAAGATTAGGATAGTTTGGAATTTGAGCATCTACATCCTTCTTCATAGATGCAGCGACCTGAAAATGAACATTTCAATTAGATATGAAAAGGAAGAAACAGTGTTGTCCAAAGTTAAAACAGTTGCATAAAGACGTTTACTAGTAACAAGGATATCTAGTTTAAACACAACTTCTATATGTGTATTTAATCAAGAGCTTAAAATGAAGTTTGTGTTTGTAGGTAACAGATTAGCGATTTTAAACCCTTGAGAACAGTTTCTAAAACCCCATCGATGTGGAGACTTTCTGGCCTGGGTACGATGAGTCGAGAGCCTCAAAATGGGCTTCATAATCGATTAATTGTTGACGCAAGCACCCCAAACATCCTTGGTATAATGAATAAACATCACATCTACTCAGTTTTCCAAGCAAGCATAAGTAACCTCACGATTTTTCACCTCTTCTCACAAAATATCTCAATCCACTCCAGCTATTTTCCTGGAAATTGTATGAACTACTTTCCTTTCCTAGGTTAAATCATGTTATCATATTCACACATGTGACACATGAAATTAATAGCTTTAGTAAACCACAGCAACGAAAGAAAAGTCCACAAAGACTGATATCCACACCAGGTAAGTATCATGCCTTCCAATATTCACATATCATGCCAGGAAAATCCATACATTATCATCCTTATACTTTTATAGTCTAAAATTTTTCTCATAATAAAAAGTGAGGCAATAATGTTAAGTTTACCTCATTTCACAATAAGCCTGACTGGAACATCCTTTAAATATAATATGAATTGGTGTCCAAGAAAATAGCAATTCAATTCAAAGCTTTAAGAAACTACTCAATCTTGAAGCCGAGAATTTTCACATTGACCCCGAGTACATCATACACTATCCTCTCACAAACCTAACAAGTTCCGTGAAGCTAGGTCAAAGTAGGTAACTTGAAAGAAAAAGGTTTCACATCCATCAACCCACTTTAGCTAGGGCACACTAGCACACCACCACAATTAAACAGCATGTAAATCACAATTCATGTGATTTTTTATTTCTTCAAACTTTATTTCTCATTATAGACAATACAAATTAAACCATATGCTCAACCAATTTATTCAAGCCACCAACCCATTGCTGCAATAATATGCATAAAAACACATAAACTTAATTACACAAGTCCAAGGCGGCGCATAATAGCTGCCAAGAGGTAATAACCTGTTCACTATGTCCCTGAGGGAAGTAGACCACGTGGGTCCCAGCTGCCGGTAAGTTCACCAGAGGTCCAGCACAAGCTTGCCATAACTCCTGGTTTATTATACTTTTCTTCTCTGCTCCTGATTTAATTCAATCAACAAATTTTTTTTAATGAAATTAAATAAATCAAAACATTACCCAGATTAGCAACAATCTCAATCCACATCTTCAAGATTTTTATTTCCATTTTCCAATTAAAATTATCTTATCAGAGATATAATCATAAAGAACACACATAAAGGACAAGTCAAAAAAAACAAGTTTTCCGGTTGTTACAAGACAAAATAAATTAAATATACACAAACATATACATTTGCAAGGGCTGACCTTCACTGGGATTGGCCATGGAAGCTCCGGCAGCATTCGCCGGCGTTTTCATTCCGGCGAAGTTATATCAACTTATACCACCCTGATTTGATGCTGAAATGGCCGGAACTATCACCGGAGTTTCATTTCATCCCACTAGAAAGCACAAAATCTAAATCTAACGAATCGAATAAAACTAAAAGCCTGAGCACTTTTGACTTTCTCTAGCTCCTCTCAGCTCAAGTAGCACAGATTAGTTTAATAATAAAATACAAATATTAAAGATCAGACCCAAATGAAAAAGAGTGATACCCTTTACGAGAAAAGATAAGAATCTGAACGCCGGGAAATATTCCGGCGCCGGAAAAACAAGAAGGGTATCACCGGAAAACAAAAAGGGATGAGGAGACAAAAGAAAGGTGAAAAGGGAGAAATGTTTGGTGCTCAAGTGTTGAAAAGACCAAGAAAATGTTGTTAAAAATGGCCTCTATTTTGCACTACATCTCCCAGACAACTCACTTTCTCTCTCTGCTTCCTGTTCTTCTCCCCAGAAAGTCTCTCTCTCCCTCTCTCTCTCTTTCTCTCTGTATGTATATGTGTATGTATTCTGTAGTTGAGATTGGCCTGACCAGAAGTTCTCAAAGCTGACCACAAGCAATGTGTTTTGAGAGTTTAATTATGAATATGAACCCCATCAAGAATATTACTACTATTATATTCACTTTCTTTATTTATCTGTGAGCAGTAGTACTTCTGGCATTTTGGTTATTTTATTACACAAAGGACCTCCTTTTTTTCTGCTTTGAGTTGAGATTTATGTACGTGGATCAAATATTTTATGACAGGGTCCGAATCCCGATGTGAGGTTAAAGGCTTAATTAAGTTCTGTTTAGATGGCTTCATCTTGCTTATCTTGCGAATAGTATTAGTTACTCTGCTCCTGTATGACAAGAAGGATATAGAGTAAGTAGCACCACAGGTGTTGTACTAAATTTTTTTTATTATTTTTATAATAAAAATTTAAACAATT
This sequence comes from Daucus carota subsp. sativus, assembly GCF_001625215.2. Taxonomy (NCBI): domain Eukaryota; kingdom Viridiplantae; phylum Streptophyta; class Magnoliopsida; order Apiales; family Apiaceae; genus Daucus; species Daucus carota. Next base: position 35,371,905 of record NC_030386.2, on the reverse strand, counting down.
TTTATGTTATTTATCAACTTTATAAGATAAATTATATGATATTCCCTCCGTATCTCTAAATTTTTGAATTTTTTGACATATATTTTGAGGGGGCGTATAAATTTCAATTTTATGCAATTAAATGTGTCTTTGCACCAACCAACGCATAAGTTCCAGAGTTATTTTAAAAATTTTCCTTTCTTTAAAATATTAATTTTTTTCTTTAAAAAAAATGAATGTAAAATAATTTATAACACTGTATTTTATAAAAGTCTTAAAATACGTTTGAAACTTCTATCCTCAAAATAAACAATCCCGGGGTAAAAAGGAGTATTATATTTTCAATTTTTTATCATGAAATAAAAATAAATCAAAATTCACTTTTTCCAAAATTTGAGTTAAATTAATATCAATTTTATAATTTCCCGTTTCATTTCGATTTTCTGCAACTCCCAAAATTCATGCAGTGAATTTTAAAAGAGTTGATGGTAAATTTGAAAATATGTCAGCATCAGCACTTTACTGGCATCAATACCCCTAGGGGCTCTACTGTTTTTCCAGTAAATATCACCATCTCAATTAATTACTCCCTCTGTCCCAATGAATTGTATACAGTTTCCTTTTTGGGACGTCCCACCAATTGTATACATTCCCAAAATAGCAACTTTTTATATCTATAAAACATCATTACACCCACTACTTTCTTCCACTATCTCTATTTTATAATAATATAAACATTATTGCACCCACTACTTCCCTCCACTAACTCAAATCTATTATTATATATAAACGGGTCCCATCATTATACCCACTTTTCATCCAACTTTACTCATATTTTACCTAATTCCTTGGTCTCCGTGTCCCAACCATTTGTATACAAATGGCTGGGACGGAGGGAGTACTACATTCCTGGCTTTGTTTTCGAGCTTTTAGTCGTAGTAAGAATTGCATATTTGTATGGAGGCGTCCGGCCAAGAATGTGACACTTGATGTATTAATTAGTGCATGATTAGAGATTATTACAAGAATATCTAAGATTAGTATCAGTAACTTAAGTTAATATCTCTCTCTCGTTGGATGCTTACTAATTTTGTTGTCTCGTTCGTTAATTACCATCTAATAATTGGGCGTTATTGTGTTGCCAGTTGGATGCTCTAGTATTCACACACATCCATTCTATGCTTACATTATTCGCATGTATAAAATCTGGATACAGATAATCAAATGGCTCTGATCTTGAGAATATTTTAGTGGAATAATATATAACTTACAAATAATTTAAAAATTATCTTAAAAGTATGAAACTTGTCTATTTAAATAAAAGTAGTTTCTACGTTTGAACAACAAAACATGTAGTACGGAAATATATTGACAAGAACAATAATTCAGACTTCGTCTAAGATAGGAATTTTCTTTTTCAAGTACAAGTAATTTCTACATTTATACAATGAATTTTTTTTATATATAATGTTCAGAATCCAAATTTATAAATAAAGATTTATTTTTTATATCAAATTATTATATACACTTCTTCAAAAAGAATTTGGATTAATGTATGAGCTCGGCTTAACATATCTCGCTTTAAAAACGGTAAAATAAAATCTCACAATTGAAGGGTTCCGAAGACCTATACAAGAGAACAAATATATCCAAGAGGACATGTATAAAAATACATACATCAATAGATCTGAGGGTCCCATTGAATAATTCTAATTTTAATGGGATTATTGAATTACTGTTTGCTTTTTGACCTGTTCACATGCAAACCCGTGGTGCACTCCAAATATATATAGATTATTATATTTGAGATTAAGCAAATACTCATTCTTAATACTCCCTCCTGGTCTTTTTTACATGTTTTTTTGAAAAAATTAAGCATCTTAATTAGTTGACTGGTATTTAATTTTCTTGTTTATTCCTAGTAAATAACTTCATTTAGATTGATTTATGTGTATATGTGTGGCCGTCTGAAACTTGTATTCAAAAAGATATTCTTTGACAAACATTCAAAAAATTATTTTGAAAAAAAAAAATGAAACAAGTATCCTGAGACATCCAAAAAAATACATGTAAAAAAAGACGGAAAGAGCAATATAATTCTTGTAATAATAGCTTTGCACTAATTAGCATAATTGTTACTCTCCCACTCCACGTTTTGCTCTAATTACATGCTCTGATGTGGCAGAACATGTCGGCGGCTTAGAGGCCCGTCAGCATATGCGATGTTGACAGCTCTGATATTCGCTCTAACACTAATTTCCTTTACCGTTAATGGGATAGTTTTGCTAATCCCATTTTTCATAAATAAAAATTTATTTACGGAAATAGTTGTATAAAATTTAAATTTTTTCCTAGAAACAGCCCTTATTAATTTTGTCAAATAAAAAATATGAAATATCTCTTTAACATTTACCACCACAAAAAAATATAAGAAATTTGTAAAATAATGCGGGCCTTTGGCAACCACTTTTAAACCGCGCTTCTCGATTTACAATTTAGAAGCACTTATTCATACCGTTTGTGTAAAAAGTCAAGAAACACTTATAAAAAATTAGGAATGCTAACTTTTGTTTCAGGGTTTCTACTTATTTCCCAAACACTTTAATCATTTATAAGTCTTATCTCGTTTATTAAACAAGAACAAAATAAAAATCCTAATATCTTCAAGGGGAAAATCTCACATTTGCACCAAAGATGAAGAAAAGTGTCAGATCACTTCAAATCTATTATATATCTAATAGACCAACTATGAGTAATTTAAATCAAAATGACTAAACTACCCTTGCTCATTATACCTAATTTAATTCAAAAAGACCAGACTACCCTTACTCACTATTAATATTTACTTTTAATACCAACCTATTTATTAGACATTAATGTCTCTTCATTAATATGCATTAATTACTTTATAATTAAAACTCTAATACATATAAGTATATAACATTTATAGTTATGATTTAATAAATAAATAAATATTCAGTATTATAAAAAGCGAGAATAAAAATATCGATAATCAATCGAAATGGTTAACATGGTCATTATTTGATTAATTTAATATTAAATATGTAAAAATAATATATATAATCATTTTTAAAATTTTAATTTCTCTTCACAAATTTTGTAAATTTTTATATTTTGCATGATTTTCGACACATTATTCAAATTTCTGACCAATTAGACATCGATTAAACGGATTTTACCAAATCGGATCAAAATCCGTCCGACTATTGATTAATAGGTTAACTCGGCCAATTTTTAGAATGTTTAATTGTTATTATTTAATAAAATTATATACATATGTATTAAAATAACTATAAATACTATATATAACTATATGACAAAACTCTAATTCGGCAAGAATCTCATTTTTCGTATTAAATTTTCAATAATTTTAGGTGAGTGGTAATTTAATTATATAATTTTATATAGTGTACTATTTTTTTTTATTTATATTTTAATAAATATCATAATAGTGAGGATATGTGTGCATATATACATCAATATAGAGTGTATTTGGGTAAATCTTATGAAAAGTGACTTCCTTCTTAAAATAAAAAAAGTGGACTATTTGTGAGAAGTGAGTCAATACTTATAAGTGATTAAAGTGTTTGAAAAAAAATTGAAGTCCTAAAAAAAGTTAGAATTTCAAGTTCCTATGCGTACTTGTGACTTTTTAAACAAACAGGTAAAAAAAACATATGCGACTATATTAGAAAAAAAAGCCAGAAGTAAGGACAGATATACATATAATATGACTTAAAATACAAATAAATATTAAATTGAAATTAAATTTACAAATAATCTCAATTTAAAAAAGATGAACAAAAAAAAGATGAGATACATTAATTTAATTCAAAACGACCAATTTACCCTTTGCTCATTATACAATATTTATATATATATATATAAAGGTTATTATTGACTTTTAACACTAATGTATTTATTAGACATTAATGTCTAATCATTGTAAATTAATTCGATATGACTAATATACCCTTCTCTTAATACACATATTTTAATATATATAAAAGTTATTATTGACTTTTAATACTAACGCATTTATTATACATTAATGTCTAAGCAATGTATTTATTATACACATTAATTATAACATGATCATTATTTGAAATTATTTTAATATTATACATATAAATAATATATATCTAATCATTTTTAAAATTTTAAATTTTCTCCACAAATTTTGTAAATTTTAATATTCTACCCGATTTTTGACTGATTAATCCAATTTTGACCAATTAATCATCGATTTAATCGAATTTTACCAAATCGTATTAAAAATTCGTCTGTTATCGATTATTCGGTTAATCGGCCGATTTTTAGAATATTTAATTATTGTGATTTAATTAAATTATATATATGATTTAATAAAATCATATATATGATTTTTTAACTATACGACAAAAACTCTGATTCGACAAGAATCTTATTTGTTTTTATCAAATTTTCAATAATTTTAGGTGAATGATAATTTAATTATAGAATAAAATTTTAAATAGTGTATATTTTTTATATTTACATTTTAATAAATATCATCATAGTAAGGATATATGTACATTTAGACATCAAGATAATAAGAATTAAAATACAAGTAAATATAAATATAAATTATATATAGGGAAATTCTTGATGGTACCCTCGTAGAAGTGGTTTTTTTCAATGGTACCATCGCATTTTTGACTTCTACCGATGGTACGTTCATACTTTTAATTTACTCTCTATGGTACACTCGTGTACTTTTTATTTACTCTCTATTAATTACAAACTTAAAACAAATTGTATATTTGAAATCCTTGCGAAAAGTTACATAAAATAGACCCTTAAATCATGTAAAACAGAGTCAAAATGATGGTATTCTTTCTGAGCAGTTTAATGTTCGATCGTAGATGAAGGTATACTCTTTTGTCATAGTCAAAACTCTAAGCTGACGATTGCTGCGCGGCTGCTGATATAATGAGATGTTATATTTCCAATTGTGTTTAAACATCATGTAATATATACTGTAGTTGATGATAAAAGAAGCAGTTTGGCTGCTGACATAGTGAGATGTTATATTTTCAATTGTGTTTAAACATCATGTAATATATACTGTAGTTGATGATAAAAGAAGCAGTTTGGCTGCTGACATAATGAGATGTTATATTTCCAATTGTGTTTAAACATCATGTAATATATACCGTAGTTGATGATAAAAGAAGCAGTTTGACACATACTTGTAGCAGTAAAATCGAATCTTGATCAATTTAATCCAAAATGACTAAACTATCCTTTACTCAAAATACATTCAGTTTGTTCGACTCGATCATTGGTGTAGATGCCGTATGGCTTTCTATTATTAGATTAACACATTTGTTTCAAAAAAAAGAAGAAGATATTTTTCATTCACAAAATTTGAACGTACGTTTATATAAAAAAGAAAAGATTGGGAAAATAAAAAATTTTAAAAATGATTAGATATATATTATTTATATGTATAATATTAAATTAATTCCAAAATCATGTTATAATTAATGTATATTAATGATTGGACATTAATGTCTAATAAAATACGTTAGTTTTAAAAGTCAATAATGACCTCTCTATATATAAATATATGTATTTTGATATTGCAGTCAATGGACTGGCTTGATGTATAATGTAGGAATTAAGTATCTATGGGGCTATGTTTGGCTACGAAAGTTAAGCCTTAGTGTTTATTTGTTTTTATAAAAATGTATATTTTATAATTTTTTGGATATATCATATATAATTATGATTTAATAATAAATAAATAAATATTTAGTGTTGTAAAAAGCGGGAATCAGAAAATCAACGATTAATCAGAATGATTAATAGGATCATTATTCAGAATTAATTTAATATTATATATGTAAAAATAATATATATATATATAATCATTTTTAAAATTTTAAATTTTCCCCAAAATTTTTGTAAATTTTTAATATTCTGCCTGATTTTCGACCCTATTAATCCAATTTTCGACCAATTAGTCATCGATTTAACCGAATTTTAATATATTTTTTGTATTTATATTTTTAATAAATATCATAAAAGTGAGGATATGTGTATATACAGACATCAACATACTATGATTTAAAATACAAATAAATATAAAAAAAGATAAATAACGAGATATAACACATATTGAATAAAGTGATTTAAAGCAACCCGTGCTTTGCACGGGTTAAGAAGCTAGTTTTAAGAATAATGTTACAAATTCCAAATTAGGGGATTAAAAGCAGGCTTTATGTTTCGATTTGTATAATTGATGCACATATTAATTATACATCTTGATATTTCTTGATCGAACTAATTATACATTGACATCACACACACATATCATGTGATGATTTTCGTGAGGTAATTGTGAATGTGAGATAAATTTTTCTGGTCGAATGCGATGATATTTTTAAGAAGTATTCCATCCATCTTTTAAAAATTTTGCATTTTTCTTTTTTGAATGTCCTAATTAATTCTATCCATTTCAAAAAATTTCAAAATATTAACTTGTCAAAAAAGAAACCCCAACTATCCATTACTTTCATCCACAATTTCAAATTTATCAATTAATTAATGGTTCTCATAATTTTACCCATTTTTCTGTTTGCCTAGCATTATTTTGAGACCGTTTGAATTAAGTTAAAAAAAATGACTTCTTACTTTAGTTAAAGAAGTAGGGTAGAGTTACAACATAATCAATGAAAATATAATAAACACTTTTTAAAAAAATGTGTATTAAAAAATTAACCTGACTTATATTTCAAAAACTTGAGATGTATATCCTACGAGAACAGAGCGAATACTAAGGGGCCGTTTGGGCAAGCTTAAAAGAAGCGACTTCTTGCTTAAATTATAGAAGTGGAGCAGAAGTGAGAAGTAAATAAGTGAATAAAGTGTTTGGAAAAGAAGCAGAAGCTGTGAGAGAGAAGCTAGGATTCTCAGCTTTTTAAAAGTGCTTCTGCTTCTTTACACAAACGGATCAAGAAAAGCAGAAGCCAGAAGCAAAGCTGCTTCTGGTAAACAAACAGGCCCTAAATTACGGAAAGCATAAAATAATATTCCTACTTTGCGGTTAAAGCGGAAGTGGGCGCAGTCCGTGTTTCCTGGGTTGGTGCGTGGTAGGGTCCCTCTATGCTGAAACTCAACCCTCGTCTCTCGATCCACTCGCTATTCACCCGCACGGTTACGTCAGGATTAACTAAATCCTAGCCGTTCAATTTCATTTTACACATTTTTTACTCTACCTTTTCCACCGCATCCAGATTCCAGCCATTGCGAAAAAGCCTCCCTTTCACCTATGGAGCTCGTTTGGACATAATTGAAAAAACTGAATACGATAAGTTTGATTATTAAAAAATAGTAAGAATATAAATGTGACAATTTATTTAGTTTGGAAAATTTATAGAGAAACGAAGAGAAATAGTTTGTTGTTCCTGAGGTGCCCTAAATTACACTCCAGATTACACTCCCTCCGCCAGCTTAATATTTTTCCTATTTGATTGTCACCTTTGCCAACACATAACTTTTATCATTAATATCTATGATTTTGTATTAATATCAAATATAAAAATCTCATCATTTTAAAGTATTCAAAAATACGAATACAACAAGATCATTTATAACTATATTTTGTCGTATAAATTAAAAATAAATTAATTATTTATCTCGTATTATGAATAGTCCCGACTCCCGACATTTCAAATGAGAAATGTTTTTAGAGATGGAGGGAGTAACTCTAATTGTGATACTGTACAAGAGTATTCTTGTTAATGCCTGAATTTGTTTTGAATAAGGAAAGTTTACTTTAACTTAAAAAAATGACTTATCACTTCAAGTGAAGAATTGGAATAAAATTTTTTGGATAACTTTTACTGTAAGTCAATTAAGTGTTTGGTAATTTAAATTTATATATTTTAAAATTATTAAAAACAAAAGAAACTATATCAATAAATAAAATTCATCATATATTAAAAGTGCAAAACTTAATAATAAAACACAAATTACTAGAAAAACAAAAAAAACTAGCATTTTTGGTTTTGAGTTTCTAGCTTGAAAAATCTAAATTCTTTTGTCAAATACTAAGTAAAAATAAATTTATTTAAATGTCGCCAAACACCCCCTAAATTGTTAAATCACAGGAGAAATGAGCAGTACAGAACCAGGCTCAGTTTTTACGTGAATACGATGGGTGTGTGCTTCTTCCCAAGAATAAGCAGGTAAAGAAAGAGAGCAGGTGATCTGTATCTTTAAAGCAGCAGAAATTCCGGCAGCTTTTTTGGGTGGGAGATGGTGGTCATCATTGCATTTCCCACGCCACTAGACTCTGTCCCTTCATCACCTCTAAAATTTACTCCTCTACTGGGGTATGAGACTATGAGTATCCTGGGACCGGGGGCTGACGTCACTGAATAAAACTAACTTCATGCTCCTAATAGTACTAAGAGCAAGTCCAATAGGTTGCCTATCCTATTACTTATAAATAATATAAAATTATGAGTGCTAGTATGTCTTACTAATTTAGGTAATATATTTTTAATGTCTAAGTCCAATAGTAATCCCTATATTTGTTCTCCTAAGATTATTTTAATAATAAATTTGAGAGAGAGAAGGGGAAAAAGAGAGAATAGACGAAGAAAAAAGGAAAAAGATGATTATTTTGTTCATAAATATTAAATAGGTAATGGCTAGGGGTTACTTATAAATAGGTAATGACTCGGAGAATTAAGGTTGTGCCAGTGATTTAGGGTAACACTAGGATAGTGTTGGAGTGCATTTTTTTGACACATTATCTAAATGTGAGTTAAAGACATAATATAAGTAACCTATTAGGGTAACACTAGGATAGTGTTGGAGTGCATTTTTTTGACACATTATCTAAATGTGAGTTAAGGACATAATATAGGTAACCTATTGGACTCGCTCTAAAAACCTTGTTCTCTGTCCCCAAGATAAAGTCCTCCAAGTTTATCTGGGAACGAGGAGTTTGACACGCATTCTAATCATTTTAGTCTATATAGGGGTTAATTATCTAGTTGATCACTTAAGTGGGTTTAATGTATCAAATTGGTTATTGAAATGAAAATAGTATCAAAATGGTCACTAAAATCATTATAAATATCAAACAAGTATCTCGAAATATGAGTTGAAGCAGTAAAAATATCATTTATAGAGTTTTATATATTATTCTTGAATGTTACCACAACCAAGTGAAAGGTTATGACTTATAGTATTTATTTATGATAATATATTTAGATTTTTTTCAAGTTTATTTATTATTTATTTTCAATTAAAACAAAGAAAATAACTATATTATAAAAAATAAATAATAAATAAACTTGATAAAATCTAAATATATTATTATAAATACTAGAAATCATAACCTTTTAGTTGGTTGTCGTAAAATTCATAAATGATGTGTAAAGTTCTATAAATAAAATTTTTGTTGCTTGAACTTATATTTCAAGGCACTTGTTCGATATTTATGGTGACTTTAGTGACCATCTTGATACCGTTTTCAGTTCAGTGACCAACTTGATATATTAAACCCACTTTGGTGACCAACTTGATAATTAACCCGAATATATAGGTTCGTAAATTAGAGGGGTGTATTCGATTGGGATTTTAATGGATTGTTTTTAGTCTATGGATTTTAATGGATTGTGTCTGATTTTGATTTTGTGCGGATTCTTGATAAAATGGCGCAGAGTTGATAGGATTTAAGCACAATGCTTCAAAATCCCATTGATTTTGATGAAAAATTTCAAAAAACTTAAAATACACTAAGAATGCCACAAAATCCATCATTTTATGAAATGCAAAAAAAAATCCATCAGCATTTGAATACCATCAGATTTTAATGGATTTTAAACAATCCCAATTGAATCCCATCGGATTTTAAAGCATAATTTTAAATCCCAATTGAATACCACCAGATTTTGTAGCATAATTTGAAATCCCAATTGAATACCTCAAGATTTTAATGGATTTCAAACAATCCCAATCGAATACCCTCAGATTTCATGAATGCAAAAAAATACTTTAGAATTCCAATCCAATACACCCCTCTTATTTTTAAATTTGTTTTTAGAATAAAAATTTGATATTTGAAATTTTATACATAAAAAAATCTAAAAAATAAGTTATGGAGCTATATCTTGTAAGAGCCTTAAAATGCGTAGCGGGAAAAAAAGGGTAATAAATGAGAGGTACCAAGGTCGTAATAAATTATAACATAGTATGATGATGAATGATACTTATACTAATGTAAATGTATAATTAAAAAACATAAATCATATAACAAAATTAACGGAATATACATTGCTAATCTGATTTATTAACAAGCGGATGACGAAGAACTGTTTACAAATTACAACTACTCTCTCCATCCCAAATTAGATGAGTTAGTTAATTTTGGGCACGTAATTTAAGGTGCATTGACCGTCTAGTTCCGAAATTTATTTTTTTAAATAATTTACTTTTGTAAACGAAAATTTCATATTTAAATTTTTATTTACAAAAATAAAATTTTAAAAATAAGTAATATAATTATGCGATCAATAGACTTTAAAATACGTCCCTAAAATCAACGAGCTCGTCTCATCTAATTTGTGGGATGGGGTAACTAACATCGGATTCAGCTGGGTATGCATCACACATCCGCATCGATTTTCTTACATTTTCAATTAGACGAGGATTATAAAATGCACCTCTAACATGTACTCTCTCCGACCCCTTTTACATGTCCCTTTTGAAAAAAAAATTTGTCCCAAATTACTTGTCCACTTCTCTTTTCAAAGCAACTTTTTGTATGTTTTTTCAAAATGTAACAACTTCCAATGTTTGACTAGCATGTATATATACACAATTCTATCTAATTCATTACATTTATTAGGGATATGTATGAAAACAAGATATCCACCTAACATTTTCTTAAGATGCGTTATTTTTTCAGAATAGACAAGTAAAAGGGGACGGAGGGAGTACTGTATATTACTCCCTCCGTCCCTTTTTATCAGTCCATTTTGGAAAAAAAACACATACCAAGAAATAATCGATTGTATAAACTTTTTCATTAAAAATCTCTAATTAATATCTTGAAAATGGTGGAACACCTCTACTTTATGTCTTGAAAACATGAATTCAACCAAGTTTTAAATAAGTCAAGTCTTGAAAATTGAAATTATGGAGATATATTTGAAAAACTATCATTAAATTAGTTTTGAAAGTATAAATGGACAGATAAATAAGGACAAATTTTTACTTCCAAAGTGGACAGATAAATAGGGACGGAGGGAGTATTATACAGATTGTACTTGCAGATTCAGTGAGCCGTCCATCCATTATTTAAACCCCTCCAAACTTCGAGTCACATGCAAACGCATAAATTCAGTCAACCAATGATCATATATTCCTCAATTATAAATAAATAGAATAATTTGTCTAAATTAATTCTTAAACTAGCCGAATGAAATACACTTCATTCGTATCAATATCTATTTAAATATTTAATTATCTTAGTCATAACGAGCTAGTTAGTTTTACACCTGACCCTTTTCTGAAACCTCATAATTTAAAAACAAAGTATACATGAAAAAGAAATATGATTGACGTGCTCATTTGTTCATCACATGAATAAATAATACTTAAAGTCATATACACCCATAAGTTCCATACTTGAAAAAAAAAGGAGCTTAATATTTGTGAATCTCAATTGGACACACACTTACAATATTATGAATTATGTAGGTAGAAGCCGACAGGGAGAGAAATAAATAATGCACAATGCTAAGACAAGAGACAAGTTATAAAATACAAATAGATGTGAATTGCTAGAATATGTTGTGTGTCCCATATGTATATGTTAAATTGAGTCCTGTACTCTGATGGAGGAGCAGCTGGCTTAAATGTTTTAGCTTCATTAATCTTTGTTTTGTATATTAGGGCATAATTTGTGTCAACAAAGTGCAAGTGAAGTTACTGAAAATATAAAGTAAATTATGAAGATGAGACACAAATGGAGACAGTAGCGTCCACCTAAGATGCTGACATGATTAGTATATCTTCTTGGTGTTGCCGGTTAGGATGCATCTACTCACTCTAACATGAACAAACATAACAAATTTACAATATAATAGAACTTATTTCTAAATAATAGTCTCTTATATCTGTGTATATACAAGTAATTTTTATTTTTATTTTAATATTTTGATCTATACAACTCATGGACGGGGGAGGAGTAACTCTTATTTTTAGGGAAGAAAAGAGAGGCAAAAGCTTTACGGGTTGGGGGACTTGGGGCTACCTGAGGAGCACTCACATCACATATCTTGTCCAAATTGAACATGTTTTGCAGGGAATTCTATTCGGCCGACAGATACAAGTCTATTGTGGCCCATATCAACAATTCTCGATTTCTATTCAAGTACGTTTACTGTTAAATTTTCTAAAGTAAAAGGAGATATATACCAACAGTTAAATTACTATTCCAAAGCATCATAGCTTTTGAAAGCAGATCGAATAATATATCTAGTCACTGTTCAGATATATTCGTGTATATAATATGAGGCTAGCGTGAGTTTACGGGCCACAGTAAAGATATTTGTTTAGGCGAAAGATTGTATTGTTGGAAATTTTTATACATGCAGAAAGTCATAATTATTAATTAGATTATAGTCAATAAAAATTTATCACCAATCTAAGAAGTTGTTACTCGTTAGTGTGCGTTCGTGATCACATAATATCGAATATTTATCTGTGGTTATCAAAATCTCTGGTACAGCATATAGCCATATACAATGGATAAGTGTTTTATTCGATCAAAATCTGATTTGTGTACAAAAGTGACTTTTACCCAACTTTATTGAAAAAAAAGAAGTCTGGTGGTCGTTCAAATTGACAGTTATCTGAACGTATAGTTGCCAGCGTTGTTGTTGATAGAGAGATCTTCAACATGCATGATCACATATTCATATCAGTTAAACAATTCATGTACTGCGTAAATTACAAATTACTACAGCAAATTCAGCTTCTCTGGTTAATAGGCCTCAGCATGGGACTGAGAAGTGGATAACAAGTTCAACAGCACAGAGTTGCATGCATTTTGTTAAAATTTCCTGATTACATAATAATTTTATTTGTTTTCGCAATAAAAATTATTTTCATTACTCTCCGTGTATAAACGATAAAAGGCATTAATTGAGATTACAATTGCCAACTCAATGTTTGTGACTAGTATTTAACTATTTTGTATTATTGAAAATCACAAGCTGGCCATTTCTCCTACTTATATATATATCCCAATTATTCATGTACATGTATCATATTTATAAACCCACAAGGCCCACCACCTTTCCGCCTCTTCTAATTTGCATGCATCCATGGGTATTGGGTAAGACTAATTTTGTTTTGATTATATATTTAACAAAATTTCTTAATTTGTTGCAATTATATGGCCATTATTGTGATTTAAAAGTACTTCAAACAGGTGTTATCTTAATGATTTATTTAATCGCTATAATTTTTGTAACAAGTCACTACGTCAACTTTCCATAATGGGTGTAAATTTGGTCCGACTGCTAGCTCTTGTAATTAAAGAAGACAAATTGAAAAAAAATAATAAAATTAAACAACGACAGGTCCCATTCTTCTTCAACATGTCTTTAGCATAATGTTTAACCTAGACACAGACTGAAAATGTCTGTGTTTCTTTATACTCCCTCCGTCCCTAAATACTTTTCCTGTTTCTCCTTTTCACGTTTGCCAACACACACTTTTAATCATTAATATCTTTATTTTTATATTAGTATTAAATATAAAAATTTCACCGTATTAAAGTACTCGTAAATACGAAACCAACAAGATCACTCATGACTATATTTAGCCTTATAGATTAGACGTAAATTAGTCATTTGTCTCATGTTATGAACAGTGCCGACATATCAAATGAGAAAAGCTTTTTGGGACGGAGGGAGTATTTCTTCTCGCACTGTCCACTTCTGCTATCTGTTTCCTTCGCTTCACACACCTGTCTTCTCCTTAGTCCAGACCAAATTTATTCTCATCGAAGAGATTTTAAACTGCTCTTTTTATTTTCGACAAGACGTTTCGCCACACTGGATTTAACTAATTTCTGATGAAATTGCAGCTATCTTGTTTGTTTAGATCCTTCAATTTCATCCGTTTCTAAAACATATTTTTTTTAGGTTTCTGGTTTTAATAGATTTCGAATAATGAAATTTACGAATTAATGTGCAGGAGATATTTAATCGATAGATTAAATATAGACAAAATCACCGAATATTAAAAATATCGCAGAGTGGGGATGACCGGATGAGCATTATGGTCCAGAGTCGAGAGTACTGAGGTATCTGTGAAATGATTGAAGTTTCTGGAGGGCACTAATGAACAAAAACATGTGCGAAAAACACCAATGTGGAGGACTAAAAGCCGCAGAAACACATCACAATGTAGGGTAGTCTCTAAGGAAATGGAGGAGAAAAGAAGACAAGACATTACTACTAGAAAATGGTTAAGGAAGATAAGCCAAACATTAAATCACAACTAGCTAGCCAACCAATCACACATAATACACTCACATGGGATGTATCATTTACATAGACAGATCATAACATTTCAGCTTTGACTCCATTTTTTTAATTTTATATTTTATCGAATATATAAGAAACATGTATTTATACCATATCTGACTTCCCATCATAAATATGTTTTAAAACAATATCAGATTTTATCATCCCTTAATTTTGAGGAGACTGAGGACCATTTGATCTAATTTAAAAGAAGTATTTATCGATTATAAATAAAAAATTATTTTCAAGTGAAAAGTAAATTTTAATCTACATATTTGGATATTTCTTTTTTAAATTTACAACTTACCGGGTATAAAAATTATTAATATGCTAATAAATTATTATAAATGAGTATCTTTTAAAGAAGTCCTTTACTTTTTATTAAATCAAATTTTAAAATTAAAAATAAGTTACCGAAAAATATAAAATTTTCAACTTATCAGATTCTGACTCTTTATACAAACATTACAAATAAGTTGTTTATGACTTATAAGACATGAAACAAGACTTTAAAACCCAAGCACACACTCACGGAATAAAATTGGAGATTGGGATTATGTTACATCAAAGTGGGCTTTGATAGAGGTGTGGAATATGATGATCACTAGGAAAAGAGACTGAACTGAGGGAGAGAGGCAGACATGAAACTGAATAGAAGCTTTTCGGATGAAAGGAAAGAAAGATGCTCACTCTATTTTGGTGAAAGGAATAAAAAGTATCCCAAATTTGCAAAACTAAACTCTTTTGGGCGTTTCTATCGTTGTGAAATGTCCAAGGTTGTTGATTTGATTGGTTGGTTCGGGACCAATTTGTGATTTACAATGAATGTGCAGAAAAGATGCTCCCCATATCGAATTTATCTTATGCTGGTGGCGTCAACTCAGGTTCCCAAATCTCTTTTTGACTAACAAGTTGAATCAAATAACTGGACAAAGCTGGGTTTCTCTTTCTCCAATTGCTTTACCCTGTTTAAATTTAAACATTTTATGTGATTTCTTTGAAATAGAGTTATATATGACGTAGGAGCAGTGTTGTAAAAAGCGGGAATCGGACTTAGTCGGTGAGGGCACCGTCCAGCGATTAATCGGATAATCGGAGATTAATCGGAGTGATTAATCGGATCATTAATCGTAATCAATTTAATATTATTTTTAAATTATATATATATATATATTTATAAAATTATATATAGTATAAATTTATAATTATATAAAATCAAAAGAGTAATGATTTTTTATAACCCAAAACATGCCTTTATATACATATACAAACCTATTCATCTCATATATTTGATTCAATCTGCTAAGGAATATATATTGCAAATTTAAGTAATTAGAGTTTGGAAGTTAATATTAAAAGAGTGAAACGTAAGAAAAACAAATTTAATTTATGTGTTTTGTCTTTCTGTGCCTTTTATTTTATTTAAATTTAAAATTTTAAAATTTTTTCACTTTTTTTAAATTCACCGATTTTTGACCGATTTTTTCCGATTAATCCCGACTTTTGAACGATTAATCCCGATTTTCAGAAAAAACGATTTTTTCACCGATTAACGCTTAATCGAGACGGTGGCCGACCGAACAGCGATTAATCGGCGATTAATCCCGATTAATCGCCGACTTTTAGAACACTGCGTAGGAGACATGAAAGTTAAAATTTTAGACAAATATATTAGTATAGTTTAAAGGCACTGTTCTTCTCAATCATGCGGTATTTAACGGACAGTTTCAATTTAAAAAATTAAATTAATTATTATACATCTAATCACAATAAAATAATTAATTAAATAATTAGTTACCAAACAGTTACACCCAAAATAAAATAGATAAATAAATTCGATAGTCAAAATAATTATTTCAATTAGTTAATTCAATCTGCTAAATATTAATCGTCAAACATTATCACAATTTTTAAAGCTCTTAAGTTTGTTTACTTAAAAAAATTTCAGCAAATATTCAAAATTCATTATATTTATGCACGGGGTTAATTTGACACGTGAGATTCAAAGTCATATCTTTCTTTAAGCCGTATAATTTTTCCTAGATCCGAAGTCATGTTGAATGATTAAATTTGTGAGGCCTAGCCCACTTTCAAGAACGTACTAGTACAGATGAATCTATATTCAGGCCCAAATCGAACGAACTAGTGGGATCTTTTTGAGGTCATGATGGATTATAAAATGAAGTCTATGAATAGATCCGAACATTTTACAGACCTGCAGATGATCCACGGAGAACTCGACGAAGAAATCAGGAGAATCTCAAAAAATAAATCATTCTAATACTTGTTGTAAACTATTTATCCATAAAATCAAACTAGTTGAGAATCCGCGCGTTGCGGCGGCTTATAAAAATGATGCTTCTAATATACCAGAAACTAAAAATGTAATTCTAATTTTTTGATATTTTTCATCCAAAAATTTCAGAAAATTAGAAAAATAGAACGGGGCGATGTGAGAGGCGCCACCTACACGCTCCTCGCTTCTCCAACATATTTTCTTATATACAAAGTAAATCATATAAAAATTAACAACAACAAATATGTACGAATTACGATGAACAAAACAAATGTTATAAAAGAATAACCAACAAATATACATATTCTTTTCCCCTGTTTCAATTTGTCGACTCCTACATAGCGATCTATAACTACCTTTGCTTGCATAGATAGCCTTCACTTGTCGTTGCAGAAGAACGGCGCCACCGAGTTAGAAATCAAGCAATAGAACTATCGCCAGAGAGAGGTAGAGTTGTGGTATTGAGAGAGAGGGAGTTGTGTTTAGATGATCCAAAACCTACAATCTATAAGGGTATTTATAGGTGCAAAGATACTTGTGGGGTACTATTTCCCATAATTAAATAATCTGAAACAAAATCATATTAAAACTTTCAAAATACTGTATTCCATAAATAATCTGAAACAAAATCAGATTCTGAAACTTGCTTTAAACTAAAAAAGGTAGTTTGTGCTATTCTTTTTCATAATTAAATAATCTGAAACGAAATCAGATTAAAACTTTTAAACTACAATATTCCATAAATAATCTGAAACAAAATCAGATTCTGAAACTTGGTTCTAATATACCCGAGAATAAAAAAAGTAGTTTTAATTTTTGATATTTTTCATCCAAAAATTCCAAAAAATTAGAAAAATAGAACGCAGCGATGTGAGAGGCGCCACCTACACATATTGATATATTGATTGATTTGTATGTTGGATGCAAATAAAATCACCTGTATCTTCCGCAAGATAATCACCTGTATTTTTCACAAGACAATTAAATCCTCTAATCAAAAAGCGGTTTTTACATATTTATAAAATTCGATAAATAGTTCATTCTGCTTAAACTAATTTTGAGAATTTTGATCACATGTCTAAAAAATTTAATATTTATTTTTTTTAACAGTCAGAATGACCTCTAAATAGAATAAGAAGAGCAAACAAGGCATATTTCTTTCTAAGCTCCATAGACTAATACTGTGAAATTTGTTGGTCCTAAACTTCTTAATTTGTTTGCAGAATTTTAGTGACCAAAGAATCTGCCAGAGCTTCATTATTACAAGACTTGCATGAATTAAAAACCCCCTTGCTACATACATGCAAATGGTGGCCTAGCAACCAGACTACAAACCAAAGGATGAGCCCTGGGGAGTGTCAACCCTGGAGCCTCCTCCATGTCCACACTACCATCACCAAGATCCCCTTCACTCCCTGCTTTTAGCTCAAAGCATTGTATGATTGCAGCAAGGCTTGTTTGAACAAGATGCAATGCTAGTGAGCTCCCTGGACACCCTCGCTGCCCGCTTCCAAATGGCAAGAAATGAAATTGCCCTCCTTTCACATCCAACTGTCTCTTTCCAGTGCCTAGAAGAAACCTCTCAGGTTTAAATTCAAGGGGACTTTCCCAGTGGTCCGGGTCTCGGCCTAGAGCCCAATTATTTACAAATAGTCCTGTCTTGGCGGGTATATGGTAGTCTGCAATGCTGCAATCTTTGCTTGATTGTCTGAATAATAGGGGAGCAACAGGGTGAAGTCTTGCAGTTTCCCTGAAAATTGCTTGGAGGTAGGGGAGATTCTCGACGTCAGATTCTTCTACTAGTTTGGTAGTTCCAACAACAGTGTCTAGTTCTTGTACAGCTTTTTGCATAATGTCTGGATGGTTAATTAGTTCAGCAACTGCCCATTCTGTTAAGATGGCAGTTGTGTCTGTTCCAGCTGAAAATACATCCTGCAATATATCCACTGACAAATTATTTGAAAAATCACATAGTTAATGACTTTTCTGGTTATTCTGGATCAAAAAGTTGCAGAATTCTAGTTGATGAAGTTAAATAAGACAAAAATGAAGTTAAATAAGATATACATGTGCAGTTCTTTATTAGCACAGATACAGACTTACCAGTATGAAAGCCTTGATGTTCTCAATGCTCAATTTGATCTCCATGGTCTCATCTTCTGAAATATCAAGTAAGATATCAAGCAAGTCTTTCTCTGAGCACGAGCCAACACCGTGCGCTTTCCTCTTCCTCCTTACGTCTCTGTGCTCCTGTATAATCCTGTCCATCATTAGATCATACCTTCCGCGAACATTCACAAGCTTTCTTTTAATTCCCTGCAAATCCCACTTCTTGCAAAACCATATGTAGTCACCCAAATTGAATATCCCTATAACGTTAGAAACCTCTTTGATCATTGTCTTAACTTTCCCAGCTTCATCCTCATTCTCTGAGCACCTCTCCCTCATAATCATTCTTGAAAGTACATTGCTGTTGAGCCTCATGAGCTCAGCTCCAATATCAACCTTCACTCCAGCTTTGGCTTTAGTAAGCATTACATTGACCATACTACAAATCTCTTGGCGTCTAACAGGTTGAAAAAGATCTAGACTTCGACCACCAAGAAGCTCAGACATGCATAGTTTCTTGACAAATTTCCAGTATGGTCCATAGGGAGCAAATGTAAAATCTTGTGAGCCATATCCCAAGTAATCTGTGGCTGTATTCTGTGGCCTGTCTGACCAAGATGTCTCATTTATTTTGAGAAACTCTTTAGCCATTTCAGGAGACGAGGCGATGACACAAGGATTAGATCCAGCAAAGACATGGACTAAAGGTCCATATTTAATGGAGAGCTTGTGAAAAGCCTGATGTGGTATGGGGCCAAGAAGGTGAAGATGACCGATGATTGGAAGCCTAAGAGGGCCAGGAGGAAGCCTGGAGTTTTTTCGACTTTTGAATATGGCTTGGAGTACTATAACAGGGATGACAAAGAACAAGAAGATAACTATGTAACCTTGATAATCAGCCATGGTAAATGAGACGACGAAGTGGTGCTGGTAATAAATTCATATATGGATGCATTCTATATATATGAACTCGAATCTTGGCTATGTTTGTTTTACCTTAAAGGTTTTTTGCTTAATCTTAAATTTTGCTGGTAATAATGTTTGTAGTGAAATTACAAAATAGCAAACATGATGGGAGCCTTGTGCCGTGGTTCCAATTTTTAGATTTTTTCAGCTGATTCGTCTCTTACTTGGATTCTCAGACTGGATAAAGTAATGCGCAGGAGCAATTTGATGCTAAAGAGTTGGAATTGTGATGCTTCACCATTTATTTCAAGGTTAACTTGGTGGCTGAATCGGATTGTACCTTTGTTCTAAAATTCTGTTTGTCTGAACATTGTTGTCTATTTTTGTTCAAGTGGCTGATACTTTTATCTCTTATTATCATGTCAATTTTTAGCTGACGGTCTGTTTAATGCTTTTGCTAGTTACCAAATAATTCAAGGAATTTCGTACAGAAGGCAGGGATCCCCTTGAGAGTTACTTTAAAGAATTGACAGCAGAAGGATCAAAGATTCTTATATGACCGAATTGAAGCTAAAGAAGTGTTGATTCACGAGAATTTACCCCTTGTTAACTACTAAGTTGATGGAAATGGATTGAGCCTAGCAACTGGAACACAGACCAAAGGATGAGCCCTAGTTAATGTCAAACCTGCACTCTCTTCCATGTCTAGAATCGTATTACCATTGTTCCTTTCACCTCCTATTTTCCACTCAAAGCATTGTATCATCGCAGCAAGGGTCGTTTGAACCACAAGCAATCCTAGTGAAACCCCTGGACACCCTCTTCTTCCGCTTCCAAATGGCAACAGCTGGAAATGCTGTCCTCTGATATCCAACTGTATCTTTCCACTCTCTCGATCCTCTGCACTCACAATAAATCTTTCTGGTTTAAATTCAAGTGCGTTTTCCCAATACTTTGGGTCTCGACCAAGTGCCCAAACATTAACAAATAGTCTAGTCTTTGCTAGTATGCGGTAACTTGCAATGGTGCAATCTTCACTGGCTTCTCTGATGAATAGTGGACCGGTAGGGTGAAGTCTTAAGGTTTCCTTCACGATAGCTTGAAGGTAAGGAAGATGCATGATATCAGATTCTTTGACTAACCTGTTTTTTCCAACAACAGAATATATCTCCTGTACTGCTTTTTCCATAATTTTTGGATGGTTGATCAGCTCTGCAAGTGCCCATTCTGTTGTTATGGCAGATGTGTCTGTTCCAGCTGCAAATATATCCTGCAATTTATCAAGGAAATATCATGGACAGGTCTACCCTCTCTCAAACATTAAACATGTTTTTAAAAAAAATTTAGAAACACATTCTCATGGTCAAATTAGGTAGTTACATCACTTGTAGGATATTGTTAGTTATATTATAAAACCAGCTATATGACTCATGTGTACCAGTATAAAAGCCTTGATGTTCTCCATGCTTAATCTAATCTCCAGGCTCTCATCTTCTGATATGTCAAGTAAGATATCAAGCAAGTCCTTGTCTGCATCCCCATCATCACCATTTTCTATCTTCTTTCTCCTTGTGTCTCTGTGCTCCTCTATGATCCTCTCCATCATAATGTCATACCTTCTACGGATTTCGTGTAGCTTCTTTTTCATTCCCTGCAAATCTAAATTCTTGCAGAACCATATATGGTCAGAGAGATTAAACTTTCCTAAGGCATCACTTACGTCTTTAATCAACCTCTTAACTTCCACAGCTTCATCCTCATCCTCTGAACACCTCACCCTCATAATCATTCTTGAAATCACATTGTTGGTCAGTCTCATAAGCTCACATCCAACGTCAACCACCTCTCCAGTTTTGGCCTTTTGTAGCAATGCGTTCACTAGCGTTTTAACCTCACAATGCCTTACAGGTTGTAAAAGATTCAGAGTTCGCCCACCAAGGAGCTCAGACATGCATACTTTCTTCATAAACTTCCAGTATGGTCCATAAGGAGCAAAAGTAAAGTCTTGTGAACCATATGTTAAGTAATTCGAGGCCTCTGTTTGGGGACGCCCTGACCAAGATGTTTCATGTGTTTTCAGGAATTCTTTAGCCATTTCAGGAGATGAGGCAACAACACAAGGATTAGAGCCAAGAAAGATATGTATTAAAGGGCCATACCGGATGGAGAGCTTGTGAAGAGCCTGATGTGGTATAGGAGTAAGAAGGTGGAGATGACCGATAATTGGGAGCCTAAGAGGGCTAGGGGGAAGTTTAGAGGTGATTCGACTTCTGAATATGGCTCGGAGTATTAGGGTAGAAATGAGCCAAATCAAAAAGACAAGTATAAAACCTTGAAAGCTAACCATGTTAAAGTTAACCAATATGGAAAAATAGGTGATCATGTTGATCAAACAGTTAGCACTTTATATACCGAATGAATGTTGGTTGTATTAGTTTAATTTCAAAATTTTGCCTCCAAAATAAGTTGCCATGAATTCGAGCATTTTAGAGAAAAATATTGATTGATAAAGACTGATTTTTGAAGTGATTACGTGTATCATCCTCCAGAGCTGCAGTTATAGCTCAAAGTGTGACATATTTTTATTGTGACATCTAAGTTATATATCTGTTTGTTCATACTTTGTCTTCGTATATACCTTGTCCTAAAACATTTTTATTCTTGTAATGATCAATATCTTTGTTCCTTTCACAGTTTCATCACTATTATCCAAATATCTAGCTTTTGATTATTAGTTGAAAATTTTAACCAGTTCTGCTGAAATTCAGAATCGATATGAGGCAGATTCGGAAATATCATCTGTTTGGCTGTGAAGTTTTATGTTCACTAGAAATTAAGCATTTGTTTATATACCCATGACATTTCCCTGCAAACTCCTATACTTTCCAATCCATACTTGCAATTGACATGCTAGGGAAACTAAGAAGATAAAAAATAGAACAGACAAGTTTGGGACGTTAACTTAGTCTGAGCATGTACTAGGTACTTCACACACTACCAGTATCCCCTGGAACGATTACCACTGTATATGAACTTGTTTAGAAGCAACAGGTCTACAACCATCTCAATATCTTCCCCACCCTCAAACAAGGGTCCAGGTCCCTGGCATACGTATGCCAGAGACCGCTTATCCAACATACAGCTTCTTGGCCGTTGGATGAATATCAAGCGGTCAGGATTATAACAAAAGTTTAATACGTCTAGTGCTTTTTAACTGCTGACGGGAAGATGACCTCGTCCAGCGGTTAAAAAGCGCTATACGTAGCCTAACCGCTGGATATTAATCCAACGGCCATAAACCAGTGTGTTGGGTAAGCGCTCCCTGACATACATATGCCAGAGACCAGCTTCCCCCTTAAACAAATGCTGCTTTCTCTGAAAAGCATCACATTTGATATAAGTGCGGAACCAGGATATGATCTATTACACATTTACACTACCACCCTCTAAAAAATGATAACAAAACACTATGAACATTCTTATAACCAACAAAGAGAAACAGTTAGATTTTGAAAAACCAGTAATTTCACATTCCATAGAAGAAGAGAACTGTACAAGTACTGATTATCTTCCAAATGTCAATGCTATATACAATCATTTCAGCTGATCCTGATAATTAACTTAATAAAATCAATTCTGGGTTAAAGGTTGCCATATTCTTTGTCCTGAATCCTCAGCTGTCTGCATTAAATGGTAACTGTCAATCAGCGCATTGACATCAAAGTTCGGACCTTTGCTTTCCTCACAGCTCTCTTGGCAGCAGGAGTCTCCTTCAACCTGCTAATTTCCTCCTCCACAGCTTTCTCAACTTTGTCAATTGAATCAAGCAGCTTCTTTTCAGGGGTCAGGAACTCAGATTCCCCAGCTTCCTGATTAGTGACATCACGCAATATATCAGAGACTTTACCAAGAAATGGTGGGTTACGCCTTGTTAAAGGAGTTGGTTTTGGTGTAATCAATGACAGGTGCTCAAGTGGAGCACCGGAAGAAGACTCAGAGAGATCATGCACAAATTGTCCATAAGGTAATGGACTCTCAAATCGTTGGTCCACTTCTCTCAAGCGAGCTCTTTTTCTTTCAAAGGCCTGTTCCAATACCAAATTTTGATACCACAAAAATATTTGAAGCCAAATAAATAACTACAAAAAGAAACATACCACACAGTGCAGAGTCAAGCTTACGACACTGGCATCAAGTTTGCAATTTCTGATCACATGATCTCATTAACTAATAATTTAGCCACACGACTCAAGGGCAAAGCATAGTCTTTAGAACCCTCGGGTGTTTCAAATTGTGCTCTCAAACTAGGCATAAATCATAAAATTCACAGATGTTCATGTTATTATCAAAGCAGGCATGCTAAAGATGGTTGATGAGAAAATCTATATAATTGCCTTGCCTTTAAAATGGGCAAATTGCATGTTTGGTATTATGCTCCTAAACCTTCAAAGCAGTCTGGAATTTTTATGAACTTTTCCAGCTAAAACAGTGATCAGTAATACCACAACTGTTTTGCTTTTCTTTTTACAAGATCAGAAAACTGCAGTCAGCCAAAAAATTATTCCTTCCGTCCCTTCAGATGTTAATATATGGGAGAGAAGCCTTGGCACACATTTTATCCACCTTAAAATGCGTGACAAACACCGGGGAAAAAAATGTTAACAGATGGATGGGACGGAGGGAGTTTCTGTTAACTGAATCAAAATTTTCAACTTCTTGAATTTAATTTCAAAAAACTTCAACATTAACCTCTACATAACCTTCAACCTAAAACTCTCGACAGGTACTTATTAAACCACGACAACTCGCAACAGGTTCAGTTAGCAACAAAACTGAATAACAGGTCATAAGAGTTTGAACTTGAGAGGGACAGTTTGGCCTATAAATGAACCATAAATAAAACCAGATAATTTAATTAAAAACACAATTAGTCTATATAACATTTTAGGTCCAATCTATATGCTTAAAGTAATTATATTATTTCCTCAATTGGCCGATTACATAAATTTAAATAGTTTCAAACAACTTCACCGAAACACAAATCTCAACCTCTTGTTACCGAGAGAAGACAATATCACACACGAAAAGTGCAAAAGAGAACAAAATGATACCCGGACAATAGCAGTGATGTCCTGGAGAGGTCTGCGAGGGTACCAATAAGGTAAAACCCTGCGGCTGACTCGCCTTCCCACTTGTCTATTCTCACCGCCGGAATATCTATTCAGATTACGACGACGACGAGCACTAGCAGTAGCGCGTGCAGCAGCCACTGCGCTTGGTCCAGCAGTTCCGGTGCTAACTACGGGGGAGTCATCGGATCGAATCTCGCTGCTTCCGCTTGATCTCCGAAGACGATTGAAGAGTTGCTCAGCATCATTTCCGGGCCTTAATAACCTATCTCTCGCTTCAGGCATGGTAAGTTTGTGATAATTTTGAGATGAGTTCGGATCTGAGGTATTTTTAGTTGTAGATGGAGAGAAGAGGGGGAAATAAATCACCAAAATTCAAATTTCAATTTGGGCGGTCTTTCGCCAAAATTTGCATTTCAACAGTGAAGTGAATTGCAGCAAAGTATTTTATTATCACGATTCACGAGACACAAATCATAATTAAGGCAGGGAATTTTTTTTATTGTACACAACACGACGAAATAATAACAAATAATATGAATATTTTGTATATGAGTTGATCGAAGCGTTCCGTCTCGAAATAATTCAGGAATTTTTTTTCTATCATTTCAAGTATTTATTTGAACTCTTGAAAATATTATTAAGAAAGTATATTTGCGTATTAAAAAAAATAGAAAATATATATCGGTGTTTATTTTCAAAATTTTCTTATATTTGTTTGATGATTTAATAAATATATTTGAGTGATTATTTTCTCGAAAATAATTTTCTCATAAATAATTCTCTAAAATAATTATCCAGAATTTTTCGGAAAAACTTTCTCAAAAAAGAGTTCCAAAAATTTACACGAGAATTTTTTCAAAATAAACACGTCCAAAAGGCAAAAACTAGCTTTCTCAACTTTTTTAAAATATTTCTTGACTTTTTACAAAAACAGTACAAATAAGTTTTTAAACGAATCCGAACTTTTAAGCTCCGGCCAAACACAAACACGATGTGCACGTGTTTGGCCAAAGCCAGCAGCCCAGGACCCAGTACACTATGATATATCATTCTATATTTTCATCTGGTCAGTATAACTGTTCTTCTGTAGCAAAAGCTTAAGATTTTAATTCGTGTAAATTTTCAGTCAAAAAAGAAATTCATATAAATTTCAAGACATTGGGAAGATCAAATTAAATTTTCAGCTCGAGCCGTAGAGATAAATAATAGTATATCTCCCTTTTCACGGGTGCCTATCTCAGCACGACGAATATGAACCAATCCTACAGTAGTAACCGACATAACAGAAAGATACAGTGAATCCATCCATCCAAGACTTTCAAAAAAATGCATAACAGTCACTCCAACTCCGATACAGAGAGTCACCCACAAACACAGCAGTCACCTTCATGCTCTGATAATTATAAAGTAAAAAAACAAAAAGAAAAGCATTTTTTTAGGCTCACAGGAAGAACATAACGAGCCCAGGCTTAACCAAATTGCACAAATGGTACACTTCTCACCGATCTATTAGCTTTATGCAAGTTTTGAATGTTATAGAAGATTCAACTCGCACTTTCTACTGGTAAAATTATAAATGAAAAAAAAAACACAGGAATTAATATGATTTCACCTTAAAATATATGCAGAGGGAACAAAGAGACATTTCCAAACACATTATGACTCTTCTGCATGTTCATTTTTTCGTCCCAAGCCAAAGCGGACACAAAATTTTACCACATGTTCATATTTTCACCCCAAGCCCAAAACACATTCTATTCTAGAACCAAAATGAGGAAACAAGGTGTATGTACAAAGTGCAACAATTCATACTCATTGCCCAAAAGTTGAACATGGATAATATCAGACACTTGAAGCGAAGCAGGAACACTATATATGAAAGGCGACAAGTGGAATCAGAGACTCTGCAGAGCTCTCACAACCTCACACATTGGTGGCCTCTTCTCTGGTGCCACAGAAGTGCATCTGACCGCAATATCTAGAGCTTGTAATATTGTTTGTTGGGACGATGAG
Organism: Daucus carota subsp. sativus; assembly: GCF_001625215.2. NCBI lineage: Eukaryota > Viridiplantae > Streptophyta > Magnoliopsida > Apiales > Apiaceae > Daucus > Daucus carota. The sequence goes on along the minus strand of NC_030386.2, from coordinate 35,344,867 downwards.
TTTGAGATCTTGGGATCAACTACTTGGATTGCCCCATTAGTTATGTTGATTTTCCTTCTCACATACTTGACAATGTCCAGAAACTCTCCGTCCCCTGATTCTATATGCTCATCAGCTCCCCTGCCTGTCACCAGCTCTAACAGCATTACACCAAAGCTGTATGTGTCCATTTGCTCTGTAGCTTTTTTGCAATATCCACTTTCTGCATTCAAAATTGGCCATTCTTGTTAAAATTTGTGATGGCATACTCAACAAGAAAACACGAATTCTTATTCAAAGGCACTACATTTTCGTTATCATATAATACAGAACATACTAAACACTAAATTCATAATGAAGTGCATACCTGGTGCAATGTAACAGGATCCTGACGATGCAGATAGGACTGAGGACTGAAATGCAGCTTCTCCCACAATCCTATCAAGAGCAAAGCCGGTAAGCTTAGGTTCATTATTTTCATCCAGAAGGACATTTGTAGACTTGACATTTCTGTGAAGCAAGTGCGGAACATAGTCCTGGTGAAGGTAGGCTAATCCTTGAGCAACCCCAGTTGCAATTCTTAATCGATCATCCCATGGCAATTTGAAATCAGGCTGGGCAATCATATCCCCGAGACTCCCTTTCTGTAAATGTTCATAGATTAGGATGAGTGCATCAGATGAATAACAAAAACCAAGGATTTTAGCAATGTTTTTGTTCCTGATTTTAGCCAGTGTCTTGACCTCAGCCTTCAAAGTTTTCAGAGATTGACTTTCGAAGTTAAGTATCTTCTTCACAGCAACATTTTCTCCACTAGGCAAATTTATGATGTAAACCTTACCAAAAGCCCCACCGCTCCCTCTCGCAGCTTTGTCATCCATTGCTACTAACAAGTCCTGCTCAGTGACTCTAAGTGAATAGAAGAAAACTGATCTCCAAACCCCCATTTGAGTACTTTTCTTAGAAGATCGATACGTAATATAAACACCAACTGCAAGAATAACTATAGCAAGAGACAGTGCTAAAGATATTATAACAGAAACCAGTTTCGATAGACCAGCAACTTCATGTTTAGACTTGGTACCTCCACAAGAATTAGGCAACCCTTGGCCGCACAATCCTGGATTGCCTTGCAAAAATGAAGCTGGAAGGCCAGTTATAAGCGACTGAGGAACCTCGCCAGATAGGTCATTGAAGGATACATTAAAGAGGGCAAGTTTCAAATTTTGAAGTTCTTTTGGGATAGAACCAGTGAGATTATTTTGAGAAAGATCAAGATAGGTAAGGACTGGGAATGCAGCAAGTGAATGTGGAATTTCACCAACTAAATTGTTGTCTGCTAATGAAAACGAGACAAGTTTTCTGCATCTTTTCAGTTCTGGAATTGGACCAGTAAGGTAGTTATGGGAAAGATTTATGATACTCATTACAAGTGAATCACAGAAATTATTAGGAATTTCACCATACAAACCATTAACAGAAGCAGAAAATTTATACAAGCTTTTAACCTGTCCAAGGCCCAGAGGTAGTTTACTGATGAAGGTGTTGTTATCTATCTGAACTTGCTCCAGTTGCTTTGCCATGGATATCGACTCAGGAATTTTCCCTGTAAACCTGTTGTTTTCAGCTCTGATCAGCCTGATTTTAGGCAATGACCATATCCCATCAGGAAAATCACCTGAGAACCCATTGTCCTGTATCTCAAATCTCTCGAGATTCAAGCAGCCAGTAATAGAACTATCAGGTACTAAACCCGTGAAGGAATTAGTATGAAGACTGAGGGTTGTAAGGCCTTTAGCATCACAAACACCATTTGGAAATGACCCAAAAAGCTTGTTCTCAGAAACATCAAAAGAAACCAACTTTCTAAGGGACACCAACTCAAGTGACTGTGGTAACACACCAGTAAGGTTGTTTTGTGAAAGGTCTAGTGTCGACAGACTCTTCAAATCCATAAAAGAATCTGGTATTGCTCCATGAAAACCAGAACTTTGTAACAGAAGCTGCTCAAGTTTAAGTAACTTACCAATACCACTTGGAATCTCACTTACCAAGAATGGATTTTCAGACAAATCAAGAATAGTAAGCTCAGTCAAATTACTAATACCAGAAGGGACATTACCTGAAAGCAAGTTGTTCCTCAAGTTAAGAACTCTAAGTCTCTGAAGTAAACCAATGTTGCCTGGTATCATTCCTTCAACATGGTTTCGACTAAAATCAAGAACTCTCAGTGATTCAAACTGAGATATCTGATTTGGTATTGTACCCCAGATGAGATTGTTGCTAAGATTCAAAGTCTCTAAAGAACCACACTGTGAGAGATGAAGTGGAATGGGCTGATTAAAAAGATTGTCAGCAAGATTAAGATGAAAAAGATTTGGAAGGTCACATATAGTAGCAGAGATTTCACCAGAGAGGTTCAAACTCTGAAGATTCAAAGAAGAAACAGATAAAACATCTTTAGTAGCTATACAAGTAACTCCAGTCCAGTTACAGTGATGGTTTGTTGTAGAATTTGACCAAGATACTAACAAGCCTAAAGGGTCATCAATGGAGTCCTTAAAACTGAGAAGAACATCTGACTCAGTTGAAACTGAAGCTGAGTTTTGAATGCATATCAAGAACAAAAGAGAAAACAGTAATGCAATCTGGTTTGTTATAGCCATTGAAGAGAAGTAAACCAATGAGAGAGTCTGTATTGTTTGCTTGTTATCTTGAAGTGAGAAAATGAGTTAAAAGAGAGTGAGTGAGAGTGACTAATAGAGTAATATCAGGTATGGTTTGATTATGCAATGGATGATAACCTACTGTTGATGTCTTCCATACCATATACAGTTGTATCAGTTACCAACAACAGTTCTACTTCTGAGACCACTATCAATCAATGGTGCATACATGATACATGTAGTACAAATTTGCAGTGCAATTTAGTAATCATACTGCATTGTAAAAAAGGTCATGTCACTAAGCACAAATCGTATTTTACACACATCTAAGTATATTATTTGTACCTTGCAACTTTATTGTTTAGAATTTTAATACTATGTTCTGGTTTAAACTAATCATTCAATAATCTAATACTCCTTCCCTCCTAGCTTAAAATTGTCACTCATTAATCTAGTGTACTCTCCGTTCCGGTCAATTATATATGCTTGGGAGATGGACTTCGACACATATGTTAAAATTTCTATAAAATATAATTTCGTACTCCCTCCGTCCCTTCCAATTCTTATCATTTAGAATGGAGTGCTCGGCACGCATTTTAAGGCTCATGTAAAGTATAGTTCCATAACTTTTTTTTAAAATTTTCTTTTTCTGAATAAAAATCTAATGTTTAAATTTTTATTCAGAAAAAAAAATTATAAAAATAAATTATGAAACTATATTTTATATGAGTCTTAAAATGCGTGCCGAGCATCCCATTTCAAACGATAAGAATTGGAGGGGACGGAGGGAGTATTTTTTTCATCCTGAATAAAAATATAATGTTTAATTTTTATTCAGAAATAAAAACTTTAAAATAAGCTATAAACTATATTTCATGGAAGTTTTAAAATAATGAAAAAAACTGAATAAAAATACTGGGACGGAGGAAATATGTGGAATCAAAATCGTTAACTAAATGAATTCAAATAAAGAGTTGTTCGATATGATATCCGAACACCATAAATTTATGAGGTCCATTCAAACTCAAAGTTGCTAATCATAAAACGAATGAATAATCAAAAAATTTGTAAGAGATTAATCAGAAAAAATTGAGTACCCGTGACTGAGAATTGAGGTAAAGACAAGAGTAGATCAGAAGTAAGAGACAAATGCAGACCTGTAGTACTATACTACTACTATAATTTCATGGAGATATAGAGAGTGTAAACATGCATGTGCGAATGTGGGCTCTCTTCTCGAAAATAACCCTTTTGCAATTCTTTTAGCCCTCTAGGATTCCCAATGCCTTGTTGACCCCTTTCTTCCATTTCCATGAATTTTTTTTGAAAAGGCTTCATCTTTTCTTGTCAAGACTTTTAATTTCTTTACTCAGAATCACCAGAACAAAGTTATATTTATACACAATGCTGACCTGCAGCATGCAGGCCATGATATACACAAAACAACACTATACATTTGCTTTCTTTTGCCCAAGAATCAACCACTATCTTTTTTTATGTGTGCTCATGGATACATGCTAAGCGTGAAATTTAAGTTTGGGAAATTTTGATTGGCTCTCATATGTTAATAACAGTGGACCGTCAAACATATCAAATTCCACGCTTAGCACGTGCTTATGGTCACACACTAAACATACCCTTTGATATAATGATAAATTTATATTTCATGACTCTGTGTTTCTTTATAATTGATTGAAAAGCCATGGGTTTTTAACTCTTTCTCCAGCTCTCTGTTGTTTCACATGTCATAATTATATCCAGCTGTTGCGTATAAGCTGTACAATTGGAATCATCACAATTTCACAATCTTTGTCTCAGTCTTACCTTATTTGTTAATCTGTCAGAATAATCACAACAATATTTCCTTTTTATCATCATTTATATTTCCACTTATACTACTCAAAACTTCTACTTTAATAATTAAAAAATCAATCACACTATTACACTGGTGTTTACACAGAGAGGCGAGAGCCTTCTATGATACAATAACATCTCGATATTAATTAAAAACTAAGCACCTAGTCCGGAAATTCAATATATTTAATTCTTGTGTTCGATAGGTCACATGAAAATAAAATATCAAGTCAACAGTAAGGAAATTGAGTGAAGTTTAAAAATGCAAAAATTGAAATTCTTGTAAGTTGACTATATGATAAAAGATTTTGAACTTTTAACTAACCATGGAAAAGGTTTAAAAGGAAAGGGAGAGACTGGCAGGCCTTTTGTATTGCTTTGTCCTTTATAGCAGAAGAAAATCTAAGGAGGTGGATTTCTATCATATCACATCCTATGTCGTCCTTGTTACCTGTAGCACACGCCCTTTTATAAATTCCTCATCCGCCCTGTACTATTTTCATTTTCATTTTGATTCGGGGACATTCGTAACAGCTCACACTTGTTTGACCTCTTCTCGCATGGGCTTCATCTATTGATTAGCAAGCTACTACATATGATGATAATTTGTAGGCTTTCATCATGGAACTCGTTTCAAATTATTGTTTACCGACTTGTGTTGGATTTTGTCCAAAATTTTACTAGAGACTCGAGTTCGAATAAATCATAAATTTTACCCATAATTTGACTCGAAAATTATTAGGTGAATTATGAAAACTGATATTGAATACAATTCTGCTGCTGATAAGTTGGGTCGAAATTGCCTTATATTATAAAATAAGTAATAATGTCAAATTTATAAAATAATTAATAATGTCAAAGTTGCAGAATTGACAATCTCAATACAAAGAATGCATAATCCATGGTTTTTATCTAATTTAAACATTGGGTAGTGATGGAACTCAGCCCAAAAGGAACACTCAGTGGGCTTAAAGTTAACAGATTCTAAAGACTTCAATATCTGCACAAGGAAGGTCCGCTGTAGCCTGTTTACTCTATTACTCTGAAATTGGATAATAGCCCAAGTTATTCTAAAGCCCAAATATCTGGACTCGGTTGTTTTCTACTTACGGGCCGATTTTGGCAGCTCGACTGTGTTTGGGGTTATTTCCACATTTCAACTTTCAGTTCTTTTTACTTATATTTTCTATTTTAAAACCAGTTCTTATTTTTAAAAACAAAAACATATTTTTAGTCTTGAACAGCGAGTAACGAATAATATACGATGTTTCCAGTAGAGCAGTAATGCAATAATATTCTTTTTTTTAGTGAAAATAATACATAATATGGGATACATGTGCATAATCGAAATTCTGAATTCGAATGATTGAAAATAATGCTAGTACTCCCTCCGTCCCAGTCAATAGTATACACTGGGGGACGGGGGCGCGGCACGGACTTTAATGCTTCAATATAGTATAGTTCTGTAAATTATTTTTAAGATTTTCTTTTTTTGTATAAAAGTATAACATTTATATTTTTATACAAAAAAAGAAAATCTTAAAAATAAGTTGTGGAACTATGTTTTATAAGAGCCTTAAAAAGCGTGTCGAGCAGTGAAAAAAAAACGTATACAATTGACTGGGACAGAGGGAGTACATATATTTAATTAAGAGAGAAAGATGGGGTGTAAGAAATGATGGATACAGCGGCACATGTATGCAAGATTAAAGAAGATGAAGATGAAACATCAAAGTGATATATCGGAGTTAAGTTAGATCAAACTTAAATGCAATGGCGCCCAGGTTAGATAGACGGTCAAATCATTGGATGTGAAATCGACTATGTAACCTTCCTTCTTATGTGACTCGCATCTTTTTCTACTCTTTCTTAGTAAATTCATTGATATTTAAGGCTCAATATTTTTCTAAAACTATTAATGTGTCTGGCGCGACAGATTTATAAATCTATTGAGAGAGACCCCTTCATTTCTATAAAAAAGAATAATATAATAATGAAGTTTTGTATAATGATATATTAATAAACTGACCTTTAATAAGGTGGACTATAAATATAGAAAGAATTTAAGTATAAAATATTATAAATTCTGAGCACCACCGTCACTGAATATTTCGTTATGGTGGGTGTAAATATTGAATCATAAAAAATATAAACACGTATAATTTTTTACACAACTCGGTTTTTCGAGATCTAAAAAAACAGATATACGAAAATAAACCAATAAAGATCAAGTATCACCTCTACATGAAACCGCCAGGAATTTGTTTTGAGGTAAACAGACTGCGACTCTGAGGCAACTTAACTTGTACGCAATTTGGTTGGTGCCTCAGGGAAACAAGAGTTTTGATCTACATTCATCACCTACTACACCAAACAGCTTCTTATAAATTGTCCTTGACTTGCTCAAACGTACTTAGTCCTGCAGCTAAATTTTTTGTAAAGTCGTTGAAACTGAATTAGTACTACTGTATTATTTTTAGTCATGGCACAAACTTGTACCTTTCAACTTTACTTTGTCATGGTCACTGTATTACTAATATTTTCAGCATTGTTGAATATATCTATGGTTGGGGCGCAGGACAGCGCCACTGCACCGTTACCGGATATGGATGCCGGAAATGCTTCCGATTTACGGATTTACGGAGGATCGGTTATTCTGGCTTTCCTGATTGCAGTCTTGTTCCAGTAAAAAATTTCATGTTTTTGAGTTGAGATGACTATTCTTTAGTGTGTTTTGTCATGTTGGAGATTTTTATGTTACTGCTGTGGGATGCTCTCTTGTGGGGTTGTGACATTAGCTGTGTACAAATGTAATTCAACGATTTGTATGATGTTGTATAAATCATGAATAAATTTTATTTTTGTTTGTAGTGTAATCTATTTTTATATTTTATTAATTATATATTTTGACAAGTTATTAATTTTTAAAAGGAGCATTAATCGAAGTTGACATGTAATGTTTAAAAATTACGAGAAATTATAATTTATGATGAAAAAAACATGCGCTCCCGAGGGGCCTAATACGCATTTGACAATAACCAGTTTGTATTACGGGAGGTCCCAGAATGCTTATGCTTGGCTCAGTGATTAGCGGACTTGATTAACAGCACTTGCGTTTATACTTGGATTAATATCGATATTATAAGTGTTAGGAATGTCTTCATTTCTTTTGACTTAAAATTTTATATTTTTAAGTGACAAAAAAGTTATTGTATATTTCTCTTTTGTCAAATTTCTATGTTTTTCATATTGAATTTTTTCATTTATCGGACAAAATAAATTATATATGTATATAGACTATAGAGTATTATAATATCTCCAACAAAATCAACTAAAATATTATTTTGTTGAAATCATAAGCTCTTGTGTTTTATTGACATTAAATTATATTTGAAAATAATATGTTATTATTATTTTGAATTATTATATATGAATGTAATGTTTTAATATGTATTCAGAGATTTAGAGACTTCACAAATACAATTTAACATTAGATGGTTTGTTAAAATTATTATTAATAAGAATATTTTAGTGGAGCTGAGTTTTTAACTTTATTTCTGATTTTCATTTTGAATTCTCATTCTCTTTAAACTTTCTTATATCCGACAATCAAATCTCATATAAAAGCAGTCCTATTTTCTTCCTTTATTGTCTATTTGTGACCATGTTCGTCGCTTATAGTTTGATACAGTATTTTCACGTACAAGTTTGAAATTTGAAATATTAGATGGCAGAAAACGAGGTATCATGATTATGAATAGATCATGTCAACTAAAGATTTGCACCAGCTGGACCAAAATCATGTAATTGTACAAATGACCGTTATTAATTTTGAAAATTTCACTATTTACATCGAAAATTTTGATCAGTTTGAAATAGATAATTCAGCATTTGAATATGCCAAAACTCAGAACTCATAAGATTCTTGACTCTGGTTCTTTTTCTGCAATTTATCGTCATCGGTGGGGGCTGCATGTTTCATTCAACTTTGTATTCTTCTGCATACCGCTTGTATAACTATGCCTAATTAATTTTACTCAAATTAATTATGTAGCCAAAATCCCACATTTGAATATGTCAAATTTAAAATAATTGATAAAATGTTTATTTACAGAGATATACATAAAATACAGCCGTAACTCAGATAACAACTAAATTAATATATTTACCACGGAATTGGGTGCCATCAGCTAAACTAATATCAAGTACAGGAAAATAAACATATTATTATAAAATATTACTATTAAATGGACTTGGCCAGCATTTTAAAAAAATTTGGTTTATTGAAAAATCTCACATTCATTCTTGAAAATTATTTTACCGATTTACTATTGTTCAATCCTGAATTATTAGATCAATCGAGTAGTTTTGATTCTCGATTTTATAGCTTGGTGAATAATACATACATGTGCTGAACACTAAATTTTATAAATGTTGAATTATGTATCTTCTACTTCTTAATAACGATGAATCATAATAAAAATTAAATTAATTAATATAAACTAAATAGTGTAGTATATAAATTCAGTGGTCAGCACACAAGAGAAACCGTATTAGGACAAAATTCAAGACATGGTAAAGTGTAAACGCTGTGGAAACCCAAGACGCAGGAAGTCTTAACTCCCAGTTAAGAACTCAATCAACACGCTAAAAGCCTCCTGCTTAGGAGGAGTTATGACAAAAAATTCCAAACCAATTTTTGATCCAGTCAAGAATCGCAACGTGGGCAGCACAAGTAGGACCCAGTCCCACATTGTAAGAAACAAGCACCAACTCATAACATGTCACAAATTGCAACCTTTTACAATTACATGCACAATACACAATTTTCTACCTCTATAAATACTCACATTTCCTCTACTCTTTCAATATCAATTCTCACTTCAACATCCTTAACTACTAGCTCAAATTCTCTCTCAAAAATTATTCTCCAATTTTTTGATAAAATGGCTCAAGTCAGCAGCTTCGTCGTGAAGGCCATCCTCGTCGTCGTCCTCGCCGCCGTCGCGGTCTCGGGACAGGAGGCACCCGCACCCTCCCCTGATGTCGGAGCTGGATTCTCTCTCCCCGTCTCCACTGCCGTTGTCGGAACTTCCTTGATCTTGTCTCTCCTCGCTCTCGTCAGGAATTAATTATTTATATTATTATTTTCTCTACACTACATAAATTATTATGAAATTATCGGTGGTATTTCATCGCGAGCTTGTGTGTTTTCGTTACATCTTATATTTATATTGATATATGTGTAGATAGAGAGAGGGAAGAGAGTTTTGCATTGTATTGTATCCGATCATTTACTATGTATTCTGTTTGTTCTTAATAACATATTGATTTCATATTCATATAATCATATATGTCCGTGTTTCTAATCCATGATGATTATTTTGTTTAATTGTTTTCTTCTTCTTCTTCACTTTCAAAAGCTTGTTTGAAGTTTGAAGCAGGATGAGCATTAATGAAATTGTGGGTAAAAGAAACGTAAAGGGTCACGCATCAGCGAAAGTGAAAATCACATCAGATAAAACTTTCTATATATACTTTACGAGATTATTTTAACACTAAAGAAGATTGAAAGTAGGTTGGCATTATAACAGAGGGTCCAATGAGAATCTTACAGTTCATTACAAGTGTCCAATACACATTACAACACTATAGTAGTAATGGAGATTGATTTGGTGAAGATATGCTCTCTTCCATTATTCTTTGTTAACATGGGACTATCGTATATTGTTAATGTCTTCGATGCCACAGCACAGCATATATTACGTTGTTCATACACTTGGATACTTGTTACTCCCTCGTTACCCCCTCAGGCCTCGTCGCCTCAACTGTATATATACCCGAACACAAAATAGTATTTTAGTATTTTTTTATAAAATATAATTTTAGAATTTTTTCTTGAATAAAAATTTAAATTAAAATATACATTGAATAGTAAAAAATATATAAAAATAAATGAAATATAGGGAGTATGTTATTAGTTAACATGGATAAATATGTTATATATTTGTTAATTATGAAAATAAATGAAATATAGGGAGTATATTATTAGTTAATATGGATAAATATGTTATATATTTGTCAAACACTTCATAATAAAATACGTACATATGTATTTTTTATGAAATAGATTATTATTTATGTTTAATTACCAAGTATGAAGCTTGAACTTCGAAAATAGAAGGTGTGAACATGGGATCCCGAGACCCGAATCATATGCTTTTGTTAATATTCATGTTCATTCTTTTTTCTGTTAGCGAGAATGATTGAACGGTGGAAAATCATGTCACAACACTGTGGCTATTTGTAAAATATCTGTCAAAGTGGTTCCCGCAGCTGGGTTGCTCATATTTTACGATTTCTACAGTCTGGTCGGCATATGTATATAATATAGGTCTCCAAATTTTCTTCTTTTTCGGCTGGTGCAGCTACTATTGTTTTCTCTTCCAGCTTTGCAAGAAAACATATGCTTTTGTCTACATGTGACACCGCAATATAGTATTTAATTTTATCTTTATTCCAATCTACTTTCTATTTTGAGCTCCAATTTTCGATAACAGGCTATAGTTGGTGAGAATTGAGATGAAACTATGAAACAATGCGTTGTCCAAACGTAAGTATATATACCAACATATTGACTTAGATATTTTAGACTTACCATCTACTCAAATTAGTTGGGAACCGGAGCAAAGCGAATGTATTCGATATAAATATTTTAGAGGATTGTATTAGAATTAATATGTTTAAATTCATTTAATTGAATTTTTAAGAGTTAATTTAATATTTCTGATATTTAATTAAAATTTTATGTTATTCTTTAAAATATGGTCTTATCAAATTGAGATTTCATAAGTTTATTGAAATTTATACAACTCTGTTGCAATTATATAAATGGCTGATTCTTAGCATATATTTTAACGAATTGGACTTTGATTAAAATTAAAAATATTTATTTCCCTGAATTGGATTATACAAATTAAATCTGTATATATTATTTTTCTTTCACCTCAGTACCTCACTAATAATAATAATAATATCACCCTAGCTCTCCCTTGAAAACATACAAAGACTAATGACATGTTTAGCATTTTGAATTTGGGCCTAACTCTCGTTTAACAAATACATTATATAACCTGGTAGTTGGTACTAAAAGGCCGTATTTAAGGTGGTGCTATTTTAAGATTTTAAGTGAAATATCTTGATCCATACATGTAAATGGAGACAACAGCATACTAATAATAACACATGCATACATGTCTTCCATTTCTTTGTATCTTTCTTCTAGATGCATAATATACACCGTGAAAGCAACGAATTTGTTGAATGCTCTATTCACAAATTAAGCTTTAAAGTTAGGCAAGAAGACGTGTCTACTTTTATACTGTATGTAAATTGTATATACAATCAAGAGAATGTACAATACCACAACATTAGTCATCACATTGATAAAGTTGTTTATTAAAGTTTGTGTCCCATGTGCGACTGTTTCTGCGTTTCATACACCGCAAACACTTGCACACTAAATTTACTAAACATATTGTATGACTGTTTCTGCGTTTCATACACCGCAAACACTTGCACACTAAATTTACTAAACATATTGTATGAGTAGATATAATATATCCGAATACAAATCGATTCACAAAATAAAAGGCTGAGTGTTAAGTTGTTCACAAAATATAAATTCACAATACAAAGAATTTATGTTCAACATCTGGCAAGTTAATACATTAAATCACACAACACCAAGAATATATTTGTTTTTTCCATATATTTTACTCTTATTTAATAGAATAGTTGGCAAAAAAAAAAAGAAGAATAGAAACCAGAGAAGTGAATATTATATCTACAAATAATAAAATAGAGTATCTAAATATTTTTTTTAAAGAGAAAAAAGACTTTAAATTTTAAAGAAGTCACTATAAACTTTAGACATCAACTTTAAGACTTTGAATTTGAATTTATCATTGAGTTAAACAACTTGTTTAAAAAGTATAAATGGAGATATTCGTGAAACATTAATTAAAATGTACAGCTAAGAGCGGTGGCCTTGGCCTCTGTAACCAAGAGTCAGTGTTAGCCTATCTTCAAATTGCAACCAAGAACAGACCGCCACCAAAAAACTAATTTTGAATAATGAGTTGAATTTCAAAACATATTCAAAATTACAAGAAAAAGGTTATAAATCCAAACATAAATGTATGACTATAACTGTAGGTTCTGCATCAGATCGAAAGAACCGGTACCCAACTTAACTGGTAAGCCAAGACAGATTCTTGATGAAGGTGTCTCCAAGTTATCAGTCTGTCCATGAGATGCAGCTTCTACTATGAATTTGGAACAGGTCTCAAAAGACATCTTCATAAGAGGTGATAGTGATTCAGATATCATTCCATGTCTGCTCATAGGTCTATACTCACCAGAGTGGGTCATGTAATCTGCTATAAGGCTTAAATGCCTATAATCAATCTCTACTCCGTAAATCTTGAACACATCCTGCACCTCCTTAATTATAGTCTTCCTGGCAACTTCCACTCCATAGGTTTTCAGCATAAGATGTATATTATTTGAATATATATGATTAACATCAAGTACATCCTGCATCTCCCATAATGCAGTTAAATTCACTCCAGCAACTTTCAGAGCGCAAAGATTAGACAGATCCTTTTGAACTTCTGCAGCACCATTTTCTTCCTTCTGCCACAAAACTTGCTTTTCAAGTACATCATATGCAAGTTGTTGACAGTGTTCAATCTTCCCAGAACCAATGAGAGGAACCTTCTTGGCAGCCTTCTGGACAATCTGCGTTAGAATAAGTATATAATAAGATGTCCATAGTAAATCTTTCATGTAAAAGTGTTTAGACACATATTTGGTAATATGCAATGCCGGAAAGATAATAGATCCATGAAACAAGTAACAAGGTTTAATTCACCTGGAGCATATTCCATTCAAGTATCATATCATAACATTTGATTTGTGCCTGAACATACAACAGGTCCACAGAGGGTGTAGAAATGATGAAGTGGATCTTTATTAATAAAATCTAAAGTGAAAGGAACCATATGAGCTAAAAGCGACGTGTGCCAACATTTTTAAACTCGGGACTGACATATTAAACTTTCTATGTTGGTGCTTAATGCCTATTACGGAGTATGGACTAGCAACAAGGTTTATAAGAATCTAGATGTATATAGACAAACAACACAAAAACAAGTTCGGGACCTAAAGTTAAATACACTTCTCTTTGTGTTTATTATTCTTTTGGATTGTTAAAGGCCATCTTTAGTTCGGGAAGCATACAACTTAACTTCTACTTCCATTGCCTTGTCAGAGAAGAAGTATGTATGAAAGTTGGTGCTTCAAAAGACAACATGAAGAAAAACAAGTCAGGACATTCCAAAAATATAAGCTATTAAGCTATATTTCTTTCTAAAAAATCCATCAGATGCATCACAAGCCTACATATCACCAGAAAGCAAGTAAATGACATACACTTTGATTATATAAGTACCTGAGACAACAAGATATGTGGTTCATCTTTGAACCTGAAATGGACTTCATAACGTTGTCCTTCAGTTTTCACAAAGCACGACCTATCTGTCTCCTTCCTCGCCAAATTCCCCCTTTTCTTTTTCTTTGATTTTGATTGGGCCTTTCTATCGGTTGACGTAGGTTCTGTTATCAAACCTTTGTCATATGACACATTCGATGGTTCATCTTCCACATCAACATCCTCAACATGACCAATGCTACTCTCTATCTCATCATCATCCTGATCAATCTCACTTTCAACTTCAGTCGATAATTCCACTTCAGTTGTTTTACCATCAATACCATCCTCATAATCTATCTCATCTGAAGCTTGTTGTTTTCTTTTTTGAGCATCAAATCCAAAATCATCACCCTCATTATCACCATTCTCATCATCGTCATCATTGCCTTGTGATTTGTTGCCTGAAACAGCATCCCTTGTCTGACTTGCACTCATCGATTCAATATTTTCTGTAAAATCTTTGATGCCACTGATTCTTGCAAGCAATTGGACATGGTTTTCTATGGCATCCTCCAATTCCCTCAAATAAGTAATCTCAAGTGTTTCTCGACAGTCTTCTTCAGAAACAAGTTCATGCTTTTTAATCTTAATCTTAAGCTTATACAATCTGCAGATTTCATCCTTATAAACATATAATGGTACAACACATATCTCTACGCTCTCAATTATATCTGCAACAGTGACCTTCTTCAATTTTGCCACAAGGGCCTTGGCGTCATCCCTATCACACAAAGAAAAAGAAAAGTAATGACTCAAAATTTGCAATTGCACGAGTTTGTGTATATGTCGGTGATTGCACGTGTGTTTTCACCTTTCAGACACATCCAAAATGGATTCATCTACCATGAAAATAATTTGAGGGAGTCAACAGACATTACTGAATGAACCTTAATACCCTTAATTCACTACATTTAAAGGGGGCTCACAATAGCTTAAGACATGCATACATGAACTGCAAACAACTTACTTTGACTTCTCCTCAAGCAGACGGCATGTAACAATAGGAGTCTTGATTTCACTTGTTGCAGTCATCAATATTTCTTGTAAACGTGGAATGCCAAGGGTAACGTTCATTTCTCCGCGACCAGCAAGATGGAAAGTGTTCAGCCTGTTATATAAAAAGGTAAGTTATACATAAATAATATGCTACAGGAGATTTTAAAATTGTCAAGTACTCCCTCCGTCCCCTTTTACATGTCCACTTTGGAAAAAAAACACATAGCAAGGAATAATTGATTGTATAAACTTTTCTATTAAATACCTCTAATTAATGTCTTGAAAATGGTGGAATACTACTTTATGTCTTGAAAACATGAATTCAACCAAGTTTTAAATATGTCAAGCCTTGAAAATTGAAATTATGGGGATATATTTGAAAAACTATCATTAAATTAGTTTTGAAAGTATAAATGGACATGTAAATAGGGACAAAAAATATTTTGAAAATGGACATGTAAAAAGGGACGGAGGGAGTACTTGACAGCTAAAAGTTTTGCTAAAATATATTTTAGCGAACACTTTAATAATTATCAGCGCATGAGCTTATAATTGTGTCATATTCATAGAACAGATATACACTTACTACAGGTTATATATTATATTAATATATTGCATCAGTTTCGTTTTATTGAATATTAATGACGTGTTCAACTATAGTCATTTTTGGCATCACCAACTCTAATTTTTGTGTTTGACAAAACCCAACTCTAATTTTTAATTTGACTGTGCCTATACTAATGTTTTTCCTGGCTAATTTTTCTGAGCTTCTAGAATAAATAAAACTGAACATAAATTTTGACTCTGCCCAAACCAAAACCATGGTACCAATACAGGTCTCGGGTATGGAGTCTCCACAGCATTCATTAAATATATTCACAAACTGTGATAGAGTGAAGAAAAGAATACAATTAAATCATAACTCTTACGTCATTTGTGTTGATGGTTCACCCACAGATTGTGCAGCAATCACTCCAACTGGTTCTCCTGGTTGTGCGAGACTTGAGATATACTTTTGTTTCATTAACATTAACAAGTCCTGCTGCTTCAATTGTTCCAGAAATTGCCCCTTTAATGATGTTCTAATCAGCTCGTCCACTCTTTCTTTTAGCTTGTTAGGCAACTTATCAATATATGCATTGTATTCAAGCTTATGATGAAATTTCTGACCTATAATCTCTTGATTCTGAAAAAAGGTGACATGATAGATACAGATTTAAGTTTCACACATCAATATTGCATCAAGAGCAGCTTTTTATAAATCAATTCTATTTCGATCTACAACATTGCTTCGGATGCACTTTATATTGAGCAAATAAATAGTGCTCACCTTTGCTAGTGCCTCGAATTTGTTGAGAAAGCTCGTCTGATGTACATCAACACCATCTTCACCATAACAAAACTGAACAATAGAACCATCTGCATCCCGGACTGTATAGTCATAGCAAACTTTAAGGCACTCGAGATTTTTAACCAGGCACCTTTGCAGATATCCACTACGAGATGTTTTGACTGCAGTATCAACTAACCTGTAGATTCAAATATAAAATATAGAGATGTCTAGAAATAAAGACAGCTTAGATAACTCAAAAAAACTAATCCTAAAAAGTGAAGAAAAGTATAAGACTAAACAATTTTGCCAATCTACAGTAATTGAAGTGAGAAAATGTCATCACAAGAGATTTATAGTTGGGAAATTATGTCTGACAAGACCATTAAAATGATGACTAGTTATTGGAGTAATTTATATAATAAATTAAATACATGGATATTACCTTGTGACACCACGATATGCGGAAATGAACCCAACTAACATATATAACACATAAAAATGTGCTTACTACGTCTTAGAACAGAAACCAACCAATAAATAACTAATAGATTTATACGTATACAATGATCTGACCTGAAGGGCTAGTTTTTTTAATTTGCCAAACCACTAACCTTTTTATGATGACATTTAAATACACATATCAAAACACTACATTCCGAAGTGATCACAAATTATTGTCCTTTGACAAACTAAAAATTCAATATAATTTCAGGCCCCTTTTGTCTTAAACTAATACATTCAGTGGTTCTCGCCAAGAGAAGTGATATAAAGGTTGCAACACCCATAGCTCGAAATCTTTTTAAGGAGGCATAAGGTCCTTGTTTTAGACCGACCTTATCTAAAATATGTATGAGAAATTTTACTCCACAGTAGGAACAAAAATCAAAACTAATAAACAATTATATAACTGCTAGCTGTTTTATAATAAATTGGCAAACGGCTTGGCTAATAATGACACCTAAACTTGACCCTGATAATACATGTGGAATTTCACGGAGGTGGTCCTATGCATTCAACGTTACTGACATCAAAACTAATTAACATGTTGATCTTTGTACTTCTAATAAAGGAAGCGGTCAAATAGGAGTGTGGCATAGTATGTGACCTATTTTTGAAATATGTATAATGACGGATCTAGTGATTGTGATTCAGAGCCTGTAACTAAAGTGAGGGCCAGAAGATAGTTGGATGCTAGAAAATATGCACATGTATTGGGTGTCTATGCTAAAATTTAGAAGCAAGACCATTACATCTACTGCCAACTCCTTTCCACTGAGATAACTCGGAGCACAAGAAAATTTTACGAAGGTTATAAAAAGGAAGTCATTTATACCCTTCACGACCAGCCATGCAGTGGAAGTAATACTCTTGAGGACGAAGACCAGTAAGGAAGCGATCAGTAATATAGCCCCCTGCTCGAGATGAAAAATCCCAGGGAGAAAAGCTGGGTAAGGTTTTCCCAGAGGTCATTCGAGGAACACGCTTTCCTTCTAACTCTTGTTGACCCAGTGAAGAAGATATCTGTTGAAAATTGACCTGTACAATGCACGATGCAGTCAGGAACTATTCTTGTGACAACATTAAACCAGTTCATAGATTTTCCTGGGGAAGAGGAGAGGTGCAGAATGGCTGAATGGAAGTGCAAAAAAAACTTACTGAACTACCCTTCGCTCCACTGATTGTCATAAGAGAAATGCAATTTTTCGGGAAGGGTTTATAGAGGCCATTAAGCAACAATTCCTTGTTTATTTTTGAACCCTTTTCCCTCAGTTCATTTTTCATCTTTCCATCTAAGCGTGCTACTGCAGATTCCCCATTGTTACGCATTATTTTTTCAATTTCATATTGCAGCTCTTTTGGACCTGCAAAAAAAAAAAAAAAGGTGCATAATATTGGAAATCTGCAAAGACGGTTTATTAGTGCATTATAATTACTCCATGAGAACAGACCAGAATCTATGTTGCGGAAGAAATGCAAATGGTTCATCGCATTCGCTGAAGCCATATCATTCATACCGATATAGATAAACACTGTTTGTTTAATTTTTTGAAATATTTGGAAAGATAATGATTGACAGAGAAAACACAAGCTTGATCAACTAGATACAATGATCTGTGAATTTCAGACATCATTCTTAAGTACAAGAATTAAAAATCATATGATAGTTATACATTACAGCCAATCAGTGCGGGTTAGAAGGTACAATTACACTTAAAATCATGAGAATACTCACTAAAGTAGATATGAGAAGTGTGATTCTGTAACATCCCACATTGGTTAGAAAATGAGTATTTGGGCCCTTCATAAGCACAAGCAAATAACTAATGTATACCAATTTGCTAGAGCTTTTAGGCCGACCTATGGTGGGTTGTTGGGTCCGGTATGCATCTAGTTGTGGGCTTGGGATTTTATAAATTGTAACATCCCACATTAGTTATAAAATGAGTATTTGGGCCCTTTTTAATCACAAGCAAATAACTAATGTATACCAATTTGCTAGAACTTTTGGGCCGACCTGGGTTGTTGGTCCGGTATGCATCTAGTTGTGGGCTTGGGATGTTATAGTTCCACTTATAATTGCCTCTCCGTGATAAGATGTCAAAGACCAGCAAATATTATTCTTATTGAGCTCTTGATAGGTAGGCGTACTGTTGGTCCGGTATGCATCTAGTTGTGGGCTTGTGATGTTATAGATCCACTTATAATTGCCTCTCCGTGATAAGATGTCAAAGACCAGCAAATATTATTCTTATTGAGCTCTTGATAAGTAGGCGTATTGTTGGTCCGGTATGCATCTAGTTGTGGGCTTGGGATGTTATAAATCCACTTATAATTGCCTCTCCGTGATAAGATGTCAAAGACCAGAAAATATTATTCCTATTAAGTTCTTGATAAGTAGGCGTATTTGTATTTCTAAATTTAGACATCAACAATTTTAGTGCAAAGCTCTATTTAACTAATTCTTATTGAGCTCTAGATCCACTTATAATTGCCTCTCCGTGATAAGATGTCAAAGATCAGCAAAAATTATTAGCAAATATTATTCTTATTGAGCTCTTGATAAGTAGGCGTATTTCTAAATTTAAACAGACACTGCAATAATTCTAGTGCAAAGCTCTATTTAACTAATTCTTATTGAGCTCTAGATCCACTTATAATTGCCTCTCCATGATAAGATGTCAAAGATCAGCAAATATTATTCTTATTGAGCTCTTGATAAGTAGGCAGACACTGCAACAATGCTAGTGCAAAGCTCTATTTAACTAATTCTGATTGAGCTCTAGATCCACTTATAATTGCCTCTCCGTGATAAGATGTCAAAGATCAGCAAAATATTATTCTTATTGAGCTCTTGATAAGTAGGCAGACACTGCAACAATGCTAGTGCAAAGCTCTATTTAACTAATTCTTATTGAGCTCTGGATCCACTTATAATTGCCTCTCCGTGATACGATGTCAAAGACTAGCAAATATTATTCTTATTGAGCTCTTGATAAGTAGGCGTATTTCTAAATTAAAACAGACACTGCAATAATTTTAGTGCAAAGCTCTATTTAACTAATTCTTTTTGAGCTCAAATTTAAACAGACACTGCAACAATTCTAGTGCAAAGCTCTATTTAACTAATTCTTATTGAGCTCTTGATAAGTAGGCGTATTTCTAAATTTACACAAACACTGCAACAATTCTAGTGCAAAGCTCTATTTAACTGAAACGAATGTTACACGCCTTTGATAGTTACTGATGAATGCCTTCGTATGGCACCCTACTTCTTAAAGTTCAAGGAAAGACAGTATATTGACTATGTTCGCATTGCTAGAAATCTAGTTGCATTGTCTTTATATCACCAATATGATATATGATGTCTGAGATGCAAATTAATAAAAGAAGTATTTTTACAAAGCACCATACCTATCTTGCCTCGTTTGAAATTAACAAAATCACAATGAACTTCCTCGCCAACATCTTCTCCTTCAAGTTCCTCCTTCCTTAGAACATCGTACTGTGGTAATAATATCAGGTCGTCTACCCCACACGTGAAACCGTGCATCTAAAAAGGCAAAAAAGTAGAACTTCAACATGCAATGAATATAATGCAATTACCTCTCTATGCGCTTGCTTGCGCAGAAGTGTATCAATCTCTGTGTATTCGTATTAAAAGAACTGACATGAAGTAACAATATATATGGAGGGAAAACAGGGTAGCCATAAAATGAGAAGAACCTGTAAGAAACATGTAAATAAGCGACTAAGTGCAGAAAGCAATATGCCTGCAGTATCGGAACCATATAGCTCCTGCACTGTGTGAACCAGACCATACTTGCCAAACTGTGCCTTGTCAATAACTCCACGAACAAGTTCATTTCTTCTAATTAACACCTTATTTTCGGCACTAGCCTCTTCATCTTTGCTCAGTTGATTGTTACTGCTGTTTCTTGAAAAATATTGGTATGGGATCTTTCCTTCATTCTCAAGGGTGCATGGTTTACACCCCCGAGTAAGATGATTTAACAGTGAAGTAATCACCTACACACAGACATAGAATGAGATCAAAGAATTAGAAGTTACCACAGTTAAATATAAGTACTTTAACGTTTAAATATATTATATAAACAAAATATCCTTATAGTCTGACCAGCTGATGCATAAACATCTTTACAATTAAATTATGAAACAGTCAGGATATTGGTCTATGTTACACGACCGAGGTTGTAAATTAAGCTAACATAAAGTGTCACCTGCTTTCCAGTCCAAAGAGGCTTTGGTTTCCAAACAGCTGGCAGGACAGGCTGTAAACCATAGGACTCTACTTTAGATATTTTCTTGGACAGGCTTTTAGAAGATAAACTGGGTCCAGCAGAAAATACACCAGAGCTGTAGAGCAGTTGATCATACTGCTCTCGAGTCAGAAATGTATCCTTCATTGTCAAAAGAACAGCAGCTCCAATATGATCCTGCCAAAACAATTACAAAGAACTTCCAACTCAAAACTAGAAAAACAACAAATAATTGGTAGACTGCATAATCATAGGGCAAATAATTCAACTTAATATTTTCTTTCGCCTACAAATTTGTAGTGAGGAAACCTGAATCAAGCCTCTGACAGTATCACCTCTTGTTGGAACAATATACTGATTATTAGCATTTACAATGTTATAAGCTTCAGCACGTGAAACTTCATCTTGAGGCAGATGAACATTCATCTCATCACCATCAAAATCAGCATTATAGGTACTGCAGTCGTATCAACAAAATCACCAAAAACCATTACATCAAAATGTTTATTTAACAAAAGAAGAATTTTTCTTGTAAGAAAGAAGAAAGAACCTGCAATTTGCATAATGCATCCGAATAGTTTTCTCCCCCGGTAATACACGAACTATATGTGCCATAATACTAGGCTTGTGAAGTGTAGGCTGCAACATTTTAATAAGCACTAAAGTAAATTAATTTGATGCCACAGCTACACAACAATGTTATTCATATTTTGACAACTACTCATAATATTGTAAGACAGAATGTTCCAGAGGGGAGCAAAATTATCTTATAGTTCGCAGTTCGCAATTTAATCCATTTTCTTGTTTCCTAAAACTGGCAAACTTAAAGTTCAACAAAATGGATCCGCCAGTAAATCATGTCAAAAGGCCTTGGGGATGTGACAACTGGCATGTATTCAAACATTATATAATACAACATTTAAACATACATACACTAAAGATTAGAGTTCCTAGCAGGAATATCAATAAAATAATCCAAGACCTGTCTATTAACAAGCACAACATCCCCGTCCTTCATGTGGCAAAAAACAATCTTTCCCTCCATCTCGTGGCTTTTCGTGGATGCTTCACCTCTTGAAGATGATAACTTCCTAGATACAGAAATACGACCCTTTTTTTTTAAAGGCAGTTTGC
This sequence comes from Daucus carota subsp. sativus, assembly GCF_001625215.2. Classification (NCBI taxonomy): domain Eukaryota; kingdom Viridiplantae; phylum Streptophyta; class Magnoliopsida; order Apiales; family Apiaceae; genus Daucus; species Daucus carota. Next base: position 35,322,571 of record NC_030386.2, on the reverse strand, counting down.
TATTGGAGACTTTATCAACAAAGTTTGTTGCCCCGGGATGGATTTCAGGGCCATTGATGATAGCTTCCCTCAATTTTTGGGCATTCCATGGAGTCACTTTCTGCAGAAGCGTAATGGATTAAATATTTGAACTTTGTCGCACATAAAAATCATAATGGAAGAAAAAACTAAAACTGAAATTCAAGCAGAAAAGCACTAGGCTAAATACAACAGTCCAATACCCCCATCAATCTGCACAATATATCTAGCATATTTCCACAATTGCATACAAATGGTAAAAGCCTTCAACAGGTGCCTATATTCTTTTACTTGTTCTATGGAAATTACTAAAGAAGATTTATTCAACAATTTGTCATGTGATTCATGCATTTTCTTAGAATCAAAATATAGTAACTTCTAGTTATGAAATGCACAAGTGCAGTGAAACAAAAAAGTAAAATACTTAGTGGAGAATACAGGGTCAACAATAAGGACATTGAGCAAGGGAAAATTAACCACAGAAAACTATATAATTCTAGGATATCTCAGCCACAAAAGACTTCAGCAAGCAAAAAGTATCATTGATAACTACAATTAACTTTCAATCCAGTATGTGGGGATTTCGATATACTCATACAATATCTCCTGAATTTATGCCAAGTACATTTTCTTCAGATATGAATTGATGCCTAATAATATTTAGTGGTAATTAAATTGCTGGTGTTTAGTAGCAAATGATCATTAGGAGTCTTTTCAGGTTTTCTATTCTTGTCCAAGTTAGGTTTCTAAGATTCTGCTGATGCCTGATGGGAAATGGATCTTTTATTTTCACTATGAAGAATTTACTTGAAACTGGTAGAAAATTAAAATACTTGTATAGTTTATACTAGCTTGTAGCCCGTGCCATGTACAGGTATTTTTTACATTATTTCTTCTTTTTTTTTTTTTTTGCTAAGTATATTATTTCTTATTTATAATTTAATAACTAAGTTTAATGTTATTGGTTTTCTCTTAATAACATTAATTCAAATAAGTTGTAATGATATATTTTATATGATTTTAATAGTTTTCTAATGTAAAAGTCATAGATAAAAGAATGATGTTGTAATGATTTAAATAGGATTATAATATTAATACTATACTCATGACAAAGTATAGCAATTAAGATCAACACACCAATCTAACAATGAATCTTGTCAAAAATTCCAACTGCAAATATTATTATATAACCAAAATATATATTTCTAATATGATTCTAATTTAATATTACAAAATCGACATTAATATAAAATTTTAAAGCATGGGTACCGTACGTATTATTTATAAGTAGTTTAAATAGTATCAAAAGTATAGATAACAGATCAAATAGATATGTATAACATGAACGTAATTGTTTTTATTCTTTTTAGAGGGTGGTTGTTATTTATTACATTTTGGCTGGCATACCATGGGCCAAGTACCGTCCAACTACCAAAACTTTTAGTGTTTAAACTTGTTAACAATATATAGCTGTGGGGCTAGGAGTTAAGTATGTATGCTATTTATAATAGCCCAATTTTTGGGCCTTGGCCTATAAGATTATGTTTTAGAGTATATATCCCTGTACAAGGCATGCAACCCTAACATATTATAGAGCCTAATAAATGATATATGTGATTTTTGGATTCGTTCACATATTATTCGCTCATTCCAGAACACGGGTCAATCTCAACCCAGATTGCAGTGGATCCCGCTCCGATCCGCCATTTCCAGGGAAGCTTGGCAATAGTAAAAAAGAAGGAAAATCGAAAGAAAGAAGACAGTCTGTATTATGATTTTATTAAAGAGAAAGGAGGAACACAGATTGTAGTAAATCCCACTCCAATTTCCCATTTCCGGGGAACTTTGGCAATAATAAAAAAAGAAGGAAAATAGGAAAGAAAGAAGACAGTCCGTATTATGATTTTATACTAAAAAGAAAGGAGGAATTATATATGATATATGTATGTGTATATGAATATGTGTCTATATTTGCTCAGAACCACTTATGTAACTGAGGAAGAAGAAGATTCCTCGATTTCTGTAACAAAAAGTTGGAACTAAATAATGTGTATATCAAATTGCAGCGAGTAAAGAATATTTATAGTTCTGATTTCAAAATAAATTAATATTGTACTAAATTTCAGCCTTTTCATAATTTTAATACATGTATGTTTTATTGGTAACACAAGTTGTATAAAACTGGTAGAATTTAATTTTTAGCTATTAAATTATGTACACATAACAACTTGGTAAAATTTAATACATTTTTGTTAAAAGCATATCTTTCATATATAAAGATTTGTCAAATGGCTGCCTCAATTAAAACTTTAAGTTGGGCAAACCCACTAAAAAGATAATAACCATTTAACACTAATCCAAGGTAATAGTCAATTAAAGATAAGAGTTGATCTTCATGATAAACCTAGAGACAAACCACTAGGTGGGCAACACGAATTCATATAGGAATTAAGAAAAGAGCTGTCAAGGAAGCAATAATGTGTCCATGTATTATATATAACAGTTAGAATATTGAGGGTTCGAAGAGTAACACAACACATCTCAATAATATCATGTTAGATGATCAACTTCAACATGGTATAGGGAAAAGCGACAAGTAGATAATATACACTAAACAGATACAATTTCTGATGCATAGATGCATTTCTAGGTTTTAACCTAAACCATGTATCCTCTTTACCACTTCAAGCCCTCATCTTAAACAGAAGGCCCTCCCCTCCCATGGCAAGTGCACCTCCATTTTACTTATGCTTCTTACTATCAAATAGAATTTGTATTACTGATGATACACTACATGCATACACCACAATGTACACATAATGCATACTTGAATTACGATTTTCAGAAATTGAAAATTTGATCTTTGCCAGTACAGATATTATAAATGCAAGAACAAAAGTGGATTCTCTCTGAACAATCCAAGAAGCACCATAACTTTTCGAGGAAAATTTTCCTCATATACGATATATATACCACAATGTACACATAATGCATACTTGAATTACGATTTTCAGAAATACAGATATTATAAATGCAAGAACAAAAGTGGATTCTCTCTGAACAATCCAAGAAGCACCATAACTTTTCAGAAATTGAAAATTTGATCTTTGCCAGTACAGATATATATATCATATACGATATATATATATATATATATATATATATATATATATATATATCGTATATGAGGAAAATTTTCCTCGAAAAGTTATGGTGCTTCTTGGATTGTTCAGAGAGAATCCACTTTTGTTCTTGCATTTATATATATATATATATATATATATATATATATATATATGTCTATATATATACATGTGTGTGTGTGTGTGTGTGTGATATGTAAAATGAGTTCTACACACTTCTACATGTACAAGAATTAAAACAAATGTTTTCAAGTTAAAGTAAAATTTACCAGGATGACATGCATACTGCACATATAAACTATAGGGAACACAGATGTAAATAAGTTTCAACTCGTACCACTGGATAGGTTAACCTCAATGCAAAATATGGAGGAATGCCAATTTCATTAACTGCTAAATATGGATCCGGGGATATAACAGAACGACATGAATGATTCACCCTCTTCCCCATCATTTTCTGACGGAAGATGCCCTCCTTCTTCTCCAGCAGCTGGCATATTCCAGGAGTAGCACTTCGGCCTGCCATTAGATTAATATCAGCTCACGGTTACCAGATAAGAGAATCATTACTAGAACATCATGAAAACTGAAAGAAGGAATCATATGCACTACAGTTTTCATTTTCATGATATTGGTTTTACCAGATGATGGTAGTTTACAAGCACTGCACAAATATGTACAGCGGGTACCAAGAACCTAAAATGTTACAATAGTAATATATTTTCCAGTTAAAAAAAGATAGTTGTTTAATGCTACTAATATAAAAGAGATTGAAGATTCAACAGAGAGAACAAACGAAGGACTCACTCATAGATGTCTTGCTATCGAACATAAGATTAATTGACTGTTGAAGATCCAACCAGCGACGAACTATGATGGACGGTTCAGAGTTGTTGGCACGAGCATTACAAAGAGCTATGTTCGCATTTAGAACCTTGATTATGTGACCAGTCTGAGGGTGCTCCATCACCTGCATGATGCATCAAAATGTTGTCAAGAACAATTGCTTTTTCGAGACAAAAATTGTACCCAACCTCAGTTTGTATGCTCTCATGGGTGTATGAAACTATGTATAGGACAACACTCGTGAAAGTCATAAGATCTGCAGAGATCAAGATTCTGCTAATGTAGTTAGCTTACAGAATCAGCAGTTACGGCAGGAGGACGGAATTTAGTAGGAGGTACTAAAAGGGCATCAATGAAAAACATGGAGTGACTTGGTGCCTGTCCATTTGTTAATTTAGGACTCTCATGCTGAACACCGCAAATATATGAGAGAATGGCACTCTCATTCGCCCATAGTTGTTCTAATGTAGCATGAACCTGAAAATACAGAGACATTGGAAAACTTTTTTAGTGCGTACTCTTATCAATATAAACTGCAACAGAACTGGCAGAGATTCATGTGTATAATGCTGGCATCAAACATACTTCCGATGGTAAAAATGGTCTCGATAATGTATTCTTCTGCTTATAAGAATGAGGAGAAAATCCCTTTCCTGTTTGTACATGCCTTTGGTTTCTAGTGTCTTCTGTTTCAACAGAGGTAGTCATACATGATTCAGATTCAACAGTTTCAATTTCAGCTACATATGTATCCTCATTGGAATTCGCTTCCACAGAGGATATTGTTTTACCACTAGCCCTAATAATATTTGCTCTGGCATCGGCAGCAGACAAGCCACTCTGAAAGGATCAACCAGAAAAGTTGGTTAGAATGTCATAACAAGACAATGGCCGAACCTAGTACAATATGGTAGAATGAAGGTACAAGCTGCTACCAACTTAAGCAAGAGAAGCATCGCAATTAAAACAGCTGACTAAACCATTGCATAACTAAGGTCAACAATAAAGTGATCTGTGTTAAGCTACAAGATGCTTTTTATAGGTAGTTAGCTTTCAGTCCTCCACTCAAAAAACAAAAAGAGAACGAATTTTTTTCTTTAAAAAAAACAGCTAAAACTGTAAAGAGGGGAAACCAACTAAATTATATACTCCCTCAATTTTAAGCTTTTGTGATAATTTGAAATACAAATTTCATTAAAAATGTTCCAAATGCATCCCCTAGGTTATGCCAAACCGTCATAGAATTATTAAGATGAGTATAATTGTACTGGATGTGTTTTTGTAACTTTGGAATAGTGGAATAGAGGTGCTACACTGTAAATACAACTAAGCTCTTGCACGTCCTAAAATTCACTTGTCTTGTTTATAGTGCAGCTTCAATAGTATAAGAGTTTTCCAGATGAAAATAATCATAAATTCACCAAGTAAACGGCAACATTAGTGACAGACTTTAATAAATCCGCTAAAGCAGATTATAAAAGAGGAAAACTCATGAATCGTATCACACAGTTTATTTATGTCTGCACTCATTGCTTAATCAAAACCCTTAAAGGCCAGATGACCTTTATCAAGTAGAAGAAAGCTTATTTAAACTACATCATTGATCCGATACTTCACAATAGCTATTATATTCAGTAGAATTCTACAACTTCCATTGTTTATAAAACATGCAGATGAGAAAAAAATGTAGATGCTCATTTCAATTTACTGTATTATATGCATGGACATCGCTCGCTATTATATAATCTAAAGTGTAAGTACTGGAAGAAGTTGGTGTTTTATGCAAATCACAGCCTCCAAAACCTCATGCTTAGGCTTCACTCGAACATAAACCTTTAAATTATAATATACAAAATATATCCAGCCAAACACCAAAAACTGAAAACTTTAACAGAGGTTGCAGGGAAAAAAAACTTACAAAACAAGAATATATAGCAAATTATGTCCAATTAAAGTACCCCCGAGATATTACTGAACATACCATATAGAACCATCCAAAAGTGGGTTTAGTGATTTTGGGATTTTTAGCTTTGCAGTGCTTGCAGGCAGTAGGCCTCGGCTTGAAAAACTTTTTCAGGACCGAAATTGACTCGGTGTATTGAAGAGAAGACCAAGTATTTGGGTCCTGAAAATCAGAAGTTTCGCCGTCTTCTGGACTGGTGGATGTATCTAGTACACCTCCTTCATCCAACCTTCTTGCCCCAATAATATCACCTTTTGCAATCATTTCCAATTTTGAAATGCATAACTTGACCTTAAAATGAAATAGAGAGGTGAAATAAGACGAACATGGAAAAGAAATATATGACAAACGAATAATTCCAACTGAGTTCACTCTTTAATACATAATAATATGATGGACCAAACTGAACCTACCAAGCTAACGCGGTAAACAATTCATATCACATGGGCTTACCTCTTCTTCATCCATTCTAAATCTGAAGCAAGTGAAACACGTGCGTGCTATGATATTGTAAAGTTTATCAAAGAGCAAGGGATTAAAGACAGTTGAAACAAGTTCAATATGACCACAATGACCCGGGCAATCATTACATCTCTGTCCGCATGTTTTACAACTACACAAATAAAGAGAGACATATATTAGCTTTATGCCAATAAAACCAAACCAATTTCAGCTAAACTGCATAGATAAACAACCATAATCTTGTTTTCAAATAGCAGAATAGAGATACCCTTGAAAGATACCTTGAACCGTGCTTGTAAAAACCGAAGTAGTGAATTAAATCCCCTACGACGAAACACTTCAAGCTAATACTTTCAAAACAATACATATAAAGATAGGTCAATCACGTTAAAAATACTTACATTTTGTTTAAATCATAGGGACCCAATGCCGGGTCATAAAGTCCTCCAGGAATAGGTTCAGCTATAGGGTCAAGCAAAATAGGGTTTGTAATCTGCTTAACACTGTGCTTCCTGACATCTTCAGCTGACATGAAACTAAACTGAACAGCCGCTACCGACTCAGACGTCACCTACAACAAAGCCAAATCATAATTAAAACACCAATAAACCACCAAACTAAGCTCCTTCCAGCACACAAAAATAGAATACAAAATATCCAAACAAACAATATCACACATATCTTCATCTATCAATTATCAATTCCACGTGCACACACATACACATACATACGTGCACATTATAACATACGCCAAACACACACAGATACACAACATAATCGAGATTTTAAACTAACAACCTCCTCCGCCTCAACTCAACCACAAAACATATAAATACATAGCGTAACCGAGATTAAAAAGAACATTCAACTAAGCTAAACTTAATTCAACAGCCTCAACCGAGTCTACAATAACAGCTAAAATAGAACCAAAACCCTAGCCTCCTTGAAGCACAGTAGGCATTAAACAAAAAAAATTATTAAAAAATAGCAGTCACTAACTTCTGGGTCTACGAGCCTCAAATTCAAGCAATTGGAGATAAAATAAAGTTGAACGACAGAGTAGAACACGTATTGAATAATCGAGACATCGCAAACGTGTAGAGAAAGAGAGACGCGTGATTAGTATGCGCACCTCGTTTGATAGCGCCATGTTTTCAGAGAGTTGGAGCGGAGAAGAGAGGGGAGAGTTAGGGAAGACGAGCGGCGGAGTAAGGTAATATCTGTGAAATTGTGTTTTTAAACCCGACCGTTTGCCACTTTTGTTGGTGAGTGAGTCGGGTATGGAGTTTCTAAACGTGGAGACCCGAACTACAGCCCAAAACCCATCTTAAACCCTTTCTCAGTTTCTTTTTATAGGGTTCAAAGATTATTAGGATTTTGGTACTTTACTTGAGTATGTATTGGTTTCAGTTTGTAAAGTAAATTTAATTTTTTTAATTTTATAATATATTATATTAATAATCATATTTATTAATTAATTATATTTTTGATTTTGTATAAAACATATTAATTGAAATTTAACCCCTCTTAGCTCTATATGCAGGAAATTGTTACCTAATATTGAAATAGAAGTAATAATATATCAAATTCTTTTTTTTTGAGAGAATAACATATCAAACTTAAAAAGTTGTATCAGTTAATTTCAACGGTGCTTATAGGTTTTGGTGTAATTTATTTTTTTAGATTAAAAGAGATACATTTTGTTTATAATATAAATACATGAATATTTATGAAATTATACCATAATTTTTAACTAAAGTATGATATTAGAATTAAATTTGTAAACATATAAAAATGATAACAAATTTTAAAAGAAAATATAGGTAAATATTAATTAATTGATGGTGTAATAATCACTAATTTATAGAAACATTTGGTATCAAATAAAACTATGTCTTAGTTATATAAATTTAAATAAAGTAAATCATACTAATTTATATGTTGTAATTTGTGATTGATTTCATTTATTTTAGTTATAAACTTAATGAAACTTTTTATGATTTAATATATAATAGTGAGAAGTAATAGTATATATGAGATTTATTATATATTTATATTTGAAATAAAAAAGAAAAAAATATATTTATATTTTATAAAACTATAACACAAATATTTTTAATTCTAAAAATTAATAATTCAGGATAATATGAAAATTTAGATCCCTTGACACATAAATATTTAAATTATTTAATCTAGAAATATTACAATGGCACCAGTAGTAATACAGACTACATTGCCTGTGAAACTATAGCATTGGAATTCACCTTTAACCACCATAGGCGGCCAATATTCACAACTATTAATTTATGTTCATATTTTTTGCGGGTTAATTATCAAACTCATAACTGAAGTGGAAAAATGGTATCAACTTCATCACTGATCTCCACGGGGTCTCAAGTTGCTCACTAAACTCGCTTAATGGTATCAAACTCATCACTGCCTTTAAAAAAAGTAACGGAGGTTAGACGGAGTGACAGATTGACGGTTGACGTGGCACATTAATAAAAAAGACTGAAGAAAAACAAATGAAAGAAAATAAAAAAAAGTAGAAAATAGAAATGCCACATAATTTGAAGTTTGTATGAAATTAAAGTATGCAAATTTTTTATTAAATTGATTTTAGGATATAATTATCTAAATAAATGTATGGAACTAAATTTTAATATATAATTAACTAAACAATTAATATTAACTTTTATGTTTTTTTATTAGATTATAATTATTTTTGAATAATATTGAAATGTTTTCTCTTTTAATAAATTTTATTTATGTGAATATTATTGTTGGCAAAAAAATATGTTTAAACATTATGTGTCGTTTTTGAAGATTTGGACAATGTGTGTTGCTTCATATATTAAATTTACATATATTTATTTTCATGTTTTTGTTTGGTACAAGAAACTCCAAAAGAAATAGAAGTGTTAAAAATCGAAATGAATTTCTTTATATTCTATCTCTAGATTTTTCTTAAAATTTTAAAAAAGTTGGTGATATAAAAAAATTTGAAAATATTTTTTTGCCAACAATAATATTCACATAAGTAAAATTTATTAAAAGAGAAAACATTTCAATATTATCCAAAAATAATTATAATCTAATAAAAAACATAAAAGTTAATCTTAATTGTTTAGTTAATTATATATTAAAATTTAGTTCGATACGTTTATTTAGATAATTATATCCTAAAATCAATTTAATAAAAAGTTTGCATGCTTTATTTCCATATAAACTTCAAATTATGTGGCATTTCTATTTTCTACTTTTTTTTATTTTCTTTCATTTGTTTTTCTTCGGTCTTTTTTATTAATGTGACACATCAACCGCCAATCTGTCACTCCGTCTAACCTCCGTTACTTTTTTTTAACGGCAGTGATGACTTTGATACCATTAAGTGAGTTTAGTGAGCAACTTGAGACCCGTGGAGATCAGTGATGGAGTTGATACCGTTTGTTCACTTCAGTGATGAGTTTGATAATTAACCCTATTTTTTGCAAATAGACACGGCTAATAATAACAACATACTCAGCAAAATTTGATTTAATAAATAGAAAGATGACAGAGGGAGAAAAAGCACTCAACTAGAATAAGGATCTCCAAAATAGAGAAATGACGGTTAGAACGTCTACTCTAGAATAATTAATTTTGCTGAAGTTCTATTTTAACAATTTTGCTCTGGTTGAGATTGAAAGGGGGACTCGGAGTGTGCACAGTCCAGGGGGGAAAATGTGCATGGTTTTGATGTGATAAAAAATAGGGCTTTTTTTATTAATAATCACGTTTTCAATCTTATTTTCAAAAATACTACCTTATCCAATTTTATTTTCAAAAATACTACTTTCTCTAAAATATTTTCAAAAATACTGTGGTTATATATCGATTCCAACGATGAGGTCGAAAATGTCATTTGAAATCTGAAACTTGAAATCAGGATTTGTAATTGCATATATGGTTGCATATGGGTTGTATTCAGTTGATTCTATTGTAATCTAATGGCCCCGCCAGGGGAACCCATACATCAGTTGCAACTTACAGTTTTCTGTTGCATATGAGGTTGCACGCAACCTCATATGCAACTAAATGCAACTGAAAACTGTAAGTTCCAACTGAAGTATGGGTGCCCCTGGCGGGGCAATTAGATTGCAATAGAATCAACTGAATGCAACCTCATATGCAACTAAATGCAACCTTATATGCAACTAAATGCAACTGGAAACTGTAAGTTCCAACTGAAGTATGGGTGCCCCTGGCGGGGCCATTAGATTGCAATAGAATCAACTAAATGCAACCTCATATGCAACTAAATGCAACTAAAAACTGTAAGTTGCAACGGATGTATGGTGTGCCCCTGGCGGGGCCATTAGATTGCAATAGAATCAACTGAATGCAATCATATGCAACTGAATACAACCATATACAACTATATATGCAACTCAAAAACATTAGAGCTCAAACATTTGAATGACAATCAGATCACAACTTGAAGTGAATTGATGCAGGCAACGCTGCAATAAAGAAAATTCGAATTATCGCCAAAATATCGTCAAATCGGAGATCATCTCAATGACATAAACTAGACTCTTTCCATTTCAAACATAAGTCACAAAGCCAAATCTTTCACTGGTGCTCAGGTATGGTGTACTGCATAAAAATTATGTCACTAGTTGCTAAATATGTTTGTCCTCACTGGCTTGGCTTGGGAGGTATTAAGAGATTGGCAGGGCTCGAGCGCTCCGACTGAGTAAATTGTATCAAAAACTGCATGAGAACAGTCACTGTAGCCAAGCCTAATGCGGAAAATGCAAGACCCATCCAAGAAGATAAAAGTGATGTCCATTGCAAGAATTTCAAGCTTACAAAGATGAGAAGACAAATCCAGGATGTCATGGCCTGTTTTCCGCAAACAAGTGTTAGTAGCATTACTCGCACAGCATTCAGATTTAGACCAAGATATATGCTACAAACATGAGGGGCACAATCTACAGACATCTTGAGCTTCATACGATGTTAATTTACCAACTCTAATAGTGTTGTTTTAAAATCTATGTTACAGGTATTTGGTAATAGACAAATTATATTCATCTTACCACAAGAGATTTCAATGGCCGACCAAGGCTTTGAAGTTCTCCATCACCAAATTTGCCAGAAGCTTCATGCTTGTCTAATAATTTATCCTACAACAGAAAATTCCAATTATTTTATATAAATGACATATTGCATCACTTATATAGCTTTATATATAATTTTAACACCATATAATAATACTATTCAACAAATACACACACATAAGCCGCGATACATTTTAAACTGTGCTCTAGTGGCTAAAATCCACCATCTAATATTTTTGTATAAACTCTGTGTTCAAAAGCCCAAATCCTGATCATTGCAGTCCGCTGGCCTTAAAAGACTATCTGTCAACTCCACTTAAAATTGTTAAGATACAAATATTATATGATCACAATTGCACTGTCCTCCTCAAATCGCACTAACACTTTAAAGCGTATAATGTTAGGATCAGATTAATTCAAGACGACTTTATGAAACTCACGTATATGACATGATAGTAATGAAGAAGAATTGGCAAGTTTTTCCCAGTTTGTCGATCAACAAGCAAATCAATAAAGCATTGCAGCAACACATGTCGTTGTACAAGGTGCAGTGTAAGCATCCTTTTAATAAGCCTGTGGACGGTAAAGAAAATCTTTACCTTGGCTAAAAACACATCTTTACACCATTGAGCAATGGCATCTTCCGTTTCAGGCAGATCTTTCATCAAGTGCCGCTTTAGGTGAACATGAACCTACAAAGCAAGATATGTTGGGAACAGAACATTTGAAAAGAAAAACTAAATATGTACCAGTATTTGATTTAACATTTATGTGCAACTTGTACTGTTTCATTCATATGTTTGGATTGGTTTAACTTTTCTTCCATATGCAAATTCTCCCGAGGAGATGTATATTCTCAGAATTTTCGATTATTGATCTATAACTTTCATAAAACACCATAATTTATTGCTACAAACTCACTGTCAAATTCTTGCAGAAGATGTGTTACACGACCAACTCTCCCAAAATCTTAAGGGGTTAGGAGAAAACCACAGCTAAGATATACTTAGACAATCCGTCTATTCCAGTTGTCCTCTTTCCATTTTTGGGAGGTCCCTACGTAAATTTTCTTACTCTATTAGTATTACTTTGTATTGAACTCTCCAGCAATACCCTTGGATTGAGTTAAAAGCAATTTTTCCCCAAGGCCCTATATCCTGCTGGAGACCCCTCGGCCCTCCCCTCCTAGCATTAAGGTCATGGAGGCATGAGTCTGTTAGTATTTAAATTGACCGTTTCCAAATTATCATTTGGCACTTGAAGTCCATACCTTGAATGGATTTCCTCTGCTATTTTGGTATATATTAAAGAGAAATTTCTCTGTGATCTGTGTGCTAAAACTTAAGGAAGATGTATAGTCAGGGTGCATATAGCTAACATTATAAGATTAATATATAGAATTATAGTGCTTAAGGGCCCCAAAGTTCAGCCGACTAACCACAGAAGGTTGCCCCTTTAAGAGTCTTAGCATTGTAGGTGAAGGAGAGCTTTTGGGAAAAGCAAATGTTAGATCATATACCGCAGGAACGAATTCACGCATTTGACTTACTGCTGTAACAAAACCCTGAAAAAAAGAATAGATTACACAAGTTAAAGCTTGCATAAATTCCAGTAAAATGAAAGGAGAGGCAAAGGAAGTTTTGCTTGGAACTGTTGTAGAGCATCACATTACTTTATTATCGACATGATAGATATAGATATTGGAAGGAGAAGTTCGAAATTGAGTTCTTTAAAATCATAATTCAGAGGAGAAAAGAAAAAAAAAGTCTGATGGGTGCGAAATTTCCTGACCTTGGTTCGAGGAATCAAAACATTCCTAGGAGAAGGCAGTCCCATTGAAGATGCATATTCCTGGGCTGCCAAAAGTTTTGCCTGTGTAAAGCGAGTACCCTCAACAAAAAGTGCCATCCAAAAAGGACTTGGGAAATCCCTTAACCGTTGAAAACCGGACTGCAAAAAAAATACATAGCAAATTAGTGAAATCAAATAAAGACACATAAGATAAGTACGCAAGGCCTAGATCAATGCTCACATTTTAAATATACTAAAGGAAAGCATACACTCATCTTTATAATACGTCCATACCTTGAGAGTTTTTTCATCCTTTAACCAGCTCCTTTCTAAGAAGATAGCTCCTGAAAACCATATAGACCAGCCTACGACCTGTACAAAATAAGCAGTGCTGATCTCACTGGCAATTCAGAAAAACTAAGGTGTTTATGATCAAAGAATTAGAAGATACTCAGTATGCAGAAGATGAGAATACAAAGAGGACACAAGAATTGAAATAATAATTCATAGTTGTATTTGTAAGTGAACTTATTGAGTTATCTTCACTTGACACGACTAGTTGCCTAGGCAGGAAAAATAAAAGAAAACTATGATTCATAATATCTCTCACTCCATGCCTATGCCTATTTCTGAATGCCTAGAGCCGTGCTTGAGATTTTATGTGCCCGTACAAAATTTTAGACGGATGCCCCATAATTAAAATAAAATAAAATAATAAAGTAAATAAAATACAAAAATTAACTAAATATCTTCTTTTATAATATAATTTAAATATATCGAAAATCAAGAGATAAATTACAAGTACATAATTAATAAGATGTAATCATTATAAACAAAAAAACAATGGCATAAACCTAATTTATATGTAAACCTCCTTAAATTTTATATAAATATATAATTTAATCAATGTAATTTTATAAGTTAATATTTTTCATTTAATATGTAAACATTGCATGTAGTTATAAAATAAAATAAATTAATCACCTAAGAATTGAATTACCAAAAAAATGATAAAATGTAGAAGTTGTCTACAAAACCCTAGTGTTCACGGTTGTATTATATTTTAATGAAATAAGTAATACTAGTAGTCTATATTAAATTATTATGATTAATTTTAATCTTTAAGATCAATATAACATGTTTTAAGTTTACTTATAATTATAATTGATAATTAGTTAGCGTATATTATTTTTTAAACTTTATTCTATCTGCACTTTTCTTTTTTGAAATGAAATTATAATTATTTTTTTTCCTAGACTACATATTATGTGTATAAGGTACTAAAAAATGGGCCCCTCAAAATTTTGGGCCCTGTTCCGTTGAACACTTGGAACACCCTCAGGCACGGCTGGTCCTGTACACTACAAGTGCTGATGCTAGAGACATTTATTCTTTTTCCCCTTCACCCTATCGACTTATCGAGCCCGTGCTAACATCATGCAATTACTGGTATATATCATGTGATTCAAGATACCCAGCATCAAGGAAGCTTGGGAGACCCATGCATGATCCGCTCCTTTTTGTGAATTGACTTATTAAGCCAGTTTCTTCTTTTTAAAAAAATATATTACTCTACATATATACCTGATTAGTCTGCGTGGATAGTTGTTAATGTGAAATATTATAGATATTCCAATGTTCATACCAAATCATCTACTAAGAAGCAAGAGAGCACAATTTCATTCACGGGCATTAGTATATCATCAAGATGAATGTTTTAACTGAATAAAATCACTTCACAAATGATTATAAAGCACTTACTGGAAGGAACTTTGCTGATTTCTTTGTCACGGGTACTGAGCTACCTAGACAACCTGATCGCTGTAAAAGGAGACGATAATACCAGTGGAAAGGATTGCATAAGTTAGCCTTCTTGAAACTAAGAAAGAAGATTAGGTGTATATAAAAATCAGACAGCATTGTCTCTAATTTATTATCTTGGTTTGGATAATTCATATCGTCAATTTACACGCACACAAAACTAGGTGGTAGGTATATATCCTACATCAATAAATTAAACATGCCTCACTGTGTGCATTTCTGCAACATCCACGTTAATGTAAGGAAGTAGTTATAATATACAAGTACCTGAGCCAAAATCCATCCAATTAGCCAATCAACATCACTTTTGTGGTTGCATACGATAAGTGAATGCTCTTTCCCTGAAGCATAAACATCATAACTAGACTATTAGCATTAACTATAATCTTGACAAGAAGACAGAACAAAGCACGTTGTATCGAATCAACACTAGCTCATACCCATCAAATGTAAGGTTTCAGCATCTGTATACAGCTCAACCTGCAACCAAAAGCATTCTCATTAATCATAGCGGAATTATGCATGAGCTGCTCCATATATTTATACATATCTCTTAAAGTAAACAATATGCATTTTCTTAGCAATGTAATATCATCATCGCAAAGTTGCAGGGTGATGGTGAGATATTCATATTCTAATAAAAAAACATTGGCTTGGTTATCTTGTGTGTGCAAGCTGGGCCTCTGAATGCAACATTAATTGTGGCATTGGCTGGCAAAACTTATGGGAAACTATAACGCCAAATTCAGTGTTTAATCGAATATGTAAACATCTATATTGTGAGATGAGTTCTCTTTGTGTATGATCACCATTCATGTTATTTTTACATTAGCATGAAAAGTGAGAAGCTGCACAAGTAAATCAGGCATTTTGACGGGGGAACCCAAATGTACCTTAACACCAGCCCACCAGTCAGCAAGCCAAACGAACTCCAGCCACAACAGTTCTGCGACCTGACTATTAATCCTCCGAAACATGTTCTTGGAGAAGGGCCACACAGTCGAGAAGAAAAATGCCTGAAAAGAAAGTATATTTTTTAAATTCATGAATTGATTGGAAATTACACTGCTACCTGGAAAATTCACCTCAAGAACAAAAAATACACACATGTTTGACTAATTTCCCCAGCAAACAACTTGAACCAACCCCAGAAGCTCAACAATTTACAACATTACACTCAGATAAAGGAATTCTATTAAATCTTCACAGATCAAATAAAGCTAATAAATAACCTTTGAGTACACCAAATCACTTGCTAATCATAATTCACTTAGAAGATCAGGGATAGAAATATCTTTACTAGAACACTACAGAAATAAATCACCAGTTTTATTTAAAAATAAGTTGGGACTGCTAAAATATACAATATGATCCCCGTAAGCCCTCTCTCTAACACTTGAGGTTTTATAAGAATCAGTCATTTAACGTGGTATCTCATGCTCACCGGAGATTTAATTATGGAAAAGAAAATTCACAGACTTTCGAAAACCCGAAAACTCTAGAACAGCACCTCTGATCGCATAACATACCTGAATGAGATTGACGACTAGACCTGAGAATAAGAAGAGAATTCCCAGTGGCACCACAAAAAATGCTGCAGGGATCTCCATGGCCAGGCTCAAATTTTTGACAGGGTGATTTAACGGGGTGTGTGAATAACTGGAGATGAAGACAGCAAGGAGTAATGGTCTTGGATTGTGTGCATCAATTAAGGTGGCTGCTAGCTACAAGCTCAATACTAACTCTTGTCCCCTTCACGTTTTATTTATTTGCATACATGCACCTTAAGCGCCAACTTTTTTGTATGCATGAAAAGGCCCGGCAATATCACAATTGTGTTGAATAATTTTATTAACATTAGATAATTCAGTATTTTTGAAATTTTAGAAGAAAATGATGTACTATCATTTTATGTTTAAATCAAAAAATCATTATAATAATGTAACACAAATTTTCATTTTTTAGACTTCAAAACTATGACATCTCATGGCAAGGAGTGTGAGAAATAAACGGGACACAATCTCATTTTAATTGAAAAGTAACATTTTGGATTATTTTTCCCGTATATTAGGACACTGTTCTTAAAAAATGTGATAATAATTTATCAACATCGGTACTGTAATTATATACGTATCTTACTTGTTTTCATGTACTCCTTCTCTTGAGACGGGTTTTTTACGTCACTTTTTTGATAAAAATATTGAGGAAGTTTTTATAAAAGAAAAGTTATGGATTTAACATATTATATTTAAAAAGTATATATATATTTATACATATGTATATTAGTATTATAATTATTTTTCAATATTGTCAAAATCCAAGCTGCAAAATTAAGTGGGCTGTGGCCTGTGGTGTCTGTATATCGACTGACAGAAGGCACAGAATGGAGAGCGGCAGTGGAGTATTAAATTCAGCACCAAAAGCTTCCATGCCTAGTAAATACCAGATCACCTTCACTCTTTTCCCATACGTGATTGTAATTATGTTGATCTTCCCATGCCCTTCTTAATTCTTACTCCATCTCAATTTAGGTGATTTTTTTTTATTATACATATACTAAAAAGTATTAAATGATGGGTTTTTTTTCATATTTTTTATGCGGTCTTGTCTTCGAAGAATTTGGCTAAGAGGCGGTTCGACTGTCTTTATGACTAATAACTTAATGACCTAATATGATTTTGTCAAACATTTGTTTAGAAAATTTTAACTTATTACTAATAACTTACGAGTTATTAAAATTTTAATAATTAAAATAAAAGTGAGTTATAGGTACATTATGTTTTGTGAGTATCTTTTTGATAAAAAAGTTTAATCTTTTTATTCATTAAAGAAAATGCTTCAAACTAACTTCTAACTATAAATTACTTTTTGATTTTTGACTTTAAGTCGACTTCTCACTTGTTACACAAACAAATATTTTTCAGTTTAACTTTAGAAACAACTTTTAAACCACGTAGTGTCACATAAATCGGAAGTCAAACCCAATCGGTTGAGTTGTCGATTCAGGATTAATCGGAAAGCGGAGGTCAATTCGAGTGAAAATCGGATGTGTTTTAAAATTACAATATTACTTTAATATCTAGTTAATATATTATTAGTTATTTAATAATTAATATATTTACTATATTCATAAATTTTATAATTGTTCATATTTAGAGTATTATAGTATTTTAATTTTAATAATTTATTATATATTTCGAGTAAGAAAAGTTTACAAAGATTAATCAGATTTCAAAAATCGAATCAGTCGACGATCTTATAAGTGATTGATTGAGAATTTTTTTAAACAATGCAGAGCAGGCTATGACGCTAGGATTAGGGGTCATTTGTTAAATCTGAACTGTATTTGCTGAATTGGAAATTAGACGTCCAAAAGCGAATCGAGCAAACGAGGGTCAAATTAAACTGAAAGTTCATATGCAAAACAAAAATTTTAAAAGTTAATGGGCGTAGATTTTAATGAATAAATAAGAATTTATAGATTTTCTTAAATTATATTTATTTTTGATTTTATGTGGAGTTTAGTAAATTTTAGATAAATATTGAAGAACTAAAATTTCAAAGTTTACGAAAATTTTCAAAACATACCTATATATTGAACAATTCCACAAAAAATTATTATTTGATAAATTTAAAAAAAGATTGATATTTGAATATCATCGTATTTTGATAATATAAAAATTTATTATCATTTTTTTTACCACTTCGCTTGTAAGTACCTACAATAATAATAAAAAAGTCTCCATGTTTCCAAACATTCAATTAAATTCATAAACATCCAATTTTTTTTGCCATCAAAAATTGGATGTTTATGAATTTAATTGAATGTTTGTAAATCAAATAGTTGTGAAAAATTTGGAATAAACTTTATGCTGTGTAGTATCATTTATTTAAATATTCTTGATAAAATAATATTAATTTTTAAATAAAAAATAGAATTCAAATCAAATACCAACAGATTGTTTATATTTTATAAAATATTTAAAAAATTTAGCTCAATATTCAAAATCGTGATATATTGTTTAACCTAAATCTCGTGAATGAAAAACATTGTATTAAAATCCCGGGATAGTTACAGACTCACAGGTATAAATTATTTCATTTTTTTTAGGAAAGGTAAAATAATTTCATAAAAAGACCTTTTTTGAGATAAAACTGTACAAACAATATATTTTCGGGAAAAACAACAAAAGCGATGCTCCCTCTTCAATGAGAATCTCCTGGCTCATTTCTAGTTCTTGATTTCTTGAACGAACACACAAATTTCAATTCAGCTTTAATCATCTACTCCCCAATGAACTCAGCCCAGCTGCCCCAGATTTCTCAAACACAATCACACTCCAGCCCTCACCAACACCATGTATAAATCCAGAATGCGCTTCATTAAAAATTTCATCTTTATTTCAAGAACTTGTGTATCTACACACCAAAATGGTGCCTTTCGTGTACTATATCGAAGATTTTGCATAGATACAAAAGACCCAGAAAAGGCTCTTGCTCAACTGAGAATTAGTGGTACTGCTTCTTTTTTTACTTATTTTTCGTATATACATACATTTAGTTCTATGGGAAATCTGGATAAAGCGATTGAAGTTTTGGAGATGATGATGATGAAACATGAAAACCCATTTAATAATTTTGTTTGTAGTTCTGTAATTTCTGGGTTTGTTAAGGTTAATAAGCCTGATCTTGCTATTGGGTTTTTCGAAAATGCTGTAAAGTCTTATGGTTTGAGTCCAAATATTGCGACTTATACTGCTCTTTTTGGTGCTTATTATAGGTTAGGAAGGTTAAATGAGTTGGTTAGTTGTGTAGAGAAAGATGGGTTGGAAGTCGATGTTGTATTTTATACTTGTTGGATGTATGAGTGTTTTCGAGAAGGGTTTATGAGGGAGGGTTTAGTAAAGTATAAAGAGTTGGTGGAAAGGAAATTAATTATGGATACTATTGGGTATACCGTACTTATAGACGGGTTTTCGAAACAAGGGATTGTGGAAAAGGGAGTTGGGTTGTTGAGAAAGATGGAGAAGGAGGGGTTGAGGCCTAATTTGGTTACTTATACGGCAATCATAATGGGGTTTTGCAAGAAAGGGAAATTAGTAGAGGGATTCGAGTTGTTTAAGTTGGTTAGAGATTTGGGGGTTGAAGTGGATGAGATTATGTATTCAACTTTGATTGATGGTTTTTGTAAGAGAGGTCACTTGGATTACGCGTTTCATTTTCTTGCCGACATGGAGAAAAGGGGTATACGTTTAGGGATTGTAACATATAATACTGTGATTAACGGCTTGTGTAAAGTTGGGAGGACTTGTGAGGCAGATGATGTTTCAAAACGTATACATGGAGATGTTGTTACTTATTGTACCATATTACAGGGATATATTAGAGAACAGAATGTTGCAGGGATGTTGGAAATGAGGAAGAGATTAGGAGCAAAAAGGGTTCGTCTTGACGTGGTCATGTGTAACAGTCTTATTAAAGCACTGTCTATGGTTGGCTTGTTTGGGGATGCCCTTGCAATTTACAAAAGGATGCCAGAAATGGAGGTAACACCAGACTCCGTCACTTATTATAATTTGATTGATGGATACTGTGAAGTAGGTAGACTTGACGAGGCACTTGAAGTATTTGATGAGTTGCGTAAGACCTCCATTTTTTCTGCTGAATGTTACAGTTGTATCATTTGTGGGCTCTGCAAGATGTGTATGACAGAAATGGCTACCGAGGTATTTATAGAGTTTGGTAAAAGAGCTGTGGCTTTTGATAAAGGTATGCTTATGATCTTGCTAAAAGCAATATTTCATGAAGAAAGTGCAGATGGAATTTTGGACTTCACTTGTAAAATTGAAAGTTTGGAGCTGGAAATATTTGATATTGCATGCAATCATGTTGTGGCTTTTCTATATAAAAGGGGCTTTCCTGAAAGCGCATATGATGTTTACTCTATGTTGAGGAGTAAAGGGTCAATTGTGACCGACTGGTCCCACTACTGCATCTTGAGGGCCCTTAATACTGAAAGTAAGATAGTACCGACTTGGCCTACTGTAACTGCATTATTAAAAATATACGGAATTGTTAGACCTGAAGTAAGCAGGATACTTGTACATCTTCTATGTCTAGAAAATGTGAGTGAGGCCCTCAAATTTCTTAGAAAGATGAAGGGGGGTATCACTTTCCCAGTATATGTTATTTCAAAACTAATAAACAGTGGCAAATCTTTGGATGCATATAAGCTAGTAATGGAATCGAAAAATAATCTACCCCTCATTGATGTAGTTGATTACACGATTCTGGTAGATGGACTTTGCAAAGAAGGGTATATCAGTAAGGCCCTAGATATTTGTTCTTTTGTTAGGAAGAAGGGTATCATGCTAAACATAATCACCTATAATTCTGTTATAAATGGTCTGTGCCGTCAAGGATCCCTTGTTCAAGCATTTAGGCTATTTGATTCATTAGAGAACATTAATATGGTTCCCTCATTGATTACATATTCCACCCTCATTAGCGCTTTATCTAAAGAAGGGTGTCTGCTTGATGCCCGAAAGTTGTTTGAGAGGATGGTTATTAAGGGTTCTAAGCCAAATACTCGGGTTTACAACTCACTGATTAATGGGCACTGCCGATTTGGACAAATGCAGGAAGCTTTGAATCTCCTCCTTAATTTGGAGGATAGAGGTCTCATCCCGGATGAATTTACCGTTAGTGCTGTGATCAACTGCTGCTACCATATAGGTGACATGGAAATGGCTCTGAAGCTCTATTTTGAGTTCAAGAGCAAAGGGGTTTTGCCTGATTTTTTAGGTTTTTTGTTTCTGGTAAGGGGCTTATGTTCGAAAGGAAGGATGGAAGAGTCACGTAGCATTATACGGGAGATGCTTCAGGCTCCATCTGTTATTACTTTGCTAAAAGAAGTTGAAACAAAGTTTGAAACAGAATCTATGGAACACTTGCTTAGTTTTTTGTGTGATCAAGGGAGAATTCAAGAGGCAAACACTGTCCTCAACGAAGTTGGATCAATGTTTTTCCCTCTAGAGAAGTTTGAATCGCAAAGAATAAGTAAAAGTTTTGTTTCCCAGGGTTTGATTTCAACTAATGAAACTGACTCAGGGTTAAAAACATACAACGAGGTTGAACCAGATAAGGTGATTCGACATCATGATTACTTAAACAAAGAATCTCAACAAGACAACTTTGATTCTTACTGTGATCAAATTACATTATTTTGTTCGAGAGGGGAGCTACAAAAGGCAAATCACCTGGCCAAAGTGCTGATCTGTTCTGTAGGAGGTTGTGAGTAAAGTCAAATGTACTGGCCTCTTAATTAGAGATGGATGTGTATGCTGGCTAAATATTTACTGCAGGTATAAACTATATATGAAGTACCTTCCTGTTTACTTTGTCAGTCAAAGGATTATATCCTCCCCGTATACTGACACCCAACTCTATTAATTTTTTTAAATTTTGTAGATAAGGCCTTGCTCCACAACAAGCCCTTGCATTGACAGAAAGTTGGTAAATCGGTCATGTGGCATATGACCTGGACTAGGCCACTCTCATTCTATAGCGGTATATCTATTTGCTCTGAATATCTGTCCTTGCTTGAGCATCCACTGGTACTACTAGATGATCTGCTTAGCTAATACTCTTAGTTTTCTTGAAGGTGAGCTAGCTGAAGCTGCAATGATCTCCATTGCTGATGGCACTCTAGCCACTTTTCTGGAAAGAGTAAGTTTACACAGATCACAATTTTTGAACACATGTTATAAAGCAACTCTTTATAATATCAAATTGATTCGTTAGTGTGATAATTTAACTGTTGCAAGTAGAGCTTGCATGCAATTTGTTTTTAACTGGTAATCAAGTTGGTAGTTGTTGACGCAATTGAAAGTATAAGGTATTATTTTAGAACCTACCTATTCCACCCCATCCTAAATATCATGACATGTCTTAGTACTTTCAACCTCATTCAGGTGACAATTCATCTTCCAAAACCTGGACCTGGTACTATCAAAGACTAGTATTTATTCCCGCTACGCACGGGACATTAATTTTCAATGTTTTTTACTTTTAAGATCTGTTTAAGTATAGAATGATTATAAACAATATGGTAAGAAATTATGATTTGCCTTTTACTATTAGACATATATATTTAATATCTATATAATTTAATTTTAATAGATTTGATAAATGTCAACAGTAATTGTTGCCGCTGATTTTTTATAAAATAATGGAAGTGGTCTATCATATATTCCTTTTGTCCCTCTCATTTTTTTACGGTTTTTCTCTACTACTTGGCACATATTTTAAGTTGTATATGAAGTACTTTCATGACTTATTTTAAAATTTTCTTTTTTTAGAGAGTTAAACATTAAACTTTTATTCACAAGAAAAAGATATTTGTTTAAGACTCTTAAATTGCGTGCCCAATGTAGAAAATCTAGGGGGTGGGGGAGAAATAATATTTCATCAACCAGTTTGTTCGATTTTTGGTAAAATACAATAATATCTAATTTGGACGAAAAAATTCCCGAAATTTATTTGTGCAGCACATTTATACAAATGTAATGGGAACACATATTCCGCACAGTTGATCATAATATACTTAAATGGGAAATTCTCTATGATACACTCGTGTAATTGTCTTTTCTCGTTGGTACAATTACATTTCTGACTTTCACGCATGGTACCCTCGTAGTAATGTTTCATTCTCAGCTACACACTTCGTTAGTAAAACGTTAACAAAACGTTAAGTTTAATAATATTCTTAAAAGAAATCAGTTTTTGGAATCGTTAAACTCCTACTCTGCCCCTTCTCTTTTATTATATACACCCACCCCCATTTTCTTCTCCCCTCCGCCCTTTACTCTCCTTTTTCCTCACCTCGCGTTTTTAATTTCTTTCCGGTGAAACGTTGCTGCGTCTATGCTGCTCCGTTTGAGCTCTGTTATGAAACTTTAATATTAAACATCATTTCGAAATCTAAGCAACCATCTTGTCAAACTCCCATTCCCATTATACAAACATATGCTAAAAACAAACAACCTGGCAAAGGCAACAAACTTCACGCCCAAGTAATAGCCTCGAGGTCACTATGCAGCAATCATATCCTCACAATGTACTGCAAATGTGGCAATCTAGTATATGTAGTCAAGTGTTCGACAAAATGCCTCAACTAAATAGTTGTTGATCAACATATTTACTGAGTTTGGGGTTGTCACACTAAAAAGCAGCCTGATCTCGCAATATTTACCGTAAATAACGGCCTGATCTGAAAATTAATGGCTGACTAACGTTTAGCCTAACAGAAGTGCATCGCTCGAAAAGTTTTTTATACGTGGAGGTACATAGAGAATTTCCCTACTTAAATCATTGAAAAGTATCAGTTATACAAACTTGTTAAAACCAATCTCGAAGAACCGGACCTGGTCAATGGATGATATGAACTCCTCGGCTACCTGCTCTATATGTACATAAGAAAATCTAGGTTGGTAGACATAAGAAAAAATGATAAGTCCACTATTGTGTATATTTTATTTATTTTCATCAGATTCAGAAAAAAAAGAATGGAACAATAATGAAATGGATGTTGTTCAGAACAATGAATTTTATACAAGGTTATCAAAGTCTCAATGTCTCATGTTAATAGCCAATCACATGAACATGTAAACATATTTTACACCAATAGTTAGCAACACTATGTATATTTATTTCTGGACGTTTTCATATTTTATTAAAGATAATAATACCAAATGTACTTGAATACTTTGTTACTTGTAATTCAATTTGAAACGAGTGGTGCAAATGAGACCAAAAGATTATCAGTGATGTACTTGATATATTGACACGAAGCAAGTGGCCTAACTGATAATTAACCCGTTTAATATGTAATCAAGTGGTATGCAATTCAAGATCTTTTACATATGATTCGTGTTATTATTATTGGTGTTTTTGTTGCCTTGTTTGAAATGTGTTTTTTTTCTTATTAATGTTATTTCTTTGTATGGAGTGCTTTATTAATGAAGGTATTATAACTGATTTATGTAATAATAATGTTTGGTAATGGTGTTGAGCTTTATGTATTGTTTGTGGAGCCGTACGAAAATCTTACATCATGTTTCGATGTTATTGAAGCGTTTGAAGAGGGGTATTTTTTGTGGTGCTTGTATTGATAATCCAAAAAACGTGATTGTGATGGTTGTGATTTATTTATTGGTTTATTTTGTGTGTTTTAGTTGAAGCTTGCAGTCAGGAAAGCATAGATCACGCTGACGGAAGTGTGCATCTAGTGGTTTGGTACCTCAAAATAAGAAGACCGACCCATGATACTCCTGCTGCTTGTAATTCTAGATAGTTAAACGAAAGAATTGCAGGAGGCAATGAAAGAAATCAGGAAAAATCGAAGGGGTACTATGAGCAGATTATAAGAGAGCTGAGGTGGGCTGATTCTCTTGTTAAACAGTATTTCTAGAAAAATTTCTATCATGTCTCATTACATGGAGTTTCCGGAGTGAAGTACGTGTTTAAATGATTTTGCATTTTAAATGTAAGATATTTATTTTTTATATTATTAGTTATCCTTGTCTAAATATTAACGTGAGTAACCTTTTTTTTTCAAATAATAAATCTCTATTAAATTGATGTATGATTTTAGTTATATAAATAGAAAAATTTACGTGGAAGTTCTCTTCGTTAGTGGTACAAAATTTGTAAAGCTTAAATCTCAAATTTTTTGTTTTTTGGTTGTTTGTTGATTATTTTTGTTGACTTGTATATTTTTTTTTTAATTTAATACATATTTTAGCAATGCTATTGTATTCTAATTAAAATGTATTTCAATATTTTAAATTCAAACATTAATGTTGGATCCTTTTATTTTCAAGTTATTTTAAGAAATTATACTATAGTATTAAAACTAAAATATTTAAACTTTTGTTCGGTTGTCGAGTTGTAGTAGGTATCCAGATCAATTTACAAGTTTTTGTCAGTGTTGTAAAAAGCGGGAATCGAACTTAATCGGTGAAGTTACGAAACAAGGATTAATTGAATTGATCGGGAATTAATCGGAGATTTAATCAGTTCGGCGAACTACAAAACAGGATTAATCAGTGATTAATCACCGATTTTTAGAACAGAGATTTTTGCAGTATAAAACTATTTTGGCTGAGTTTTTATTATAACACTCGGACAATTTTTTTTATAATCTAAAAATGTATTATCCAAAAAAATCTTTAGGCCAGCTTATTTTGACATATTTTGAAACCTAATTATTTTTAGATTTATAGTAACTGACATGTTATTAATAAAAATGTATTTACCTAAATAAATCTTTAGGCCAGATTATTTTGTTCCAAGGAAAAGAACAAAATTTTGTACTTACTATATAAAATCCAGTTCGAAATTCATTTGAACTCCCTCCAATGCCATTCTTTCTAACAAAACACATTATTCTTCACGCACTATGAAGTATGAATCGGTTGATAGCTCAGCAATTAAAGTTGAACATAAGAAAAATATATACTCCACTGATAATCAACCATCTACAGTAAGCTTTACTAGCAAAAGCCGAAGCAGAACAGTTCCTTCATACTTATAGACAGGAGAGGCAAAAACGAAGTACCCAAAACAAAGTATACCCAAATTTTGACTAGTTCCTTCATACTTTTGCAGATGCTTTGGAGATATTCCTCCATTTATCCTTCAGGTCTATAGCTGTACGATTCTTGAAAACATCACCTCCAAATTCTAAAATCGTCTTCCATGGCATTAGTCCATCATGATGACTTGCAAATCTCTTTACTCCCTCCTGCAACAATAGAAAAGCATTGGTAATGTGGTAATATCACATTTTTTCAACCTATTCCTATCAGTATGTGGCTACTTCATTGCAGTTGGCCAAGTAAACAATTTAAAAAAGAGTTAATTGCATTTCGCACTCCCTACACTTGGGCCCCAAAACACTTTAGTATGAAACCTTTAAAAAATTGCTTTTCTCAACCCTGCAAACTTTTGAAAATTGCATTTCGCAACTATCCGGACTATCCGGCGTCTCGACTTATAGTAGGAGTACAAGAGGAAGAGTAAGGCTGTAAACCGATCCAGACTATCCGGTATTTCGGCTTATATTCGGCTCGAAATATGATACATGTCACATAACCGTTTCAAAAATGAACCAAATTTGACGGAAAAATTATACCCGAACAAAATATGATCCTCGATATGAGCACTCATAAACCTGCTCCAATTATGTCTCAAATTATTTTTCATTAGATGATCCTACCGGAATACCCGAATATGATCATGGTTCATATTCGATTCGAACTCATATATAGATTATATTTTTAACCCATTACATTTGTAAGTAAATAATCTTCATTTCATAACATTTTAATATCTTATTTAAGTTTAAATCTTCATAAAATATAAATATTAATTGTGATAATGTATATTATCTTTATATATATTTAATAAATTATATATACATACATAATTATAAGTTTTAATTTATAATTATTATATTATTATAGTATTATGTTTATTTAGAGTAAATAATAATTATTTGAATAATTGAAATAAAAACAATACTTAATATTAGTGGATCATATTCTGCTCATATTCTGTGGATCATAAACTATCCGGTTAAAAAATAAAAAATACAATACTGGCTCATATTTTTTTTAGATCCGGATCCCAAATACTCGGGATCAGTTTACATCCGAATAATATGATCTCGGACCCAAATCTAGACAACCAAAAAATATAAGGGAATTTATCAAATATACTACTTTTTAGGATCTTATTTGCAAAAATACCATCTTCCTAAATTAATTGCATATTTACTAAACTAAGTTTCTAAATTGCAAAAATACTACCCCCTCCCCTGCAACTAAATGCAACCTCATATGCAACTGAATGCCTGATTTCAAGTTCCACTTTTCAAATGTCATTTTCGACCTCATCCTTGAAATCCATATATATATATATATATATATATATATATAGATTCTGAAAATCTGGTCGAAAATGACATTTGGAGACTGGAACTTGAAATCAGGCATTTAGTTGCATTTGGTTGCATTCAGTTGATTTCTATTTTGATCTAATGACCCCGCCAGGGGCACCCATACATCAGTTGTAATTTACAGTTTTCAGTTGCATTTAGTTGCTTATGAGATTACATATTCAGTTGAATATTGCCTTTGCGGGGCCTGCAACCCAAATCCACTACAATATCACCCCACCCTAAAAAAATTCAATTGCTTATAAGGTTGCATTCAGTTGATTCTATTTTGATCTAATGACCCCGCCAGGGGCACCCATACAGTTTTCAGTTGCATATGAGATTGCATTCAACCATATGCAACTGAATGCAACTTCATATGCAACTGCAACTCCTGATTTCAAGTTCCAGTTCTCAAATGTCATTTGAGAACTGGAACTTGAAATCAGGCATTCAGTTGCATGTGGTTGCATTCAGTTGCAAAAGAGAGGGGTAGTATTTTTGCAATTTAGAAACTTAGTGTAGTAAAACTGCAAATAGCTATTCTTGAGAAAAGTAAATTTGCAAAAATTTACTTTTTCCTATATATTTATGAAAAAACCCCAAAATAATATGATCCGATAGCAGATGGGTATCCGGGGGTATCACCCCGATCACTTTGCAGTCCTAAGGGAGTAACCCACATCACAACTTATAATAATTCATCAATCATACGTCACAACTCTAGTCAGCTTTATTTTCATCATTTCTTCTTAACCACTGGAGAGAGTTACAAAAATGGTGTCCCAAAGGCCAGTGGTAATATTCAGTAAAACCAGTTGCTGCATAAGCAATACAATGAAGTCTCTCTTGCAGTATTTCGGAGTGAGTCCAGTTGTTTACGAGCTAAATGAGATCCCTAGAGGCCACAAAATCGAGGCCGCATTAGCCAGTCTTGGGCACAACACAACCTGGTGGGTGCCCGCCGTGTTCATAGATGGTGAACCTGTAGGAGGAGCCAATGAGGTGATGAGCCTTCACCTCCAGCAGAACTTAAGGCCTATGCTTAACCGAGGCGGAGCTATGTAGGTCTAAAATCATCTATAAGCACCACCATGTTAGAGTTAACTATCTAATTAACCCACTAATAGTGGGTTTGTATTTTAATTTTTATAATGTCTCAATTGCCCTTGCTTTTTTAACGAAACCGTTAAATTTTGACGGATGGGGTGCAAAATGACGCGCACAAAATACCAGTTAGTTGTGATATGCAATTTCCGAACGTTTGCATGGTTAAGTATGGCAATTAATATCAAAGGGGGTTGATGCTCATAAGTACGTGCTCACCTAAGTTAGGCGAGTACATAGATCTTTTATGTGAATTCAAGGGGAATGATTATGTAATTTAAAGGATTTGTTCAAAAATTTACAAAATTACCATTAATTTATACTACATACTCGTAACACCCCCCCCCCCCCCCCCCCCCCTCCAAGTACGTACTCAGGAGCCTTTTTCTCAAATCAAACCACACTATTTTTTTCTTTCTTTTGTTTTTTTCCCCTGCAGTAAGAGAGAGTTGCACGTAATCACAAACCACAAATATTATAATGACAAGCACGAACTTTGTTATGGTCCTCAAAGATAATAACTAAGATCTTTTGATAATCTTCGTGTGGATATATGTATTGTGTAACCGGCAAAGTGTACACTATCGCTTCATAAATCTTCAATTGAGTTGTACTTTTCCCAATCACCCATATGTTACGTAGTACACTAGAAATGTTATTTCATATGCTACAAAAATATATGTATATATTTTCATATATGCTCAAATATAACATCCTATAAACAAGCACACATGTACATATTCAGCTATTTGCTTCTATTTGGTACTGAAATACTGAATTATAACATGCGAGTAAATACGTTTATCTAGAATATGCATGTCCTGTGATTTTTGTTTTACAAATTATAATTAGTTTCTACAAGATAATTACTTGCATCTACAAGTATCAAGTGAGCAAAGTTTTATCCACCAAGTAATTACACTATCAACAGAGTTATCTGATAGTGATGTAGGTAAATGAATAAAGATTATTTTTAAGCACTAAATTTATACTGGCTTCATGGAGAAACTAAAGTCGGGCTGGAAATACCAATATGGGGTTCATTTGGTTGCTCGGAGTATCAGGTGACACTAAACCCTTCATCCCGGTCTTCGTCTATATGTCATAACTAAGAAGAGAAGACTCAAAGCAGAGCGCATAAAAGACCGCAGACATAGGCACAACAACACAACTACGAACCAATATTATACATGCTCAGGAGCATACAATTAATTATCAAAAGACAATCAGAAAACCTAGTACCTTTAGTGCCTCTTCCTCGGCATTTGACCATAGAATTTTCTTCCTCCTCAAATGTGGCATTGATGGATATGAGCTACAACCATAAAGCAATATTAGAATTTTTAAATAAGCCTGGCAGTATTTAAGTTGGTAAAGATAGCTAAAATTTTATTACATAATCAAGACACTGTTGTATAATTATAAAAGGTAAAATTCAAATCCAAAACAACCTTTCGTATCATGAGGTTAAAAACTTACTACTGCTGTTTTCGCTTCCGGATTCTTAAGGAGTGTTGAGTAGTAGATTCGCTTCTCTCCCCTGAACTTTTTCCTTCAGCAGAATGCTTTGGCTTTGCAGGTTCACAGGGTGAAACTGTTGGTTGATTAGAAACATCCTGCTCCTTTGGAGTTCCAGAATGTCGCTTACGCCTATAGGCAATTTCCGAATATTTGGACTTGGAGCTGTAAGCTTCACTATCCTTGATAGCTTGGGATGCTAAATATAGGTCTTCTTTATTTTCTACTTGGGGGACACCTTTTGGCTGATGTGAAAATTCCTGAAGCTTTTCGACTGTGCCAAGTTGTTCACTCACTCCAGGCAGTGAACTCTCAGGTTCTCTGTTCTGGACACCTAGTACAGGAACCTGCTTTTCCTGTTCACTTAAGGATTGGCAGCCTTCTGCATTACTCTTGACTTCTAATGCAACTTCATTTTCTCCAGAAGTTACAGCTCTTGCCCTTTTCCTACTTGATGAATCACAGGATATTGAGGGTTTGTCTCCTGTATTTTTTCTGGAACTATTTTTGATCTCTCTGCTTACAACATTCTCAAGCCTGTTTTCTTCAATGCTTTTATTTGAAATTTCAGATTCTCTTGAGTGATTCTGATCTTCCCTATGTAAAACACTGGAGGAGTTCCTCAGACGATATTCATCTCGGTTAATGAAGGCCACAAGAGTTTTCCTTGCTAAGGAGTACTTCTTTTTGCTCTCTGAGTACTCTGAAATTGCTCGTGAATATGCACAAAAGGGACAGTAAAACCTCCTTGTCACATCAAAGGTGGGTGCAACACCCATGCATCTCTCATGGACCACTCTTTGGCAGGACCCAGAACTACAAACCAACAACTGACCACCAATCTTACATATCATACAAAGCTTCATTCCATTCAATGTAGCCAAGGAATCTTGACTGTGTGAACATTGAGAGTTTAAAAATGTAGTATTTCTTATAAGGATCTCATCATCAGATAAAGTTTCGGATTGATGTTCACTCTCCACTGTAGCTCTGATCTCACCACATCGTAAACTATTAGGGGTCAGTGATAAACTATGATCGCAGTTATCTTTGGCTTCATGAACAGAATTTGTTCCTTGATCGACAAACCGCGGTGAACTGACTACAGTTTTTGATTCAACATAGCCTTCAGCATCATTTTTAGCTTCACCAGCAATGATGTTTAAGTCATGTTCTTCACCAGATGTACCTTGAGTCAATTTTTCAACATTACAAGTACCTTGTAGTTGATTATGCAAGAGCTGGGCATCACCGACAGTGAAGCTCATTCTAAGCTTCTTTGATGCAACACGATCAGAATCAACATTCTCAGAAGTAACGGTCTCTCTTAAATTTTCCACCCCAAGTTCTCTAAGTAAGTTTGACTCTTCTTCGCCACTATGTTGGACAATTTCTACAGGAACACTGTCAACATGAAATTTCTCATTTAAAGAAGTTGAACCCTCTTGATTAGCATACCCCGAGTCTTTCACATCAGTCTTTCCAGATGGCAAGTCCCTAACAGGAGGATCATCCAAAGCATCACAGTCACTCCTTTCATCCCTTGTTGAATTTCCATCAGAATGATATTTCTTTGACAAACCACTCTTTTCCTTCACAGACAAGGGAATCACATCGCTGTCTTTCAAAATCACATCCTTCAGCTATTCCCCAATACAAAAGACACAGAATCACACAACAAACATTAAGCAAATTTTAACTTCTTGCAGCTTCCACTACCTCGTAAAACTCTAAAAAAAATCCCTACCTGTTCCAAACCGCATTTAGGCAAGCAAGATATTTTCCGCTTAACATATTGCTCGATATCCCCTTTCAACATTTCAGATTTACTCAATTCCTGATTTTCTCTTGACGACTGATAACATACACAAAAACATATATACATAATCAAATATCGCGAAATAAATAAAATGTGACCAACATCGAGAAACAGACATGTACAATCTTAAGCAGTACTTGTATAAGAACATCTTCACCACAATCCGATGGACTAATACGAGCACTAGAATCCGCTTTAATTTTTCCATTTTCGAGGACAGATAGACTCTCTAAAACCCTCAAGCACACCAATTCTCTCGCATTCTTCCCGTCATTCTCCGAACAATCCCTCGGAATCTTTTTCACTAAATCTACAACAAAAATCACAAATACAACACACAGCCAACACATATTACATATATAAATACAAATAAATGTCAAAAACATTGAACTTTAGAAGATATGTATACCGAATAGAAAAGATGGATCGGTTTGATCAGAGGTGAGGGCTTCAATCGCCAAAAACCAGGGGAACAAAGCATCACGGTCACTCCTTTCATCCCTTGTTGCATTTCCATCAGAATGATATTTCTTTAACAAACCACTCTTTTCCTTCACAGACAAGGGAATCACATCGCTGTCTTTCAAAATCACATCCTTCAGCTATTCCCCAATACAAAAGACACAGAATCACACAACAAACATTAAGCAAATTTTAACTTCTTGCAGCTTCCACTACCTCATAAAACTCTAAAAAAAATCCCTACCCGTTCCAAACCGCATTTAGGCAAGCAAGATATTTTCCGCTTAACATATTGCTCGATATCCCCTTTCAACATTCCAGATTTACTCAATTCCTGATTTTCTCTTGACGACTGATAACATACACAAAAACATATATACATAATCAAATATCACGAAATAAATAAAACGTGACCAACATCGAGAAACAGACACGTACAATCTTAAGCAGTACTTGTATAAGAACATCTTCACAACAATCCGATGGACTAATACGAGCACCAGAATCCGCTTTCATTTTTCCATTTTCGAGAACAGATAGACTCTCTAAAACCCTCAAGCACACCAATTCTCTCGCATTCTTCCCATCATTCTCCGAACAATCCCCCGGAATCTTTTTCACTAAATCTACAACAATAATAACAAATACAACACATATTACATATATAAATACAAATAATATGTCAAAAACATTGAACATTAGGAGATATGTATACCGAATAGAAAAGATGGATCGGTTTGATAAGAGGCGAGGGCTTCAATCGCCAAAAACCAGGGGAGCAAAGCATCACTACGACGTCGTTTTGACTCCATGGAGATTCACGCTTTCCAGGCCTTCAAGCGTCCACTTTACATTCAATCAAAGTCAGCGGTGTCGTCGTTTTGATGAGTGTATCGGACAAGTTTTCACCGGGATAGGGTTTGGGCGATTCAAATTACTGTTTAGATGAGAACAAATTGCAGTTTCGGACACTAACTTTACTACAGTCTACAAGTGCTATTGCTATTATTTCACGTCAAAGTATAATAACCCTCAAATTTCAAAATATGTCAAAACACACCCAACTTTTCGGTGATGCATGTGGTTGTTTGATTTAATTTGAATAGGGTATTAATCGTTTGTAAATCAAAAGTTGTTTATAGGTGAAAAATAATTTTTATTTATGTGTTTGAATATTTTTTTGATATTTTTTAAAACACCAATTATTAATTACATTGTACAATGTAATATCTAGGGATTACAAAAACAATTATTCTATGTTTTCTTTTAGTGAATAAATATTATAAAATAATATATGTACATTCACACACACAAAAAAACATAGACATCATCATTAAAAAAAATATTGAAGACTAAATAACAATATTCCCTCTGTCACTAATTCTATACATTAATTTACTGCTCGACACGGATTTCAATGTTGTAAAATATGCCCTGTTTGGAAATTAACAGTTAGCTGTTAGCGGATCGAATTAGCTGTTTTGACTAGCTGATTGAATTAGATGTTTTAACTAGCGGATTGAATTAGTTGTTTCTTGTAAAACTGTTTGGTAAATAGCTGACTGATTGGTTTTTTTATGACACAAACTAAAAACGCATTCAAAAATCTCCTCAAAGTAGCTTTTTCAGAATTAATTTTTTCATCCGAACCTCTATTTCAATCCGCTAACTACCAAACACTAATATTAGCTTATCTTAGTGGTCAAATCTCTAAAACACCTCAAACCTCTAATTTCCAAATAAGGCTATAGTTTTGTAACTTGATTTTAATTTTAAGATGTTTATCCCGATTAAAAATTCATATATTAAACTCTTATTTAAAAAAAAATCCTTAAAAGCAAATTATAAGAACTATATTTCACGAATAACACTAAACTGTATGTCATACCCCATCCCTCGACATATATTATAAAAAAAGACTCAATCATTAGACTTTTCACTTAATTTCTTTATGGTTATTCATATTTCAAAATTCATCGGAAAATAAAGTTTTCCAGCATAAAAATTTTCTGCATCCATATTTCATGCGCACGTTAAAATCAATTTAGGATAGGGTTAATAGGCAAAAAATCACTTAACCCATGGATAACTTGTAAGTGGGTCACTGAACTCATTACCAACTTGTAACTGGGCCATTGAACTCAAAAAACTTGCAAATGGATCGCAGAATTAGATTTAATTGACAATCAACCAACTGAAATAATAAAAACTTGCATTTAAAACACTGTGCCATTAAGTATCGGTTGGCTTTAACAGAATCTATCAAGTTCAGTGATCTTTTTGTTTGTTAACACATTTACGATGCATGATTTTTTTTGGAAAGTACAAATCACCCCATTCTAAAACTTGGAGCCAAAAAATTACAAATGCTGAACACAGCGGAACTCCTCCAGTTGAGTTTCGAACAAAATTACCGAAACGCATGCACCCATCTCCTCTCTCTAACTCGCTCCCGCTCTCTCTCTAAAGGCCTTCAACTCCACGCCCACATTCTCAAGTCAGGCCTCCAAGCAATCCCTCTCGTTTCCCACAACTTAATCAACTTCTACTCCAAAACCCAACTCCCCCTCAACTCAGCCAAGGTTTTTCAAGAATCGTCTGTTAAATCATCGACTACGTGGAGCTCAGTGATTTCTTCGTGTGCCCAGAATGATTTGCCGGTTCTAGCGCTTGATTTGTTTCGGCAAATGCTGGGGTTTGGGTGTCGTGCTGATGATCATATTTTCCCCAGTGCTACGAAGGCGTGTGGGATGATTGGGAGATTTGATGTCGGTGGGTCGGTGCATTGTCTTGCTGTGCGAACTGGGTTTGCTTGGGATGTGTTTGTGGGGAGTTCTGTGGTGGATATGTATGCTAAATGCGGGGTGATATGGGATGCGCGGAGGATGTTTGATGAAATGCCTGAGAGGAATGTGGTGTCGTGGAGTGGGATGATTTATGGGTATGTTCAGATGGGTGAAGCGGAGGAGGCTTTGGGGTTGTTTAAGAAGGCGTTGGTTGAGGAGTTGGATGTGAATGATTTTACGTTCTCAAGTGTTGTCAGGGTTTGTGGGAATTCAACGTTTCTTGAGCTGGGGAAGGAGATACATGGGTTGTGTTTGAAAATGAGTTATGATTTGTCGAGTTTTGTGGGGAGTTCGTTGATTTCTATGTATTCCAAGTGTGGGTTGATAGGGGAAGCTTATCAGGTGTTTGGTGAGGCTCGTGATAAGAA
Source organism: Daucus carota subsp. sativus (assembly GCF_001625215.2). Classification (NCBI taxonomy): domain Eukaryota; kingdom Viridiplantae; phylum Streptophyta; class Magnoliopsida; order Apiales; family Apiaceae; genus Daucus; species Daucus carota. The sequence continues at coordinate 35,286,302 of NC_030386.2, read as the reverse complement.
TTTAGGCATGTGGAATGCAATGTTGATTGCTTGCGCGCAGCATGCGCACACTGAAAAAGCATTTCAGTTATTTGAAGAGATGGAGGGAGGGGGAGTGAAACCGAATTTTATCACTTTTTTATGTATGGTTTATGCGTGTAGCCATAAGGGGCTTGTTAAAGAAGGTAATTATTACTTTGATCGTATGAAGCGATATGGGATTGAGCCAGGGGACCAGCATTATAGTTCCATGGTCGATTTGCTCGGGCGTGCTGGAAAACTGCAGGATGCACTTGCAATGATCAGGGAAATGCCCATGCAGCCAACAGAATCTGTATGGGGAGCTTTTTTGACAGGATGTCGGATTCATGGAAACACGGAGTTGGCAGCTTACGCAGCTGATAAGGTCTTTGAGTTAGGTGCTGTAAGCCCTGGCTTGCACGTCCTGCTATCAAATGCATATGCTGCTGCTGGAAGATATGAAGAGTCAGCTAAAGCCCGTAAAATGTTGAGGGACAGAGGAGTGAAAAAGGAAACGGGACTGAGTTGGGTGGAAGAGGGAAATAGGGTACATACATTTACGGCAGGTGATAAATCTCACTCAAAATCACGTGAGATTTATCAAAAACTGGACGAATTAGGAGATGAAATAGAACAAGCTGGTTATATTGCGGACACTAGTTTCGTGCTTCAAGAAATAGATGGCTCCGAGAAAAAACTTGCAATTAGGTATCATAGTGAAAGACTTGCCATTGCATTTGCACTAATAACCTTTCCACCTGGAAGGGTAATCAGAATTATGAAAAACTTGCGTGTGTGTGGTGATTGTCACACCGCAATAAAGTTCATGTCCAAATCCTCCGGAAGAGTGATTATTGTAAGGGATAATAACAGGTTTCATCGGTTTGAGGATGGGAAATGTTCATGTGGCGACTATTGGTGAAAACTTAATTTCAAGCCAAGTAGCCTGATTAGATATGCCAAAATGATGAAATTACCTGTAATTACCTTGATAATTGAAGCCTTACCTAGGATTGACTGATTTTTCTTTAAGGAATAGAATAACAATGAACAAGAGTTTAGTACTTATCCTACAGTAAACACTGGAAATACAATCAGAAAGATTTGACGAGTTTTGTTGAATTTAAATTGTCTCTACCATGTTTGATGCAGCCTTGCGGAGGCTTGATATCACAATTTATTATAGTCATGTTCTTATATTGTTTCTGTGAAGTTCTTTCGCTTGATGAAGTTGGTTCTGGCTATTTCCTGTTATCAGTTTTCACGCAAATGATTAATTATCCCTTATGTCAATATTTGCCTGCCTCTAGTCTGATGAGTTTGGTGAAGGCTCCAGGTGGTTGTAGTGAGATTGCCTCGAGAGCATTTTGTGGCATGTTGCAGCTCGGTTACTCCTGCAACCAGGTATGCTAATATGCAGGTATACAATATTCGTTGAACTTAAAGTTTTGGTATAGAGATAGTGGTGATGATACTAATTTCTTTAAGCAAACTATAATATTTTTGTTGCTCAATACAAGTGCACATATGAGATGTTGTTAGAAAATGTTCGGAGTGTAGTAGCAGTGAACTTATCTAATAGTAAATTAGTTATAGCAAGAAAAACCAGAAGAAGATAAACAATAATGTTAAATTTCACAGTGGCTCAATTATGCAGTCTGTGAAACTTAATCAGCAGCTGAGGATGAAAGATGGTTAAACAACTTATCATGAATTACCATATGAATACATTGACTTATTTAATACCTTAATATCACATTATGCTGATAGAAATTAGACATAAAAGCTAAAACACCATAAATTTGTGTAACTATTCTTAGCATAGCCAACCTTATAAATTTGTGTAGATATTCTTAAATTGTTACATTTCAACCACTGGAAAAAATTGAGAACTTACAATCTATATTTGCCTTATGTAAGAGATAGTATATTGTTAGGTGAACAAGTTTATAGTCTAAAATATTTATCAAAGTCAAAATAGTTTGATACAAATGGACTAGCGCGTTTCTAAACAGAAAATATTAAGGAAAGATACATTTACGAAACAGCTTTAGCAGTGCATTAGGCTTATCCATATTATTAATCATCAAGATATATTGATCACTAAACAAATATGATTTTGATTTAAGAAATAATACCTAAAAATTAATGAAATTATATGTTTAGATCCTTGAATTTTCCCTGCCACTAACTTTCTTGCATCATTCATTTTATAGTTTAGTTTACAATATAATAATTTATATTATATTAACTAGAATTATGCATGCAAAGGAAGGGGATTTTACATGTTGCATTTTGTCACCCTATGCCCTTTTTGGTAATGTTAAAATAGTGGACCACATGAATTATAAGTGCAAATGGCGAGATTGAGTAGAAGCTTACAATAATTATAATTAGTTTAGCATGGTTTTAAGACTCCGGGAAAGTAGTTTAATATAGTATTACACTAAAGTAGTTGGCAATTTACTCAGACCTTTAAAGAGTTAAGTGGCTAAAAACTGTAGCTAGAAACCTTATTTCATTTGGCTATTATTTTCATATGAGCACTTGTGTACCCCTAATATCTTAGCAATGATAAAGTGATTTTGTTTACAATAAGAATTTGAGACCATATATACTGATAGAGAGCTTGTAAACAAGTTCAAACTAAGTGCTGTTTCTTATCTCTCTCCCTGTCACGACACCGAAAGGTGAGAGATGCTAAAACATCTAGATCAGGTTGTATCTGGCTAAACTTTACTAGTTCTGAAAGAGTACTTCCATTTTGATTTGAGGCTTGTGCTGTAGAAATTTCGTGAAAAATATATGTTGCCAGTAATAGTATATCATTATTTTTAAATTTGTACTTTAGCTCATATTATTCATCTCTTTTTTAAAGAAAAACAAGTTTAGATTTTAGTCGAAAGATGGATCATTCATTAAATACAGAAATATAGTCCAAAAATATCTTAACCACTTTAGCATTTGGTAATTTGGTGGGACAAATAGCCATAATAGACCATTGTGCATGTGATCTTATGTCACCAATCATCCAATCCACCTCTTTCTTCAGCCACTTATAAGAAATCAGTTTACTTTTTATTATCAATTTTCAAATTATCAGCTAAATAATGATGGATAATAAACTTCACGTATAGGTCTTGCTGATACTCATGTTTCTTCTTAGGTCTTTGCTGATACTCATGTTTCTTCTTATGTTTTCACTGAGACTCATGTTTCTTCTTATGTTTTCACTGAGACTCATGTATTATGTATATTACCAGATTACCAGATTACAAAGACATGCATCGCTTAGTGTTATTGTTATCTACTATAGATGTTCTATCTGAAGTTTTCAAATGCTTGTTTTGACATGGTCATTTCTGGCTCCATTGAGATCCCTTTCTGTTGCACTATCAACTATGAACCTTTTTATTGATACATGAAAGAAATTGGGAGTTAAAATCCCACTTGTAGTCACATAATGAAACGTGACAAAATCAAAATAGAAGATGCAGACTTTGTTCATTATTGTGACTTTGAAAGCAAGTTTCATAATTTTCATTATTCCAGTAAATATAAAAAAGATCTGTCAGAGTTTTAAACTGTATTTAGCACACCATCTTTTCCCTGGTCATTCATGATCTATACACATTCCATATCCTGCTTTGGGGATATGGAATCCACCACAGCACATATTCCAATAAACCTATGCTTTAATAACAATCCACTAATCACCACAAATATCAAGATGATATGCCTTAATAAAGATTGTTAAAGATATCATGATAGATCTCTGGGGAAATTTTTTACACCATCTCTCTTATCTAGGACTAGTAGATTAGCATCCCAATTGCCAGATCTGCCTTAGAACATGAGGTATAATATAAAGAATCACTAAAAGAATAGTGAATATCAAGTTCAAGTCACTACAACTTGAAAGTGAATATAACACTTTTTCTTTGCACAAAGATTAGGTTGCAATTTTGCATTTCCAACTGAGATCCATTTAGGCAACTTTGTCTATAATACCATTGGGTCTCTGTCATCTCGACAGGTGTCAATGTCTAACACGACCCACAAATTGACAAGCATAATCTACACCATCACATAGAAAACCCAAAAATTAAAAATTGACACGTTTACCGACCTGAAACGCAAAATTGCTGAACCTAGTCATCTTTGTTAGTACTATCAACTAACAATGAAAAAACCCTGAGAAGTCAGGTACTACAGAGATGGTAGTTATTTCATTCAATGAATAGACTTGCTTAATCAGAACATATAATGTTACAGACACCAAAATTATAATATTGGTACCTCTGAGAAAAATTGCCTAAACTGGGTTTATCCAATTTTGAAGTTAACCCAGAAAAACATTTTTCTAAAATTATATTATGAATAATAAAATGACAAAAATAATTTCCCCGGAGAACTTGTGACCTTCCTTTCCTTCCTGTTGTGACCCCCCTATTCTAAATGCGTTTTGGTTCTGTTCGCATTGACTACAGGCAATACCAAAACTCAAAACATTATGTTATTTACCAGCATGTGTTTCATTCATGACTCTACTCACTGAGCCAGCATTTGATCAAGCTGCATTTGCTCAATCCATGCACCTAAAACAGATTGCTCAGTTGGTTCGATCCCGGAATTTAAATTTGAGCTGTTGCTGAAAGATGCATCAGCAATACCTGCAGCGCCAGGAACATGGCTTACTGAATCTTGGTTAGCTTCATGGTGAGATTCTTTGACAAGTGACTGAACCCATGATAAATCAGGCTCTTCCTCATTAGTGTTAGCCTCCAATGTTGCTGATCTTTTGAGCTGACCAAAGTCTTTGTTATTGACATTCCACTCTGCATTCCCATTGGAAGAACCCCATTTAGGCCAAGAATCACCAGGGGAACCAACACTGAAAGAAGAACTAGACCCCAGTTCTCTGGAGCTAAGGCTCCGGAACTGCTGCTGCTCACGCTGCGCAAATGTAGAAACCCGTGAACTCAATGGTGAGATAGGTTCCATATTCCGCGGAGACATTCTCCCTAATGGGGTTGCATAGGAGTTCTGCAGAGGATTGTCTACCTTATTTGGTGAGAAGTTTGTGTTAATGGGTGATAACATGCTCTGCTGTTGATGGAATTGATTGAGAATGGATGAATTCTGCCTAGGGGAAAAAACAGATGAAGCCAATGGTGGATCAGAATATCGAGGAGATAAGCTCTCCGAGGAGAAAATATCATCAAGGTTTGAAGGGGTTAGGTTTCTTGACCGAACAGAACGGTTCAAAGAATTAGCACTGACATTAGGTTGAGAGAGGCGAGAGAATTCATGGAGGAGCTGCTGTTGTTGCATATCAAAATCTTGCAACAAGTTCATATCCTCGGCATGAATATCTCTTGCATTAAGTGATGAACGCAAGCGACTGGACTGAAGATTGCTACCAGGGAGCTGCAGAGTAGGGACATTTGCTTGGTGCCATCCCAGATTTTGAAGGCCATTTGCAGATGGAGACATTGGTGGAGTAAACGGTGAAGAGGACATAGCACAAACTGATGAAGGCGAGCTCGGGAGGAGACTCATTGCTGCAGCAAAGTCCATTCCACTAGCAGCAGTTGTATTTGAGTGAGGAGATGGTACAGCAGAACCTGTGGAAACATATAATGGTCGAAGTTCTTCATGTTTGTGAGCAAAGAAGCAAACCCTGCGGTTGCAACTGATACCATCCTTGCAAAGCCGGGTCCTGTATTGAGCCGGGTGTAACCAGCATTCGAAAACACCATGAGCATATTCACACATATCCCCTCTTCGACATGCCCCCTTACGAAAATCAGGACAAGGAACACAGCTGTAGTGATATTTCCTCGGGTCCCTTCTCCGAGCATTTTCCCCAGGATGAACGAATGGGCACTCCGTCCAATCATGTGAATATGCACGAGAACAAGGCCGGACCTTGAATGAAAACATACGGAATTCATCTGTTGAATATATGCCGTTTTTTATGTCTGGCAAAGAGGGATCAACAGGGTATTCTTTCTTCTCTGCAGCAAAAGTAGAGTTAAGATCATCAAAATTTGTGATCTTGGGAGAAGATGTTGAATTCGAAGCAGACGATGGGGATCTATTCTCTGGGGATGATGGAGAGAGTAAAGAGGGATTTGAATTAGAGGTGGCACATGACACCCTCAAGTCATTTATACCATCAGGACCATTGTTTACAAGGAGCTCTCCCAGCACAAGTTTCATGTCTTGGAACTTTGGAGAAACAAGAATCACATCAGCAGGGCGATAACCATTAGCATCAATCAAATTTGGATCAGCTCCTGCTGACAGGAGCAGTTTCACAACATCAATAGATTTCAAAGATCCACTTGAGGCGGCACAGTGAAGAGCAGTAGTTTTATCTAGTCCGCAGGACTGATTAACATCGGCCTCAGATAGAGAAAGGATCAGACTTAAAACATCAACACTCCCATAAGTAGCAGCAACCATTAAAGGGGTTCTATCCTCAAGAACCATCTGTTTAGAACCCTTCTGGCGGCCATACCACAGTCCAACCTCGTCAATAGCAGAAGGGTCTCGCTGGATCCATCTCTTAAACCCCTCGACATCGTTATTAGCAGCCATTTCAAGCAAAGTAACAAAAGTATCTTCTGTTTCAACATTCAAGCCGTTCATGTCTATGTCAGGAAGTTGAGTACTGTCTGTTTGGGAAGGAGACAACGAAATTGGAGGTAATATTTCCTTTACCCGCTCGGATGCACAGCCCATGCTTCCATTTATCAAAAACCCGGCTGAAAAAGTAAGGTAAAATATTGGATCAACCTGAATGCCTAGTCAGAGTATATATATCAATATATACGCATTTACATAGGCATATAATACTAACCAAAACTAGATAATAATCGCCATGAATGACTGACCATTATACAAAGAAACCCATATAGCAGAACAAGTGGTGACAAATCCATCTCAAACCGCTAATAGAGTAATAGTCACTTATAAGTTATGAACTTATGATCCTATGTAGGATACATGTACTGGAAGAAAAGTATTTTATGTATGGATCATGTAATAACAAGAATTTTTGTGGTACTACTGAGAGCACGAGACAGGAAATAAATTTCTCATCATCTCAAATTTCTTGTATAAATAGATTTTCACAATATATTCAAAGCTTCAAGGACCAAGTCTGGACCATATCCTAAAAAATAAAGAAAGGCAGCATCTTTAAAATAGTTAATACAACCGAAAGTTTTAGATCAGATAATAGTAATTCCCTCCCCCAGAAAAATAAAATTAGGGAATCAGAATAATTAGAAGATAAGGCATATATCTTTAATTAAAATTATAACTGCAGAACTCTTATCTATCACACACACAGAGAGAGACGGAGGAAGAGGAGGGAAGAGGGGGGGGGGGGGGGGGGGGGGGAGAGATGTTAAATTAATAGAACAAGTTCAAAGTGGAAAGCAAGAAACATGAGTTGCAGAAAATCAGAGTCAATAGAAGCTTATACAGTTGCATCAACAGGGTAATACTTAAAAACGAATTAGCCTTATTTCTTGAAAAAAGAAGAGATCTTGCTCTTGCACACCCCATGTTTTCATTTCTTGCAACACTTTTTCTTGAAAAGCCAAACAGAGCTTCAACATGAATACCCAAACAACGATCATCATTCTTGTCTCACACACACATATACATACATAACTTGAAATCAAGAAACAGTGAGAAAAATACTTACAGATGAGTTCAAGTTTGCAGCAACAACAATGAAAAAAATCAAGAAAGCAACTGAGATAGTCAAGTGAGGATGTAGAGAGAGAAAGAGCAAAAGGGTGAGAGAGAGAATGCAAGAGAAGTTGAAATTGATTGAGCTACTTGTTCTTCCTTTCCCATTTTTAATGATGCTCTTCTTCTCTTTCAAGAACAATCACAATAGCAGAGTGCTTCTGCTGAGATATAATAATACTAAATAATACTATCTCTCTCTTGATGTTATATACTAGCAAGTCAATAGATGACTAGTCACTAGACACAACTAGTACTCCCTCCGTCCCGGTCATTTGTATACAAATGGCTGGGACACGGTGACCAAGAAAAAGTGTAAGAAATGAGTAAAGTTAGGTGAAAAGTGAGTAGAGTGGTGGGATCTATTTATATTTAATAGTAATAGATTTGAGATACTGGAGGAAAGTAGTGGATGTAACAGTGTTTATATTATTATAGAAAGTAGATAGTGGAGGAAAGTAGTTGAGGTAATGTTATTTTATATTATAAAAGTTACTAATTTTGGTATGTATACAATTGATGGGACGTCACAAAAAGGAAACTGTATATAATTCATTGAGACAGAGGGAGTACTGAACCAGTGAACTGACAAAATGAACTGCATTTTTTTTATTTTTCAGCACATTTGTTTATTAAAAAACAAGAGGATATATAATATAATATTATTTGATATATGTATTTGTCTACAAATAAAAATATTATTTCTATGCGTTTTTTCACATGTATTTTAATTTATACATGCGTTCCATCAGTTAAACATTTTAAAAAACAGGTTAGAATGTATAACTGATATATAAAAAAACAAATGTCCCACATCAACAAATACGTTATACAAAAGTCTAAGATATACCAAATGTTGTAAATTGGTCACTTCAATAATTTGTTTTAAAAAACATAGCCCAGTCAAGTACAAGGTAAGTTCATAGACCCTCCTCCACTCAATAAAGATACCCCTTTTTAACTGCTCCCATTATAAAATCTTTTTCCCAATATATGTTTTTAATAAGTACAATTCTATTTTATTTTTTGGTGTGGGCCCTTTGTTAGGTTTTATTTGGTTTGATGGTAACGAGTCGACAATCAATTTACTACAATTTTTTGGTTTGTGCACATAAAAAAAGAAGATGTCAGTATCCATATCGCTTTTTTACTTATAAATTAGGCTGTAATTGTCGTCGATTTTTTGTTCTGCAATTTACAAGATGTCTATATCAGTATTTTTTATTTTTAAATGGAGTTGTCAATTTTTTTTTTGTTGGTTACGATTTGAGAATTTTTGAGTTCTTTGTGCAAGCCAAGGCCTTCTTATCAAATGACATTAGTTAAGCATTATGATTAGACATGACAAATTACATGTTAATGGATTATTACAAATATATTCATAATTTTTTTGCCATGTTTAACTTTTGAAAGTTAGACAAATATTAATTAATTATTAGTAAACAATCCTCATATATTTCATTAAAAAAAGCACGATAATGAATCTATTTATCTGAAATTTTAGTGATTTTTCACTTCAAACTGAAAAATGTTTGTTTGTGTAATAAGTTAGAAATCGATTTACAGTTAGAAATAAGTCAAAAATAACTTAAAACTAGAAGTTAGTTGATTTATTTTTTTCAGTGACTTAATTTTTCAAAATATTTTTTAATAAAAAATATAATTTATTCATAAACTATTTTTATTTCATTATTATATTTTTAATAATTCATAAATCATTAATAAATTAAATTTATTCAAATTTAAATTATAAATTTTCATTTTATGATATCAAATGATATTAAATAATAAAACATAAATTTTAAAATCAATGATCTCAGTATTCTCTATAATGACTATATAAATACTACTTCAACTAAACTTGCCGATTTAGATTCAACTAGAATATAGTACCATGTAGGTGGCCTTATAAATAACCTTTAAAATGGAATCAGAACACCGTCGTGATCTTTTAAGGTTTTTGCCAAATTTTGTATTTAATTATCTCATTTCCATCTTTCTTTTCCTTTTTATGACTTCCTTGACATGTACTTTATATGTTTTAAAATAAATATTATTTTTTACACCAAAATTAAGTTGTAAAATATATTTGTATACATTATTTTCCAATTTGTTTTATAAATAAAATGTAAATAATAAATTTTTATTCAAATTTTTTTAAAAAAATTTGCTTTTTAATCAGTTATGTGCAAAAAGTCAAAATATCACTTATTTTGCAACCGTATATTAATTTCACGGTGGTTTTTATCTTCTTTTTTATAAGGCACAAGTTTCTATTTTCCTTCCTATTAAATTTGATCAAAAAATATAAATTATGAAGTAACACGTATAATTTACTTTCACCAGACTATTTCCTTTGTTTAGCATCCTCCCGTTTCGCACTCACCTGCGCGAGAAGAGGTATTATCAGTTTCGAACCTAGCACCCCAGATGTAGACACCAGACAGAAATGAAAGGAGCATAAATTCCATTAAAAAAAAAAATGTAGATATCATAAATTTATATTCATATCATCAAGATAAGGCGGGGAGGGGCCCTTGGTTAACCATATCACAGGGTAATTTCTACTCGTTCTTTCTGATAACTAAAATAAAGCAGATTTTCACTAAGTGATTCCATTTGAGTTATAATAAATTAATGATAGACTATTTGGCTCACAGAAATTTCATCTTTTTCTTCTTCAGTATGTCCTCACCAAATTAAATAGATTGAACTTTCATCTCCATTGTATATTCAACTTTTAATTTTTTGGAGTTGGGAATTAGACGGATGATAAATGGATATCTGAATAAAATAAATGAAAATGAGAAAATCTAATTTAAAATTAAGTTTGAAATTATATTAAACAATAATCTTATCTAAAATTTTAAATTTTCATGTGGCTGTGGAGTGAATCATATAACAGTTTATAATAGTAAATATATTATGTTGTTCAGGATTTTAAGTTGGCACTTTCATTTTCTTCAGTTTTCTGGCGCACGTAATATATATTTCCTCCATTCTACTTATTTCTTTACATATCTTTCACTACTTGGTACTGTATGACTTAGCTTCATAATTTAAAAAAAAAAAAAGATTTGTGGTTCAAAATTTATATTTTTATTCAAAAATAAAAATTATTTATAAAATTATATTCCATCAAAATCATGTGTCGAGTTCCTATACTTAAAGTAACACAAACCCTAAAAGGTTGAGAGAAGAAGGGACGCGACAAGATTAAAAATGGGCGGCTGCCTACTTGACCTTGTATTATATTGTGGACCACAAAATATAGTAGAAAAAGACCTTCATTTCCATGGGCTGGGCCCCTGAAACCATGACTCTACACTTGGCAAGAGCATGGCTGTGTTAATGTAGCTTCAATCACAAGCACTGTGCTATACATCCTACCTCTGTTCTAAAAATCGCTGATTAATCACGATTAATCACCGATTAATCCCTGTTCCATAACTCGCCGAACTGATTAAATCTCCGATTAATCACCGATCAATCCGATTAATCTCCGATCAATTCAATTAATCCCTGATTAATCCTTGTTCCGTGACTTCACCGATTAAGTCCGATTCCCGCTTTTTACAACACTGCATCCTACACACATATATGTTGCATATTGCCCATAAATAAAAGTTGTACTTTGGGAGTTTTTTTTATGTGGTTGATGATTAAAGCTGCTTTTCTACATTCTACTGTTATCACTTATCCAAGGACAGATAGCTTCCCCGGTGTCTAGCAGCAGTAACTCAATAACCTTTCTTTTTGCCTGCACAAACACACACAAAACATAGGTGCTCCACCTCAAATTAAATGTGAAATATATTTTCTATCCTTTTACGTGTTTTTTTAAAAATATAAAAGCATCTTCGGATTCGTTATAATCGTGGGCTACATTGCACATGTAAGACATTAGGTAAAATTTGCTGAACCTGTAAAACATCGTGCTTGAATGGTATTGAATATATTGGTTGGCTATAATTTAAAAATAGTATGTTATTAATATTTTGAGTTGTTAAAATAGAATATATTAGTTTAATATGATAATAAATGATGTGCAATCTTCCTGCAGATTTCTTACCGACAGAAGGTTGACTAAAATTATAGACAACAAATAAATTTGATTGGAGTATGAGTTAAAGGTTTTCTGTGGTCCAAAGATGCTTTAAGAAAATGTTAGTTAAAATTTGTTTCTTCTATTTATTCCATTTTGTTGTGTGTTTATATATATTAGTAAAATACAGTGAATTGTAGTTCATGAATTAAAGGTATTCTTTAGAAAAATATTTCAAAAATTATTTTAAAATGAGGATAAATATTTTGAGACAAACTTTTCATAAAAGACTAGAAGGGGATGGAGTCACGCTCTATAAAAAAACAGATTTTCACGTTATTTAGATAATAAAACAATTATATTCGATATAACAATCATTCTTGGCCGAATTGATGTCTTTTTCGATTCAATATATTATCCTTTAATGCATTTCGAGTTTTTTTTAATTATAGAGGCATTCTTTCCACGCCCTGACTAAACGAAAAGGTATTGGTCAAGATTGCACTAATTTGTTATTTAGCTTACCAATTTGTCAGCATTTTCATCCCAATATAATAGTTTGGCATTATCAGTTCAGTTAAAAAATGTTAAATATAAATACAGTTCTGTCACATTTTTTGTTTTTTCTATAAGCATGTAGATTTTATTATTGAAGGCCATCAAAAAAGAAATTATCTTCTATATTTTGTACGTGTGATGTGACAAAAAGAAAAAAAAAGGCGACTAATTTCTCGTGCAAGTGGTAAACGCATATCAGCTACCAACTTTGTTTCCAGACAAATTCAAACGCTATGATGAAGTTGCCAATTTGCCGTATCTTTAGCCTCGTCACCCTTTTTCAAGTGACAAGCACCAACGTTGTCAACGAAATAAAAAGAATTATCTCGCTACTTTTATGAAAAATTGCCATCTTTTAATTTTATTCAGAAAAATAGATGGGTGTTGAACTGTTGTTAATTGAGCATAAATAAATAATACTCCCTCTGTCCCATTTAATTGTATACGTTTCTTTTCAACTGTTCGACACGCATTTCAATGCTCTTATAAAATATAGTTCCGTAACTTATTTTTGAGATTTTCTTTTTCTGAATAAAAATATAACATCCAAACTTTATTTCAGAAAAAGAAAATTTTAAAAATAAATTACACAACTATACTTTACGGGAGCATTAAAGTCCGTGCCGCGTCCCCGTCCCCCAATGTATACTACTCAGGGGGACGGAGGGAGTATTATTTAACAGGGCAATGCTAGAGACCCCCAAAAAAATTCCCAAAAATCTTTACCAAAATGATGTGGCAAACAAGTGGCTAGTTATGATTGGGTGATTGATGAATCTGCAGGGAGGTCTCATTATTATGGGAGTGAATTCAGCCAATCAGATTTGGACACATCATTTGGGAAAATTATTTGGGACAATTTTTTGGGGTCTCTAGCATTTTCCTATTTAACAAGCGATAGTATAGCTCGTTTACTTGTGTTGATGAGTAGGATGGTCTGCACACACGAAATTTATTCTAAAAATAAATGAATTATGTTACCTGCATATACAAAATGAAAACCGCAGTCATCTTACGAGGACAGCCTTGCTGAAGCCTGATGGTTAATGGGGTTCTTAAATTGGTTAATTGTTTTCGGGCCGGCCCAATATATTGGGCTTACTGATAAGAATCTGAACCACCAACTAGGGCTGCACATGGGCTGGGTTGGGTCGGTTTCGGCCATTCAAGCGACCCAACCCATTTAGTACGGGTTAGAAAAATTTAACCCATTAATCATAAAAAGAATTAGAAACCCAACCCTACTAATTGTATGACGGGTTGGGTTGGTTAGGGTAGGGTTGATCGGGTTGAAAAATTTCTGCACACTGCACTACACACACTGCACTACACTCACTGCACATTCTATCATTCTATCATCAAATAAGTAAATATAGTTCCGTGAGCAACCAAAAATATTCTACTCCCTCCGTCTCTTATTACTTTTCCTGTTTCTCTCTAGCATGTTTGCCAATACACACTTTTGATTCTTAATATCATTAATTTTGTATGAATATTAAATATAAAAACTTCATTGTATTAAAGTACTCGTGAATACGAATCCAACAAGATCACTCACGACTATATTTAGTCTTATAGATTAAACGTAAATTAATAATTAGTCTCATGTTATGAACAGTCCCGACATATCAGACGAGAAAAGAATAAAGAAACGGAGGGAGTATTAGAGTGTTAAAGATATATTTTGACCGGGTTGGGTTGGTTTAAGGTTTTTAAAAGTCATATTTCGACCCAACCCATTATAAACGGCTCAACCAAAAATCAACCCAATTAACCCACGGTTTGGAATGGGTCGGGTTAGTCGGCCTAGTTCAAGGTTGGGTTGGGTTGGTTTGAGCGGGTTGGACAACCCATGAGCAGCCCTACCACCAACTACTATTTTCAAATTTCGTATAGGTTTTCCTCTTTTCTGTCGAGACCCAAGTTCTAGATTTCCATTACTGATTTGGGTTTTCATCTAGAAGGATTCTCTAATATTAGACCGGGATTGCATTACGCGATGAATATTTATTTAATAGATCCCGAGGATAGCGGATGAGATAAATTTCATATTAGCACGAAGAGTATTTATAATTAGAATTAATTACATTTTGTAACCTCTAGGTTTGTAACTTTAAAACGTGACAATATACATTCTAAACTTAATTAATATTCCGTGCAAGTTGTAACCCTGATCACTATTCCGTCCAAATTAACACCTACTTTATCCCCTGTGAGTTGTGACCTCTCAAAAATTATGTATTATATTTTGAAATTATTTTTGAACACACACAACGATGTAAAAAAATTTAAAATAATTTTTAAAATATGTATCTAGATTTAGAATCTGAAAATTTATTTATTTTTACATAAACGATGTAACTTATTTTAAAATAAATACATATTTTAAAATTTGACGGAAGGAGCTCTATTTTATAAATATTATATTTTAACATAATTTATTTACGTAAAAGTGATTTCTATCTATAGAGAAAACAACAATTTAATAAAGCAGAACTAATTAAAACATCGCTGTCTATGTAGCTAAAAATATTTACTCGTCATGACTCAAGTTACATCTTTTAAATACTCTAATTAAATAAAAGGAAACGATTAACGCGTATTGACCACTAACCAGCTTTATTAGGGGTGAGCATAAAAATCCGAAATCCGGATTATCCGATTTTCCGGTCCGGTATCCGATTGAAAAAATCCGGAAATTTGGATATCCGATCCGAATAATCTGGACCGGATATCCGATCCGGTTTTTTCTTATAAATTCGGATATGGATCCGGATCACATATATATAAGAAATCGGATATCCGGATCCGATCCGGTTATATTATTTTTGATAAAATATATTTTTATAAATAATATATTAATAATTTTTAGTTTTGTAAAGAATCTACATCTTGTAAATTTCACATCATTTAAGCATGAGTACGTGATTTTGTTTAGAAGCAGCAGCCAGTGTAATACTCCTATAACACATCACAATATCGTCTACCGATCATAGTTAAAAGAGTTGAGTTTGATGCTTAAATGTATTTAGCTAATATCGACCTCCAAAGTCCAATCCTTGCCTTTGATATGTCAGTACTTTTTTATTTTAGTCTCGTTGTGAAGCAAATATGAAATACACGTTTTATATTATTAAATATTAAGTATGGTACATGTATTTTTATAATTTTTTGTGGACTTCCAAATTCAATCATCATTTACACATTTATTGCTCATGTTATGCTATATTATTATTATTATTATTATTATTATTATTATTATTAGCATATATTCACTTAGACCAGATGATACTTATTGCATTTTATTTATTGTTTCACTTATCAAATATTAATATGAATATGAATCTATTTACAATTTTATGGGTAAAAGGTATCACATAGTAGGTTATAAAAGTGTTTTTTTTTAATATTATTTGCCAAAAAAATAATAAGAAATGAGTATCAATCGGATTCGGATAATCCGGTTTCCGATCCGATTTAAGAGGATATCCGAATATTCGGATATCCGGTTAAACCGGAACCGGAATAGAATTTTAGTGATCCGAAAAACCGGATATCCGGTTTATATTTTATAACCGGACCGGATATCCGGTTATGCTCACCCCTAAGCTTTATACAATAATAGTAGTATTTTTTACCGTGTATGTATTTTTCCGGTTAATGTGTTCTTTGTCGACATGTATCTTCTAAGATCTTACTTTAAAGTTTCTTTCAAGTTGTTTATTACCTGACCTCTTTCCTCAATTATGCTTTTCGTTTGTCTTGTGTTGTCGAGTATTTTGAAGAGTATCGTTCGCAGGGAAGGACTGATATCAATACTAATTTCAAATCTCTTATCTCTTGCAATTCAGAAGTGTGGAGAAGAATTTGGTGATGTATGGTTATCAACTAATTAATATAATAAATAAATAAACTATATAATAAATATGAGAGAAAACAACCCAAGAATTAGAGTTCTTCAATGGCTATCATGAATGTCTAATTTGTGTCTCTTGTTTGCTAAAAACATCCTTCTAATATTTATAAAATCCTCTCCCAAGGTAGATTATAATGCCTACAATTATCCATTAAAAGCCACTCCCATGGTCAATCAAAGAACACTTGTAAACTATTAAGAACCAAGGATTTTATGTCTCACAATTCTCATATTAATCTCCCGATCCAATACTCAAATTGTGTCCATCATATCATGTACTAGAATTATAACTCCTCTCCCGATTCGTTATAACTCCTAGATATTCAATTACAAGTTAGCTACTCCTGTAATTGTATAAAGCGCTCAATGACAGATTAACAAATCAAGAGAAAACACAATCCAACTAAACAAACATAACAAGCCAAAGAATACTACCTAACTCTTGGATCAAAGGATTAGCTACTCATGATAAGATGAAACAAATATATATTTATACCACAAACCATGAGCGTAAGAATTTAAGTACAAAGAATACAACTTGATGAAAGTGCTTGAAGTCCGGATGAATCCCTTCACTCCTTCTTCCAAAATCTCTCACAAGTGTTTCTCTCCCTTTTCTCTCTACCAAGGCTATCTCTATATTATTCTATATGATACAAGTTAATTGTCTCAAATCTCTATCAAAACCCTCATATATATAAGAGTTTTCTTAGTTTACAAGAAAATAAAATAATATCCTAAAACTAGTTGGATTCTGATGCTGAAATTCGTAGGCTTCTGTTCAGGCCTGATTCTGGGCTGATCCAGTTGGATTTTGACATCTGGACCACCTTAAACTTGTAGAGAATTTCAATATCTTCGCGTGGGCTGTTGAATCGCCCAATTCTGACGTCCAGAACTCAAGTTACGGCCCAAACAAGATTTGATTCGCTGGCTAACCATAAAGTCCGAATTTTCATCTGATTAAGCCCAAATAAGCTTGATTTAATCCAACTTTAGGAAAATTTATTTTCCTGAAATTAAACACTTAAAATCAATTAGTAACATCCCGATTATTTACAAAATACTAAAAATTATGGGAATAAAATCATATAAAAACATATATAAATATATGCTCTATCAAATATCCCCACACTTAGTCTTTTGCACGTCCTCGGGCAAATAAAATAAATAACACTAACACCTAATAGATATACCACTTCCGTAGGTGATCACGGTTGCATTTGGCATATGCAACAAGCCCTTTAAACCCCTAGGCAGCCCTAGTGGACGAGTAAGGTCTCGTGAGGGCCTATAGCGAATGTACCCACAAAATTCATCTAGCTCATGTAATAATAATATAGATGACCACAAGAAATGCAACTAATAAATGTAAATGTATGGATCCCAATAATAATAATAGTGTATTCCAAGTCAGTGATAACCATCAGAATATGCAACAAGTTTAGACACATCAAGCTCACACCGCAATAAAACCACTTAGTGAACACAAGTACAGAGTGTGCGTGTGTGCCTAGCTTAACAACATGCTCTTCTTTGAATCAAGAACAGAGACACACAAGTTTCAACATGACTAGTCATGCGAGTTAATAGCTCCCAAGTTGAGTGCTAGAATAAATCTTAAACACTTCTTTACTTAGAACTAGCTATCATTCAAGTTTACAAGGGATTTCTATGTCTTCTTTTTATTTCTATAATACTACTATATATAATTTTTTATTCTTCTTTTTTTTCACATGCTTGGTCTAAGGTCGGGACGCTCCTCAGGGTAAGTGAGTTACGACCACCAAAAGACTTCACAAGCTCAATTTTTTTCTTTTTTTTTTAAAGTCAAGTAATTCTCCAGTAATCAAGGATAATGAAAAGTCACCAAGAAAAATATATTTCTAGTACAATTGCACTTAATACCAGCACAAGTACATGGATCGTCCCTTTCATATTCGCCACCCATTGATCTCAAAGGAGTACTTGATACTTTATTGAATTTTTCTTTTTTTTTTTCTCTTTTTTTTTTGAAGAAAACATTTACACCCCACAATCACCTCAAACTCAAGCATTTACGTACTAAGCTCAAAAGAGAATAGTCAAAATTCTAATCATCAACAAGAGGCTACCCCTCAAGAAGCAAGTATATCTAAGTCTCAATTCAATATTTAAGAGCATAATAAGCTTGTGTCAATAAATAAACTCTGCACTAGTGACACTGCACATGTAACATCACTAATATGTGATCATAGCAAGAATCAATCAAAAACAAGCTACACATAGTATCATCATAGGTTACTAACTTGGACTATTACATGGGATCATGATATGCTATGATATGCAATGAAACTTACATGTTATGCAACTATATGAACTAATGTATGCAATGTATGAGTGTTTATCCTAGCATGGTATGATCATCTAACTATTTTACAAGGCTAGAATTATTTTTGATTTTTAAATTCTATAATTTTTTTGTCTTTTTTTTTTTAATATTATAACATACTATTGAGAACACATCCCCACACTTAAATGAGTCAATGTCCTCAATGACACACTAATACTCCTCCTATAAATAATAGAAAAGTAAGAATACTCCCCTATGCATACGCATGAAGTGCCGTTTGAAAAATAAGCGAAGTGTGTTGCTTCTAAGTCGATGCACCGCGGGCACCTTAACCATGCCCATGGTGCAAATCATTCTGCCCGGACTTCATAAACTGACCTTCTGGACCTTAAAATCCGATCTCCACCGTTCAGAATTTAGATATTAGTGTAAGGAAGATGCTGTCCAAAATTCAGGACGATCCGACCGTTGAAACTCCGGGAAACGCAAAAACAATGCAGCTGATGCAACCAGAAAAATTGCTGCGAATTTTTTTATTTTTGCACCTGTAACAACCACTTCAAACAAACACATCAAGGTAACTTGTGGGAGTAAAAACAAATCAAAATCTACTTAATATTATAATCATGGGTTGCCTCCCAAGAAGCGCTTGTTTATTGTCATTAGCTCGACTTATTCACATACAAGTAACAAAACTAATGAGGTGAAAAAGCAAATAAGTGCACATATCTACGAATCAATAATATAATTATGATGTGCAAATATATCTTTGGTCCACAAACATATAAGTCAATTTGTATGGACCACACTGGCTGAAGAGACCTCGAAAAATCAAAGTAGCTAGAAAAGTCGTCAGAATAATCATCATAAGTACTACTCATAAACTCCACCCAAATTGGATCCTTATATTCTAAAGCAAAATCATCAATTAACACATCGTTCTCAATTAGAATTGGATACTCATCAATTTTTATCTCGTCTACCAATTCATTAAGCACAACATTATCTACTAAATCTGGCAGAATTTCAGTTGTATCCAATTTTTCATTATCAAGCACGGGACAATTATAATCTAAGCAAGTCGATTCATTAGACACAATATTTTCATGAATTGCTAAATAAGTATCATGACAAAGTGGAAAATCGACACAAGGAGGAATCCTAAAACAACCATTATGCATCACAAGTTGAACTTCCATAATAAAAGTATTTCTTTTAGCATTCTCCTCGTACCAACTTATCGAATCTTGACATATTATATCAGTCTTATTAGCAACTTCAAATTTTGGTTCATCAATATGGTCAAAAAGTCCCATAGACATTAAAGAAGAATTGTACTGAACTAAGTTTTTATCAACATCATAACATGGGTAAGGATCATAAAATTGATTTTCAGATGCATATGAAAAATCAGTGTTAGGTGGGTATGGAGGATAATATGAGTTGCAACAATCAAACGATTTCACCTGATACGCATTAAAATTCTGAAAAGAATTATAATCTTGATATCGTTCATTTTCAAGAGTATCGTTCGCAGGGAAGGACTAATATTAATACCAATTTCAAGTCTTTTATCTCTTATGATTCAGAAGTGTGGAGAAGAATTTGGTGGGTTTTATCTATCAACTAATTAATATAATAAATCAATAAATATAATAAATATGAGAGAAAACAACCCAAGAATTAGAGTTCTTCAATGGCTACCATGAATGCCTAATTTGTGTCTCTTGATTGCTAAAAACAATCCTTCTAATATTTATAAAATCCTCTCCCAAGGTAGATTATAATGCCTACAATTATCCATTAAAAGCCACTCCCATGGTCAATCAAAGAACACTTGTAAACTATTAAGAACCAAGGATTTTATGTCTCACAATTCTCATATCAATCTCCCGATCCAATACTCAAATTGTGTCCATCATATCATGTACTAGAATTATAACTCCTCTCCCGATTCG
Organism: Daucus carota subsp. sativus; assembly: GCF_001625215.2. Lineage (NCBI taxonomy): Eukaryota > Viridiplantae > Streptophyta > Magnoliopsida > Apiales > Apiaceae > Daucus > Daucus carota. The sequence continues at coordinate 35,265,723 of NC_030386.2, read as the reverse complement.
TTATAACTCCTAGAGATTCAATCACAAGTTAGCTACTCCTGTAATTGTATAAAGCGCTCAATGACAGATTAACAAATCAAGAGAAAACACAATCCAACTAAACAAACATAATAAGCCAAAGAATACTACCTAACTCTTGGATCAAAGGATTAGCTACTCATGATAAGATGAAACAAATATATATTTATACCACAAACCATGAGTGTAAGAATATAAGTACGAAGAATACAACTTGACGAAAGTGCTTGACGTCCGGATGAATCCCTTCACTCCTTCCAATCTCTCTCACAAGTGTTTCTCTCCTTTTTCTCTCTAAAAAGGCTATTTCTAAATTATTCTATATGATACAAGTTAGTTGTCTCTAATATCTATCAAACCCTAATATATATATAAGAGTTTTCTTAATTTACAAGAAAATAAAATAATATCCTAAAACTAGTTGGATTCTGATGCTGAAATTCGTAGGCTGCTGTTCAGGCCTGATTCTGGACTGATCCAGTTTCCTTTTGATATCTGGACCACCTTCAACTTGTAGAGAATTTCAATATCTTCGCGTGGGCTGTTAAATCGCCCAATTCTGACATCCAGAACTCAAGTTACGGCCCAAACAAGATTTGCTTCGCAGGCTATCCATAAAGTCCGAATTCCCATCTGATTAAGCCCAAATAAGCTTGATTTAATCCAACTTTAAGAATATTTATTTTCCTGCCATTAAACACTTAAAATCAATTAGTAACATCCCGATTATTTACAAAATACTAAAATTATGGGAATAAAATCATATAAAAACATATATAAATATATGCTCTATCAAATATCCCCACACTTAGTCTTTTGCACGTCCTCGGGCAAATAAAATAAATAAAACTAACACCTAATAGATATATACCACTTCCGTAGGTGATCACGGTTGCATTTGGCATATGCAACAAGCCCTTTAAACCCCTAGGCAGCCCTAGTGGACGAGTAAGGTCTCGTGAGGGCCTATAGCGAATGTACCCACAAAATTCATCTAGCTCATGTAATAATAATATAGATGACCACAAGAACACGAGAATGGAATGCAACTACATGAATTAATGCACTAATAAATGAAAATGTATGGATCCCAATAATAATAGTGTATTCCAAGTTAGTGATAACCATCAGAATATGCAACAAGTTTAGACACATCAAGCTCACACCGCAATAAAACCACTGAGTGAATACAAGTACAGAGTGTGCGTGTGTGCTTAGCTTAACAACATGCTCTTCTCTGAATTAAGAACAGAGACACACAAGTTTCAACATGACAAGTCATGCGAGTTAATAGCTCCCAAGTTGAGTACCAGAATAAATCTTAAACACTTCGTTACTTAGCACTAGTTATCATTCAAGTTTACAAGGGATTTCTATGTCTTCTTTTTATTTCTATAATACTACTATATATAATTTTTTATTCTTTTTTTTTCACATGCTTGGTCTAAGTCGGGACGCTCCTCAGGGTAAGTGAGTTACGACCACCAAAAGACTTCACAAGCTCTTTTTTTTCTTTTTTTTTTTTTAAAGTCAAGTAATTTTCCAGTAATCAAGGATAATGAAAAGTCACCAAGAAAAATATATTTCTAGTACAATTGCACTTAATACCAGCACAAGTACATGGATCGTCCCTTTCATTTTTGACACCCATTGATCTCAAAGGAGTGCTTGATACTTTATTGATTTTTTCTTTTTTTTTTTCTCTTTTTTTTTGAAGAAAACATTTACACCCCACAATCACCTCAAACTCAAGCATTTACGTACTAAGCTCAAAAGAGAATAGTCAAAATTCTAATCATCAACAAGAGGCTACCCCTCAAGAAGCAAGTATATCTAAGTCTCAATTCAATATTTAAGAGCATAATAAGCTTGTGTCAATAAAGAAGCTCTGCACTCGTGACACTACGCATGTAACATCACTAATATGTGATCATAGCAAGAATTAATCAAAAACAAGCTGCACATAGTATCATCATAGGTTACTAACTTGGACTATTACATGGGATCATGATATGCTATGATATGCAATGAAACTTACATGTTATGCAACTATATGAACTAATGTAAGCAATGTATGAGTGTTTATCCTAGCATGGTATGATCATCTAACTATTTTACAAGGCTAGAACTATATTTAATTTTTATATTATTTATTTGTTTTTTTTATTCAATAACATACCACATTTTTGAGAACACATCCCCACACTTAAATGAGTCAATGTCCTCAATGACATACTGATACTACTCTTATAAATAAAAGAAAAGTAAGAATACTCCCCTATGCATACGCATGAAGTGCCGTTTGAAAAATAAGCGAAGTGTGTTGCCTCTAAGTCGATGCACCACGGGCACCTTCACCATGCCCATGGTGCAAATCATTCTGCCCGGACTTCATAAACTGACCTTCTGGACCTCAAAATCCGATCTCCACCGTTCAGAATTTAGATAATGGAGTCAGGAAGATTCTGTCCAAAATTGAGGACGATCCGACCGTTGGAACTCCGGGAAACTAAAAAACAAGGCAGCTGATGTAACCAGAAAAATTGCTGCGAATTTTTTTATTTTTGCACCTGTAACAACCACTTCAAACAAACACATCAAGGTAACTTGTGGGAGTAAAAACAAATCAAAATCTACCTAATATTATAATCATGGGTTGCCTCCCAAGAAGCACTTGTTTATTGTCATTAGCTCGACTTATTCACATACAAGTAACAAAACTAATGAGGTGAAAAAGCAAATAAGTGCACATATCTACGAATCAATAATATAATTATGATGTGCAAATATATATATGGTTCACAAACATATAAGAAAATTAAAATGGACCACACTTGGTTAAGAGACTTCCAAAAATCAAAGTAGCTAGAAAAGTCGTCAGAATAATCATCATAAGTGCGTCTCATAAAATCTTCCCAAACCGGATCCTTATATTCTAAAGCAAAATCATCAAGTACCACATTCTTCTCAAGTATAATTGGACACTCATCAATTTTTATCTCGTCTACCAATTCATTAAGCACAACATTATCTACTAAATCTGGTAGAATTTCAGTTGCATCCAATTTATCAGTATTAAGCATGGGACAATTATCATCTAAGCAAGTAGATTCATTAGACACAATATTTTCATCAATTGCTAAATAAGTATCATGACAAAGTGGAAAATCGACACAAGGATGAATCCTAAAACAACCATTATGCATCACAAGTTGAACGTCCATAATAAACGTATTTCTTTTAGCATTCTCCTCGTACCAACTTATCGAATCTTGACAGATTATATCAGGCTTATTAGCAACTTCAAATTCAGGTTCATCAACATGGTCAAAAAGTCCCAAAGATATTAAAGAAGGATTATATTGAATTAAGCTTCTATCAACATCATAACATCGATAAGGATCATAACATTGATTTTCAGATGCATATGAAAAATCAGTGTTAGGTGGGTATGGAGGATAATATGAGTTGCAACAATCAAACGAGTTCACCTGATCCGCATTAAAATCCTGAAAAGAATTATAATCTTGATATCGTTCTTGATCATTGTTGAAATTCTGAGCGTTATTCCAACCAAAATTGTAATCCATGACGTCTCTTTAGCTCACAACTTTTTGGTGTCACCCTCAAAGAACCTGTAGACACACCAAAAACAACAAAAGAAGGGGGAAAAAATAATATACAACAATAAAATCTAAACCACAAGAAACAATTAACCTAAAATTATCTAATACTCAAATTGTGTCCATCATATCATGTACTAGAATTATAACTCCTCTCCCGATTCGTTATAACTCCTAGAGATTCAATCACAAGTTAGCTACTCCTGTAATTGTATAAAGCGCTCAATGACAGATTAACAAATCAAGAGAAAACACAATCCAACTAAACAAACATAACAAGCCAAAGAATACTACCTAACTCTTGGATCAAAGGATTAGCTACTCATGATAAGATGAAACAAATATATATTTATACCACAAACCATGAGCGTAAGAATTTAAGTACAAAGAATACAACTTGATGAAAGTGCTTGAAGTCCGGATGATACTTATTGCATTTTATTTATTGTTTCACTTATCAAATATTAATATGAATATGAATCTATTTACAATTTTATGGGTAAAAGGTATCACATAGTAGGTTATAAAAGTGTTTTTTTTAATATTATTTGCCAAAAAAATAATAAGAAATGAGTATCAATCGGATTCGGATAATCCGGTTTCCGATCCGATTTAAGAGGATATCCGAATATTCGGATATCCGGTTAAACCGGAACCGGAACCGGAATAGAATTTTAGTGATCCGAAAAACCGGATATCCGGTTTATATTTTATAACCGGACCGGATATCCGGTTATGCTCACCCCTAAGCTTTATACAATAATAGTAGTATTTTTTACCGTGTATGTATTTTTCCGGTTAATGTGTTCTTTGTCGACATGTATCTTCTAAGATCTTACTTTAAAGTTTCTTTCAAGTTGTTTATTACCTGACCTCTTTCCTCAATTATGCTTTTCGTTTGTCTTGTGTTGTCGAGTATTTTGAAGAGTATCGTTCGCAGGGAAGGACTGATATCAATACTAATTTCAAATCTCTTATCTCTTGCAATTCAGAAGTGTGGAGAAGAATTTGGTGATGTATGGTTATCAACTAATTAATATAATAAATAAATAAACTATATAATAAATATGAGAGAAAACAACCCAAGAATTAGAGTTCTTCAATGGCTATCATGAATGTCTAATTTGTGTCTCTTGTTTGCTAAAAACATCCTTCTAATATTTATAAAATCCTCTCCCAAGGTAGATTATAATGCCTACAATTATCCATTAAAAGCCACTCCCATGGTCAATCAAAGAACACTTGTAAACTATTAAGAACCAAGGATTTTATGTCTCACAATTCTCATATTAATCTCCCGATCCAATACTCAAATTGTGTCCATCATATCATGTACTAGAATTATAACTCCTCTCCCGATTCGTTATAACTCCTAGATATTCAATTACAAGTTAGCTACTCCTGTAATTGTATAAAGCGCTCAATGACAGATTAACAAATCAAGAGAAAACACAATCCAACTAAACAAACATAACAAGCCAAAGAATACTACCTAACTCTTGGATCAAAGGATTAGCTACTCATGATAAGATGAAACAAATATATATTTATACCACAAACCATGAGCGTAAGAATTTAAGTACAAAGAATACAACTTGATGAAAGTGCTTGAAGTCCGGATGAATCCCTTCACTCCTTCTTCCAAAATCTCTCACAAGTGTTTCTCTCCCTTTCCTCTCTACCAAGGCTATCTCTATATTATTCTATATGATACAAGTTAATTGTCTCAAATCTCTATCAAAACCCTCATATATATAAGAGTTTTCTTAGTTTACAAGAAAATAAAATAATATCCTAAAACTAGTTGGATTCTGATGCTGAAATTCGTAGGCTTCTGTTCAGGCCTGATTCTGGGCTGATCCAGTTGGATTTTGACATCTGGACCACCTTAAACTTGTAGAGAATTTCAATATCTTCGCGTGGGCTGTTGAATCGCCCAATTCTGACGTCCAGAACTCAAGTTACGGCCCAAACAAGATTTGATTCGCTGGCTAACCATAAAGTCCGAATTTTCATCTGATTAAGCCCAAATAAGCTTGATTTAATCCAACTTTAGGAATATTTATTTTCCTGAAATTAAACACTTAAAATCAATTAGTAACATCCCGATTATTTACAAAATACTAAAAATTATGGGAATAAAATCATATAAAAACATATATAAATATATGCTCTATCATCTTGTATAAGGGAGCGGTTTCTCTTTTAACATTACGTGTCAAATACAGAGCTACTCATAAATCTTTAGTTGTTATATGCATAATAATTATACAAAATTTGATTAATCATTTTAATTGTTTTTATTTTTGCAGCTTTTGATTTTTATGTTTCATATATAAAATTAGTTCTCTGCACACAGCAGTTTAAAAATATAAATTTCATTGTAATTTAATAAAATATATTTACCTGTCAAGGACTCCATCTGTTCCATGAAATTCTATATATATACATTTCTTGTCCGGATTTTCCGATCAATTTTATATGTTTATAAATTTATCAATTGAATATTGATGGATCCCTCATTTTCCTTTCTTTCTTTCATTAGGGTATGTTGCTTTATATGATTTTTTTTTTATCTTCGTAATCAATTGTGCTGCTATACATATCATCGAGATGGAGGGAGGGAGGGAGAAAAATATTGAACAATCTACAATTATGTTGGCTTTAGAAAAAAATAAAAAATAGGGCTTTTTTTATTCATAACTACGTTTTCAATCTTATTTCCAAAAATACTACCTTATCCAATCTTATTTTCAAAAATACTACCTTCTCTAAAATATTTTCAAAAATACTGTGGTTGCATATGCAACCATATATGCAACTACAAATCCTGATTTCAAGTTCCAGTTTTCAAATGTCATTTTCGACCTCATCGTTGGAGTCGATATATATATACAACGATGAGGTCGAAAATGACATTTGAAAACTGGAACTTGAAATCAGGATTTGTAGTTGCATATATGGTTGCATATGAGATTGTATTCAGTTGATTCTATTGTAATCTAATGGCCCCGCCAGGGGCACCCATACATCAGTTGCAACTTACAGTTTCCCGTTGCATATGAGGTTGCATATGAGGTTGCACGCAACCTCATATGCAACCTCATATACAACTAAATGCAACTGAAAACTGTAAGTTCCAACTGAAGTATGGGTGCCCCTGGCGGGGCCATTAGATTGCAATAGAATCAACTGAATGCAACCTCATATGCAACTAAATGCAACTGAAAACTGTAAGTTGCAACGGATGTATGGTGTGCCCCTGGCGGGGCCATTAGATTGCAATAGAATCAACTGAATGCAACCTCATATGCAACTAAATGCATATGAAAACTGTAAGTTGCAACGGATGTATGGTGTGCCCCTGGCGGGGCCATTAGATTGCAATAGAATCAACTGAATGCAACTGAATACAACCATATGCAACTATATATGCAACTGAATTCCTGATTTCGAGTTCCAGTTTTCAAATGTCATTTTCGACCTCATATTTGGAATCTATATATATATATATATATATATATATATATATATATATATATATATATATATATATATATATATATATATATATATATATATATATATCGACTCCAATGATGAGGTCGAAAATGACATTTGAAAACTGAAACTTGAAATCATGATTTGTAGTTGCATATATGGTTGCATATGCAACCACCGTATTTTTGGAAAATATTTTCAAAAAGGTAGTATTTTTGAAAATATTTTAGAGATTTGAAAATAAGATTGGATAAGGTAGTATTTTTGAAAATAAGATTGAAAAAATAATATATAAGATAATTCCCCTAAAACATATTATATCCAAAACATTTTTGTTATTTTCGGAGTAAAAACTGAATGAAAAGACAGACCGTCTCCTGCATACATAATAAACAGTACTTGAAAAATTTAATACAAGAATAATTTAATCTTTTTCATATTTTGTTACTCAGGAAATAACATTTTCCCCTCGTAAGCCAACAAATCTAGTGCTAACCAAGCATCTAAAATCGAACACACTCTCTCACAAGTAGCAAACAGTGAAACACACAAACATAGGGGCGTACCCTCAATTAAAAAGGTGAAGGGAGACCACAAATATAAAGCACACACCAGTGACTAGCCTACTAGTCTTACATTAGTACTTTGTGTTGCTTATGAATAATTATACTGAAAAATAATAATTAACTAGTCCTAATTAAAATGAGCGCTTGGGTGGTGCTCTTCCCATAGCTTTCATCAAATGTGCAATTTCAAAGACCTTGGCCACTTTTGTTCCTCTCCTGGCCTCTGCTGAAGCCTTCCTTTCCTCTGCTTTTCTGTGTGCCTTTGCTATCTCATTCTCCATCTTCTCCTGTGCTCTTGCTCTCTTTTCCTCCAGCTTCCTCTACATCATTTCGACATAATGCATTAAACACGAGTACGTGTCCAGAATACAATCATCATAACATCAAAAAACCCGTCTTTAAAGAATTTTGTCATTTTGACCTTTAAGACATATTTTAAGATGAACGAAAAATATAACTCTGGAGTCCTGAATAGATCATCATAACATCAAGAAAACCCCGTCTTTCAAGAATTTTGTCATTTTGACGTTTAAGATGTACTTTAAGGTGAATAAAAAATATAACTGGAGTCTGACAGACAAAAATTGCAAGAAAACTTAATTTTCACGGAAATTGACTTTGTAACATACCTCAACTTTCTTCATCCGAGAACTTGACTTCTGAATCTGCTCACCTTCCCAGCCCTTAATAATCGCATCCTCGCGCTTAAACCTGTTAGTAATCTTGGCAATCTTAGCATTTTGCCATGCAAGTATCTTCATCTCAACTTCCCCTTTCTTCACTCCATGCACTGACACATGATCCTCACCACCATTCACTAGACCAACACTCCCCCCTCTACCACCAGGCCTCCAAGGAGACGACTGAGGATCCACATGATGACTACTATCCGGCACAATAGCCAAAGGGTTCATCTCCTCCTCCTCTCCTATCATTCCCATGAAAATACTATGATGATCAGCCTCACTGCCATTGTTTCCTGTTGTAGACCCTCCAACAACTAATGCATTGAACTCTCTACTCATGGTGGAGTACACATTCGTCTCGACGGAGCCGCCATCAAGGCTACTTGTGTCCCACGCTTGTCGGCTGGCTGGAGGAGGATGAGGTGAGGCTAGAGCATGGATGTCTCTAAACCTAGGGTTCTGTTCTTGACTACTTCCATGGTCTAGGTTTTCATGAGTAGTGGTTGTGGTAGTTAATATGTGACTAGCTAAAGACATAGTGTTTGGTTTCAAATGTTGTTTGGAAAGAAGATGCTTAATTGTGGAAATGTGAGGTGCTTTTGGATTGAGTTAAGATTAAGGTTAAGGAGTGGTTTTGGTATGATGAGTGCATAATATAGAGTCAAATTTGTCATTCATGCATATTTTAATCAGAAAAAGAAAGTTTAAAGAGGGGAAAGCGATTAGCAAGTCAATCAGCCAATTAGATATAGTGAAAGATGCAGTGTCACATTGATCATTTAGTGATGGACACATAAGATATTTTCCATAATTTTTCTGCAGAATTAAAAAATGTATATTTATATTTAATTAGTGCTAAATACTAATTTGATGACTCTCACCTTATCTAATTTTTTCTGAAGTATTGACTTGTTAAGCTTGGAATCCCGGTCTTATTGCGTACGCTTGGAGTAATATATATTGTTGGTCTGTTGCACACATTAGCCAATGGGCGTATGGTTGAGCATAATTCTGATTACTCTGATAATGCATAAGATATAGGGTTAAGTCGTCATTAAGAAAGATACAGATCAATTTCAAGATATTAGAGTTGGGGGTAAGAGAATTTGGCGATTAAGTGGACCGATAGAGTAGGTAGTTTAGTTGGACCATCCACCACACTCGATAATTACAAAGATACTTCACATTTAGCGGATACTCCCTCCATCCCACCAAATTTTTTGAGTACCAATCGGAAATTAAATTACTATATTTTTTTGAGAGAAAATAAGTTGTTATATTTAATATATATTTATTAATTACAAATATATTTAACATAATAAAATATTTAATTATTTATTTTAATAATCAATTCTGTTGTTTGCGGTTCAGTTTTGACATTAACCAGAACCGAAATTGAACCCGTTTCTAACGGTTCGATTTTTCAATTCTCATTTTTCGATTTGAATTTGTTTTTCTATCGCCCCAGCCTAAATTCCTGAACACCGTAAATCACAACTCGGGTTTTTTCTTGCACCCAGCCTAAACTAATAAACCCTGTAAGGGGTCGTTTGGTTCATCTGATTCTGGTATCAGGTATGGGTTTTGTTGATTGCAAACCCATATTTGGTTGTCTATTTTTATAATCTGATACCCATACCTCAAACCCACCAGGAATCAGATTTGATACCTTAAGGAGGAGGTGGGTATGAGAGAGGGGTATGAGGTATCAAATGAAATTTTTATTAATTCATTTTTATTTATAAAGTTAAATACAATCTAAAAACACATAAATTAAATATGATATTTTTTTAATCTGAAATAAGTTATATTTATTTTTATTTACTATTAATTAGTAATATTAGTTATTACTAATTATTTATTTTCATTCCAGTACATAAATTATTTATTTTCATTCCAGTACTAAACCAAACACAAGATATGAAGAATGATTCCTCAACCCCATACCAGCTTAACCCGATTCCTGATTCCAAACCCATACCATCTCGTGAACCAAACGACCGCTAAGTTGAAACTTGATAACAACTGGTCTGATTTAGGATTTGTGGGTTGCATTTAGCCACACCACATCTGGCCCAATCAAAACCAAAACAAGACCATTCACAACAACACAAAATAAACCCACAAAACTCAACCAACCAAATATCAAAAACAAAACAAAATCCCAATCTCACCTCTCTATTATCTTTACTTGTATTATCTTTGTAACCAACGTACACACACACACACTACATATAGCACATATTTTCATTTGCAACCTCTCCTTTACCATCTCTTTTCTCTCCACTCTCTGCACTTGTGTTTCAGAGTGTGAGCAAAATGGAGATGGCCATTGGGATTAATAACTCTATCAAACCCACCTTCTGTGTCAACCCCATTAGACCAAGAAGCCTTAATTCCACTAGCCCATTTGTAAAAACCCAATCGTTTGCTCGTTCTTTGTGTTTGAACAAGAAGCCATTGTTCAATTCTTGTTCTAGTAAAAACCCAGGTTTTAATTCTATTAGATGCTCTGTTTCCGAAGTTGCTGACACGGATACTGAAGCAGCAGCTGCTGCTGCTAATACTGGTAGTCCCATCTTTTACATGTTCTTGATTATTATTTTACTTTCTTTTTGTTACTATTTACAGTAGAATTCGATACATGAATACCCAATAAACGAATAATCTTGATAAATTAGTATTTTTGTAATCCTAATACAACAGGGACTATGTATTTTGCATATAGAGGTTTAAGTGCTGGTATTGGGGAAATATTAATTTCTTGTTTGATGGGAAAATTGAAATTTTGAGTGGCTTATTGATTTCGATATTGTTAGTTTGCATATTAATATTTAAATGTCTTGACCAAGAAAAATAAGAAAGTGTGCTAAGAATTATGAATTGTCTAGCTAGGTACAAGTTTCCTTTATTATGTAGCTCAAATATGGTGGGAACTGAAAACGCACCGATGATTGGGTAATAAGTACATATTTACGACTTGGGATGCTAGCTGAACTAGCGTATTCGATAGTCAAGCCAACCATAAGAGATATTTGATTAGAAAAAACCAATTGCACATGGTTAAATATATGTATAAATATGTGGAAAAGAATACGGAGGTAGGCTATACCCCTTCTGGATATATGCATTTACTTGTGATCATGTCAAAATGTATATATACTTTTATATTTTTCAGTTTTAGCAAACCATGAAATTTAAGTTAGTCAAGAGTTAGATGAGTAAATCCTGAGATTAAAGTTCCCTACAGCTTACTACTCAAATTGTGATCTAGACGTAAACATCTGTTGCATACATACATAATGTTTTTTTACTCAACTGTTTTATGTACACCTGTATACCAAGCACAACTAAAGGATTACTTACTGACCACTTAATTTACTGCTTTAGAGAGGAGGAGCAAACTGATGAGGAGAAGCGACATAAGGAATATTGCAATTGTCGCTCATGTAGATCACGGAAAGACAACACTGGTGGATTCTATGTTGAAGCAAGCAAAAGTAACTCTTTTGGAAAATACTTATATAAATATTTTGTTTTACCTTGTAGTAGTTAAATTAAATGTGACGACTGTCGCTGATATGATTCATCTGTGATATATCCCATACACTGTCAAGATCCATCTGCAATATATAGATAGTTCTCTAAGACCTATAAGTTTCTATGAAAATTATTGTACTGAAAAGTACATATAATATTAGCTATGTAAAGTCCTTGTCATTTGCATTATATGTACAACTGATGATTGTCTTTGGAAGCACTTGGTGCATCACAACTTACAACATTGGTCTCGTATTTTAGTTACTGGTGAAGAATACTTTATCCTCTTGTAATCAGTTTATTCGTTGAAAGTATACTACACAATAAAATCTGTGACCCTGAACTTTATAGTAAGAGTTATTATTTCTCTAACCAAACAAAGAAAAATTGAGAGCTTGTGCTGATGCTTATTTAATTTTTTAGAGCTCTCAATCTAGCCGATGTCTTGCGCTGAGGCATTAATCTATGATTGTGGCATTTTGACAAGTGCGATTGAACTGATGTTTGATCATTTGCTTATATCTCTGTTATATTCCACAGGTTTTTCGTGACAACCAAGTTGTTCAAGAGAGGATAATGGACTCAAATGATCTTGAGCGTGAAAGGGGAATTACTATACTAAGCAAAAACACGTCAATCACTTACAAAGATACAAAAATAAACATTATCGATACTCCAGGACATTCTGACTTTGGTGGAGAGGTGGAACGTGTCTTAAATATGGTGGAGGGTGTTCTGTTAGTGGTAATGCTCTAAACGCTCTGGACGTCCTGGTAGTTCATCTTTGTAGACTTTGATTGCATTTTATACTTGTGTATATTTGCTTGCAAGATAAATTTCATCTGTGTCTCTGGTTATCCCATACTCATTATGTGTATTTTGGTAGATTTTACGAATCCATAGAGTGGCACAATGGCAGTCTTTCCCAAACAATGTCCTTGGTTTTGTCTTTGACCATGCTGGAGAAATTTATAAGTGCTAAATCCAGTCATTTAATTTACTCACTAAAGCTTTTTAGTACCATAATTACATATCATAGATAACACATCCCAATGCTTATAACAAACTGTCAGTAGTTTGCGCTGTCCTGCCAGCATAGTGTCTTTATAAAATTTCAGTTGCATTATTTGAGAAGGTTCTTGAATTAAGTTTACTAGGTTGATCTTTTAGGCTTACGATATACGTCTTATGGTGTTTACCTATTGCTTGTGTACATTATAAAATGTCACCTCAATGTGTTATGTCATTTTAAATTTCCCATTTTTGTTTGATTTCTGGACAAGTAATTCATTAATTCTTAATCCTTTTGTTTTAATGATCATCTAACAGACAACTTGACATCGCTTTATTTGTAGGTCGACTCTGTTGAGGGCCCAATGCCACAAACAAGGTTTGTTTTGAAGAAGGCTCTAGAATTTGGCCTTGCTGTTGTTGTTGTAGTTAATAAGATCGACAGAACCTCTGCTCGTCCAGAATTTGTTGTCAATTCTACTTTTGAACTCTTCATTGAACTTAATGCATCTGATGAGCAGGTAGTGGCAACTATATTATCTTGATTTTACAAAGAAAAGTATGCATGTTAAATTACTGTCAGTCTGAAGCTGCACATGGATTAAAAGCTGAAACTTGAATAGATGTTAGGCATGGAGAAGCTGTAATGGTCCAGAATAAAAAATGGGTCTAATATTACTATCTAAAGACTTTCTTACTATTTGATATACTAGGCCTTATAGGATAACAGACTATTGGCCTCTAAATTTAAAAGCTTTTCAAGCAAGGGGTAAAAATACATTATTACTAATTACAGAAAAGTGATCAGAAGTGTTAATTTTTATTTTTCAAAAATAATCATATTGTACAGGTACTCAGTGTCCTGGTACATCAGGATATATAAGTTATTCTTCATTTGTTTATGCAGTGTGACTTCCAAGTAATTTATGCAAGTGGTATAAAGGGGAAGGCTGGACTTGTTCCTGACACTTTGGCAGAGGATCTCGGACCTCTTTTTGAGACCATAATTCGATGCATACCGGGGCCACATATTGACAAAGATGGCGCACTTCAAATGCTTGTAAGTGAAAATTGTGCTGCATCTTTTCGCAGCTACGTCATATCATTGCTATTGTCGTAACATTCTTTGCTATGAAATATAGTATATCAAAGAAATACAAGCTGCTGTCTTTTTGGATTGATCTTCACCCTAATTTTATGGGTGAAGGAGAAGATCAAGATTTGTCCATTATACTGAAGAGTTTAAATATGAAATAAGCACGCAAAACCGGAATCCAATAATACTTAAACTTCGTAATTGACTATAACCTTGTAGGGATCTGAAGTAATTCAATACATGTGTGTTGGCACAGGGGATCCTTCCTCGACCACATCATGCAATCCGTTGCAGATCTCAGCTTTTCCCGATCTTTTAATCACAGAATCTTTTAAGGCTAGACCATAAACTAGATCAGCTTGTCTTTTTTAGCCACACTGAAAGTGATGGCTTATACTTGAAAGACTAAACTCAGACTAAACTCGCTCTGGATATGCAATCTTATTTGCCACAATTAAGTAAATTATATATATTTCCATTGCTCATGATACTATTCAAGTCTCTCATCAAGGATATTTCACATACTTCTTTGTTGGCCATGATATGCTGTTCTACCATAAAATCACATTGGCAATCCGCCGCCAAAAAGTCCCCTTATGAGCCTGCCCTCTCTTGCACCCACTTTTAACATTCATATTACAGCATGGTTTCTGACCCTTTTCTGATTTTCTGAGGGATATGTCTGAGTCTATATAAATACAGATGTGTCAGTACCAAAAACACAATTACCTCTTCTATTAAAATGGATTGATAAACATATAAAAAAATTAATAATCTGTTTGAGCCATGTTGAGTTGTTGACATGTAGATAACTTGAGCTTTATAGTAACAAGAAAATAAGGAAAAGCTTAGTTTTTCTTAATGCACATGAACAGAAACTATCTGCCACAAAGGAAGTACCTCATTTGACTGCTTAAAGCAGACAGTTTTAGTTCAACAATGAGAATGTCTCCACACCTTGATACAACAATATCTTTCTCTGCCAATCTATGTTGCAGTAATGAGTGGTGATATTAAATATTATGTACAGGAAACTTATGCTGAAAGTTACTTATGAAAAACATTGTAGGCGACAAATACTGAATATGAGGAACACAAAGGAAGGATTGCTATTGGACGTTTGCATGCAGGAGTTCTGACCAGAGGAATGGAAGTGCGGGTAAGATGCACTGCACCTACACTTGCTTGTGTTATGTTAATATATGTGCCCTAATCATTTACTGTTTTCTATCGAATCATTAAAAGTTTTGGGTTTTAAGGTTTATTTTCCAAGTTTCTCAAGAATAGATTGATCACTATGCTAGAGAGTTAGATTAAGTTGAGCAAATAAAAATAACTCTTTACAATTCACCACATCAACATGCCACAAATATTGTGAGAATTACTTTTATGGTTAATAAACACCAAAAGTATTGTAGTGATATTTTTTTCTTCTCTGGAAATCGATATTATAGGCAAACTTTTTTTTTTTTTTAATTTGCAGTTCACCAATCATTTAAGAATTTTCCCTGACACTTTCTTAAATCACTAACAAATTTATTTGCAGAAACGGGGAAGCCATTGTATTTGTGAGAGCTTGTTACTTGTAGTGTCATTTCATATTTTATGAACACAGATGCTAACTTATCTAACATCAATCAGGGTACATGACAAGTACATGTCATAATCTGTTCTAGCATGTCATAGATAGACTGATATTCTTTCTTTTATATGAAACTTTGATTTTGTTTCATGTTTTTATCTGAATATATTCATGCATAAGTACGTGCTTCTGCCATTATTTCCACAAATCTTGTTCTAAAGAAGCCAGTTGTTTTTAAAATTTTCTTCTAACTGTCTCCGCACTTGTAGGTATGCACCCCAGATGATGCATGCAGGTTTTCAAAAGTTAGTGAACTTTTCGTGTATGAGAAATTTTATAGGGTTCCTGTAGAATCTGTGGAAGCTGGTGATATCTGTGCGGTCTGTGGTATCGATGATATTCAGGTGTGAACTTTGCTTTCTTAATTAGACAAAGGAACAGTATATAAGAAGCCTAAATTTACTCTACAAACTAATGACAAGAAACTTGTTCTCTATACTCAGATTGGGGAAACAATTGCTGATAAGACTTTTGGAAAGCCCTTACCTGCCATTAGAGTCGAAGAACCAACAGTGAAGATGGCTTTCTCTATTAATACGTCACCATTTGTAGGCCGTGAGGTGTGTAATAAATAATTATACGGGTACACGTTTTGCTGTGTATAATCATTTTTTTGCAAGTACTATCTAATCTAGTTTTCCCAGTTATTTGCTTATTGTGCTTCACATACATACTTATATAATATGTACACTGTTTTGTTATACTTGTTTTACCTTTGACACTTTTTGCAACTTGTGTTGTGTGTGTGAAATTTGTAACGAGAGATTGCAGCCACTTTGCCTCCGGCACGATTTAAGTAGTTACTCTCATCCAATGTTTCTGAATTTAAATGGAAACTTAATAAACCATGTCCAGGTGCACTTTGTGCATGTATATTTGTGGTCTGTTTACAGCATGTTTTCTGCTGATGCCAATATATTATGTTTTCTTAATAAGCATAATGGCCTTTTCAGGGATTTCGAGTGACATGGTCTCTGTTATTTTGTAGGGAAAATATGTGACAAGCAGAAACCTAAGAGATAGGCTCTACCGCGAGATTGAACGAAATTTGGCTATGAAAGTTGAAGATGGTGAAACTGCAGATACATTTCTTGTCAGTGGACGTGGTACTTTACATATAACTATACTTATAGAGAACATGTAAGGAGTTCAAATTTCTCGACTTCAATTTATTTGTTCAGGTTTCGACTCATAATGATATTCTCCACACATGTTAACATGGTAATACAAATTTCAGGCGAAGAGAGAATTATGAGTTTATGGTTGGACCTCCTAAAGTTATCAACAAAAAAGTAAACGACAAATTGCTGGAACCTTATGAGGTGAGTGCCCATTGTTATGGTTTGCATAATAGATGGATTGGGTATATGTTGATTCCTTTAATATAAAATGTATGTGGTCACTGTACTGTTTCTTCAGTATGGTGATTTGGTTTTCTCTAATAATAGGAACATGATTTTTAACTGCATGCCAGGTGCAATTTAAATTTTAGCTTTTCTTCCTTTTTACTTTAGATAGTATTCCTTTTCTTTCTTCTTAATCTGGATCGATTTTAGTGTTCTATCTTTTATGAGGAGTGCTATGGACAAGGGTTAGATCAAGTTTTAGTAGTATAGCCTCAACAGTGAAAGTGGTGTCATACAGCCATGGTAAAGACGATTCTAAATTTATCTAAATTTTCTTAAAATAAAAGAGCTCTGTTGCTGTCAAAACTATAGACTGCATTTAGAGCCATTACAGTCTACAGAGTATTAACTGTGCTTACCTTTTTGTGTATGTATAGGTGGTTGAGATGAGTGAAATCTAGATTTCACTTTAAAGAACTATGTACAAGGGTTTCAAAAAATAATTGCATCTTTTTTACATCTGTATTGTGGTAAATGCCTGAGGATTGGCTAGAAGATGCCAACTTATGGACGCATTTGCAAATCTAAATATATAACAGTATCAGTATTCGAAAAGTTGCAGCTTCTGAAATTAGATTCTGTTAATGGATACTTGCAGATAGCCTCTGTGGAGGTACCGGAGACACACATGGGTTCGGTGGTTGAGCTTCTTGGAAAAAGACGAGGCCAGATGTTAGATATGCAAGGGCTAGGGTATGCGGAAAAACTAATTTCTCTATATGTGGCTTATACAAAATATTTATTCATTTGGGATTCTCATTATAGTAGATGTCGAATTAAATATTGAAGAATTTATTTTCTAGCTTCTGCATAAGTGATCACGATACCGAGAATTTTATACAGCACAAATTCTTTCAAAATTAAAACATGCATTATCTTGTTGAAGAGTCTATTGCATACTATATTGTTAATACTGTAAAAGTGAAGTAGATCCCTCACTGCAAACGGAGATACTAATGTATTTAACACAAGTGAAGATATATCTTCCCAGAAACAATGTACTCCCTCTTTTTTTAAATATATATGACGTTTGACTTTTTGACACATATTTTTAAGTGCTTTGATCGGGTAGTTAAAAGTATTATTTTTAAAATTTTCTTTTTCTGTATAAAAATATGTAATCAAAATTTTAATTCACAAAAAAAATCAATTAAAAAATAATAATTTTTACTATCCGGTCAACCCACCTAAAGATACGTGCCCAAGTCAAAAGTGACATATAAAAAAAATAGAGGGAGTAAGACAGTAAGAGGTCTAGGTTGTGATATGGTGATTATTGCATTATGCTTGTCTGGAATTTGAGTAACATGCCTGATGCCTTCATATGGGCCATTGCCTGATTCTTTGGCATTTTGACAGAAAAATTACATCGTTTGATATTGTGATATTATTGTAACAAAAAATATCCATGGTTTTTGTCATGTCTGATTGAAGATTGCAATCTAGTGTATTTCTTTGGGACATGATTTCCTTCATTTTAAGAAGCAGTCCTTTTACTTGTCTACAAAAAGGAAAGGATGATATCTGCAAGATTATATAAAGATTGCTTGTTACTTGTGTACTAGGTCTGAAGGAACGACATTGCTTAAATATAAGATACCAACTCGTGGACTTCTTGGACTGAGGAATGCAATTTTGACGGCTTCCCGAGGCACAGCAATTCTCAACACAATATTTGATAGCTATGGACCCTGGGCTGGTGATATATCTACACGTGATCAGGGTTCACTGGTAAGTTTTTGTACATATATTAGCAAAAATCGTGGTATGGATTGAATGTTTGAAAGCTCAGGTCTTTAATCCATTTCTTGCCCATGAAGTTTAGCATTGATTGGTTATAGGTTGCTTTTGAGAATGGAACCACGACATCTTATGCTCTATTTAGTGCACAAGAAAGAGGACAATTGTTTATTAGCCCTGGAGCAGAGGTGTATAAAGGTATGATTGTTGGCATTCATCAGCGGCCTGGTGACTTAGCACTGAACGTGTGCAAGAAAAAGGCTGCTACAAATGTGCGTTCCAATAAAGAAGTAACAGGTGAGAAACCTCTTAGTAACATTGGTGGAATGTGATTTACTTCTATTTGGGACAGAAAATAACGGGTTCATTATTTCTTCTGAACACTTACTAATAACCCCGAGCTCCTTTATATTTTATCAATTTTTCTGGTATACGTCTGCCTTACCGTTCATTTATATAAAACCATAGGTATATGAAGTTAAATACAAAGTTTCGTCTTGTTGCACCTAATAATTTGTATCTCCCTAATGGACTGTGCAGTGGTTCTTGACACCCATTTGGAGTATAGTTTAGATGACTGCATAGAGTACATTCAAGAGGATGAACTAGTGGAAGTCACTCCTCAAAGTATCCGAATGCTAAAGAACCCAAAGATGGGAAAGAAATCTCGGTAAGCTTACATGCAAACATCTAGAGGATCTCTCGGTTTTGCAAGGGTGCCAAATTCACAGCCGAATGATCCATGTCATGATACAACAAAAACATTCTTACCACAATTACGTTGGTCCAGTGGGGTTGGCTCCCATTAGCATACAGAGTTTTGAGTAATCTCAGGTATGTTGAGTTTACACATTCACAAAGGTGCATTCAATTTTGCATATTCACTCGATGGATGTATATAATAGCATGATAACTGCGAACAGATTTGTGTACTTGATGAGATTTCGTAGTTAGTACTGATTTTGAGAACCAGGAAAGGAGTTTTCTTGGATCTTTATGGGTCCTCTTGTACTTGTACTTAGCTAAGATGATTGAGCATAGCAATTCTGGCACTATGATTATATTGAATAAGTGGCTTGCAGGCCATTTCTATTTGTTTAGTCAGCTGTCCAGGTATTTTAGACTGGCACTACCTTATAGGCTTATACTGATAAAAATGATCGCATTGCCTTCTTTTTCCTTTTTATGCACGCTGACACAGAAGTTGTCAGTTGTCACCAATATACGATTTTATATCATCAAACTTACAGAAAGCAGCACGATGAGTACTAAAATAATTATAATAATTTCGGAAGGTTGATGACCTACATATAATTTGAACCGCATTTGTGGGTATTCATACGAACAAAGTTCCATGTAGTCCACATATTTACTGTAGTACCGTAGACCACGTATGTTCTACAACTATAGAATGACATAAAAACATTGCAAAATGTGTTATTTTGCAAATCATGTTCTATAAATATCATTATTTTGTTAAAAATTTTGACAATTCTAAACATTCTAAAAATTAAATAGTAAAAAACATATTATTCTGCAAAACATGTTAAGTTTGCAGAACATATTTACATATTACAGAACATATGTGTTCTACTTGTCGAACATAAATGATTTTCAATATTTTTCATGAAATAGTGATATATATAGAATGTATTTCACAAAATAACAAGTTTCATACCTTTTGCAATGTTTTCATGCCATTCTATAGTTGCAGAACATATGTGGTCTACGGTACCACGGTAAATATGTGGACTATATGGAATTTAACTCGTATTCATATTGATATTATATATTCCCACTCAAAGAACCGGGAATAACAAATTGATCTTTGTTATAAATACTATGACGAGGGATAATGCAACCAGATTGAAAGACAAATAAACAAGCTAGATAATCAGCCATTTTGTTTTCGGATTGTTTAACTAACTGAATATAAATATTCTGAAAATTAAAGATGAAAATAATAGTTTCTTGAGCAATCCAACCTGCATCTCTCAAATAATCACTAAAATATAACTAGAATGAAGATAATATGTATATATGAATTTATAAATAAATCACTAGAATAATTTTGACGAGATGTTCTATTATTTGGTTTTTAGAATATAACTAACTGTTACATTTTCATTAAACAAGTATTATAAGTATTTTTTTTGGCTGGAAAATAAGTATTATTTTAAATTTTCTAATTAGTGTTCTGATTAATCATTACGATTTGTTTTCCGTTTCTGATTAATCAATACAAGTTATTAAAGCAAACATGAGAGAACATATAATAACAATTAAAATTAATTCCCACACATAAATAAGAGTTAAAAAGGATGCTGTTAGGACCTTTGTATGTGGGATCTCAATCCGAATATAAGATTGCAAAACAAGGTAATATTTCATATTCTGATTTATTTTTTTCCTTTTTGAGGAAATATTCAAATTTTAGTTTTTACTCGAGGGAGAGATGCCGGATTGGATCATTCTTACTGATAAGTGGGTGCGTATAAAAATTGAATTAATAAACAGATAAAGAAGAGAAACAATCCATGAAAGTTGAAATCGCCTTGGAGGCATCTACCAAATTTGTAGGGGTTTTGTCATTTTCAGTCATTTGTCATTTGTTTTTGTGATCAATTTGGAGTTGTGGATTTTGCTTTGTTTAAACCCAAATTTCAACTTGTCCCGCTCTCTTTTCTTCTCCGCTAATATTGGCAGTAATATAAAATACAGAGCTCCTGGGACCAATAACAACAAAACAATTAATTTCTTTCTCAAAAAAAAAAAAAAACAATTAATTTATTATTTATTTGATTGCTTAATGCTAAGGCCCCATTTATTTAGTGCTTAATGGTAGCTTAATGAACTTAAATGACTGATTAAGATAATCCATCTCGTTTGGTAACCCGTTTTTATACAGCTGAGCGAAACTTTTAATGCTGATTGATTCATTCTCAAATTCCTGTCTCATCCATTCAGTTGTGTATATCCACGTAGAAGTACCTGTTTTAGAATCATGTACATTCACCTAGATAATAGATTAACATAGAGTAGTTTTAGAAGAAAAAAAAAAAGAAATGCTAATGATGCAGATTGGTGTGCAAAAAATATTTTTACAATTTAGAAATTAATTATTACTTATTTGCATGAAACCATTTAAAGATTCTTTCATTATTTATTTATTTATTTGATAAATATTTATTATAATTTTTTTAGTTCAATTAATAAATTATTGAGAAAATTAGGAAATAAAAACCATTCAGATATTATTACAATTTACGTCCCAAATGATATTTATTATTCAGCATTCAGATATTTTATTGATTTAGATATTTTATTCAATCAGATATAACTCGTTCAGATTTGCCGAATGACTCTTAAGACTGCTTCTGCACATGATCGACATTCTTAATAATAAATATTTTGCCAATCATTAACTACGGGATATAATTAAACATTAGCTTATAATGAACGGATCAAATGTGATCAGTCTCTTATAAGCGGGAAAAAAAAAAGGAATTAACAACCAAACAGCCTAAGAGCATCTCCAACAGCTTCCCTATATGGTGTTATAAGCTATTAATATAAGAAATATGACATAAAAAACAATTCCAACAGAGTCCTAATCATCCCTTAAAAAGTTAGGATACCCACTTCATCCCTCATTTTTTTAAGGATTGTGGAACCATTCCTCATACTATTTTGAGGAATAAAATATTCATTTCTCTCCTTTTTCTCCCTTTTTCCCTCTTTTTTCTCTCTCCTACTTACAAGTTGAATATAATATTATAATAATAATAAGGAATACAAATAGGGAATGTTCCATTCAATAAAATGTAGTAATCCTTTAAAAAAAGAATCTATACTATAATATAATAAGGCAACATAGGTTTAATTTGTAGTCGTACAAAATTTTAGTTTGGTCATCTCCTTTATAACTACAAGTCGGTCACATGTAGACTTCTCTTGCTCTTACAATATTAAAGAGTTTTATGCCGTTCAAATTACAAACACTTGTGATGTAATACAAGATAAAAAAACTCCACCATTATTCTTTTAAATATAATTTATATATTATTTATATACTATATATTATAATAAACCGATAGTGGTATAATTCGTAATCGTCCAAAAAATGTAATCAGTTGGTAAATATAATCAGGTTAAAATCTAATTCATTAATACTTAAATACTAATAAGATGATGTTAAAATTTAAATTATAATAATAAATTACGAATTTTATAACCGCCCGTGCTTCGCACGGGTTAAAGGCTAGTATTTTATTATAAAGGAAACATATTAGGACTCTGCTGAATATGCTCTAAAGGCTAGAATGTTTGGTGATAAAGTATCAAAGTGAATTTATTCATTTCTCGGTTATAACTATTATTTGATATATATAATTTAATATAATGTGCCGAACACAACTCAATTTATGTAATATATTCCTTCTGTTTTTTAATATCTATCTCTTTATTTCTTAACACATATTCTAGGTTATATTGATCACATAGTTAAAATTGTGTTTTTCAAGTATTTCATGTACTGATATAATATTTTTATTCAGAACTTTTTTTCCAAAAAAATCTTTTATTATATAATCAAACCATATTTACGTGCCAAAAATCAGATATCTAAGGAGATATTGTCTTAAATTTAATCGAAAAGTTAGATTTTACCTAAAAAAACCTCAAATACAGAGTTAGGAGGGGATGAATTTAAAGTTATTGCTGCTATACAATGAAACACACGGGCGGGGCGGTCAGAATGGAGGGATGACCAAAGTCAACTTCCAGAAGGCCGGCATATTAGACGCGACTTTTTCCAACTAATACTTCCCCAATGATAGGCATGCATTCATTGCCTCTTGCTGTTAGTTATGCCGTCGTATCAAACTGCTCTTCCAGTTATTATAAAATTTAAATAAATTTAGCTTTATTATTATTATTATTATATTTAACAATAATTATAAATTGTACCACAATTTTTATTAAATTGACGGAAATGGAACTTCACAGCTGAGTCAAACAAGGAAGAAGATTTGATTACACATGCCCAAAACATGATAACACTAAAACTAGGAATATAAGAATTTAAATACAGATAAATAAATTGCACTGAAATAAAAGTGTCTGACACACAAATCTTAACACCTGTAATTTAGTTTGTGCCACTGTTGTTTCTTACAGAACAAACAACATACAAGTAGAGTCAAAGATAGGAGAAGATTCAATACTTGTAAGAACAGAATAATCCAAACACACATACACATATTCATAATTTTGATTAGTAGTACTAGTAACATAAGAAGAAGTAGCCAAGAAATGGGTCAATAATTTATGTCCTTGACTTGTGAGTTGTTTAACTCTGTTTCATTGTCTTAAATTCCCTTTCTCGACCTCTTCTTCTCCAACCATCTTCCTCTCATCTTCCTTAAATCTCCTTCTTACCTGCCCTATTAATTATTCACTTCATTTACACATTGTTTTTCAGTTCTTGAATTAGCCCAACTCATTTTTTTAGTTGAATCATTCCTTTACTTATATTAAACTGTTTCCCAGTTGGGTTTTCATTTCTGTACAAGAATTTGAAGAAAGATTTGATCTTTATTGCCTTGTATAAATTTTCTTGATTTTTGGTGCCTAGTTGTATTGATATTTGTTTTAATTCATCTGGGATTTAGACAAGATGGGAAATTGTTGTGCAATTCCATCAGATCCTTCTGTGAAAAAGAAGGGGAGAAACAAGCCAAATCCATTCTCAGTTGATTATGTTGCAAACAATACAAAAGGTGGACACAAGTCTTATGTTTTGGAGGATCCCACTGGTCATGAAATTGAGGAGACATATGAGCTTGGTAATGAGCTGGGGCGTGGCGAATTCGGGGTTACTTATGTGTGTACTGAGAAATCAACAGGTGATGTTTATGCTTGCAAGTCGATTTCGAAGAAGAAGTTGAGGACTAGAGTGGATATTGAGGATGTGAGGCGAGAAGTTGAGATCATGAAGCACTTGCCTAAGCATACAAATATTGTGACCTTGAAGGACACTTATGAGGATGATAAGGCGGTGCATTTGGTTATGGAATTGTGTGAGGGTGGAGAATTGTTTGATCGGATTGTTGCTAGAGGACATTATACTGAAAGGGCTGCTGCAGGTGTTACTCGAACGATTATAGAAATTATTCTGGTGAGATTTTTACTTTATAGGATGTCGATGTTTATTCTGCGAATTTGGTCTTTATAATCATGCATACCTCTGGATTAGTTGGAGAACTAGCATTGCAACTACTGTGTTCTGCTTTGCTAAAAAATATGAATAAGTGTCTTTGTTATCTTGCAGATGTGCCACAAGCATGGTGTTATGCATAGGGACCTTAAACCTGAGAACTTTTTGTTTGCAAACAAAAAGGAAACAGCAGCCTTGAAGACGATTGATTTTGGATTGTCCGTATTCTTCAAACCTGGTAAGATTATACGTCTAGAGCACATGATTGATTAGCTCAATATATTATCAAGATAGCTAGATAAGTTTGCATTGCTAATACACTATTGGTCTTTGCAGGTGAGACATTTAATGAAATTGTAGGAAGTCCTTACTACATGGCACCTGAGGTGCTAAAGCGCAATTATGGTCCAGAGATAGATGTTTGGAGTGCTGGTGTAATTCTCTACATTTTACTCTGCGGTGTCCCACCCTTTTGGGCAGGTTAGTTTCTTTGTTTCTGAAATAGTTTTTCTTCTTTGATTGCTTAAAATTCCATGCTCGTAGTGTGTGTTTAAATTTGTGCAAATGTGCACTATAATCGTGAGGCGGCTGCAGGACAGCTCAGTAGCTTAATACTTTTCTGTGTATAATAAGATTAAAGTAGATACAATTTCAAGAACCTCAATGTTCATGTAGTTTGACCAAGGGAGGATGCAAGTTTTCGTAATGTTAACTTTTGCTCCCCTGGCACTCAATATTCTGGTTCCTGGCACGGAGTCAATGAATATCCTACAATTTGTTTTATTTATTAAATTATTGTTTAAAAGTGGACAATCCTATTATGATATCTTAGGTATGAATAGTTACTATACTAACAATGATTTTTCCGATACCCAGAGTACTTGAATTTTGTGGTTATTCAAGCCTCAGATATACTAATCTTATATTATTCTATGACTGAGCAGAAACTGAACAAGGAGTTGCACAGGCAATCATTAGGTCTGTTGTAGACTTTAAAAGAGACCCATGGCCAAAGGTATCTGATAGTGCAAAGGACCTTGTGCGTAGGATGCTTAATCCAGATCCTAAGAAACGTCTTACTGCTCAAGAAGTACTTGGTAATAACTTAGCATTTTCTTCTTATGTAAACTTCATAAATCATATATGTTTTAGTGCTTGCAAGTTGCAACCAATTGCATGAGTGTTAAATTTTAGTATCTTAATAATGGTTATTAATTGCAGATCATCCTTGGATACAAAACGCCAAGAAGGCTCCAAATGTTTCCTTGGGTGAAAATGTGAAAGCAAGACTCAAGCAATTTTCTATGATGAACAAGCTCAAGAAGAGGGCACTACAGGTATTGTTTGAAGCCTTCATTTTTTAATCAATATATTAGTCCATGTTCATAAAACCTTTAACTTTACTTCATATTGAAGTTGGCAAATTTTGTATGGTTATTTCTTTGTTTGTACCTGGGTACTAAACTGCCATCAATCACAGGTGATTGCTGAGCATTTGTCAGCTGAAGAAGTGGCAGGCATAAAGGAGGGATTCAAAGTGATGGATATTAATAACAAGGGAAAGATAAACATGGATGAGTTGAGAGCAGGGTTACATAAGATTGGGCAGCAGATTACTGATGCGGATCTCCAAATTCTTATGGATGCTGTAAGTATTAGATTTTCCAAAGTACTGTATGTCGAACCTTTGTTTTATACTTGTTGAAAGAATAGGATCACTTAAATTAAGCATATTGAAGGTGGCAAATTGATTCAGAAACAATAAAAATATAAATTTATTAATGATGGTATTAATGTTATTTTTGATACCAACCTGGAGCTTCCTAGGTTTGAAAACCATCATTTAAAATGTACAAACATATGGCTTTTCTTTATAGTTCAACTAACTTCAGAGCAAATATTTTTATTATCTGAATTTAAAGGAAATGAGGATAGATTATAAAGCAGCTGTTCTGGTTTAAAATTTAAACATTTAAAGTTGTGTATAGATTAGAAAGTTGCCAATAAATTTTAGATTATTTCCATAACCTGGATCAGAGGACCTAATCCGGAATTCCTTGTGAACACCCCGAGCCTTCAGCTGTAACACCTTGTTTTTATGCTGCTACTACTGTTCAAATTTGCAAGAATAACCATGGGCTGATTTCACAGGGAGATATTGATAAAGATGGACATCTGAACTATGGAGAATTTGTAGCCATTTCTGTCCACCTGAAAAAGATGGGAAATGATGACCACCTGCACAAAGCATTTGCATTCTTTGATCAGAACAAAAATGGATACATAGAGATTGAAGAGCTTAGAGATGCATTGTCAAATGAAGTTGACAGTAGTAGCGAAGAAGTTATTAATGCGATCATTCAGGACGTGGATACAGACAAGGTTTGTGATTACCAATCTTTTGTACAATACTAATTATTCTTCAAAAAAAAAAAAAAGAAAATCTAATGTTGATTTAATATTCAAATTTAGATTGTAGTAGAATATGTAAAATTCTGCATTATTTGGTGAAGTAGACTGATTGACTCTGATCAGATAACGAAGAAGTCATTAGTCATCACGGTTATAATTCAAAATTCATGCTGTATTTTCTTCCCTTTTAGAATCTAGAGTTACTGGATAGATTCGGTATCACCTCTGTTCTTTGATCCCAACATTGGTTCGGCCTGCCAGAACTGGTCACATCTAATTGACCCCGTGTTGAAGTTTCTAAACTTATTTAGTGCTCAGCATGTGCTCACAGACACACACTAGAAAAATCATTATATTTTTACACAATGCAGTTTCATACTTGTTCATATATCAAGTTTTGCTCCAAAATGTAAATTTTGTCAAATGTTTTCAGGATGGACGCATAAGTTATGAGGAGTTTGCTGCAATGATGAAGTCCGGAACAGATTGGAGAAAAGCATCCAGACAGTATTCGCGAGAACGATACAACAGTCTGAGCTTTGCACTTATCAGAGATGGATCAGTGAAGGTGAAGGACTAGTGAGATAACTCTCAACGTACATAACTGCCTACCTGTATAATACAAAGTGTGATGTGTTTTTCATTTCAAAGAAGATTTATTTTCTTTATTTTTTTTTGGTGAAAACCCTTGTTTGGGACCTGTAGCACGCAAGTTGATATCCGTCATGTAAGGCTTCGCAGAGATTTCTTTGTTACATTTTTTTATATGTGAAGAATGTATATATATGAGC
The DNA here is from genome assembly GCF_001625215.2 of Daucus carota subsp. sativus. Classification (NCBI taxonomy): domain Eukaryota; kingdom Viridiplantae; phylum Streptophyta; class Magnoliopsida; order Apiales; family Apiaceae; genus Daucus; species Daucus carota. The sequence goes on along the minus strand of NC_030386.2, from coordinate 35,237,474 downwards.
ACCGGCCTATAATTAATACATGTTACTTCTTGATTCTGCGGTGTACTCTGATGTTTCTTTCAAGTGGGAATAATGATCATCCAAACACAATACATGATTTTGAGTTTCCGATTTTCATTTATCGGACTCATTAATTAATAACCAAAAGCCCCTTCATGCTGCGGCCGGTAGACACATGCAGAGAATCACCTGGAAATGAGGTGATCTTGTGTTGGAAAGGAGGGAATGGACTCCTCCTTAGTAAACAATTGAAAATTTACTGCAAAACAAAGGTTACATACAGGGGTGAGCATAATTTTTCCGAAACCGCCCGAACCGCCCGAACCGAACCGTCCAAACCGAAAAATTCGGTTTCTTACCGGTTTGGTTTGGTTTTGGTTTATAATATATAAAAACCGAAATTTTCGGTTTGGTTTTGGTTTTTGAAAATAAACCGACCGTTTTACCCAAACCGAACCGAAAATATAATATATATATATATATATATATATTATTAGAAATATTATTTAAGACCTTTATACATGTGACCCTACCAATTCTAAACTATTGTACAGTGTACTGTGTACACCTCTTTTTTCTCTCCTGTCTCCTCGGCTTCTCATATCAGTTATTACTCTTATACTGATTGGTGGCTACTGGAGTCTGAAGTACACATAACATCCACGTTAACAAGACGACAACTCAATAACTTTACACAACACATTCTTCTTCTTAATCTTGTAAGTGCTACTTCATTTTATATTATCTTTTTATGATTAAGATTTAAGATATTAAATCCCTTTTGTAATGTATAGTGTACTATAATATTATTCAATCTTTTTTAGATAGTACTCTTTCATATCTTGATTCAATCTTATGCTAATTTTCACTGTTGTTTTCAACAGCTTACAACTTAACATGTCTACTCCAACTCCTGAAAATGAAAGTGTTCCTGCCGGAGCAAATGAAAGCGATATTTTGCGAAATGTTGCAGTCGATGATTCTCAACCGAGGCCTGCTACTAATGTTATTGCTGATCCTGATGTTATTATTGTGGATCCTGTTACTACTGATGGTGACAGCAAACAACCGGAAAATATATTGGATGAGCTTAAACCCCAAGGTATGAGGAAAAGAGGATTTAGATCTGATATATGGAAAGTTTTTCGTTTGGTTAACAGTGACAAGTTGGCTATTTGTAACTTTTGTAAGAAGAAGTATGCATATGATTCAAAAAATGGAACAAGTACTTTATGGGCCCATGCTAATCAATGTGTGAAAAATCCCTTTAAGAAAGTAAAAACTGATCAGCCATTGCTTTCATTTGATAAGAAAAAAGATGGAGGAAACACTCTTAAACCTCACACTTTTAATGTTGAAGAGTGTAGACAAGCCTTGGCTGAAATGATTATTTTAGATGAGTATCCTTTTCGTTGTGTCGAAGGTGAGGGCTTTGTTAGATACAGTAAGAAGTTAGAGCCTAGATTCAATCTTCCATCTAGGTGGACAGTTGCGAGGGACTGCATAAAAGTTTATAAAGATGAAAAGAAGAAAACAAGACTTATGATGAAAAATCAGCGCATATGCATGACTACTGATTGTTGGAGCTCGAATCAGATAATTAATTACATGTGCTTAACTTCTCATTGGATAGATGATAATTGGGTGCTTCAAAAGAAAATTTTAAACTTTCGTCACGTAGTAAGTCACAAAGGAAAGATGCTTGGGAAAGAGATTGAAAAGTGTATGCTAGAGTGGGGGATTGATAATATACTAACCTTGACGGCTGATAATGCTAGTGCAAATGATGCACTTCTTAAATACTTGAAAGACAAAACAGGAAAATGGAGTTCTTGCATTGCAAACAATGAGTTTCTACATGTTAGATGTTCTGCCCATGTTCTGAATTTGGTTGTAAAAGATGGACTAAGTGAAGAAAATGCATCAATTGAGGCAATTAGAAATGCTGTCAAATTCATTCGCTCCTCAGCTGCCCGGTTTGATGCATTTAAAAAATGTGCGGAGATAGAAAAGATTAAATCCAAAGCCATGCCATCAATAGATGTAGATACAAGGTGGAATACGATTTATCTAATGTTAGAGAGTGCAGTTGATTATGAATTAGCATTTGACAGATTATTGGAAGAAGATAAAGCATATAAGAGTTATTTTGATAAAAAAATTAGAGGGCCGCCTACTAAGGAAGATTGGACTTGTGCCAGAGTTTTTGTAGAGTTTTTAAAACTATTTTATGATTGCACTTTGAAATTTTCGAGCTCCCTGTATGTCTCATCTAATTCCTTTTTCCGTGAAATGTTACAAGTGCATGATATGTTGAAATGGATGATGAGTGGAAGTAATGATGAGGCTTTGAAGAATATGGCTCGAAAGATGAAAGTAAAGTACGATAAATATTGGGGAGAATATGCAGATTTTAATTATTTGTTATTTGTTTGTGTGGCTTTGGATCCGAGATATAAGATGAAATATGTTCGGTGGAATATAAAACGGTTGTGTGACAATGATATGGTGAAAGCTGGTACTATCACTGATAAGGTTGAGGAAGCGATGGAAAAAATTTATAAGTTTTACGAGTCCTCTGTTTCTAATCAGCATCATCAGAAGGTTGAGGACTCAAGGGCTGAGAAAGATGTGTCTAGTGAAAGATCCATGTACGCCATTTTGGATGAAAAAAGGGACAAAGAATGGGAAATGGATATGATGGCTGAGGATTTTGATGTTAAGAGTGAGTTGGAAATGTATTTATCAGAAAAAGTTGAGCCGCCAGCTAAAGATTTTGATATACTATCATGGTGGAAATGCAATGCTCCTAGATATCCAATTGTTTCAAAGATGGCACGAGAATATTGCTAGCCGTCCCTGTGTCAACCGTGTCTTCCGAATCTGCATTTTCTACTGGGGGCAGAGTCCTTGACCAATTCAGAAGTAGTTTACTCCCAAAGACAGTTGAAAGTTTAATTTGCGCTCAGAATTGGTTGAAAAGTCCTTCGGAACCAATTCAGTTACGTGAGAAGCTACTAGAGTTGGAAAAGTATGAAGAAATTGCTTCTGGTATGAAATTATATATTTAATAGTTTTCTTATTTTGTCTGCTTTCTATTTTCTTTAAAATGTATAAATTTTTTTGTTTCTTTTTTAGAATTGGATGGAGCTTTGATGGTGTCTGATGAAAATTGAGATTAGGTTCTTTTTTCTTAATATATAAGTTCTAACATTCCAGCTTCCAGGAGCATAATTGCAATACTAATATTATATAACTCTCCCTTTTAAAACAGGCCTGGGCATCTTTGTTTATTAGCATGCAAGCATCACTGTCTTCTCTTTTGTTAGGCCATTGTCCACATTTTTGATCCCTGTTTTAGTGAGTCATTAGGATTGATCATATTTATTCTTAATGTTTGGGTTGTAAGCTTATGTACTGATTTTTTTATTTTCTTTCTTCCTTGTAGGCTTGCAGTTGATGGCTTGAAGTTACTGGAACCTTAAAAATGATTATAATGATTTTGTTTTATTAGCCAGACTATGCTTTCAAATTGTATTCTATTTTGCTCTCTGGATTATGGATCATTTGCTACTTATTAAACAATGCAATGGATTTTAGTTATAAAAGTTATTTACTTTATTTATACATGTATGTGTGATGATGAATGGTAATCTGCTAGCATATGCAAAAATATATTCCAGAATTCTAGTACATATAAAATTAATTAGAATTTAACTAGAAAATATTTCAATAAAAAATTATTAAAATTTGGGTATTAAACCGAAACCGACCGAACCAAACCGTTAGTAATCGGTTTGGTTTGGTTTGGTTTTTCTAACTTTCGGTTCGGTTACGGTTTCATGGTGAAGGAAACCGTGATTTTCGGTTTGGTTTGGTTTGGCACTCCGAAACCGGCCAAACCGCCCGATGCTCAGCCCTAGTTACATAAATTGGGCTTTGGAAAAGTTGAATAAATCAAGTTTGTACGTGAGAAATAATTTTTATTAAAAGATGGGTTCAACTATGAACTGCTATGGTAAATATTCGAATCTATACTATATACGAGTGTGTTTTGAATTTTAAATGAAATTCATATTCTAGTTCTTTTTTTAATCTTTTTTTTTGGACAGAAATTCTTTTTTTAATCTAAATATTTTATTTAGTTAAACTCAGAATTTAAAATAAAATCAGATCATATATGGCTCTGGAATTTACTACACAAGCTCAAAAGATGAGAGACAACGATAAAACTATAATAGCCAAGCAACTGAGACGAAAAATTGGACAGTTGATTTGTTGAGAACCATTGTGACAACCCGGATTTTTCAAAATATTTTATTAATGGTTTTTATAAAAAGGAGGAATAAAATTTAATATTTTATTCCAGTTTGGTAAATTTCAAAAAAAAAAAAAATAATAAATAAAAATAAATATATTTGTTTAAATATTTTCCTGGTCAACGGGGTTATGGGAAAATATCTGTTGATCGTGCAATTATCTGTTAAGAGATTTAATTGATCTATTTGTATACGATTATGTCTATGTGTGCATTTATTTCTGCTTTTGATATTATTATATTATTTTATCAAAGATTTATTATCCTCTTAAATGGATATTTATTTTTGTAAAAATACAAAGATAATTTGAATAATTATTTTAATTGCTTAATAGTGATTATAAATATTTTAGGAGTTTTTAAAATATTAAAAATCTTATTTCTTTAAGAACATGATTTTTAATTATTTTTAAAGCGCAACTAACTTCTAAATTTTGTATAAATTTCGAAAATGCTCTATAAATCCCGAAACTTTAATTTTATTAGTTTTGTAATATTATTGGATTTATAAAAAAATGTTTCGATAAATTTCGGGAGAAATTTTATTGCAAGTTATCTCCGTAAAACAGTTAAAGAGGGTACGAATCAATTGATTAGCCAGATTGTTAAGGACATGTGACAACAAAAGGTTTAGCCACGTGCCCCTGCTTTTCCACCGCCTTTCTTTTCTTTTCTTTTTCCTTCCTCATTGTTTCTAATACTCTGCATAAAACTCTTGCTGCTATGTCTCATCTCTCACTCTCGCACGTATCTCACCCAAATCACTCTTGATCTCACCCTCTCCGTTGGCTCTTTCTTCCTCCTGCCGTTGCTATAGCCGCCGCCTATTTCTCCGGCGACCATCCAAACCCCTGCACCTCCTGTTACGATTCAATGGGTATAAACTCGATGGTTTTACTTATTAAATCAGTTATGTGATACATGTATGTGTATATATGCGTGTATTTACATGTCGGATAATCGAAATTATATTCGGGTGAACCGTGTTTATACGTGTACATGTATTTGATATGTGTGTATAATCTGATTTATGTGTGCTTGCATGAGTATAAACTGATTATATGCTTGTAATTGAAGGTTGATTGAATTTTTGAGATTGAGATTGGTGTTAGTAATTGTATGATTGAATTGTGTGCCTAATTGATATTTGAATTTGGTTGTTGTAGGTCGATTATAATCAGTACGCCAACTAGTAGTATAATTGGATGACTGGGGTACTTGAATTATGAGAATATATAACTGAGTATTTAGGCTTTCAAGTTTAATATTTTGTGTAAATGTAAGAGTTAAGTATTGGGCTAAAAATTCAGATTTACACATAATCGATTGAATTCTAGGTTGCGGCTGATCTGCTTTGTAGTACAATTCTGGGCTCATAGAATCGAATTATATGCTTAATATTTGTGTGTTTATGTGCTCCTCAGAGTCTAGTTTATGTGCGCGAAAGAATCGAATCGATTCGATTAGCGAGCTAGGAGATATGACCGTTTTAGTATAGTATGGTGCTGAAAATTCTGGGCAGGGTTGTCCTGTTCCAGGCTCTGTTTTACAGCTTTAAACTTGGATTTTCTTTCTGAAAATTTTACTGTAGGTTGGAATAATATTTAGGAGAGTCTCATAAAAATTTCGTATTAAAAAGATAAATTTTCAATTTATTAAAAATCATAGACCGAGGGCTGTTTGAACTATTTGTTCTATTTTTCTTTCTTTGCTAGTGCATAGTATGAGGTTATACTTGACTAATTGCATATAATTGATTATTACATTGATTGGCTCGGTTAACCTTGTATATCTAATTAAAAGTGTTTTGCGTATAACAAGTTAGCAATCCTGCTAAAAGATTTTATTATATGTTTACTACAAGTCAAGACAGATTTTCTTATGTGTTTACTGCAAGTCAAGGGATCTTTTTATATTAATAATTCATGTGTTAGCAATAGTATTGGTTGGTTGTTGGCATTGCAAACAGGTGGATAAGCTTATAAACAGAGGAGATGCTGCCGAATTTTCGTTAGAAATTATATGGATTTAATGCCTATAAAAAGGGTTGTTTGTACAACTATGTGCTATGTGTTTATGTGACTGTGGTATGTATATGCGAAGGGTAGATATATATATAGGTCTTAATGCAATTCAGGGTTAGTCAATATGTCTAATCCGACGACTGAAATACTATTTTATCATCGTATAGAATTGAAGACATTGACCGAGGCATTAATCGAGAAGTGATTGAAAGGGGTATTCAGAAATAGCCAAGCAGAATGTTACAAGTTGAAGTAGGACGGAGATTTGTTATAGATAAAAGTGTGTCAGAAGCTGGCAGAAAGGAATGATTATGCGGTATATAGTGTTACTAGGAATCTGAGCTAAACTTTGGAGTTAAGGCAAGTACTTCTACCTTCTCTCGCAATTTAGAAGCAAGTATTTCTACCCTACTCCTCTAGTACCTATAGATACTAAAACCTTCTTTATATCATGATTCAAATTATTTGCAATTACTTTCTTGTGAAGCATATCTAGTACTTTTAAACTTTTTGGTTGAACGGATAACACTTTTGGTATCAACTCTACACTATGATATGCATAAAGAAATTGTTTTAACAAAATGTTATTCTGGCTCTTGAATTACATGATGGAACTGCAGATTGTTTTAAAAATTAAACTATTGGGTTGTTTTTGCGTAAGAGGCTCGGGCACCGGCCCAGCGTGAAAGGTGGCTCCTTAAGCCCGGATTACCGGAATTCGTAATATTTGTCAACCTTGCTGAATAAGCTTGGTTTATGGACTATAGCATGACTGATCATCTGTTATAGCCAGGTGTCCAATTATTTTTAAAGCCCAATAAAATTGTGAATAGTTTAAAAAGAAGTTACCCTGCCTTCAAGAGATATTTGCTTATACATTCATTTCTGCAGTTTTAAATATTTTCACTTCTTTATTATGGCATTGCTGTACAACAAATATCAATTTCATTTTGTTATTCTTGCTGAGCATTATTGCTCATTCTTGCTATTCCTTCTAACCCTTTTCAGCTAGGAATAAAGATGATTCACTTAAGACTAGGCAAGGATTGCAAGTGGTTGAGTTCAGGAAAATTGTTAGGTAGGGTATCCGGGACGATGTGATTAAGACTAGATGCAGTTGGAGTTCTGCAATTCAATTCAGTTGGAAATGAGATTTGTTTATTTGGTCATCAGCTACTCTTCTTATCGATGTTTAGCTGATAATGCAGTTTAATTTGTAATTAAATTTGATAGTTTTAGTTTCTGATTTCAATGCTGTAACCTGTATGCGATCCTGTTTTCAGGGGGTGAATTTGAGTTTTAATTTAAATCATTTTTTTTATATATTCAGGTTTTGAAATACTTGTATTTTTTTAAATTGTTTTTCTTTCAGTGACTCAAAAATACAGGTTTTAAATTATTTTTATTTACACGTGGCACCAGATCCAGACCCCCGGATTTGAGGGCTGTCACAGTTGGTATCAGAGCTGCAGGTTATAAGTTATTGAAATCAGAATATAGGTGGTAATATTAGGTCTAATAAATAGGTGCACTAAGCGTAAACTCACATAGAGGTAGTCTACAACTCTTTGGAAGAGTCTGTGTCAATAGAACCAAGATTCCAATAGAGTACTGATTTTGAGTATAACATAGTGTGTATAATAGTTCTCTTAGTTCTCTTGACCCAGAACTAGTAAGTTTATATATCAGGGAAGGAAGAACATGCCCCACTAGTTTCTAGTCTATTGAGTAGTTAGTACCAATATCAGCAAACAAATAGTTTCACCTGTTGAGACTAGAAAGTCAATAATTATTTCATAGTCCTCGTCACCAAGACAGAGATAAATTAGAAGAGTGACTTTATGTGTTTTTATTATGGATCAAAATTTCTTAACACCAGTTTAATTGAGTTAGAAACTCATAGTAGGTGGATAAGATTTCTTTTGGTTGATTTAGATTCAAAACCATTTGAAGGATGAAAGATACACCTATTAGGTGAACTTTATAATGGGAACCAATTGAGGTTGGACTAGTATAGATTCTCACATAGTCTAGAGTAATCTTTATAGTGTCTGCCAATCTTTGAATAGTATTTGGGGAGTTATCTTTGATTCTTGTTAAAGATATATAGAATTGGTGAAAGAATATAGGTCTTAACAGGTCCGAATTTAAAGCTTTGTATATAGTGAAGTAGTGAGCATTAGAGCTAATACAAGAATATGAAACTTGTAGGGTCAAGTAAGAAGTTTCGTATATAGTTAAATAATGAACGTTAAAGTTATTTAGAGCTCGTGTAGATTAGTGGATATAGTACTTGTTAGTAAGTTAAGACGTCAACACTCAGTGGTGATGATTATACGAAACTCGATAATATTTCGGACTATGCGAAGCTGAGCAGGACTTCTGACGATCATGGATATTTATAATGAGATCTTCACAGACCATTGTGAGTCAACGATAATTTACGTTATTGAGCATCATCGACCGCTGAAAAATAGAAGAAGATTAGAATCGAATAATGATCCATCAGAGCAGCATATCTTGAAGAATCTTGGCAATACCTTCCTCTTTGTTGATTATATTGATTACCTTCTTCATCAATGAATTGTCTTAACATCTTTTCCTAGAGACGTTTGATAAAGACTATATTTCAATCTCATGAGTTATAAAATGATACTTGTGTCTATTTTATCATTTCTAACTAATCTTTTCATTGAAACTAGCACCTTTGGAACTTATTCAATTTTTAACCCAAGGTGCGCATCAAAGATTCATTCATCAAAAGTCAATCATTCTTAATTGATTTTGAATATCTATTATATCATTCTACTCTAACTGAGATGAACAACCCTACCTATAGGGGACACAAGGACTACCAGTCTGTGTGATAGGAGTTGGATGGGACGCCATCACTTGTGTGTGTTGTACATTACAAGAAGGTTAACTACCTTTAGTAGTGTCTTAATTTAGACACGCAACACCAAGTTCTTTAGATCATATTGATCTCTCGGTTATTCTTTTGTTTCCAATCACGTTATATTTGTTCCAATAGATCTAATCTTTCATATTCTTGTAATCTTTAATAGTTGAAGGTATGCCAACTGAGTTGCCAAGTAAAATTAAGCCTTTATAGTAGGAGGTACCATGAGCAAAAGCGAATGATGATGCGAATATACGACAGCAATCAATAGGATATCACCTCATAAAGAAGTATTATGGATTAAAGAGATCGTACGCTCTAGTTTTCTTTTCGCTGATTCCGAGGACGGAATCCTTTTAAGGGGGGTAGATTGTGACAACCCGGATTTTTCAAAATATTTTATTAATGGTTTTTATAAAAAGGAGGAATAAAATTTAATATTTTATTCCAGTTTGGTAAATTTCAAAAAAATAAAAATAAATATATTTGTTTAAATATTTTCCTGGTCAACGGGGTTATGGGAAAATATCTGTTGATCGTGCAATTATCTGTTAAGAGATTTAATTGATCTATTTGTATACGATTATGTCTATGTGTGCATTTATTTCTGCTTTTGATATTATTATATTATTTTATCAAAGATTTATTATCCTCTTAAATGGATATTTATTTTTGTAAAAATACAAAGATAATTTGAATAATTATTTTAATTGCTTAATAGTGATTATAAATATTTTAGGAGTTTTTAAAATATTAAAAATCTTATTTCTTTAAGAACATGATTTTTAATTATTTTTAAAGCGCAACTAACTTCTAAATTTTGTATAAATTTCGAAAATGCTCTATAAATCCCGAAACTTTAATTTTATTAGTTTTGTAATATTATTGGATTTATAAAAAAATGTTTCGATAAATTTCGGGAGAAATTTTATTGCAAGTTATCTCCGTAAAACAGTTAAAGAGGGTACGAATCAATTGATTAGCCAGATTGTTAAGGACATGTGACAACAAAAGGTTTAGCCACGTGCCCCTGCTTTTCCACCGCCTTTCTTTTCTTTTCTTTTTCCTTCCTCATTGTTTCTAATACTCTGCATAAAACTCTTGCTGCTATGTCTCATCTCTCACTCTCGCACGTATCTCACCCAAATCACTCTTGATCTCACCCTCTCCGTTGGCTCTTTCTTCCTCCTGCCGTTGCTATAGCCGCCGCCTATTTCTCCGGCGACCATCCAAACCCCTGCACCTCCTGTTACGATTCAATGGGTATAAACTCGATGGTTTTACTTATTAAATCAGTTATGTGATACATGTATGTGTATATATGCGTGTATTTACATGTCGGATAATCGAAATTATATTCGGGTGAACCGTGTTTATACGTGTACATGTATTTGATATGTGTGTATAATCTGATTTATGTGTGCTTGCATGAGTATAAACTGATTATATGCTTGTAATTGAAGGTTGATTGAATTTTTGAGATTGAGATTGGTGTTAGTAATTGTATGATTGAATTGTGTGCCTAATTGATATTTGAATTTGGTTGTTGTAGGTCGATTATAATCAGTACGCCAACTAGTAGTATAATTGGATGACTGGGGTACTTGAATTATGAGAATATATAACTGAGTATTTAGGCTTTCAAGTTTAATATTTTGTGTAAATGTAAGAGTTAAGTATTGGGCTAAAAATTCAGATTTACACATAATCGATTGAATTCTAGGTTGCGGCTGATCTGCTTTGTAGTACAATTCTGGGCTCATAGAATCGAATTATATGCTTAATATTTGTGTGTTTATGTGCTCCTCAGAGTCTAGTTTATGTGCGCGAAAGAATCGAATCGATTCGATTAGCGAGCTAGGAGATATGACCGTTTTAGTATAGTATGGTGCTGAAAATTCTGGGCAGGGTTGTCCTGTTCCAGGCTCTGTTTTACAGCTTTAAACTTGGATTTTCTTTCTGAAAATTTTACTGTAGGTTGGAATAATATTTAGGAGAGTCTCATAAAAATTTCGTATTAAAAAGATAAATTTTCAATTTATTAAAAATCATAGACCGAGGGCTGTTTGAACTATTTGTTCTATTTTTCTTTCTTTGCTAGTGCATAGTATGAGGTTATACTTGACTAATTGCATATAATTGATTATTACATTGATTGGCTCGGTTAACCTTGTATATCTAATTAAAAGTGTTTTGCGTATAACAAGTTAGCAATCCTGCTAAAAGATTTTATTATATGTTTACTACAAGTCAAGACAGATTTTCTTATGTGTTTACTGCAAGTCAAGGGATCTTTTTATATTAATAATTCATGTGTTAGCAATAGTATTGGTTGGTTGTTGGCATTGCAAACAGGTGGATAAGCTTATAAACAGAGGAGATGCTGCCGAATTTTCGTTAGAAATTATATGGATTTAATGCCTATAAAAAGGGTTGTTTGTACAACTATGTGCTATGTGTTTATGTGACTGTGGTATGTATATGCGAAGGGTAGATATATATATAGGTCTTAATGCAATTCAGGGTTAGTCAATATGTCTAATCCGACGACTGAAATACTATTTTATCATCGTATAGAATTGAAGACATTGACCGAGGCATTAATCGAGAAGTGATTGAAAGGGGTATTCAGAAATAGCCAAGCAGAATGTTACAAGTTGAAGTAGGACGGAGATTTGTTATAGATAAAAGTGTGTCAGAAGCTGGCAGAAAGGAATGATTATGCGGTATATAGTGTTACTAGGAATCTGAGCTAAACTTTGGAGTTAAGGCAAGTACTTCTACCTTCTCTCGCAATTTAGAAGCAAGTATTTCTACCCTACTCCTCTAGTACCTATAGATACTAAAACCTTCTTTATATCATGATTCAAATTATTTGCAATTACTTTCTTGTGAAGCATATCTAGTACTTTTAAACTTTTTGGTTGAACGGATAACACTTTTGGTATCAACTCTACACTATGATATGCATAAAGAAATTGTTTTAACAAAATGTTATTCTGGCTCTTGAATTACATGATGGAACTGCAGATTGTTTTAAAAATTAAACTATTGGGTTGTTTTTGCGTAAGAGGCTCGGGCACCGGCCCAGCGTGAAAGGTGGCTCCTTAAGCCCGGATTACCGGAATTCGTAATATTTGTCAACCTTGCTGAATAAGCTTGGTTTATGGACTATAGCATGACTGATCATCTGTTATAGCCAGGTGTCCAATTATTTTTAAAGCCCAATAAAATTGTGAATAGTTTAAAAAGAAGTTACCCTGCCTTCAAGAGATATTTGCTTATACATTCATTTCTGCAGTTTTAAATATTTTCACTTCTTTATTATGGCATTGCTGTACAACAAATATCAATTTCATTTTGTTATTCTTGCTGAGCATTATTGCTCATTCTTGCTATTCCTTCTAACCCTTTTCAGCTAGGAATAAAGATGATTCACTTAAGACTAGGCAAGGATTGCAAGTGGTTGAGTTCAGGAAAATTGTTAGGTAGGGTATCCGGGACGATGTGATTAAGACTAGATGCAGTTGGAGTTCTGCAATTCAATTCAGTTGGAAATGAGATTTGTTTATTTGGTCATCAGCTACTCTTCTTATCGATGTTTAGCTGATAATGCAGTTTAATTTGTAATTAAATTTGATAGTTTTAGTTTCTGATTTCAATGCTGTAACCTGTATGCGATCCTGTTTTCAGGGGGTGAATTTGAGTTTTAATTTAAATCATTTTTTTTATATATTCAGGTTTTGAAATACTTGTATTTTTTTAAATTGTTTTTCTTTCAGTGACTCAAAAATACAGGTTTTAAATTATTTTTATTTACACGTGGCACCAGATCCAGACCCCCGGATTTGAGGGCTGTCACAACCATTCCCTCTAAAACCTCCATTATTTGGGTTGAAGAGTGGATCACGGGCGCCCTCACTCGAAATCCCATTATTTGGGTGCCTTCACTCGAAATCCCATTATTTGGGTTGAAGAGTGGATCACTGAGCTCTGATACCAGGGAGAAAACCATTCCCTCTAAAACCTTAATGTTGTGTTTGGTTGGGGAGAATGGATGGAATGGAATGAAAAGAGTAAAATTACTTGGAACTAATAAAGATATGATGGAAGTTATGGAATAAATGTAAGTGAGGGCAAAATTGCTATGATGAGATTTGAGAAGAAATTGGGGGTAGAAGAGAATGGAGCATTCCATCTCAAATTGAAGGTATGATCTCTAGCACATAATATAAGGAATGGAATGGAGTAAGAAATGAAATTTGTTAACAATTGCCCATAATATAGTTCATTTTTCATTCCATTCCTTCCGGAATCATTCACCCCAACCAAATACAACATAAGGTGTTAGAGGAGGCTTCTTTATGGATCTTATACCTTATATTTCAACATGATTCAGGTTTGATTTTAAATGGGGCTAGCCGGCTAGGGGCTTAAACCTGGACCTGTATTGTTGCGCAGTGGACCTGGAAGCATTACATTTAGCTATAATATTCGATATTCGGCGCCGATCTGTTTTTTGCTTTAAACCAAAATAGTAGTATTTCTGTAATAAATATATTTTCATTCAAAGTTCAAACAGAAGAGTAATTGAGTAAAGACACCCCAACGGAGGGGCATTTTTTTTATATAGAGATACAATTTGATAAAATAAACATCACTTTGGAAGGTGATGATCAATTCTTGGATACAGTTTATGTATAAACATGCAACTTTTCGCAAAAGTAAAAAGTGATGAGCAATTCTGTTGGCAAATGGTTGGTTGACAAGATAAATGAAAACATCACTCGTCTTTGCAACAACACTTTGTAATGATTAACAAGTAAAAGACAGCCGCATTAACGTTAAACATAATCATTTACTCTGACTACTTAATCTACGGCTCCAGTCCATTAACGTTAAACAAGTAAAAAGTACAGTATAACTCAATTTTGTTAATATACATGATTTTTGATGATTCCAGAAAACATAAATTGGATAGGAATGGTTAATGTTCATTTCTTTCTGCTCGTTTTGCTCGTAGCAGTTGGTCCAGATAAGAAAAATGAATAATGGGTAAGTTGTTTGAGTCCTCCTTAATTAAGTACAACGAATTAATTTCATCGCTCATAAAGATATGAAAATTGCCGACTAAATACAGTAAATGTACCCGATAAAAAAACACAAAAAATTAAAAAATATTAATCAGACCAAGAAAACTATACATATTTGAAATGAATATCAATAGATATACAAATAAAGATCTCTGAAATCACAAAAAGAGAGTCGTTCTTCGATTATATGTGAAACTACTGTAATAAATATTGAGATTGATGGGCGTGACAGGCTGTGTTGTATGAGGTTAAATAAATTACAACAACAAAAGTAGTAAAGTACTGTAGATATTTTTACAGATGTAGGGATGAGCTTCATCTCTACATATTTAAAAAAATCAGATAAATCCCTTGAAGGCCACCCATTATCCTTGCTTGCCACCTCATCATGCGGGTATATTACTATATCAAGCATGAGTGCATGTTATGAAAAAGAATTCAAGATGCATGTAATTTAGACTCTGAATTCTGATACTATGAATGAAATATTATTAATTTTATGATATATTACCAAATTCTAAGCTAAAGCGCATCCAAAACTTCAAAAGTAATTTGACTTTGCCATTATCGGTAGGAACTAAGAAGGAATAGTTGGTGAAGATTTTAGATCTATGTTTGCGAACATTGCTGTATTTTGGACCCAGGCATGAAATGCTGACAAAAGTTGGTGGACAATCGGATTACAGAGCATTCCGTGTGTGCAATTGCTATAATCCAGCACCACAATATTTCATACTTGTCCAAACTATCAAATATATACAAACAATAATATTATTAATAATTATTACCAAAACTGTGGAAAAATCGATTTGAAACGTGCAAAGTTGACAGATGTATTACATGTGTAGTTACGTGAGGATGGTTTCTTCTTACGTGTAATAATCTTTTTTAATTTGATTGATTACTAATAAAATAAATGGTTTTTCTAGTGTGTACCTATGCTAAGCGCGGAATTTTATAAGTTTGATTTATTTTTATTAACCCTCTGCATATACAACCATCATACCAATCAAAATTTCTCAAACATATAAAATTCAGCACTTAGCATGTGCACATGGAGACACACTAAACAAACCCTAAAATAAAAATACGCAGGAGTACAAATGTATGGATAATGCATTAAGAAAAGTTTGTGGTGGCAAAAGCCACAGCGTTGATGATCTGGCCTAGTCCTCGCCGCACGAACTTATTGATAATTTGATACGGGGCTTGTCAAAAATGTGTTGCTGCAGCCAACAAAATTAAGTACATGCACGTTCTGGGAACTCACCATCTGACGTGTTTCTGAGCCGGAGCATCAAAATCTTCTCTTCTAAGTAAGTTGCGTGACCCGTGGTGCATGACTTGCGGTATGGAGATTTTGACTTATAATCGTCAATAAAACTGTCGGATCATTTCTTACACGACAGATTGGATGGTAGATAAATATCTTCGAGGCAACAACTGTACAAAACTAGGTACAATTACAAATCTACATATACTGGTAGGTTGTATATAAGTCTTCAAAAATAAAGCGGAATTAGTCGGAGTTCGAGCACTTTGCAACTTCAAAATTCATTCGATGTGTTATAATTAAGAAATATATATTATATATTTTGACGACGTTTTTTCTTGTTAAAATTTTAGTCATCCTTCATGTTGGTTATATCCGTTAAACTAGTGAAATTTCAATATATTTATCATCATATTAAAAAAAAATGTTGTTTCCGTTTTAAATTATAATGTCTTTTTTGACCTTTTTATAGTTAATTTGATGAATTTTAAATGATGTTTACACAAATTATGTGATTGTAAAAGTAAAATTATATTTTTCACCTAATTTGATTTTTAAATTCTTATAATATTATGAAATTAATGTGTACAATTCAGTTAAAAATGAGTTAAATTATCAAAGAAAAGTCAAAATTTGACAAAACAGATGGAGTTTATTTTATTTGTGACGGTTTGAAATAATAATAAAATTATTATTTTTAAATATAACCAATCACTCTAGTCATCCTCATCTTGCAAGTTTTTTTAAAAAAAGTGATCATATGTTTATATATTACTTTGATCAATTAATCTCGTTGAGATAGGTTTTAATGTGCTCATATAACACCACTTTATATTTGATATCGGTCATAATTTAACAATGTAATTTTATAAATTTTAATTTTGAACCAGCAAACTTAAAAAAGAACATATACTCCCTCTGTCCCAGTCATTTGTATACAAATGGCTGGGACACGAAAACCAAGAAATTGTGTAAGAAATGAGTAAAGTTAGATGAAAAGTGAGTATAGTGGTGGGACCCATTTATATTTAATGATAGATTTCAGATAGTGGAGGAAATTAATGGGTGTAATAGTGTTTATATTATTATAGAATGGAGATAGTGGAAAAAAGTAGCTGGTGTAATGATTTTTTATATTATAAAAATTTACTACTTTTGGAATGTATACAGGACGTCCCAAAAAGGAAACTGTATACAATTCATTGGGACGGAGGGAGTAACTATTTTAGAATTTTAAAATTCTAGTGGCACCACCAACTACAACATTTTTAAACTGAGAAGTGAGACCACTAGCGGAGATCGTCAAGTTTTAAAGAGTATTTAAAATTTATAAGTATATTGTATGACGCCAACATCCCCTCCTGTCAAAATAACATCGTCTCTCCTGATGGACCTGATCCACCTCATCTTTTATAGTATTATGCTGTGGCATTTGGTCTTATTTGGAGCGTAGAAATCTCGCATTTTAATTATTTTTTATGTTTGATATTGCCTTTCATTATTATATAAATTGTGGTCAAGACTCAAGACTCTAGATTTCGAGCAGGGTGGGCTGCATAGGATTCAGGCTGACATGGAATTGCATAGGATTGAAGTGGAGTAGTATATTCAGGCTGACATGGAATTGCATAGGATTGAAGTGGAGTGGGTCCGTCCAAACCAAACAACTTTGTTGTGGGATACTGCTCCTACACTACTTTTCCTCCGTTTCTGTGTTGGTCAGATTTTATATGCTACTCTACGATTCTACATGCTACGAATCTGCACTAGGCATGGATCACTCCTCCTTCCTAGGGTGGGAATCTGTTGGCGTCATTCTCGCCGAATCTGAAATTTTATTTCGTGTCGAATTTAATTTTAAACACTGCTCTCTCTCCCTTTCATTTCTTTACCGTTACTATTTTGGGATGTTCCTCTCATTAAATGTTACTATAAATAGTAAATTTTTCCCATCATTACACCCACTATCTTCCCCTACTATCTCATATTTAAAAATAAAAACTACTATTACACTCACTACTTTCCTCCACTGTCTCAAATCTATTACTTCCTTCGTCTCTGTTTATCTGTCCACTTTTAACATTTTCATGCATATTAAGAAAATTTAAGTTTGATAAGAAACTTCCATCAATACACTTATTTAATGCCTTAATTGTAGGAAAATACTAGTGAGATTACTCCATTATCCAATACAAATGTGATGAATCAGTGAATAGTAGTCATGATATTTATTGCTAGAAAAACAAAGTCAAAGACTCTTCAGGTTATTAAATGAAAAATTTTGCTTTGATTATATAAATGAACAGATAAATAGGGACAAATTTTTTACTTCTAAAGTTGACAGATAAATAGGGACGGAGGGAGTATTAAAAATTGATAGCTTTTCATCTAATTTTACTCATTTTTCATACATTGTCTTGATCTCCGTGTCTCCCTCCAATGTAAACAATTGAGGGGCACACAGGGAATAGTTTCTACGTTTTCTAGCCTTCAAAAAGATGTATAGGATTGAGCTATTAACCAAAAAACCCAACTAACTTGTCATTTTTTTGCCAATAAACCTTTAAATCTTTTTTTTCTTAAACAACCCATTAAACTTTGCTCAATCTTTGAAAAAAATTTAACTAGAGTTAATTATAGTTGATGTGGACTAACCATGATCATCACAAATCTTATGTGACAATATGATTACAATTAATCAAAAAATAAGAAAAATAAATAAATTTTTTACTCAAGCCTCATAAGACCAAAGAACCGCCAAAACATCACCTAGGTAGCATTTTGGTGTCCAGATATTATATTCGCACCACGACCTCCTGTTCCTCTGTGTAGTAAAGCTTCAGATACAGCTCATTTTTATTTGGTCAGGACCTTAGGAGGCTGGTTGGGTAGCCAAAGGATTTGACAATCAATTTCCTTACTCTATTATGTTTTGGCCCTCATAAATGTCGAGTTACAAACAAGGTCCATTTCGTTTTGAAGCGTAAAAACCCCAAGAGTTTGTTGAGCATCATGTTAAGTTCCCACCATCTGTGTCGTCTGACAAATTAGTCTAACAAATTAATCCAGTGTGCACTGTAATTTTGAAGCCCGACAATGAATTAAGAATCTTGGTTGATAGGGAAGAGAAAAAGAAGGTCATTTCTTGTCTGTGGACGATTTTTATCCAACCCTAATCCCAGCAAAGACAACTCCTGATTCAGATGACAAGAAACCTATAGATTAGGACAGAGAAAACCATCGGATCTTCTTTGGATTTATATTAATTAAAATATTATAAATGATTAAAAGATAAATTATTATTGAATAGACATGACATGGCAGACACGTGTAATGAATAGGCGTTATGTGGCACACGCGTGTATAAAAAGATACAAGTCATGGAGAGATACTTGACAAGTCAGATTAGAATATTAACTATGGTTTGTTTTGTATTTTTTTATATGATTTTAATAAAGTTTGTTGGAGTTGTTAGTGAAGAGAAAAGTTTAAAAGTTTTTTGGCAAAAAAATGACAAGTTCGTTAGGTTTTTTGGTTAATAGCTTTATAGGATTATATAATATCTCTAGCTCGGTGAAATAATGATTCACTCGCTTATTAAATAATGATTCACTCGCTTATTAATGATTGAACATGTATTTTATGTTAGACAAGCATCTCAAATTTTTTTTAAGCAGAAGAGAAGACGACATGTTACATAATTGAGACTCGAGAGTGAGCGGATTAGAGAGAAGCAGAGTGTTATATTAACACTTGCATAGATTACGACTAATTCTTGTTTAAACCTCTATAATTCGAAAGTGACACCGGATTTTATCCTGATTAGGTCACTATAAAACAACACGCACTCAGGTAATCAGGTTTAGGGGTGAGCAAAACCGAACCGGAACCGAAAAACCGAACCGAACCGTGTAAATTCGGTTCGGTCCTAATTTTCTGAAAATTCGGTCCATTCGGTCCGGACCGAATAGACCGAAATAAAGTTCGGTCCGGTCCGGTCCGTAAAAAAATATTTCGGTCCGGACCGAATAGACCGAAATATATATGATTTTAATTAATATTTATATTATATATCTTATATGTTATAATTATAATATCTAATTTGTAAATTTAATTATATCTATGTTTAATGAATTGGGGGTGATTAATTAATATGAAAATTTTAAAATAAAAGATGAATTTTAGTTTTATTTATAATATAATTTTTTATTTTAAAAATAATTTCGGTTCTTTCGGTCCGGACCGGACCGAACCGAATTATTTTGGTTCGGTCCGGTCCGGTCCATTATAAAACTTCGGTCCGGTTCGGTCCGAAAAAAATTAAAACTTCGGTCCTCGGTCTATTCGGAAAACCGGACCGACCGAATGCTCACCCCTAATCAGGTTTACGCTAAATTTAAGTTAAAGGCGGTGAGTCTCGTACGTAATTTATAAACTAAACATCGAGCAGTGTGCAAATTTATTAAAATAAGCAATCATTGCATGCAAATAATGCACAATTTATAGTATTATAAATGGGTTTCATTAGTGGTTTGAATTACCTTCACAACCGTATTTCAGTTCTGATCGGAGAGTCTTATTGATTGAATTTAATATTTAAGAGCATAAAGTTATTTTTCATTTTGTTTATTATTTATTTCTATGATAAAATATATATTTGTTTAGAAGAAAATAAGTTAAAAAATTATTTAAATCATGGGCTAGTATGAAGTATTTTCTTGAAATAACTGATTTTGTTTTTTATAATTTTATATGATAAAATATCATCATTTATATAGCTTATCAAAATTAATATTGTTATTGTTATATTATAACAATTAATAAATTATTCAACTAATAATCTTTGCTACATACTCAAGGTTTAACTTAAAAAATCATTAGTTCAAATTTGCTCCTTTAAGTCTGTGATTTGAAAGATACAAAATGATTCTTTATTAATAATATTAATGTTTGATCATGTATATATATATAATATAATTATAAATAAAATAAAATATGTACATTAACTAGATATCACCCGCTCGAGATAAATCATTATCTTGTGTATTACCTTTGTATTTTTTATTTAATTATAAAACTATATTATGTATGAGTTTTTTCAATTTATCGCGGAGAAAATAATATAAACTTGCATAAGTATGATTGAATCTTACATGGTGCTTCTCCGAAACTAGTTGAGATATCATCTACGTACACATCGCGTTGCAACAATACAGTCCGTCAGATATTTCAGAAAGCTGACTTAAAATATGCAACCGGCCACAAGTCCCGTCAGAAACACTGAAACACACACCAGGTTTTGTGCAGATAAAAAAACAGTCTCGGTAGATGCATTATTGCTTGCTTTGGCTTTAAGAAAATTATTTATTTTGAGACTCTGCAAAATATAATTTCATTATATTTTATTAGTTTTTTCAAATAAACATATTAAATTTTTATTCAGATAATTTTTTTTGAAAAAATATTATAAAATTATTTTATAGCAATCTTAAAATACGTGTAAGACAAAACCCAAGTATATGATCTGTGAGTCGGCACAGGTACATATCGGACCTATGAATCTATACTTTGAAGTCCAATTTATAATGAGAATGTTAAATCGGTAGATTCAGATCCGATGCATAAAAAACGCCAACTTTATAATTTCTTAACTTTGTGCCTGGATTCACTTGTTCACTCTCACGTGATTAACAGTGTCATGTCTTTTCTGTTGGAGCAACACACTATTCAGATTTCAGGGTACCAAGAATGAAAATTTTACTCCTTAGACTGTGTTCACTTCATGGAATAGAATGAGGGGAGAATGTAATGAAAATTTATATAGAAGTTTTAAGGAGAAAAAAGAAAATATGAAATAATAGTGACAAAATATGAATGTAATTAAATTTTTTGTGAGTAAGATTGTGAAGAAACATGGTATAGAAAAGGAATGAGCATTCTTTCCAAAACATGTGGGTTCAAGTTATAGTTAAAATAATAAGATTGGAATGATCGAAGGAATGAAAATTATTTACATTTTCTTTGATGAACACCATTTTAGAGTACAAAATTCATTCCATTCTCCCTCTATTCCATTCACTCCAAGTGAACACAACCTTAGTGTCTCAATATATAGGTCCAGTTTGAAAAAAAAATTTTGTCCCAAAATACTTGTCACTTTCTTATTTCAATACAAATTTATCTACATATTACTTGTGATTTTTTTGAAACTCAACATTATTCTCATTTCTCAATTCACTAAATCCCTATATTTTATTGTGATTTTTTTGAAACTCAAACTATATTCTCACTTATCAATACACTAATTAATGATACATGAGATAAGATTCTTTCTAATTAATTTTTTTTTAATATGTGTGTTTATTCCAAAATGAATATATAAATTGAGACAGAGGGGTAATTATTAGTAGATGCTATCATGCTAATTCCAAAGAAAGCTAAAGCCCCCGCCTTCATTCAAAATTTAATTGTTTGTTCTAAAAAATGTACAGTGAAAAGTCTTGTAATTATAATTTTTAAAAACTTTTTTCTTAGAAAACAAGTGAAAATCTATTTCAAAAATTTAAAAATAATTAATTGAAAACAGTTTTTATTATAAAAACAATCTTAGAACAGTTAAGTATCCTGAGAAAAAACTATAATTTAAATATCAAACATTATTATCATTTTCCAATTTAGCTCTAAACACGAGTATGGTAAAAGAATATTTTATCTGTGAATAATTTTTAAAAATTACATTAAACAAAACCTTAAAATCATAATTAAGCTGGTCAGTACTTGCTATAATCTATATACAGGTACGAGCATCTTCATTAATCATGGAAATCATTAACTAAAAATTATTAATACATATGTTAAAACTAAGCGCAAGGAAGAAAATTGACGTTTGAAACACAGGTTAGGGCAAGACTGGAAAAGGAGGTGGTGTGATCGCCAGCTCAAAGCAGAGTGTCGGGGAAAATTAAAACTTATCGCTGGAATTATGGTTGGACTGTAACAACAAATATAAGAAGCATGACTCCGCTCTGACTCAGCATTCAGATTTAGCAAGCGGCTGTCAATCAATCTCATCCATTTCGAAACAAGCTACTGCTGCTGGATCTTTATTATTGTACTATTATTAGACCACCTCTTTACACTTTCCACACGTGTCACTTCCTTATTTGATACAACTTCTCCACCTCTAAGAGCATCTCCAACCATCTAAAACCCTTGGCTAAAAGCTGAGTTGACATACTTAAAATAAAAAAATTTAGCCAACAGCTCCAAAAACTTAACTCCAACCATGCTCACCTGTTGTCTATAAATTTAGCCAACCTCCTATGGATGGCTAAATTTGTCGAACCTCTACAGGTCTGTAAGAAAATCTGTAGGAAGATTGTACATCATTTATTACCATATTCAACTGATATATTCTATTTTAACAATTTAAAATATTAATAACATATTATTTTTAAATTATAGCCAACCAATATAGCCAATACCATTGAAGCAAAATGTCTTACAGGTTCAGCAAATTTTACATAATGTCTTACAGGTCCAATTTAGCCAACGATTATAACCAACGCGGTTGGCGATGCTCTAACTAACAGGTCGCATCCAGTCCAGACCCACCCCCAGGTGTTGTGTCCGAAATTCTACACCTTTTAATTTGTGTATTATATTTTAAAGTTACTTCTGTACACACAACGATGTAAAAAAAAAAATATTTGCTTAGATTTAAATTCCGATGTAAAATGCAGGGTTCTGGAACTTTAGTGGTTTTAGAATTTTAAAAACATATTTGCTATATATTTTTTATTTAAATAAGATTAAATGATTGTAAAATTGAAAATAAATAATAAATATTATATATATAAAAGTTCCAGATATATTATCTAAAATATTAGAATTCACCATTTTTCATTTGGTTATACTAGCGTTGAAGAAAAATGTGTATAATTTAACAATTTTTTTTTTTTTTTACTTTCTCGATACATATTTAGAGGTATCCATTTGATATTTTATACGACTTTGATGATCAAAATGTTACCTCTCAAACATTTATATTACTTAACCCTAAAATAAAGAATGATGTTATTCGTTAAAACCTTGTCCCAATTTTTTTTCCTAAATAATGTGATAAACAAATAATCGATATTAATTTGATAATTTATATACATATGGAGTTTCATTATTAATAATCTGGGACAACCAAACAACTAGTATTTGCAAAATAAAACTGAAACAAATTTTTAGTTATTTTAATTTCCTAAAAATAAAAAATACAAATTATACATATATAAAGATGATTTATAAATTTCCTTGAAATTTTTTTTTTTATATAAATTTAGTCGGTTAACACGGCTAAATTATACTTATGGGGTAGGTGTTTTTTGTTCTTACCCCTTACTCCCTCTGTCCTAATCAATTGTATACGTTTCTTACCCCTTACTCCCTCTGTCCTAGTCAATTGTATACGTTTCTTTTTCACTGCTCGACACGCTTTTTAAGGCACTTATAAAACATAGTTCTACAACTTATTTTTAAGATTTTCTTTTTTTGTATAAAAGTATAAATGTTATACTTTTATACAGAAAAAGAAAATTTTAAAAATAATTTACAGAACTATACTATATTGAAGCATTAAAGTCCGTGCCGCGCCCCGTGTATATTATTGACTGGGACGGAGGGAGTAGTTGATTATCCACCGTACATTTTTCCCTTTCTCTAAATAACCCAAGATTAAAAATAAAGCGAAGACCCCAGGAAATTGGAAACAACCTCCCCTCACGACTATATAAACCCTGCTCTCCTCCCTTCTTCTCTCATTCATTCAACTCATTATTTATCATCACCCCGTTTCACTTCGTTTCTTCATTCAACAAACCCCGTTACTCTACATTTCTTCCCTAGATTCACTCCCCTCTCTCTCCTCTCTCATTCCTTCACATTATATTCACACGCTAAAACACTTTCAGTTTTCACACATTTTCACGCTGCTTCAACATCTCAAGGTGAGTTCGTTTCTGTCAATCTTTAACTTCTTTTCCTCTTTATGATCAAGCAAACATGTTTATGTATAATTATAATTTGTATAATTAGGTGTGTTTATGTAGATTTATTTCCCGGGGTTTTTAGAGGTTATTTACTGTTTAGATCGGTGGGAGATGAGAGAGAAAACTGATCAACGGCTGAGATTAACTTCTGAGAACTGATCTTAGATCGACGGCTCAGATTTGCTTAACTTTTAAATAATCTATCCATATTGTCCGATTCTGTACATACGCACATATAAATAGATGCATAGTATAGATATAACGGCGTGGATTCAGATGCATCACACAATGTTTATGTCATCAGACGACGACCACGGCGGCGGCGGTGGCGGTTTGACTTTTCCGGCGAACTCTGACCTCTTTAACTTGCGCCGACATTTAAAATTTTGAGATATCAACATATATATTATAAGTATACAGATATGTATACGCTTTGCTTAGCTTCAGTTCCTACCTGTTTTAAGAGATTCAACACAACACGAATTGTCTATAACTGTAGAGGTAATTCCACCGCTGTTATTATATACGTTTTCTTAACAATTAAGCTTACACGTCTTGTAAATGAGCACGAGTATAAGTTTTAACAAATTTCGGGGCAAACGAGAATCGAACACATTGTTATTATGTTATTTACGGTTAACAACACGTATTTTTTTCTAATTAGTTGAAATTATTATTTATTTATGGAAAGTCGGAAACAAACATTGCAACTGATTTGGTACCAAGTTGTAGTTGCGTAACTGACTTCTTCTGAAATAAATGTGTACATTTTTTTGTCATTTTTATATAGGTGCAGTTCTGGTGTTACAAGTTTGATGTATTTATTATAGCTGAAAATATAGAAATGATGAGTTGAAAACCTGTTAAATTAAATTGTGAGTGTTTACATGAGGCTGCGGTTTATATTAATTTTGTTTTATACTGCGAAATTGAATATAAGTTGTTAGCTCTGGTCTGATTACGTTTTTGCTTATTGACTGTAGCTAATTTTCCGCAACTATTTGAGTGTGCAAAAATGACAATTACACCAAAGATTTCCATTGATAACGGTGACCTGGTAGTGCATGGGAAAACTGTGCTCAAGGGGGTTCCGGACAACATTATGCTGACTCCAGGATCTGGAGCTGGACTGGTCTCGGGGGCTTTCATTGGTGCTACGGATACTAGTAGTAAAAGCATCCATGTCTTTCCCGTGGGTGTATTAGAGTAAGCACCAAAGTTTCCTTTCTAATTTGCTGTTATGTCTGTGTGTAATGATGTGGTTACTCTTTTCTATTGCTATGAAGTATTAATAGCCTACAAATGAAAAGATGAGAATATAGTTTCCAAAACACAACTCCAATATGAATTGAAAATGCTAAGCATTAAATTTTACTTGTTCGATTTGGGCAACAGTCACTTGTCTCTCATATGAGGAACTTTTTTTTAAAAATTTTAATAATCTACTCTTGCATTTAATTACTCTGTTCCACGTCTCATGAGGTCATTCGAAGTCTAGTAACACATTTCTATTCAGTGATTACAAACCAATCAATTGAAGTTAACATTTCTATTGAACTGTATCAGGGGTCTTCGTATTATGTGCCTTTTCCGTTTTAAAGTTTGGTGGATGACTCAGAGAATGGGAACGTGCGGAAAGGATATTCCATTTGAGACACAGTTTATGCTTGTTGAGAGCAAAGAGAGCCTTGACGGAGAAAGTGAAGGCCCAACTATCTACACAGTGTTCCTGCCTCTTCTTGAAGGCCCATTCCGTGCTGTTCTTCAGGGAAATGACAAGAATGAACTAGAGATTTTCCTAGAGAGTGGTAAGTTGTTCATGTAATTGAGTTATATTTAGTTGTCATGCACTAGCCTTGACAAGAGCATGATTTATTTCAGTTATAACTTACATCAAGCTATTTCAATCGGGTCCTTGAATTTCAGAATTTTGGTGTCTAGATATCTTGAATAAGTTGTATTTATGACCACAATAACAGCAAAGCAACAACTTACTACCCACCATATTAATTCTGACATAGGGAAGAAAAAGCAGATTCTGGAGATTAATGGTTAATTTTCTTTTTGTAGGTGATAATGCTGTTGAAACCAACCAAGGAATTTCCCTCGTCTACATGCATGCTGGAACCAACCCCTTTGAAGTCATCAATCAAGCTGTAAAGTAAGTCTGGAGACGGTCACTTGCGTGTATCATGTACTGTGTATTATCTGGATGATCCAAATTGTGATATGCTCCGATTTTGTTTCTGGTAAAACTGTCCACTGGAAATATAGAAGTTAATATTTGTCTGCTTGTGCTACAGGGCTGTGGAACAACACTTGCAAACTTTTCGTCACCGAGAGAAGAAGAAGGTCAGAACTTCTAACTATTTGATTTGTCAAGAACTTTGCTAAGGGTTTCTTACCCTATATTTAAGTCAATCCTAATTTTGGAATTTTCTTGGCGTTTTCAGTTGCCCTCCTTCATTGATTGGTTTGGGTGGTGCACATGGGATGCCTTCTACAAGGATGTCACAGCTGAAGGTGTTGATGAAGGGCTTCAAACGTAAGAAAGAACAGTCAACATTGTAACCTCTTTCTTTATTCCAAAATGTATAGAAATGGAATACTGAATTGTATTGTGGTCATTTCTGCAGCTTGTCTGAAGGCGGTACTCCAGCAAGATTCCTAATTATTGATGATGGTTGGCAACAGATAGAAAACTTGAACGAGGTTGTCAATGATGATGGTCATGACGGAGCAGAGTAAGACCCCTCTCTCTCTCATACCAAAGAAGTGTCTCGGCATATTTGGTGTTTGTTGTTATCTAATTACGCAGCATGTCATTAACTTCTTTGGTCCACCTTAATTAAAATTGCAGGTTTGCGATTAGGCTGACAGGAATCAAAGAGAATGAAAAGTTTCAAAAGAATGGGAAACATGATAACCACGTCCCAGGCTTAAAGCTTGTTGTGGATGACGCGAAGAAGCGGCATAATGTTAAGTACGTTACACACATTGTTGTTAAAGTTATGTTTGTTTCTGCGTTCTTGCTTTCCCAAACATCCTTATGAACTTTCTTTCAAAGTCTATTAAACCTATTCTAGAATTTGAAATGTGGTATAGATCAATCTATAAACTAGTATAGCCCAGCAAACTATCACCGTTATCCCTGTGAATCTTATTATATTCCATAATGTAAGATCACTTGCCGTTGCATAATAGTATATGTACAAATCTGAATCATTATATTTTTGAACTGCGAGAGCTTTCGTACAGCTTACTTAACTTATCTCTTGGCCTTCTTTTGCTGTCTTCCCAGGAGGTGATAATTCATTAGCATTAGTTTATGCACTTAAATAAATATTTTCATCACCATTCAGACCTTTGGAAAATGATTTAAAACCTTGATAGTCATTCAGAGTAAAATTTATAAGCTATAGAGTCTTTTCCTTTTGAAGTAATGCAATTTGCATTCTTGTGTTTGACCAATGCCTTGTTTGGTATAGGAATGTTTACGTGTGGCATGCACTGGCCGGTTACTGGGGTGGAGTTCGACCATCTGGAGCAGGTTTGGAACACTATGACAGTACTTTGGCATACCCTGTCCAGTCTGAAGCAATGTTGGGAAATGAACGCGACATGGTACTCGACAGTCTTAAAGTTTTTGGCCTGGGTTTGGTGCATCCCAAAAAGGTCTTCAAATTTTACAATGAGCTTCATGCATACCTGGCTTCGTGTGGAGTTGATGGAGTGAAAGTTGATGTCCAGAATGTTATTGAGACCCTTGGTGCTGGCTATGGGGGTAGAGTTTCTCTAACTCGCATGTATCACCAGGCTCTGGAAGCCTCCATTGCACGAAACTTTCCTGACAATGGATGTATTTCCTGTATGTGCCATAATACTGATGGACTATATAGTGCCAGTCAAACTGCTGTAGCGAGAGCTTCTGATGACTTCTTTCCTCATGACCCTGCTTCCCACACCATTCACGTGTCCGCTGTGTCCTACAACAGTCTGTTCCTTGGGGAATTCATGATACCGGACTGGGATATGTTTCACGTAAGTATAGCTGCATAACAGTAGGAGATACCTTTTAATTGGCCATCTCATATATATATACACTCGCACATTATATACAGAGGAAAAACAAGAAAGGATTACTGATATTGTGATTAAGTGAGAACTCCCAGAATTAATTGTTTGACAAACTTATCTTTTTTATTCTATTGCAGAGTCTCCATCCAGCAGCTGAATATCATGCTGCAGCTCGTGCAGTTGGCGGGTGTCCAGTATATGTGAGGTACATTACTACTTATGTCCTTGGTTGAGCTTTTACTTATGATTTATCCTTTAGCGGACTATAAAGATTCAAAATGAAGATTGCCAGTATTTGTTTTTGCATTAAAAAAAAATAATTAAATCTTGGTTTCTCTCCGTAGTGACAAGCCTGGCAACCACGATTTCAAGATTTTAGAGAAGTTGGTCCTCCCTGACGGATCTGTGCTCCGTGCACAATTGCCTGCCAAGCCCACTCGTGATTGCCTCTTTGTTGATCCAACTAGAGATGGAGCCAGGTTTGCTATTTTATATCATACCTTGCTTATTTCATTATTATCCAATGAACAAAACTTAATCATTATCCTTTGTTTTGCAGCTTACTGAAAATTTGGAACATGAACAAGTGCACTGGTGTGGTCGGCGTGTTCAACTGCCAAGGGGCTGGTTGGGATAAGGTGACTAAGAAGACTCTCATCCATGATCCATCTCCTGGAGCGCTCACAACTTTTGTGACAGCTACTGATGTTGATGCCATTGCTCAAGTTGCTGGGTCAAGTTGGAGTGGAGAGAGCATAGTGTATGCCCAAAAATCAGGTAACTTGTGCAGCATTTGTAGATGGCATGGCATTACTAAGGGATTTGCATTTAGACATAAAGTTGATTGGAGGGAAGTCTCCAAATTGAAAACCTTAATGGCTTAAATAAATTTGAAATTGACCTGGCAAGACATATAATACATGAGTTTCCCTTGTGATCATCCTCGGTCCTTTTGATTTGTGCACAACCAAACCAAAATTATCTTTTACAAGATGAAGTCTTAAAAAGGGATACATCACTGATGCAATAACAACTGCTATCTACGATATAAATACATTTATAAGTGTAATCTAGTGACAACATAGTTTAATTATGAAGAACTTAAAAATGCTAGTGCAGGATTACTAACAGTTTGTCTTTTACCTTGAGCATCTTTGTATCATACTTTTTAGCTAGATTGTTTCACCTAACATGCTTAATTTTTTTGTATTTAATAGGGGAAGTAACTCGTTTGCCGAGCGGTGCATCAATCCCCGTGACGCTCCATGTTCTAGAACATGAACTCTTCCATATCTGTCCTCTCAAGGTGAGTCCTTTTAATGAGTAACATTCGTTTATTTACCATCTATCACTCAAGTTAAGGTAGACTCAATAATTATGGTCTTTGTTGCAGGAAATCACACCCAGCATTTCCTTTGCTGCAATTGGTTTGCTGGACATGTTCAATACTGGCGGTGCTGTTGAGGAAGTTGAAGTACATATGTCTTCAGAGAAAAATTCTGAGCTCTTCGATGGTGATGTTTTGTCCGAGGTGACCACTCATTTAAGCGAAAACCGATCACCATCTGCTGCAATTGCACTCAAGGTCAGGGGACGTGGCCGATTTGGTGCTTACTGTTCCCAGCCCCCTTTGAAATGCACTGTGGGGAATATAGATACCTCATTTATCTATGATGCTGATACTGGATTGGTGTCGCTGAATATCCCCGTACCGGAAAAGGAAATGTACAGATGGCATATTGAAATCCAAGTCTGAGTAATCATTTATTCATTTTTTTTAATTAGTCATTTAAGCTGCATAGGCTGGTCCATCATGTTGGAGGTAGAAGTTAGTAGGAGGATCAGGAAATGTATTGCATTGCTCGACTGCACTGAGGGTCCGAGTGCGACTCCTGTTGTAGAATTCTTGTGTCGCATATTAGTTTTCTGAAATAAAAATGCGTGGCTATACATGCCTTAATTTTCCACTGCCTTGTGTTGTTCATTTGTTCTTGTTAGTAGCAACTCTGCACAAATTCGAACCAGATATAATATATCTCTTTTTTTTTTTTTTTTTTTTAAATGAGAATGAATCTCAACCAATAATTCTTTCATTCAAGAAAACTTATCATCTAACCATTGGACATGCAAGATGACCGGAAAAATTTAGATAATAAAACTTTAATGTCCGAAAAGAAAAACCCGTCTTCTTCCGAGCATCCTCAAAATATAAACAAATGAAGCAGGGAGAATATAAGTCCATATATATGACTGATTATATATATGTATTTTAAAAAAAAAGATAAGATATCCAATAAATAATAATTATTAAAATCATGTGTATATCATTTCAAGTAGTGAAAAGGAAATTAATTAAAGTCCCAACCAAATATAGATCTTTGGTGAGACGCGAAGAAAAAAAATAATATACCAAAATTATAAAATAACAATTATTGACAAGCCAACAAAATGGCACGTAATTGGAGCCAACAAAGTGGCACATAATTGCACCTTACAAGCCAATAATATGCCATCAATTATGGTCACGGTACAAAATTAGCCATCAATAGCATATCTCTTATTTAGTCATATAAGCTGCATTCAATATCTTCAGTTTAAAATAATGACTCATGTTTTATAGTGATTTATTGAATAAGTCATTGGCTAATTAATTTTTGTCAAAAAAGAAAAATTGGATAAATTATTTATTTTAGTGTTAAAAACAAATCATATAAATACTTAAATAATACAAAATAGTACAATCTTCCAACTTTTAATTAAATGTCAGTTTTAATTTATTTATTTTTTTGATTTTTTATTATATAAATAGACATTTTCATCGATCCTATCATATGAATTATTGTTTTATTTTATGAAAAGTATCCCGCAATACTCATTTTAAAAAGGAACATCCTTAGTAAAATTTTACTTTTTACTAATCGAACCTGAAATTTGTATCATATACAACATCACAGCTTCATCCATACCTCACCGTTTACCCCGATCGATAAGATCGGGACTAACAAGAATGGTCCGGACGGCACTACCACCGCCTCATGATCGATGAAATGGTAGAGATCAAATATGAGCAAGTCAGGTTACATATTTTTGTAATGGGCATTATGATGGCAAAAACAAACTAGGTATTGTGATGATACCTTTTGCCTTCAACTAGGGAATTATGCCCGCGCTTCGCGTGCGAGTAAATTATTAAAATTTTCATTAAAATGAGGTTGGAATTAACATTAGATTTTTAATCTTTATTTAGCATATTATGTATATTTAAAGGTATTACATCATCAAAAAATTAATTATTTGTGATATACAGTATTCCCTGTTAAAAATTGAGATTTATGCTAACAAAATATAGTGAAGTAATATTTGTATCTGAATTATACTTATTAATTTATTAATTTTTATATACTACAACATTTTTTTAAAATTAAAGATTCCGAATGATCAAATTTTAAGCTATATTTGCATAAAATTTTAAATTTAATTATAACGTCAGTGAGAATATCATTTTAAAAAATTTTGTTAAATATGATAACCAAAATTCTATGTTGATTCTAACAATTATTTGTTATACATTATATGAAAACCATGCTTGCACGTGCTAAGATCTTCAATAATTTTCAAACTTAAAAAGAAGGATTGTAAAAAATTATTGAAAAAAGGAAAAACGAAGGAAGATAAGCTTTTATTAATATTTATGATTGACATAAAAAGATACTAAAAATTTAAATACTTAATAAAATTTAGCGGTTCCAATGCTATTAATTTATATAAAAAAAATTATATATAATTATTTCAAACAACAATACCAAATGAAGATTACTCTTTATTATTATTAATTTCAGAATTTAAAAATCCTAGAAAAATAAACTCTCACACGCAGAGTAATCGTTAACTATATAGCTCTGAGATGTTTGGCAAGATTGTCCCATGGATTCTAGAAACTGTCTTTATAGGATGGAGAGATATGTTACGCTCCTCAGATTATTCCAACTACAAAGCTAGAGAGGGATGGTGTGGAGACTGGTTGTTTCCTCTGCTCTGACTGAAGGTTCTAAGAATCAGTGGGTTGCTTACGATCCTGAGGCTGATAAATGGCATTCTCTTCTCAGTATATCTCAACTTTAAACTAAAACAGAAAATGCCTCTTACCCTCTTATAGCTCCTCAACTTCTGCTATTAGAAAGAGGCCAAGGATAATTCAATTGAGAGATTAAATAAAACTTGGTCTATCTTCTTAGCAAAATTTGATTACCCTGAGCCAAATCTATTAATAATGTGCATAATCAAGTGACATAGAAGCACATGAAAATTAAATCACTTCATCCAAATGGAGAATGAATGAACCTGAACAATCTTCCATGGCTTTTAACAGTAAAATTGTTTGAATTTTGATAAATCTGAAACCTAGAGTCTGATCAGGATAATTGGCTTTTCTTGGCTCTCTCTCTTGTTCAAAAAACAATTGTACAACCATGAGTACCATGTGTTAAAATACCAGAGCATTAGTAAATGCCCAAGCACCCTCATATTTAGCTAGATACCTGCCACTGCAAGTTAATAGCCTCGTACTCTATTTTCTTGACTGCCATCATATACTCCCTTTGTGCATAAGTTGAATTATGTCCATGGTATCCCAACAATAATGTCCAGACCTGAATACATAAAATTAAGACCTGAAAAAAATTCGACTCAATATACCAGCATATATAAAAGGAATATTAAAACTCTCTCCACAACACACACGCACACACACAATTGTATATAAACTGCAAAAGTATAACAGTCCTAATATTAAGAATCTCAGCATCTCTGTTGTGTACTCCATAATATGTTGAGCTAAGTGCAATGCAGTCTGATGCAGAACTATTGGTGACATAGTTTGCAATTAGTATGAAGATTCAGGCTAATTCAGATCTGGAGTTTGTCAATAGATCAGATAAGTTGTGATACAAAAATCATATCAGAAATCAAATTAAACTAAATGATGGAAACATTGTGGCCATACTATTGCTAAAAAAAAATATCAAATAAAATATAAAACCATTTACAAAAGCCTCTGAGTCTTTGCACATTATTAAGGGAAAGAAGTTTAAATTATAATTTAAGCATATTGAAAGTACCACATTAACGAAATTGATAGAAACAAACTAAATATATTAATGTACCTCGATAAAATTATATGTATCTAACACTTAGTTACCATGACATTGATTTCAGACGCTTTTGTAGTTTTTTGATTTGGAAAAGTTTCAACCCCTTCAAACACATTCGAGGCGAAATATATAGTGTTACATAAAGGATGTGATCCAGTAAAGCCATAGTTTTAACATGCTAATATTTTAGGAGATGATGAGTCCACATGCTATCAGAGGTCATGCAATACTGGAGGCCTCACTTTCAAACTCACTACCTTCTTAATAATAAAAATTGTTCTTTTATTAGATCAGAAGTATAAAGTTAAGACAAACTGGAAGCCAGGACACCCAAACTTAAAAAAAATATCCTACTTAAAAATAGAACTAATATCAAGCTTCTATGAAAAAGTACACCCAAACTTGCAAAATATTGAAATGCACAAATTATAAAGCAGACAAACCTGATACAAACGTCAACCAAGCATCCCTTCAGCTTCATCCAGCATTCCTTGAGTTCTATCCAGTATTCCTTGAGTTCCATCCAGCATTCTTTCAACAAAATACATATATCATCCTTCACTAATAACAAAATGAACATTTCATTTGAAGATTGTAACAAAAAACTCTAAACAGTAAACAATAAATAAAAATATTAAATTCTTTTATAAGAAATTAATTAGTTAAACCAAACTGGGTGAAAAAGAAGAAAGAACAAAACCTGAAAAGTTGGCCAAACAGGGAACCCAATTTGACAAAGAAAAAACCAATTTCTCAACTGTCCAGTGCACTAAAACCCTTTCCCTGAAGATGGTACACCCCAATAGATTGGCTTAACAGTCGAGTATCCAGGCCAGATGATGCTTCTTAGAACATCAACAGAAGTGGAATATTTTGAAGATCTGCCGACTGAATCTAGATATCTTGATAGCCCTCTATTGTTGTCCAGTGACCTATCGGTCTCTCTCCTTTTCCTGTCACATGGAGTACTTCAAAGGTTGATATTTGCAATTGGCCATTAACTAAATTATAATCTCCACCTAAGACCTTGAACCTGGTACGCAAAATTTCTTTCAAAAGTATTGGAACTATTTAGAACTGCTTAAATCGTTCATATTCTGTGCATTGTGTTGTTCCGTCTCCTTAAAACAACAATAAAGCTTGGTAAATTATTAATAAGCAGAAAGAAGCGATGGAAGTAAGGATCATCTAATTCTAACATTCTCAGGAAGGTTTTGTGTTCAGTACTCCAACTATCTATTTTTTTGCACAAAATATTCTAATTATAACTACCTATTTTTATAATCTGTTTTAGTTGATGATTTAGATAGATTATTGCGTAGCTTCAGATCTCTTATTCAAAATAATGCAAATATAAAATCCAACACCATATAAAAAAATTACACACAAATCTGCAGTATACTTGAAGCATAATTTACATAAATATATAAAAGTGTTCCAAAAATGGGAAGGCAGACATGTTGCTTCTGTGCTGGAGCCCATTTTAACATGACATTTAACAAAACAAACGACAAAAATTTAAACAGCTCATTTCATTTGGTCCTCAATAAATGTTAAACTTATAAATAGGAGTATAGGACACTACAATGAAAGTGCCCCAGACCGCCAAAGAGGTCCCAGACTATTTCTTTTGATCAACTCCAATGGAAAGTCACAGGAAAACTTCCATTTCACAGGTCCCGAAGCATGAATTGATCGTGGGTGCTCTTAGGTCGTGAGTAAATGTGTAGCCTTGTAAAATTAGGAGAATTACATATTTTATGTAAATATTGGGATTAGGCTGAAGAAAACTGAAATTAGGTGGGTAAGATGGAAATTATATTTTTATATAAAATAATAAAATGTACCCGATGAATACTTCGTATAATCATTTTGATAAATCTCTGGCGAGTTGATTAATCACTGAAAGATACTTTAGTACTTAACATTCCCCTGACATTTTCCTGCAACATTGATAGATCTATTTTAAGACTTGTTAGAGGCTAATTGCATCAATACGGGGATTAATAGAGTTGGTAGTAATAAAAGTAATTCACATGAATTCTGATATCTACTTAATGTAAATAGTAAACGATTAACATTCATACCTTAAATATTTGCGGTTATTAGCAGGGCGTGATGAAGAGCAATCATTGAGCAAGGTGATCAAAAAAAAGATGTTAAAAAATTATGAGAGCTGAATATCACTTAATAAAATTAAGTTTGAAAAATATTAGACTATTTCATGTATGTTTTCTAGATGTCTAGCATATAAGTTCCAGTGAATTGTAGAGGAAACGAATAATGTTAAAGAATACATGGACATCTCTCGTTTCAATTTATTTAGTTGTTTATATTAAATGACAAAATTATATTTCACATTACCTTGGTGCAGGGCGTGTTGTCAATTGACAAACAATTTGCTCTGATGCTACCTCACGTTCAATGTCCCTGGAAGTACATGAAGGAAGTTGTATGTTTATGTTGTCTGGTGTAAGTTAAGTGAGAAGTACTAAACAGTGGAATCTACTTGCCTTGTTATATAGACTTCCAATAAGAGCAGGATGGACGGCTCTATCAAGCTCTGCATCATCAAATAATACGATAGGTGATTTTTTTAATTGTGTCAATTTATGTGTTTTTTAAATTTTAGTAATACGTCTCATTTTTATTGATTTTGCCAACAAATTACTTGGACATAAATCCCAGATTACAGATCCAAGACTGTAGATATTGCTTATAGCATTAATTTTTAAATTATGAAGTATGCGAGTTAAGATTTTTAATTAATATTTGCATACGAAAATAATTTTAAATAATATTTATAAAACAGGGATTAAGGTTAAATTGGAAAAAATGCGAAAAATTGCATATGATATTTTCTCAACTATTTGTTGAAAAATGTGTGATTGATGTTAAATATATCGGTGAATATTGAACTTTCGGTAAAGATTCGATTAATTTTAAAGCAAAAATAAAGATAGCGTGCTGCGCTGTGTGAGCTTCTTTAATTAAAACAAACTTATTCATATATATAAAAAAGATATTGATCTTGAACTTTGGAGAAAAAATGCCTCACAAATGATTCTTTCAACTTACCAGGCACAGAGTATGGACACATTTTGAGCATTAAAACGATTTACAAAAACCAAAATAAAATTCCTTCATTCAAGTGAGGCACACCTCTTGTAATTTTTTAAGATATGTATTATGTCATCGGTTACATTAGGCTCTATGATTGTGTTAAATATTTTTTGGTAGCTAGAATCAATATTGAGCATATTTGACTGTATCTTAAGAATCTTTCAGATACAAAACTTCAAGTTGCAAGCATATTAGAAGGGAACAAAAAATCTAATACAGCTCCATCAATCTCACCACAAAAAATGACATTGTTGTAAACTGCGGAATGCAGCAGATGCGGGCTAATTTCTTGAGGTGAGCTGATATTAAAATCTGGAAAGAAGACTTCCTTGCGGCCACAATATGTTCTGCACACTGCAAGGATAGACCCAGAAAACCAAAAGTCAGCTAAAAGAATATTTTATAGGAACTACAAAGATTAATATACAATTCATGTGATGCTAAGTTATCCCAACCTCAATGAGTGACATCCTCTCCAAGATATCCCCCTTATATGGTTAAATATAACCATATTTTGTCATCTCAGCATCTAGCTGCAACCGAAGTGGCTAATCAAGAAAAAGAGGAGAATAAATCTGCAAAGAAATTGATAAAGAAGAGGCAAGATAGTGTCATCAGTCAGCCAAAAGAAGACGACGATATTGGTTCAGCAGATGCGGATAATAGCGCATTAGCGAGTGATCATTCTGGAGGCCAGGCAAAAGATAAAAATGGTCAAGGGAAAGAACATAAACATAGCATTATAAACCTGCATGTTTTTTCTGAAGTGTGCTGATTGTTCACTACCAGATAGAAGGAAGCAAGAGGCTCGGGAGGCTGTTCTTCCGGATGAAATTTAAGATGACCATTTTTGCAGCAAAGAGAAAAATGTTGGAGTAGCATTTTATTTGATTTATTATTTCGCTCCATAATCCATGTACATGAACCACACTACTTGCAAACACCAGTGGAGGACCAGGATTCATGTATCCTTCCCAAGAAGTATCAACATCCGGCTCTTCCTCAACATATAAACTGCATTTAAAGATATGGGAACAATTATCATAGCATAACAAAATATATAATGAGGATAATTAGCGCATGATGAAACTAATTGAATGATTCTTACATTCTTCGGCTCCTTCCTCATATAAATGACTATCATAGTATCATATGCTTCATTGTATCCATCAAATTCCCAACTCCAGATGAGGTACCGTGTACTGCTTTTTAATTTAGTCTTTATTTAGTCTTTCTTTGTCCCGACTCGAATAAACAAAATTTATTGGTGACCTATTATAGACTGCATATCCAGAGTGTATGATGTGTGTCTGATGGAGGAATTTTGTCCTGCACAAATGTTTTTAAGACCTATTATAGACTGCATATCCAGAGTTCATATTTATAGAGTACGTGGAACAGTTATATAATTTGTTAATCCAAGCATTTGAATTTTTGGATACCATCTTCATGTCCTAAAATACTTGTTTGATATACAATATCTGCAGTAGCAGATGAGAGATGCTACTCTAAAATTGTAGCTATGCTGGGACCACGGCCTTAATATCATATGAATTATTGTTTTATTTTATGAAAAGTATCCCGCAATACTCATTTTAAAAAGGAACATCCTTAGTAAAATTTTACTTTTTACTAATCGAACCTGAAATTTGTATCATATACAACATCACAGCTTCATCCATACCTCACCGTTTACCCCGATCGATAAGATCGGGACTAACAAGAATGGTCCGGACGGCACTACCACCGCCTCATGATCGATGAAATGGTAGAGATCAAATATGAGCAAGTCAGGTTACATATTTTTGTAATGGGCATTATGATGGCAAAAACAAACTAGGTATTGTGATGATACCTTTTGCCTTCAATTTGAAAGTTGTATTATTGTATAAATATGCAAAATTTATGATAATTATGGATTTTTTTTCTTAAGTTGACATAATTATGTCTAATTTTGATATTCATCCTTTATTGCCATCAAACACACATAGTTAAATTATTAAAAAAAATCTTTTATTATGCATAATACATGCATATAGGAATAAATTATTATTTTTTAGTTTACGAAAATATTAGGTACCCAAAAAGTGTTTGGCGAATTTTTTTTCTCAAATTTAGTTGTTATGATTGGTTCCACTCACATAAATAATAATGGACATCCTATAAAGCACAGAAGCCACCGAATTAAGAATAACTGTATGTCTGTTACGTTGTTTAGAAAATAAAATTTGAGATTCGGTAATATTATTCTTTAATTTATATGAGTACTTCGAGCCTTAAATGGGGCATCATTGGTATGTGCTATCAAACATACACTATCAAACATGCACACTTGTTACGGTCATATTGGTTATGAAATCTTTAATTATATATAACACATATAAATATGTGTGTGAGTAAATTATTAACTTTTAAATTATATTAAAAAGATATACATGATGCAGCAAAAATATCTCATATATATTTATGTTTCTTATAACAAAAATTTCAAAATTTGAAATTAATCTATAAATATATTTTTTATATCAAATTTATTTTATCACTATATCTAAAGTCTAAACATATATATACTCTTCTTATTTGTAACGCCAGCTTTTTTATATATAACGCTCTTCATTTGTCGTTTGTAACGTCCCGTATTCCCCATAAACCATATCTGCTCTTTTCTATATATAACGTTCTTAATTTCTTGTTTATAAGGTTGCCGTAGTTCCGGTGATCTACCCATCTTAATCACATCTTCGATCAATAAGGTACGCTCATTTTTAATAATTCATTTTGAATTGGATGAAAGTATCTCATTTTTAATACTGAAATTTCGCATCACTAAATTGATCTAATGATTTGGATCATTACTTTTGTATTTAAGTTGATATAATAACTTGCATCATTAATCTTGTTTTGTGTTGGGTGTAGAATGTGTTGTCGTTCTATAAGAAAATTGTCATAAGATCTAGCTTAAAAACTGTTTATCTACTTTTTAAGAAATACCTTCTGCTCTGATTTAGTCCGTAAGAATAAAACTAAACATATTCATAAGATTGTTGAGTTTAGTTATTTTTTGGGAATGATGAAAAGGGAAGGGGGTTCAAAGCAATCTGGTATATATTTTTATAAGCACACTCAATTGAAATTTTTTACTATAATTTGGGGTGACAATTTCTAATCAGATTGACATATTCGATAAAATATTTTATTCAAATATGAACCAGAATATTTAAATCGGTAAAAATGCTCAACCCAAAACCTGACCTGACCGGGTGAATTGAATCCAACTCGAAATAGTAATCGTTCATTTATATATACTATTTTAATACCCGTGCCAAGCTGAAACTTTATCGGTAGCATTAGTTATGTCATTTTATGCATTTTCTAGAGATTTTTTAATTTTTCTACAAATGATATGATATTGTTTTTTTGTGAGATTTTATTATAATATTTTCTTTGTTCAAATTATGTGGTTATTTTGAGATTAATTATGAGATATAAATGGCTATACGTGCTTTAATTCTTCACTCATTCCCTGTAAATTTCAGACCATTGAATCCTAATCATGGCTAGGAAGAAACAGTGCAAATCTGCTGTAACCGGAAGTACTAGGGTATTAAGGCCGCGAAAAACACGAGATGCAAAAGCTAATGACAGGGATACGGTGAAGGTCCCTAAAGCCAGTGAAAAGCTTAAGACTGAAGATGCTGGGACAGCTGATATTGTTATAAAGAGAGAACCGGAGGACTCTGAGGGTGCTCGTAGTCAAGCGAAAAAATTAAAGACCATGCATAAGACTCACATGGATGGAGATGGTGAACGTGGAAGCACTCGAATACTCAGAAGCAGTATAAAGAAAGAAAAGGAAGCAGAGGAGGAAGTTGTTAATGCAAATGATAAAACTCCTGAAATTTCTTCTTCACTTGCTACTGACTTTGCTGGTCCAGAATCCTCGGGTAAAAGCGTCACAGGATCTGTTTCCAGGCGTCGGGGGAGAAAGGCACAACGTAAGTATCACTGGATAAGCGTAAGCGTAAGCCTAACCAAGTAAGTTCTTACTTTGTCTTGAATGATTTGGAATTTCAGATAATATGGAAGAGAAGCTGTACTTTTAAATAAAGTAATGTTGATATGATTATTTTGCAGCTATTACAGGTCTTCTGTAGATTAACAAGTAGTGCAGTAATAAATATACATCTTATTATGTGCTGAACTATAGTTGTTTGTGTTACTAAAAAAAAAACTATAGTTGTTTGTGTATTAGTACATGTTAAATTATACTTGCCAATGCAATAACGTGTTCCCAACAATGTTATATTATTCTTGATGTAATAATGCTAGATACGTTAAAAACAAATTTCAAAATTTTCCCCTAATTTTCAGAGGAGTTTCAACTGGTAATTTAGATGGACTATTGTTGTAACTTAACTGATTTTGTTGAAGTTGCTAAAGTGTCTACTATTTTGGTGTTTTTGTGTGCAGAAAGCAATGGGAGCAGATGAAATCACATTTTGGGAGAATTTAGACATCATGCCAGATGCTTGAGAACCAACTTTTGACCATTCTATTTGATCGTTATCATTTAGAAGTTATAGATTCTTCCATTTTTGTGATTCTTCGTTGGTGCTTAGAGTTTATGTGAAACCTGGTTTATGCTCATTCGTATTTTGGATGCAGGTACTGTATAAGTGTTTTCAGTCGTTTACCTTTTGAAGTGACCATGAATTGCCAAAATTGCAGTCAAAAAGACCTGCCTAGTATGAATTTTCATGAAACTTTCTAAGAAATTCCTTCTTGTCTTCCGCTCTTCCCATGTTGAGTTACTTAGATGCATGACAGAATAATAATGTTAAGTGTAATCCATATATAGGTTTTGAACCAATGTAAGTTTCACGATAAATTGATCATCCAACTATTGAGGTTTTGTGTTGAGATCAACCACGCCTTTGTAGTGTGCCTCGGTGTATGTATGCCTCACATTAAGTTTGTTGTCGTGATTCAAGACTTGATGCCTCGGTTTTGAGGTTCTGTGTTGAGATCAAATATTGAAGAATTCATGCCCTCTCGGGACTTGGGTTGTTTGATAATATTAGTAACAGGGATCCCAGATTTACCAAAAATCTCCGCAAGAACAAGATCCATTGACAAATTTGTGGAACCGGAGCCGGTCCCTAACAATGATCTCTCTCATGTACAATTTACTGATAATCTTTGTCACTTCATGACAATCATCACATGCCCTGAGGTTCTTTACTACCCTAATCACCGTTGGCGCTTTAGTCTTGAATAGTCCATAAGCAATTGCAAGTCTTTCACTATGCTCACAAAGATCATTTTCTTTCTCTTTATCACCCACATCATGTAATACAGCTGAAATCCAGGGCTCATGCCCAGAATCATGGACCCTCTGACGTACATCCTCCAGAACTTCTCTTATCTCCTTGTGCTCTGGATGAGACCAATCACCCATTACAAATTCGTGGACAACACCATTAACTTCGATAGACGTACAACCAGGTGTTACTTTGACACCTTTAACCTTCATTTGCTTCCTCACAAGGCTCATCTTCCCCCACTGGGAACACGATGCATAAAGATTGGATATGAGAGTATAATTTTCTGCATTTAGTGGCTCTAACTTGAGCAACCGCTCACCTACCAACTCACCTTTCTCCAAAATTTTGTTCCTCTTGCATCCTACAAGTAAAGTTCGCCAAATTGCTGGATCTGGTTTGATAGGCATTCTTTCAACAAATGCATAAGCATCTTCAATAAGGTTAGCACGGCATAATACATCAACCATGCAGCCATAATGCTCAATTGATGCTTCAAACCCATAACCTAGCATTGTAGACCAATATCTACGGCCATCAGAGACTAGCCCACCATGAGCACATGCTAGCAAAACACCAAGAAATGCCACACTGTTTGGCCGCACCTGCCAAAAGTTGCACACATCACAAAGAATCAAATGTCCAGCAGGAGCCTCTTGTCTTATTACATTACATTCAACACGAGTATGGTAAAAACAAGTTACCTTTGCTGCTTCCATTAAAGCAAATGTCTGTAATGCATCTTCAGCATGCCCGTGAATTGCAAAATCAACAATCATCGAACTCCACGCCTTAGTATCTCTAACCGGCATTGCATCAAAAACTTCTTTAGCTGCATTAATACAACCACACTTAGCATACATATTAACCAACCCAGTCATTAACATAGTATCTTTTCCAATCATCTTCTTATCAATATACAAATGCACCCACCTCCCAACATCCAACGCTCCAGCAACACCACAAGCCGAAACCACACTCGACATAATCACTTCATCAGGCACAACACCAGCCATTTGCATCTCCCTAAACAACCCCAATGTCTCATCAAACAACCCCAATTTCGAATACCCGCTAATCATACTACTCCAAGCGATCAAATTTCTCTCAGTCATTTCATCAAACATCTTCCGTGCCCCCGCAATCTCCTCACACTTCGCATAAAAATTAACCAATGCACTCTGAACAAACACATTGGAACCAAAACCAGTTCGTATAACACAAGAATGGACCTGCCCACCTTCTCCAAAATCCGATAAAACCGAGCAAGACTTGAGTATCAATGACAGCGTAAAAGTGTTTGATTTAGGATAACCTCTATTAATCAACGTTTTGAAGATTACAAATGGTTTATGAGATGGGTTTCGAAGATTAGTACATGCCTTGATGAGAGAATTGTGAACAAAAATGTTGGGATTGGGGATTTGAGAGAAGAGTTTTTGGGCGTAGCTAAGGTTTGTATGAGGAGAGAGAGAGCAGAAGGAGAGGAGTTTAGAGAGAGAAAATGAAAGAGTAGAGATGGGTAGGAGTGGATGAGTGAGAAGATGAGCATGGATTTGACGGAGAACTCTAATGTTTGGGCATTTTGAGATTAAATTGGCGATACTTCTTTCTTTTTCTTCCATTCTTTCTTTGCTTTTATGCGCGGCAGAAGGTTTGATTCAAATACGCTATATACCTCAGAATGTATTTATAGCTTAAGCGTGTTTCTTTGATCGTCCAAATTGTGAAAAATATTTTTTCATCAAACAAAATTTTAATATTTTCTCATCAAACGAAATATTCAAATCATCTATAAAAAATGATATTCAAATAAAAACGATTGATAGAAAATATTTAAACCAATAACTGATATCACAATTATCTTTTATACCCGCCTACTGAGAGTTTTTTACCGTCGGAGAACTGAACAAGTAGTGCTTTTGTTTATGATAAGAATTAGAAACGGTTATATAATTTACTATTGTTTATATATAAGAGATTTGAAAATTTTGAGATCTTTAATTATTATGGGTTCAACGGAAAATTAATAATAAAAAATAAGTGGACGGGGATGTTGATAATTTTATGAAATTTTAATACCCAATAAACCTAACAACCCCTTACTTACAAATATAAATCTAAATTGGCCAAATTCAAATAAAAGAGACGTTAAACACATTCTCATATTATGTCGAATTAGTCATTTACAGAGATAATGCTTACCTCGTTTAGAAACAAGAATCATTTATTTTCGGACAAAGTTTCAAGAAATTACAATAAAGAAAATATAATTTTAATATTAATTTAATATTTTATTTCATAGAAAATTTAAAAATTAATCTTTACAACCCTAGTAACTATTTAAAATGAGTGCCAAAAATTTCGGCAGTAGTATTTCTAAATTGAAACCAAGTAACGGATAATGGGTCTTTCAACGGTAACAAATTGTTACTTAGAACAATGATTCAATTTATATATTTAATGAGATTTAAAATTTTGGAGAGC
This sequence comes from Daucus carota subsp. sativus, assembly GCF_001625215.2. Taxonomy (NCBI): domain Eukaryota; kingdom Viridiplantae; phylum Streptophyta; class Magnoliopsida; order Apiales; family Apiaceae; genus Daucus; species Daucus carota. The sequence continues at coordinate 35,192,671 of NC_030386.2, read as the reverse complement.
CTGGTAGGAAGTTGAAAGCGGGCAAGTTCCCCTGCTAAAAAAATTATCTTGAGCAAGGAGAATGGTGGGCTTCTGATATTTTTTTGCAGATTTTTCAGGGAAATGTTATAACTTATATCCAGATCAATTTTTTAATTTCCAGGGCAATTTGTAAAGATTTGTAGTGAAAGTGTATGATTTGTGTAAATGCAGGGAGAGAGAGAATTGAATTTGTTCTAGAACTAAAAATGTTATACCTAAGGTTCTCTCTGGAAAAACTTTTCACATGTTGATAGATATATCTGAAAGAATATAGCATCTTGGATATAATACAAACAGATAATGCTGTGGCAGATTTAAAAGCTGGGTTCTGAAACAAATTTTTTAGTCATGGACCCAAACAATGGCAATGGAATAGTAAGAAAGTTAGAAAGGTAGATAATGTGTTAGATTAATGTTTGTATATATTACAACACACACTAGTAAATTGTCTGATGCTACAAAACATATTTTCAATAAACTGCACACTGCTGCTCAAAAGATTTCCTAGCTTAGCACCCTAATTAATTTGGATAAAACTATAACAGAGAAGCAGTAACATTTTGCAGTAACTTTTAAATTGCAATATTGCATTAACCTCTTGATGCTACTTCTTTGTTTCTTCAGCTGCTGCTGGCTTTGCTGTATCTGCAACTCCAGCATCAATGCAATTTCTGCATTTCCTTTCTACCCATCCTTCGATGTCATGCTCCCCGTTGCCACCGTAATGTCGGCCACCGCATAGCCGGGCTATGATCCCTGCAATCACACCAACAATTATGATCACTGCTAGCACAACAACTAAGGTCTCTATGGACTTGTGTGTGCTGCTCCTGCTGGACTGGCTTGGCTCCACTACCGCTGCCACGGGTGGCGTCTCGACCAGTGGTTGAACTTGATTCTCGACTTTCTTTACCAGAGTAAGCATTGATCTAGCCATTATATGCACATGAAAACTTAATGCTAAGTTATGAAAGAAATGAGAAAGCTGTAGGGGTTTTTTGTGATGTTGTAAAGGTGAAGAAAAAAGAAAATGTGTGATACTATAGGATCCCAAGTTTGAAATAATTGCCCCCTGTTACTTTTATTAACATTGGATCTTCTTTATAGTGTTATAATGTTGTCACCTATTTATAAAGGGTCTGGATCCTGAATGCCGGGCTGAATGACTTAATCCTAAATTTTTATGCATACACGAGATGATGAGGAGCTAAAGTGTCTGTGTCACTGAACGAAAAATTGACTCATTATAAAATTTCTTTGATCCGAAATTTAAATTGTGAGCTTTTATCCACTTTGATATTATATAGAAGTTGGTGGTGGTCTTTTGAGGTACCAGTAAAAAGGCCAAAAAGATGAGTTTGTTGAGTAGGTTTTGACATTTTGTTGCAAATAGTTAAAAGTTACAGCTTGCTTGTCAGGTGGTGAGGCCTGGGGGTAATTTTTTATAGACTGGTTGAGTAAATTGTGGTTCCATTTCATTATTCATTTCTCTTCCCAATTTGTCCATAGTGAACTCACATGTTGGTTTTGATAAGCCCCAAGCCCCCAGCAATAAGTCAGTGAGTCTTGAGTAAGTTTCTGTGTTTTGAAATTTGCTCCTGCTGTACTCTGTACCTAGTTATTTACACTTGCCATTTTTGTGTTATTCAATTCTTTGTCATCATGTATAATGTGACAAATATATAATTTCACGATTCTTTTGACTGGTAGTATATAGATTTATGCTGCAATTGCAACATGTGATGAAGGCAAGGCAACAGGGAAACTTTTGTTATTTCAAGTCGGAAACAGACCCCGATGCCCTGATTGATTCTCGAAAAATAGTTAAAATTTTATGCATACCACAAATTTAATATATCCAGTTACAAAAAATAATTTTAGCCAAGATTAAATTAATTCTAATCAAGTCTCGTCTTGCGTATATTTCTGGTTCCGTCACTGTCCAAGTATGCATGGATTCAATTGTTCGATCAGAATTTATGCAATCTAAGTATGAAAATGTGGGGGCATCATTGATTAGTCCATTCTGAATTCTGACAAACACAAAAGATTCCTAATTCACAGCTGAATTCTGTACAAGGCAGGAGGAGTTATTATTGACTATGAAGAATTCGAATACATAAATCATGCTAGCATAACGTCGATATTGGAAACTGTTGCGATATGCTGTTGTCCAAGTACTGTAACAGTACCACCGTATATATCCAACATCCCCTTGCTCGAAATCTCGTTTATTTGGGTTTGAACGGTGAATCACTGTGTAGCTATTCATCATAGTGCATTGAACTCGAAAGAGACCTATTTCTGGTAATCTCCGGCTCAAATACAGTATATCCTGGTCATCTGCAAATCATCAGAAGTACTTCACATATGAAAATAATGCGTAGTAGTCCGGAGGTTGTGCAATGGATATGTTTCTGAGAGTGTCACATTCAGTAAAGATTTATGATACATGTTTACACAACTCAATGTGTCCGAGATTTGTGTCCGTTTAAAAAAAGTGATTTTATTTATTTAAGAATTATAATGAGATTTTAAAGAAAATATACTGAATAATCTCATAAAATTTATTATTTTAAAAAGTCCAAAAAAATCAATAAATATTTGAATAATCCCAATTAAATATCATCATATATATAGATATAATTTAAAATTTTGAATACCGTCAGATTTTATAATATAATTGAATTTTTTAAGATTCAGGTACGCATTTTAAAATCTAAATTCCAAATTGAATATACGTGAATTTTGTTGATATGTTTTCTTATAAAAATCTTAATTAAATACATCCCGCTGTATTATGTGTAAAATATTTATAAATTAATTTCAAAATTTTATAAAATTTTAATTCCTCGCTACTCAAATCAAATAAAAGAATAATACAGAACATCAACCGGCCGGCCATGTGATTATTATAATACATAATAATAATACACTTTGACAATTGTCTGTAAATCATCTTGTTGTGTTTTATGCTTCTCCTCTACAATTTATATGTGTACATGTAGAGACACAAACATAATGTGAATAAGTTGTGGGTCGCCATGAATCACATTTGTTGTTGTTGTTAAGATTGTTTTATTCATCCTGCTACACTGCCAGCCTTTCGGACAAGCATCCATCCGAAGGTGCTTTCTTCTTACATTACATAATTTACATGTGTATATATGTTATGTCTGCTTTCCGACATAATGCATTAAGAAATTCTTTTAATCGTATTGTATTTGTTCTAATTCCCTTTTGTTTGATTTTGAAATTGAGTGAGGTTTTGATGATCAATTTTGTAGGCTGGTGATGAAATAAGAAAGAAAGCTGCCTAATGATTTTTGAGGGCTTTAATTTCCCTTCTTGTTGAATTTACGATTTCTTGCGATCAAGAAGGGAAAGGAGGCAGAATCTTGTTTTTTTGACCCAGAAATTAGGATTTTCAATTGATTAGATATGAGTGTTGTTTCTGGGGTTGTTTCGAGGCAAGTTCTGCCGGTATGTGGCAATTTTTGTATGTTCTGCCCCGCATTGCGACCAAGGTCTAGGCAACCTGTCAAAAGGTACAAGAAGCTGATTTCGGATATTTTCCCCCGTTCCCAGGTTAGCTCCATTCTTTTCTACTTAAATGTGGTTATACTGCACTTTGCATTTGTGGCCTTATTAATCTTCTGAGTTTGTAGTTATGCAAATTTACTTGAACCTGTACTATAAACTTCATATTAGAGTTCTTACATGGTACACAGTGTGCATCGAGTGCTACTTTTATTCAATAAGATGGAGAACTATATAGTCTTTTATGAAAATTGTCTATCCACTCCACCTTGTGTGTCGGTCAGTTATGTAGGGATTTATGTTCCTATTTCTGAATTTTACTTCCAGCCTCCATATAAGATACAACTAAATCTGCATAATCTTTTTTATGGTTCTTGCAGTTTTTGTATTTCACCTTGCACTACATTTTCTTGATAGCACCATTGTGTCTATCCCGCCATTGCATCCTCTTCTTTAAAGTGCATATAGGTGCATTGTCAATCTAATTTTGCAAGATTACTTATGAAAGTGACTTTAAGTGCTTAAGAAATACTACTTGATTAATTCATGTCTAGACTAAAAAAATTGGTTAATTGTTGTCTGGTTAAAGGTCAGACGTCTTGATTTTATTTTGCTTATTAAATATTCACCAGTCTAGATATATTCTTCTTCTCCAACACACTCTTGTGATATATTTTCCATGTCTACATTTTTTTATAATTATTCAAGTTTATAGGATCAAGAGCCAAATGTACGGATGATTGGGAAGCTATGCGACTATGCTTCAAAAAATCCTTTTCGCATCCCCAAGGTATCTCTATGTAAGAATATTTTCTTGGATAAAAGCTAAAGTTGATAACTCCATAAATGTATTTTTGTGTTAATGTGAAATCCCTTCCAATAAATTTCTTGTATTTAGCTTACCCAAAAAAAAATATGACAATAGAATAATTAAAAATATATATCATGAAGGTGTGAGTTACAAGAAAAGATTGTGCTATGGATATATTAAGTTTTGCTACCTGTATTTTACCACTTAGCTGACCTTCTCAGAAAAAGCTTATGCTTATCATTGTTATTCATCTATTTCATAACCAACATTGAGTTTATAATTTGACTCCCAGATCTCAGAATTGCTGGAGCAACGGTTTTACAAGGAACTGAGAAATGAAAATTTTCGGTCGACAAAAATTGTCATGATGATCTACAGGAAGTTATTATTTTCTTGTAAGGATGAACTGTAAGTATCAATTAGTATCTGTTATTATTTTTGACAAACATGTTCAAGTGCCATCACCTATTCTTTTCCACATATAAGAGATTTGTTCCACTCAAATTCCCTCCCCATATACCAACATTCGTTTTCTGACAAGGTAATCCTTCAAAATTGAATAGAGAAACCTAAACTTAATATTATTTTGAAAAGGGATGTACTTACATGTACTATCTCATCCTAGGGGCAGATGGCAGCTTAAAATTATATGAAGCAACAAGAAATTAATAAATTTCTTAATTCAATAGAAAGTTGATGTAACATATAAGCAAAGATACTATACTGCATCAGCAAATCTAAACTTTTATCCACCTACTTTATCTTAATAAATATAGAAGTTGCATCAGGATGTGCATATATTTTTTATTGCTAAAGCTCTTGATCCTACCCTTATCTACGGACTTTTGCACACAATACAGGCCTTTATTTGCTAAAAGCTTACTAAGTATTATGCAAACTCTTCTGGATCAGAGAGGCCAGGATGAAATCCTTATATTAGGATGTGAAACACTTTTCGACTTTGTAAATAATCAGGTATTTTGTTCTCAGTTTCTGCACTTATAGATCTTTGTTATCAAATTCTTGATCTTACATGAATGTTGCTTATATCACAGAAAGATGGAACTTATATGTTTAATTTAGAGGTGTATATTCCAAAGCTCTGCGAACTAGCTCAAGAAAATGGGGATGATGAAAGGGCACATCATCTGCGTGCCGCTGGACTGCAAGCCCTTTCTTCAATGGTACATCATTTAAAGCACCATATACTGGGTTTCTATTCTATATGTAATATTCTAAAGAAAGAAAATGTGATGTACTTGACATATACTACTATATTTCGGCCTCCTCCGATATTCAGATTTCACTGTGCAAATGAGATCAGAAGCATATACTAAAACTTTTACTAAGATATGGAAAAATAACTAACGAGTCTTCACCCACGCACCTATATAATCTATTACAGATGAGAGGACATACAACTTCAGTCCATTATCTTTGACATTGGCTATAGATTCGACTGGGTGCCTTTTTGGGAATAGAGATCGTTGATTATTATAAGTAGAGACTGTGATTGCTGATGAAGTCATTTGCAAACTGACAAGCATTATTGATTACACAAAGAAGGGAGAAGGAAATAGGAATCTAACTGGCATCTTTTGATCAAATCTCTAAACATAGGACTTTATTCACAATATCTATCTCAAATATTTTTATCTAATACATCTAAACTACTTCCAAGAAGTTAGCACTATGTTATTCTATGTGATCGTTATATAGGCAATAAAGTACCAGATATCATGACGTATGCTCCAGAATTCATCTCTCCCCTCAAATGTCATATATATATATAGGCAAATGATTAAATAGGAAAATATATTAGAATAGAAACTAAAAACTAATTTAAGCCCGTAGCTCAATCTAATCTAATGGCCTCTAAAGAGTCACTACAAACACTTGAAATACACCCTCCCATACGTAATCCCCTCTGTTCCTTATTTGATTTTTCCCGTCAACCGGTGATTTTTTTTAAATCTGACTTCACTGTATTTTTCTTCACCTCTCCAACGATCAATTGCGTACCAATGTGCTATATTTCAATGTGATTTAGGAAATTTTTTATTTTAGTTTCTAGTTTTTATTTTAAGGAGGTTTTTGGTGGAGTAAGACCACACACACACACACACACACACACATAATTACTATGTTCTTCGGTTCTTCTTAACATGTTACATTGATGAGTTATTTTACCATGTTAATCCTTTTTATTTTGTGCGTAGGTCTGTCTCATGGGTAAACATTCTACTATATCTGTGGATTTTGATGATGTAAGATGGTTTGATTTCAATAATATATACTTTCAGAGTAGTTAGTAACTCCTTATAGTTTTGCCATTTTTCTCTTTTAGAGTCCTGGATCATAATAACAAATCATAATTTGGTGCTTGTATATAGATTTGATCAAACCTTATGTTTGCGTGTAGTCCACCCATATTGACAACTTATAAAAATGATAAAACCATAAAAAATATATAAAATTATTTACGGGCTATATGAGGTTTACATTGTAAATAGATTGAAGTTATACAATTATAAACTGTAACCATGTCTTGTGAAAAACTCTTCATGGATTGTAGCTTAAAATGATCTGCCAAGTAAATAATGTAAACTTATACTCACTTATGTAGTTATAGTAAATATGGATTATAACATAGAACAGCTTGCTAGTTTTCTCTCTATGTATTATGTAAACAAAAACCCCTAATATCCATCTACACATAGTAGCATAGTTGTCAAGTTATGCTTTTGCTATGTTATGTCTATTTAAGACTTATACTGTCAAATCTGTTTCATTATTATATTCAGATTGTCTCAATAGTCTTGGAGAATTATGGAAGACCAAGTAAAGAGATTCATGAAGTTGGTAAAGATGAAAACCATGCTTCTCCATCACCAGAGACCTTGACAAAGGTTCATTCTTGGAGAATGATTTTAGATGATAAAGGAGAATTAAGTGTGACAGAGTAATTTGTTGCCCCATAGTTTCTGAGTGATTTTATTCCCTTTAAGCTCAACCAAACAAAAAATTATGGTGGAATTTATATTGCGTGGTTTGTATTTTTTATACAATCATATTCATTACAGGGAAAATGCCAAGAATCCCTGCTTTTGGTCTAGGGTGTGCCTAAACAACATGGCCAAGCTCGCCAAGGAAGCGACCACCATGCGTCGAATTCTGGAATCTTTATTCCGCTATTTCGACGATAACAAGCTCTGGTCCGGTGCAGACGGGCTTGCTTTACCCGTCCTTAAAGACTTGCAGTTCCTGGTAGATGATTCTGGTACTAAAGTTACCTTTTTCATCTATTATTTGCTACTTCTAGAATCCCAAACCTTTCTTATCACAAATAATCATCTTTATCTTTTGCAGTTTTTTGATAGATCCTGATACTTCTCTTATCACATGATTTCAGGTCACAATACACACGTTCTGCTTTCGACATTAATCAAACATCTTGATAATAAGAATGTACAAAAACAACCTGATATGCAGCTAGATATTGTCAAGGTTACCAACTCCCTCACTCTCGGTACAAAGGTTCAGCCATCTGTGGCTCTACTTGGTGCTATAGGCGATATAATAAGGCATCTGCGCAGAAGCATACAACTTTCAGCGGATGACGCAAATATAGATGTCAATGCACTCAAATGGAATAGAAGTTTTGGAGAAGCAGTGGACAAGTGCTTGGTGGAGTTATCTTTAAAGGTTACATCACTTGCCTCCTGAAACTTTTTAAGTCAATATAAATTTATTTCATTTTGTTATTCAAGTATTAAGGCATTAAGTTCTTTGATATTTAACTTATATTATCGTAGATCTTTTCTATGATAAGTTATACACAATTATATTAGTACTGCCAAATTACATTATTAGGTGAATAATTGTTAAGCAGCAGAAATATCCTATATATTGGATCATGTGTATACATAGCTAAGGACAGAAAGACAGGGACATGCAAGCTATGCTGATATGTGTTAGGAAACATAATAAACACTTTAATTATTTACTCAGTTACAAAATCTGAATGATTAGTTGTGCATCGGTTAGAATTTGAGAGGGAGTGATTGGTGGAATATTATAATTCCAGCTTTAATTTAGGGATTATGATTTGATGTTGGGGGTTATAAATAGGGAAACCAGCGGTATATTGAAGGATTGGTGTTTGAAGGGTAGGAAGAAATAAAAGTGAAGTGTGTGAGTGGATAGTGGGTGGCCTCTCGAATACCACCTAAGGTTGTGTTGCAAGGGTGTCGATAATTAGATTTAGGTCAGATTATCTTGTACTCCTTACATCCATTTATCAGCATATATCAGTTCTTATCAATATTTTAAACCGGAAAAGAGTAAATAGATGGTTTAGAAAAACTGAAAAATAGTTTTATCATTGGGGTTAAGAAGTGGCGGTTTGGTGGTATCTCCCTCGCTTCCTTTCTGGGAGGTCAAGAGTTCAAATCTTGTCGAAGACAAAACGGTGTGTTGACTTATAATTGTCTAGGTTTATTTAAGTTTAAAGTCATCTTCTCATGTCTCAGGTTGATATAGTAAACTATAATTATATGGAAGAGGTAAATAGTAAACTTCAATGGTCAACAATAAAAGCATACGATTGTCTAAGTTCATTGAAGTTAATGTCATCATGCTTTGCTAGTCCAATTCTGTCTACCTTAAAAGAGTCGATATTTTCAAGAGAAACATATCCCTAACGAAGCCTGAATTAACCACCCTTGGTCTTCGCCATGCATATCAATAGATAGTGAATTTTTTTTTTCTCATATAATTTGCAGTTGAAGGCCAAGAAAACTTCTCTCGTGGAACTCTATTCCCTTCTGATCTAAACTTGAATCGAAATTATACTATTAGAAGTTAATTCCCAACTGATGATACTTGGAGCAACGACCAAGAGATGGCTGACTGTAGTTTGCAACATCTAGTTTTCTTCAAAAATATTATTGTAGTTTCTTTTGTGCCATACTATCAACATTAATCTTGTGATGGGATGCGAACAACATTAATTAAGTGAAGACTCCCAAGATTAGACATTGATCAACTAGTATTCGTCATGTAAGGAACCTTTTTTTAAGGGAGTAAAAGAGTGAAACACTATTAATTTATTTTAATTCTCAGTAAATAATGGTTCTTTTTTTAACTGGACTTGACCAAGTACAACTTAAGTTGTCTATCTTATATCCATATAAGTGCTGTTTGTACTTTGTGCATATCATAAAATTATAAAACTTACCTTTAGCTTGAAACAAATTTATTTTCCGGTACTCAAGGTTACTATTTAACAAGGACATGTTTAAACTTTACAGTTTTTATGGACCAGGTACTTTACAGTAAAAAGATATGTTTTGACCCATGTCTGTTTACCATATTTATATATCATGTTTTTAATATTATTATATTAAATTGTAATAAATTACAGGTTGGAGATGCAGGCCCAATATATGATATTATGGCAGGGACGTTGGAGAATATCTCACCTGTTACGGCTGGAGCACGGACAGCTCTTTCTGCAGTTTATCGTACGGCTCAAATCATAGCCCCTCTGCCAAATATGTCATATCAAAACAAGGCAAAACCTCGTATTATAAGTATTTATTATGTTTCTATATCATTGCGCTGTTTGTCTTTATCAAAACTGACATCTCATAAAAATTTAATTCTCGTTAGGCATTCCCTGATGCCTTGTTTCACGAGTTACTCACAGCTATGGTCCATCCAGACCATGAAACACGAGTTGGAGCTCACCGTGTATTTTCAGTCATCCTTGTGCCATCTTCAGTGAGCCCCCTTTCACAAGAATCATTGGGAGAATCAGCTAATCATGCAAGTTTGTCTAGAACACTCTCAAGAACTGTATCAGTCTTTTCTTCTTCAGCTGCCCTCTTTGAAAAGCTGAAAAATGAGAAGTCTTCGCCAAGGAGATACCATGCTCTGGAAAATCAAGAAACTGTTTCTGGTGAGGGGGGACAAAAAAACAACAGTGGATTGCTTGAAAGAATTAGATCAACTTATAGTCGTGCGTATAGCTCTAGTAATCCAGATGTTCTTTCAACACAAGATGAAGGATCGAGTGCTAATTTATATAAAAAAGTGGTACAGTATTAAACTTTTCCCCCTCTTTAAACCAATCTTATTAGGGCTGGGAATTGATCTCGTAAACGTTATTGTGGAACTTTTTTTAATTAGGATTACTATTTGCTGGGAAGTTTTGTCCTAAATTACCGATCCTCATTCACGATATATGTAGTAAAATATTTTATTCTACCATATCATGGTGGATCATATATATACTTTAGTCAAGAGATGGGGCTCATCAGGTTGTATAATTGTTTACAGTTTTTTTTTTTGAATATCAGGAAGCCACCTCTTTAAGGCTGAGCAGCCACCAAATTATCCTCCTTTTTTCATCAATATGGATACAGTCAATTTCCCCAGCAAATGTACCCGAAAACTATGAAGCTATTGCTCACACGTACAGTTTGATCTTGTTATTCTCTCGGACCAAGGTAAGTACTGGCTTTCTTAATGTAATCTGAATTCCTTTGTGACATATGGAAGAGTGAATGCACTAAAATGAACAAGTGTGTAATCAGATGAAGAAACTAAATAGGAAAAATGTTGAAGGACATAAGAGATATAATCTCTGAGAAGGCGATGCTAATTTTAAGGGGACATTAGATGTTCTGGCTATCTTAGAGTAGTATGATTTAACTGTACAAGATCCGCATCTTATATACAGTGATATCAAAGAATCCACTGAAAAATTACCAAAAGAGACTATAAAATTTACTGAAAATGTCAAAAGACATATTAGATTTCACCAGAAAGTACCGAAAGACAGATAATTGGAAGGAGAATCCGGAACTATCACTAGATTAATACTGTATGAAATTTCAAACAGCATCTCCAACTTGTCATTTTCTGTTTATAATAATTATATTTTGGTAGAATCTGGTTCAATTTTTATTATCGCCAAACAAATAATTTACTCTCTCTTTCAAATAATCCTTGCAAGTCTGATCAACAAGAAAATTAGTACTTCTCAGCACATTAAGTAGCTGTCTAAATTTATGTTAGTGTGCCAACCATGCTACTTGTATTCATTAAATGTCAACCCCCCCCCCCCAAAAGAAGAAAAAGAAAAAGAAAAGGGATGACTTTTAAGCAACATATTCTGTGGGAGCAAAATATTTTTTTTTTGACATATACTATCATCTTCTGCAGAATTCCAGCCGTGAGGTCCTAGTGCGCAGTTTTCAGCTTGCATTTTCCTTACGCAGTGTTACTTTTTCTGATGAAGGTTAGGATGCAACATCTGATTACCTATATTAATGAGTGGAGTTGTGAAGTTACCTCTTTCTACTGAAGGAGAAAGGAGGAGAACGGTGACATTGGTTCCATTTTATTGTTTAGAAAGATATATATGTGTGTGTCATTGCTTAAAGAAGAACACCCTTAACAGAAGAACATTGTAGAATCGAATATAGAATCTCATCTAAAATTTAAATTAAATTTTAATTTTAAGCTAATTAACTTTTCATTATAAATAATTATAGTTCTAACATGTTTAATGATAAATATGGATTATAAATAACATGATTCCATGTAAAATTCATAGTGCAAAACATACACACATATGATTCTATTCTGGATTCTGTTTATCATATTTAATAATTTGGATGAGCTTGGATGTTAGAATTCATATATTAAGTTTAATTGTTGTTCAATTATGCAAGTATAGTCTTAACAAATCAATTTTATGAAAAATAAAATATAATGATAGTTTCCTTTGTTCTTTTTTAAAAGTGTTCTTTCTAAAGTGCATCATACTATATCAGTTATGTTGTGGAATAATATAGTTTACTTATCTGTAGTGAGAAAATCAAAAAGGATGGTTGTCTTGTAGAAATAAATTTTGAATGGGATATTGTTGAAGGACTGCTTTATCTCATTTCAAACTGTGAAAAAGATTGACTTGATTCTGTGTAGGTCCTTTATGTTTTATAATCTTTTAAAACTTTTTCAATTAAATTGGTTGCTTACTGTGGAAGGTTGATGATTCTCCCTGTTCCTGTGAAGTTAATTTACGAATTTGCTAAGAAATTTTTATCATGCTTGATTAGCTGTTTTGTCATTTAGCATGCTTTCATCACATGAATAATTTTTGCTATTTAGTTTTAGACCTTTTAACCCGCGCAGGCAATTTGAAAAACACAGGCCTGCATTATACAAACTACGACTGAGGACATTGTTACCCACTGGGCAGTGGCCATGGATCTAGTGAATTATATTACTCAATGTTGCCTCTTTTCGTGCAATCTTTATCTGGAACTTTTTTTGAATGCTTCATCTGGAACTTTGGAGTATTCAAATTGTTGTATATGATTATGAATTGGAAAAGTGATCATTTATCACCTAAATGCCCCAAAACTGACAAATTAGATGGTCCAGAGTGCACTTGCATCATACGATTATTATAATTACTTTATATTCACCAGTTTGACTCAACATTATAAGTGCCGATGAGAGGCTCCAGTGCTTAAGTCTTTGGTTAAATAGTTACATAAATATTAACAAATGTATGAGGCAAGTTGCGAAAGACTTGCTTCTAGTTGTAAGTTTGTGGTTTTTATAGTGATTAATTGTGGAATCTTTTAAATCGGCTTCTCATTACACTGGAATCAATTGTTCCCTCTCTTTCTGCAGGGAAACTACCACCATCACGTCGTAGATCTCTCTTTATGCTAGCAACTTCTATGATTATATTTACATCAAAGGCATACAATATTTCTCCTCTTATTCCCTGTGTCAAGGCTACAATTACAAATAAAATGGTAAGCACTCAATTGACTGCTTTCTTCTTCTTCTTCTTCCGTTTTTTTTGCATTTTGTTATCTTAAACTCTACTGCTTTTGTGTGTGGCTAGCTATTTACGACTCTATTTCCTCTCCTTCACATGGTTGTATGTATGACTGTACATATATATCATCATTAACAAGAACTAGAATGTCTTTATATTTAATAGTTTTATTTTGAACCGTCATTGGGCCATATATGTTTCTGTTTCCTCAAAAGTTTTTGTATTGTTCTTGTCAGGTTGATCCCTTTTTGTGTTTGGTTGAGGACTGCAAGTTAAAGGCAGTTGACAATGAATCTGGCCATCGCAAGATTATATATGGATCGGATGAAGATGATAATACTGCATTGAAGTTTCTTTCGAAACTTGAATTAACAGAGTCCCAGTCTAAGGAATCCTTAGCTTCTCTGTTAGTGGAGACTTTGGAAAATTTGTCAGATGTAAACTTCATATTGCATATCAAGCTTTAGGAGTGATTATATACCTTTTTTTAACGAGTGAACTTCTCCTTCAACGTACAGTAACCTAAATCTTTTCTTATTATTTGTTGCTTTGTGTTGCAGTCTGAAACATCAACCATAAAAGAACAGCTGCTAAGTATATTTGTGCCTGATGATATGTGCCCTCGGGAAACATTCAGTAATACCCAACAAAAAGCATATAAGGGCAATTCTGACAATCAAAAATCAGAGGAAGAGGTGATTAAGATATAACTTTAAATCTTTTATCCTACCTGTTTCTGCATTCTTTTATATTGTCTTCGCCTGTTATGCAGGTTTCTCCTCACATCTCAATGGATGATTCTCTTCAGGATTCATTCAGAAGTGATGATATAAATGATACAGAAATGGCCATGGAATTGCCTGGCCTTTTAAGTGCCAATCAACTTCTAGACTCTGTATGTACTTTCACACTTTAATAGTTAGCTTCCATTACATTTGGGTCAAAGTCAAGTGGAAGAAGTGACCAAGAAGGGAGAAACATTATTTGATGCGTTTGAACCTGCGGACTATGAATTAACTTCTGTAGCATGCTAACTCCAGGCCTGGCATATTAGTTCCTAAATAAAAACCTTTCTCAACATAAACTAAGAAACACACAACATATACCCTGGGCAAAAATCATGTTGAAAAATCTTGACAACGTATATTTGAGACTGATGCATAAGAAGTGTTAACAGATGAAGAATAACTGGAATATCTTAATACTTCTCTTTTTTGTGGATTGTGGAGCTATGAACTGACCTGAAAATCTATTCCGTGTCAACCCAAAGCAACCCAAAAACATACTATTGTATATTAGCAGAATTTAGTAGACAAGGTAAGTAGTTCAGACCGAAACAGTATAGTATATATGTGTAGCTTGTTAACATATAACCAAGCATATTATATCAGCTTAAGTGTTACCGTCCTGGGGTCAGTGGAAAGTGTCTTAATTAGGCACATAACATGGCTCTAGCATTTTAGCCTAACATTAAGGCTCTGATTGTTTGCCAGAAAATAACATTAAGGCTCTGTTTGTTTGCCAGAAAATAACTTGTTTTGAAAAATATTTTCCGCGAAAGCATATTTCGGAGAATATATTCTCGGGAAAATATTTCCGTCATGTGACTATCATGAAAAAAATATTAAAATTGGTGAGCAAATTTTCAATTTGGGAATACAAATTCTATTTTGGAAAGGGGAAGTCATTTTCCAGGATTCAATGCATTTTTTAAAGGAAATTTCCTAGTCCGGAAAACATTTTATTTTCCAGGGATCAAACATATGTAGGAAAATATTTTTCAAAATTTCTAATTGCGTTTATTTGACCTCTGGAAAACATTTCCCGGAAGAAAAAAAATGCTTGAATTTCTAGAAAACATTTTCTGACAAACAAACGGTGCCTAAGTGTTCTGGGCAAGAATTTTGCACTGTTCCGCGCAATTGTTTTTAGTGTTACACAGATTACTATGGAAAAACCAAGTGTGCCTGGTTAGTGTGTTCTGCATACACCCATAATTCTATCCGTTAATCTTCTGGAATAGGGGTGTAAACAAACCAAACTGTTTGTGAGCTACTCGAGCTCGGCTCGTAAAATATTCAAATTTGATTCGGTAATAATCGAGCCGAGCTCGAGCTCTTTGGATGTTTTACCGAGCCGAGCTCGAGCTTCAAATTACTCGGCTCGTAAGGTTCGCGAGCCTTATCGAGCCTCTACTATTTTTTAATTTTTTTATTATAAATATATTTTTACAAGTATATTTAATATTTTATTTATAATATATATATATATATTTAGTCGAATTGAACTCGAGCCAAACCGATCATACTTCGAGTTTTTGTCAATATTTGGTGACTCGATTCGAGCTTTCGAGCCAATCTCGAGCCTATCGAACTGTTTACAAACTGAGCTTCGAACTTGAAAATAAAGGTTCGATCGAACTTGAACTCGAGCTCGAGCCCCGAACTTTTCAATCGAGCTCGAGCCGAGCCTGGCAATGTTCGACTCGGCTCGGCTCGATTACACCCCTTTTCCTGAAAATAGTTTCTGACTGAAATTAAGTATATGTACTTGACAGATCAATGCATCACTGTTGGGTGAATAGAGCAAGTTTTTCCTCTTCTTTTTTGGATGATAACTAAGATAGTTTAGTGTTAGTTCTCACTTTTTATATATTGAACTGAAGCTTTGTATTGCTAAGATTTGTCAATATAAAATTACCAGCAATCAAATAATAAATGCTATGCTGGTTTCAGCAAATTTATGTATTTAAGCACTTGTATTTTTGGAATACTTTCTCATATATTAATGTACTTGCTTAAACTTTTATAACTCATGTGTATGGCATGGTAGGTTTTGGAGACAGCACACCAAGTTGGTATATTATCTGGAAGCACTGGATTTGATGTCCCTTATATGGAAATGGCTAATCAGTGTGAGGAACTAACATCTGGGAAGCAGGAGAAGATGTCCCACTTGATGAACATTCAAATAGAAGAGCAAATTTTGCCAAGCACAACCTCACAAAATGGCTATGAAGAAGATAAGTCGGTGGCTCCGTATTCTCAAAGTGACATGGGCTATCAAATGGTATCAACTTTTCCTTTAGTATATGGAATATGCAGTTATTGGCCGAATGCCTGCAGAAATTTGAAACTGATGTGCTTACTTTTGTCTTCTAAATTGCCCCACCTGTTAGCATCCAAGCTTCATTGTATTTCCTAATACATGAACTTGTGCAAATATATAGCTTCTGCGAGTCTTGTGTTGAATTTTATGTTAGTTTTTTACTCCAAAACTTGCAATTATTGCAAAGGCATGTTTATTCATGAATTTCATGTATCAATGATTAAGAATTATAAACTAGGTGCTTGTCTAATTTAACATAATTTGTATGTGTTATCTAATGTGTTCATGAATCATAATAGAATTTCTTTCTCCGGCTTCAGGTTGGTTATCCATCCGCCAATCAGAATGAAGCTGCTTATGGAGAACCATTGAGACTACCCTCTTCAAGCCCATACGACAACTTTTTGAAAGCAGCAGGATGTTGATACACAAGTGTGATAAGTTACATAATCCCATGAATTCATATAGCGAGAAGTTCCCTTGATCCCCGCGCTTTGGATGTGGAAATTCATAATTATTTTTTGGTTGTCATCCTGCATATGGAATATGGTGTGAATATGTGGTGGACTGAGCCAAGGAGTAATCTGTCACCGTTAGAAATTTTGGCAGTTGTAAGATATCTTTTTTTTTCCCCTAGAATTTTGAGTGTATGTATTAGGTTTATATATGTAGGCAAGTCTTATTTTAGTTGAATTGTGATGGAAGGAAATGCACAAGCTTTTATAAGTGGGAGAATTTGGTGTTTCCAAAACTTGGGTTTTTTGGGATTACATTTTTAAAAAAAATGTGCAGATAATATGTTGGACGCCGAGGCGCATTTTAAGAAATCATTCTCCTGGATGATCTGTTTCGTTCTCCTGCTTGATTCTTCATCTCTTCCAACTTGAACAGATATTACAATTCACACAACACCATCTTAACACATTCTGATAGAACCGATAACGGTTAATAAAATCTTGTACGAAAAAAATGTACTCCCTCCGTCCCTTTTTACATGTCCCTTTTGAAAAAAAAATTTGTCCCAAATTACTTGTCCACTTCTATTTTCAAAGCAACTTTTTGTATGTTTTTTCAAAATGTAACAATTTCCAATGTTTGACTAGCATATATATATACACAACTCTATCTAATTCATTACATTTATTAGAGATATATATGAAAACAAGATATCCACCTAACATTTTCTTAAGATGCGTTATTTTTTCAAAAGGGACAAGTAAAAAGGGACGGAGGGAGTATCTAGTACTGCCTCCCTCCTTATTGGTCTTTTACACATCTTGAAGTACATAAAGGATACTTCGATAATTATTATTAAAAAAATCATTAATGAATAAAATTTATAATTTATATTTTTTGAAAAATTTTGAAAAATAATAATCTGAAATATTATTTTATACGCATTAAATTACGTGGAACAAACAGAAAATTTAAGGGTACCAACTACGAAGGGAACATAGATTCCCCTTCCGTGCCTAGGCTTCTCCTGTTAGGTACCCCCTCTGTCCCATATTAGATGGCCCCGTTGACTTTGGGCACACAATTTAAGGTTCATTGATACGTGACTTATTTTTAAAATTTTATTTTTGCAAATAAAAATTAAAATATGAAATTTTCATTTATAAAAGAAAAAATAAAAAAATAAATTTTGGAAGTAGACGGTCAATGCACCTAAAGTTACATGGCCAAAGTCAACGGGTACATCTAATTTGGGATGGAAGTAGTATTTAAGAGCTGTTTGATTCGGGAAAATAACTCTGGTTTAGCAAATATCAAGTCTCCATCTCTCTAGTTCAGCAAGTGTAAAGTACTCCCTCCGTCCCACCCAGTTTTTTACGCTTTCCTTTTTGGAATGCCCCACCCAATTTTTTATATTTCAAAACTTACCAAAAATAGTCAATAGATCTCACTACTTCTTCACTTTTCTTTTTTTTTTCACATTACTTTTACTCCACTATCTTCCTTTTATACATTAAAAATCAATGGGTCCCACTATTTTACCCACTTTTCTTCATTTTTTCCACTACTTTATACATATTTCTTAACATCTGTGCCTAACACATTCGATAAGAAATGGGTGAGACGGAGGGAGTATATCCAAAGTGATTCTAAACACAAACCCCTGTGGGTGAGAAAGTGGGAATACATGGTATTAAGAGTAGCATCTCCAATAAATTTTTTATAATGGCTCTTAAATTAAAAATTGAGGAGTATGAATATTTTTGCTTGCTCCAATAAATTCTTCGGTACTCTTAAATTTACTAAATTTCTCTTATCTCTCCTCACTTTTAAGAGTTACTAATCACTTTAAATCACTAAAAGCCAATAATTTATGTTATATTTAAGAGTGAGTTAGAAAAGTATTAGAAATTTATATTATACAGTATTTAAGAATGAGTCAAGAGAGTATTGGAGATGGCTATAACTAGTTCACTCTATACTCTAACAAGTTGACCTTTCTCAACATGGCGTAACTCTGGCTCCTGCATAATGCACGAGTACCGTACAATCTGGTACGTACGTACACTGGCTGCATCATGATACTAATAGCTGCAACGGATGCTTGATACAGTAAATGATAAGTTGATCCAAACTCTACTCCATCAAAATCACTACAACTAGTCGCATCGCATATTTTAAACTTGGCATCACATGATTGTGATTTATGAATCATGACACAAAAATTATACTGGAGTAACTCATTCATCTATCTATCTAATAAAATGTCAACACAATAAATGCATGATTCAACTAGAGCGAATCACGGGCCATGTACATGCCCTCACCGCCCACTGGATCAATTAAGGTTGTTTCATCACTTTAATCTTCATTTGCATGTCAACTAGGTTAATAACTAGTTTGATAAGCAGAGGATGAGACAGCATTACACATCTGCCGGCTTACTTGGTGCACCTTAACATGCAGGCCCATGCCCATGCTTATGCTGTTTGTATTGTATATATAAACCATATACGTACCCAGACTACATAGATGTGGCTCCTCTTATCTAACTTCACACCTATTTCCTAATTTCTTCTTCTTTTTTTAATTGCTTCCAAACAATGTCTGCTTTCTTACTCTTCCTATTATGCTTTCTGTTCTTCTTCTCTCGCCTTTCATCTGCAGCTGTTCCTGCGTATCTCGATGGTAATCATTTATGTTTCTTCTCAATAACTTCTCGTACAATCCATCTTTTTATATGGTTCACCTTAATTTTTTAAATTAAAATTTAAGGCCTTGAGATAATGTGAAATGAGTAAAGAATTACCAGCTTCTACTGAGATTGAGAGTTTGACTCGGTGGAAGCATGTACTTGAGTATTTGAATTTCTGTAATCGACTCGTGTTTGGTTTTTTCGTTTCAGGACTTCTTCCAAATGGAAACTTTGAGCAACCTCCAAAGCCGTCAAATTTGAGGAAAACAGTGATCATAGGAAGATACTCCCTGCCCAAATGGGAAATCAGTGGCTTGGTGGAGTACGTCTCGGGTGGGCCTCAGCCACGAGGGTTCTACTTCGCGATCCCTCGTGGGTCCCATGCGGCGAGGCTAGGAAATGAGGCATCCATATCACAAGTTGTGAGAGTAAAAGCAGGTAAACTTTACTCTCTAACCTTTGCAGCTACAAGGACTTGTGCCCAAGATGAGGTGCTTCGGGTTTCGATTCCTGGTCAGTCAAGTGATCTTCCCATTCAGACTTTGTATAGCACTGATGGAGGTGATACCTATGCCTGGGCTTTCAAGGCTCCTTCAAACAGAGTCAAGGTCACTTTTCATAACACGGGTATTCAAGAAGATCCCACTTGTGGCCCTCTTTTAGATGCTGTTGCAATCAAGGAGATGCAACCTCTAAGATACACCCGAGGTAAAATTCTTTGCATCATGGACTTTTGGATTTTTGTGACTCACCGTATCATATATCATGAACAATCATGGCCTCTACACAGGGAACTTGGTGAAAAATGGCGAGTTTGACATTGGCCCCCATATTTTCAAGAACTACTCAACAGGGGTCCTTCTCCTTCCGAAAAAGCAAGACAAGCATTCTCCTCTCCCTGGATGGATAGTCGAGTCCATCAAACCCGTAAAATACATTGATTCCAAGCACTTTACAGTCCCCTCCGGATCAGCTGCCATTGAGCTAGTTGGAGGAAGAGAATGCGCCATTGCTCAAATCATAAGAACTGTGCCCAATAAAATATACAGCCTTTCGTTCATGGTTGGAGATGCCAAAAATGGCTGTCACGGGACAATGGTGGTCGAAGCATTTGCAGCCAGGAGCACTTTAAAAGTTGATTTCACATCTCTAGGGAATGGAGGCTTCAAAAAAGCAAACATGAGGTTTAAAGCGATCTCAGCTAGAACAAGAATCACATTTTACAGTCCATATTATCACACAAAACTTTATGACTATGGTCACATTTGTGGCCCTGTTGTGGACAATGTTAGAGTTGTGTCTGTGAGGTATCAAAGTTAAAAAATGTGGTCTAACTGGGAAATTATCAATTTTAATTCAACTTATATGTAGTCATTGCCTTGCTTTCACTTTCCATCTTGTATCACCATAAGGTTGCTTAAGTTACATTTTCAATATTACCAGTACAGTGTGGCTTGAAGCCAAGAATATATGCAACTTGGCAATTCATTGATTTTCTCAATATATAATTTTATAGACTTTGTCTATTTGCATTGAAGTTAATTATATAATGCCTTGTTAGTTTGTACTAAACATTAAGAGTGACTGATATACAATCGACGTTAAATCTTAACAACCTGTTGCCTATAGTACCTGTTTTTCGTTCAAAATCTGTAGTTTTTCATTCAAAATCTGTAATAAAAAGAAAAAGATAAAAACCAGATGCTCGGTGTAGTTAACTCTCAGATAATTTATCAATACTGTATAGGTCTGCGAAGTTAGAACAACACCAAGAAACTACAGATATCTTAATCCTGTACTTACAGATGATAGATTAATAAAAAAATGCTGAAGAGCATAAGGTCCAGGCAGATACATGTGCTGCATCTAATGATTTCTGTATTGAGAATGGTGATAAGAGCACTGAGAAATTCTGCAGAAACAACAAATTCATTTTATATTTGCTTAATTTAGTCTTTTTGATTGAAAGATAAGAGAAGATTTTGAGATGCTAAATTTGTGTTATTAACTGCTTGCAGTACAGAGAACTGTGAACTAGCCAAAAAACAAATGCTCCACGAGGTGCAATCTGAATATTGAAAAATATTGTTATTACTTAAAAACTCTGAATACTTGTAAAAGACAGCAGCAAAGAGCTCTGGTTGAAAGGTATGGTTCCGCCCCCAGATAGAACCGAACACATCTGACGCCTAATATGATGGTTCTTCAACATGCTTTGCCCCATTATTTGATACCCTTTTGTCAACCTCCACGTTTATAAATAACAGAGAGACATCTTCAAGTTCTTGTGTGGTGTTAAGGTTCAATCAGCTTTATATTTCAGTTGTTGCAGTTTACATACATGGCTTTGTTAATGTCTCTTCTGTATAGTTTCATCATCTTACTCTCCAGCAACTATTCCTCAGCTGCTGCTTCTCCACATCTTCAAGGTAATTAAGCACTCATCAATTGCTCACTGTTTATAAATTAAAAGGTCGTACCCAATGTATAAGGCTTGAAACATTTACGAAAGAAGCTTATTTTTAATACATTTGTTTTATGCAGGATATCTTGCAAATGGCAACTTTGAACTAGGGCCAAGGCCATCAAACATGAAGAAAACAGTAATTAAAGGTAGATCATCGTTGCCCAAATGGGATATCAGTGGTGTGGTTGAGTATGTTAAAGGAGGGCCGCAACCAGGAGGCTTGTACTTGGCCATCCCTCGCGGGATCCATGCTGTTAGACTAGGAAATGAAGCTTCCATCTCACAAGTTGTTACTCATCTTAAGCCAGGCTCAACCTACATTCTCACATTTGCAGCGACGAGGACCTGTGCACAAGATGAAGTGCTCAGAGTCTCTGTCCCTGGTCAAACAGATGATCTTCCCATCCAAACAGTGTTTAGCACTGATGGGGCTGACACTTATGCTTGGGCCTTTAAGGCTACTTTAACTTCTCTCAGGATTACCTTTCATAACATTGGCACCGAAGAAGATCCAACTTGCGGTCCTCTCTTGGATGCTATTGCAATCAAAGAAATGCTACCCATTAGATACACTAGAGGTTAGTTTAAAATAAGGAAGCTGATCTCTTTTTTTTCTTACCAAGTGGCTGATCATTTTACTGAATGCAGGTAACTTGGTGAAGAATGGAGATTTTGAAGTTGGCCCTCATGTATACAAGAACTTCTCAACAGGGGTCCTTGTCTTGCCACAACAGGAAGATCAAATTTCTCCACTTCCTGGCTGGATAATCGAATCTCTAAAACCAGTCAAGTACATTGACTCGAGGCATTTCTACGTTCCCTCAGGGCACACCGCGGTAGAATTAGTATCAGGAAGAGAAAGTGCCATTGCACAAATCATAAGGACAGTGCCTAACAAATTCTACTACCTAAACTTCACTATTGGAGACGCTAAGAATGGCTGCAGGGGATCGATGATGGTTGAAGCTTTCGCGGCCAGGGGGACAATAAAAGTGCCCTATACATCACAAGGAAAAGGAGGATTCAGAACTGCTAGTCTGAGATTCCAAGCCATATCAGCTAGAACAAGAATAACATTCTACAGTGCATTTTATCATTCAAGATTTGATAACTACGGTCATGTCTGTGGCCCTGTTTTGGACAATGTTGGTGTGTTTGCTGCACGGAAGTGAAGCTTACCATTCAGCCAATGCCAGCGAAGAAAGGAGTTGGCTTCTCATTATATGAACTTACTGACAATATTTTCAAAACCTGAGTTTGTTTGTTAGAGACGCGAGTCTTTTCTGTCTGAGTTAAATTGTCTTGAAACCTTCTATAAATTATTTGTATTTCTTGTTCCAGTTATGATATGTGATTGAAGGTAGAACAATGCCATCCATCCCCAAACGACACAGTCTCCACACTATTCTTCCTGTCTAAAATCCCATTATCCCAATCTCCACAATTTGGTGATAGATATAAAACTTCAATGAAGCGACTTCGAGATGCGTCTAGTTCAGATGCACTATAACTATAAGTCTATAACTGTTTGATGAGAACAGGAGCCCGTTTGAGCTCATCACTCAAGCGGCTTATGACTTGTGAATTATCTGATAATCTGTTTGGACGACTTATGAATTATTAAAAATGTAATAACAAAAATAAAAGTGATTTATGAGTAATTTATGGCTTGGGAGTAATTTTTATATATAAAAAAAATGTCCAAAAAATTTTATCACGGAAAAAAATACCTCAAACAGACTTCTCGCTTTAAGTCAGTTTCTGTCTTATTTTTTATTGTAAGTCGACTTCTGATTTATTAGACATTTTTTAGCTTAAAATAAGAGATTACTTAAAGCTCGGGTTTTAAACCGACAAACAGGCTCCAGGTCAGTGAGAATGTTATCATTGCAGACTCCTCGATGGAAATTTATCAATCAAAATCAAGAAACTTTATTTATCTTATTATGGGAAACGATCACTATAAATTAATTTTTTCAAAAACAAAATCACATTTGTATTTTCAGTTATAGATTGTGTTTTTAGAATTAAAATTTAAAAAATAATAAATTTGAAAATAGGTTTCAGGATGCCCGTGTTTTTAAAAAAAAAAATATTTCCTGTAACATCATGCATCGATTATAAACGGATGTAATATCAGGATTATACACCTAGATGCATACAGAACCCAATACACAGGTCGGGCCAAAAGTGCTAGCAAATTGATATACATTAATTATTTGTGTGTTTATAAAGGTCCAAATACTCTTTAACTAATTAATGTGGGATGTTACATTTTCATTAAAATATTTTTGAAAAAAATTATATTTTAATTTCTGTTGTTTTTTATTAGCCTCCAGAACTCCAAACTTACCTTTTAAAATTTTCTTATTTCAAAAAAAGAAATCTCTGAAAATTATGCAGGAACAAATCGTAAGCATGAATTCTGTAATTTAGTACTACACCGTTTCAAATAAAAAGAAACAAACGTTTGGAGTTTCGAGACTCCGATTGATCTTCCCAGGCAGCTTCCTTTAAAAGATCACAATAAACCTTTGTATACAAAGCTCGGTACTGATCATATATCCATCCATCTTCCTCTGAGATTGTTCTCGAAGGTAATTTTCTTTGCTGTACACTCACCATATGTATCCATAATATATACATGCATCTCTGCTATGTTAGCTCTAGTGAGTGTATTTTATGCCTTGTTTGTCTGGAAGTGTTAATATGTATTATTCTCCTCCGCCTGATGTGTTGGAGATGATCCGAACTGATTGTATGAGTTGATTTCTAACGGAAATTCTAGTTTTTTAAAAAAAAACATTCAAAAATTGTTTTCAAAGAAGAAATGAACTAATATTTTAGGACATTTTTTTTCCACTAAAAGGGCATGTAGACCGGGGGAGTAAACATATAATTTTTTTCTGAGTGTTGTATTTTTATGTGATTATGCTCATATGGATTGAAGAGGCAGTAGTAGACCTTCGTCATTATATCTGTTTATCTTGATTAGGCACAGTATTGAAACCACATCAAAATTGATTAGTATGTACAAAAATCACAGTTTATGTATGGTTTTCAAAAAGTAAACACTTTGCTATATGATGGGATGGGTATGTGTATTTCCTTTTTTGTTTGTCTTGGTCGTTTAGCTGCATTTTTTGCACTTGGTTTTTATGAAGAAAGAGTATCTTCTTTTAGCATTGCTTCCATATCTTCTAGCTAGTATCTTGATTCTTGTAGTTAGATTTTATGAAGAAAGAGTATCTTCTTTTTAGACGTGCACTTGCAGGTATGAAAAGGAAGAGAACTGTTCAGAATGCTGAACCAGAAGTCTACGTTCAACAACAGGGCATCACAACAAAGCAGAACCCTATTGGTGATCATGATATTGATAGCAGGTTGAAGAGTTTTCTCTCCCGACCTATTAAGCCACTGACTAACAGTTATTGTAACGTTCCAATTATTTATGGTCCAGTTCCCAGTTTGGAAATGTGGACTGATCTACAACCTGGTGCTAGAAGGTGCTATAACCTGCTGAAAATAGGAGAGGTTGAGGAACTACTTGCTCTGGGTTTACAAGTTTTTAGTTCCATCCAAGGAAATATTACTGCACAAGCCATATGTCAACTGATGAATCTGGCCTATAATCTTAAAGATTCTACTGGAGAGTACTGCTTTGGAGATGTTTCACCCGAATTGATACTGGAAGACACAGATTTTGATGAAGTCTCCAATGCTGCACTTCTTATAGTTAGACCTTACAATACATTAACTGTGATGATCTCTCATGAAGAACCAGAGTATAAAGAAAGAGTTGCAAATGGGTTTTGTTATCTTGCAACAAGTTATATGAGACTATATACGAAATCAGCAGAAAACTATTTGAGAATTGAAGGCCCTTTGAGAAACCGGTTCAAAGATTTCTATGATTATGCCTTACCTTTTGAAAATTTTCATCCAGTTCCTGAAGCTGTCAATTGTATCAAGTTTCAGATTGATGCGAATCAGACACTGAGGAATACTTTCTATAATTTGGTGTATGCTGGAGAGTCTGTTGAAAATGGAAAGCAGTTGAAGGAGTTTCTCTACGGGTATCATATCTTGTATACCGGGATGCATTGTTTTCCATTGTTCTTGAAGTGTGTGGAAGCTATGAAGGTAACCAACAATCAACTGATAAATGTGTTGCGCTCAAATTATTTTAAAGTGGAGCTGAATGCACTGGAGTCGATATTTAACAATCTTTACGGATCAAGTGAGCAACCAGGAATGGAGAGACAGATGTGGAAATATGCCAGAGTCTTTAACAGTCGGTTCTTCAATCAACTGCAAACAAAGAATTGTGCTACGTTTACAGCTGTCTTGGCACATCTGTATCACTCAATTATACCAGCAAGCGGGAATGAGGATGCCAGAAACATAGTCAGAGTTAAAGAATTGTCGGGTGGTCAACTCAAGATCGCTAAGGAGTATGCACGAAGGGCTCTGACAATTTGCAGAGATGGGACGAAAGATACAAAAAGTTCTGGAGAAAGAAAAATTTAGTCTTTACTTCTGATATTCTTTGGATGATAACAAAGCAACAAAGCAAGCATTTCCTTAACAGTGAAGTACCTTCTCTTATTGAATATATCATATGTCCGTGTTAACTCATTTATCGTTATGTCCAATTTTATGTTAGTTTCCAAAAAAAAATCATCTTATTGACTCATTGTCACGCTTAAATTAAAAATCAAGAACAACTCTTTGATTTATGTAACATGATCACGATGGGTTACATGAGTTTTTGTATGATCATTTTAGTTTCACATTCTTAATCTTATA
Organism: Daucus carota subsp. sativus; assembly: GCF_001625215.2. Taxonomy (NCBI): domain Eukaryota; kingdom Viridiplantae; phylum Streptophyta; class Magnoliopsida; order Apiales; family Apiaceae; genus Daucus; species Daucus carota. The sequence continues at coordinate 35,165,898 of NC_030386.2, read as the reverse complement.
GTAGTTTAGATCTTTTAAAGATGAATATGGAAATGTATGTTTTCTGTTGCGAAGTTGCATGAATAAATGATATGATTATTTATTTATTTTTGATCAATATGACTTATAATTTTATAATAATTGGGTGGCTGATCCTTAATCAGTTGGGCTATTTCAATCGTGCTCCTTAAATTATTAATGTGCTCCTTAGAATTTAAGGCTACTTCAGCTTCTCTTAGGATTACCTTTCATAACATTGGCACCGAAGAAGATCCAACCTGCGGTCCTCTCTTAGATGCTATTGCAATCGAAGAAATGCTGCCTAATTTATTTATTTTTTGCTAATTAAAATGCTGCCTGCCTATTAGATACACTAGAGGTTAGTTCAAAATTACATATATTTTTTTTTACCAAGTGGCTGATCATTTTACTGTATGCAGGTAACTTAATGAAGAATGGAGATTTTGAAGTTGGCCCTCATGTATACAAGACCTTCTCAACAGGGGTCCTTGTCTTGCCACAACAAGAAGATCAAATTTCTCCACTTCCTGGCGGCTGGCTGGATCATCGAATCTCTGAAACCAGTCAAGTACATTGACTCGAGGCATTTCTACATTCCCTCAGGGCACACTGCGATAGAATTAGTATCAGGAAGAGAAAGTGCCATTGCACAAATCATAAGGACAGTGCCTTACAAATTCTACTACCTAAACTTCAGTATTGGAGACGCTAAGAATGGCTGCAGGGGATCGATGATGGTTGAAGCTTTCGCGGCCAGGGGGACTATCAGAGTGCCCTATACATTACAAGGAAAAGGAGGATTCAAAACTGCTAGTCTGAGATTCCAAGCCATATCAGCTAGAACAAGAATAACATTCTACAGTGCATTTTATCATTCAAGTGTTGATAACTACGGTCATGTCTGTGGCCCTGTTTTGGACAATGTTGGTGTGTTTGGACTTTGGTGCACGGAAGTGAAGCTTACCATTCAGCCAATGCCAGTGAAGAAAGGAGTTAAGTTAGCTTCTCATGATATGAACTTACTGACAGTATTTTCAAAACCTGAGTTTGTTTGTCAGAGACGCGAGTCTTTTCTGTCTGAGTTAAATTGTCTTGAAACCTTCTATAAATGATTTGTATTTCTTGTTCTAGTTATGATATGTGATTTAAGGTAGAATAGCAAAGTAACTTTCACGATCTGCAATCCGGTACTTATTTTGAACTCTTGAAGCTCGAATGGTGCAGGCCTTATATATCCATTAAGGGTTAAATATCAAAGTAGTCACTGAAGTGAGCCTCATATATCAAAATTTTAATCAATTTGAACGGGGTCTCAAATGCACCATTTTAGTAATAGATAATGAACACTACGTTAGTTTTACTCTCTGACTAAACGGAATTTCTAACGTTGCTGACTTGATATATATGTGGCAGCTGACTGGGTTGAAAGTGCCAGCTGTAAGTGCACACCTTCTTACGTACTAAACACAAAACAATCCCGATCAAACTCAGATAAAAAAACCCTATCCCTCTGAGCTTCAACTACATGCATCTAATCGGCGACGCAATCAGGGGGAAATCGCGTTTAGTTAGTCGAATATTCACTAAATAAGAGGTATGTACTCTTATCTTCATGTATGAACATCAGATCATGTATTCTTATATGTTTTTGTTGGGTCTATGTGTTGCTTTGTTTTCTTTAATTATATGCATTTTTCGGTATCGTGTTTGCTTTCTTTTTGTTGTTAATTGTAATTATTTGTCACAGTATGGAGTCATTGATAACTATATATGTGCATCATCATGGGGAGTTGTCACATATACCAAAAGTCGAATATAAAGGGGGCAAAGTTGATTTTATTCCTGGTTTTGACACTGATGTATTTTCATTTAGAGACTTGGATGATTTTGCCGAAAAACATGGTTATAGCCCCACTGACTTGGTTTATTTTCAAACATCTGGAATGTCTATCGAAGAAGGTGTTAAACTATTGTATGATGATAATACAGTAAGAGAAATGGTAGATATTCACAAACCCTTGGGTAAGATTGATTTATATGTTGATCACTATGAATTTGATGAGGTTATTGACGTAGCCCAAGAAAGTGAATTAAAAGGAAGTGAAAATGTTGAGTTGGGTGGAAATGAGGAGAATGAAAGGGGAGATGCTGATTACAATGATCCAGATTATTATGTAGTAACTGAGAGTGAGAAGTCTGAGAGTTTTAGTGATGACGAAATCTTTATTAATAGTGATGAGGAGTTTACAGAGTATAGAGGGAATGAGAAGCGAGTGATCCATGACATGACTCAGGGTGTACAGGTTGGAAATGAAATTGTCACTGTAGGTCCAATGCTTATAAGTGACGAATCTGATTTTGGTTCTATGGAACTTAGGTCTGATTACTCTTCGAGCGAAGACGAGAATAGCAAAATTGGATATATAGGTCCTCCAAATCCTAAGAAAATAAAAAGAAAAATGGCAGGATTAAAACATGGTGCTGATAGTAATGTGATCAATTGGCAAGCGGGGATGAAATTTGCAAGTCTATGGTGATAGAATTAGAAAAAATCCACAGTGGAAGGTTAAGGAGATGGCTGAGACAATTAAGAAGGAACTGGAGGTAGAGGTGCCAAGGATAAAAATATTGAGGGTTCGAAAAATAGCACTAGAAAGTGTGGCTGAAGCACTTAAAGAGCATTATTCCAGACTAAGGGACTTTGCCAATGAAATCCTTAAAAGTAACAAGAATAATACAGTTCAGATTAGGACAACAAGATTGAATGAAACTGACTCGAACAAGTTTAAGAGGATTTATGTTTGTTACCACGCTTTAAAGGAAGGGTGGAAGGCTGGGTGTAGGCCTATTATAGGTTTTGACGGATGCTTCTTGAAAACAGTGTGCAGGGGACAGTTATTATCTGCTGTTGGAAGGGATGGGAACAATCAGATGTTCCCAATTGCATATGCTGTAGTTGAAAGTGAAAACACGGAGTCATAGAAGTGGTTTACTGAGCAATTGAGTGAGGATCTTGAGTTGGGTAATGGTGAAGGATACACTGTGATTAGCGATCAACAAAAGGGCCTTGACAAGGCCTTGAAGGACTTGCTCCCTCGGGTTGAACATAGACTTTGCAGCAGACACATTTACAGTAATTTCAGGAAAAGGTAAATAATGTTGTATGCCTTAACATGCTAATTTACATGCTTCCTGTACAAAATCTATATAATTTTTTTATTTATATTTAGGTTTCCATCTTTGGCCTTGAAGAGAGCCTTCTGGAATGCTTGTTGTGTGACACACCTTGCAGCACACATAAAAGCAATGAAAGACCTTCAAAAAATCTCCAAGCCTGCACATGAGCAGTTGTCAAAAGTAAGGCATATTTTGGTACACATAGTAAGGCAGATAATGTAGAAAACAACATGAGCGAGTGTTTTAATGCATGGATAATTAATGAACGGTAATGTTAAATTTATATCATTAAGTTATGTAGTTGTATGATTTTTTTTTTTTTTTTAAAGCATGTAGTTGTATGAATTTATGTTATAAGATTATTATAATTATGCTTATAAAAATATATGTTGCAGATATATGCCGTTGCTGACTATGATGCAGGAAATACACTTCAAACTCATGACTAGGATGAGACAGAAAAGGGATGAAATGCTCAAGACTGATTACTTAATCTGCCCAAGAATTAAGAAGAGGTTGGATCTGTTGATCACTGAGTCGAGAAATTGGACTGCTTCCTGGGATGGTCAAAAGTTGTTTGCTGTGAAACAAGGGACAAGGGTTAACACTGTAGACCTGGAGACAATGTCATGCTCTTGCAGAGTATTCGACCTCACAGGAATCCCCTGTGAGCATGCAATTGCTGCAATATATGACCGGAGGCACCAGGTAATTGATTATATCTCAGATTACTATAAGAGAAGCAAGTATTTGGCATCATATCAACACTCCCTTGAAGCAATAAAGGGTGAAGAGTTTTGGGAAGTTCATTCTACAGACGAACTTCTACCACCTGATATTCCAAAAAAACTTAGAGGAAGGCCTAAAAGGTTGCGAAGGAGGGAAGATTGGGAAGGTGGCAACAGGATCCAATCTTCTCAAGTCAAAACTACTGGACCTATCTTGCAGAGGTTTAGTAACCGAAGGAAAATGCATTGCAGTTTGTGCAAATCACCAGATCATAGAAAGAGTAATTGTCCAACAAAGAGTCAACTACAGGACAATGATCAAGGCACTCAGACTCAACCACCTGGCAACAAAAAGACAAGAACAAGAACTGAGAATGAGGTACCAGTGGTGACTCAAACAGCACAGGAACCGGTGGTGACACAGGATGAAAATCATGTAGTCGCACAGAGGAAGAAAACACCAAAAGAAGCAAAAAGACAGAAAATACAAGTTCGAAGAGCAGTAAAGAATGTTGACAAGCAAAAGTTGCCATTTGTGAAGAACAATGATCCTACTGGTGGAGATTGAAATGAGTTATAACCAACCTTTTGTTATAAGCAGCAGAACCTTTGTTTATGTCGTTTTGCTAAATTTTGGTATATTTGAACACTTCAGCAGTACTTTTGCGCTCTGAGACTTGGAATGTATTTCAGTATGCTTATTAGGATAACTTTAAGAATTTGTCACAGTATTTCCAAGTTTGTTATGAGATGGTGATTTTAAGAATTAATTTTCTTTATTTTTGATGTATTATGAATTGATTTATCCATCTACCAGTTACATTAGTTTATAGAGTATATTTATGAACCACCTGCACACGTTAATCATCTTAAAAATTAAAAAAAAAATATTTATGTTAGGCACATGCAGAACCTTGTTATTGGTTTTTCAGTTTCTAGGAAATGTCATCTGAAATTAAGAAGCACCTAACTTGCTTGCGAGCTAAGATGAGGAACTACCAGTGGTGCATCTGGTATCATTTATGTCATACGAGTTTTTAATTGATGGGATTTTTCTACGAGAATATTAGCTGGGTTATAAGTATATTACATTCAAATACATATATAAGCTGAGATAAGAACATGTTGCCACTGGTTTTGTCCACGTAAGAAGCAAAGAAGTTTTACTTTCCACCGTGGCCAACTCACATGTGCAACGTTAGGATTTCCGTTTAATTAAAAAGTCAAATTAACGGTAGGTTCATTATTCGTTACTAGAATGGTGCATTTGAGATCCCGTTCAAATTAATTAAAATTTTGATATATGAAGCTCACTTCAGTGACTACTTCGATATTTAACCCTATCCATTAAATAATAATCAATAAAATAATAATATATATTATATTTTGAAAAATGTTATAAGTATCGATTATCAAATTAGATATAAAAATAGATACAAATGATATTATATCATATTTTATTAATAATGTACTATATATGCATTAATTTTTCTAATTAATGATCCTAAAATGCCTTGTCATCGATTACAAATTGATCGATAGTTATTTCTAGAGGATTAATAATGATAAATTGATTGACACAACTAATAAAATAATGACCGCTTAAAATTACTCATGTGCTGTGGTGAGACATAATTGTATAATTTTATTACGCCCGGCCAATAGCCAATATCACCGGACTGAATTTGAATATTATTATTATTTTAATTTTTTTTGGATATTATTATTATTTATATCAATTTGTAGGATTATTTTTTTACTAACCTCCAAGGCTTCAACTATCGTTTAAAATTATGTAGGAACAAATCGTAAGCATGAGTTTTCAATATATACGTCAAAATTTAACCGAAGGAAGTATACTGAAATTTAATACTCCCTCCGTCCCTATTTATCTGTCCACTTTGGAAGTAAGAATTTGTCCCTATTTATCTGTCCATTTATACTTTCAAAACTAATTTAATGATAGTTTTTCAAATATATCTCCATAATTTCAATTTTCAAGGCTTGACTTATTTAAAACTTGGTTGAATTCATGTTTTCAAGACATAAAGTAGGGGTATTCCACCATTTTCAAGATATTAATTAGAGGTATTTAATGAAAAAGTTCATACAATCAATTATTCCTTGGTATGTGTTTTTTTTTCCAAAATGGACAGATAAAAAGGGACGGAGGGAGTAGTACAACGTTTTAATAATAACAAACAAAAATTTGGAGTTTCGGACTCCGATTGGTCTTCCCAGGCTTCCTTTAAGACCAAAACAAATCTTTGTGCACAAAGCTCGGTACTCATATATCCATCCATCTTCCTCTGAGATTGTTCTAGAAGGTAATTTTCTTTGCTCTACTCTCCCCATATGTATCCATAATATATTCATGCATCTTTGCTATTTTAACTCTACTAAGCTTATTTTTATGTTTTACCTAAGTTGAAGAAAAGTGTTTGAAAAATGTTAAATCGAGTAGATCGTTGCTAAGCTGAAGGAGTTATATTGTACAATGTTTTCTGTTCCAGTAGAATCATTTTAGAAGTGTTTCTAGTGTGATTATGGTTGTATCCAAATGGGTGTTAGGCCTCTAGTCTCACAATTTGGGAGGAAAAGGCCCCAAATACCAGTATCGGAAAAGATGGCCTGATCTATCATTTCTTCGTTCAAAACGTTAGATCGTGTAGCGTCTTTGATCTTTTTCTTTTTAACGCTCGTTTACAAACCCTAAACGCTGCACGATCCAGTGTTAGAAGCCCTAGACGTTAATTTATGTGATCGTTTAGCATTTTACAGTGATTTTCAACCCTAAACGCAACACTATCTAGTGTTTTCTTCCCAAAATTGAAATGCTAGATTATCAAAATTACTAAATGATATTTAAGACCATTTTTTTGAACTATGCTATTTTGGGCATTAGCTATAAGTTTTATGGCATATGGGGCCTTTTTTCTACCGAAATAGTCTGAGTGGCTCTTTAATGGCACAAGTGCCGGTTACATTGTCTGATAATTGTACTAAATTAAATTGAGTTGTGTGTACATGTATTAATCAAACATCAGGAATTGCGTTAAAGAAAATGATTCAGGGGTATTCTTGAAAAAGAAATTAAAAAAATATTTTGGGACATTTTCTTTTTTCGAAAAGGAAATGTAGAAGGAGACGGAGGGAGTAGCTATTTAGGAGGTAATGTTAAGCTGTTAACAATGTAGCTTCAACAATTGAATACTTGATTAACCCCAGATTATGATGCCGGTTCCTCTGGTGCAAAAAGAATATATGACCTTTACATCTGAGAGACCGAAGGGCTTTCGCTTTTCCATTCTGCCTCTACTTAATGAATAATCCAAATACGTAAACATATGATTTTTTTTTTCTAGTGTTATATTTTTATGTGAATGTGCTCATATAGACAAAAGCAGTAGTAGAGCTTTGTCATTATATTTGTTTATATTGATCAGGCACAGTATTGAAACCACATCATAATTGATTAGTATGCCCAGAAATGATAGTTTATGTATGGATTTCAAAAAGTAAAGACTTTACTATATGATGGGTATGCGTATTATTTTTTGTTGGTCTTGCACATGCAGGTATGGAAAGGAAGAGAATTGTTCAGAGCGCTGAACCAGAAGTCTATGTTCAGCAACAGGGCATCCCAAGAAATCAGAACCCTATTGGTGACCATGATATCGATAGAAGGTTGGACAGGATTCTCTCCCTACCTATCATGCCACTGACTGACATGTTTTGTAACGTTCCAGATCCTTATAATCCCGTTCCCAGTTTGGAAATGTGGACTGATCTACAACCTGGTGCTAGAAGGTGCTATAATCTGCAGAGAATAAAAGAGGTTGAGAAGCTAATTACTCTGGGTTTACAAGTTTTTAATTCCATCCAAGGAAATATTACTGCGCAAGCCATATGTCAACTGATGAATCTGGCGTATAATCTTAAAGATTCTACTGGAGAGTACTGCTTTGGAGATATTTCACCCGAATTGATACTGGAAGACACAGATTTTGATGAAGTCTCCAATGATACACTTGTTATAGTTAGACCTTGCAATACATTAACTGTGATGATCTCTCGTGAAGAACCAGAGTATAAAGAAAGAGTTGCCAATGGGTTTTGTTATCTTGCAACAAGTTATATGAGACTATATACCAAATCAGCAGAAAACTATACGAGAACTGAAAAACCTTTGAGAAACCGATTCAAAGATTTCTATGATTATGCCTTGCCTTTTGAAAATTTTCATCCAGTTCCTGAAGCTGTCAATCGTATCAAGTTTCAGATCGATGTGAATCAGACATTGAGGAATACTTTCTATAATTTGGTCTATGCTGGAGAGTCTGTTGAATATGGTAAGCAGTTGAAGGAGTTTCTCTACGGGTATCATATCTTGTATACCGGGATGCATTGTTTTCCATTGTTCTTGAAGTGTGTGGAAGCTATGAAGGTTACCAACAATCAACTGATGAATGTGTTGCGCTCAGATTATTTTAAAGCCCAGCTGAATGCACTGGAGGTGATATTTAACAATCTTTACGGATCATGTGAGCAACCAGGAATGGAGAGACAGATGTGGAAGTATGCCAGAGTTTTTAACAGCCAGTTCTTCAGTCAACTGCAAACAAAGAATTGTGCTACGTTTACAGCTGCCTTGGCACATCTGTATCACTCAATTATACCACCAAGTGGGAATGATGATGCCAGAAACATAGTCAGAGTTAAAGAATTGTCAGGTGGTCTACTCGAGATCGCTAAGGAGTATGCACGAAGGGCTCTGACAATTCGCAGAGATGGGATGAAAGATATAAAAAGTTCTGGAAGATAAAATATTTAAGTGTTTACTCAGCTGATCCTCGTATTATTCTGATATTCTTTGCATGATAACAGAGCAAGCATCTTTTTTACAGTGAACTAGTAGTACCTTTTTTTTATGGAATCTATATCAAATGTCAGTGTTTAAGGTTCATTAATCAGTTCATTTATCGATATGTCTAGTTTTATGTTAGTTTCCAAAAAAAAAAAAGAATTTTTTTATTAAACTCATTGTCATGCTTAAATAAAAAATTAAGACCAACTCTTTAATTTATGTATCATGATTTTACATTAGTTTTTATATTATCATTTTATTGTTGCGTGTGTAAAAAGTTGCGTTGTTGATTTATATAATCATTTTATTTTGTTTGTTTATTTAATTCATTTATAGTTTGGTATAGTGTGTTACATCGGCATATGATTTAAAACAATTTGATTAGACATTAGACTGAACTTTTTTAATATTTTATTATCTAAGATATGTTAAGATATTATATATGTATATATACATTAATAATAAAAAAGTAAATAAAATATATTGTTTTATTTTATATTATTTTGATTAAGAAGTAATTTTTTTTTTAATTGAAAAATGAGAAGGAATAAATGAATGATATATGCACGTGTGGCAGGAAGTGTAATAGTATAACGTTTCCCCAAATAACAAGAGCTTTGGGAACTCCGATTGGTCGTACGAGACTAGAGCCGCTTCTGTCAAGTCTCCGCGACCTATAAAACACATTTACACACACACAAAATCACAACTGTGTGGCAGATTACTTTGGAGTTGTGATTGGTCACACATAGATTTCAGAAGAGAGATTCTTGACGCAGATCTAAAAATCCGTGCACATATAAACACATTCTCTGCAAGACAGAATGGCGGTCGGAAAGGAAGGAGCGGTGGAGATACTAAAGCCTCGTACGGACAAGAGAGAGTACAGGAATATACTTCTTGATAATTCTCTTCAAGTTCTTCTTATTAGTGATCCTGAAACTGATAAGGTTCTTGTCTAGTCTCTTTTTTTTCTAAATTATTATTTTAAAGTTCTTGATTATAATTAATTATTAAAAAAAGATGTATTTTGATTGGTTATTAATTGTTTTGGGGTTTGATTTGGATGTTGCAGTGTGCTGCTTCAATGAATGTTTGTGTTGGTTCCTTCAGTGATCCCAAGGGTTTGGAGGGTCTTGCTCATTTTCTTGGTGAGTTATTGTTTTTCAAACAGAGCCTTTTTGTTGTTGGTGATGATGTTGTTGTTGGGGTTGATTTTCTTGATTTGTTGAGTTTCGTGTTTGTGATTGTGTTGATTTCTTGATATCGGGATGATATGATGAATTATGGATTGGCCATCTAAGGTAGTATTTAGTGGTTTTGTTTTTTTGATGCTTAAGAGTTTAGTTGAATGCAGCTAGGTTCTGCTTTCCAACATCAAACGGCTAGAAACATACTCTTTACTAGAAATGTGTATGTGTATGTACATGAGGCTGCGTGCCCGGGACCTTCCTGGGGACGAGGGAGACTTCTGCACCAGGTAGTGGGTAGCCCTAACCTAACCAGAGGAGTATTGAATTTCCAGAATCTACTTTCTATGGCATCATTTGCAAATGGAAATTGAGGAACTCCTTGTTTATTTTCCTAAGTACATCTATCACAACTAAGTGTTTGAATGTCTCTAAAGGAACTGCAACATATGTATATATAACAGTGGTAGCAAGGCCATCTTCATCGACATATTAATGCCGTAGACCGAGCCTTAGGCTGCCCATCTATGGTTACTGCATGATGGGAGAACAAGCAATCGATAACACTCTAGTACAAGACCTATTCTAATTGAAAATTACATGTGTTTTTTCTTTTTTTAACATTTGACGCTTTATATAAAAAACTAAATAAGATTTGGAACAAATGGAAGCTGAAGAAGTCAGTAACTTGTTTGATATTATAGACATATGTGTTATAAATATATACTGAGTACTCAGTGCCGGTAGTGAAACAGTCATATATATAAATCAGTTCCGCAGGTTGATGTTAAATTTGATTTATTGCAGAACATATGCTGTTTTATGCCAGTGAAAAATATCCTTTGGAGGATAGTTACTCGAAGTATATTACAGAGGTAACTTAGTTTATTGATTTTTGAAACAGTTATGCCTCTTATGCGTTAATTGTTATGTGACGTATGTTCCCAACTATAAATCCACCAAGCGTCTTGTTTTCTTTGGCTCTTGTAATGTAGACTACTCAATCAACTATTTCGATTTAGGAATTTAAAATTTTCTGCATTTAATTGAGTGATTTTGTTTTCCCCACTAATCCAAAATAATTTTATGTTGAAGTGGATAGTTGCTCTAATTCATGTTCTCATTTTCTAGTTTAGAATATTTCTATAGTTTCAATTTTTTTGTTTTTGTTAATAGGCTGTCTTATTGATAGCTATAGCCATTCATCTAAAAGGCCCCAGACCCCGGTTTCCCTTGTACAGTCTGAACTACGTCATCTTTTGTTTTATAACTGTTACAAGTTTGTAGCACAAACACGATACCATCTTTTTTCTGTGATGATTGGAATTTTTTATGAGCTGTCACTCAATAATAGCTCTTTCTTCTATTTGTTAACATTCACTTTGTAGCATGGTGGCAGTACAAATGCTTTTACTTCTTCTGAGCAAACAAACTTCTATTTTGATGTTAATGCTGACTGTTTCGAAGAGGCTTTGGACAGGTAGAAGCTAGTCATTTCTCTGTTATTCCTTATTTTTATAATGAAGCTGTACAACTATAATGTAGCATTATGCTTTACATCAGATTTGCACAGTTCTTTATCAAGCCACTAATGTCAGCTGATGCTACCACAAGGGAGATAAAAGCAGTAGACTCTGGTTAGCATCCTTTTTTTGCAGCTATCTAAAGCTTTAATGTTTTCCACTTGTATTTTAATTTCTCCCTTTCCATATTTTTACTCAGAAAACCAGAAAAATTTACTTTCTGATGCTTGGAGGATTAATCAGGTATCGAATTTTACTTGTAGTGTAATGTATAGTAGCTTCATATGGTTTTTAGGTGTTAAAGTTGTGTTCAAAAGGGTTCTCACTAGGCTAATAACTAATTGTATATGCCATTCACAAGATCTAGACAAATGCATATATATATATATATGTATGTATATGTATATATATGTACTTATGTAGAGTAGTTTTGTTATCTGCTTTGATGCTTTTTCTTGGTAAATGCTTTAGTACTTACTTCCCATTTGTGATCTCTGAATGGATTGAAGACATGTTATATCATATTTCAGTATTGTACATTTTTAGTTCAAAGATAATTGAAAATAATCTGAAATCTCAACATAAGAATAAAGCTGTTGCGATTTTGACGTCTTGGTATCTATGCAGAGCACAAAAGCAAAAAATTTGTTAATAATTCTTACGAAATAGTATGGTTATTATCTAGTTAACTGGTGTACCTGTGTTTGTTATTAGATGTTTAAATGATAAACTCAGCCATAAAATTTTAAGATCCTTTTTTTATATAGTCAATAGGAGATATGTCCACTGTGTTGACAATAATTAGTTAGAAAATTGTGATATCTTGCGAATCTTGAGCTCCTATCCTATTACTGTTGGTGAATTGTGGTTGATGATTGCACATTGTATTGCTCTGTGTGAGGCTTTTGTCTTTGTAATTGAATTGATATTAATACATAAGGATACGCTTGAATGTAATATAGAGTCTTAACTGCATCCCCTTTGGTTAATGTGTGTGTGCAGCTACAAAAGCATCTGAGCGCAGAAGATCATCCATACCATAAATTTAGTACAGGTCTGCATATATTATTCTTTGTGGATAGATTACTTGGTAATATGATCAAATATCTTGTGCCAGCACCACAGAATCTGACTTTTAGTAATTTCTCAAACTTACAAATGCACTTGCTACAAAATTATATTTCATCTGCAAGGCATACTTTCATATTACAGTAAAAGGTACTCCCTCCGTCCCATTTAATTCTATACACTTTCCTTTTTTGGATGTCCCACTTAATTCTATACATTTCAAAACTTTCCCAAAGTAGTCCAGTTTTATAATATAAAAACCCCACCCGCCCACTACTTTCAACTACTTTTCCAAATCTATCAATTATATATTGATGGGTCCCACTACTTTACCCACTTTTCTTTCTCTTTCTTCCTACTTTACATTACTTTATACCCTTTTCTTAGTCTCCGTGCGCAATCCATATGTATACAATTCCGAGGGACGGAGGGAGTAATACTTAACTAGATGTAACAGCTAAAAATAAACAAAAAAATACTGTGGATCAATAATTGAGAAGGTGTCAGCTGTCAGGACTAGCAATATCCACATATATTGCAAATTTGAATCTAAACACAGGTCTTGATTAGACTTTTACTGTCAAGCGACAAGATTTTATATGACAAACATAAATAAATATATCAAACTGGGTTAATTAAGTATAGCTGCAACAATAAGCATGACTTAACTGAGCAATGTAGCCATAAAGTTACACAAACTGTTTGTTTAAATACTGATGTGCCAGATAATATTTACTTCTACAGGTAATTGGGATACTTTGGAGGTACGACCAAAGTCAGAAAGTGTAGACACAAGACAGGAGCTTCTAAAGTTTTATGAACAGAATTACTCGTCCAACCTCATGTGTCTAGTTGTGTATGGAAAAGGTGATAGAAACAATGTTACAATTGGAAATTTTAGCTGTGTTCTATGTTGCTCTCATAATTTATGAGCCATATTAATTTGTTATACATTGAAATTGCAGAAAGCCTTGACAAAATTGAAAGTCAGGTGCAAAAAAAGTTTCAGGACATCAGCAACAGAGATCGAAGTAGTCTCCATTTTCCTGGTCAGCCTTGCATGTCAGAACACCTTCAGGTAATTAATGCACTTCCTTTTCTGATTTATGATGACTAGAAACCATAATGGTCATATAGCTTCTTTCTTTATATTAATGCAATGAAGTCCATTGAGTAGCTAGCTGCAGCATTTCTTATTAATATCTTTAAAAATCCTCTTACCGAGATGTACTGTATATAAAGTTTCATAGAACGGCTACTTGTTTATTGTTTGTGCTCATTAGCTTCAGACTTGTACTAATATTCTATACATCTTTGTATTTACAAATATTTGTAAAACTGAATCCATTATAAGAATTAATGAATGCAGTTCTGAAAAGAAAAATGCACGTGAAAGAAAAATCAGAGCAATACTTTCCTATCCCGCATTGAAATATTTTGGCTATTTGATGAAGCTATTATTCTAATTTCTATTATTATAGTCAGTAAACAAATTATTATGATATTTTGGGTGCCTTAAGATTTAAGGTTTGGCCTAAATATTCTATTGCTGCTTGCGAAAAACTCAGGTTGTTGCAGACTTGCAGTTTAACTTTATTTGTAGCTGATGAGTTTCTTAGAGGAAATATATGTGAATTTCTAGTTATGAGCATGGTTCTAGCTGTCAGCTTTGTGACTGTAGCGTAGATAGGAAAGGTTTATATAAACAGCAAAGGTGATTAAATTGAGTAATCTGAGATCAAACTACAAAATTGAATGAGAATGACATGGAATTGGAAAAAAATTGAATCCATACTTTATAGTAGATTTTAATTAAATGTATCTATATTACCCAGCACTCGGGTAATATTTTTAACCTCACCATTAGTATAAGATATCTCTTATCCTGGTTATTATTCACAACATTATAAAAGACCCAATAGGAGATGATAAAAATTACATTAATTTATATGTGTAAAATAGATTCTTTTTTCCCCAGCTGTTATTATGGGAGACACTGTGTCGGTCCATGGCATCTTTTGGTTAATCCACTAAATGGGACATGTGGCCAGGCAATATATACAGATTTTATTCTTTGATGAAAGTATTGCAGTTTAACTTTTCAAGCTCTTGGAGTCTCTTCCGTTGTATGAAATTTTATAGTGATTGATATTGAGGATGATTTCATGGTGACTCTTTGGTACATCTGCTGTGCAGATTCTTGTTAAAGCAGTCCCGATAAAACAAGGTCACAAGTTAAGGATCGTATGGCCAGTGACCCCTGGTATTCTTCATTACAGGGAAGGGCCTAGCCGGTATCTTGGTCACTTGATTGGCCATGAAGGAGAAGGATCTTTATTTTATGTCTTGAAAAAGTTGGGTTAGTTTTCATCGTTCTCTCTCTTATTGTATCCATTCTCACACGTACGTAATTCACATTCTTTGATATTGCAAACCTGCATATGATGCAAAGTCTAAGCTACAATAGTTATGTGTAGTTTTGTATGGTGGTGAGTACTGGCCTTCTATTCAAGGCTATGTTTATCAGTGATATCTTTTCTTTGAGGTTCCATTTTAAAATTGCGCTCTAATACCTTTATGTATTTAAGATACAGCTTCATTACGACTCGTGAATATAGTTAAACCATTGAAAGGTTATTAAAAACAAGAAACAATGCTTGTTTACTGCTTCTTACCTCTGAAAAAATGGCTGCTTATGAGCCAACCACTAAATCTTCATGATAGTACACCACTACATCTTCCTGCATAATTATTGCTAAACCGTGTATATACTATCTGAAGGTTGGGCTACAAGTTTATCAGCTGGTGAATCAGAATGGTCTCGTGAATTCTCTTTCTTCACTGTAAATATAGAATTGACTGATGCAGGTCATGGTAAGTTTTCTTTTACTTTCTTGTTCGACTTCTGTTGTCACACACAAAAAAAAAAAAAAAAGAAAATATATATGATGAAGGGGGTTGTGGTATACAACCTGTCTGAAATTTCATTTCATATTGGTTCTTGCAATTATTATTTTTTATGGTTGTTGTGCACTTGGTGCATGAATTTGGCATTTCAGTTTTTAATTCAATTGCATTACCAGTATAAATATATTTGCAACTTTACGTTTACTTTACTTGTTCATCTTACCCTGGTTTTTTTACTTGCTCTTAGAACATTTTGAAGATACTGTTGCATTGCTTTTCAAATATATTCGTGTTCTCCAACAGTCAGGAGTCTGCAAGTGGATTTTTGATGAGGTACATAATCACATTTTGGCCGTGATTACATTGCTGAATTACTTATAGTCACATATGCCACATAGAAATATGGCCTTCTAACCTTACAAGCATATTGTTTTGCGTTTGTTAGTATAATTTCATATCATAATTGGTCCAGGTTTATTTATTTATCTCCATATACCTTTTCGAGTTCAAAAACATGATACTTGCCCTGCCTACCATGTATTTTGTTTTATAACAATTTTGTATTTATGCCAACTAGTTACAACTTGCAAGTTTGTTCTCTGAAATTCAAGACCGAATCGAACTTGTGTTCAAAGTTTACAATTATCTAATTGGACTATGCATATCTATATTATTATTATTGTTATTATACTATTAAAGTCCAAACATTAAAAGTTTGGTCGGTTGGTATTTGGGCCGGCTTGTAGGTCTCTTTATTTTATAACATATTTTAACGGGTCTTTTTGATTATAATTAAAAACACATTAAAAATCCTCATTAAAACATATCTCTCGGCCCTATCTATTTATAAGTTTTTTGACGGGATTAATTATGAGAACTTATTTAACATACACAATAAATATATATTAACCTGAACTCGCCTATATTTTCTGAAGACCTATTTAAATTGAAAGCCGCATATTATTCTAATATAAATGTTAGATATTAAAACATATAATAAAAGAAAAAATATTATGAGTCACCCATGCATTGCATGGATTATAAGCTATTATGCACACACGCAGCACAAATATAAATAGGTAATTACACCACTAGAAACCTCCATGGCCTGAAATAATTGTGTAAACCAGGGGGGTATAATGTAAGTTTTTAAAAATAGAGGGAGCATAATGCTAAATTTAAAAAATGGTTTTTACTTTTTAGGTTAAAGCTAGTTTGTATTTATCATTTCATATATATATATATATATATATATATATATATATATATATATAGAGAGAGAGAGAGAGAGAGAGAGAGAAGTTATTTGGAGTCCCACTTTTTTTGGAGTTCCCGGAGTTCCAATCCTGACCCTCAATTTTTCTCTCATCTAACGGCTGTAGTTTATTTAGATTTTTATAATATTTAAATCATTAACTACATTATCTTTCCAAATTGAGCGCTCACTCATCTCTTCCACGATTGTAGCGTCAGTTTATGTTGTTGCTGAGTTTGTGGGAGAGAGATTATCATGCCATTTGTTACTCCCCATCTCCTGCATTCATCTTCACTTCCTTTCTAGTTTCGTGGCGGTTTCTTTATTTCCTTCTCGATTTACATCAAATCATTACTGTATTTTCTTAGCTTATTCATCCTTTTGGAATCATGACACTGACATGAGAAAGGATCTACTATGTAATTTCTGTAAATATTATTTAGTTTGTTTATTGTCCCCCGTAAACAAGATTTCATGTTGAGAATGTTTTTGTTTGTTCTTTCATGAACTCCATTGTTATTATTTTCCTTCTCATTGTTCGGTTCGTTGTCCTGTAGTTATTATAGAAATTCTATTTTTTTCTTGTAGTTTTTGAGGTGAGGATAATGTTTCTCATTGGTTTAATTCTATGTTGTTCTGCACTAGAAGTAGATATGTTATGATTGTGTAAAGTTACAAGGATCCTGTTCAAAGTCAATGAATTGTTCTGCACGCGCAATTGTCTTGCCGTCTGAAACTAGACCGAAGTAGGACTTTATAGTATACAGTCGAGCTCTGATTTGCAGGATCAAAGAATCCGCAGGATATCAGCCCCACTAATTTAAAAATTAAAATCGTCGAGCCAATCCCCGTGTTATTAGCAGTTGTGGTATGCACAGTTGTTTAGGAGCTTATATTTTGGGATTATTAAAAAGTTTTTAAAAATTAAAATAGATTAAATACTTGTGTACTGCAAAACCGTGGATTATGATATGATCCAGCGGTGTTGAGAGAGGACTCCAAAGACTCTAAAGTGAATGGGTTTCTAAGGAGCCCAACTCTATATATATAATATTTATCTATTTATTTATTTATATATATGGTTTCACTTATATGGATAATTGGGAATTGGTCTCGGATTCGTGATACTAATGAGCTACGTCATTTTTCATCCTACACCTTTGTTCCATCATCCTGTTTTGTTTTTTACTTGTTTCAAGATATTCTGATATTTTGTCACTTGGATTTGTCCATGAAGCTTTCCGCCATCTGTGAGACAGCCTTCCATTATCAGGATAAAATTCGTCCCATGGATTATGTGGTCAATGTGGCATCTAACATGCAGGTACTTCCATATTTGCTATTAGGAGTGAATTCTTATTAAAACTCAAATTTAATGTTGTATACATAGACTTGTATGTATATCATGTGTGTGTGTGTCTGTCGTCGGGACTAAGAATATTTTTGGATAGTTGATTATCACACACCTTTCCTTGTATATTCATGTTTTTGTTGGCTACTTGGCCATTTCACTGTGTGCCTACTATGGTTCCGTTTGGTATTGTTGTTGCAGACAACGGGGTTTTTTAAATAGTAGGTAAAAACTGTTGGTGATTTGAAAAGCAACTTTTCTGAGTAGGAGCTTTTGAATATTTTAGAGAAACCTGGTCCCCCATAATTTTGGAAAAGTTGCATTTCAGTTTTTGTGAGAAGCTATCACAAATTTCAATATCAAGCCTCACCCAAAACATTAACTTTTTACATTATACCTTAAAACATGCAAATCTAAAAAATATTAACAAATATTATCTGAAATCTGCAACAACACTTTTTTTATCAGCACTTCTTCTAGCAGCAAAATAGTTTTGACAGCACTCCCAAAAGACCTTATAACCCAGAGTTTCAGGTTACTAATTTGTGAGGAGCTCTTCTTCCAAATTTGCCTTGACTGCTCACAGTTTACATCATAAATGACACTAGTTTTAATATAGCTCTTGCTCTCTCTTAAAGGATACTTTCTGATCAGCCTGAAAACATGTAAATTATGCCTAGTGCCTTAAGACAGGACAATCCCAGTTTAAATAGTCGTCATTAAAGAATATATTCTGCTCAGCAATATTTTTATCAAAAGAACAGCCTATTTTAGAATATAATGGTCACAGACAATTGATGGCTCTGTGGTTGTATATATAGTAGTTGTGGTTTTGTGATAGTTTATATGCTTCTATTGTTATATATGCTCCCCTTATTTAGTTTAGGTGTCTCTTCCTGTTCTTTTCCTTTCATTTTCGATCGTGTGATTAGACATAGCTATGAACTTTTAATTGCATGTTTGGAAACATAAACAAATGTTTGTGTTATGGTCAAGTCTTCTGTTTCTGACTTGGGTGAATGTCATATTCAGTTGTATCCTACAAGAGATTGGCTGGTTGGATCATCATTGCCATCCATGTTCAACCCAGACATTATTCAATCAATGCTAAATGAACTTTCCCCGGATAGTGCCAGGTATGCAATCATGATAATCTTTCCTTCATCTTGTACGGTGTTGCCTGCTTATACATGCAATGGCTAGTGAAGGTTACAATTGTATATTAGTTTGGTGAGAATTTTATCCAAATTGTACATCTGAACTCCTGAACCATAATTTTAAAATTGTGCCCTTTAAACTTTAGAACCTTAAACTGTAATTATATGATAGATTTTATTTCCAATTTTATTGTTGATATTTATTTGGGCGGTTAGGGTTCAAACTGTTTAATGTCAGTTTTTTTTGCTAAATCGGTAGACGCAGAACTCGGGCCCCCCCACAAAAGTAGATTCCAATGCTGGAAATTTCAGATATAACACTGATGTTCTTATGTACATGTTTTGTAGACATGAAGCCTTACCCCCAACTAATATAAATGCTGAAATATTAAACAGTTTATGAGTGTCTTTTATAATAAATCTTAAGTTTTATGGAAGTTCATGCATGAATAATTGAAGTTTAATCCGATTTTTATATCTACAGTGTCCTGACCTGGCTCATAAGAAGCAATTAGCTGCTTATTTATTGTACCATGTGTATTTATCTTTTAACAAGCCATCCTTTTGACAGAATCTTTTGGTCGTCAATAAAGTTTGAGGGACAAACTGACAAGACTGAACCATGGTATGGAACTGCATATTCCGTGGAGAAAATTACGAGGAGTGTTGTTGAGGTATGTTGGTGGTTGCTTTCTTAACAAGTAAAATGTTGAATATTACTCTGTAGCAAGCTTATACCGATTTTTACAAGATATTGATGAATTAATATGACATCTTAATGTGCTTTCAGCAATGGATTAAAAGAGCACCTGATGAACATCTTCATTTACCCACTCAGAATGTGTTTATACCAACTGATTTGGCTCTTAAGAGTGGCCCAGAGGAGGTTTTATTATTTTACTTTGTTTTTACAATAATATAAGATCTTGTAATTGAAGCGAGATTCTTAATGAGTTTTCTTCTTTAATAGGCCAAACTTCCGGTTTTGCTGAGAAAATCGCCGTATTCAAGGTTATGGTACAAGTCTGATTCGACTTTTTTCACTCCAAAGGCATATGTTAAGATAGATTTTAACTGCCCTTTTGCTGGAAATTCACCTGAAGCTGAAGTT
Organism: Daucus carota subsp. sativus; assembly: GCF_001625215.2. Taxonomy (NCBI): domain Eukaryota; kingdom Viridiplantae; phylum Streptophyta; class Magnoliopsida; order Apiales; family Apiaceae; genus Daucus; species Daucus carota. Next base: position 35,145,564 of record NC_030386.2, on the reverse strand, counting down.
CTCACGGACATATTTACTCGACTAGTGACTGATTACTTGAATGAATATGGTAAGCCATTTACAATGTATGTTACACACTGCAAGTAGCAGAATAAAACTGTGTCGATCTATGTAAAATGTACGTATACATACCACATTCCTATATTTATTTTTCTATTATCTGTATAATTGTAATTAATGTTTATCTTTCAGCCTACTATGCTCAGGTTGCTGGTCTTTATTATGGTGTGAATCACACAGATAACGGTTTCCAGGTACCATTTCAAAGTTTTAGTCTGCTTTTACAACCCCCTAGTTCTCCAAGATTCCGCATTTTCTTCTTATTAAGTTTTGTGGAAATGGGACACTATAATATATGCTTGATAGTTGATACAGATACAAACTTGACTTGCTTTAGATACCCAATGATCCTGCTTTTAGTTCCTTGAGCATAGTTCTAGTAAGTTGAAGCTTTGTTTCCTCACCTGATTTAGTATAATCAACAGCAATAATGCTTGGGTTAATTAACACATTGGCCCTTTAATTGTCCAAATGGACACATAAATGCTGAAAGAAAATATTTATACCTTGTCGCCCTGAAGTTTGTCCTTTATCCATCTTGAATTCTCTTTTAAAGTTTATTCCAATTTTACCCTCACCGGATCTATAAAATTCCAGTTAAAATTGGCTGAAAACTGAAAAAATATACAGTTCTTATGTTTTATATGATAAACCTTCATGCCTCAAAAACCACAAAATTTAAACTAAGGAATTTTTGTATGAATATAATATCTACATTTGCCGAGCTTAGCACATACTAATAATTACTGTTGGAAATCTTCAGGTGACTGTAGTTGGATATAACCACAAATTGAAGATATTGCTTGAAACAGTAATTGAAAAGATTGCGAATTTTGAAGTGAAACCTGACAGATTCTTAGTGATAAAGGTAATTATTCCAAATCTTTGCCTTGTAAAGATTCAAAAGCAGCACAACCTTGTGCAATCTAGTTTATGTTGTTCATTATGGGATTTCATCTATACCAGCATATTTAAAGTGCTACCCATTCCATGTTGATGCTAAAGTTCATTGTATTTCATATATTATGTTCTGCCCTTATTTGATAAATGAAAATGTTGGACTCTTTTCTATTTACAAGCTCTTTAGGATCTCTTATATATTAGAGTATTCTTCTTGGTAACAAGAGGTTCTAGGTTCAAACCTAGGTGAAGGCGGAGTGTGTGAATAATCAAATTTCTTCAAATGATCATAATCAGAAAAACAAAATCCAGCTTTGTCCGAAGTAGTTGCTTTGCCTTTGGAGTGTAGTACAGAAACCTACAAAGTGGATATAGATGCTCTGCTACTGGAATCAGTGGTCTGTCTCTATGAATTGTTACCTAGCTAGGTTTAGCACAGTCTTCCTCAATCCATACTTCAACGTCTGTGCCCTTGCACCTATTTACAGCTTACTCTTTTTGCAGGAATTCTTATTCTTTCTTAAGGCTGCTAAGGGTGCTGATTAATATTGCAAATAATATATGACTTTTGACTTGTTACCAGGAATCGATCACAAAGGATTATCAAAACTTAAAGTTTCAACAGCCATACCAGCAAGCGATGTACTATTGTTCATTAATACTACAGGATCAGACATGGCCGTGGAGTGATCAGCTTGAAGCTCTTCCTCATCTTGATGCTGATCATCTTGCTAAGTTCTATCCACTGATGATTTCAAGGACTTTCATTGAGTGCTATGTCGCAGGTACATAAATTATACTGGGTGCACTCAAGTCTAAAACTACCATTCACTGTATTGTATGTATGACTGGGTAATATCTGTTCTTGTAGGGAATCTTGAACCAAATGAAGCAGAATCGATGATTCAATACGTAGAAAATGTTTTATACAAGGGCCCAAATCCCAAATCTAAAGCTCTGTTTCCTTCCCAACATCTGACAAATCGAGTAGTCAAGCTTGATAGGGGGAAAAATTACTTTTACACTACTGAAGGCCTGAATCCAAGTGACGAGAACTCTTCCCTAGTTCACTATATTCAGGTATATCTGTAGTTTGGACAACCCCAAAAAACTAGATGTGATTTTGTGATGTACATTTTCCCTCTATGTACTTTGTTCTGTTAATATAATGTACAGCGGATCCTTCTTACGAGGTTAAAAGTATCCGCATGTTAACAAGTTTTACAAAAGTTGACACGAAGTGATAGGGAGGATGCTTCCAAAAAAAGTGATTAATTGCATTAGAAAACAATCACTTATGGCTATATTTATACATTTCCGTCTAATAAGTGGAATGTGCACCTTACTATGCAAAACAACCAGCTCTCTTATTTATCTTAAAAACAATTTTTTATACTTACACCTACTAAATGCAGGTACACCAAGATGACTTTATGTTGAATGTCAAACTCCAGCTCTTTGCCCTGGTTGCAAAACAACCAGCTTTCCATCAGCTAAGATCAGTTGAGCAACTTGGTTATATTACAGTTCTCATGCAAAGGTATATCTGTGTTTCCAAACTTCTTTGGAGCACAACATTTTGCATTATGCAGATAAAATTAATTCCTCAAAGTCTTTGTGAATAATTGAATTTATGTTAACATGAGTGTAGGAATGATTTTGGTGTACGAGGAGTGCAGTTTATTATTCAATCAACAGCTATGGTATATCTTCTCGCTTCTTGGTCATAATTTATTGTTTTTCTAGAAATGTTGTTTATCTTTGAAAAAACTTGACAGGGTCCTAGAAATATTGATTTAAGAGTGGAATCATTCCTGAAGATGTTTGAAACTAAACTTCACGAGATGTCCAATGAAGAATTCAAGGTGAGATATCTAGCTGTCTTTCATGCTGAACTGAATTTACCTTGACTGTTGATGTGACCACCTTGAATATCTCATTTTTGCATTGGGTTTAAAAATCTTGACTAGCTAAAATGACGGTTGATAATACCGGTGTGTACTTTTATAGTGTAAATAATGGCCAATCAAGCAATAATCTAGTTTTTTTTAAATGTCTCCAAGATAAAAATATGTTAGATATCTGGGGAATGAAAATAAACTTGTCATGTATGGATTTTGGTCAACAATCTTGCACCTACTGTTAAGATGAAGCCAATGCGTAACAGATATCTTATGTAGAAAAACTGCTGGAGTTTAATTTGGAAGAATATATGACAAACATCTAACTTGGGCTTTATATATATAAATAACGGGGTTCTTTTTAATTACATGTATCTGCTACTAGGTTTTAAAATAAATTAATGGTCAGTGGCGAATTGATAATAGTATTTGAAATTTGGTGAGCAGACATATCAGACACGACAGGGTGAAGTTAAGCATATTAATTAACAATCTAGTTATACTTTCTGTTACAAAGATTTTAATGCTAATTTCTTACTTAATATTTCTGGTCATATCATTGTTTAGTTTCATCACAAACACTTGTGTCTATTGTCACAGAGCAATGTCAACGCCCTAATAGAGATGAAGCTTGAGAAGCACAAGAATTTGAGAGAAGAATCTGGATTCTATTGGCGTGAGGTTTCTGATGGAACTCTGAAGTTTGATAGAAGAGAATGCGAGGTAAGAAGACCTGTTGTGTTGGTAATAGTAGTTGTTGCTTACACCTGTGTAACATGATAAATTTTGTCAGCTTCTTGCTTCTTTTGTGGATAGTGTCCATCTTTTAAACCTTTTCAGTAAAAAAATGATCCGCATGGCTAACCAAACATATTATAAATCAGGTTGCAGCATTAAAGCAGGTAACTCAGAAAGACCTGATTGATTTCTTTAATGAACATATAAAAGTGGGTGCCCCTCAAAAGAAGTCGTTAAGTGTGCGAGTATACGGGAGCTCCCACTCTTCTGAGTACAAAGAAGACAAGAAGGAAACGTTGGAACTGAACTATGTTCAGATAGAAGATATCTTCAGTTTCAGGAGATCGCAGCCTCTTTACCCTTCATTTAAGGGAGGCATTGGGCATGTGAAATTGTGAGGGACGAGTGGGTTTCAGGTTATTGCTATGGCTGCAGTAAAGAACAGGAGGTTCTGCAAATTAGTTCAGCGAGTTTTAACTTTCTATGAGGAAGTTGCTCTCTCTGTTCCTGAGGGTCTATAGATAATAAAGTTCGGTTAAAAATTATAATTGCATAATTTTATTAGAGCTTCATAAATTAAATATAAACGCCTTTGTAACATTAGCATTTTCTGTTATCTTCTTAGCTCTATCAAATAATCTCTCTGTATTATAATAATATAGTCTCTTTCGAACAAATTGCACAGATTAAAATTTCTTAACATGAAACATAATTTTTATCTTCATTCACTTTGCATAATTTCTAAATACTATGCCTAATGGCTTCTTTGACCGTCTGAAGTACTTTTGATTACGGATATATAATAATCGAAGTGTCTGTTCTATCATTTTATGGGAGAACCGAACTTGTTTGAATTAGGGTGTATAAGTTGAGAAATTACAAAAATTATTTGATCGGATAATTAAATGAAGATTATATCAATGTTGAGGTATTAGATAGGGTGTGTTTGTGAAGTATTTCATCCCTGATGTCTGATGACATAAAATGAGATGGGGTGTCATTCTCATTCTTATAATGAGTTAATTTTTATTATCATCATATATGATCAACTTCAAATTTTTAATTTACTAAAAAACTTCAAATTTTTAATTTTTCTTTGAATTTTGGATATTGAACATGCTATCGTATTTCTGATGGCATTAAAATATTTTTATTGAATACATGAATGTATAAATTTTGATCATAAATATAATATTTTTTCCGTTCCACTCATTTTAAGTTAAGAAGATATTCTTTATAAATTCGACCCAAAGTCTAATATATGAATTATGTTTTACACAAATATTAAAATATGTGTTGCTTTTGCATTTCTTAATATATACGGGTGGAGTAATATATCTATTGATTTAGTTAATCAATGGGAGTCAAAATTATTCTTCACAATTATCATCTTTGCAAAGGAAAATGTTGAGTTTAGGATGCTTTGAGGTGCAAGATCTTCTCGAACATCACAGTTTCAGTGAACAAACGGTGATCAAATCTATTCATTATATCAACATTTAATTTTAAATACTTTCATTGATTGTGTATGGTTTTTAATCAATAAATTTAATTAATCATAAATAAAACCTTTTCTAGATAAAAATTGATAAATTCAACGATCGTATTACTAAAGTCGACTTGAATCATATACCAGCCAGAAACGAATATAACTCACTACTCATTAGATCATCATCATATAAGAATAAAGAATTTGTATGAAAAGCTGAATTTCCAGCCGTCCGAATAGTTCAGACCAAAAATACATAGTCAAACGTTGGATCAAAAGTGTCAAAATTTTCCCGCGCAGCAGACTTGATAGAAAAACTGTCCGGCTGCGGTGGCGCGTGATCTTCACCGAAAAGATGTTGATGTTGTTGAGTGGAGGTGGAGGTGGAGGGAGGGTGGTAATACAAACGAGCTGTCTGAGGGCAGTGAGAATGAAATCTGGCTACTAATCTCACTCCCACATCTAATATCTCCACATATTTCCCCATCACTAGCCTTCCAAGCCTGTATAATGGAAAAAATATTTTGTATTTTTGTAGAATTTTTTATTTGAATATACAAAAGAGCTACCAGCTAGAGAGAAGAAAGAAGAGAGTTTGATGAGAAAAAGAAGATGGGTAATGCGTATATATATGGTGTCAAGGGGGTGGGCTGGTCAACATTGACTCTATTTCCATCCTCTTTCTTGCACCACTCATATCATATTCATATATGTTACTAGTCTCCTTGTCTGAATAAAATAATATTCTCCTTTTTCGATAGTGCATTAGTCAATCACGCTGTATACTGTACTGGGTCGTTACGCTGCATATGTTACTACTAGTCGCATGTTTTATGTCTGTTTAATAGAAACAATAATCTACTGTAGTTTCTACTTTCTAATGTGGAGCTGGAGCATCATTCTAGATTTGCATAGAAATCAGAAATCTGATTCGATTGACTCCTGATTCAAGATTTATTAAAATTTTATTTAAAAAATTTAGTCAAATCATAGTGTAATTAGTGAATTAAAAAATATTTTAGAAATTAATCGGAGTAATGCTCGTTGAATACAATGAAGAAGAGTGTGGAAGATACACTTGATCAACAATACGCTGCTGCGCACATTGGACGTTATTTTTTTTAATGCTAGAAGAATTTTTATTTTTTTAAAAAGACAGATAAACGCCATATAATCTGGAGAGAAGCCACCAAATCTCAGAGAGAAAATGTCACAAGCAGTCAAGCAATCTCACACCCGATGGGTGAAATCCAACCCATCAAACATTTACTGGAGATCGCATTTTTTATTATTTAAAAAAAAGGTTAAAAGATATACCCCCTCGTTCTCTTCCGTTCTGATACCTTAACAAACTAACATAGATGACAAGTTAACATTCTATACAGAACTGCACGAGTCATCAGGACAAAAGAGAGAAGAATTCCTCCAACTGAGTTTCGCCAATTAGAACACCCAGTTTCTGGGAACGAACTGCATTCACTAGCTGGGGCTCTATTGCTTTCACGGTGTCAGCTGCAGACATTGTCATGTACTCGTTCAGGTTGTGGACCGTTCCATCTGTGCAAGTAAAACAGTCGGGAGTTCAAACCACAACTCGCCAGTAATTATAGTCTAGTTTCCATAACTGACGTCATCATACTCACAAGATTTTAGAACATAAACTAATAATCAGGCTGTGTACGTAATTAATTTACTTGACCTCGAAAAACAGAAGCATCATATCTATTCTCTGAAATATTCACAAGTGGAAATTAGTTGTACTGACCTTCAGCAACGATGGGATCATGTTCAGGTGGCTCATACATCCAGTTTCCTTCAGAATCTTTCATGTGCCTTCTATCGGATGCAAAGCTGCGGAGAAATATCGGAGCATGCACGATTCTGAAAAATCTGAGCAATAATCTTCCATTCAGCATCATGATTTGCTCATGTATGCATAATTTATATTATCGAGATATTAACCAAGGTCCAAGTGAAGGCATGCAAAGACATATATAAACTTTTAAACCTGAACCTAATACCCCAGAGTACCCTGAAAACATATCAACTTGGAATCCCCTTGGCATATAATAGCCACTTAAAGAGGAAAAGGTGCCAAGCTGGCTTTCTATACAAGATTTCTGCCAATAATTCATCTTTGCTTGTACAAGCATTTAGGTATGCAAATATATAAATGATAAAGTAAATTTCGGACAAACTCGAATGTATAAATTCCATTGTTTAATTATATTATTTTCCAATTTTATGGCTGCTAGTTAATCTTTACTACTGTGCAGTAAATACAAAAATTGAATATCAATCTATGATATTGATATGCGTAATCAATTTTGATGAGATGATTCTTCTAAAGTACACGTCGTCTACATAGTCCACCAGTGTGACAAAACTTCAATCATTACCTCTGAAACTCGGAGAATAGTTGTATAGATGGTTTGATAGCTTCTGATACATAGGATGCTAGGGGACAAGGAAACTGAAGAGTTGAATCCAAATCCCAGACTAGAAGAGGGGAGTCGCCTTCTTTCTTCTGTAAAAAAAACATGATCAAAACATTGCAAGTAGACTTAAATTGTGGTTACAAGATGGTTTACATTTTTTCAATCAATTTGAATGGTCACTCCATTAGTTACATCTTCTAGATTAAGTCCCTGACATGATATTAAAGTAAATGTATCCTTAACATATAATATTTTTCATTAAATTCAGCAGTTGAAATCTGCTGGCTCCTTGTTTACCATAACTGCAATGGAAGTGGCTGATCAGGCAAACAAAACATAATTTTCCATTTTCCATTTTAATTATACATAAATCAAACATCTTATGCGAGCGGGAGACACTGCATGTTTGATTAAGTCTGGTTAACAGTAGAAAATAAAAAAACATTGACTGGGAATCCGAAAGACAGACTTCTGGTCCATCTTCGAAAGGTGCATATTAATGTCAGATGGGTGATCATAAAGTAAAAAAGGTAGGTATCTTAGTAAGGGCAACAACAGAAAAATATTATATATATAAACTACCTCCGTTGGTGAAAAGACTAGGAACTGAACTCTTAATAAGCTAAATGAATACAATATTGTGGCCACGGAAAAGGATGAATACAATTCTGCGCAATGAGATATGCGACGGTGAGTTTTTTCCTAATACAGTAAGACATGGTAGAACTACTTGAAGATTGCCTTAAAGACATGGTGGAATTTGAAAGTGCCACTCAGACCAGTAATTAGCCACGCCAGCCATCAGGTGCACTTTGAGTTTTCACTGAGTATTATAACAAAAACATAAATTCCTACCTCAACGCAGATGACATGATAATCCCATAAAGTAAGACCTTCAGCTCTCTGGCTAGCCTTCTGATTCCACAAAGGAATCTGCATAATGCAAATGTTCCACTTAAGCTTGCAACATTGTAAACAGTTTTTTGAGGAAAAAAATATTTGTTTGCATAAGAGTAATATCGCTTATCCTGTTATCGATGTAAAAAATCATAGTATACATTACATATTTGCACAATTAGGTTGAATACTTGCTGTAGACAAGGTGCGACATTCACAATAATTGTATAGTCAAAAGTCCAAACCAATAAGATCAGCGGATACAACATGAAAACCCCTAATATATTTTTCATTGAACTAATACCTGAACACAACGGACAATGTATTATATATGCAGAGACACAAAAGACGGTCTTGTTTTTTCCAAATAAATGACATGAACCAAAGCCATTTACTAAAAGCCAGATGTTAAAGCTTAGTTTTAGATGTAGGGTTTTTTACACGAGAAGCAAACAAGTATCAAGCTTATGAACTCAGTTCACAATAATTATTTGACATCAAATGTCAAAGACAAAGATGTGACCAGACCCCTAAGCACACTCTGAAACAAATATATCTATATCTATCTATCTATATATATATATATGTATGTATGTATGTATGTATTCATTACAGCAGCTCAGGATACGAAGAATAATTATCTGATTTTTGAATATCAGGAAGCCGATGCCTGTGAAAAACTAAATACAGATCCTGTAAAAATATGGACTATGTACTGAAAAGCTTCACATATCTTAATCACAAAGACTACAGGAAAGTACGTGCCTGCTTCTTCTCATTGGAAATGAAAACAACAAAGAGGTCAGATCCCTGTCCTTCTGTGCCACGAGTCCATAGTTTCTTGCAGAGGTGGTACACATTCTCCTCGCTGTAGAAACAACATAGAGTATCAAGATATTCTTATATTAATAAAATTCTTGTTCATGTTGGTATGCTAGAAAGGTAGCTCAGGAGTCGGGAGAAATTTATAGAAATGATATCAGAACTAAACATATGACAGAGATAGAGTAACATTCCACATGTTTATGAGCAGATACCATACAAGATTCTTTTCTAAATGACTGAACTGCACAGAGATACAATATATCTATATTCCTCACACTTTGCAGCAAGAGGCATCGATCAAATTTTAACCATGAACTGGTGCCTTAATAATGGGAAATGTAGTGATAGGTCTTTACATATCAGATACAGATCAAAACTAGCGTTAAATTTTCCTTAGACTCAGGTTTTGAACTTGTTGAAATTCGAATATTAAAGATTCGGATAAGGTACAGCTGACCCTAGTTCATCAATTAGAAATCATTATGCTGGGAAACAAATACATATATGCTATGACGGAGCTACAAAGAAGTACAAATGTCTTTATATAAGGCACACAATTATAGTGACTTCTGTATCTTGCCAATATATTCCGTTATAATTATGTTGGCATACACTGAATTTTTTTTCTCGGATGAATTTGCTTATGAAGGATATGAATGAAAAATGATATTAATTGAAACATTGTTAATGTGACGCCAGATGAGTCTTCATCATTCAGTAACTATCAATAATTTAGTGGAAAAATTATAGTCTAGAAAAAGGCAGAACTTTATCGAGGTCTCTGCTCGGTAACAAAGAGGTATGCGGCACAATATCTAAGATTTCTGGTTACAGTTATTACAAAAACGTAGTAAACAGAATCAGTAAACATATACTAAAATTTGAATGGTCATTAATATCCATACAGCAGCTTTAAATATACAGTTGATTATAAAATGGTAAGCTAGGAAACATTAAGATCCCTTCATTCACAATGCATAGAATAGATAGTCTTGTTATACACACCTAAATCTTAGCTGTGTCTGAATCATAGGTCAACCTGGTCACCTTTCATGACAGCTGATGGGTATGGGAATATGAGTTTCAGCAAGGACCGAGGAGCACAGGCAAAAAACTTATATATGCAAGTAATTCAACTGAGAAAGAAACAACCTATTGATTTAAAAATTTCTTTGACAATAAAGCTCTACTTCAACATATATTTCATTATTTAATGATAGTATAGGTAAATTAGTTGTTTATTTAAACCCTCTATATAGAGAACTAATGTGATCATGTAGCCAGTCTAACGAGTACCAAAGAAATATAACTCTCTAATTTTAATCCTACTTTGATTCGACATTTCTGCAACAATGGTGTCACATTATTTAATTTATTTTAGTATGATGGTATTGAGAGAGGGCTCGGCTTCATATCACAATATTATTAAATATTAAATTTGGACAATAGAAGAACTATTGCTCCAAAGATGAGCTGCTACTGATCCACTCTTGACCCAAAAAGGGCTATTAAGTTTCGAGTAATGGGGGTTTTGAGGATATAATAAAAGATTCTCACTTGCTTCTAACACAGTGACACGTTGATGCTTTACGAGTGCTGGTTATTTAATACTATTCACTACAATTTACACTACTAGTCAATTGCAACTATATTGATTAAGAAATTCCTTATTACTCGTATTCCATAATCGCTATGCTTCCTTCTACATTAAAAACATCAGATGCTTAGAGGGTAAACTAGGAAACACATTTATTTACCACAAAAATGCATCACCTGACTCACGTGACTATAACAAGTTATTAATACAACTCAAAACATTGGCTATAGATTACATCCAACGGCCAGCGCACGCAAGTATGCTATGCTTATCTTTTAAATTTGTGTTACCATATGTTTTCTTCAGGTTCAAGATAGAAATATATAAATCCACTTATGAACTTCCACAATCCTCATTCCTCAAGCTATTCAAGCACTCAAATAACCATCGAAATCAAGTGATAAAACTAAATACATAATTCAATTCGTAAAAAGGGCCTTGATTTTCCATCACATCAGCAAAGTGTGTACACAATCTTGCAATTCAGCTTCTAAAACCAAAAGGGCGTCTGTGAATCAGACTAAGCGCAACATACAATCAACATATATCTGTATAAATCTGCTAGTTGAGACTTTAGCTAGCCATGGAAAATTAAATATAGCAAATTTTGAGAATTATGACACACGTTAGGGGTTAAGACAATGGTGGAGGGCAAGTTAGTATATGCGGGGAGAGAGAGAGAGAGAGAGAGAGAGAGAGAGAGAGAGAGAGAGAGAGAGAGAGAGAGAGATGTACCAGTAATAAGGAGTGTGACTGAACTGAGAAATGTCGAGAGCATCAGTGTCCATCGATGTCGCCATGGAGTCCTGGGATCAATTCGGGATGGTTATTTTTATGTAAGAATTAAGATTGTTGAGGCGAGTGTATAATGCGGTAATCCGTCGAATGAAAATCGACTCATGGTAAATAATAATTTAATTAGGGCCATTCAATTAAAAAGAATTTAAAAAATATCATTCGTTAATCCAAGTATTAATTCGGATTGTATAGATTATTTATTACAGTTCTGAGATACTTAATTATGAGTTTAAATATGTTAGAGCACGTTATTTATATAATACTCTAATGCTGTATTCACTTCATGGAATGGAATGAGGGGAGAATGAAATGAAAAATTATATAGAAGTTTTAAGGAGAAAGAAGAAAGTATGTCATAATGGTGACAAAATATGAATGTAGTTAATTTTTTTGTGAGAAAGATTGTGAAGAAAAATGATGTTTAAATGGAATAAGCATTCCTTCCAAAACATGTGGGTTAGAGTTATAGTTAAAATATTAAGGTTGGAATGATTGAAACAATGAAAATTATATCCATTTTTCTTGATCAACACCATTTTAGAGTACAAAATTCATTTCATTCTCCCTCCATTCCCTGCAAGTGAACACAACCTAAAATGTTTAAACTGGCATGTTTTTCCTTCATTTAGGTGGCAACCTCTCTGAACACTAATGAGTGTTTTATTGTGCAATCTGGATCTTCTATTTTCATTTGGAATGAAAATCAGAGTACAGTAGAGCAACAATAGCTAGCTAGCTATCAAAGTTGCCGACTTTTTAAAGTATACACAACGTCACATGCAGAAAAATATAAATTGGTCAAAATTCATAGTTGTGATTCGGATGTCTATAGAATAATATAGAATTCGGAAGTATACTTTTGATGCAGCCAAGAAAACAGTTGGAAATAGGTGTTGAAGGAGAAACTGATTATGATGACTGAATGCAGCAAATTTTGATAGTTGTTAGAGGGTTTTAGGAAAATATTAAGAGAAATTTTCAAAAGTGTCGTGTTCTTAAATTTATTTTAAATAATATGGTTAAAGTTGCATATGAGGTTGCAGTGCTGGTTGAAAGCAGTTGTTTTTCAAGTTGCCCCAGTTAGGCAGTTACAATTGAGGTTGCACATATGGTTGCATTTTATTTTAAAATAAATAAAATGCAACTTGAGTATTTTTGAGAAAGTATGAATATTGATTGAACTGGTTTTGGCGGATTACAAGGCTAGTATATATTTAGTTCTTAAACTTATTTTCAAAAATATGGTTAAAGTTGCATATGACGTTGGAGCGCTGGTTGAAAGCAATTTCTTTTCAGGTTGCAACACTTACAATTGAGGTTGCACATATTGTTGCATTGTATTTTTAAAAAAAAAAAATTTGCAACTTGGGTATTTTGGAAAAAGCATGAATATTAGTTGAACTGGCCTTGGCGGATTACAAGGCTAGGATATATTTAGTTCCCAGCAGATCAAAAACTTATGGTATTTTTAATACTAATTAAGACTTTAGCAATTTCCAATGACACCTTCCCCGTATACTTTATTAATTATAAGCTCTTGATAATTCGAGCCGCTGAGATAGTTCTATGATTCAGATCCTCGTGTAGATGATGCTAAATGCTTCCCATCCTTATAATTCTTTTCCCTTCTGTCGTGATTATGATCTTAGGAATTCATTGCTAGTCAAAATAGACTAAAGTCAACACATGTAACCCGTCTCATTCAAGGGTATGAAACAAACACATTCAAGTTCAAATTTGATTCGTGACCTTCAGGCTCAGCACCATCATCTGTTCTTGAAGAAGGTATAGGAAAAGTAGCAGGTAAATACTCTTGTAAAAACTCTAGATATTTACAGAAACTTAAAAAGCAACTTGACCATGAAACTCCTCTGCGTACTTGTAGCTTTGCTCAAGCAACAAGGTGTTGGCCTAAAGGGAGTGTCCATGAGTTCTCCCGTTAATGAGGAAATCCCACCTTTGCTTCAAGGAGGTGGAAAAACTGAGGTTTGGCTATTAAGACATTTTATGGTGTGGTTATTCACCTAAGGCGTGTGTTATTTATTATACAGTTTTATCCATCTAGACCATCTGTTAATTTTATTTAACAGAAATGGCTGGCAAAATTTTGTAAACTAGTCAAATTCAGCTTAAGGTAAATTAGAATCAGCCTTTACTGAACTAAAAATGTTGAGATGTTTAAATGGCAATGAAAATAATATGTTGTTGTCTAGATCAATTAATTATTTGAGCATCCGAGGAATTGCTTGCAATCTCGGGCGACCGATTACTTCTCCCTCAAATCTCGATCTTCTTCCTTAAGCATGTTAGAAATATTTTCATCGATTGCCATCTCGAATTCGGTATGATTCTTCTTGAGCATATTCCACTCAAATATATTTTTGACCGGATTCAATAAATTATTTGCATAACGACACCTTATCCTCTCTTTTCTTCCATCAACTTTATTTGCAGTGTTTGTGACTGATTTTAGATGCTCAGTGAACAAGCTTCCTTCGATTTTTTTGACATACTTCCTCATGTTTTGCTTACGTCTAAGATCATCTTGTCCTTTTAGAATCTTCCGCTCTGAACAATCCATAATAGTATTCAACAAAGGATTCATAAAGTTATCCATATTTTCTTTTACAAATATTACTTGATGATTGGAAGAAATAAAATAACAAACACTGATGATCATAACTTAAACTGGATACATGTATTTATACTAAGAGTTGTGCTTAGTTCCTGGTTCCCGTTATCTATTGGATTTTGATTTTGGCTTTTGATTTCAGTTCAAATTTTAATTTGCATATAACTAGTTTTAAAATAGAATTATAATTCACTCAAATTTTAACCGGACATCACTCGAATCAATTGGGTATCACTTGAATCTATAAAATTATAATCAATATAAAATATAATTTAAATGTGTTAAACAATTAAAATTAATATTTTATAAATTTTACACACTTTTCGTGAATTTTACCGCCGGTAACTATGAAATTGTGAATTCTTGTATTTAAGATATGGATTTTCTAGTGTGTGCCGCTAACAACCACTTTTTGTTGAGGTGGAAAGTTTTTATTGGCCAAACCTCATTAATAATCATGGTCTCATGCATATGCACAAAAATCATAACCAGTAAAAGTCCTCCACCTCAACAAAAAGTAGACACACTAGAAAGACCATTATTTATCCATTATTTAATTTTTATTTAGATTTTAAATTATTTATTACATATATTTAGATCTTAAAATATTTATCCATTATTTAATGTTTATTTGATTTCATAAAAAATTAATAGTGGATACAAAATTTAAAATATAAATATAATACCTGTAATTGTTTGTGGTAGCATTCATGAAAAACATGTAAAATTTATTTAATATTAACTTTACTCCCAAAACACATATTTGCTTGATACTCTTTTTGTCTGTTCATTTCTATATAATTTATTTTTTGACGTCCTCTTAATTGTATATATTTAAAAAATATTTAAAAATTATGATAAAAAATTAACTATTTCCGCTTTATTTATTTCATATATCAAATATTAGTGGATCTCAACATTTCGTCTACCTTTTTCTTAAATTAAATTTTAATTTCATTTAACCTTCATGTAACATCCCCACATATATACTACTCTATTAAATGGAATGAGCGTATGTTATGATTTTAGTTATTATATAATCTATACATTAGTGTTCACTCTAATATTCGATTCAATTATTAATCAAAAATAACCTTTTAAATATGCACATGCTAATTTGGACAACAATAAATTTTAGTTTAAGATACGAGGAAATGATCTATTTCCCGTATTATATTTTCATTGTTACAATTTTTAAGTTAGTTTATATTTTTTAAAACTAAATGTTACAATTTATACGAATTTTTAACATACCAATAATTTTGTTAAAAAAATAATGTCACAGTTCAAAAATAATAATTCTAGTCGTTCCTTTTTTTTTTTTAACATATAACTTTAATTTATGTATTTCATCATCATATTATAGTAATTTTTGAAATCTTTATTATGCTAGCATACTATAATACCAAAATTTTATTATCATTTAAATTTTCATTTTGAAATATATTTATTTTGTCATAATTCATTTAAACAAATTTAAATATATTAATTATATATATATGTGGTGTAATTTTTAAAATTATACAACGTTTTTTTATTAATAATCAAAATATCTTTCCTTAAATGCAAATACTTACTATCTATTATTAAGTAATTTTATTAAAAACTATTAATAACAAAATTTAATTAGATCCGTTGTTGAAACAGTTATTTATGACGTGTCATTTAAATATAAATTTGATATCACCAGTGTTTTATTTTTTTCCTTTAGAGCATCTCCAACCATCTAAAGCCCTTGGCTAAAAAGTGAGGTGGCATACTTAAAATAAAAAAATTTAGCCAACAGCTCCAAAAACCCAACTCCAACCATGCTCAGCTGTTGTCTATAAATTTAGCCAACCTCCTATGGATGGCTAAATTTGTCGAACCTCTACAGGTCTGTAAGAAAATCTGTAGGAAGATTGTACATCATTTATTACCATATTGAACTGATATATTCTATTTTAACAATTTAAAATATTAATAACATACTATTTTTAAATTATAGCCAACCGATATAGCCAATACCATTGAAACAAAATGTCTTACAGGTTCAGCAAATTTTACATAATGTCTTACAGGTCCAATTTAGCCAACGATTATAGACAACGCCGTTGGAGATGCTCTTAGAGCATCTCCAACCATAGAGTACCCTTAGCTAAAATGTGAGTTGGCATACCATAATTAAAAATTATAGCCAACATCGTCAAAAAAGTACACTCCAACCACGTCCACCTGTTGTCTATAATTTTAGCCAACCTCCTATGGATGGCTAAATTTGTCGAACGTCTACAGGTCTGTAAGAAAATCTGTAGGAAGATTGCACATCATTTATTACCATATTGAACTGATATATTCTATTTTAACAATTTGAAATATTAATAACATACTATTTTTAAATTATAGCCAACCAAGATAGCCAATACCATTGAAGCAAAATGTGTTACATATTCAGCAAATTTTACATAAAGTCTTACAGGTCCAATTTAGCCAACGATTATAGCCAACGCCGTTGGAGATGCTCTTACGATAATTTAAAGCCCCGCACTAAAGTTTTGTTCACTGCCTCCAAATTAGTTAGAAAGCCTTGAAGAAGATAAACACAACACATTTTGGTGCTGAAGCCCAGAATGTAAAATTGACCCAACGAATTGCATTTTCTAACTTATCTCACCGAGTAAATATTATTAAATTAAACGTGTCATACAATTGTTAGAAGGAATTAATTTAATTACGGTTTGTCTAGTGTTGGTTGGTGTATTTGCAGGGGATCCACCATTATCAAGAGAGAGGAGCCAATCAAAATCTTCCAAACACAAAATTTTCCGCGCCTAGCATGTGCCCATGCGCACGCCATAGAAAAACCGATTTAATTAACATAATATTATTACAACTATTTTATCTTCGAACCGTCTAACGTTGAAAACGACGGGTGCATTTACTTGTAATAAACGGGTGATGAAGAGATTGGAGAGCACGAAAAGGGAGCAGCAAGTCCTAAAGTTGATTATTGCAATAAAAATCCAGCAAGGCCGGTGCCCCCCCTCCTTTTTTGCATTCAAAGTTCGGACCATTTTCTCAATTTTTTTTTAAATTAATTCTGACATAAATTAGAAAATAAATAATAAAAAATTAAAATAAATTAATAATTTGTTTTAAAATTTTGGTAATTCAAGCAAAAGTATATGCTTATCATCTTGTGTATATACTCTCCTATCATCTGTCAAAAAGTACAATTTCGATTCATAATAATTCCCAAAAAGCAAAAAAAAAAAGTTAGAGAGAGAAAAAAAACACAAAGAAACACCTACAGCAATAATTATCTCACCTTTCCTTTTTACCACCCTCTGTCTCCTCCATTTCTATATTTTTGCCAGCTTTATATCCCCCTTTCTCTTTTGCAACACACCTTTCTCTCTCTACACTCATCAAATCATTCACTCTTCTTCATCTTTTAGAGAGAGAAGCAGCAGCAACACAGCGCGGCGATCTCGTCATAAAGGTAGTTTTTGATGCTCTGTTGTTTAGTCGTTATCAGTCAATCGTCAGTCAATGAGATCGATCGCAGATCTCTTGTTTTATTGGATTATTATGATGTGAATATTTGAAATCTGTGTGTTTGTGTGTGGAGATATGTTTATGTTGTTTTGTGCTATTTTGATTGGTTAATTTGGGGATATGTCAAGTGATTGAGTGAGTGTGGACGTTTGATGTGTATTTAGTGGTGGATTGGCGTGTGATTAGTGGATCGTAGCGGT
This sequence comes from Daucus carota subsp. sativus, assembly GCF_001625215.2. Lineage (NCBI taxonomy): Eukaryota > Viridiplantae > Streptophyta > Magnoliopsida > Apiales > Apiaceae > Daucus > Daucus carota. The sequence continues at coordinate 35,127,552 of NC_030386.2, read as the reverse complement.
TAGGATAGGTCTGTGTGTGTGAATTTGTTTCGGCTGGGAGATTGGGTGGCTGTCAAGTGTTTCGAGTTTTGTCTCCTTGTGATCAACTTAATACGTGATTAGTTTAGAGAGAGTAGGTTCTTTTTCTGCTAAGATTATGAATGAGAAGGAAGTTCCAAGGCGTACATTTTTCTTTTCTTATAATATCTATGCAAGACACGAATCAATCTTAAGATTCATTGCCCGCTGGCATTGTCCAGTAGTAGAATCAATAAAAGCAGAGAACCATACCTGATATCTATATTTGCGGCATTGTAAATGTGCACAAATTTATCCTGCGGTGGAGATGCACTCTACTATAAGATGATATCTGTAGTCAAATTGTACAGTAGTTTGATTGCATGATTTTTTTTGTTCGCTTTTGCTCGTCTTGTATCAACATGTCTACTTTAGGGAATTACTTGTGAATGAACCATACCTTATCCTTTTTTGCTTACTGACTGGAAAAACAAAAGAATATGTTGTCATCTAGAGTTGATATGTAACATCTCATATCGATAGTTAAAGAGTATTTGGGCCCTTTATAAGCACAATCAAAAATTTGCTATCACTTTTGGGCCGACCTGTGGTGGGTTGTTGGGTCCGGTACGCATAACAACCCACGATGTCACATGATAAGTATAATATTTTGTGTTCTTCATCTTTAGATATTATAGCATCTATTGATGTATATGTATGATTGCAACCTACCTACTTCCCTCTATAATATCTGCAGCCGTTTGGAGATTGTACAACTTGGAATTCACAAGGACTTCTCTTATTTATTTCTGGGAGTAACAAGGACTTCTCTTATTTATTTCTGGGAGTAACAGTAATAAGAGAGGTCTTTACGCAATGTCTAGCACAACAAAAGCTTTGGAGCCTGCATTTCAGGGTGCGGGGCAGAAACTGTATCCTTAATTACAATTTGCCTCTGCTGATAGCAATTTTGTTCTTTTTATAGGCCACAACCATTTTTAAATTCATTCATATACTAGGTCTGTAGGTTGTTTTTACTGTTCAGTTTTTAAGTGATTTTCTTTTCAGTTGCATTCTTTATGTTGTTTGGTGCTTAACACCTATTAGTGGAACTGAAATTTGGAGAATTGAGAATTTTCTACCAGTAGCATTGCCAAAATCTGATTATGGCCGGTTCTATTCGGGGGATTCGTATATTATCTTGCAGGTGGTTATGCCCTACATACAATTTTCTTTTTTCTTTTTTTTTTTGTTCGGGACAATGTCAATAACTGAATTATAAGTGAAACATGCTTCATAAACTTATATCCATGCAGACAAGTCCTGGAAGGGGAGGTGCTTATCTGTATGACATACACTTTTGGCTAGGAAAAGATACAAGCCAGGTAAGGGTTCATCCTTATAAAAAAAAAATTCATCTCGTCACTTCACTAGCCTATAATATGTTCTGAGAGATAAATAAAACTCATATAACAGGATGAAGCTGGAACAGCAGCTATAAAGACTGTAGAGCTTGATGCAATTCTTGGTGGACGTGCAGTGCAGTACAGAGAACTCCAAGGTCATGAGTCCGATAAATTTTTATCATACTTTAAACCATGTATTATACCACTCGAAGGAGGTGTTGCCTCAGGATTTAAGAAACCCGAGGAGGAAGAATTTGAAACACGGCTATATGTCTGTAAAGGAAAACGAGTTGTTAGATTGAAGCAGGTATGGCATGTGCAGAACACGGTAAAAGTCTGTCAATCTCAAAGTTTGTTTGGAGGAATATAAGTTTTTTTTTTCTTATTCAGGTCCCCTTTTCTCGGTCTTCATTGAATCATGATGATGTCTTTATTCTGGACACCAAAGAGAAAATTTTTCAATTTAACGGCGCAAACTCCAATATTCAGGAAAGGGCCAAATCCTTAGAAGTGATTCAGTTTTTAAAAGAAAAGTATCACGAGGGAAAGTGTGATGTCGCAATTGTTGGTATGGGGACTTTCATGATATACAATGTTCCTGTTTTTGCTTTATGATCATGGTCAGGTCATCTGATCTGAGATTTTTATCTTGGTTTCTTTAGTTACTTTCCAATTCATTATATACTCTTCTAGTAATCTGGTTCTCCTTTGTGATGGTTGATGAATCAACCCTAGTTACTTATATTTGTGATGCTATGCTGTACTCCAGATGACGGAAAGCTACAGGCGGAGTCCGATTCTGGTGAATTTTGGGTCATATTTGGCGGTTTTGCTCCAATTGGTAAAAAAGTTGCTAGTGAAGATGATGCTATTCCCGAGAAGACCGCTCCTAAACTGTATAGGTAATCTTTTTTTCCCCTTGCTTGTGGTGTTAACTTCTTTTTGCCAAGCTGCTGTACCATTATGTTGAAGTAGGGAGCTTGAGAGTGAAAATTTTATGTCTTAAATTATAAGATTTACTTTATATATGGCCTCCTTTTTGCTATCTAGTAGTTCACAAGATATCTTTTTAATTTTCCCATCCTCGAGATACTTTACACAAATTATTCTGCAACAGTTCAAGACAAAATGTTTTTTGTCTTAATACAAATGAGGGGAGCTGTGGTCACCTTTTTTTTATCAGGCCGTGTGTCATAATATAATGATTGATGACTGATGCTACAAGCATTAATAGACTCGAGGTGCTGAAATTTGCTCCCCTTTTTTCTTTTGCAGCATTATAGCTGGTCAAGTCAATGAAGTAGATGGTGATCTGTCCAAATCGTTATTGGAAAATAACAAATGCTTTTTATTAGATTGTGGTGCTGAAGTTTTTGTTTGGATTGGTCGGGTAACACAAGTAGATGATAGAAAAGCTGCTATTCAAGTCGCTGAGGTAGTTCTTTGATTCAGATCCTCGTGTAGATGATGCTAGATGCTTCCTATCCTTATATTTTTTTTCCCTTCTGTCGTGATTATGATCTTAGGAATTCATTGCTAGTCAAAATAGACCAAAGTCAACACATGTAACCCGTCTCATTCAAGGGTATGAAACAAATACATTTAAGTCCAAATTTGATTCGTGGCCTTCAGGCTCAGCACCATCTGCTCCTGAAGAAGGTAGAGGAAAAGTAGCAGGTAAATACTCTTGTAAAAACTCTAGATATTTACAGAAATTTAAGAAGCAAATTGACCATGAAACTCCTCTGCGTACTTGTAGCTTTGCTCAAGCAACAAGGTGTTGGCCTAAAGGGAGCGTCTAAGAGTTCTCCCGTTAATGAGGAAATCCCACCTTTGCTTGAAGGAGGTGGAAAAACTGAGGTTTGGCTATTAAGACATTTTATGGTGTGGTTATCCACCTAAGGGGTGTGTTATTTATACAGTTCTATCCATCTAGGCTATCTGTTTATTTTATTTAACAGAAGTGCCTGGGAAAGTTTTGTAAACTAGTCAAATTCAGCTTAAGGTAAATTAGAATGGGCCTTTACTGAACTAAACATGTTGAGATGTTTAAGTGGCAATGAAAATAATATGTTGTTGTCAAGATCAACTAATTAATTGAACAACCCAATTTGAGCATCCAATGAATTTTCTGTTTTCATATACAAAAAAATGAGATTGCTTCTTTAGTATAATTTAAATTTCGAGCATGAAACTGTAAGATAGCAGAATCAGGCCATTCTTTAATGTTTAAAGCAAGATCTTGATTATAGACACTTTATCTATTGACAGCCCTACTTAACAGCCAACTTTGCTACACATCAAGGTTATTTAGGTTTTCCTAAGAAGATGATTTAGATAATAATATTGAATACCATGTAGTACTTACTACATAAAAAATTTAGAACTTAGTTTCATTTAAGTTGTATTTTATCCACACTATAAAAGTATTGACAAAAAGAAGAATTATATTAGTAAGTTTGTACCTGCACATAGAAATCCGCAGGATTGTGAAAAATTACTTGTACACACTTAAAGTAAAAAGCACATTATATTTTGAAATAAAATGGACCTATTACATACATGCTCATCTATACTTCTGCAGTCTGCATTATATATTATCATGGATTAAACTTTTCCTTTTTAATAAAATTAAGAAATCATTTTTAAGAGGTTGGGGAGATTAATGTCCCATCATGTTGGGGTCCTTGGGGAGATTAATGAACTATCATGTTGGAAATGTGTGTGTACTGTGCATGTATATTATCAGGTGATATTATATTGCAGATGTAAATGATTAAAAATTTCAGGTATGGCGCATCAATGGAAGTGCTAAGACTCCCGTGCCAAAAGAAGATATTGGTAAATTTTATGGTGGAGATTGCTACATTGTTCTCTACACCTATCACCCTCATGATAAGAAAGAAGATTATTACTTATGCTACTGGATTGGGAAGGACAGTGTTGAGGTAAATGTCTTGTATTGTTATTAGTGGAAATATTAATTTTTGTTAGCCAGAGACATAGATCGTAGCATATTCAAAAGCAAATTAATAAACTCAAATTCCTAGTGGGTGTTTGAAAGTGTATATGTTATAAGGAGTTGAGAAGTAGATGTGACTGTAAGGACTATTGTGCAATTTCAGGAAGACCAGAAGATGGCAGCTCGATTAGTTGTCACAATGTCTAATTCATTGAAAGGACGACCCGTGCAGGTATTCTATTATCCACTCCTAGCCTCAGTTACCTTGGGGACATATATATATAATATATGCTTTCGCAGGGTCGTATATTTCAAGGGAAAGAGCCACCGCAGTTTATTGCCATCTTTCAACCTATGGTGGTCCTTAAGGTACATTAATGTGATGTTATTTTTAAATCAGTACTCTTTGTACTGATGCTTATATATGATTGTATCAGTACACATATGCTATCCTCACTCTATATCCTTTTGGCAAAGAGATGAAGACATTAGCTTTTAGATTTCTTTGAGGTTACCAAGATATGCTTTTATTTATTCAATTTTCTTTATGATAGGGCGGAATAAGTTCTGGCTACAAAAATTATATTGCTGACAAAGGTCTGAATGATGAAACTTACAATGCTGATTGTGTTGCGCTGATTGAAATATCAGGAACTGCTGTGCATCACAATAAAGCTGTTCAAGTTGATGCAGTATGTTTTTAAAAATGATTACCCTTAGTCACTTGCATATATATATATATATATTAAATATGCTAGATTAAACGCAATTTCTGCGTGTTATTTATATAGTACTCTAAAGTGTTTAAACTGGCATGTTTTTCCTTCATTCAGGTGGCTACCTCTTTGAACACTAATGAGTGTTTTATTGTGCAATCTGGATCTTCTATTTTCATTTGGAATGGAAGTCAAAGTACAGTAGAGCAACAACAGCTAGCTATCAAAGTTGCAGACTTTTTAAAGGTATACACTACGTCACATGCAGAAAAATATAAATTGGTCAAAATTCATAGTTGTGATTCAGATATCTATAGAATAATATAGAATTCGGAAGTATACTTTTGATGCAGCCAAGTAAGCAGTTGGAAATAGGTGTTGGAAGGAGAAACTGATTATGATGACTGAATGTAGCAAACTTTGATAGCTGCTAGAGGGTTTTAGGAAAATATTAAGTGAAATTTTGAAAAATGCCCATGTTCTTAAACTTATTTTCAAAAATATGGTTAAAGTTGCATATGAGGTTGTAGCGCTGGTTAAAGGCAGTTGCTTTTCAGGTTGCACCAGTTATAATGGAGGTTGCACATATGGTTGCATTTTATTTTTATTTTTTTTAAAATTGCAACTTGGGTATTTTTGAAAAAGCCTGAAAATTTATTGAACTTGCTTTGGCGGATTACAAGGCTAGTATATATTTACTTCCCCGTCCTTTTTTAGTTGTCACATTTGACTTTTGAACAGTCAAATTGACCAAAGTTTGACTGAAATTTATTAATATTTTATCAATTGATAAAATAAAAAAAATGTGTCATCGAAAATAACTTTTAATCTACTTTAATGTGTAATTTTAAGTTTTTAAAATAATGTAAGAGTGACTTATAATCTTTGGTAAAAAATTAGTCAATTTGACCAATAAAAATAGAAATGTGACAGGTAAAAAGGGACGAAGGGAGTAGTTCTTAAACTTATTTTCAAAAATATACCCCCTCTGTCCCATGATAAAAGTTGCTTTGACTTTTTACACGTAATTTGAGGTGTAAAACAATTATACCTCTACATATTATTTTTCAAATTTTCTTTTTCTGAATAAAAATATAGATGTCAAAATTTTGTTTTAAAAAAGAAAATTTGAAAAATAATATATAGAGTTATGTTTTTTTTACACCTCAAATTACGTGTGAAAAGTCAAAGCGACTCTTATTATGGGACAAGGGGAGTAGTTAAAGTGGCATATGAGGTTGCAGCGCTGGTTGCAAGCAGTTGCTTTTCAGGTTGCAACACTTACAATTGAGGTTGCACATATGGTTGCATTTTTTTTTTTTTTTTTTTTTAATTTGCAACTTGGGTATTTTGGAACCTCGTCCTCGAGTTTTACTCGGGAACATCACCCTTGTATGGCAACAGGTGCTTGACATTGAATACATCACTTGTATGTATATAAAAAAGAATCAAAGTTGTGTATAAAGGATGTTACTTCTGACCATGGTTGTCACGTCGATGAGTCGAGGCGAGTCGATGGACCTCTGTCTAATCGACTAGTCGACTAGTCTTTGACAAGTCGTAGACTAGTCGACAAAAAAAATATTATTATAAATTAAAATTAATATATATATATATATATATATATATATATATATATATATATATATATATATATATATATATATATAGACACACACACACATATATATATCATGTAAATTAGATTTTTAAGTTCTAACACCTTCCACAATGTTTTATTCAGATTCTAAGGAATTAAGAATCGGAAACTTAAAGAGAATGATGGAAAAGCGAAAAGAGTTAACAAATAACAATAAAACAAAGTAAAATATGTAACAACTGATATATAACAATTGTGTGATACTGTGATGTGATGTGGTAGTGCAGCAAGTAAGCAACAAATATGCGCAGAAATAATATATACCGAGTTATGCAGAACTTATTGTGCAGATTGCAGAAAAACAGAGCAGAAAATATAATCAGAGAAAACTAAAGCAGTAAATTTAGCAGCTCGACTAGTCGACTAGTCGGTCGACTAGTCGACTAGTCGGTCGACTAGTCGACCGCTTAGTCGACTAGTCGACTGAAATATCAACATTCAGCTAGTCGACAAGTTGAGTCGACATCCATTCACCGCTTAGTCGACTAGTAGTCGACTAGTCGACCGACATGACAACCATGCTTCTGACAAGTGAAAGTTAGAGGACTGAATATGCAAAATCAGTTACGAAAGCTAATCCTTATTTTATTTTAGGAGCAAAAAGTGGTACAAATCCTTTTTAAGCTTTTTAAATTGAGAAAGAGATTAAGTAGCCTTTTTATTCCACCAAAGTTAGAGCTAATCACAAAAGACCTGAAAGACTACATGCCAAACAGAGGGTAAAGCAGTCAGGATTAAGAAACACCGTCATGGAGGGCCACTTGAAGTTGATGTGTGAGACGTTATATATTAGCTTATCGTTGTGAAGTTTTTGATTAGTTATGTAGCTTATAGTATAGCCTTCCCTTGATTTTTTCCATTTTGCATGTAAAACTGCTAATCGACTTGAAATTACTGTGCAAGTGAAGAGAATAAGAGTATCAAGCCTTACATACTTAATGAACATTGTTTTGGAATATCAAGTGCAATTCAATATATTTTCCTTGTACATTTAGCCTGGCGCAGTTGTGAAACATGCTAAAGAAGGAACTGAAAACTCATCTTTCTGGTTTGCCCTTGGAGGAAAACAAAGTTACACCAGCAAAAAAGTGTGTCCGGATGTCGTTCGTGATCCCCACTTGTTTACCTTCTCAATTGATAAAGGTGTTTTTTCTTGTTAATAGATGTTAAACAAATATTTTTTTACATATATAAATGGCTTGCACAGTAAAATTTGTCACCCCTTCTAACTACTTTTACTTCGTATTCCTGCTGCCATGTCGACTTCCAGGAAAATTTGAGGTAAGAGTTTGTAGTCTTACACTCCCTGAAATCCAAGTTTTATTTTTAGCAGCTTTTACAATCTGGATTTGCTAATTTTGACAGGTGGAGGAAGTTTACAATTTTTCACAAGATGATCTGTTGACGGAGGATGTTTTGATTCTTGATTCACATGCGGAGGTGTTTGTCTGGGTTGGTCAGTCTGCAGATTCAACTGAAAAGCAAGACTCGCTCGAGTATGGCCAGGTACTGTTGGATTAATCTAGCCTTGCGGGGATTATGGTTTTCAGTTTGTGCTCGCATCAACCATTGAAACTTATTGCAGAAATATATTGATATGGCCGTGTCTCTTGATGGGCTGTCCCCGTATGTACCTCTGTACAAAGTCACAGAAGGAAATGAACCATGCTTCTTCACAACATTCTTTTCATGGGATTCATCTAAAGCAACCGTATGTCTTGCATCATATGCATTTATGCTTTTCATTCTTATAAGTTGATTGCTTCTGTGTAGCTGAATCTATGATCCAATAGTGGTGGTAATGTTGACACTGATAATGGTGGCAACAACTATAACTTCTTCAAAAGTATAGATAGAACTAACTTGAATAATTTAGAATCAGGCTGCCCCTAAGACTTTAGCCTTGTCAGCTGAAGTCAGTTATGCTCGTTCAAATAGATTATAGTTCACTTGGTGAGTCAAGCTCAAGTTCTATTTGCATACTCAAACTAATTGCTAAGCTCAAGTTGTGCCGCATGGGTCATATCTGTTTAGGAGTTAATTTAAAACTGTAACTAAACCAATTTAAGACCAATTTTGTCCTGCTTATGAGAGTGAACATATGCCTATTTGTTCACATCACTAGTAAGAAAATAGGGTTTTAAATTAATAAAGGTACTAAGATTAGCAGCCAATTTGACAATTCCGGGACCAGTTGCAGGTATCATAAGAGGGAGGGAGTCTGAACAGTCTTTGCATTGTTTATTCTGTGCATCATACACTTGGCACTTGAAATACGTCAAGCTTTTAGGCCCGTGCTTATCTTATAGTAATAGTTATATGCGTGGTATCAAAACTCAAAAGTAATCAAATTTGGGGGAACCCAAGTAATAACACATACTCCCTCCGTCCCATTGAATTATATACATTTGGTTTGGACACGGAGACCAAGAAAATGCGTAAACAATGAGTAAAATTAAATGAAAAGTGAGTAAAGTGGTGGGACCAATTTATATTCAATAATAGATTTGAGATAGTGGAAGAAAGTAGTGGGTGGAATAGTGTTTTATATTTATAGAATAGAGATAGTTGAAGAAAGTAGTGGATGAAACTGTGTTTATATTATAAAAAGTTACTATTTTTGGAATGTATAGACATGAGAGGGACATCCCAATATAGAAATTGTATAGAAATGAATGGGACAGAGGGAGTAATACATTAAATATATGAGGCCACATTTGAATAACACTTGAATATTAATATTATGGACCTCCCAGCCAAGTTAAGGGAAGTTAGCTTGCCCTTGCTATTGTGTGTTACATTTAAGAATCTAAACAAATATTAACCGGCAAAAGAAACATAAATGAAATCTGCAAATGATCAAAGCTTGCTGTAGCAGCCATAATCAATGTTTACTGTTATTGGGTGTTGATTTCTTCACAAAGCAAAGCTCTTTTCTTTAAGCCACAGACAAATACATTTACTAAATATGTGCACTGTACTCAAACCCTTCCTGTTTAGATGTCCTATTTGCACATATATATTAAATGTTATCATGCTGCTTTTGCCAAGTCAGTTCAGAAGTATTCTTTGAATATATGAGAAATGTTCATGCTCTTTGCTGTTATGCTTTATATTTTTTCTATTTTTTAGATGCACTTATCTCTTCATATTTTTGCTTATCCATTGTGTTTTTTGGCTTTTTATTCCCCTGGATGCAAATAAAAGGCTTACGGAAATTCATTCCAAAAGAAAGTTATGCTGCTTTTTGGGACTGGTCACTCGGCAGAGGTAAACACTGAATTGAACCTCAATATAGTACACACCATATATTCTAGCCGCTTAATTTATGGAATTTCTTAGCAGTGAATCATAATTTCCATCTATCCTTTTGTTTTATGCTTCCTCTTTTGCTTTGAATGCTGATTAGGTAGAGTAGTATATATATTTATAAATCTTGTCAACGATAGGAAGCAAGCAAAACACCAAAAGGTGGAAATAGAAGTGCATTTAATTTGAGAAAGCAATGTGCTTGAACTTTATGCGACTCTCATATCATTCATTAGATATATCTTAATTAACAGTGACAAGTGTATGAGGTTGAGTAATATGCATTTTCTAGTTTATATTAATCAATTATTTTTTGTCTATGTGAGCTTTGTTGCTTCATCTTTTGTGAGGTAATAAGAAAATAAGATTTTTGATTAGGCATATTTTGTTAAATTAGGATAAATCAAATGGGACAAATCAAGGAGGACCAACTCAAAGAGCTTCAGCTTTGGCTGCACTAAACTCTGCATTTAGTTCGTCTCCTGGGCCTAAACGCGATGCTTCTCCAAAATCAGCAGGAGTGAGTCGAGGATCGCAAAGAGCAGCAGCCGTAGCTGCCTTATCTTCTGTTCTTACTGCTGAAAAGAAGGGTTCGCCTAGTTCCTCACCAGCCCAGTCCAGTAAAATTCCTCCCACAGAACCAATGCACTCTGGTACTACTAAACTTAGTTAGATAGCTCGAGTGTTAAATAGTTGTTATGATGTATATATATTATGCCTATATACATACCATTGCACCTGAGAAGTATGAATAGATAAAACTGAAAGAATTACACAACAGAATAATCTAAGGCACTGTAGCAATGACTGACCTAGAGTAAATGTACTCCCTTACACGAGACATTTGCAAGTTAATATAATTTAAGATAGCCTAACCATTGCATTGAAGTACCATGTGAATAAAAAGTAGGGGCCCTGATGAATTCTGGTTTTGTTTCACACTTGGGGCCAATGGTACCCCTCGGAAGAGGAATCATTGATTAGCAGAAAAACATTCACATCTAGTATACAAAAAGCTACACCACCCTTGTTGCTAAGTTAATTTTCTCTTTATCCTGTAACCTGTGTCCTGTAGGAAAGAGTGAGAACTTACCTGAGGTTACAGATTCCGAAGAAACTACGGAAGTTGAGGAGACACAGATTGTTCAGCCTGTATCAGAGAATGAGGAGTCAGAACCAAAACCAAAAGTAGAGCAGGAGGAAAATGGTAGTGGAAGTCAAATCACATTTGATTATGAACGGTTGAAAGCAAAATCTGATAACCCGGTCACTGGAATTGATTTTAAGCAAAGAGAGGTTGGTTATTTTGAAAATAATTTGGCACCAGCTCATTTTGCCTCCCTCTCTTTTCTGATTACCCTTTTTCTACTTTCAGGCATATCTCTCTGACGAGGAATTCCAGACTATATTTGGGATGTTGAAAGAAGCATTCTATAAGTTGCCAAAGTGGAAGCAAGACATGCTAAAGAAAAAAGTTGATCTCTTTTAGCATTGAACTTGAGAAAATCCTATATATATTTCCCCCCTCGTCATTGTCTTTGCCTACAATATTTAGTGTGCCTCGGCCTCGTTACTGTCTTGACAAGGAAACTTTGCTTTTATGATGGTGCCCCAATTTCTTCTGGTTGCCACGTGATGAGCATACCTACGCTTATTGGCATTTTAAGCCTGCCCTGAGTGTTCCCCCTCCCCTTTTTTTTTTCTGTTGCATTTGTTTTGCTTATAGATTGTAGGTATAGAAAGATATGGGCAGGCTAATTCTTTAGTTTGATTTGAGAATGTATCAAGGTTTGTCAAATTTTACAGATTCCATTTTTTTCTTCTGGAATTATTTATTCATTAAAAATGGAAAAGTGTATATGCATTGTATGGGTGATCAGTTCCAGCCGTGATGTTTGTAGGCTGTGTCTGAGATGTTTGCTATCAGAAGTATTATTTTCGGAGTACTGAAACTTGTAATTTATGTGCAACTCTTATCAATCCTGTAATCCTTTAGAGAAGTGGGGGAACGTTGTAGATTTGAGCATGAGAACTTTATTGGTGTTTATGTGTTTAAGTATTAAACAGCCTTCAGAATCTTTTGTGAAACAAAACTGCCCATGTACGTGAACTTACACTAGTTTGATCTTGATGTAGTAGTTTCATATGTATGGACTGACAAATATATACAATCCTTTATATAGGAACATCATGTTCATAATATGTTACAATTTGACTTCTCCCAGAGAAAAAGTTAGACAAGCATCAAACGAGATTTGCTATGCTTTGTGTACTGCTAAACTGGAAGGAGTAAGTCTACATCGATATATGAAAATTCTTCCAAAGTTCAACTTATATGGAAGGCGTGGTGGTACTAGCATCTTGCCGTTTAAGTTTTTCTACGCCTAAAATTTTTAATTGTTTGGTGATGACCAGCTCAATCCTTGTGATAGAAACATATTTCAAAACAGTACGATGACTCATTTTCCAGATAATAACCGGCTTGGGTACGGTGTAAATTTTTGTTACTTGAAGGATTTGGATCCGTGTGAATGTTTGCTATTTTTTTAGAATTTATATAATTTATATTCTTAGATCAACAACTTCGAATTAATTAGAAATGGTAAACATTTGCGCCCGTTCGGTAGCCATTCGTTGGATAATGCCAACATATTACTCGGAGTAATATCTTATTGTCCAGATAAGTACCACGAATATGCTCTCCAAATGTGCTAGTGGACCCACCTATTTGACATTGTTTAATGGCAACAATCACTTGACGTTGAGATGAATGTACCATACGTTTCCAACTTCACATAAAATGACGATTTTATAACGACTAATTAGCGTCTAGAACCCACCATCAGAATAAAGGCAAACACAGATATATTCTTATCAGTCGACCAGTCAGCGTCTTCGTTGATAAGCCGGAACTATTTAGCAAAAAAAATAAATGAAGAACTGACTCCGTGCACAGTAAAATCATTACAACCGAATTCTATATTTGATTGTTTCAAATACTATTCTTTTTTTAACAAAACACGTGAATGAAATAAATTATTCAAACATATAATATTATATCCGTTGTACACTATAATTATTATTGTTGTTAATTTTACTATTGTAATAAATACTTGCAAGTAATATTTAGAAGAGTAAAATATATGTGTGGCCGAACTTTAGCCATATTTTTCATTTTGGTGGCCGAAAATTCAAATTTAAAATAAGATTGTCATATATTCTCTTAATTCATCAAAAGGGTGGCTAAAAGCCACTTTTTTGAGAAAAAAAAATTATTTTTTTCTTTGAAAAGTCTGGCCACCTAAGCACCTATCTATAAATTTGATATTTCGACTAATAAAATAAAAAAATGGATAAAATTCGGCCACCACTTTATATTTTACTCTGTTTAGAATAAGTTTCCCTAAATAAAATGAACATACATCTACATTATACATATGAAAATTTCTTTTGTGATTTTACTTGAATGATCGAAATTTGCCTGTATTTATGATGATAATATTTTATTGTAAGCATAAGAAATGTGTTTCAAATATAAAAATGTAGTTTACATGTGTAACCTTTTTAAAAGGATAATCTATACTCCCTCTGTCCCAGTCAATTGTATACGTTTCTTTTTCACTGCTCGACACGCTTTTTAAGGCTCTTATAAAATATAGTTCCACAACTTATTTTTAATATTTTCTTTTTTTGTATAAAAATATAAATGTTATACTTTTATACAAAAAAAGAAAATCTTAAAAATAATTTACAGAACTATACTATATTGAAGCATTAAAGTCCGTGCCGCGCTCCCGTCCCCCAATGTATACTATTGACTGAGACGGAGGGAGTATCATTTAAATATCTAATTACATGATGTGCTTTGTTGTCAGGTACTACAACATTGAATCAATGTTACAACATTGAGCTTCTTAAAAATAAAATAAAATAAAATGTTACAACATTGAGGATTTACTATTTTGTAAAATGAGCGAGGCACGAGCATAATTAGATTTGGTTCATTAAATATTACTACCAATTACCAAAGCGGAGAACGACATCGTACTTAAGAGAAGCACTTTCTACTTTTCTAGTATCCATCACCCCTGTATTACCAAATGTCTGCTGCTGCTTTTCATTCAACGCCAAAGTAAACACCAAGCTTCCTCTCTCACCACTTTATTCTTCTATTTCCTTCCCATGTCTCTCTCTCTCTCAAACTATTATATTAGTGACAATTTAGGGTTTTCGAAGTGACAAGAAGAAGAAGATGAGGTCTTCTGGACGCCAGTTGAAGGCGATGCTCCGCAAGAACTGGCTTCTCAAAATTCGCCATCCTTTTGTTACTTTTGCTGAGGTCCTCTATCTCTCTCTCCCCTCCCCCCCCCTCTCTCTCTCTCTCCCTCCCCCCCTCTCTCTCTCCCCCTCCCCCCCTCTATCTCCCCCTCCCCCTCCTCTCTCTCTCCCTCTCTCTCTCTCTCTCTCTCTCTCTCTCTCTCCCTCTCCCTCTCTCTCTCTCTCACACACACAAACACATCAGTATAATGTAACGCATAATTGAAGTTTAACTGCAACCGCAAATTGTTTGTTTAGACTTACTTTCAAGTTTCAACGCAAATTAATCAAATTGCTTGAATTTTTATCATATTCATACTTGTTCATACTATTTTAATTGTGCATCTATATTGAAGTGCTGTTGCTGTAAATCATATAATAATAGTAAAAATTTGTTAATATTAGTGATCATTGTGCTGGATAGTTTATTTATTTTCCTGCATTTTGTTTATATTCAAAAATTATTTGAAGCTGAAATTGAGTTTGCGGTGGTGCTTTTTAATTGTGCAGATTATACTTCCAACGGTTATAATGCTGATGTTAATAGCTGTACGGACTCAAGTGGATACACAGATCCACCCGGCTCAGTCGTATGTCTCCTCTCATTGTTATGCTACAAGTATTGTCTACTGAGACATTATATGATCGTAAAGTTCAATATAGTATTGTATCATGTGTTTAAGTAAGACAATAACAGTTAAATAAGCGGAGTTGCTTTAAGGCTTTTAACATTTGCAATTATCAAATTTTTACTTATAATCAGCTGAAAGTTAGTAGTGATAATGAAATATGAAAATGACCTGTATCTTAATTAACTGTTTGCTGACATTGCTCTCATTAAACCCTGGTTTTTTTTTTTTTTTTTTTTTACATTTCTTATAAATTCTATTATATTATGCAGGTATATTAAGAAGGAATTGTTTATTGAAGTTGGTAAACATGACGCATCCCCTAGTTTTGATCAAGTTTTAGAACTTTTGCTGGCCAAGGGCGAGTTTTTGGCTTTTACACCTAATACAACAGAGACAAGAATGATGATCAATATATTATCGTTTAAATTTCCCCTACTAAAGGTATCATCATGTTTAGGTTTGTTCCTTCGTTTTTCCATTATGCACTATATATGCTCCCAGATGATTATAATTGGATTTTCGTCTCTTTTCTAACAACATTGATAGATAGTGGCCATATGAGCAACATGCCAACATTGTACAAATTAACTAGAAGATATTCAACTGAACTTCCTTTACAGAATTGAACCATGAACCAAAGTTGACAACCAAGCAACCATGGTGATTAATCTACTGTGTATTTCAGCTTTTGTATCCTGTATAATAGCAATTAAATCTTGTAAGAAGATAAGATTAAGGGAACTCTTAATCTTTTGTTCTCTTGTTTTTGTTGTAGCCCCCACCCCCTTCTCTATATATAACTGTTTTCACACTTCTAATTATCATAGCGAATGAGGCAAAATCAGGGATAATCAGAATCATTTGGAGGGATATGAGATACTTATCATTGTGAAACTTAAAATTTTTATAAATAAAGAATTGTTCTGGTTAAGATTGTACCTTTTTAAGAAATTCATTGATTTTTCATTAGTTGTTCACGCATAAATATCTACTTGCTCTGTACTTCATTTAACTATATTTTTTTTATTCTAGCTGAATTTTCTAGTTATGCAATTGCTGACCCAACTTTTTTCTTCCCAAATTCTACTTGAATTAAATTTATGAAATTAGAAGTATTTACATGTTTAGGACTCCTTAAAGTAGAAAAGATGATAAAATCACTTTTGTTAAACTTTGTTTGCAAAGATATTGCAATTTACTGTAGATCTAATGACAACTTACTTTTATGCTTACAGCGTGTATCTAAGATTTACAATGACGAATTGGAACTTGAGACCTATATAAGATCAGATCTTTATGGTGCTTTCGATGAAGTCAAGTGAGTTGTATTCTAACTGATTGTTCTACATGATGCTTATTTAGTAAAATAATTTCACGCATTTTAACTTGTTTGTGTGTTTTGTAGAGATGATGTATACACATAATTTTACCTAGTTTTAGTTCACTTTGTAATCTGAGTGTTGATATCATGTCGAATGAGTTTGGTTGATAATAATTTATTCTATACTATCCCATAATAATATTTTATTTAGTGTCAGTCTCTAGCTGGACGTTTTATTTTTTAATTTGTTAATTAATTACAAATAAAATTCTATTTATTTACAATTACTAAAAAGGGATTTGACAATCAGTGTGGTAATTATATGCGCAATTATCAAGAAGTCAGGCTGGCCCCCAAGTTAGGTGCCTAATTAATAACCAAATGGTCATGGGTTCGACTAGCTTATTCGACATGTGGTGGATCATTTTACGGGAACAACCTCTTTACTCATTGCCTGGATAGGGTTTAGGCTGGTCACATCTTACCCTCCAAACACGGCTATAAGTGAGATAATTGAGTACAATATCCTACGTATCATTAAACATGTGATCACATCACATTGACAATATCCTAAATTGACAGCTTGAAAGCTAATATTTCACATTTATACTATGTATTTAGTTTGAAAAGAACCTATTTTCAATTCCAGACAATTATCAAAGGTCATTTAATATATATATATATATATATAGGCTCATGATCAAATAGAAACCACTTTTAAAATAAAAACTAGAAACCAATACAAGTTAGTGATATCCTCAGTACAATTTAGTGATATTCTCTTTACGATTTAGTGATATGTGTTGCACGAATTAGTGAAAACTTGCGGAAACTGCCCAGAATTTCTGAATCTGTTCTAGTTGCCGATTCAGGTGGTGGTTGCGGTGGTGGAGATAATGGAGGTGAAGGTGGAGATGGAGGTGGTGGACATGGAAGGAGCCTTTAGCTTTGTCCGGCAGATTTTTGGCAAAGATATGGAATTTAAATCGGCATTAAACTAGATATACGGTACTGTAGGTGAGGAAGACCGAGGTGGAGGTGGGGACGAAGGTGCAGGTGGAGGTGGAGGTGGGGGTGGAATGGAAGGGGCGGTGGAGGCCGGAGGGGGGTTGGATTTGGTGGTGATATAAATAATGGAGGCCGACATGGAGGTGATGGCTATGGAGGGTCGGGCGGCATGGAGGTGGAGAGAGTAGCAGAGACTTGGCGGGGGTGGTAGGGTGAAGCTGCCGGAAGTGGGGTGGAGGGTTGGTGGGTTGGAGAAGAAGAAGGAGAAAGTAGGGTTGTTTGAGAATTTAGTGATATTCTCTTAGAAATTTAGTGATAGTTTCTAGTTCCTAGAACAAGGAGGTTTCTATTGGAGTAAAACTCTATATATATATATGTATGTATGTATGTATGTATGTATGTATGTATGTATGTATGTATGTATATGTATGTATTTATGTATATTTATATATATATATGTGTGTGTGTGTCTATATATATATTTATATTTCCGGATACGATTCCCGAGCAATGTCACAAGGAACGCGGGACGTGTTAGAGATCCTGAATCAGTCCATTTCCGATGAGATCATCAATGGTTCGTATTTTCCCGCGAACCTAAATAACTCTGGCAAACTAGTTAAGGAATGATGAACAAAACCAAATCTGAATTAAAAGAAGAAGGAAAGCACATTAGGAGGAAATGAAAAGATGTAAATGAGTGGAAGATGGAGAAATTAAAGGAATAAAGAAAACTTTACAGAAGGCAATGAGGGAGAAGAAGAAAGTTCCCTCAACTACTGTGATGGATGGACAGCTGTTTTACTGGAGCTTCACATCTACTGCATCTGCATTTCTGTTGTTTGAATCTGGTATAGCTGTAAAATATTTGAAACTAAAATTAACTGTAACATGTTTTTTCCTTTAAAATTGTACTTGTCTTTCATAGTACAGATAAATAATTAATAATTATAATTATAATTTTACCTTCAAAATCCTTGTATAAAAAGTAAAAGTACTGCATATAATGATAGATTATGAATCCAAATGCTTGTTTTAATTTTCATATCTTTTATGTTAATATTGGATAATATCATAATACTTACAATTAAAGGACATGTAATTATTTTTTTAAAATGAAATTACTGTCCCTACACGTTCCTTCGTCCCCAGGCGTTCCACTTAACTAGATTCCCTCAAAATAACATTCTGTATATCCATTTTTGTACTCTTTATCGTATCGAACCGGGTTCCATGTAACATATTTTCCCAGATATATATTTATTATGTATGTACTTTCATTAAAAGCCAAAAAACTTTTTTTACTGATATCTCATCATAATTTTGTATCTGGTTTCAATAATTTAAATTGATTTTTATTTGTTTTTCCCACAAATTTATTATTTGATCCCTTACAGCCTATGTTACCCGGACTCGGCTAAAAGTGTCCAACATGGATACGTGTCCGAGTGTCGGACTCGGCAATAATTTGAAAATGTTACATGTTTTTGGCTTAGAATAAGTGTCTGAGTGTCCATACCCATGTCCGGGTGTTGAGTGTCCGACACGGGTACTCGACACAAAATGAAGAGTCCGGGTAACATAGCTTACAGGCTACAGCTATAATTAAAACTTCATATAGATATGAAAGTATGATGGTATTCAAGTTTGTTAATGTTCAACTACTTATATATGTTTATTATATATAAACTTTAATTTAAAGTACTCCCTACAATCATTTTTAATATTAATATCATTTTTTCTTGACCCATGCTTCGCACTGGCTGTCATCAGCTAGTATATACCGATTATTAGCAGTGTATATAAAGGAGAAAGACTATCAACGTTATCTGACGCCTCTAGAATAGTCTACCTATTTTCTAAATTATAGTTGTTAGTTTAACGATAATTATATAATATGATGCCTTTTAGATTATTGAAGGGAACATGAAAGAAAGGTATGGCAATGGGGGTTAATGCGAATGATTCGAAATCCCATGAATTACCAGTTAACAGGAATTAGTTTCCCATTCCAACACATAAATTCTCTCAGCCAAACAACACAGGATTAATGTGAAATAGGCTGGTTTGGAAGGAGGGCAAGAGCTGAGCCTGCAGGCTATATGTTTTTTCTCAGCATTTCTTCCAGAAAATGACAATTTGGGCTGCATACACCTCAGGAAACTGGTCGAGAAGATGGCAGTTCAGAGCGGCTGCAGTCGTTAGCTATATAAGCTCCTTCCTTCATTATTGCCAAGCTATGGTATTGTGTCTTAAGTAGTTGGCTAATCCAGGCGCTCTTTAGACAGGAAGACTAGCATCATTGATCTCCGAGTCACCCCTTACGCTGTGACCGGGTGTGGCGAGCTGAGCCTGCAGGCTATATGTTTTTTCTCAGCATTTCTTCCAGAAAATGACAGTTTGGGCTGCTTACACCTCAGGAAACTGGTCGAGAAGATGGCAGTTCAGAGTGGCTGCAGTCGTTAGCTATATAAGCTCCTTCCTTCATTACTGCCAAGCTATGGTATTGTGTCTTAAGTAGTTGGCTAATCCAGGCGCTCTTTAGACAGAAAGACTAGCATCATTGATCTCCAAGTCACCCCTTACACTGTGACCGGGTGTGGCAAGAGCTTCTTGTGAGCAGAGCTACTTCTATAACTCAGTCTGGCTAGTATTTAAAATTTCAATGATAATTTTAAAGCACTGCCTTCTATATATACAAATATAGGTAAATAAATAAATATACGTGTGTGTATAAGTTACAAATTTATAAACTTTTTTTTTTTTTTTAAATTTTCCCTACGTGTTAATCCTTATATAAAGTATCCATGTTGAAAATGATTGATAAAACATCACCATTTTAAAAATAAAGCATAAATAAATTGTGCATTCAACACTTGTATAACTAGGGTTCAACATCGGGTGTTGAACACTTATTATCATCGTGTTGAATATTTTAGAGGCGTTTAAACTATTCTTTCTGGGGTTTCACCAATACCCAACTAGGGTATAAATACAGAAAATATTGGTTATATAATACATTTACATTATTTCAACCATTGGAAGAGTAGTTTACGTACTTTTTCAACACAAATTAATCGATGTTCAACAAAATATGTTAAAAAATGCTGAACCCGAGTTATATATGTGTTGAACGTACAACTTATTTATGGGTTTTCTAATGAAATGGTGTTGCTTTTTCAGTTATTTTAAACATGGATACTTTATATAACTAATAATTAACATGTGCGAAAATTAAATATTTTTTTTAAAAGTTTGTAACTGAAAAGTTTTTACTGGAACCCCCCTCTCTCTCCCTATATATGCTATTTCTCAAATACAAATCAAAATTAAAATGAAAAGTATAAACTAATCTATGCCCTTGGATGAATCTAATCTGGTTCCCCCTAGAAGCCACCGCACACAATTAAAATACATCCTCCCACACACGAGCCCCCATAATCCCCTCTGTTTCTAATTTGATTTTTTCCGTCAATCAAAGAAATTTTCTTGAAATCTAACTTTATTGTGTTTTTCTTCATGTCTCAAAGATCAATTTGCTTACTATATGTGCTATATCTTGATGTGATTTTGAATTTTTTTTTATTTTAGTTTTTATTTTAAGGAGGTTTGTAGTGGAGTAGGACCTTTATACCAACAATTGTATGTAAAATAGTTCCAGAAGCAAGCTATAAGCTTGCAGGCAAGGGTAAGGATTACCTTTTTTTCTTTCTTAGGCATGGAAGTTTCACAGTTAATATTAAGTAAATAATAAGTTCATGCCTGTTGTAAATATGATAAGTGTAAGAATAATGGTTCATCATATAAAGAAGCTTACTTTTGTTCCCTATCGGTTTAGGAGTTGCTGGAATCCAAAAATCAAAGGAGCTATTGTGTTTCATGATCAAGGTCCTCAGTCATTCGATTACAGTATACGTCTAAACCACTCATGGGCATTTTCAGGATTTCCTGATGTTAAAAGCATCATGGACACCAATGGTCCTTATCTTAATGACCTTGAGTTAGGTGTCAATACACTACCAATTATGCAGTATAGCTTCAGTGGCTTCTTAACTGTATGTACGCTCTTCTTTATAATCGTTTTATGTGTTCATAGTAGAAGTGTACTGTTACTTATGGACCAAGTAGATTAAACTTTGATTAGCTTTATACAATGTGCTGGCATCCTCTCTTCGGTGCCAGTATCAGTCCTTGTTTATAATTGAACTGATAATTTTACATCTCTACTTTTTTCTTTTTCCCAGCTCCAACAACTTATGGATTCTTTCATCATTTATGCTGCTCAACAATCACTTACAGACTCAGTCAGCGAAAATGAAGAGCTACCTTCACTGCCACCAGTCATAAATTCTTCCATAAAGATGCCTTGGACTCAATTCAGTCCTTCAAATATAAGGCTTGCTCCATTTCCTACTCGTGAATATACGGATGACGAATTCCAGTCCATAATCAAGACAGTCATGGGGGTCCTGTATGTATCTTGTATTACTTTCTTGTTTATGCTTACATGTTATTGTGTTAAGAAAAGTTCTTGGGTCCTCAAATCTCCTCCTGTTAATGTCATGTTATAAAGAATTATTATCTACTCCAGTTTTTCCTAATTTATTGACAAATATTTGGCTTTCTTTGGATCTAATGAACAGGTACCTATTGGGTTTTCTTTATCCAATTTCTCGCTTGATTAGTTACTCTGTTTTTGAGAAGGTCTGCTTCTGCTTAAGTCTGTAAATTAATCGTATTTGTCAGAGTGAAGTTAAAGAATAACTGTTAAAGTTGTTTTATGTATTTCTAAGATTTGCTTCAGAAAGTTTCTTGTTCAGCATTTATCTTGTTTTGATGCTCCAGGAACAAAAGATAAAAGAAGGTCTTTACATGATGGGTCTGAAAGACGAGATATTCCATCTTTCATGGTTTATTACATATTCTTTCCAGGTAGATATATGTTTGGCTATTTTGTTTTGTTGTTGGAGCTAAACCTGAATAGCATGAAATTGAATTGATGCCCGAGTTTTTGACCTCAAAAATATTCGTGATTAAGAATCAATCTGGTCGCAATTGTAGGAAGTGATCTTACTGTATTTAAATTGTTTCTCTGTCCATGGTTTCTCATTCTTATAACAATAGTTTCCTTTGTGTACTTGATACTTGCATGGTTGTAGTTGTACCCCCGAGGAGTTCTCCTGAAGTTGGTTCATTAATATAAGTTTGGTTATTTTAAAATTCATGCTTGCAGTTAACATGAATAATGAATAAAGCACTGCTAACGCCTTCTGTTTCCACACAGTTTGCAATTTCTGCTGGAATCATTACTCTGTGCACAATGGGCACCCTTTTCAAGTACAGTGATAAGTCACTGGTCTTTATGTACTTCTTCTTGTTCGGACTCAGTGCAATAATGCTGTCATTTCTTATCTCTACATTCTTCACCCGAGCAAAAACAGCAGTGGCAGTTGGAACTTTGACATTTCTTGGGGCCTTTTTCCCTTATTATACTGTGAATGATCAGACTGTTTCAATGTTAGTTTCCCATTATGTTGGTTCTCTACCGATAATTTTTATTTTAATGATATTTTAATATGAAGACATTTGATTTGTAGGATTATCAAGGTCCTGGCTTCTTTGCTTTCACCCACTGCTTTTGCATTAGGGTCAATCAACTTTGCTGACTATGAGCGTGCTCATGTTGGACTGAGATGGAGTAACATGTGGCGGGTATGTTTATAATCTTGTATAGTAACAATTGACCGGTGTCTTTTTCTGTCTCCTCAGATTTGGTTCTTAATCCATTCAGGCATCATCTGGAGTGTCCTTTTTGGTCTGCCTCTTGATGATGTTGTTCGATTCATTTTTGTACTGTGCAATTGGTCTTTACCTGGATAAGGTATAACTTCGAATTTTAGTTTATTGTTTTAGTCTTTGTTTCGAATTTCGTAATTCATGTTTAAAAATATATATTATCTTTTTATACACTATTTTCAAGCTCTGCGAAGTCCAGCTTGGAGTATTATATCACACCAACAGATATATATTGGATAATTTTAACCACAAAGCTTTCTTATTAATGTAAGTATCATGTAGCCACAAGGTGGTCTGTGATACAACTAAAATTATGCACAAGGATGTCAATTTGACTGTTGTTCATTTAGTTCACTAAGACATATATTAAGACATTGCATACAAAATTTCATTACACCTATTCAGGAGGCTTTAGTACCCGTACACCCATAAAATTGATGTATCAGGTTATTTCATCAGGTTATGCAATAGGCAATAAAAAGATATGTTGCATCAGCCTTTTTACACCCAGTGCTAAGAATTAGCTCAGTTGAATAACTAATGTCATTTATTCAGATATAACTTCATTAATATTAGATTGCTGTAAATGTTTTTATATAGAACTTCAAAAATTATAATTTTAATATATTATCTATTGTAATTTTATTATGTAGCGTATCTAATCATATTTTTTGGCTCAAAATTTCCTAATTTGTTAGGTTGAATTTTTTCCCTTCCGAATGTATATGGTATAAAGTGATTTCGCTTTGGTCACTTAATTCTGACTGAGCCAATCAATACAATGATATAATTTAATGAGATTACAAGTTTTGCGTATGCCCACATTCAGTATCAGGCAAGATGGATGTCATAAGCTTATAAGATTTCATCAATTTAAGTTTCTACCTAAAGAACCAAACGCTTAAAAATATATTTATTAAAAGGTAGGTGGTCGTAATGAATCATCAATAATGTTGTGATATAAATGTTGGAGATCACGTTGGAAGGTTGGATGTAGTAGTCCCAGGTACAATACATTGCTGCATACTTAGTGTGATTAAAATTACAGCTTCAATATTTTTATGAATTCGATCAGGTACTATTCAAAGAAAATAGACCGACCTACTCTTGGAACTTTATTTATCGCTGGAATTTTTGGAGAAAGAAGATCTCCGTTAAGCACCATGATTCTATCAGCAAAGGTGAAACCAGTGATAAGCTTACCAAAGAACACAGTTCTCCTGGACCTGCTGTGGAAGCCATAAGCTTGGAAATGAGGCAGCAAGAGCTAGATTGCAGGTGAAACACTAGCATTTGAAGGACACAACAGTGCTAGTAGTAACTTGCCCTTATATCATTATGATTAGATATGTATATTCGATCTAATAATAATGTCGTTTTTGCAGATGTATCCAAATTAGAAATCTGCACAAAGTTTACTCTTCAAATAAGGGGGAGTGTCATGCAGTCAATTCATTGCATCTCACCTTATATGAAAATCAGATCCTTGCTCTTCTAGGTAAGCAACGTATTTCTCACACAATACAAAAACATTATGATATATGAGTTCATTTCTCACTCGTCATGGGCTGTGGTTCTCTAAATTTTCACTGGCTTAGGAAGTTGAATATTATAATGTGGTTCTAATTCACAATGGAATTTGACAAGGAAAGGAATTGGGTTCTTGCACTTCTTAAGGATTTGCCCTTGAGTCAGCTTCTGCATATCCCCTGTTCAATTTCATATATCTTAAGGAAATCATTTTTCTTTTGGTATGATTGTCCGGATCTCATTTTTGGTATTCATATATAATTGTGTGCAATAATGTGCATGTTAAGTACCTGATTTTCCCAAAACCTTCCGATCTTAGGAGGAGGCCTTGATTGAATCATAAACTATATAGGTAATTGCATTTTACAGCTCACAACTTCTGTTCAAAAACAAATGTGTAACAGAACTTTAAAAAACGCAAATTGCACCTCATAACTTTCACCCGCGCAGTTATTTAGCACCCATTCTGTAATTTCCTGTTAAAGTTTGTTTTTGCCCTTAAATAATAAGGGGCAAAAAGGGAATTTTAGTATTTTATCTATACAAAAGTAATTTTAGAATATATTAATAATTGAAATTTTTAGCATGATATTTAAATATATATTAAACAACAATATCAAGTTTAATTTAAAAAATTTATTATTTATTTAGTCAATTATTATATTTTATGTTAAATTTTATTACTTGTTATATGTATATATCAAAATCTATATTGTAATAAATATTCTTTATTTAATATGTGTAGTGGAATTTTTTTTACTATAAAATACATTTATATAAATAATTTTATGTAAAAAAAGAATTAATTTGATTGTAAAAGTCTATAATACCCTTATATTTTTAACCATAACAGTCAATTTTAACAGAAAATTAACATAAGGGTTGTGAAATGATTGCGCGGGTCAAAATTATGGGATGCAATTTGCATTTCTTTAAATTTTAGTACACATTCGTTTTTAACATGGGAGATTTGTATATCTAAGAATTCAAAGCATCATGATGATTCTTCTACATGGAAGCTTAACATAATGCTTGATGCGCTGACATTTATATGTAAAGTAGCGGTATAAGGTGTGTTGGGTAGCGAGTCACAACTCCACAATAGTACGATATTGTCCATTTCGGGTGGAGCCCGCACGGCTTTGTTTTTGGACATCTCCAAAAAGGCCTCTTACTATTGGAGTTCTATCTACCAAGAGACCTCTTACTATTGGAGTTGTTGGGTAGCGAGTCACAACTCCACAAATAGTACGATATTGTCCATTTTGGGCCGAGCCCGCACGACTTTGTTTTTGGACATCTCCAAAAAGGCCTCTTACTATTGGAGTTGTTCAGGGTGCTCATATTCTAGCTTTCTGCCCCCTTTCCGCCTCTTGGTGTGCAATCGGGCTCCCTCTTAAACCCATACTGGAAATCCGTCTGGCCAGCTGGCTCCCTCTAGGCCCAAACTAGAAAGCCCACCTGCCTCATCCTTATGACCATCTAGGGTCCATCTGTCCATCGCCCAGGTGAGATTGTTATGGACCGTTCCAACCTTGCTCTGATGCCCAGGTGTGTTGGGTAGCGAGTCACAACTCCACAATAGTACGATATTGTCCGCTTTGGGTTCACCCGCACGGCTTTGTTTTTAGACATCTCCCAAAAGGCCTCTTACTATTGGAGTTGTTCAGCTTTCTGCCCTTCCCACAATTGATGTGGGACAACTCCTAAAAAGCAGTACAGTACTGATTGATATTATGTATCTAAAAAGGGCTGGGAGCCTCTTATTGTATGCCTGTTTTGTTGTGTTCATTCTTGTACTTGTGGTTCAGTCTCTGGTTGTCATTGATAAATATTAGTACATAGAGGATGGTAGATCGTTGTTTATAACCTTGATTACAATTTTTCAAATTTATTTTTCTTTTGCAGTAGAATTAAGCTTGAAGATGCAAATTAGTTTGTGTCTCAATAATCTTTTACTCCCCCCATTCCATTTAGTGTCTTTGCCAGTAGTCATGCTAGAATTAAGAGAGTTATATAAAGGTTAATACTCAGATGATTTGTTGATAGCCTAGTGTAAAGGCTTCTCCCTCCCCTCTCACCAACTGTCGTGGGTTGACTGCTTACTCCCTCACATACATAAGATTCTAATGCCCTGACACATGTAACCTGACCCCCAAAAGAGGTTAATATTATATTGATTGTTCTTGAGAAATGTTATATGGAATTGTACTGATATTATTTAACTTGGACACAGACGGAATGCCTAATAAGTTATATTCAGAAGCCTGCAGTTACTGAAGCTTAAGTTAGTGACTGTTCGGAAAGGGTCCCATAATATTGCTTTATGATGCTCTTTTCATAGTTTTTTTAAAAAAAAATGCATTTCAGTATGTTCAGTCTACCTCTTTGTTGTTCTTTTTGTTCCTTAATTTGGTGTACGTAAATATACGCTCATTTTTTGAAGGGCATAATGGTGCTGGTAAAAGCACGACAATATCCATGATCGTTGGCCTCCTCTCTCCTACATCTGGTGATGCTGTGGTATTAGGGAAGAATATCCTCACTGATATGGTAACCTCACAACACCAGTCCTTTTAGGTCCATGATAGCATGCAACTGATCCAACTATTGCTACCTTTTTTTCAATAATTACATCTATTCATTTCATCGTAAATATATTCCCATCTCTTACCAGTTTGTTTATCCTGCAGGATGAGATAAGGAAAAATTTGGGGGTGTGCCCTCAATATGACATTCTTTTTCCAGAATTAACTGTAAGTGAACTTTGTTCCTGTTAGATGTCTAATATTGCATTTGATATATATTTATTTTTTATATTTTTGTAGTGGCTTTATTATAAGCTTTCAAGCAAGTCTTCCTTTGAAGAATGATGCCTTATATGTGCTGGTTGTTACGCTTGCGGATTTACCTGGACTAAATCTTTACGGTTTTTCTATAGTGTGCCCATGGGCACATGCTAAGCACTAAATTTTATAAGTTTAGCTTATTTTGATTGACTCCTACTTCTTAATATTGATGGACCCCCCCTGCATATACAAAAACTACACCAATCAAGATGAGCTATATGCATAGAATTTAGTGCTTAGCATGTGTCCATGGGCACAAACTAGACAAACCGAAGCCTTTAATAGACAAGCATAATCATGTTTATCATTCTCTAAGGAATAGGCTTTAAGATTTTGTACTTGAAGCGCATGCAGTATTCTGTAAAGTGCTAAGCTTGACTTGTTATACTACCAGGTGAAGGAGCATCTGGAGTTATTTGCCAATATTAAGGGTGTGAAAGCAGACTTGTTGGATAATGTTGTTTGTGAAATGGTTGATGAAGTAAGTTCCTGACACTTGTGTGTGTGTGTGTATTATATGTGTGTGTGTGTGTGTGTGTCTGTGTGTATATATAGTTTTATATATAATATTACCTCTTATTCAATGTGAGCTCAACATATAAGATGATGTGTCCTGTTTGACAGTTTCATTAGTTACTGTAATTTGAATAGTATTAATAAGTAGGGTGAAATTGTTTATTACTGTTGCCACATTTCAATGTCATGGAGATCTTTCTCTGTTTATTTATTAAGGTGAACATCTTCTTTATGCTACCCATATACTTCCATTTGGCATTTATTAAGTAAATGTAGAGCCACTGACAAACACTACTATACAGGATGACAGATTGTTCTTGATGCAGCAATTAGATCTATACTAAAGCGAATCATGTTCTTTAACCTATCTAGCATACCAGCACCTAGTTTAGCAATTAAGATTCTAGAAGTTAAGATTAGTGATGTGGTAGATTTAATTACAAATTTGCAATTCTTATTCACAGCAGTTTTTTAGCAACCTATCAACCGCATCAATTAATGATTAAACTTGTAGTCAAATACTTTGCTATATTAACCGTCCTCACAAATGCTATCAGTTGTTCAAAGTAATATCTGGACAACCTTTTAAGTGATTATTGACCTTCATAGCATTCAATGAAATTGTATTGTAAGGTGCTTATTTAGGTAACAGATCAAGAATGTATGTCCTGTTGCATTTATCTGTTTGTTTTTGTGTGATCATACTGATAATGGACACAGGTGGGATTGGCTGACAAACTTAATATTGTTGTGAGAGCTCTTTCTGGAGGTATGAAAAGAAAGTTGTCACTTGCAATTGCATTAATAGGAGATAGTAAGGTAAACTCTTTGTCAGAATCTCTTTTTAATTTCTGTTAGATTTTTGACATATTTTAATACATTGATACTTTATCATAGATTATTGTTCTTGATGAACCTACTAGCGGAATGGATCCTTATTCGATGAGGATGACATGGCAATTAATCAAACGAATAAAGAAAGGAAGAATAATATTACTGACTACGCACTCCATGGATGAAGCTGATGTACTAGGTGATCGAATAGCCATAATGGCAAATGGTTCTTTGAGATGCTGTGGAAGGTGAGTGGGAAAGGGGGTGGTTATGGAGCTGGAAATTTAATTATTATTAACCATTTTGACATAAGTATTTTATCTCTTGTAGTTCCCTTTTTCTGAAACATCAGTATGGGGTTGGTTATACTCTTACCATGGTGAAGGTCTGTTCACTTGATCAATTTAAACGCCTATGGACTTTCTAATACAGTCACTAATGATGCGATGATAAATAATTGGTATGAATATCTATTTTCCTAATTTTTTCTTTGTTGTAGACTGCACCTGATGCATCTGTAGCTGCTAATATTGTTTACCGCCATATACCGTCAGCTACATGCGTGAGCGAAGTATTGTTCTAATCTTGAATCTTATTTATTTTTAATTTGAGATGTTTGAAAGGATGATGTGTTTTTCAGAGTAAAATTATGTTCATTTATTTGTATGCACAACTTTTACTAATTCTGTTGGTGCCTACTTCTGTTATACTTCAATTTGTTTTTATAGGTCGGAACTGAGATTTCCTTCAAACTTCCTCTTTCATCATCGCATCACTTTGAAAGCATGTTTAGGGAAATTGAACAGTGCACCAGAAGATCAGTAGCTAATTTACAAACAGACTGTGAAGACAAACACTTGTCCGGCATTGAGAGTTATGGAATATCTGTAACAACTCTGGAAGAGGTTTTCTTGAAGGTTGCAGGATGTGACTTTGATGAAGCAGAGTGCCTGGGGGAGCAAAGGGAGACAGCTTTACCAGATTATGCTGTTTCTCAAGCCTGCGATGATTATGCTCCTAAGAAAAAAAATTACTCCAAAATATGTGGAAATTATATGAAAATAGTAGGGTTTATATACATTATATCACACAGAGCTTGTAGTCTCTTCGTGGCTGCCATTCTAAGTTTTGTGAGATTCTTGAGCATGCAGTGCTGCTGCTCTTGTATGCTAACAAGGTCAACGTTCTGGAAGCACTCTAAAGCTTTGCTTATAAAGAGGGCTCTATCAGCTCGCAGGGACCGGAAGACAATTGTTTTCCAACTGTTAATTCCTGCTATTTTCTTGTTTTTCGGTCTTCTATTTCTCAAGCTAAAGCCACATCCTGATCAACAGTCTGTTACATTGACAACTTCACATTTTAATCCTTTGTTGAGCGGTGGTGGAGGTGGTGGTCCTATTCCTTATGATTTATCCAGGCCTATCTCCCAAGAGGTTGGTTCTTATTCTTAGAAGTTGTTATTGTTGATACTTATATCCGGAATAGTGTACCGTAGGGCTGACGAGGGTTTCGGGTCGGTTGACAGACTTGGGTTAGAAATTTGACCCAACCCGAAATTTTAATTGGTCAGAATATTGAACCCAAACCCGAGCGTACTACCCACAAGTAACCGGAACCCGAGCCGAAGTAATAATAATTTATTAATATTTTATATTTTATATAAAAAATTTATGAATAAATACTGTTTTAATCTAATGAATTAATTTATATTAGATTAAAACAAAATATTTATTAATTTAAATAATAGAAAATAAAGAAATAATATAATAGGTATTTTGTATAATATTTAACATTATATATATATATATGTATATTTTTCGGGCCAGTTTTGGGCAACCCAACCCGATTTTTTTGGGTCAATTTCAGGTCAACCTGAAGCCGACCCTGACCCAAAAAACTCAAGTGGAACTCGTACTTTGTGGGTCAGTTTGTGTCGGGTCTGATTTTGCCGGTCCTAGTGTAATGTTTACGGTGGTTGTGTAAACAGTCTTAGATGCGCCAGTTGCTCTGCATTAATAGCTCTGGAATTGGTGCACACAATATTTTATGCAGATTTCTTAAGCCTCCCTTCTATTTCTAAATGTGGAACACACCCCACCCTCCCCACCCACCCCAATCTTGATATGCTGCCAAACACTACTTCTGATTATGCAGGTTGCACGATATGTACAAGGCGGATGGATTCAGAAATTTGAGAAGACGACGTATAGATTCCCCGACTCAGAAAAGGTTCTAGCTGACGCAGTTGAGGCAGCAGGAACAACACTAGGACCTGTCCTCCTAAGTATGAGTGAATATTTGATGTCTAGCTTAAATCTGACCTATCAGTCAAGGTGCGTTGTCTTGATGTCAATATCTTGAAACTTTGTATTTAGATAATTATCTAAATAATTCACATTTCACACTGTATTCTAAGATAGGGCTGTTTAGTGATAACTTGACTGAAAGCTGTACAAGTCTGCGTAAACATAATGAATTAGCAAAGAAAAGAGTGACATTTTAATCAAAACAGAATGAACAATTAAAGTTTCAGTCTAAAACTAAAGTACTGAAAGAAAGCAATCTGGGTTAAACCACAATATGTACATGCAAGAAGTTAGGTGCCTCTTCCGTCTCATTTTGTTGGCAGAATAGGGCCTACACATTTATATTCACAATCGGTTTTGAAGTTCCTAAAATCCTATCCTTTCATCAAATTGCACATCATGGATGATGAATGACTTGTAGAAAAGCTATTACTCAGGAAACCACCAAAATAACATGAAAACAAGGCCACAAGGGATACTACAGCAAAGCTGGCGAGTTTTAGCCTCCACAACACATTCAAACAATGAGTTACACTTTAAGCATATATTAAAATTCATTTTTTCTTTTTTCAATTGATTTTTCTTTTTTACTAAAGTGCACTTTATGATTGCTTTCATCGTATATGTGTGCGTTTATTTTTATCGCATAAAAGAACTAGGCAACTTCTCCAGATGTGTCATTTTACATTTTAGCTTAAATTGTGTTTAAAATGGGTCAAGCACCTTACATATTTAAAGTATCATTAAGTTCTATTAGAAGTCGATTAATTATTTTGGTTTCATGACTTCAATAATATGCTGGTCGCAGATATGGAGCAATTGTAATGGATGATCTGAATAATGATGGAAGTCTTGGATACACAGTTCTACACAACAGTACTTGTCAGCACGCTGCGCCAACCTATATCAGTTTAATGAATTCAGCAATCCTAAGGCTTGCCACTTCTAAAGAAAACATGACAATTCAAACACGCAATCATCCACTACCCATGACGAAAAGCCAGCGTGTCCAGCGTCATGTATGCTTCTCTCTTTCGTCTACGAACAGCTCATATGATCTCCTTTCAGTTGAATATGAAATTGCTAGAGTTAAAGTCTCACGATTGGTTTGGCTTTCTAGAAATAATTTTAAAATTGTTTCAGAGAAACATGA
This sequence comes from Daucus carota subsp. sativus, assembly GCF_001625215.2. Taxonomy (NCBI): domain Eukaryota; kingdom Viridiplantae; phylum Streptophyta; class Magnoliopsida; order Apiales; family Apiaceae; genus Daucus; species Daucus carota. Next base: position 35,095,240 of record NC_030386.2, on the reverse strand, counting down.
CCCTTATAGTACTAAATGTGGAAACTTGGCACATGTCCTATGAAATGTGAATTCTGGGCCGCTTCTCCCTTTAGCAGCAATTGTTTTATAATATTGTGCGTCTTGTGTATAAGTTTGTAAATGATCTGCATAATAATATTTGATTGGCTGTTATTAAATGCGATGCTTTATATGATAATTTCTTGATCGTGGTATCATCATGTGCATGTCAGGATTTGGATGCTTTCTCAGCTGCTGTTATTGTTAATATTGCTTTTTCCTTCCTTCCTGCCTCATTTGCTGTTGCTATTGTAAAGGTATGTTCAAAAGCTTTAGATAAACTGAAATAGAGAGTTTCTGGACGTATGTGCTGTATCATTGTCCTTATTTGCTTGTCACCAATTTTAGATAAACTACTGGCTTTGATTTTAAATAGATTTCTTCTTGTATTCTTCTGAATTGTTGCATCATTTAGTTACTATAGTTATATTATTGGCAGATTACGAATCCAGTAACTGGACTATATTTGATTCATTTTAGTTTATTTCTTGCGTCATACATAGGCTCGAAAAATGAGTGGAGCCGAACTGTTGACTGTTGAGCCCTCATGTTCAGCTAAAGTTATTGATATAGAGGTTGGGTCTAGCCAAATCTTCTTTGAGTTCGCTTGGTAGGACAAAATATTGTTTATGAACTGTTCATAGACAACTCGTAAACATGTCTCGTAACACTACTTATGAGTTTGCTTATTTATTTTATTCACACATAAATTTATTTAAAGATCAGATAAATATTAAATCTGCAAACTAACAACACAAGTTTATGTTACTACATTATACTAGTTACATTTTAAGATACAGCATATACTGTAAATCAATTTATATTATTAGAAGTAGTGAGTAAATAACATTAAAAAGAATGTTCCTATATATATCCCAATCAAATTAGAACTTTGGTCTGATTCATAACCCAGAACTAATGCCAGCCTTAGATGTATGTGCTAAATATATAACTCATATTTATTTGTCCTGTTGCAGTACACCATGTGTTTGATCCAGAAAAATTTTCTTAATTTGCAAATCATTGAATACAGTGTTCTTCTACAGAACATATCATTATTTGAATTACATAATTATTTAAATTAATAATTTATTGTTTTAGCATACACAGTATTTTGCTCGCTCTTATAAAAATGATTATAAAAGCTTATAATTGTTGTAATATTCTAGCCACAATAATATTGAGAGCTGCTATTTTAACAGAAGGAGGGTAAGAAGCTGAGCATAGAAAGAAAGCTCGGGTGCAAGTTTTACATTGAAGTGAGGCATCTATTTATAGCCTTCAAATTGCAATGCATCAGACAAGAAATTAATTGCATGCCAAATATATCAAAACCTAAACCTAGCCATACTATTCCATATTTGACCACATGTTATTATGACAATCAAAGGGGAGTGTTGTAAGTTGATTGCCATATTACCCATGTGGTCAAATATGGAATAGTATGGCTAGGTTTAGGTTTTGATATATTTGGCATGCAATTAATTTCTTGTCTGATGCATTGCAATTTGAAGGCTATAAATAGATGCCTCACTTCAATGTAAAACTTGCACCCGAGCTTTCTTTCTATGCTCAGCTTCTTACCCTCCTTCTGTTAAAATAGCAGCTCTCAATATTATTGTGACTAGAATATTACAACACGTTATCAGCACGAAGCCCTGCCAGAACTGAGAAGGTATAATTTTATGTACATATATATAAGTAGACGTGGTTATACCCTCTACTAATAATTTATATATATACCCGGAGTAGACGTGGTTACACCCTCTACTAATATTTTAACTACATATGGCCGGAGCACCGCCTATTTACGGTACCATATAATTTTGGGTAATACCGAAATATAGTGGGAACCTTAATTTATAAATTGCCTGCCTATCGGATAATAATTCTTTTGTGCCTAACTAACTTATGCAGGATTTTCCACTTAAATATATTATTGGTTGGAGATAACCTGTATACGCAGACGTCCGTATGGCGGGTGAAAATCCATTTGTCATTTTATATATAGATCTGTTCATAATATCGATGATAATAATGATGTACACATTTATTATTGCTTACTTGTTAACGCATCCGATTCAGTAGGATTTTATGTAATATTTACATTGATAATTTAAGTTAATAATTTTGGTGTTAAATTCAGATTATAATGACAAATCTTACAAACTTGTCATTCGTTGCATTGGACATTTCTGTGGAGAATTATTTATCGTGGGTACAAGATGTAAAGTTGCATTTGGGTTCAAAGAAATTAAGCAACACAATAAAGGCAGAAAACACATCCACGATTGAAGAAAACTATACCTCTATTATTTTTCTCCGACACCACATGCATGAAGATCTAAAATCCGAGTACCTAGAAGTCGAGGATCCCTTTATTTTATGGGAAAATCTAAAGGATAGGTTCGATCATCAGAAACTAGTTTATCTACCTGCAGCTGAAAATGATTGGGCTAATCTGAGGCTTCAAGATTTTAAGAGTGTTCGGGCATATAGCTCAGCACTATTCAAAATAAGTTCTAGGCTCATTATGTGTGCTGAGATTGTTACTGAGAAAAGAAAGATCGACAAAACATTATCCACCTTTCATCCCAATAATATCAACTTAGCCGAGATGTACAGGGAGCTAGGGATGGCAGTTTTACCCGACCTGATGGATACCCGATCCGTTCCGACCCGATTGGGTCTACCCGAACCCGATTTTTTTGGATCTGGATCCGGATCTGGATCTTATTTTTAGACCCGAAAGAGTTTGGATCTGGATCTGGATCTCAGGTATTCCGATCCGAGACCCGACCCGAAGCCCGAAACCCGATTTAAACCCGATCCGAACCCGAAACCCGATAAAAACCCGATACAAAATATTATATATATATATATATATTATATTTAATGTAAAGTATATATATTGAAATATTATGAATTATTAGGTATGAATATTAATATTTTACTTAATTTTATATGCCCAATACATAATTTATATTCATTTCATCAATATTTTTCTCAATTATTTTGCATTAAAAAATCTAAATATAATAAAAATATAAAATATAAATGATAAATTGAATGATTGTATATAATTAAGTTAACATGTTTCACGTGTTTATTGTACTAAATGAAACCTGTAAAATCCTTTTTTATATTCCTAAATTTAAAAAAAAAATAAGCCATCACATTTTTTTAGATATATAATCTTTAAATTTTATTTATTTTTTAAAATATCCGAATTAGACCCGAACCCGAACCGAAACCCAAAAAAACCCGACGGATCGGATCTGGATCTTCATTTTCCAGACCCAGACCCGGACCCGACCCGAACCGAAATATAATGGATCGGGTCTGGATCTCAAGAAACCCGACCCGAACCCGACCCGTTGCCATCTCTACAGGGAGCGCAAGTTTACCAAGTTTGGGGATCTCCTTTCAACCCTCCTTGTTGCCGAGCAGAATCATGAATTGGTGATTAAGAATCATCAATCCCGTCCAACGGGATCCGCCCCTTTACCAGAAGTAAATAACACGACATTCCAGCAGAATGTACGTGGAAAAGGGCATAGAGGTGGACGAGGCCATGGTCGCTACCGTGGACGAGGCCGTGGTCGTGGACATTTTCGTCCTTATAATAGCTCTGGTCACCAGAAGTGGCAACCTGAAACACAGAGCAAAAGAAAGGCACCACAAGGAGGGAAAACTGACAATTTATGTCACAAGTGTGGAATGGAAGGGCATTGGTCACGTAATTGTTATATCCCACAACATCTTGTTGATTTATATCAGTCATCTAAAAGATCGAAAGGAAAAATGATGGAAACCAATTTCGCCAACAACTTAGATGATTCTCTTATAATATCAACCGGGGGAATAAGCGTTAATGGTCCTAATGAGTCTAACGAAACTCCCATGTGGGAGGCTGAGGATTAGTTTCATAAAATTATTAGCAACCGGAGGAATGAGCATTAATGGTCCGAATTACTATAGTTACTAGTGTGTACTGTGTGCTTTATTTGATCTATGTAATGTGTTATGTTCTTATCAAATAAATTATGTTTCTTCATTATATACAGAATGGATTCTGAAGATATATGCATTGCTGATTGTGGTACAACTCATACGATTCTACAAAATCGAAAATACTTTACCCATATAACCAAAACCGAAGCTCAAGTTGGCACTATTTCTGGCGTATCTAATATAATCGAAGGTTTTGGAAAAGCTAGTTTCGTCTTACCTAATGGTACACACATACATATTCCAAATGCATTATTTTCTAGTAAGTCCACTAGAAATCTTCTTAGTTTTAAGGATATTAGATTTAACAATTTTCATATCGAAACCACTTCTGAGGCTGGTAAAGAATATCTCCTTATTACTTCTGCTAATTCTAGCAACAAGAAAATCTTAGAAAAGTTTCAGTCACTTTCCTCAGGATTATATATGATGAAAATCAGAACCATTGAGTCACACAATGTCATTGCTTCCAAACTCATAGATCCAAAATCATTTACCCTTTGGCATGAAAGATTAGGTCATCCTGGATTCTCTATGATGCGTCGTATTATAGAGAATTCTATTGGACATCCTCTGAGAGATCTTAAAGTTCCTTCCAAAAATGATCTTCCATGTTCAGCATGTTCTTTGGGAAAACTGATTACTCGACCATCTCCTACTAAAGTTAAGCTTGAAAGTCCAAGTTTTCTAGAAAGGATACAAGGCGACATATGTGGACCGATCCATCCATCATCTGGTCCATTTAGGTACTTCATGGTACTAATAGATGCCTCAACTAGATGGTCTCATGTTTGTCATCTCTCAACTCGTAATGATGCTTTTGCAAAATTACTTGCCCAGATAATCAAGTTGCGAGCTCAATTCCCAGACCATTGTATCAAGTCAATTCGTTTAGACAATGCCGGCGAGTTCACATCTGCAACCTTTGTCGACTATTGCATGTCTGTAGGAATTTCAGTTGAGCACCCAGTTCCTCATGTACATACACAAAATGGGTTACCCGAGTCTTTTATCAAAAGACTTCAACTTATTGCAAGACCGTTGTTATTGAAAGCCAAATTACCTACATCTATTTGGGGTCATGCAATACTTCATGCTGCTAATCTTATTAGGATTAGACCAACTGCCTATAATCAACATTCGCCACTACAGCTGGTACTTGGTCAAATTCCTAATATTTCTCACTTCAAAATCTTCGGAAGTGCTGTATATGTACCTATTGCTGCACCACAGAGATCGAAGATGGGAGCTCAAAGAAGAATAGGTATCTATGTTGGTTTTGATTCAACATCTATAATTAGATATCTTGAACCACTAACTGGAGACTTATTTACTGCACGATACGCAGATTGTCATTTTGACGAATCTTTGTTTCCTCCCTTAGGGGGAGATAAACATGTGAGTAAGATTAATCCTGACATAACATGGAATGCATCGGGGTTACATTTTCTAGATCCACGTACCGGTCAATGCGAACTTGAAGTTAAAAGAATCATCCATATGCAAAATATCGCAAACCAAATGCCTGACGCATTTAACGATTCTAGAAATGTAATAAAATCTCATATACCTGCAGTAAATACTCCAGCTAGAGTAGATATACCAATTCAAAAATCAAGTACAAATGAATTGGTTACAGATTCAAAGCCACGCCTGAAGCGTGGTAGACCGGTCGGTGCAAAAGATGTTGCACCAAGAAAAAGAAAATCAAAGAAAATTGCCCCTGAAGTGGCACATGCTCCAGAAGAAGCAAATACCCCTGAAGTGGTATTATCTCCTGAAGAGATTCCCGTCCCTGAAGATTCGGGATTAAACAATCATGAAATTTCAATAAATTATGTGCATGATATGAAATGATGGGATCGAAGTAAAGCCATAATCGATGATGTATTTGTGTATTCTGCGGCATTGGATGTCGACATAAATTCTGATCCTGAACCACAAAGTGTGGATGAATGCCGTCGAAGAAAAGACTGGCTAAAATGGAAAGACGCAATTCAAACAGAATTAAATTCATTGCGCAAAAGAGAAGTATTTGGACCTGTTGTCCAAACACCAATCGGTGTGAACCCTGTTGGGAATAAATGGGTATTCATAAGAAAACGAAATGAAAAGAATGAAATTGTGAGATATAAAGCCCGACTTGTAGCACAAGGGTTTTCTCAAAGGCCTGGCGTTGATTATCATGAGACATACTCGCCAGTTGTGGATGAAATTACTTTTCGTTTTATATTAGGTATGGCATCTAAAGAAAAATTGGAAACACGTCTTATGGACGTTGTTACTGCATACCTATACGGATCACTTGATAGTGATATTTTTATGAAAATCCCAGAAGGATTAAAAATGGACGAGTTCAAGAAATCTCGTCATATATACTCCATTAAACTTCAACGATCATTGTATGGATTGAAACAATCTGGTCGTATGTGGTATAACAGACTTAGTCGTTATTTACAAAAGAATGGGTATGTTAGTAATCAAATTTGTCCATGTGTTTTTATCAAAAAATCACAATCTGGTTTTGTGATTATTGCTGTATATGTGGATGATTTAAACCTTGTAGGTTCAGCTACAGAGGTTGATGAAGCTGTCATATATCTAAAGACAGAGTTTGAAATGAAAGATCTTGGGAAGACAAAGTATTGTCTTGGTATACAAGTCGAGCACTTGTCATCAAGAATTTTCCTCCACCAATCTACATATACAGAAAAGGTTTTGAACAGATTTTACATGGATAAATCTCATCCGTTGACTACTCCAATGGTGGTTAGATCTTTAGAACCAGATAAAGATCCATTTCGACCACGAGAATGTGATGAAGAGGTTCTTGGTCATGAAATCTCATATCTTGGAGCAATTGGTGCACTTATGTATCTTGCGAATAATACAAGGCCGGATATTGCCTTTGCTGTGAATTTATTGGCTAGATTTAGCTCTGCTTCGATGGCTAGACATTGGAATGGGATCAAGCATATATTTCGTTATCTTCGTGGAACAATTGATTTTGGGTTATTCTTTCCGGAAAACTCGACATCTCAGTTGATTGGATATGCACATGCTGGATATCTATCAGATCCACATTTTGGCAAATCACAAACTGGATATGTATTCACATATTGCGGTACAGCCATTTCCTGGAAATCCACGAAGCAAACTACAGTGGCAACCTCGACAAATCATTCAGAACTAATTGCAATATACGAAGCTAGTAGAGAATGTGTTTGGTTGCGATCTATTATCAAGAATATTCAAGAATCGTGTGGATTACCGGATATCACGAGAAGTCCTACTGTTATGTTTGAAGATAACACTGCATGCATTGATCAACTCAAAGAGGGATATATCAAAGGAGACAGGACGAAACACATTTCACCGAAATTCTTTTATACTCACGAGCTTCAAAAGAATGGTGAAATTGATGTACAACAAATTCAATCATGTGACAACCTTGCAGACTTATTCACAAAATCGTTACCGAATTCAACATTTGCAAAGCTACAACGTAACATTGGAATGCGTCGACTCAAGGATATGTTGCAGCAAAACGTCAGTGATTGATGTTTTCATCCAAGGAGAGATTGTACTCTTTTTCCTTCATCAAAGTTTTTATCCCACTGGGTTTTTCTTTGACAATGTTTTAACGAGGCAGTCTATGATCCATGTTATTATGACAATCAAAGGGGAGTGTTGTAAGTTGATTGCCATATTACCCATGTGGTCAAATATGGAATAGTATGGCTAGGTTTAGGTTTTGATATATTTGGCATGCAATTAATTTCTTGTCTGATGCATTGCAATTTGAAGGCTATAAATAGATGCCTCACTTCAATGTAAAACTTGCACCCGAGCTTTCTTTCTATGCTCAGCTTCTTACCCTCCTTCTGTTAAAATAGCAGCTCTCAATATTATTGTGGCTAGAATATTACAACACGTTAACAATAATGTAATAATGTATAAAATGTATTCAACAATAAATAACAAATTTACATTCTGCAGATTTCTAATGTTATAAGTATAATAATAAGCCGGTTTGGATAGAATCTGACCCTATATATAGATACACTATTATAAAATATTGAACCTATATGTAGCTTGTTCATGAACTATGTAGACGAGCCTACTTATCCGTTCACAAACTATCGAGCCGAATTCTTCTATGATTTAGATTGGGGTCGTTTTTCGTTTATAAAGTCAGCTCGACCAAGTTGAATTTGATCCAAACACTGAACCATTCATGAGCATCTTAACTCATTTACAGCATATATATAGATACTTAAGATCTATACAGTTTGACTTTTCTTTATTGTGTTTTCAGTTTCTGAAAAGGCAGAGTAATATGTATGAATGTATATTTTCTTTTTTGAAATATAATTATAAGAAAAGAGGTACTGACGTACTTGTTTGGTGCAGGAACGAGAAGTAAAAGCTAAGCATCAACAACTAATTAGTGGAGTATGTCTGTTCTCTTCTTATTCTTTCCTGATAGTGCACTAGTATCATATCTTTTTCGTTGAAGGTTTTATACTTTTTTAGGTTTCAATAATATCATATTGGGCATCCACTTATGCATGGGACTTCATCAGCTTCTTATTTCCTTCATCTTTTGCGGTGCTTCTCTTTTACATATTTGGTAAGTCAGAAGATCCCCCATTGTATTTCTGTCATCCCAAGGTATAATTTTTGGTTAATTAATGTAAACTTTTTTAGCCAAAGTAGTTACCAAATACCAACTAAAACTTGGTACCTAAAAACCTTTATGTATTATATTTATATTGATTTGGCTGTATATATATAATTTATTAATCTGCTTTGTGGTAAACTATCGCGATATCAGCTTAATTTGCATTTGCATTGAGGTTTATAGTTACTGTTTTTTGGGGTTCTGTCTTTTTCATTTTTGCTAGTGCTTGTGTTGATACTTGATAGGGTAGGGTTTTTAAAAGCGTTTGTTCTCATGCATAGGGTTGGCACTTTAAAAAACAACTTTTCAGTAATATCAACCTGTCCTCTAATTACAAGAATATATCCCCAATTTCCCATTATAATAAAATTAAATTGTATTTCCTAATTGAATCATATCTAAGAAATAGCCTTTGTTATTAAAATTTATCTACAATACTAATGTAACACCCCAGTCCCACATCGAGAAGAGTGGAAGTATGACTATCAAAAGCACCAACAAATCATGATCTTTTGGTGCCTGTGGTGGGCTTGTGGACTATCCAAGTTGGCATTTGGGCCGGGTGTATTTCGGCTTATTTTCGGATTCAGAATTCGGGACTTGACCCGATTTTCAAAAAAGACTTGGGATTTGACCCGGGTTGTCATACTAATGTAATAAATCAACTTATTTTTGTGTCTTCTAAATAATGGGATTCCAAAGCCTTTGGGGCATTTTCAACCGTTGTCCTTCATTTCTTATATTCTTTGTATATCTTCTTAGCTTCATTCTTTAATCATCATTATTAAGATATGATTAGGAATTCTTATTGCTATTGTTACTGCACACTTTAATTGTATAGATCCTTTAGACAAATCGATCAAATTGCCAACTGAGTCATAGTTCTATTAGGCATTGTGCAGCCATTGATAAAGTATGCAAGTCCAAGCCTTTAGATTTAATGACAGATGGTTGCCCTGGGTGATGGCTTTATGTGCGTTTTAGCATTCAACTCACTTGATTCAGAAGAAAGATGTACCAATCATGAACCTTGTGGATTTCTGTGGCTTTATGTTTTCTGAATCTCTCATCATGAAGAAAGGTTTACCAATCATGCACCTTGTGTTGTGATTATTAAGCTCCTTACAGTATTCTTGTATCTAGAATATTCTACGTAAGACTTAAATATTGTTGTAGAGCCTCTGATACTGATTTTTCTTTATTGTCTGTGCTTTTGTTGCTCTCATCACCTGTACCTTGGTGTTGTAAACGGTGGCAGATTTATATGGTGGGCTCAGGGGGCTTTAGCCCACCTTGAGTCCATAACAGCTTCAGTTTTCGTTGTAAAATTTGTATATTTTATAATTGAGCCCACCCTAATTATTTTGAGCCAGTCCATTTTTATTGCAAGCCCAGCTCATTGACTAAATAATCTACTACATTATACCTACTGCTCTCTGGCTGCCGCTGGTGAAGTGCATGAATTAAAAGAAAAAATAGTGCTCTGCTGCTCTTGGTCGACTTCAGTAGTTCAGTGCTTCACTAATTCCCTTCCCTTCCGCAAGATTTAACTTCAGTAATTTTTTTTTTTTTAATATTAATGAAGCCCCCTCCTTGGTAAAATTCTAGATCCGCCAGTAAACCATCCTACATTGTTACTGATAAAAAAATGTTTCATTTAAAATTAGTTGGTTTAAAAATTTGAAAAATAATTTTATTTTTTTTATGCTCATCGCCTGTAACTTGTGTTGTGTATCCTACAAGTTCCTGATTTAAAATCTCTGTACGGTATTTAGGCTTGGAACAATTTATTGGGAGATATTCGTTCCTACCCACTGTCACCATGCTTTTGGAATATGGACTTGCAATTTCGTCATCAACATATTGTCTGACTTTTTTCTTTTCTGAACATAGCATGGCACAGGTACATCTACTTCTCACCCCTTTAAAAGACCTTTCAAGTAAATAGATTGTTGATATCCCTGTTTACATTTCTATGATAATGCAATCAATATGTGTGCAGAACGTGGTTCTCTTGGTCCACTTCTTCTCTGGGATTATTCTGATGGTGATATCATTCATAATGGGGGTTATACCGACCACTGCAAATGCTAACTCTTTTCTTAAGGTCAGAGCTGTTTGTTTGATTTAAACATTTCGCACTGTCAACTTTATGTTCATATCACAAACATCGCCTAGTGCCGAAGATTTTTATTTATTAGAAATTGTATATGCTGAGCATGATATATATTTGTTAAAAACTGATAGGGAATTCGGTATTGGAATCTCTTTCTACCAGACTTTCTCAATTGGATATTTTGTCCAAGCACTGTCTATTCTTTATATAATTGGCTAATGGCTACTACTAAAATTTATTAAAATTGTCATTTTATGTCCATAAATAATAAAATTTTGAATGATCCTTTTAATTTCTCTTTGTTTACAGTAATTTTAAGATCGGTTGTCCTTTTCTATTAAAAAAAAACCTTCATTCATGTGTTCTTGTTATACAGTGTATTTCACTTCTAAGCTTTGAACAATCATTTTCCAGAATTTCTTCAGAATATCTCCAGGATTTTGCTTTGCTGACGGACTGGCTTCCCTAGCTCTTTTGCGCCAAGATGTGAAAAATGAAAATGGTTCTGGTGTTTTTGACTGGAATGTTACGGGGGGCTCTATATGTTATCTTGCTGTAGAGGTGCTTTTCTCAGTCCTGGGACATCATTTATTAATAATTGTTGAAATCCTACTGGCTCCTTGCTTCCTCTCTACAAGTATAAATCTTGTTGATAGCATATACTCCCTCCGTCCCAATTTATTTGTCTTGTTTGACTTTGACTTTTTGTGGTCAAATTGACCAAACTTTGACTGATAATTAGTAATTATTTGTATATGATCCTGAAAATCGGAAAAATATATTTTAAACTAGAATAGATATGGATTCTATTAATATATTTTTTGTAATTTTTTCTAATTATCTTATATATGTAAATTGCAGTCAAAGTTTGGTCAATTTGATTTTAAAAAGTCAAACAAGACAAATACATTGGGACGGAGGGAGTAATACAGTAGGGTGCTACAGCTGGGTTATTTAGAGTTATGTTTACACTTTTATTTTAGGCAAAAAATATTAAAGTGGCCATAAAATGAATGTTTATTTTTGAACTTTTCCATTAAATTATACACTGTTAGTTAATAAAATGCATTATTTATCAAATAGTCTGACTAATGAAATGTGTTCCAAACATTATTAGCTTGAAGAAAATGCTCTTGGTTCTGTCAGGAAGATATATCAAGAAAATTGCCTTATGCCATCAAAACATGATGTTCTGAGGATTTTTTATAAACTGGAGTGTGAGAGGACAATTATCAAAAAGAAATTATAGGAAAACAGTGTACTTTGGACTTTGACTGACACCTTTCTAATGTAGGGTCCTTAGCTTGTAGGGGTAGGAAAACTCTAGCTTCGGAATTTAATCTAAAAACAAACATGCATTGTCTTCTTTCTGAAGTACAGTCGAGTTCCATGCCGAAGCATTATGCAGTTATTTTTCTATTTTCTTTAAGATAGGGAATTATCCATTAACCAAACACAATTTTTACTTCTTCAAGAACCCAATCTGGTTGATTTGGGTTCCTCTATCCATGTACTTTTTAGATGTAAGTAAGGATAACATATTTCCTGACGTGATTATTTCTGTTTTTTCGCAAACTTTTCTGAACCATCAGCTTATAATAAACAATTTCGACTCATACTCTCAAATCTGAGAACTAACATAGCTTAACATGGTGATACTTTTGAATTTGGAAAACCAGATTAACTATGGTCATCATGTTTACTTGTGACAGGGAATTGTTTATTTCCTTTTGACTCTTGGGTTTGAACTGTTACCACCTCAAAAAGTAAGTTCAATTTTTGCCAACGAGTGCTGTGAAAGTATAAAGAGATTATGTCGTCCGACTGCCCAAAGTCATTCAGAGCCTCTTCTACGCTCGTCCTCCGAATCCGAAAATGTTAATCTTGACTTTGACCTTCGTGAAGATATAGATGTTCAATCAGAAAGAAATAGGGTCCTATCAGGATCAGTTGATAAAGCGATTTTGTACCTGCGTAATCTACGGAAGGTACTTAATTAGTTCAGAATTTCCTCACATTTATCTGATCCATGGAAGAAATCTGCAAGTGTTAAGTAGTTTCTCTCTCATCTCAGGTGTATCCTGGAGGCAGGCATCGTGGAGCAAAAGTTGCAGTCCATTCATTGACTTTTGCTGTTCAAGAAGGAGAATGTTTTGGCTTCCTAGGAACTAATGGGGCAGGGAAGACTACAACCCTGTCGATGTTATCTGGTATATGATGAATTTCATGTTGAACTTGTTGTATGGATCGATTTATATTTTTGCAATATGTCGAATCCTTTCCTTTCTTTTGTGCCAGTCCGCAGTTGCACTTCAGCACCTTGCCATCTTCGGCAATGTCATTATGAGTATAATTAAAAGTTAAAACATAGCTCGATAACATTCAAGTACCAACAGTGGCCTATTCCTAATAACGTTGTCTGATGTTTAATATCATGTTGTAGGTTGGACTCATTGACTAAAAATTGAGTCAAGGAGAGCTTCCTTTCCTCTTACTTCTCCTTTGTATTCTTATTTTGGTGTATTTCATAAGTGTTTATGGTCCAAGCTATGGGGGAGGGGGAGGTAAAGCACCTGCTCTTAGTATACTTGGACATACCAACAGATTATTAAAAAATGTCACAAAATATAATATTCATTCGCTGTAAAGGCTGTTGCTGGATAGATCTATGTACCTCCTTTCATGAGGATGAGAGGAAGCTATAACATATCAGTAGGGAAGCCTCTTGCTTCACGTAATATATGCGATAGAGCCTTACAACTCCGATTAAAGAAGTGTGGTCATCATGAGTTGGTTCCTAGTATTACCGAATACTTTTCCTCACGTGAATGATATAGGATAGTACCATTCTCCATCTTGTTCTTGTTGCATTGAAAATTATTTGTGTCATCTGGTTTCTTGTCTTTCTGCTTTAGGGTTTAGAGTTTTGTCTCCAGTCTTTTGATAAGTATCTAGTGGGGTAATCGATATAGTTAACTGGAAGACCATGTAATATGATTATGTTTGGTTTAATTATTTTATGCAGGTGAGGAATCTCCAACTGGTGGAACCGCATATATATTTGGCAGTGACATGCGAATGAACCCCAAAGCAGCTCGTCAGCATGTGCGTAAGCTTATCTCTTTTTTTCCTTTTTGATATAAATGATCACTATTATATGAAGTGCAAATGATTTTCTATTTCAGATTGGATATTGCCCTCAGTTTGATGCTTTGCTCGAATTTTTGACTGTCCAAGAACATCTTCAGCTGTACGCAAGAATAAAAGGGGTCCCAGATTACAATCTCGCAGATGTATGTCTTGCTTAAAACAATTCTCATATTTATTGATTCTAACTAGCATATATGGTTAACCGGAAACTTAAATTTTTTATTGATTAAATTGAAACAACTAAGCAGCGTAGTTCATACTTTTACATTTACATAAGGATGCAGGCAAGTACAAGTCAGATCCTAGTTCTCGAGCTTACAACATAACTTATACTACCAACTTGGCATTATGGCATAACCTCCAAAATAATCAAAGCTTAGTTTAGTATATATTGCTTGTCTGTCTTACAGAGATGATGGGTTGTCAGTGAACAACATAGGAGGGAAGTAGTAGAAATTCCCTCTGTAGACCCTCTTGATTGACATTGGAAAAAACAGTGTCCACTAACTGTCTCAATGCCTCACCAACCATCAACAGGACCAATGAGGATAAATTATTTCTTTGTCTTAACAACTTAAGAAAGAAGCAATATTGTCTTTTACAGATGTAAAAAAGATCCTATCCATTTTAGAAGGTGCTCAAAGCCTCAAACAGTGTCGAACCTTTCAATTCCTTTTGGAAACCCAACAAAAAGGCAAGAGCACGTGAGGAAGGAGAGGTTAAGATGACTATCTAAAGCTGTTGGCCAATGTTATGTAAGGTGGAAGCAAGTGAGGGCTGAAAGTTGAGGGATTGTTTGGTTCGAGAGGGGGTATGTGGTTGGAATTAAGAATCGGGTTAAGGGGGTATGGGGTTGAGATATCATTTCTTATATGATGTGTTTGGTTGAGTGGTGGAATCAATATGATTGATTTGATATTTTTTTACTTGATTTATTATAATTAATTTTGAAAAAATTAATTAAATTTTTATATATGTTTGAGTCATTAATTCCATTGTGTATTAACAATTTACATGTAATGGTATAAATAGAGATGAAAATAAATGGGAAAAAAAATGATTTCCCAACCTCATACTTCATACCCACCTCTACCCTTGGGTATGAAAATCTCGTACCTTAGAACAAGTCTAGTGTTCTGATATATCTTGTTCTATCTCTATATTATAGAACAAAAATTAAAATCCACCACTCCAACGGTGTTCTATATTTTGTGCTAAGATAGAACAATAGTTTGTTTTCAAAAGATAGATGGAGCTCTATAATTATCAACTCGCCAAAAAGTAAAAATAGTGGGGTCCTTGATGTTAAGTTAAGTTGAAATATTAAATTTGTATTCAAGTAGTTGGGTACTTGGAGAATAAGTTAAATTTGGAACAACATATAGAACCAACATTTGGAGACGTGTTTTTTAGCACCAAAAATCACTTTTTGGTGCTAAATTACAGCCGTAGCTCTATCTATTTTAGCAACTTGCTCTTATGGGTTTGAAGTATGGTTATGAAAAAATCTTTTCTTCAACCAAACCCCAGGTATGGGTTTGGAATGAACAAAATCCATACTTCACGAGAAAAATACGAACAGTTTTAAGAATTCCTTCATGACTATTGCTGAGAAAGGAAACCTAACGGAAAATAGGACACCCAGTTTGATCTTTCTGGTCCATCTCCGAAACCATGAGCCTTATTAAGTGCATAGAATATTAATTTTTATGTGATTGTAGGTTTTTTTGCTGTCCAGTCTTTTCAGGGCAAAAAGTTGATTTGTGCACATAAATTATATAACTTAGCCACAATTGCCTGAGATGGAATTATTTACCCCTAAAACCCCTCTGGCAGTTGGGTCTGAAGTGTTTAATTCATTCCCCTCTGAATAAGAACATTAATAGTGACATAGATATGTTAAAGTTTGTCTGAGTAGTGAGTTCTCCATGGCCACGAAAGGGGAAGCAGTGCCTGGAAAAAATGTCATGAATTGTTCATTTTGAAGAAAGTCTAACCTGGCTAAGAACTATTGGAACCACCTTCCCACCCAGTCACTACCAGCATGACTCCCTAATGCTTATTCTGACAGTCCATGTTCACAATCTTATGAACATCATTAGTCAATTTTCACAGTCCAATCACTGGTGAACACGATTAGTTACCATGCCCCCCCCAACTCCCTCCCTCAGGGAACCGTACGTGAGACTTTTTGCATGACACGGCTCCGTCCCCTTTATGGCATACTCCAGGACCTCTCAACCAGTGGATCTGTTCTGCCAAATTTGATTCTCATCCTTCTGCTTAGATCTCCCCTTGGTCAGTTAACTATGCTCGAGGAAGTTAGGCTCTCTTTGGCATAAGTACCTTTAAAAGTATTGATGCATGGAATAGTCTCTTTTTTTGTTACGGTGCATGGGATACTTGAATAAGTATAACTAATGATTATATATTTATGTGAATCATAAAACTAGTTCTATTGATGCACTTGTCAGGTTGTTATGGACAAATTACTGGAGTTTGACTTGTTAAAACATTCTAATAAACCATCTTTTACCCTTAGTGGGGGTAACAAAAGGAAACTATCTGTTGCGATTGCTATGATTGGAGATCCTCCTGTAGTAATACTTGATGAGCCATCTACAGGTAATTATGCTTCTCTAACTTTCACATTCCAAGTAATCATATATCTCATATTTCACTTGTTTCCAATTTTTGTCTTCTACAAGACTGACATATTAAAGTACTCAGCGGTTTGATGCTATATTGCTCAAGTACAAGTTAAGTTCATTAGTTGATAGTGTGTGCTTTCAACAATCCTTTTGTCTGTCAAAAATTATTTAATAAACATTTTATTCTATCATTCTTACGATGATAATAATTCTATACAAACATGGTATACAATGTATAACTTTGCTACGTAAGCTATTAAAAATCTTGGTGTAATCCTTTTTTTGCATGGGCATATTATTTTCAGATTCTATTTGGAAAAGAACTAGCCAGTGCAAGGCACGGGTTGTATATATATATTGAAATATATTTTCAAGCAAATTTGTACAAATATTTGATATTGAGATCAATACACTTCCTTAAATATCATAAATGTTCTTTGTGCATAATAATCCTCTAAGCCACAAACAATTTAAACCCCATTTGTTGCTAAAATGTTCCATAAATAAAAAGACCTGGATGTTGAACTCTTGTCCGTTGAATAATGCGCCAGTCAGTCTTTATATAATTAACGGGAATGCCTGAAGATTTAGCAAATTATAGGTCATATATTACTGGCTAATTCCTTCTATCATCAAAATTCGTCATATACTACCAGCAATAAGCATGCATAACAAAAAGCTGCACAGAAAATTATCTGGGTCGAGTTCATGTTTCTGGTGCCTTTTTTTTTCTAATTAGTTTCTGATGCTTTTTTTATTGCTTCAGAGCAAACACTATCCAGGTTCCTCATGAAATTAGATCGACTACTTCAAATTTAACATTGTACTTTTTAATTTTCACTCTAGTTTAAAATAAACTGGTCCATGTTCTTGTTTAAAACTCATGTGAAAAGCTTGGTGCTTTAACTATAACTAGGTATGGATCCCATTGCCAAACGGTTCATGTGGGAGGTTATATCTCGATTATCAACCAGACAAGGAAAAACAGCTGTTATCCTAACTACTCACAGCATGAATGAAGCTCAAGCGCTCTGCACCAGGATAGGAATAATGGTACGTACTTATCCATACAAGTTATCATACAGGTCGAAATGCTTAGTATGATCAGTAGCCATACAAATCATTCAGGGTAAAATGCTTAGTGTTATCTGATCGATCTGTTTTTTTTTATTCTTTTTGGCATTGAATTTTAAGGTTGGAGGTCAGCTAAGATGCATTGGAAGTCCTCAACATTTAAAGACGCGTTTCGGAAACCATCTTGAGTTGGAGGTAATTAAATGTTAGTACCCCAATATTCAAAATTTTCATATGTATATTGTATGATGACTGTCTTTATCCTCTCCTTAGGTCAAGCCTACTGAAGTTATCTCTACAGAATTGGAGTATATGTGTCAGATAATCCAAGAAAGGCTCTTTGACCTTCCATCTCAGAGAAGGGGCATATTAGGTGAACTTGAGATCTGCATTGGGGGTACTGACTCTGTACCATCAGAAAATGCATCAGTTGCTGAGATTAGATTATCAGCAGCAATGATGGTGACAATTGGACGCTGGCTTGGTAATGAAGATAGGATACAAACACTTCTATCTCCAAGTCGTGGTTCTGATGAAATTTCTGATGAGCAATTATCTGAGCAGTTAGCTCGTGATGGTATAGTTAAACTTTTCATCTCTTATCTTTTTTCCCTTTCTTGCAGTAGTGTTGGTAGCTTAAATTGTTCAGATGTTTAACATTTCAGTTGGTTGTCTGAACCAATGATAAATTTCATTCTTAATTATGTTCTAGGCAATTTGACTTCTGAGTAATGAGTCTTGGGACAACTTAATAGATGATGTCTTAAGTTTCCCCTCAACTTTGTAGTGGCTTGCGTTGCTAATAATGCTATATACAGTATCGTTGTTTTTTTATTATTTGCAGAAGACTACTACTAATTTTCCATTGGTATTCTTATAGGTGGTATCCCATTGCCAATATTTTCTGAATGGTGGTTAACCAAAGAAAAGTTCTCAATAATAAATTCCTTCATTCTGTCTTCCTTTTCTGGTTCAAGTTATCAAGGTTGCAACGGTTTAAGTATTAAATATCAGGTAATTTTATAGCAAGCCTTCTTAGGTAGTATCTCATTTATGTAATACTGTTCTTTTTATATATATATTTTGAGGTCAAAACCTAATGCTCCATTTGAAAATGTGGGACTGGGTAAATTGTGGGAAGATAATTCAATGCTCATTGTTTGAACACATAGTGGGAACTGGGAAATTTATGCATTTATGTTAAATAAAACAATTCACAGATATCTGATGAAACACCTGTTGAGAATAACAATTAAAGATTACAAAAGCTTGTAGTGCCTATTTTTTCATGCCATTCCCTATATGTGCTGTGTGCCTGTTCATGATTGTTCTCAAAATTACTACAGTTGCCGCACGGAGAAGATCATTCTATCGCTGATATTTTTGGACATATAGAACGAAACAGGTGGAAACACTTGACTTATTTGTTTAAACCTTGATTGTAGTTTGTTGTATTAATGCATTATGTGAACCTATTTGCAGGAATCAGTTGAGCATTGCAGACTACAGTATTAGTCAGTCAACACTTGAAACAATATTTAATCATTTTGCGGCAAATTCAAACTAACTTAACTTGATCCTCATTTTACGTCAGGAGGAGTGAACTTTGAAGTGTATATATATACTTTGTATTGAATTCTGGACTCTGTCCTTTTGTATATAAAAGACAAAAGTTTCCTCTTAGAAATGTTGAGTTTCTGTTCTTTTTGAACAATTGTGTCCTGCTTATTTGCTAAAAGAAACAGGTTAAGATCTGACTGCTAAACCACACACAGGCACATGTTCTGATAAACTACTATCAGGGTTACACACTTGCACTTGATGTAAACAGGTTCGCAGTATATTCAATGCTACAAATAACTCTGGAAATAAGGAGTTCCGGAACTGAAAAAAAAAAAATGAAAAAGGAGAATAAACATCACAATCTGAAATTCAAGACGCATAGGCCCGAGAGATGCACAAAAATATGTGGAAAGCTTGTCTAGCCAGATAGGGCGGGGGAATCGAAAAGCCCATGTGCAGATCTGATCCAGTCAGGATTTTGCACAAAATTTTCAATAAATTAGGATAAAAAATTGAAAAATCATAGATTTTATCCAAGTACAGTATCCGTAAATTTTAAGTATGATATTCATAGATGTCAGATTTTGAAATTATGGAGTATTACAAGAGTGCAAGAGTTGCCCTGTGGAAATGGGACTTCCCTTATCTTGAAAAGATTAATTAAAGAGACATGCGTCCACCTGTATCTTTCCCGGATAGATTTTCCATGGTGAGCTTTAGTTATCGCACCCGATTGCAAATTGCAATTTTAATTGTGGTTTGCTGTGGAACATGTTATATAAATTTTAATTATGTACGAATATCAGAAGTTTTTGATTTCAAGAAAATACAAGACGAAAATAAATTTTCAGTCAAAGTTTTAATATTTAATAAAACTGGAGTAAATTTAACACAAAAAAAAAGGTAGAAATAGTTGGAATTTTAAATACTGAGGTTCTGAGTGCAAGTGAAAATGTGCATGGCATACAGTAATTGTTAAAATTGTGATGGAGGCTCAGGTAAAATTGTGTCTGATTGCACATATGGTCTGTCCTGTAAAGTTTTAGTTTCTCTGAATATTTTTAGATATGTAAGAAACGATGTCTTGTATATATAATATACGCATCTGCAATTTTAGTAGTACTTGGATTAAATAATTTGCACAGTTTAGCCACGGTTGAAATAACGTGGCTACTTATGTGAACGTGAAACTTGTCTTGACAAATGTGTTTTGTTCCTCTACCAATAATTTGACAAACGTGATTACATTCTGATTCAACAACAGAATTGTACTGCGAGTAGGGATCCAATGTGTGTGTATCTATGAAATTTGTTTGAGTCGTAGTTGTGGACTTGTGATTTTGGCATTTTGCGCATTATCATATATATATATTTTTTGTTGATTTTCAGTTTATATATGTTTCTTTTGAAAGAGAAATGCGAGGTGATGGTAGTTCAATAGTTCAGTAGGTGAACAAGACTGAAATAAGAGACTCCTCATCTTTCTACTTCCTGCAATGGAGATACTACTGTTTCGGTCCAACCAATTGACAAAAATGTGTTTACATATCATAATCATAATTTAAATGACTGCACATCAACAGACAAGTCGGGAGATATTTGTTAATACCAAATACGGGTATTAATTCTGATTTCTATCTGTTGATAGACAAGTCGGAAAATAATATATTTTCGACCTTATTTTGATAAATGAATAAGTTTTGTAATTCAAGGATATTTATCAATATTTCAACGGAAAAGAGTGAAAAAGATTGAAATTCGATCAGCAAAAAAAAGTAAAGAGTAAACAAATCAACCACAGTGAATAAGCTGGATGGATTTGAGTGAATGTGAAAGGATACAGCGTGACAAAGAAAGCATTGTTTTCGAACTTTATCAAATGCATTGAATGTGTTTTCTTCTGGAAAAGGATACTCTCATGTAAATGGTTGTTAGATTGCTTTTACAACACCAAAACTGCTTTTTATTATTGACTAATTACTTTGTCCTCATTTGCTTTGTAATTTTCTTTTCAACTTTAGGAGCATAGTCTCTTGCGATCTAAAAAATTACTTTGTCTTCGTCTGGAAATCATGTTTTATATAGTGTGTTCACTTGGATACTCGGACAGAATGAAATGAGTGTAGAATGAAATGAAAATTATATATAAATCTTATAGAGAAGAACAAAATATAAAATAACAATGATTAAATATGGATGAGTTTAAATTTTTTGTGATAAATATTATAAGAAAAGATGATGTGAAAATGGGATGAGAATTTCTTGCAAAACATGTGAGTTAGAATTTTAGCTAAAATATAAGTAATGAACTAAATGAAAAAATGAAAATTTTAGATATTTTCTCTAATTAACAATCTAACAATATCATATATAGCATCATATGATCGGAATATAAAATTCATTTCAAACTTACTCCATTCTCATTCATCCAAATTCCGATCCATCCAAGTGAAAACAACTTTAATATTGCATAATGCCTTATTGCAACTTGCAAGTGTGCGTTTTCCCCACACTCTCAACGGATATACGTGGCTGTCTGCTTCACAGTTAATAAACATAATTAACAGAATAAAAGAGTATTCTAATTAATAATTTTGTTGTAATCTTCTATCACCCTCTGTGATCACATAATAATTTAATTATAACTATATAATTATTGCATATATACAGCAAACTGCACATTTCATAACCTACAAATTTTAAAAGCCTCAGTATACATAGACACGAATTGCATTATCAGGCTTCAAAGAAAATTCACAATGATGTATATTATTCATGATAAAGATTATACTATGAGTTAATAATTTCTTCTTGCGTTTTTACTACATTTCCTGTATATAGTCGGTCAATAAATTTTATATTTTCACAGAGTTTGTATTGTTACAATTTATTTCGTGAGATCCATCGTAGAAGTGTTTCTTGATTCTCCTCAGTCCTTCCCGTCCTAAGTTATCATATTTAATTTATAAATATATTTAATTTTTTAGTGATATTAACTTTTAATTTCACTGTTTTTTTAAAAAAATTATTTAAATATTATAAATTATATAAGAAGTTCTTTTTGAATATTACACAACTTCGAATTATTATGCAATAAACAATCAGAAAAAATAACAAGTTACATTTGAAAAAAGTAAATAACTTAATTAATTTATTTGAACGCAATCAGTTTGCAAAGGACATGATTTCCAATAATTCTATACCGCGTACATTTTCATAGTTAAAGGCTTGCGCCCCATTTTCACATCACAAAAAAAAAAAAAAACATTACATATATAAAACATACAATACAGTTGAAACTTAAAAGTACATGCATCCATATATATTCATGGTGTCTCTGTACGTATATCCACAAACCAAATCACATTTTTGATATGGCTGGCAGATACAGTTAAATATATATCTAGGTCTTAATATTTGAAGTTGTATTACAGATATTTCGAAGCTATATTAATTGATTAATCTAGCTATTTATGTAACTAACTCTCTTAAATAATTATTTGCATAACTGGGACACAAAATAGGTTGGAGCATTCGCATCACCGATATTCGATTCTTCTCTCTTTCTCTTCCTCATCTCGCCTTGAAGCTTCACTCCAAACAGCTTGGGCCCCTCATCTTTTTCATCATCATCATATATGTTCTCCTTCTTTGTGTAAATCGCCACCATATCGAGCAGCTCATTGCACTTGTTTTTGAGAGACGAGAGTTCAGAATTGAGAACCCAATTCTGCTGTTTGAGCCTTTTGTTCTCGTCCACAAGACTCGTGTATCCGGACGACGAAGAGGTGGAAGAAGTTGATTTGGACCGTTGATTGGCATCATCTTGATCGTGATCTGCGGATTGTTCTTTCAGGGTCTGGGCGACTGGATGTGGCTTGTTTGTCCATGATTTTCTACGACGTATTTTGAAGAGGAGATCTTTTTTGCCCTTGCAGAACATGTCATTGCAGAACTCCCACCTTGTTGTAGCCACTTTTCGAAACCCCTGAGCATTGTAAATACACATGAACAGAAGATTACATTTTGAATTCAGCAACTAATTATAAAAAGAAATTTTATTTCGTGCTGTACTATATCTGCATGCACAGACACGTGTCTGTGTCTGTATATTTTTTATGTGTACGTGTTGGCAAACTTGTCGATTTTGATGAAAATACAATCACTTAAAATTAAAAAAAATTCTAATACTATTGAATTAATTTCAGATCAATTAATTGATTTTCGAGTCATTTTCAAATTTTATCCGGTTAAATCGGTTCGTGTATATTGCTGGACTTGTAATCAGCAAGCTTTTGTAAAAAGAAGAACTGTTTTCTGTCAACCAAATACTGGTGAGCTCATGCATGGCGTATGACCCGAATAGAAAGTGAAGGAGCCAGCTCGGGACGGGTATAGCGAAGAATCTTCTTAAATAAAAGAATTTAAGCATGAAAGAGCACTGAGTAGTGAGTACAACTTCCAAACAATTTCCATGACGAGTTAAAAGATAAGTCAAAACAGCTTTTGTCAAAAATGTTTATCAATCAATCAACGTAAATGGACTTTCTTCGTAATTGACGTTCTCACGTCTTCAAAATCACTTGCTATTACATTCGCCCATATGTAATTATATCATGTGCATATATATAACATTGCAATTTACAGAATAAAAAATATATATATTTTTCATAACTAAAAAAATTGAGTTATTTTGCTCTCTGAAAATACTTTGAAGGAACGTCTGAAACCAGTATATTAAAAAATCTACTTAAGAACATGTCAAAGAAATCGTTAATATCTTAGAGGATGTTTGATTTTATGAAAAGAAAATTATTCTTAACTTTTAAAAATATAAAAAACAGTGTTCAGAAATTAATAGTATAGAGTTTAGTCCTATCCTATATTAAAAACAGTGGAAGAATTATATAACTAGAAAATAATCGTTAGAAATAGAAACTTTGAAAAACGTTGTATATGGAGTAAAGCTTAAGCACTGCAAATCAATAATGATTAGTCGGACACGCATAATTTGCTCTCAACGTAACTAGCTTGACATCTTAACCACTTCATTTGATCAAAGGGAAAACGACGACATGCACAAACAGATTCTAGACTAAACCCGCAGAAAATCACGAAATCAATAATAAATTAACCAAGCAAAAATCAAGAAAAATAAAATAAAAAGAAGCTAGAAATTGACGTACATACGTGTTGAGCTGCCTGACAAAGCTGGAGAAGTTGCTGTGCTTAAACAGTGTGGGAAGCAAATCTCTCGCAAACTCCGCCGGCTGCCACACCACAAAGCCCGTCCCCTCGGAATTCCAAGAAACCACCGCATCCGTCGCCGGATCCTCCACCAGCATGTAAGTCTTCATCAAGAAAGGTGGCGGCGATGACTTTCTCGCCATGTATTCTTCCACCAATTCCTTCTCACTTTCACCCTCCATCACCCACCTAGCTATTTATAAAATCTACGAGATAACTTTTAATGTTTCGGTTTTAATATTACAGAACGGAGTAAGATGAGTAACTAACAGAAATAAATGGAAGAAAAGGAAGGAGCGGGGGTATTAGAAGAAGTGGAAGGATAGAGCATGAGGGCGGTGATGTGTTTCCAACCCCAACAATAAAAACCCAACACGACAACGCAGTTCATGAGAAATGCAAGGGAGAAGTAGACTCTTATATTTCTTCTTTCTCTCCTCTTCCACAGAGAATGATTAAAACGTATGTGATATGTTACCCGCTTCTCTTATTATATATACTCAGTCTCGTGAACTGCCACGATATAGGATTTTGTTTCGTATGTACAAACGACAAAATATGGGAATATTGCTTAATTACAAATTCTGAATAAAATAAATTATCTTCGGGTAGGGTAATAGATCGAGCTTCCCAAAAGCTTACCAGTTTTAACATGGCGGCAGGGGAGGTGTTGATTACTATGGGTAAAAATGTTGTGCCAATAATGCAGTTTCTTATAATAATAATAATAATACTCTCTGTCCCAAATGTAAGTGGCAAATTACATGTTCATTTCGATTTTTTATAATTCAAATTGACTAGTTTTTATCTAAATATTAAAATAATTATATATTTTTTGAAAATATAAACAATTGTTTATTAAAATAGATTAGATGTATTCCAAATGATATAATTTTTTAAAATATTTTTCCAAATATATAATATATATGAATTTTAATTATAATCAATATGACTAGTTAAAAGTCAGAACCAAAATATATTTTGTGACGAGGAACTAGTATAATAACAGAACTTTCATAAACTGCAATCTTTCCCGAGTATATAAATTTGTTTGTGAATGACTGCGCACAGCGCATTGGGAGCGGAGAAGTTGCATTTTCTTGGCCGAGGAAGGACATAATTTAATTTAGAGTTTTGACTGGGTTTCGTGTGTCCATATAAAAATGTATATATAAATATAAATTCAAATCTTGTTAGCTGGAGCGTAGAAATTGTTTATGTTCAACACGGACAATTCTAGACCTGCTCTTCACAAAGACGTGTACGTGTTAGGATAATTAGCCAAATCAACTTGTTAGTGATGGCTAGCTCTTTAATTACTTTGTTTTATAAGTCAGTCAAATAACCGCTACCAGCTCACACTCAGAGCCTCCTGCTTTCAGAAACAAAACTGATTCGGGAAAATATTTATGTTATTTGTAAGAGCTTTACTTTCCCATTACAATTTGTATTAATAATTTTTTAATTCATAAAAAACTGATTATTCTTAAGCTTACGTGCGAGTTACCTCAAATTAAAGAAAAAACGCCGTAGAATGAAAAGACCAGGAAGCTGATGATCATAAGGTTGAAGATATATGTTTGCGGGGTTTCATGCTATTTCAAGGGTTTGAGCATTAACCAGTTTCGTTGATTCGTTAAAACGAATGGTCATCATCTTGACTAGCCACTTTATTAAGTTTGTTAGAAGTTAGAACATTACCATTTTTTTCGACCTAGCTAGCTCGACCCAGAAGACCCGCTGCTTCTCTATCTTCTCTTCTCTGTCGTTTAATAATATACACAACATTATGATGGTCAGCCAGCCCTCCCATTTTTTTGGTCCAATTTTGTTAATATATTTATTGTTAATGTTTATAACTGATAATATTAATCCTATTGATTAAGTTAGACACCGTGATCGAGAAGCCTTCACTTAGGGAGAGGAGAGTCAAATAAGGTGGTAGGTATCTATCTGAATTGAAACTCTTACATGTCATCCAATCTTCTTTCCCATTCCTTAATTTGCCATGACTTGCGAGGACGACTTGGACAAATAGGTAGAGATATACGTCTACACAATAAATTTTAATATAATTTTTTAAAATTATAAAAAAAAAAGGCCGACTCTTTGTGGGAGTGCCGCTCTTCGATTGATTGTCCCGGCGAATATATTAAATTATAAAAATCATCGATCATCTATATAAGATATTTTAAATATATATATATATATATATATAATTATTTAAAATTTTAAAAGAAAAAATTATTATTATTATTTATTTGTTTTTAAAAATAATTTGAACTTATGAGATTAGCTTGTTAATATAATTAGATTATTGAAATAATTAAATCTATAAACATAAATTACATCAATAATGCAAATTAACATATATACTTATACTTATTTTTCTAATTCCTTTTGTGATTTTACCATTTCTTGAAATTGTTTTCAAAAATAAAGTGTGCAACTAAAGGCAACTATATGCAAAAAAAGTTATATGATTTGTAATTAAATACAACTTTTATTAAGAAAAATGAAATTAGTTTTGATTGTAAAGGTTATTTCTGATTGCATATAGATGTATTTGATTGAAAACCGTAATTATATATTACTCGTAATAGTAATATTAGTCAGCTATTAAATATTGTGAGAGAAAATTGGAAGATAAATATTAAATTAATATAATAATAGTTATTAAATATTACGAATATATATATGTCATATTATTACAAGATTCAGGGTTGTTTTGATCAGTTTAACAAGAATAGTAACAATATTCTCAAAAAAAAAAAAAAACAAGAATAGTAACAAAAAACTTATGTTGTTATTTCGATCATAATTTTAATTGAAGGTAATTCGTTCATTGTACGGTGAAATGCTAATTTCCATATTCACCATTTCTTTCCTATATGCCCTTAAAACACTTTCTACATATCTCTCACCGAATTTTTATATTTTACTTTCAGGTAATATAGGATATTCCTAACAAACTGAAATATCTTTTAAACGGAGGAGATAATATGCTACATATTTTGACCGAAAACATGCTGAAATTCATATCCAAGTCATAAAATTCACAAACATCATGTCACGAAGGTGCCTCACTATGACGTAAACAATACGCCTGAAGACCAAAGTTATGTTTTGTGTACATGTTCAATGGTCTTTAGTATGTAATTTTACAAGGAGAGACCGGGACTATAGAATTAGGAGTTAGGAATTTATACTTTTTCTGATTCTAAGATTCGTCAAAAATATGGAGGATTGGAGTGTTTACAGCCTCTGTTGGTTTGAACTGATTATTGCTGATCAGTGTGTTTTGTTTTTTTTTGAAAAATAAATATATGAGCAGATCTAGCTAAAGAAATTCACCCGGCAAATATTTTATTATAGCTCATAAATTATTAATACATTATATCTTATTTAAACTGAGTGTGCTGTCTAAAAAAGAAATGAACTTTGCAATCTCTATAGTTCTATTCTATATACACATATAGTAAATGTTTCGATATTAGTTATTTAATTTTTACCTCCAAAATTTTACCCAATTATATATATAAAAAAAAGCATTAAAAATTATGTGCTTTCACTCGGCTGGAGCTGGCCACTGCATGTACCATCGGCATCTAAGTGACATGTTAGAAAAGTATAACTTCTATTTGCAATTTTTTAATAAATTTTATTTGCAAATAAATATATCTAAAAATTAATTATGTAACGATGCGGTCAATATACCTTACAATGCATATGCAGAATCAACCAGCTTAACTAAATTGAGAATCAGTTGGCTCATCTAATTTTTGACGGGAATAATAATATTATCAACAAGATTGGCTATAAATGATTGATTAAATTGAAATCGAAAAATTAGCTACAACTATAAACGAGAAGAATTATATATTGGAGTTAAGATTTTATATAATCTCTATATCTTTTATTTATAACATATATTAATAATTTTGTTAAGAATTTTATAGGGTTAAAAATGTTTTGATAATTTCATCTGATTTTAACAGTAATAATTCCAACTATTCTGTCAAAAATACCAAAATGCTAAATACGTGTGCGTAACAGGTGTACTTATTCAGTTTTTACAGTACTGTGCTAACAGGAGAGTCCAAAGACGATTGCCCACGTAAGACTAGAAAAAGAAAGGCAAAACGAGGTTTTGGTTCTGGAATTAGCTGGAACTCTAGTCGGGCGCATTTTCCTCAACTTCTTCATTTATTTTCTTCTATTCTATCTCTGCCTTTGTTTAAGTAGAAAGAATGTGCATCCACATATCAATCGTACCCGACACAAGTGTACATAATTCTAGACCACAATCTACTTTGTCTTTTCATTTGTCAACCCGTCCTTTCCCACTGAAAAATACCTAACTGCGGACAGTGTTACAAAATTCGGAAATCGGACCTAATCGGTTGAGGTACCGATTCAAGAATTAATCGGAAATGGGGATTAATCGGAGTTAAAATCGGATTTATTTTAATATTAAATATTATTTAATATTTAGTTATTATTATATTAGATATTTGGTAACTAATAAATTTACAATATTCATAAACACTATAATTATTTATATTTAAAGTAATATAGTATTTTAAATTTTAATAATTTATCACATATACTTATATATATAAGGATTAATCGGATTTCAAAAATCGGATCGGTGGCCTACCACGGGATTAATCGGGGATTTATCGGTTTAATCGGGGATTTTTTAAACACTGACTGCGGGACATGCTAGTCCCTCAAATACAGGTGTATAAATGGTTTCAGAATTTATTGAGTTTTTATGATTTTTTTCCGTCTTAATTTGATTCACTCCAATTTTAATCTCGAAAAATGAACATACCTCTCGTAGCATGCATTTAAGATTTTTACAGACCTTTAATAGTTTATTTTTGTGTGATTGTAAATGAATGTAGATTAATCGATCATGATTAAAGAAAGATCATGTAATCTTTTTTTTCTTTTTTTTTTACAAGGCAAAAAAAAAGAGAGAAAAAGAATCATATGATCTTGACGGGTTCAATTTTCAAACAACACGAGGAAGGGAAGAAATTGCTAGATTTTCTTGAGGATAAAACCTGATAGTTTGATGAGTTTGTGTAAAAATTAACGAATTTTCTGTGGTGTGTGTATGGCTACATAGTCACTAACTCTTATGAGAATACTGATTTTTGATTGATGGATAGATAATAAATATTAATACACTCTGCATTCACATCAATTCTACCAATCAAAAAAATCATTTTCATAAAAGTTGGTGCTTATTGTGTGACCTTGTACACACATCAGAAAGATTGGATAGATGGAAATTCAATTAGCGAGATGTTTAGCTAACTAAATACACTACTAGCATGCAATCAAAAAATGATCCTTCAAAACAACGACTTTAATAATGTGTGTCGATATTTTTGAAAAGAATAAAAAATGTGAAGTTTGAATAAGGAAATATAATATTTATAAAATAGTCTTATTCATGGGCCCCAAAAAATATTGAAATACATTCCCTAATATTACCGATTTTAACATGAATCTATGATCCTTGGACCTTGATCCCTAGTTTTTTCGATTTCAACTCCACAACTTTCGGCCCATTCGAGGCTTAAAATTTTGCACTGGGCTTGAACAGGAAACGCAACCCCAATTTGAAAGTGTTCACCGAGACAAGTCCAGCGATGCTTCCCGCGCTGCTGGCCCAATAATCCGTAAACACAACAGAGGACGGCCTGTTTGATTTATTTATTTAATAATCAATATTACGTAAAAACATAATCATTATAAAGGATACTTTAAATGTTACGTAAATATTTTTGACGGGACTTTAAATTTTGCTAAAATTTAAACATAACAAGAAAAACTAGATTAAAATAATTGTTGATGTGTGATTCTTAAGGGCCAGAGTTTCGAATCTTTCGATAACCAATAAGGATGGGGCATCCAGCAAGGCTCCACGTATGAATTTACACAACCCAAGACGGAACCAAAAGAAGGGTGTTGCTAAATACAGTTCATTTTTGCTTTGTGCAGTTTGCAGAGATTACATATATGACCTTTAGCTTATTAAATGTGTGAGACCTAATAAATAGGCGTTGATTACGGCGTGTTTACATGTGAGTATGTGACCTAAAAGACTGCGCTACAACATCACATTTCAAACAGTTTCTTATTTTTTTAATTTTAAATTTTAGAATATATAGATTTTAATTCTTAAACACACGTTCTTTTCAAAAATATATTATAAAATATGATTATCACATTTTTCAGTAATTATTAGTTTGGCAAATTTTATATTCTTCATTTTTATAAATTTTAAATACATTCAAATTTTTGTGCAAAAAGTAAATTTTATTCACAAGAAAAATAATTAAAATCACAAGAAAATTATTAAAAAATACTTTCACAATATTTTGTAATCGTTATTTTTGGATGGATTATTATATATATATATATATATATATATATATTAAAGTTTTTATTTAAATAAAAGAATTGGAAATTAAAGAAGGGAAGAAACATTTAACACATTAAAATGCATTTAAAATTTATATTTAACAATGTATTTTAAAAATATATTAAAATACGTGACAATATTCAATATTAAAAATAAAAACATTCAGCCACTTCCATTCCCCGACTCTAGCTTTTATAGGAGGATCCATAATCTTCATGAAATTTGAAACAAAACCCGGCAATTTTTGTTCAAAGGGATCTAAAATAATGATTATAATATTTAAAAAGTATGATATGAATTAATAATTCAATTATGATAAACTGTGCATACATATATACATATCGAAACAAAGTGAACATAAATTCAAATAAAAATTATATATAACAAATTATCTTTCTAAATTCTTAATACTTAATAAAAGTTTTAGCCCAGCTAATGATTATTTTATAAAAAAAATCAAGTATTTTTTATTTTGACTAAAATATTATATCAAACACTAGTGTTAACTTTTTAATATTTTATATTATTGGAAATTGGCCGTGATAATATAGTTTCAAAATTTTAAGTTGTTTTGATTAAATGAGAATGAACAAAGTAAAAAAATTAAACACATCGATAAAAAAAATAAAGACATTGATAAAATTATATATAAAGTCAAGTATTTAAATTATATGATTATACATAAAGTTAAAATAAAAATTATACGAATAAAGATTATTTATACAATTAAATTATCTTTCTAAATTCTTAATACATATTAAAAAGTTTAGGCCAACTAAAAGTTATATTAAAAAAAAAAATCCAAGCACTTTTTATTTTGACTAAAATAATATATCAAATATTAGTGTTAACTTTGTAATATTTTAAGTTACGGGGATTTTAACCCATTAGAGCCTGATAATTTAAATAATATTCATGTATCACTTAATAGTTGAAAAAAGATAATTAAATGGAGTAATTAGTTAGTGCGCCTACATTAATCCTGTTCAAAGTGCACAAAAAATTAGGGTTGACTTTGTTTTGTACTCCCTCCGTCCCTATTTATCTGTCCACTTTGGAAGTAAAAATTTGTCCCTATTTATCTGTCCATTTATACTTTCAAAACTAATTTAATGATAGTTTTTCAAATATATCTTCATAATTTCAATTTTCAAGGCTTGACTTATTTAAAACTTGGTTGAATTCATGTTTTCAAGACATAAAGTAGGGGTATTCCACCATTTTCAAGATATTAATTAGAGGTATTTAATGAAAAAGTTTATACAATCAAGTATTCCTTGGTATGTGTTTTTTTTTCCAAAATGGACAGATAAAAAGGGACGGAGGGAGTATCATAGTATTACACAGAAGTTTAGGAAGGACACAACTGTAATCTCTGCGAACTGCACAAAGCAAATATGAAGTGTATTTAGCAACTATGCAAAAGAAAGCAAGTCGATAGATAAAGTACATATATATACGATATTGTAGTAACAGACTGTATCGTATTGTATGGTCCGAAACCAATGGCCAAGATAGCTGCTGCTGCTGCTGCTGCTAGCGGTGTCGGAATCCCTCTCACCCACCACCGCCGCCCTGTAGCCGCCACTTGCTCGACTCCTGCTTCTACCACTCTGCCGTCCTCTTTCAGACCGAGTCACCATCGCTTAACTCGCTGCTTCAACTCACCTCGTTTCTTTCACCACCGTGTCTCCACACGTGTCACAGCCTCTTCTTCATCTGCATCTCCAGGTCTCTCTCATTTCTACTCTAATTAGTTTAGTCTATTAATTTTTTATATTAAGCTGTTAAGTGTTAATAGTTGTGTACAAATTGCATATGAATATATGATCACAGCAATCTTATTAATGTCAGTGACTTAAAAGTTTGTGTACTTTCTTGTTCATCTTACAAGTTCATTTGTGTCACATTATTTGAAGTGCTCATATTATAACAAGTTCATTGTTTCTGTTTTATGATATTGGTTTTGTTTTTTTTTGTTCTTTTGAAATTTGATATGTTATCAGATAACCCTTTTTCCCTGTCTCTCAGATCAAGGAATCGAGAATGTGGTGATCATAGGTTCGGGCCCTGCTGGATACACTGCAGCTATTTATGCAGCTCGAGCCAATTTGAAGCCCATAGTGTTTGAAGGGTATCAGATAGGAGGTGTTCCTGGGGGACAATTGATGACCACTACCGAAGTAGAGAATTTTCCAGGCTTTCCGGAGGGAATAACTGGCCCTGACTTGATGGATGGGTAATTAAAACTTTTGAGATTTACTCGTTTCTTCTTTGAGGGACTTGGGAGCAGATCACTTTTCAGTCGTGAAATGGCTGTTAAGTTTTTATTTCTATCCATGGAAACTCAATTTTAATTAATTTGATCAGGATGCGAAAGCAAGCTGAACGTTGGGGTGCAGAATTGTTTCAAGAAGATGTTGAATTCCTTGATGTCAAGACTAGACCTTTTACAGTACAAAGCAGTGAACGTAAGGTGAATAAATCTTTGAGCTGCCAATAACTTATCTATTCCGGTGGCCTTTAAGTTTTGCTTTCATTACAGATTAACTATAACTTGTCTACCATAACACGACAATGTATTTTGTTGTGATAGTGGTAACACAGTTTGTTGCTCTTACAATCATAATGTGATTGTGGAATTGTTGAAACCAATTTTGTAAACGGAAAGAAGAAATTTTAAAAGCAGTTTCCAGGAATGTGTGGGCACCATGTTAAATAAAAATGTGATCTGTTCTGTTGCTTGAGCTCTTATTAGGGACGGCTTCTGACCTAAAATACAAAGTACCATATAGAGCCGTATCCATAATGTTGCGAGATGCATTCTCTCAAATCCACGAATATGACGCGCTTTAGAAACTGGTGTCATTAATGCCTCATATTTGTCGCCTGTAAGAATGTGATGATACTGATATCTAATTTGTTTATTGTAATTCATGGCAGAAACCATCAAGACAGGTGCTTTTATATCCTTAATTGTCAGTGTCATCTAGCTTGCATTTTGTACATATTGTATGAGTATTTCTAGAAAGATGAGGCTATAGTCACGGGAGTAGTGAAGAGAAGATGAGCCCTGTTAACATGCCTGGTAAAGTTTTTGTAGCTTGTGTGAAGATACCTGCATCTTTGTCACCATCCATGTGGATACATATAAACTCTTAAATAAATCAAATTCACCAATAATGTGTCTTTGTAAACTAGTTCTGTGCTGGGCTATGCTAATATCTCACTCCTGGTTGCACAAGGAAGCCCCTCGTTGCTCCTTTTTAACTATCACAACTTGCATGGTTTTTAAATTCCTGATTTTTCTTGTTGTCTTGTATCTTCAGGTAAAGTGTCATAGCGTAATTTATGCCACTGGAGCCACAGCAAGAAGGCTCAACTTACCTCGTGAAGAAGAGTTCTGGAGTCGAGGAATCAGTGCATGTGCTATTTGTGATGGTGCATCACCGCTATTTAAGGGACAAGTTCTTGCTGTGGTTGGAGGGGGTGATACAGCTACAGAGGAAGCATTATACTTGACTAAATATGCCCGCCATGTACACTTGCTTGTACGCAAGGACCAACTAAGGGCATCCAGAGCTATGCAAGATAGGTTGGCCAAAATTTTATTGAACTTCCATTTCTTACATTTGTCAATATCATATGCTGGACCATACTGTTTATTGTTGATTGCATATATTTGAATGTAGTTTAAACATAATATCATTTCTTATCCTTGGTTGTAGATCATATATAAATCAAAGAAATTCTGGTTCCTTGTTTCTACATCAACTAAATTACTAATCGAAAGTACGTGTTAAGTTTCAACTTCCTGAATGTTTGTTTAACAGGTTGATTCTGGCGAATTTTCAGAGTTTTCAACAATCCAAATGTCACGGTGCACTTCAATACGGAGACTGTGGACGTTGTCAGCAATACAAAAGGACAAATGTCTGGCATTTTAGTTAAAAAAGCAGATACAGCTGAGAACTCAGTGTTGGAGGCTAAAGGCTTATTTTACGGGATAGGGCATTCACCAAATAGCCAGTTGTTAGAAGGACAAGTTGATCTTGACACATCAGGGTATGTATTAGTTGAGGAGGGTACTGCAAAAACTTCAGTCGAAGGTGTTTTTGCAGCTGGAGATGTACAGGTAACAGTTTCCTGCTCTACTTTGTTTATTGCAATAAGCATTATCTTATAGGATTATGTTTTGCACTATGTTTTTAGCACAGTGAATTCACACAGAAGGGACATGTTTTCTTTTTCGTTCGGCCTTTTATTTTGTCCTTTTTCTTTTCCATTTCTTCACTTTTACTATAAATTGTTTATACTCCTTATCTGAGTCCTCCTGATATCTTTCTCTCGGTGGTTTGTTTTTGTTAAAACCTATAAGGAGACTGCAGTAATTGAATCTTCAGCAGTCATCTCTCAGTTGTATATGCTGTAAATTGAAGTCACTTGCGTCTTGCTGCTAATATCTGATAGTTGTAAATTCATTTTAGTACATAAGTGAAGTTTCTATATGATTCTGTCATGCATTCCGTAGGATCACGAGTGGAGACAAGCCATAACTGCAGCAGGTTCAGGATGTATTGCTGCTTTATCAGTGGAGAGATATCTTGCAAGCAATAACCTCCTTGTTGAATTCCACCAGGTACAGCTTCCTAGTTTGTATCTTCCTTGGCAAGTTTCTTACATGTCTGGAATAAATCTCGTAAGCTGAAGCATATCATGTTGCTTAAGAATCGCAAGGTCATTATTTAATATCACATATGTGGTATGTTTAAAGATTTTCTTTCTAAAAGGCAAAAAAATCTAATCAAAGTTCCTATAATTGACCTGAGATAAAAGGATTTAGCTTATGGCTCCCTCCCTGTTTAGCTTTTAAGCAAAACAAAATTTTTCTCCAAGTGAGTATTGTATGTCTTGGCATAAGCTAAAGTGGAGTATTATTAAAAGGTGAATGCGTTTGTTTGTCCAAGGTGTTTTGAACAATACATAGTTGATCCTAGTCTTGTTTAATAGGAAGTTTCCGCCAGTTATGTATTTTAGTTGTACATTTTTATCCTACACGGTATGTGTATATATATGAAGTTCTCCTAGAGGATCTGGACTATAATACTCTTATCATACTGATGTCAACAGCCACAAACTGAAGAGGTTAAGAAGGAACTTACAACTAGAGATGTACTAGAGCATTTTGATATTTCACTTACCAAGCACAAGGGCCAGGTATGTCATATGTGTTCCACCTTCCATTTTCTTTCTAAAAAAAATAGAAGGGAAAAAAATGAATTGAAGTTTTTTGCTCTTAACATTTTATCCCTAGCTCTAATTTTGATCGTTTCTGCCCACAGTATGCTCTGAGAAAATTATACCATGAAAGTCCAAGGCTTATCTGTGTTCTATATACATCACCAACATGTGGTCCCTGTAGGACCTTGAAGCCGATTCTTAGCAAGGTATAACTTTATTTTTGCATTTTATACACAATTTTAGGATTACTGTGATATGCCAGACTTAAATGTATCATAACTTAAGGCATAGGTTTTTGTCTATTTGATATAATAATTTATGATGCTCTTACCTGATATGGTGATTGTTTTA
This sequence comes from Daucus carota subsp. sativus, assembly GCF_001625215.2. Classification (NCBI taxonomy): domain Eukaryota; kingdom Viridiplantae; phylum Streptophyta; class Magnoliopsida; order Apiales; family Apiaceae; genus Daucus; species Daucus carota. The sequence goes on along the minus strand of NC_030386.2, from coordinate 35,058,671 downwards.
TGTTAACATCCTTTATCCCCCTGATATGCTTTGAGTTTGGTACAATTTTGAGAGCCCTGTAGTGGTGTGTAGAATAAGAAAGACCTGAAGATAATCTGTATTTCTGGGACTTAGACCACGCAAGGATTATATATAGGGTGAAAACGTTTTAAGAGTACTAAAGATGTTAAGAACAGAAAGAAGCATTAGACATCTAGTGTGATTCAAAGTATAATTTGCTTTGATATATGTTATTGTGTTGTACATTTATAAGGGATATTCTTAGAACAGAGGACACACATTTCTTCATTGGCTTAATGCTTATTAATCAGTTATTTATGAGCCGCTCTTGAACTCTTCTTAATCTTCAGGTCATAGACGAGTATGATGAAAATGTTCATTTTGTTGAAATTGATATTGAAGAAGATCCTGAAGTTGCTGAAGCAGCTGGAATTATGGGTACACCATGTGTACAATTTTTTAAGAATAAGGAAATGATCAGGTTGGTAGCTTTGTATTCTTCTTACATAGCAATACTATATCTGGTTATTGTCGCGCACTAAAGCATGACAGTCGCAAAAATCTCTTGTCACGGAATGTAAGACCTCAATGTAAAGTAGAAATCAAACATGCTATTCTGATTATAATCATTTAGGAGTCAAGCTACTTGTCAAAACATAAAATAGTCACTTGAGTTCCAACTCACTGACCTTTAATACTTGCAGAACTGGAAATTGAAACCAAGATAAGTTTGTGAAAACATCACAATAGTCAATTAAGCGCCAACTTGTAAAAGCTCTGATACTTCCTAACTAAAAAATGAAGCTAAGATAATCTTTAGAAATGATAACTTGGTCTATAGTCTAGTATGCAAGTTGCTAGAACTAGAACACGACAATTATTAATGTAGGTGCGAGCCGTGCAACTACAGAACCCCTACATCAAACTGCTTCCTACTGTCCTAAAAAACTAAAAGAAGGCAAGTACTATACTTGCTACTAACTCTATGATATCTTCATAAAATATAACAAAGGAATTTTACAGTTATTTTCTTTCGATAGAAACAATTTTTTTTTCTCAGCTGACTGCCTTTAATTGTACCAGAAGTTCCTCTTTACAAAATTTCCAAATATTATGTAGCTTTAATGAAACACTTGTTTAGCAAAGGCTTGGCTGGAATCCTTCTCCTTGCAGCTCGTTTGAATTTTGTTGTATTGGAATAAAAGAATAATTTTATTAGCCTTCATTTCACTCAAAGACTGCTATACATGTTACATTGCTACAGTTCATCTTGTTTGATCCTCCCAGCTTTAAAGCAGTTTGAAATTAAAAATATCATATGCTCTTACTTATCACAGAAGTCCCCTAAAATCCTTCAAACATGTGCACTTACATCTATAATCAACGTGCAGGACTGTATCGGGGGTCAAAATGAAGAGAGAGTACAGGGAGTTCATTGCATCAAATAAGTGAGTCACCATTAAATTTTTTCCCTGTATCGGGATGGAGTGTCGTTCTTGGCTGGTGCTGTGATTTTTTGTGATTCACATTTTCTTACTGTAGATAGGCTAGTTGATTTGAATAATGCCTTGTACTTTTACAGCTATCTCTTATATAGAGGGATAACTTCTCAATTGTAATGTTAAACTGTTGTGTAGTTTTGAAATTATTTTCACTCCTTGAGCCTACTGAACGCATTTTGGGAGCTCTTTAGCCGCTTACTAACAGGCAACAGCCTAACAGGCAGCCTAACAGCCATTGTGCACCCATTGAGCCATTGACTAGGAAAACGACAATTGTCTATAGATATCACACGTGCCTAAGCAAATAGAGAGGCTTGCTTCTGAGTTCATAGAGGAAATGTGCATTCTTACTAGTATGAGGCAATAACTTGAACTATTGCAGTAAAAATTATGATTCCTCCAGGTAAAATTTAAACTGGACCAAGTTAAACTTTTCATTAAATACTATACATTCATATGCATCTAGAGGGTAGCTAAATTTTCAAGTGGTCAGCATGGTTTATCAGGTCATGATGGGCTTGACCTGCATATGGTAATTGTGCAGTGAAAAGTTCACTTGCCAAAAACTCAAGAGGGTCGCCTTTGGAAGCGACTGGGTTATAATTGCGATCACCTTGGGCAGGACTCAGGATCCAGAGACATCTGGGACGTCATCAAGGATGAATGGACCTAGCTTACCTGCTCTAAACAAAGTTAAAAACTTTTTTGAAACCATTGTCCGAGCCTCGGATGCTTTGTTAGGTATCTTTAGTGCTTTCTGCAGTGCTTCAAATTGCTGTGCTATTAAAACCTCCAAATCATTTTCATCATCCAAATCACCATTAAATTCAGATAGAGTCACATACAGTGTTCGTTGGACTTCAGTTACAACATCCTGCACACAACAGAAACTGTGACTAGGAGAAGAAAATTGGCAAAAAGGCAATATTTTGGAATCTGCAGCCTGAATTTAAAGTTCTTTTTACAAAAATTTAAGCTTGGATTAAAATGTGTATATATCTGACCTAGGCATCTAGTCCAAATCTTTAAAGGGTCAGAGCTCTAAAGTGTTTGATTTAATGGATCATGGATCTAGACCAACTGGCCAGACATTAGCTTTGGTAATATAAACCGGATCAATGGGAATATCCATTCCCTTGTTCAGAAACATAAAAAAAGTTGACGCCCTTCAAGTCATTAACAATAAGGAACCGGGAGTACAAAGTCATGAAATTCTCCTCAATATTCTCAAATAACGGAGCTTGTAAAATTTACTTATAGGATGATCAATAAAGAAAGGCAACCTATATTCAAAAAAAACAAGCAGAAGGTGATAAAACATAGCATGCCAAACGACAAAACCCTTCATGCGGTACACATATGATGTACAATACTTTACTTTGCCACAAAGAATTCATAATATTTTAAGGCAGAGAAGAGATCAATGGCCCATTGAAGTAACCTTAAAAAAGTTACTTGCAAGTATTTCATTATTGCTGGCTTATAACCGGTGCCATGCACAGACGACTTAAAATAGTTTTTATTTAATATATTTTAATATTTAATTTTATGGTGAAGATAAAATTATATTAGAATAATATTTATTTTTTAATTAAAATAATTTTTTAAATAATTAAAACGTATGTGGGTAAATATATATTTATTGGATGTGTTAAATAAGTTTTTTATTTAACATGTTGAATAAGTTCTTAACAGATAAGTCCGCCAAAAAGCTAATAAAAATTAGCCCAAAGAGATATTTTTGGATGAGAATGCTTAAAAAAGTTTTTTTTTTTGACACCCAAAAGACAGATCCATTAGAATATGTTATAAATAAGGAGGCTCGTAGACCAAATACCGACCGACCAAACTTTTAATGTTTTGGCTTTAATAATATAGTATAGACATGTGAAAAATAATTTTTGACTTATAATCAGTTTAAAAAAATTTAAGAGTAACATATAACTTATGTCATCTAAAAATTAAAGAAACATTGAAGTAACCTGGAAATGGGATAGTAATCATTTTAAAGAAGTCAAATTGCAAAAACCAAAATACCTATAATAAGGTCACATTTGTACTTTTCATAATTCAACCTTTAGTTAATAACAAGACATTTTCACTTATTACACAAATATTTAAATATTGTACCTATAAATTACTCATTAGGGAAGGAAACAGCGCATCCTAAAACTTAATCATATTATGGCAGCTTCTTATGACTTTCTGGCATAAGATTAAGATCATTGCTTACCTCGATATAGTGCACATCAGAGAGATTAGGGGGTTTCCTCCTATTTCTCAAAAGATCCCTGACATTGTACTCATGTTTATCATTGGTGTTTTCCTCAAATCCTTTTGTATTAATGTGTCTCCAGTGCAGGGGAGTGCTCCTACAGTTTAAAACTGCCAGCAAGTACTGAGCAATTCGCTCTTCACCTACTACCGAGTCTTTTACAGATCCTACAAGAACAGTTGAGAATTGATTCAAAACATGAATAAAATCAGCTAGGTCACAGACAGGCATGGACTCATTGAATAGATCCACTGAATGTAAATTCAGATGTCAATGCTCGCAAATCACCAAATAGTCAGTAGATTGTTGATTCTCAAGCAATATTAGCCAAATAGCTAAAAGTAAAACCATAAATGAGATGAACATCTCTCATCTGCTGGTTCATACATGTATCCATATCGAGCTGCACATTTAAAGAATAACGAGGATGGTCTGAAAATCCTAAACAACCCTTTTGTCTTCATTTTATTCTTTGCATCACATCACAGTCAAGCAACATTAGACATAGTTTCTTTTGTAGTAAAATTAGTTTCAGCCAACTGAAAGAAAATAAAAAGAATAAATAAAATTAAGGGCCTCGCTGAATTTGTGGAATCCAGACAAAGTGGAATCATATTGCAATGGACAGCAACTTGCAGAAACTTTATATATGATTTAGTTTGCTTTTTCGAAGTATTTACATATATCAAATACAACCATTTCACAAGAGAAGTACCATGAACAGTTTAACTAATAGAATATAGAATATTATAATAACATATTTCCTTAGTACCTAAAATTTTGCTATTATCTTTTAAATAGATCCGCTATTAGAAAGAAAAAACCCAGAAATTTACAACATACAATAGTTGACATTAGTTTGAAAGTAATTCAAACCTGTTAAAGCTAACTTAAGGCCTGTTTCTATGTCTGGGATACTTGGAACCAACACTCCTGGGGTGTCAAGGACATAAATGCTTGGCTGATGTGCAATCTGAATCCAGTAACAAACAAAAGATACTACTTACAAGAATGCAAAAAGTATCAGAAAGAAATTGAAATCATTATAAAGTACAGTTAATATATAGATTTCAGGCGAAAAGGCATAGTGGAAGAGGGTTTGATGCGAAGCGTATTCAAACATATACGAATGAACTCCACAAGAAATGAACCATTGTGGCAAAGTACTGATATAATATAATCAGTTACTATTTGTCAGCAGTAGCTTATATAGAATAAATATGTGCACATATATTCTGTTTTATAGCAATATATTTATATAAATATATAAATCAACATAATGTACATTTAAGTAATCGCTTTGATAATTTTTCTACCGTCACTAATATAAAACAAAAAAGAAGTATTTGATATAAGTTGAAGAGAAACATATATGTTTGTTACCTAGAAAAACAATGGAAAAACTCATTAAAGTATACATTGAAAACAAAAATAACTTCACAAAATTAACCTTGTATCCAGCAATATCTTGGGTAACACCAGGCAATGGTCCTACAGTGGCTCTCTTTTTCTTTTTCTGAACTATAGAGAAACTAAAGTTTACTGCTGTGAAACCATTTGCTTACTGGTAATGAATCCAATATAACAAATCGACAAGAGAATTTTGAATTAAAAAACGAAAAGAACATCATACTGGGAAAGCGAGTTGCTGCAATTTGATGGATGGAATTAATTAGAGATGATTTTCCAACATTGGGAACCCCAACCACCATAATTAGGAGAGTGGGTTCTTTTATGATCGCCTCCTTCAATTTGAATTCCGCAAGTTCAAGAAGCTTTGTTAAGTGAGCCAGAAGTCAGAACAGAATATGTATTAGATAACTGAAAAGTGAAAACATGCCATATATGTAATAAGTTCATCCAGTGATAATTATAAACATTATAATCCTAAATACACAACCAACACACAAAAGCATTACGATGTATTATTTGAGAGTATTGCATGAAAATGAATCTCATATCATATATGAAATATGGTTTAAGACAAAATATACATGTATATAAGACAAAATTTCATGAGTTGATTTGGGCCAAAAATATTCCTCATCAGAATCTGTAACTTTAAACAAGAACATCTATTAACCAAACCACTTGTCTAGATTAGCTTATCACTTACCGCCCTTGGACAGTACGAATACCCAGAAGTTGCAATTGACTGTAATAAAAACTATTTGATGTTTATAGCTACTAGTGTGCAAGCTGGAAGTAGGTACCAGACTTGCAGGAAATATATGTTCCACCCCTACAGCCTCCATTTTAATGCTATTAAGTATAAAGATTAAGGCTTTATGTAATTTTCTGTTCTATTACAAAATCAGTATAAGGATACATGTTGTGCGATTAGCATTGGTGATTGCAAAAGAAAAATTCAGCCAATAAGGTTATGCTTACATTTACTTCATTTTTCTATGGATAATCTCAAATGATTTGGTAAATTGAAATATAGCATAAAATATTCATTAGTTTGACCATTCTTTTGAAATTCAGTGTAAAGTACGGCCACTACTTTGTAATTTACTAAAAAAAATTCATTTACTCGGTAAAAAACATTGATTTTATCCCCACAGATAGATTAACATACCTGTTGAACAGAGTTCTTGCTATGTGCATTTATGGCAAGGAAATCTTGTTTGCATGACTCAAAATAATGACTCCATTTCTGTGAACATAACCAATACGATAATAAGATTCATTTGGCAGCAGATATCGACCTTAATTACAATAAAACAAATATATAAAAAGTTCATTACATGCATGATATTGGGGTTGGCCAAATCCTTCTTGTTGAGAGCAATGATACGGCGCTTGCCAGTAAGCATAGGCTGAAGGTCTCGATTTGTAGAGGATATTGGTATCTGTTAAAACATAAAATTAAGCGATAACTTGAATTTAATGATAATATTCAGCGAGTTCTGCACAAAGTGAAGACTAACACGAGAGTCGCGAACTTCAATGACAAGGTCAGCAAGCTTGAGACGATCACGAATGGCACGAGTTGCTGAAGCCATGTGACCAGGAAACCAGTTGATGCTTCCTCCACCCTTGTTGAATCCCATTTCCCCCAACCCCTTCTTCATTACCTTTTTTAGTCCTGCCACCATCTCAACTTCTCTCTCTACGTTATGAACTTACAACCTTGTACACAAATAACCAAGAAATCAAACAATTTTAATCAAATCTAAAAAGGAAAAAAACGTAAATGGCATAAGCTGTTGCTGTGTTGTTTGTGTTGCTTGTGACTTCAGGAGAAATGAAAAACCACAAATTCAACTACTCATAGGTCCACAACAAAAAATAAACAATTTTTTTTCATTAACACGCGACTTCTAAATCAAGTATTAATTTTGTTAATTTCTCGAACTTAATCATACCGCCACTGTGTGAATTCCAGTGCGGCAGCCAACATACACTATCGATCAACTAAAGCATGAACAATCAAATAAACCAACCTAGCAGAACATGTAAAAGTAACACACATATATAATTCAACAATGCTAAAGAAAAAATGCAAACAAAGGACAAGTATATATACAAGCATTTCATCAAACACGTAGACTGCAAGACAGCTTTAATATCTCAAGTAGAAAAAAATAACTGAGCTAATACTAAATTTAATCTAAAACTGTGATTAGATTAGAATAATTCAACTCATAGAGATTAAGAACTTGTTTTAAACTTACTTAATAGAAGTGTCACTGGAGTAAGATGGCTCTGTTTGCGAATATATTGAGGAGGGAAAATTATAAGATTGCCGCTTTTAAAAATGCGGGTAGAAATGAGATTCCGGGCTCTTGTAATTATGATCAGACTTGAAGACCGTTGCAGGCCCAAACTATGTGTCAAGTTTGAAATAGCTCAATTTTGTTTATGTAGATAAGATACTTGGGTTAAATCCTTAATGGGCTTGATAAGCCCATATATCGGGCAATAAGTAGCAAGGTCACTTGAAAATTGGTGTTATTTGTTATGCGAGTCATATCGACACCTTCAGCCTAATCGTATTGTATTATATATTTTTACAATTACTTTATTTTATACAAAAAATTGAATATCAAAGTTTTATACATGTAAAATGTTAATTTTCTATCATAAAGTAATTTAAGTTCGTTGAGGAAAAGAAATTTTAATTTTTATATTTGATTAATAAACCAAAACCGAACCCACATTAAGTGGAACTTATTGATATATGATTTATATTTAATTTTTAAATTGTTTTATATTTTAACAAAAATTTTCGATTCAGACGGGCTAAAACCGAATCTTGCTAGGTCCTAATATAGTTTACGCTGTTTTAAAATTGATCATTATGCAGTATGAACTGAAACTTGAATATACCTTTATATTTTTTACATATTTGAGGAATGAAATTATCCGTGATCTACACTTACGTACATTGGTTAACCAGGTCGAATATGAAAATATATGCATGTCTGTATGAATTGGTTTTAATATTGTTAAGACTACCCGCTATGAATATTATAGCTACAACAACCAAGTGGTCCAGATCATATATTTTGTTGTTTTTCATGCTAAGATATGTATAAAAATAAACCTATATATATGTTCACCGAGTAGTATTATATGTTGGTATCTCATTATATTTGGGAGCTGAAGCTAGGACTAGCAGTTAGTTTGTGATACGCACGCTGTCTTACATATGGATACAAATATTATGTAGTCCCTAGCATCCCGCATTTTTCTCCATAGCACGTATGATGTCGCTTCTCCTCTTTTTTCTATATGCACTTCTCTGAATTAAACTGTAATGTATGATTTCCCTAATCAAATCAAAACATTCACAAAGCAAGCATCACTAGCTAGCTACCTCGTGCAGGGTTTCGCCTGTTATTATTTCCTTACTATCATAATTTTTGTATTCTTTCTATTCTGGTCACTTTTATACAATTTCTTTTTAATCATGTCTAGCTCAATTATATACATTTCTAAAATAGTAAAATTTTATAATATAAAAATTCATCTACACTACTATCTTCTTTTACAACACTAATTTATATATTGAATATTAGTTAGTCCCATAATTTTACTCACTTTTCCTACATTTATTCACTAAATTATATTTTTTTTAATTTCTGTGTCCCAATTCATGTATATATAATTATATACTAATATATACTTAGTTCTTGGTACGGAGGAGTATACTGCTTCAGGACACCAGGTGTTTCATATAAATTTTCACTCTTTCTCTGTCATTTTACATGTTATTATTTAGTCGCATGTATGCCATTGCCAATATTCTTCACTTGTTCCACTTTCATTCTAGCTCTCACTGAACATGACATTTTTTCCTGCTCAGAACTACTCATCTTCCTGAGAGAATCTTCAAAACAGTTTACAAAATCAAGATTAGCCGATAGCACAGTGACAACTGACAAGTCAATTTTTGGGTTCCTTTCCCACTGCAAGAATCACTAAAACAACTAACAAATCTTTACTTATCCTATACCTAAATCTGAAATTTTACAAAAAGAAATATATCATTCTAAAAACATTTTAGCAAACAATTGAAGATACGAACATGCTTTGAAACTAAATAAAAAAACTGCACTTTATGTGGTCAGATCAAGAGCACATTAAAATAAGTGCACTTTATGTTATCCTCAAAATGGGTCGACGACAAAGATCATGTGGTTTCAGCCCAGCTGTATTATATGCTGCGTGAAACAGGTAGAGTGAACAGATACGAACAAGTATTGAACTCTAAACTATTGGCACTTTATTCATCAATAGGTTAAAGATCCATCTTCCTTATAAATTATAATTAACCACGTATACATAAAAACACAGGATCGTGATTAATTAGTAATTATATCCGACTCCAGTCTTATGACCTAAACAGATAGATAATACTACTATACAGCGATATACTAGTAAATATCTGAAAAAATCTTCTATGCATAAGCATACAAATCCATTTAAATATCTTTTTCTACCGTCTCAATTATGCATTCATTGGTATATATCCTCTATGCCCTTTGTGCATCGATTAATCTATACTGTCGATACTGGATCATAATTAATTTGTCCACTGAATTTTCTAAGAATTAAATTTTTTTTATATATGTAAACTTTATAAGAATTTTTTTGTGAAAAAACAAAAACTTCAAATGAAGTAAGACGATGTCTATTTTGCATTTTTAAAGAAAGGGGATAGAAATTATACTCACGAGAACAGTAAATCAATATATTGCGTATCAATAGTTCAATACCCATTAATCTGAATATCTGGTAAAGAAATTGATGACATCTTTGAGCTAAATTCTACAAATTTTAAACTACCGTCGAGTGCCTATTAAAAACTCAGCTTCATCATATGGCAGGCCACCATAGATATAAAACACAAATTAATGCGCTTGAGGTTATGTTTTGAAACTCGAAGAAAGTACAGATCTAGTTCATATAGTACGTGTACGTAATTACTCTAGTAATAATTAAATGAACTGAATTTAATGGAGTACTTATGCATTGATACGAATTTAATTAGGATGTAAACAAAGATGAAAACATAAACAAGGGTACTTTAGCGTAAGAAGCTGGAAAAGTTCTCATATTTTATGATACTAGCTCCAATAATTATTCATTTCAAGACGGCCTTGTCAATATCTGGTTGCATCTCTATATCTAAACACTTTACTCATTATACAATACATATAGATATGTCATTTGTAGATGTACATCATGTACTACACGGATATATCTGAATATTATAAGTATCCATTACCCATGCCTTGTCTGGAATTAACATGTTAAACTTCCATATATATGCACAGCGGAGGATGAAGGCAGGGCACGTTTGGGTGATGTGATCCCGCGAGATTTGTTTTGTATATATGACAACCTTATAGTTGTTCTTCGGAAAGAGAGGTAGCCAAAACTATAAAAGTGATCCGCGCGCACTATGAAATCCAAAAAATGGTCAACAAAAATATATAAGATGCCCTCTTGCCTTAACAAAAGTTTTTTTCACGATATATGTTTATATATATATAGTGCAGCATATAAAATGCTATTAACCGCACAATTATGAAAAATAATTTATTAACATTATTAAAATAATAAAATTAAGTTTTAGTAGTATAATTGAATAACTATAAGTATTAGAATTAAATAAAAATATAAATTACTTATGGCTAAAAGGTATATAAATAGAAATTTTTTCATAGTAACATTCCTATATTTTATGTTATACATGTATTTTTAAATGAAAATAGTAGTAATAATATATAAAAGGATATACTAATATTATATCATGTTATTGTTAACAACAGAGACCTTAAGTACGAGAGGGATTAAAATTTCAACAAGAATCAAAATAATGTTAATTTGGAAATAAATTTAAATTTTTTAAACAGTTTGCCGAACTTATTTTACCCTCTCCCAATCAACCAACAATCCAACACAAGCCTTGGACAACATGTTCATCTCCTGTATGTGCCTTTCAGGGTACATGTAATTACAGTTTGACTTTATCAAATTTTGTTAGTTGACATTTTGATAGAAATACGGCAGACTTTTATATCCTTTTATGTTGCATGCTGATATATCCTTTCTTTGGCATAATTAAGTAATTGATTACTACTAAGCATTTCTCTTTAGCTTTTCTGATCGGCCAACCGTTCCCACCCTAATTAAGAGTCCCGTGATCAGTTAAAATAACACCCGGACAATTAATTGTAGAAAAAATCAGATAAACGCTGAATGATCCTCGGCGACCTTTCGTGGCAACATATAGTTCATCCATGATGTAGTGAACAGCAAAGAAAGCAAAGCAATAACATTATTGATTATTCTAAACCGGTGATGATGATATCCAAAATTAGACAATTTGATTGGGAATTTGAGTGGCCGTGCCAATAATAATATATATATTGGTAATCAAGTGGTTGATTGAGACCAAGAAACACAAATCATCATTGTTAATTATCCTTCATGTATATTGCACGTTTACTTTGTATAAGCTGACACTACTAAAATAATTAATTATACCGCTGATCATATATTGATTTAATTCATAAATCATGCGATCAAAATCAACCATATGTGAGAAAAAAATTGGGAAAATTTGATGTAAGTTACAAAATAAGAAAATAGCTCAATAACCACAATTTCACATCTAATACAGCAGCTTCGGAATCACTCACAATATTCGATCGATCTTACAGTTGGAGCTACAAAAACAAGTAGTTTTGCGAATTCATTGATTACATAAATTACACGTTCGACAAATAATTAACATCCAAACCATCAGTACTGAAACAAGCATTTCGTTCTAAACTCTGAGCAAAAAGATACTAAGATCAGGCCCACCATTTCCATCAGGGTTCATCATGTAATAAGCTTCCGAGTGTTGTGTCCCCACAACCCTTTCAAACCTAGCTCTCATGTACAGCAACTCCCCCTCCGCCATACCACCTTTCCGGCCATCCTCCACCACGGGGATCACTCCGGCCCCGACCGATACGCTCTCTACGGTGCTAAGCACGTGCCAGTCCGACTGCGTGCACTCGCGTGACAGCGCGTACCCTGATTTTCTCCCATTACAATACATAGTCCACATAGGTTCTTTCCATAATTTACCATGTCGGCGCGTGGTGGAGCCCTTAGAGCACTCTAACGCGATCCTCACTAACCCCGACGACATTTCCTTCACGAGAGTTGACGTGGACACCGCCAGCTCGATGATGAGGACAGGGGCTGACCTAGGGTCGTACTGGACGGCGAAGCTGACGTGGCCACGGCGGTTCCCAAATAGGGTTCCGGTGACTTTGCGGCCTAGAGTTGGAGTTATGGAGAGGTTGGATGGGAGTGTTAGCCAGCGGCAAGTGGGGAGGATCATGGGGAAGGAGATGAGGTTGATGAGTGATCGGAAGAAGGCGGAGATGACTAACCGAGGCTTCGAGCTGCGGTGGAGGACGACGGAGGTGTTGGTATTGGCGGTGAGGTGGTTAGGATCAGGTTTGTAGGAAGTGGATCTCATGTAGGTGGTAGGGATGATTTTTGTTGTGGTGGTGCTGTTGCAGCTGCTTGTTCTTGGAAGTTCTAGCTTCATTATGATATTTAGTGTGTGTGTGTGTGTTTGTTTGTGAAAGTGAGTGATATGATGATGGTGTTGGAAGCTAGGGAATGGAATAAATATAAAAAGGTAGACGATGGAGGTTTGTGTAGAGCAGGCTATTGAGCTTTAGAGCTTTTGATTATTGTGTTCCTTGATGCTTTAAACCTATATATACACCTCCTTGGTATAAAATAATCACCAGTTGAACTCAACATAAGGTCCCACCATTACCCTAATAAAACAATACTCGTAGTACAGTAGGATGCGAGATGAGTAGTCTTCAGTGTGATAGTACTCGATGGCAATGGCCATGATTTTAATAAAGGGTTAATAATGAAGTGAGTCACCAGGGCTCGATATATCAAGTTGGTCACTGAACTAAAAACCGTTCAAATTGGTCACTTAAGTCGGTTACACGTATCTTTAAATATGAGCTAAAGGATTAAAAATATTATTTACAGAGGTTTATGCATTATTTTTGAATGTTATCACAATTAAGTACAATGTTATGACTTCTAGTATTTATAATAATATATTTTGATTTTATCAAGTTTATTTATTATTTATTTTTAATTAAAATAAAAGAATTAACTATATAATAAAAAATAAATAACAAATAAACTTGATAAAATCTAAATATATTATCATAAATACTAGAAGTCATAACCTTGTACTAAGTTGGGGTAACATTCAAGAATAATGTGTAAATCTATGTAAATAATACTTTTACTCCTTTAACTCATATTTAAAGATACATGTAGCTAACTTAAGTGACTAATTTGAGACGGTTTTGAGTTCAGTGACCAACTTGATATATTAAGTCCATTTTGATGACTCGCTTGATTATTAATCCTTTTAATAAAAAGTGTAAAACTGTAATTAGTCAATTGAAGGCAAAAGGTTGCAATATCAAGCTTCCCTTGCTGAGTATAGTTGGCATTTCAGGGCCTGTCACGTGCTTTAGCGTGTACATTTTGTTTTCCGGACAGTTATATAATTCAATTCGCTCATGGTTAATTACTTAATTACTCCCTCCGTCCCGGTCATTCACTCATTTGTATACAAATGGTTGGGACACGGATATCAAGAAATTGTGTAAGAAATGAATACAGTTGGATGAAAAGTGGGTATAGTGGTGGGACTCATTTATATTTAAGTAATAGATTTGATACAGTGGAGGAATCAGGAAAGTAGTTAGTGTAATAGTGTTTATATTATTATATAATGGAGATAGTGGAAAAAAGTAGTTGATGTAATGATGTTTTATATTATAAAAATTTACTACTTTTGGAATGTATACAGTTGATGAGACATCCCAAAAAAAAAACTGTATACAATTCATTAGGACAGAGGGAATATAAATTATCAAATAAAACATATAAATTTTGAACCGTTATTTGTTGCAGACAATTACCGGAAAAGTGTGAGGAGAGACTTGTAATTGTCTGTTTTTCGAAAATAGAGACTTGTAATTGTTAAAACTTAATATTTTAACTCTAGCAGCAACCAGCAACCAGAACAGAAATGTTTACTTTCTCCAGAAAGCCAGTATTGAAATATTATGTACTCCGATATTTAACTTTTAACAGGAAATAAATTTATATCACAACAATCTCTAATCCACCTCTTTTCCATTAAAGTTGAGGGTTTAAAAAGAACAGTTACACAGCACTGGTAGTATATGTGCTCTCTTGGCTGGCTAATCACAAAAACTATAATGATAATCTAGTACTCTCTCCGTCTCTTATTACTTTTCCTGATTGTCTTGGACACGTTTGTCAACGAACATTTTCTATCGTTAATATCTTTTATTTTATATTAATATTAGATATAAATTTTTATTATATTAAAATACTCATAAATACGAATCCAACAAGATCACTCATGATTATATTTGGTCTTATAAATTAGACGTAAATTAATAATTTGTCTCATGTTATGAACAGTGCCGATATATGAAACAGGAAAAAAATAAAGAAACGAAGGGAGTACTGGTTTGAAAATTTAGAGAAGAGACGGGTGTGAGTAGTAGGAGAGCATGGGTCGGTTCGGCTCGGTTTCGGGATAAAACCGGAACCGCAACCATATATCTTCGGTTTTTAAAATCGAAAACCGCAACCACCGGTTCGGGTTCGGTTTAAAAACCTCGGTTCGGTTGTAATCGGCTCGGTTTCGGTTACAAAACCGACAAATATAAGAATGAAAAACAAAATATGAACGAGACAAATTAGTGCGCGTAATCTAAATATAATAATTGATGAAACAAACAAGAAAATTAGCAGCTACTGGCTTGGACTCAATGAGTTTGCTGACTTGAGCCAAGAAGAGTTCAAGGACACAAAGAAATACACCTGCAGTAACATGCAGCAGGAGCACAAGTCTAAGCAAGCCATGTCTAAATTCATATTAGTAAATACTATCATCATCAGCAGGATTAAGTATAACAAAGAAAAAAGACTAGTACAACATAAGCACATAATATAATATAATATTATATATATTATATTTATTTATTGAAATAATCGGTTCGGTTCCATTTTTTTCGGTTCGGTTTTAACCAATAACCGGAATCGAACCCATAACATCGTTTCGGTTTTTTATTTTCGGTTTCGATTTCAAATCGGTTTTTTCCGGCTCGATTTTCACCAGTTTTTCCCGGTTTTGATTCGGTCTCGAATTTTTTTCGGTTTTTTCTCAGCCCTCTGAGTAGTGAGTGCAGACAAGTTGACGGCATGAGTAAAAATATCCAGTATAGTGGGAGAGAATTTGTGATTTAGAAAGGAGATATATGCAGGCCTGACGAGGAGCGACCTAGTAGTATGTAATCAGATGTGAAGGCACTCAGTCACCTATCACTATCCTGAGTATTTATCAATAAAATGATCATTATGCTTGGAATTTGGCCTTTTCCAGGCTTCTTATAGCTCTGTAAAAACTGTCGTTTCACAAATACTAACCGACTACTCCAAAAGTCAAAACTCTGTTTTATCCACCGAGGCAAATTACTTCTTTATATTGACTGCAACAACAGTTGTTAATTAGCAATTTGAGTCGGGCGACAACTTTGCCGGCAATAAAAATATAATTTCTTCAATTCTTTTGCTTATATGTACTTTTAACTTTCGTTCCTACAGATAACATATTTTATTAATTTTCATAAAATCTTACATTATTAAAAATTTATATAATTTGAATTATGTTAATTCTTCCAACATCTCTTCACTAGATATTTTTCCCTTGTTTGCCAGGTGTTTTTTCGATTTTGTATTAGTGTTGTCTATGATCTCATACACCTATGATTATATATTTCGATATATATAAATGTATATAACAAAATGTGTTGTTACTCAAAAAAAAAACAAAATGTGTTAATAACATAGCAATATCAAATCGAGAACCTCTGCAGGATCTTTGGTTGTCAGTAAATTTTTTTGAATGAAAATTCTTTTTTTTTCTTTAATCCGCGGATTTTAATTTTTTTCCAGATATTAAAAAAAATTGAATTTTTATAGGACATTTCAGTATGCACTCTGATTATATTAAAGATTTTCAAAACTCTTGTTTTCGATAAACTTCATTAACTAAAGACCCAAGAAAAAAAAGCCGACGTCGAGACTCTCATGTAGTACATATTTTACTTTCGGCCCCGAGCGCTTGGTCAGTATCGTGCTTCCCTCTCGCACACATTTTGAACCTTTTCTCTTCCAGTTCCAGCCCAATCTAATTATGTTTGCGGGGACCTTGGTCTTCAATATGAATACTCGTCCTCTATTTTACGGCCCAACTCATAATTATGTTGTATAGTTTCATTAATTCGACGAAACCAACGTCGATTGCCTATTAGTAATTTCTTGGGTTAAATGGCGTTTTGGTCACTCAACTGACCAGAAACTTGCAGTTGGGTCATCCAACTCAAAAAGTTATCAGTCACATCATTATACTCTCAAAAATTTTCATTCAGGTCACCGGCCGTTACACTCCGTTAAAAATTTGACGGAAAGCTGACTAATCATCGTGACTTGGCTTAAATAAATCCACCGTGGCATGTACAGTCAGCTGAAGTGGCATTTTGGTCACTCAACTGACTACAAACTTGCAATCGGGTCATCAAACTCAAAAAACTTTCATTTAGGTCACTTATCATAATATCCGTTAAAAATTGAAAAAAGAAAGAATTAAAAGCTATCATACATCACCTTTTTTCTCTTTTAAAAATTTCGAAACTTATTAACAAATGAAACAAATACACACACATAAAATCAATAGTTTCACCCACAAAAACTTAATCTTTGTTTATGTATCGTTTTATATATCTTAAGGCCATTTTGAAAAAACTACATAATTATAAATCTATTGTCATTTTATAATATCTTTTGGTCATTGTGGAAAACTCCATCAAAAAATTAATGAGTTTTTCCAAAATGGCCTCAAGATATATACAACGATAAAAGATAAACAAAGATTAAGTTTTTGTTGGTGAAGTTATTGATTTTATATGTGTGTATTTGTTTCATTTGTTAATAAGTTACGAAAATTTCAAGAGAGAAAAAAGGTGCTCCATGTAGCTTTTAATTCTTTCTTTTTTCAATTTTTAATGTATATTATGATAAGTGACCTAAATGAAAGTTTTTTGAGTTTGATGACCCGATTGCAAGTTTGTAGTCAGTTGAGTGACCAAGATGCCACTTCAGCTGACTGTACATGCCACGGTGGATTTATTTAAAGCCAAGTCACGACGCTTAGTCAGCTTTCCGTCAAATTTTTAACGGAGTGTAACGGCCAGTGACCTGAATGAAAATTTTTAAGAGTATAATGATGTGACTGACAGCTTTTTGAGTTGGATGATCCAATTGCAAATTTCCGGTCAGTTGAGTGACCAAAACGCCATTTAACCCGTAATTTCTTTTTGGTTCAGATGGATAAGTTTTAAATGTATGAAACCAACATGCTTCAAGTAGCTCGCAACTTTTATCTTATACATTAAGAAGCATACCAGCAATACATATATTTAGGAGTAGCCACATCTAGGGTGCTAAAAGATCTACCGTCAAAAATAGAGAAAGAACTTGAATAATTATACATCATTAGAATAGATGACGAAGTTCTTTACTATATATTATAAGAACTACTTGTACGAGCTAGAATCAAGGCTTTAAGGTGAAGCAATGTGACTTCCTGATTCATTTGATGCCCATTCAATCTTTGGTCTCTTTCTCTTTTCATAAGCATCACTTGCCCCCAGCCTGTTACAAGGTGCATTTTTTCATTAACACACAAGGATCTAGAAACTACAGCAAATTGTATCCAAGACAGGGCTCAATTGTCCAATATATATGATCCCAAACAATCCCTAATGATTCTTGAGGATTATGCAGTAGCACAACATTTGATAATGCATGTAATTAACTTATGCACACACACTCATGCTCATAGAAGACTTAACAATGTACATAACTATAATTTAGGACTTACCCTAAGCATAAGGAAGTGTCGGAATCTCTTTCTTTGGTTGATCTCTGCTGACTGACTATGCTTGAACTTGCAAAGGAATTTCTTCTCTCAATATAATGATTTTGCTGATATGGGGTACTTGTGGTGCGTCGATACTCCTCAATCTTCATTCACCAGGCCCAAGTGATTATATACACAAATGTCGCCATTATTACTTAGAAAAGATGAGCATACAGAATTACAAGATTACTTACCTGTTCACGCAAAGTTTCATTTTCAAGAACAGCCTTCTGCTCCTGAAGTCATTAAAGTAATTTCATTAGTTCATAACACAAACTGTTATTTGTTGGTTTTTTAGCCATGTTTTTGCCATTCAAGACCAGATTAATCTTACGTGAAATTTGGATTTCTCAAGCTGCTCCAGCAGTACTTGCTCCTGTTATACATGATGAAATATAAAAACCAGAATGCGCATATTATAATTCTAGATTATTACATATGAAATGTGTTGATTGTGTATGTGTAGTAAAATGTTGTTCAGTCGGAAAAATTAGGTACCTTGCGGTCTTTAACAGATAAAATGCCTTCATTTAGTTGATGCTCCAAGTGCTGCAACTCTTTGTAGTTCAACCCTTCCAGCTCTTTCCCCATCATCCTCCTTTAATTATGATAACATGTTTTTATAACATTAGTCTTAATACAGCAAACATATGTATCATTGTACATGAGGATATAAGATACAATAATTGGGAGCAGGACATGCAAATTGATATTGGCAATGCATAGTTTACCTGTACACCTTTTGGAGCTTCACAATCTCCAATTTCAAGGCTTCTACTTCAGGCTGCCAATCATGCTTATAGTTATACTCAGGCTGCTAATCATGCTGTCAATATTACCTCATTGCAAAAATAACCAACTGAAGTACTTTTCTATGACATGTACCAAGAAGACTAGTCGTACTGTGTTAATCGTCAAGCTTAACTGCTTAAGTACTAAGACGCAGTATTAAGACCAAGTAGACAAGCATGAAATGAGTACATCAGCTCAAAGCCTGGAATCAATGTACACTTACAGCGGCCGCATTTTCAATGGAAGGAAGTTCAGAAGAATCTGGGCTCTTGTGGTTGTATCTTGCAATGATTTGTTCCATGCTGCAACCAGAACCAAATATATATCACAATCACTTTTAAATTTTAAGTCAATGTGATACTCCTACTCTTCTATGCTCTTATCAAGATGTTTCGAATTGCAGGCCATAAAGACAAATATAGTAAATTATCTAAAGTTAGACAATTTTAATTGTACATGTAAGAGTTTCAAACAGATTGTACGACAAGATTACATAAGATGCTTTTCTTTAAGGTTCTGCAGAGTTTAGGTGGTATAAAAGCCAAACTCATAGATTCATCTATTTTTTGTAGTTGTTATAAATAAAAAGGATTTGTTCCTTTATTTAACAAATTTCAGTCTTCTACCTATCATACCAAATTTGCAATCTTGTTTCTTCAAAAAGGTGATATTCAGTACTCACCTATCTTTCTGCGGGCCCATTTACAGCTAGGTGAAATTCACAACGTGGGCTTGCTTGACCCAACAGTCTTATCCTTTTCATGACGTCCTTACAAATTTGGGCCCATATCATATTAATCCGTTGAGTCAGATATCGCCTACCCACCGGTTTAGCAGTTTGCTTAGCCTAATAAAGCTGATTTTTTTAATCAACCCTGTCAGTATGTTCCTCAGTTATTCCGAATTCCCCGACCGCCCACTAATCTTAATTATTTAGGCTAAGACCATTTGGATTAAACAAATGACCTCTTAGTTTGTTGTTTAACTTGTTTTGTTCCTTATTTGAATCGAACAAGGTGGCTGGCTAAGCCGTCTAGAGTTTGGTCCAAAAAGAAGTCCTAAATATATTAAACGTTTTTAATTTAAAACATTTTACAACATCTTTCGTTAAATTTGTGAGTATATAAAACAGTGGCATTAACCCAAGAAAACAGTAAATCAACCGTTGATCAACATCCACATAATCACATATATTTCATGTAAAACAAAACACTGTGCTTTTGATCGAGATTTGCATAATCTCAAGGAAGCCACAAGAAAAATTGATCAGCAAAAACTAAATAAATTATAAGCCTGAACTCTTTTTGGTTGAGCAAGTACTAGGATGTTCCAAGTTCTAACAACTTAAAGGAGAAAAAACTTACCGGGAGCTAGAGAATTCATAGAGCTTCCCTGTGCTGGAAAAGATGATGACACCGACGTCGGAATCGCACAAAATGGAGAGCTCCCTAGCCTTCTTGAGTAAACCAGAGCGGCGTTTGGAGAAGGTGACTTGGCGGCTATTGACATTCTCGATTTTCTTGATCTCAATCTTGCCTCTCCCCATTGTAAAACCTATGATCTCTATAATGGATGAAAATAAAAATAGCAAAAAGGTGCATATATAGAGAAGAGAGCTCCACACTCGCTAAATTAATCTTTCAAGGCAAGTGTAACTATATCCGGAGGAGAAGATGAAAAGCAAAATATAGCCTTACTATGTAAGAAGCATGTACCAAATATAGCAAAGGCCAATTCCTTATAATGTAGGGTTTTTCCATTTTAAAATTATTTGTCATAAATTCAACATTTTGGAGTCAATAAGGTGGGGTACAAGTTAGCATATTTGGAGAATTGAGTGCTAAATATAGATAATGTAATGGGGGGATGTAATATAATACATAAGGAAAAAAAAACATGTGAAAGTTATTTATAGAAATAAGATAGTTTAATTTCTACAAGGTAAAGAGCATGCTTGTACGAGAGAGAGAGAGAGAGAAGGATATGACAATCACATGGCTTGATGACGGAGTTATAAATGCATAGAATGATAAAACGAGGGGGTACACTTTATTTTTTGTGTAAAGCATGCAGTTGTATTGCCAAACACGTCCTTACGTTTCTTTTCCTAAACTGATGCTAATGTTATGTACTGCTGCTATAGTATTCAATATCGAGATAGTTCGAATCACGAAAATTAATATTTTTTTTCTTTGGTCCCCAGATTTTTTATCTGCGATTTATGGGTAAATTTCTGTTTTGTTTTGTGTTGTTGAATAATTGTGAATTTTCTAGAACGATCAGATGGGAGATCCCCGTGACCTGTCAATTTGAAAAAAATGTACTGCAGTAGTTTTTTTTCACAAACGGAAGTTAGAATTATTTCCAAAATTATGTGGCAAAACATACCCCTCCAGCTTTCACATGTATCACCTGTTACTTTCCCTTTTCTTTACCAGAATTTCTAATTTGGTCCATCTCAAAGGAGGATAAGTGTGATTACTATTCTCTTTCCATAATTAAGATATCAATCATTAATTAAGGATCCATAATTAGTGCTAACTATGAACGTAATGATATTGTTCACATAGGTTGAGAATGAAGTCAACAATGGCCTAATTAATACACATCATTACTTAATTACCGGTGGGCTTTGGATACCCTGATTTTTGTTATGTTAGAATTGAGCACAGAGGGGGATCAGGGATATAAGGATTCACCGTTCACTTCATTAATTTAACAATTAAAGTTTTATAAATGTGATTATTATTCTAAGGGCAATGCTAGAGACCCCAAAAAAAATTGCCAAAAATCTTTACCAAATGATGTGGCAAACAAGTGGCTAGTTCTGATTGGGTGATTGATGAATCTGCAGGGGGTCTCATTATTATGGGAGTGAATTCAGCCAATCAGATTTAGACACATCATTTGGGAAAATTTTTTGGGACAATTTTTTGGGGTCTCTAGCATTTTCCTTATTCTAATCTGCATGTTGCAGTTTTAACCTTTTACAAAGTAAAGGATCTTCTTCGCCTTCACAAAGATTCCCGCAAGGCGCAAAGTACTCTGCATCTGATTCATATGGCAGTACTTAATATATTTCGTGTTATACGTCTGATTTTGTGGAAACCTCCCGAATCTAGAAGGTCCAACACATGCAAAATATGCTATTTTGAGATTTGGTTGTTATTAGTACTCCTATCAAATAGTCTTTAATAATTCTTGTTCGTTCATGGTTGGTGATATATAAAATAAATTTCTCTTAAAAATTTAATAATTTCCATGAAATGTATTGAGTCAATCTCTACAAACCGATTAGTGGAAAAATTAAATAATAATCACAGCTAACCCTATGAAAAGAATATCTTATGTATTTAAATTTCAACTAATTATTATTATTATATTATTATAATGAATTAATTTAGTCTAGAGATACTAAATTAATTCATTATAATAAGAGTTTAAAGTGTCATAAGAGGTACAGTACGGGTTTAGTTTAGTAGAGACACTCCGGCTTATTTTTCAAAATTTATTGGGGCAACTTTATTTTATAACTTGCCATATTCTGAACATCTCATTTTGAAATACAGTATAAAATTTTAAATATGCATGTCAGTCTGGGTTAACGAGCATGTTGGTTCTAGACTAAACATATCATCAAAAATCAAGAATATTGTAAAGGCCTTTTACATCTTGCTTGTCAAGTTTAAAAGGTTCAAAAAGAATATAGAACAGAAAGCCCATCACCACTAGATTCTCAGACAACCAGCATAATGATCAGTACCAATGACAAAACATATCACAAAATAAAGGCTTCAAAACGCCTGGCAAAGAAAAAGGTGATGTGCATTGTACACAGCTTCTTCATTTAATCATAGATTCTTGATACCTGGTTGGTTTTATGAAGTAATAAATTTCCTTTTCATTTACATCGTGGAATCATATAGTCTATTGTTCTTAACATTGATATGCTAACTCTCTTGTTTCTTAACAGTTGGATAGGCAACAATATATGAAATATGAAGGCTTTACCGGAGATGTCTTAAGTTCGAATTCTGCTACCTCTGACATTTCGAGTGAGTGAAGTGTTAAAGACAAAAGTTTGATCAAGTAACATTTTCCAACAGTTATCTATTGAAAGAGTCTATACACTTTCATGTTTTATTCTCTGAAAATGACCACAATATTTCTATCCTCTTTATCCCTTTTAGACTTAGCATTACAAATCAGTACAGGATTCTAGATTTAGCTGATGGGCAAGTTACTTAATTGGAGCCATTTCTTATTTTCTTGTGTCATACTACTAATATACAGGTGATTATATAACTGATTCCCAGAAACATACTTCCAATCTACACTTGTTTAAGAAATCAATTGAATGGGGGTCTAGAAAATGGACTAAAATGACAGCTTTAACTTGTGAAGGCCAGGAACTATTGCATTGAGCGACGGATATGCTTTCTCTTCTTGCCACCGGAGAAGTAAGAGTAGGCTCGAGCCAAGCGTTTCCCAAATCTTCCGAGATCTAACTGCACTTTCTGGCGATCAAGATAGATCTTCTTAGTATATTCCCAACCTTTATTGTTTACGCTGTCAGGGTCGCTCAATACAGGATCATCTGCGGCGTAGTCCTCGTACAATGAACTCTCTTCTGGAATAATTTCATAGCCTATGTACCTTAAACCAAGCTTCTTTGCAGGTTCCCCATAGTAAGTCTCTGCAGCCCAATTAGTTCCGAGAGGAACCACTTGAATAAACACAGAACCAGGCCTCATGAAAAGAAAATGAGTCATGGCTGCACCATGTACCCCAATCATCACATCACTTGAATTTAGTGACCGGTATATCTTTGCAAGTTCTGTAGTTGGATTTGGCCTTAGGACTTCCACGAAAAACCCGATTTGTTCAGCCATTTTCACCAATAAATCTTCATTCATAATTGACCTTGATCCATTTCGTGACATGATGACCAACTTCGGTTTCACTACCACATGCCTGTTCTTCCCTTTCTTTGTTATTGGTGGATTTCTCAACTTCTGTAATGCAGGGAAGTTATCTTTTAACAGTTCAGCTTCTCGTTCCTCTTCTTGAATAATGTCTAAAATTCTAGGACGATATGCTTGGTCCAAAATGTTGCGAAAATCTCTGACAGATACATTTCCTTCCATCAAAGAAGAATTTACTGTAAGCTCATCATGAATCCTTAGGCCAACAATAGCTTCAGGGAAACAATGTACCGTCTTATCTCCACTATAATCAATAGGTGGATAATCCGAGAGGAGTGAAAGAATGTCAGCATACTTAGTAATCCACCAATCATGATACTCAACAATAACAAACACAACCTTTCTGTTAAATTGTTGTGAAGTTATAAAAAGAGGCAATAACCCGTCATTGAACTCATGGTATACGTTACCAGTGTAGCCTCCAGTTGAAAAGAAAACTGCAGGAACATCATGTTTAACATCACACTGATGACGAACACCATAATTCTGTGTCTTGGAGATGAGGTGTAGCTCATCAATTGTTGCCATTGTACTTGATTCCCATTTTCTAGTATAAGGTTTGATCTTTTCATGCTGCAATTCGTCTTTACCATCAACTGATAGATCCGATACACGACTGATGTAATCATTTGTACTGTTAGAGGGTGTGTAAAGGAGAACCGAAAAGGAGGAAGGCTGTGTTCTCACATCCCCTTTCATTATGCATACATCAGTCCGAACACTATTTCTTTCACAACAGATAGTCCCTGCACAGATAGTCACCGAAATTCTATCAGCAATTGTGGAAGAGGGCAGTTGGTTTAACAACTTAATTATTGAGAAATGTTGCAACTAATACACAAAAAATACAGTAGCTGTTACATTAGAAGAATACTGATAAATGATTGTTTGTGAAATAATGCAACAGATAGAAACAAATGAGCAGCAGCTGTAATACTGAGATTCATGTGGACTAATGCAACAAATACAAAGCAAACAGAGACAGCACAATAAATTGATCAAGAGTATATCAACTTGGCAAGTCCCCACCAACTAAATGTTCCATATGATAAATTGTCACTATACCTACACAACTTTAGCTACTATAAGTCATAACTTGTTAGTATGTCAAAATGGAAAGTAGACACAGTCAAAATGCAAACTAATCTACTGTTTCATTGATCCATCAAATTAAGGATCTAAATAACAACTGTGTTTATATTTTAGCAGAAAAATCAATGAAAACGACACGAGTTTCGGTTACATCTAACAGACCTCTATTACTGAAGAAGAAAACAACCACATTGAAACACAGAAGATTGCAGAACTGATTCAAAAGTAAACTCTTAAAAGTTACTATTTCATATCTTTTCTGAATTTATTTCTTTGTTTTAAGCACTGATGGGCATCTGCCTAAGACAATCTTGCTTGAATTTCGGAGTCAATGAGGAATTAATTTGTTTCACGAATATGGTATTCATGAGTATGTCCGATGTGTGAACGAGGAGATTTTTAAGTTATCGATCATCCATGAAATCGATAACCGGCAGACAAATGTGAGTAGTAAAGCTGGCACAAAGATAGCTTTTCCTTAACATAGACGCTAGTAAAAAAATAATAAAAAATATACATTAGTTACCGTTAGAAACAGAGGAACAAAGAGAAGCATTTGCATCTGAAATGAGACCCTTATCTTCAGCTCCAGTCGAATCTGCAAAAACCCACCATGAAAATCAGACAAAAAAAACAAAAAACAAAATAAAAACAAACAAAGACAATATCAAACACTTACATAAGAGAGGAAAAGTGGAGGGGAGGAAACAGAACTGAGGAGCCACAATGAGAGTACATGACAAAAGTGTAAGCAAAAGAAGATACAAAAGCTTGGGCCTTGTTCTCTTGATGCTTAAATTAAAATAATACTGATAATTATAGTATCCTCCTGCAGCAGAGCCTCCACAGAGCAAACCAAGAGTGTTGTGTGAGCCCAAGAGCTTGTTGTTTCCATTAACATCTTCTTCATAAACAACTGCAGCTACTACTCCTTTTTTCAACTGAACATATCTCTCATAATGCACCATGTTTTCTTTAAAAGTTATCAAATTTTATTGATGCAAAGTGGATATTTAAGTGGGGAGGAGATTGAGAAGGGAGAGAATCAAAGAGCTGGCAATGAGAGGGGCTGATCAGGATAGAGAGGCCTTTTGCTTTTGTTTCTGGGCTTTCTTATATATCGACTTCTCAGTCGATATTGGCTATTTATTTGGTGGTGATATTATTATTACTGATATTTATTGAATTATTAAGACAAGCTAGTTGTGAGAACATAGACTAGGGTCTAGACCTCGTACTTGTTAAACATTGGAGGGTGAGTGTCACGCGCTTGCTTCTTTAAGTGCCGTGCTCGTCTGAGCAAGGATGCCAGCTAATACTAATAGCTACTTCTCGATTGGCGTATCGCAGACCAGAAACACAAATCATCTTGTGAGTTTATATAGTTTAAAAAGAAGAATTATATTACTCATTGAATGAGTAATATATATTCCTTGTTAAATTATAAAAACTAACAATTATTTTGATTTCTTTGGTCTAAATTGACTAAATTTGGTTGATACAACAAATCTTACAATTTTAAAAGAGTTGCAAATTATATTTGAAAGTAGATTAAATATTGCTTTTGTGCCGGCATAAATATTCCTTCTGTTCTGCCAAGATTATTTACATACACTGTTTGCACGTATTTTCAGACTCTCGTAAAGTATAGTCCTACAACGTATTTTAATTTTTTTTTTTTGAATAAAAGTTTAAACATCAAACTTGTTTTCAGAATTTTTTTTAAAAAAAATATATTATGTAAGTATATTTTACGGGAGCTCAAAATGCATGTCAAAAAGTAACGTAAAAAACCTGGTGGGCACAGGGATATAATTTTTAATATTACTATACTATTATATTTAATTTTGATGATCTTGAGCGCAAACAATCTTATAAAAATATATAAATTAAAGTCGAAGAGTATTATTTTATAAATTGCAAATAAATTATTTCTGACTCGCTTAAATTAATTTCTAACTTGATCAGACCCATATCTTCAAAAAAAAATAAAAATAAACTTGATCAGACGCAAAACAGAAGTTTGAGTTGGTTTATCTTCACCCAAACTCAAACGAACTCGACATATATTGAAACTCGCATCTGTTTATTGGCTATATTCACTGTACATGGATAAACACAACTTTAAGTTAGGATCTTTTGTGAATGACTCCTCCCTTCGACTACAACTCATAATCTACATTGTTACATAAAGGTGCTTTAAGCATCCTATTCTTTAGCTGGATAACGTTGCTTTGGGCAAGTCAATTCAAGTTTTCTAATGTTTTCGAGGGACGAAACTAAAAGTTTAAGTTAGATTCACTACTAAATTAGTACTAGTGGAAAAATTGAGGAGTTCAAAGAATTGAGCGCTCTGTTTGAGATGTGGAAATAACAAGCATTCTCACTTTATGACATGATATCTTTAGTCTAATAATACTCCATGTGCTCTGCTTCATCCGCCAATTGCTGGTCCACTTCAGTGTCTAAACTATATTTAATACACATTCCGGTCGAAATATACTAAGCTAAATTAATCCCAGATTTAGTTTCGGAGTCACCAATATATTGTCTTATTAAAATGAATCGGTCTTTTTTATTTTTATTTCTAAGTCAGAACTGATCGCATCGCATTTAAAACATTGATGCGCAGCTAAAATGGCGACCATATCATGAGACATCGTAACGCTTTTGTCAAGTTTTTGGCGGGATTTTGTTAACAAAAGAGAGTAGGCATCTCCAATAAGTTCATTGCAACGAGATTAATATAATTTTGTCGAACAAAATTTTTAGATATCTGGCAGCCATTTGTTTATATATATAAAATAATTTAATCACTATATAAAATAATTTGTATATACAAGGTGAAGGCGAGGTTTGGTTCAGCTTTTATTTTTTGTGATCACATTAATTATATATGACGTCGTACTGGGTTTTGTTTGCTGATTTTGCTAATCATATACGAGGCAAAACAAAGTCAGTGATTTAAATTTTAAATCAATCGCTTATTCAATTGCCAAGGGTGGTATGAGAACCTTTAGTACTCCGTACCTAATTATTATTGCGATCGCTACTTACGTATAAAGATTAATGGATCACTGCTTTAAACATAAATTTATATCCAAAATTTAGTTAAATATAATGCTATATATTATACGATCACCTTATTATACAAAAAATGGTCATACTTAAATAAGATAAGTTTAGGTGAATATTAATCAACTACGGTATTATTAGCAAAACAATATAAAATTCAACTACCATATAATTACACAAATCAACACGATGCTAATAATGCTATGACTTGATATTATATGAGAATAGGAAATTATGTAAAAGAATAAGTTTTCGAATGCAAAGAATTATTTAATATACAACTTGAATAATGACATTATTATTCGTAAAATTCTTACCAAACCTAACAAAAATAATGTGATAACCTAAGTCGGGATTCTTTTTCATCGGATTCTACAGTGTAATTATAGCATGTATGCGTAGAATAAAGGTGGCAGAGATAGTAGGAGATAAGATGATGGCGACTAGGCCTGTTATAAAATTAAAAACGTGATTTGTTATTGAAAGTTTACGTCTGGAGACGAAAATTTCAAGAATTTACCTCGAAAATAATATTTAAAGCATAGATTTAACATAAAGTAGATGTATTTACAGAAAAATGTTGGAGAAAGGTGTGCAATTGGCATTCCAATGCCAGCAACCTTTTTGTAGTGACGCACTAAAATATTCTGAAGCAGCACTTGATTGGTTCATTTGCATAAATGTATCTCCTTTATACAGGGAGCATGTGGTCGCATACCTTCATATTATAAGCAAGCTTTGTGTCTATGTGCCTCTACCTCTACGCACTTTAATCTCCTCGAGATATCATCAAACAAATCGAAATCTTTTATACGCCTACTGAATGCATATAATAATGTTACTTTAATCTAGTTTAGCCGATGCTTCAAGCCGGACATGGTCAGACGACTCAGACCGTGGCTAGGTCTTTTTTACGGATGAGTTTGCATGTAAATGTAACTTCAAGCTAGTCAAACAATTAGTTTATGTACCTCCTGTGCCTCAGTTGGTGATAAGTGATAATAATGGTTCTGACCATTAAACTATCATGATTTTGTTTATATCATTAGAAAATATATGCAATTTTCAAATTTATAAAATAATAAATTAATAATCTATAATGTTTAATCAAAAATCGGTCATTTTCATACCTTACAACTTAAAAATGAAAATGGACGTGACGGAGGGAGAGAGTATATTATTTTCGTAACTTCAGTTAATCCTCAACAACTTTCTCTTCCATGTAATTTTTAAATATTTATTACTAAAGTTGTCTAATACAAAAACACATACAGATTTGGTGAAAATTGAGGGAGACTTTTTAGTTTTGCCGGAAACAATAATAAGAAGAATACAAAATGTTACTGTAACTGTCACCAGGCTTTACACAGGAAGAAATGAGACGAAAGAGAAGGCAAACACACAATGTCAATTGTCACGAGGTTCGAGATATCACAATCAAACCAACTGACATTTTTACCGTTAAGATACATCCATTGCTCATTGTAATGGATATGAGTGGTGACTGACCAAGTCCAATCACTATTCCACATGGATGAGGATAGACATGCAACTCTAAAGTCTTCCGTCTAATAAACACACAACACTGTGCTCCCCCGAGTTTAAAACTGGGAGAAGATAATAGAAACACAATCTAATGAAAATTAATATCGGCAAGAATCCAATCACATGTGACTCACTTGCTGCTTGTCAGTTGAAGCCCCACCCCCACTATGCCACAACAAAGCATGCAATTTGTATAAGATTGAAAGTCCGGAACGGATTTGGCGGGATGAAAATCGTGATATATGATTTAATATGATTTAATGTAATTTAGGGTTTTAAATATATGTTTAGATAATTTTGACTTATTAATAACTTATAAATTATTAAAAATATAATGATAAAATAAAAGTGATTTATAAATAATTTATGATTTATGAACATTTTTTTATCAAAAAAATTAAAAAATATAAATAATTGAAAAAAGTACCTAAAATTGATTTCTGATTAAATAGCTTTACACCCGGTTGGGACAAAGAAGAAACAACTCTAGGTTTACTTACATGTAAAGAGGCGGTCCTATGTCTTAAAAATTTTGGTTGAAATAATTGAAAACTCTAAAAGCATAATTTCAAAATTTAAGAGTTATAGAAGTAAATTACAACCATTATATAATTAGAATAGCCGTGATACATATATGTAAAAAAATTATATGAATCTGTACTTGTGAATATGGAATTTAATAAATTTGGGGATAAATGATAATCGAATTCTAAGCGGGATAAAAGGCTATACTCTTGTATGCTAATGCAGTAATGCTAGTAGTATATGTCATGTAACAAGATTAGAAACCCAATTGGCTTGCAAAGATGGATGCATGCATGGCCAGCTAAAAACAATCACATAACTTGTTGCAACTGTGGCTTGTGCGCTAATTAAAGAGACGATGCATGGACAAAAGCTAGCAAACTACGACTACACTTGACTTGCTCAATATATAAATGACAAGAGCACATGACCATACAACCAACAGGGGAACCACTGATCACTACAAAGCATCCCTTCCCATGGGATCACTTGGCCCCAAGCCAGCTTCTCAACTCTTTAATTATCTGCATCTATAATTTGATTCCATTATTCTCTAGTAATTCATCACCTTATTATTAGATCATTGAGTTGCCTTTGTTTTCTTAATGCATAGCATACTGATTATTGTTTATCCTTAAAATAATTAATAATGTCACTAACAATTTTTTTAATGTTCTGTGGTTATATCTTAACGATAACACAAAGACCTCTAGTTTGACATTGTCCCTTGTTGTTTAACATGTTACTGATTCCGAAGTTAGTGTTGCTTGACTCATACCGGATCTGATAGACTTTTGAGTTGATCTCTATCCATTTTTCTATTACATGTAATGAAAAATATAATATTACTAGCAAATGCGATCCGAAATGATCAGTAGATGGAGGACCACTTTGAGGTAGCAGGAGACATCTACGAAGCAACGAGACTTTGTATGCTCTCTGTCCAGAGTTCAGTTTATTCCCACGGGCTACGGTACAGAAAGAATTAGAAAGAAAAAGATTGCCCTAAGAAAAAACATGAGACAATAGATACGTAATGGAAAAAGAAAAGCATTATACACGCACCTTCATCAATTTTTTTACACTGTCGGATTAAGATTTATATTTTTCTAGCTTTTATAATAAATATATGTATTAAATTATAAATTATTTTAAAATATTAAAATTTATTATACAGTCAAAATCTTGTGCGAAAATTTAAAACCAGATGAACATGTTACATGGTTAAAGTGAAATCTCAATCTCTGTTCTGATATAGGAGCAAATAAATAAGTATGTGTATGTGCATTGATGTGTCGCTCATCTTAAATAAGTCCATTTCTAAGTTAGTGGGTTAAAATTAGGGCTTATGAAAGTGTCTATTTGATTATTAATATAATAGATCCATAACGTAATTTTAAGAAATATTTGTTAATTATTTAATTTTTATAACAAAACCAATGTTTAAGAAAAAATTAACATTATTAAAATATAATTAAAAATAAATGTATAAATTATTTTCAGGATGGAAAACGTTATCAAGATAAAAAATAAATTAAAAGCAATTATTTAACAAGATACCAGTACAAAATATATCTTTTAATGTCAACCACTTTATAATTTATTATTTATTAACATATATTTTTAGTTTAAAATCGAATTAGTGCGGACCTCCGTCTTAAATCTCAAAATATTTTCGTAGAAGTATATTTGTACATAAATTTAATTACATATTTTATTAACTTTTGTATAATCTTATAAATAATATTTAAATTAATAAATAATATACTTTAATAAACTCCTAATTAGTAAAATCAAAAAACTAAAATTCCAACCTTGCCTCAACTATGGGGCCATTTGACTACACATATTTTTCAAAAATAAGAATTTATTTCTGAAAAAAATTATACAAAATTTATTTTTTCCTGAAACAAACCCTTATAGTTTTCAAATAACGAATATGAAACATCTCTTTAATATTTATATCCAGAAAATTATAAAAATTAACTTTTTTATAATTATTATAATTTTTAAAAATAATATATATTATAAATAATTTTTAACTAAAATTCTAATTCTAACTCTTGGATTCTGCGTAGCCAAGGAAACTTCTATGAGAACGTATATACTCATGTTAGGAATGGACTAATATTAAAAAAAGGCCCATAGATCATGGACAAAATGCAGTCTGCTACCGTCCAATATGTAGCCCGCTGCGGAGAGACAGCTTATTACTTTGACACATTTTCCCACACAAACACAAGTATAGTTTCATATATATTTTTAATTATTTTTTTTGTCTGAATAAAAATTTGATATTTATATTTTTATTTAAAAAAATATTAAATAAAATTATAAAATTATATTTTATAAAAGTTTCAAAATACGTGCAAACAGTATACATAAACTATTACGGGGACGGAGGAAGTATTAAACAAGAGTTTATCTATATAAGATCGCAATTTGACATTAATGCCGAAATCCAATAATCCATTACTAAATACGTAAATATATTAATAGAGAAAAACAGATTTTCGATGATTCATGTCAAATTCTCACATTTACGTTACTTAGTCTATACGAGTACTTGTTATTTTGAACAAATTTTGTACGGTCAAACATGTCATATTATTATATATCTCCACATTCTATAAAATAAAATGTTAACATATAAATTATTATTTTTTTTCGAAAAAGAAAAATAATTCAATAATCAAAAGTCATACGGCATCTACAAATATAGTCGAAATTGAACAAACGCAGAATCATATCGCCGTTGAATCCTTCCTTCTTCGGTAGGCAACCAAGCGATTTTTTGAAGAGATATGTACATGTTGTAATACTCCCAATATTGTTTTGAGCAATCGACCATAAATGCATCATCATACAAACCTTTATCACTGAATCAACATCATGAAAATCCCGCAGATCTGTAACCCCGGACATGATGAACAAACAAAAACCAAACTCTCACAGAAGGAGAGACCAAACAAAACCCAAATAAATTGGGAACCTATTGAACAAAACAAGAGATCAACTAATAGTAACAAGAGAAGACAATATTGGGGCTTTCCCCCGGTGAAAGCCGATGGAAGCCCTCCAGATAAAAGAGACGGCGGTTACTCAAAGTCAGAGAGAAATTTACGGTTTTGAGAGAGGAGAGAGTTTATATAAATTGTTTTTTCTAAAAATGTTTTCCAAAAGTAAGTTATATTTCATGTAACAGAGTTATTTTTTGTGAAATAAGTAGAACCTAATTATTATAAATACCAAGTTTTAAACTTGTAGATGTACATCGAAACATAGCCTAATTGTTAAAAATACCAGCCGTAAACATTTCTAAATTTGCAGATTCAAAGTCCCCCAGTTGTAGTTGTCACTTGTCATGGTACCTTTTCCTGCACAGAGCCATTTGAACCAGCTCCTCCACCTCTCGCGACTCATCTCACCCTACAACATCCCCGTTCACTATGTCAGCACCCCTAGTCACGTATTAAGAGCTGGTGAAAACAATCTAGTACACCTTGCTCAACGGTGATGCTAAAATATGTATAGTTATGTTATATTTTAGCACTAAAAAGTGACTTGTGATATTAAAATAGAACTTTTACTCCAATAGGTAGATTTAAAATAGCAACGATTTAAATATAGCTATATTTCATTCATCAGATCTTTAAATGCTCTATTTTATTTGTCAACATTATTTTAAATTAGATATTAATTTTCCCTCTTACATTCTCATGTGGCAATTATAGCAACGTCTATACTTGATTTTATATTTAGTTGGTATATTGCTTGAGTGCTATATTATAGATATAGCATCACCTTTAGCACCTTTATTTGACTTACTCTAATAGTTGTCCTGGTTGGATTATCTAAATGCAAGCATATATCATGTAATATTACAGGTGCTTGCGCATAGAGAACAAGTATTTCCACAAGCCAAAGAAAAGTGTTCTCTGAAAGTTTGGTTTGCTAGTGAATGACATATATAATATAGCACCCAAGCAAAAAATCTCGCTCCAATGGGTTGCTAAACGTGGATGTAAAATAGCGAAATTCTATACTTGGTGTTAAATATAAAACCAAGTAGAGACGTCGTTATAATTGCCTCATAAGCATGCAAGTAGGAAAATTAATATTTAATTTAAAGTAATGTTGACAAATAAAGTAGAGCATTTAAAGATTTGGTGAATGAAATATAGCTATATTTAGATAGTTTAGTGATATTTTAAGGGATTTTCTATGATGTGCCCAAGGGCACACAATAGTCTCTAACTCCAATAAAAATAACTCATTTTGATTGGTGGATGAACAATAAATGATAATGGCCTCCCTGCATTCACATCAATTCCACCAATCAAAACAAGTCATTTTTATAAAATTTAGTGTTTAATGTGTGCCTTGGTAATGTGTGCCCTTGGGCACACATTAGAAAGACCGATATTTTAAATCTACCCATTGAAGTAGAAGTGCTACTTTAAAGTGTCAAGTCGTTTTTTGATGCTAAAATATAGCAATAACTACACGTATTTTAGCACTACCATTAGCCATGCTTTTAAAGGTGTACTTGATATTCTTTTCAACATCCCGTAGTTTGATGCTATTTTAAATCTACCATGGAGTGAAGTACTTCTGGATCTTCTAGAATACTTATGCTCATAGTCTCACACTGCGAGATTAATGGTGTCCAGTTCTTCGTCAAAATGACCTAAGCACCCCTTTACTGAAGTATGACGCTTAAATGATTAAACCTGCACAAGAAATCACGGGGTTGACGTGACTTCAGAGTTCAGAGTCTATACCTTATACTATTCAGCTCGACCTCTCAGCCTCTCAGCTAAATGTAATCAATGGTTGTGGCCGAATCAACAATTTTCCACAGTTGACCAAAAACCCAGTCTCCTCATCCTTTCATTTTCAGTCTGCCACAATAATGGCAATCTGAATCAATCTACTCCCCCACAAAAAAAGTACTGTATTTACTCAGCTACCCTGTTGACTCTGGCGTTGACCCATCTCCTATGATGTTGTAGTTGCACGACTCTCTTCTATTTAGTCCCTCACTAGCTCCAATTCCCTGCAACAAACCCGAATCAAACTCCACAGAACTCATGGCTTCTCTTAATAATCACAACCACCAATCCAATGGAGAATCAAAGTCCCCAATTGTAGTTGTTATGGTACCTTTCCCTGCACAGAGCCACTTGAACCAGCTCCTCCACCTCTCGCGACTCATCTCACCCTACAACATCCCCATTCACTATGTCAGCACCCCTAGTCATATTCGTCAGGCCAAGTCTCGGCTCCAGAACTGGAATCTCAACTCCGCAAACGATTTTCACATTCACGAATTCGCAATTCCTTCTTTCGAAGCCCTCCCCCCCAACCCGAATGATCCCACCAAATTCCCCACCCATCTTTTGCCAATGTTCCACGCTTCTCGCCATCTTCAAGAGCCTGTCACCGCTCTTTTACAGTCTCTTGCAGCTACTGCACATAGAGTTGTTGTTATTCATGATGTTCTGATAAGTTCAGTTGTGCAAGAAGTGACGAATATTCCAAACGCCGAGGCCTATGCGCTGCAGAGTGTGTCGGTGTTTAATCATTTTTCGACGATTTGGGAAATGATGGGGAAGCCTTTGTCTGTTCAGGATGAAGCTTTCGATCACCTTCTGTCGCAGGAGGGTTGCGTTCCTATGGAGTTTATTGAGATTTTAATGGGCCAGTCTCACCTTGCAAATCAGTTTGCCTCGGGTGTTATTCATAATACGTCGAAGGCTATTGAAGGCAAATATGTCGAATTCTTAGACAGGGAAGAGTTTAGCGGTGGTATCAAACAATGGGCTCTTGGTCCATTCAATCCAATCTCGATTCCTAATGAAGAGAAGATCAGGCACAAGTGCTTGACTTTTCTCGACAAGCAGAGCCCAGGATCAGTCATATATGTTTCCTTCGGTACCACAATTTCGTTCACAGACGAACAAATCCAGGAGCTCGCTCTCGGTTTAGAAAAAAGTGAACAAACATTCATTTGGGTCCTCAGAGACGCTGATCGTGGAGACATATACGCAGGACCTGAAAGAAAGGCCGAATTGCCAACCGGGTTCGAAGACAGGATAAAAGAAAGGGGAATGATCGTGAGAGACTGGGTTCCGCAGCTGGAGATCTTGGCACATCCATCGACTGGTGGATTCATGAGTCATTGCGGATGGAATTCATGTTTGGATAGCATAACTATGGGTGTGCCTATAGCCGCTTGGCCTATGCATTCTGATCAGCCAAGGAACGCAATGCTTGTTGTTGATATACTAAAGATGGGTACATTTGTGAATGAGTGGGCGAAGAGGAGTGAGGTGGTTGGAGCTTCAGAGATTGCGAAAGCGGTTAGAAAGCTTATGGCAAGCGAGGAAGGTGATGAGAATAGGAAGAGGGCCGTGGAGATGGGAGCTGCGGTTAAGCAATCTTTAGCTGATGGTGGCGTTACTCGCATGGAACTCGATTCCTTCGTCGCTCACATTAGTAGAATTTAACCTATGGAGCTGCAGAAAGTAATAAATGAAGTTTAATGTTAGTAGAATAAAAAGGGTTTGTAATTTTCCGTACCAGTATATTTTTTGTTTTTTGATGCCTACTTCATCACCTCTAGCTGTCATAGATGTTTGACGTATCTATTTAAATTATAAAGCCTACTACATATTTGGGTACAAATTGTCTACTTTGTCCCTCTATTTTTTGTGTATCTTCAGTGTATTGCCACTCTATACGGCTTGAATATACGGTATACACACGTGTCTTACTGCTCAGCCACATATTCTCTCCATTATCCACCTCTTCTCGGCTCAGCAGTACATCGCAGTACAATTAGGTTTTCAAATTTCAAAAGATTATGCTCTCCCGCGTGAGCTTCGATTCCTTCCGCCATCTCGCCCTTTTCACGATTCTTCACAGCTTTTCTTCATCTTCTTCTCCGAGTCTTGGTTTCTAATGGAAGAGGTATCTTCTATCACCTACCACA
The DNA here is from genome assembly GCF_001625215.2 of Daucus carota subsp. sativus. Classification (NCBI taxonomy): domain Eukaryota; kingdom Viridiplantae; phylum Streptophyta; class Magnoliopsida; order Apiales; family Apiaceae; genus Daucus; species Daucus carota. The sequence goes on along the minus strand of NC_030386.2, from coordinate 35,021,299 downwards.
TTTGATTTCACATCTCATTACAGCTTCTTCCTCCGTATGCTTTCTTTGAAATTGTAAGATGTAAAATAGTTTCTCTTTGATTGTCTTTTATTTAATCCGGTCATATCTTTGATCAGACTTTGTTGTGGATATGATTTTTTTGTGATTTTATAGACATGATTACTTTGTATAATCATGTTTTATTGGTTTGCTTTGCAACTGTTTGATAGAAGTCCTAACTTAAATTTTTTTTTTTTTTACAGTTTTGCTGTTTTGCGAGTTCACAATTACATCATATATATGCAAGAGGCTTAAAAAGGTAATTTTTGCACTCTCCATGAGTTTAATACACGATGTTTATGTATTATATATGATTTTTCATTTGTTTTTTGTTAACATGTCTGCTTATTGGTTTGACTTGCATTATTTAGGATTTTTATGAAAATCTATTTGAGGCGTTAGATAATTACGAAAAATTTGAGAGATAAAAGTATAAAATGATAACTTTTATTGTTGGTAATACTTTTTGGAGTGGTGCATTGTAATTTGACTGTTTACATTATATGTGTGCAAGAGGCTGGAAAAGGATATGTTTTAATGTAAATTTTTATTTTTGGTGTATGTAAATCATATGCTATAATTATTATTCATATATTTTCATCATTTGACAATATTTATTTCAATTGTCGATGTATAATTACTATTTGATTTCTTTTGCAGGTTGTTTGAGATTTATTGTTTGTGACATCAAGTATGATAATTTGGATTTAAGATTTCATTATGATGCAAAAAGGTATCTAAATCATAGACTTTGTTTTTATAGATTTTGCTTTGTTTTAATACAACTATGTGATTGGAGTTGTATTTACTTTTTGAGAGGATTTGTTCCTGATGTGCGTCCATTTTATTTATAAATTGGTATTTTGTAGTGCAATGTAGAATCCAGTTTGACATATATACAGCTGCACACCAACTATTTGATTATAGTTCTTAGAGATTTTCATTGTTCTTGAATTAAATTATTAAATTGTTCATAATCCCATTAATGTACTATGTATAGGCATTACTTTATAAATCTTTATACTTGATTGTAGAAAGACTATTACTTTATTATTTATTCCCACATTTGATCGAGAATAGACTATAGAGACTTTTGTGTGGCCCTGACGTTTTTATTTGCATTATGTAACATGATTTTTTTTTACAATGTTTCTGTAGAAATGATGAGGAACTCCATCTTAGAGAAGCAAGTTGAAATGGAGAGGATGAAGCAAGTGAGCAAGTGTATTAAATAATCCGCTCGCAAGATTGAGGGTAAAAATTCTGAAGCTGTTGCAGGGTGTTGCGAAAACTTTCAGCAATATCAATTAGAGTCCCTCTGGCTGATGATGTTAAGGTATATTATTAACTATTTTCTTTTTTATCACATATGAAATTTCTGAATTTTTGTTTTCAATCAACAATATATGAAAAAAAAAATTGCCATGTCTTCTCAATAAAGTTATACCCCATTTTCCAACAGATATTGTGTAAAGTTATACCATGGAACATGGAACAGTACAAGTAGCCATGGTGTCCTTTTACGGTCCACTTTTAGCAGATCAGCCTGCAAATATTTGAAAGCATTAACATTATGTTCTGTTTGCTTATTGCAATTTGCAATTAGCAGAGATATACGGTGTTATTATGTTTAGGAGTCCTCATCATGCCAGCATGAATTAGATGCACATAAAGTCGACGAGTTTTTTATTTGAGATTATAAATATTAATAGATCTCACGTTTTAAGATACGTGTCAAGTTGTGAAATAAGAGAGTAAATAATAAATGGAGAATGGAGGGAATAAGTGATTTTAAAAATACTAAATGCAATTTTGTAAGCATTTATTTTTAAAAAGGAGAGTAAATAAATGCAGTAAGTGATGTTCCCGGTCTCTGTAAGCATTTATTTATTTGGACTTTTCTTCATGAAACTTTATTTTCCAGTTTTTAATGACTATATATTCTATGCTATTGTATTAATAGATATAGGCAGAAACACAAGAAAGTGATCATCAGAGAAGTAAAACATTGTCGGCAGATGTTGGAAGACCTTCTTTACCTCTATAGCCATAATCCTCCAATTATACATAGAGATCTCAAGTGTGACACTATTTTTGTAAATGGTAATCAAAGGGAATTCAAGTGATCTTGGCCTTGCTGCAATACTATGCACATCACGTACTGCTCACTGCATTGTTAAGTTCGTGCACTTCGTATTTTAAGGTTCAAATAATTCATGTAAAGTGGATCTGTGCAAGTGAAAATTGTTTTGGTATATAGCATTTGGTGGAGGTTGATGTTCTTCTATTATTTTAGGAGCTTCATTAGGAATGTGCATGCACTATTCTTATCTCTTCACAGAAATAATGAAATTGTCTTTCAGCAATTTGGAAGCCTCAACCTATTATACCAGCAAGGTAGAACAACTTGCATTCTTCAATGATCTCTTCTATTGTCATTTGGTTACTAATTGTGCCCCTCGCATATTTTGCAGATCTATTTGTTTACTGGATTGCAAGAGGAGGCCTAATAAGTCGTTGCTCCTGGGTTCTCCTGTTGTTATTGCTTTGTCTTTCTTCTCAACTAATGTCGTGAGCATCAAAGTCTCCCTTAATTTGCAGTTTCTCGGGAATCATCCAATACATGTCAAACTATCAAAATTAATTGAAATTGTGGCGGGTAAAACTTCTTCCCTGTTTAGTTCTTTGCGGCTCTTTAATTAGTCTAATCCAAATGACTCCATTCATTGTATTAATTCTTCGGTTTAGAAATGCCCTGCACTTCCTGTTGTAATGTTTTGCAATTCGTTTAAGAAATGAACTATACTGTATCATATGCCACATCTTTGATGCGCTGGATGCCTATTTATTACCTAATTTATAAACATAATGTATGGCGGTTTTTTAGAAGAAATTGTTAATTCATTGAATTATTTTAAGACAAGCTATTGATGCATTTATACATCAGTGTACATCTCTGCCCAAATGTATTATATTTTTAATTGGTGGTTCTGCTCTGCTAACAAAATATATGTTTACAATTTTTCTTATGCAGGATACTCGAGAAATGCTTAATTAACGATTTAATTTCCAGCATACATTGTCGTGATGAGAAGTTTAAATACACTGTACATTGATCTATAAAACTATTCTTTCATATTAGTATCATTCACTATTTTTACTCTTATAATGATTGTCAAGGACATCAGAAATCTTCTAATCAGTAGTAAATTAGAAACATGACAAAACTTTTGGAAGTGATCCACCAATTTTATAAAAGCGTTGGTACATGCTATTTGAAGAGTTGGCCACATGAGTTGGGTCTGCTCTCTGCAGCTCTGTGTTTTTTTTTGATAAGCCAAATTATAATAATTTCTCGGAATGTCTTACAAAGAGATATCAAAAGATATCAGCACAAAAAGGCATTAAGCCATCAAACTAAACAAGCAGAGGAGGAGTAAGAGACCCCGAGAAATACCACCAAAAGAACCTACAGGCCGAAAATAAAGTACAGGAAAGAAACTAAAACTACAAAGAGAAGCCAGAGACAAGGACTCAGAGTCCAGTAGTTGAGGGACCAGCCAAGTAAATCCCTGCAGAAGCTTCATGGGTCACCCCATCCTCATCCAACGCCGGAACCACAGCATCATCTAAACCCATGTTTATGCCGACCTGATCAAACGGCATGAGCACAGAGTCATCAGGCACCGCATTGAAGTCCTGAATGTATGAATCTACCAGCATGAATTCCACAAGACCAAGGGTATCTAGGCAAGCATAGTGCAGAATGTCCTTAACGAAGAAGCCGTTTTTAACATGGGCTTCCAGATTCAGCTCTACGTCAGCAAAGAATGGAGCAAATTTCATAAGTGCTCCAGAGTCCAGAATGTCAATTGCGCGACGCGAGAGTGCCCCATCATCATAGAAGGCAAAGGTTTCATAGCCAGTAGTCTTTCCCTTGAAGTTTTGGCGAGCAAAGGAATTGATTAGAGCTGAAGAGGATCCCCCAGTATCTCGAGAGATTGCACGAGTAGGGACATGCCTGACCACATTGCGGCCACATTCATCGCATGTATCTACCCTCTTACGTTTAAAAGGGCGTGGCGGCGGGGCATCGTCTATTACCTCTCCCAGCCCCATGTTCTGCACCAGCTCAAAACCTGGAACCGCAACAACCAAGCCCATGTCTCTACTCAGTAGGTATTGGAGATTCCTAACAGTTCTGCAGCTCTGTGTTGATAACCACCCAGATTCCTCTATATGATTTTTTAAAAAGAGAGCTTGCTTTGATTTTTCTAAGAATTCGTTTGAGTTGATAGATTTCATCTGTATATTTTTTGCACGTTAATTCTGCAGTAGTGGTTCTAAAACTTTCTTTCTGTGTATCTGCAGATAGTACAAGGATCGGAAACAAATAAATCTTGGCTTCCAAAACAAAGAATTGACGAGGTGTTTAGTTACCTTCAATTTATAGCTTACTTTATTTGGCATGCTGAAATAGTTTTTTGGTTATATATGTATCAAACACTGATTAACCAAGCACAAAATTTTCCTTTAAGGTATTACTTGATTCCACGAAGGTTAAGAAATGGTTGGAGGAGAAAGAGGCTGAACAGGCTAAGTAAGTTCCACCAATTTTGAAATGGCTGATGCTTCCGCAGTCGGGAAGCAATGGGGAAACCAGTTCAGTTTCTTAAATGTCTCAGTTCCAGAATTAAATTGAAAAGAATGTTCTCACCAGATTCAGTTTGTGTACAGGGCACAGGAAATCATCAAAAAAAGAGAGAATCTGCAGCTATCTTTCTCACTGGCAGATTATTAGAAACAATGAGGAGATATAGAGGTCCTGAGGTATGCACACTAAAGAGTATTAATCGTATCAATAAAGGCTTCTGAATCTACACCATTAATTATATTACAAAAAATGATCTAGCATTTTCATTGTTTCAACAATGCTGAATTTTGTGAATCAGGCCACGGCTGAGTACATTCATAGCACGCTGAACATTAGATCATGACTATGTCAAATATGATCGGGTCAGTGGAACAAATGTCGCTAGCTGATCATCCGGTTAAGGGCTTTTATTTCATGGTAGTTGGGGTTCCGCAGGTATGTATATGTCTTCTCAAGTTTTAGTATTATCAGCTCATAATTAAAATCTGCAACAGGCCTTAGACAAGCATATACAGTCTTTAAAAAATGAGGAATGTGGTTCCTGAATATAAAGTGGTGATATACTTCAACTTATTCATGTTTTCGCATAGGCCCTTAGCATAGGCTCAAGTTAAGTATTTTTCTTTTAAGATTTTTTCATTTCATAAGATTTTTTCATTTCGCATAGGCTGCAGATGAAACAAATTCCAGAATTTCTTGCACGAGTAATAGCAAAATGGAAAAATAGTTAAGAAAGCTTTGTTATCAATTAGTAAAACTCTTATAAGGAAATATTTGAAGGGGGGTTAAAGGAAAAATTAGAAGGCACTTTGACTATGAAATTATTTTCTTTTAATTATTTTTTACTTTATTCATTGTTAAAAAGTTTTTTATTCTCTTCCACTGGCAATCACCAGATAATATATGTTTGTTGCATTAGTAAATGCAACTTGATGGAGATCACTGATCTCTTGCTTCAAAGATCTCTCTTTTATAAAAGGACTATGGACTTGAAATCTCCAAAAGAAAATAAAAAGAAGTGAACTAAAAAGTGGCTACAAAAAGTGAAAGAAAAGTCACTGATAGCTGGCTTGGCTGGTGTGGAAAACAATCAAACCTGCTCAGACCTACTGAATTTTTGATCCCATTACATGTTCATGGCTTCATGTTATGCAGTTTCTTCCCTTACAAATCCTATATTTTGGTCCTTTTGCTCTGCCGCTTCAACCTCCTACTCCTCCTAGGTCAGAACTTCAAATTGAGAATTTCTTGCGTTCAAATTCTCTCTCTCTCACTCAAACTCATACTCATCCACATTCACTCACCCCTGTTTGGTCTCTGTTTATTCAATCCTCCGGCACCTGAGTAATAAAGCTTGATATAACATCTTATATCTTGTTCTGCGTGAAGAGAAAAAGATCGAGAGAGAGGCAAGAGAGAGGGGCAATTAAAAAGATGGGTTTGTCACATGATGCTGCTACGACTTTCAAATCCTATGAGGTTCCTCATGGCTCAACTGGTATGCCCTTCTATTACAATTATTTATAATATTCTTTCTTTTTCTCATGATTTTGAGTGAAATTGCGAAAGGTGTTGATTTTAATCTTGTTTGTTTGTGTGTATTTGTTTTTTTGTTTAATCCCTGTGTTTTGTTTGGTTTTTGGTGTTTTTGGCAATTTTTCATGTTACATGTGATACGCTTCGTTGTTCGCTTCGCATACGACGAGGCAATTTGATCGATAGCATAGCGGTGCTGCGGTGGTGGTCGATGGTGGCGGTGACGGCGGTTTCAGGACGGGACCCGGTTTCAGAAAGGAAAGCGCGCTAATTGTGCCTTAATTGAGGGCGGTAATTGTTCCTCGTTAATTATGCCTCTTTATTGAGGGCGTTAATTGGGCCTTATTTGAGGGCTTTAATTGTGTCTTAATTAAGGATATTAATATTTTATTATTATGCCTTAATTAAGAGTTTAATTGTCTCAATCATGAGTTATCATGATTGTGGGAATATTTTGATGTAATGTGTTAAATATATCGACTTATATTCTTTTTGTTTCTCTTGTTTTATTTTCAGGATTTTTGGAAGAAGGCCGGTTTTCTTTTCGGACATTAAAGTTTTATTGTCTAAATTTCCCCGGTCATCTTGCATGTCCGACGGTTAGATAATAAGCTTTCTTGAATGAAAGAATTATCACGGTGAATTGCCGATTCTCGTTGAGATTTATTCTCATTTTCAAAAAAAAAAAAAAAAAAAATCCTATATTTTGGTACCAAGTACTTTTATTGCCTTTTTTTTTTAATTGTGTTGAAAGTGTTCGTTGTTTAGAATGCCTGTTCTATATCATAATTTTTATTTTTTTTTTTGCTTTGGCAGCTTTTGTTCCTCGGCGGTCTTCCTTTTCTTGAGAAACAAGCCTCTCACATTGCACACTTGATTGCTGGGAGATTTGGCAAGCATCTATTTTAATTGATAAAGATGTAGACATGCCTCTTCTCCAAATGGGTCATGACCTGGATGATCTTAATTTTATGTTAGCAAGGATTTAAGATCATCCATTATAAAGGATTTAGGATTCATGTTAGCAAGGATTTAAGTGCTCTTTGATGTTTGTATGTAAACTTGGTTGAGTAGTGCTACATGTACAAAATTGGGTACATAATTTTACACAAAATGACATGGCAATCTAGGTGGGGAGTTTTAATTAGTGCTATTAATGCATGTGCAGGGGGCCCATTCCAATCACAAGTTGACACATACTCATTCTGTTCTGTGCATGTAGCATTTTCCAACTTGGTTTTATGATTTTGATATACCTAAATAGTTTTTCCCCAGCTGTCCTTATGTTTGTGTGTTTAACACTGTGTAGTAAACTACGATACGAAAATGATGAGGGAACGTCAACGGAGTTTTGCAAGTAATGCATTTTTCTAATACTCTTTCATATGTGCTACAAATAATGCATTTTTCTAATACTCTTTCATATGTGCTACAAATTGTGATGTAAGATCCCGTATAGATTTTCTTATCCTGGGCATTTATTTTTATCATAAATTCACAGTGGGAGAGTAGTACTTCAATGTCAATTAAATTTTGTTTAGGTAGGAGTTGAAGTCAATTAACATTAAAAAGCAACAGATATTGGTGGCTACTTTCAAATTTTGAAAACAACTGATATTTTTTATTTATTATAAAAAACAACTAATATTTGGGTCTTGCCTTCCTATTTTTAAAAGACAATTTAAATTTCTATACTATATTTTGTATAATTTAATTTTTGTAAACTATATTTATAGTTATATATATTTGGGATACGTAACACGTTAACATGAAACGACACGAAAAAAATGGATATAAGTTCTCATTTTTGATGCATGAATGTAGACCATAGATTTCGTGTCGGATATGGGTTTTCATTTCGGGTACACGAAATACACGAAAGTAAACGAAATATTTCTACATAATTTTTATTATATATATGTTATAATATATTATATATATAATTGTGTAAAATTATACAGGGAAATTTTATATTAAAACTATTTTTGATTAAAATTATATTAATATATTTATATATAATCTACACAAAAAAATACAAAAACGTTTCGGATCGTATACAGGTTTCAAATTAGGTACACAAAACCAATAATGGGTGCGGATACGGGTTTCACCTTCGAGTACACAAAATACAAAAATATACGAAATGAAATGATTGCCACCTCTAATCGTACCAAATATTGGACTAATGAGATTAGCTCTATTATCAGATATTTTCCATTTTAGAATTTATTTTAGATGAGAACATAAATTAGATGAGAACAAGAAATAGGAAAAAAATTAAAATAATTTATATCGAAAATCAAAAAACCTCAACTATAATCAAATACAAATTTAATCAAGCATATTTTTTTCAAAAACATTATTTTTCAACGCCCATGCGGAGCGGGCAAACATACTACTCCCTCCGTCCCTAAATGCTTTTCTCATTTGTACTTTTCACGTTTGCCAACACACACTTTTAATCAATAATATCTTTAGTTTTGTATTAGTATTAAATAAAAAAAATTCACTGTATTAAAGTACTCATAAATACGAATCCAACAAGATCACTCATGACTATATTTTATTTTATAGATTAGACGTAAATTAGTAATTTGTCTCATGTTATGAACAGTACCGACATTTCAAACGAGAAACGTTTTTAGAGACGGAGGGAGTAGTATTTATAATATTTGATACTCCCTCTGTCCCTCTCATTTGTTTACAGTTACTATTTTGGGATGTCCCTCTCATTTCTTTACGTTACTATAAATAGTAAGTTTTTTCCATCATTACACTCACTATCTTCCTCTACTATCTCATATTTAACAATAAAAACTACTATTACACCCACTACTTTCCTCCACTATCTCAAATCTATTATTAAATATTGGTTGGTCCCACCACTTTACCCATTTTTCATCTAACTTTACTCATTTTTCATACATTGTCTTGGTCTCCGTGTCCCCCTCCAATGTAAACAATTGAGGGGGACGGAGGGAGTATAATTTAGTTTTCTGATTAAAGCACTTAAAATATGTAATCAAAGTCAAAAAATTGCATAAACAAAAAGGAAGGACAGCACAAAATAATTGCATAAACATCCGATCGCTGGCGTTGAGTAGAACCAATGGTTGTATCTGAAGCTTCTAGATCTTATGACGACGTAAAATTATGCGATATTATTATCTTTGCATAATATATTCACATCTTTAAACTTTGTTTTGCTATAGCTAGATCAATATTAGAGTTTTGAAATAATATAATATATCCACGAGGGATCTCGTGCAACACGATGAAAAAACATATCAAAGCAAGAAGACCCATCTCCCATACTTATATTATCGATGAACGTAAGTTTCGTAAGCATCTGGGAGTCTGAGACAGGCCTGCTTATAATATTATTTGGGTTTCAATCGTCTATAAAATATTTATTAACTTTTTCGTCGGGATCTATAAATAAAACAAAGTATACTAGTCCATTCAGATCTTATCAAGTTCTTTTACTAGCTAGCAATAGCCGAATAATAATTTAGAGCGACATTTACCAAAGTGCTGAGAGGGTGCAGTGGGCTTAGCTCTGTTTCCACACACCTTGCGAAGCCATGCTTAAATTATTTGTCGATGATCGTAAGCACTAACATAAGCCTGCTTATTCCAAAACTAATACTACTATTTATAGCTTGAGTTTTTATAGTCTATAAATAGTTTAAGCTAGTCCATTGATATCAAGTCCTTTTACTAGCTAGCAATGGCAGCCAGCAAAAGCAGTGACAGCCAAACCAACAAAATTCCACTAGTAATACTAATGGTGCCATTTCCGGCACAAGGCCATGTAAACCAGCTTCTCCAACTCTCCACCACCATCTCCGCCTCTCGCGATATCCCGATTCACTTTGTCACGGCCGACACTCTCCTCCACCGAGCTAAGTCCCGCTTCGTGGGTGCACCCCTTACCAACATCAACTTCCATGCATTTCCTGTCCCTCCTTTCCCCGCTGCACCATCACAAAACCCTGGAAATTTTTCCGGACTTTTTCAGCCATCGGCTGAAGCTGCAATGCACCTTCGCCAGCCGGTGGCTGAGCTCTTGGCAACAATATCTGTTACAACAGATAAGCTTGTTGTCATATATGACTTTCTTTCATCTGTTACTGTACAAGATTTTGTTTCGTTGCCAAACATCAAGGGCTACTCTTTCCAGGGGGTTTCTGCGTTCATGGTGTTTACCTTTTTTTGGGAAATTTATGGAAAACCAGACATTATTAATGAAGCAACTGTGGAGTATCTCCCTCCTATTGATACTTCTTTCCCTCCCGAGTTTGTGGAACATATTGGCAGAAACTTGAAGCTCTTGGGGCTCCAGACAGGGTTTCTTTATGACGGGTGTAGATTACTTGAAGGTAAATACATTGATTTGATAAACTCCAAGGAAATGATGGGTCCTGAGGTTAAACAATGGGCGCTCGGGCCATTCGATCTTATAGATGACACCCCAAAAAAGGAACCAAATGAACGTCATACATGCTTAAAGTGGCTTGATGAACAGTCAGAAAATTCTGTAATGTATGTTTCTTTTGGTACTTCAGTTTCCATGTCAGATGAACAAGTTGAAGAGCTGGCAATTGGATTAGAGAAAAGCGGGAAGAAGTTCATTTGGGTATTAAGAGTCGCTGATAAGGAAGCTTTTGCTAGAGAAGAAGGCGCAGAGGGGGTCAAGTTGTCAAACAATTACGAAGAGAGAGTGAAAGAGCAGGGAATTATTATTAGAGATTGGGCGCCTCAGGTTGAGATTTTGGGACATTCATCAACCGGGGGTTTCTTGACTCACTGCGGATGGAATTCTTGCATAGAGAGTTTGACGATGGGGGTTCCTATAGCCGCATGGCCAATGCACTGTGATCAGCCTAGAAACAGCTTGCTAATTACCAAGGGACTCAAAGCTGGTATTATGGTTCGGGACTGGGAGAGTGGGGATGAACTAGTGACATCTTCAACATTGGAAAATGCTGTTAAGAGATTGATGGCATCAACCGAAGGAGAGCAGATTAGGAAGAGGGCTGAGGAAGTTAGCGCTGACCTCCGGGGATCGGTAGCTAAAGGCGGCATTACTCGCACAGAGTTGGAATCTTTTCTCACACATGTAACAAGCCAGTAAAAAAATTTCTATCATTCAATAGAGAAAGTTTTCTACTGCCGGATTCACGGTCAAGCATTCCTCGAAGAGGTTTATGAGGTCATGGCCGAATACCAGGAATCTTAAAACCTGTGTGCTTCTGCTAAGTTTGTATTGCAATTATTAATTGTTAGAGTATTAAACTATGGGGATAGAACTTGTCTCGATTTTGCTTGTCTTAAGTGATTTCATAGGTGAATTTGATAAGTAATGTCATCAATCCACAACAGCAGCAGTGCAATACATCTTCACATTTAGATTTTCTATTATATTCAGGAAATTCATGTAATAGGAATTCTATAATTTTGGATGTTAACAACTATTATTCCCGGATCCCACCATCTGCACTATCATCCAAGTAAAGTCAAATACCTCTAAAGCTCGGCCAAAATTTACAACTTAATATGGGAGGACCTTAATTATGGTAAACTAGTCTACTTCGGATTTTTAACGCCATGTGCAGTTGAAGACAGGATATAATCTTATGGACAGCAGGGACAGGTCTCACATTTAATCATGTATATTTTAACTGATCATTCGGCTGTTTATCACTCTATATCTATCATCTTATTAACAACTAGGGCTGCACAACAGTCTGGAACTGTAACTGTCCAAACCGATTTGGTAACAGATTTATGGCTAAAAGTCTGAAACATTCATGAGTTGAAGGAAATTTGAAATACCAACATATATATGTACTATAATAAAAACAGACCTCATCTGTAGTCGAGAGCACATCATGGTCTGCAGCCAAAACTGTCTGAGATTCGGAGTATGCTTGGCAGGTCGTCTTTGGTTTATAGCAAGTCTGTTACATGTCAAAATAAACAGAGAACATTGGAGAAGAAGACATGTCAAAATAAACCAATAGCTCCATATAACAAAAGAACTCAACAGTTTCTCAACAACAAAGCAACAACTTCTCAACCACAAAGCAAAAATAAAACTTCACTTATAGTTCGGACCAAGGTGGTTGTAGATCTCTAAATGCATGAAGTCAAGTACTGAAAATTCGTGGGTCATCATGGTACCTTATAATTGAAATGAACAAATCTGATTCACTTGTATCAGTAAGAAGTTCAGCATATTCAAAATTAATACAATGATTTTCTATCACAGAGGAGTCGAACACAAGTCGAATTCATCTGTGGAGAGATGGAGAGCAAGAAAACTATTCTAGAATCAATTGCATATTGCATCTAATTAAGTAAAACCAGCTGTTTACAGCTCAGTAAACAGAGAACATTAGAGAAGAAGACATGTGACAGCTGATGAAATCGAATACCGACTGGAGAATCAATTGCAGACGACCAACGGTGAAGAAATCAGTTTAATTATCATATAAACAAATTAAACCTCGAAACATAAAATTATCTTTCAACACCAGGCTATAACTAACCCGTAATGAAGTTACCAGGTGACTGTAGAGAACTAAGACCGGGCTTACTTCCATACCCCTTAAATTTCATTTCCTCCCTCACTATCTTCACATCATCCCACCTATCTGCAGAAGCATACATATTAGATAAAGCTATGTAGTCCTCACTCATATCAGCTGCAGCACCCGTGGACTTAAATTTCTGTTCCGTTTGCATATTTAGTAGGATCTGCCTAATCTTCTCTCCTGTCAACAAATCCCCATGCACATTACAAGCACTTAGTAGAGTCCTCCAGAGTATCGCATCTCGTTCGACCTGCATATTATCTATGAAATTATAAGCTTCTTCCAAATGCCCAGCTCGACCAAGAAGATCAACAATACATCCATAGTGTTGTCGTGTTGGCAGAACTCCAAACCGGTCCATACTGTAAAACAACGAGAGTCCTTCTTGAACAAGCCCTCCGTGGCAACAAGCAGATAGCAAGCTAGTAAAAGTCACTGCATTGGGTACAAGTCCATGACCCTCCATCATATCCAGGACTTCCAGTGCTTCTTTCCCTCTCCCATGAATAGCCAGTCCCGTAGTCATCGCTGTCCACGTCAAAACATTCCTTTCTTTCATCCTCTTGAATATCCACATAGCACTATCAACACACCCACATTTCGAATACATATCAACAAGTCCAGTTCCCACATACACATCATTCTGCGGCTCACACAACATTTTCTCCACATACCCATGGACACAAATCCCACTCTCCAAAACACCTAGCTGAGAAACCGCAGATAAAGCAGACACCATTGTAGTCCCATCCGGCTTCACCCCACCACCCAACATCTCACAAAACAAACTCAACGCAACCCCACATGCATCCCCACCAACCCTTTCCCTCTGTGAACAATACCCAGCAATCATAGCATTCCAAGTCTCTCTACTTCTCACAGACATTTCATCAAACACCTTACGTGCAGATCCAACATCCCGACTCTTGGCATAAAAATGCACAGCAGTAGTCTGCACCATAACATCAGTCCAAAACCCATGTTTCACCACCCTACAATGTATTTGTCTCCCTTCCAACAACAAACTAGCTCTCGCACAAGCTCCAAGTGCAAAAACATACGTAAAATTATCGAAACAAACCCCCGGCCGCGAGACATAATTCTTGAAAACCTGGACAGAATGTCTGGGAGAACTACACCTGATTAACACATTCAAAAGATACACGTTTGTATTAATTTCGAAGTGTTTGAGAATTAAGTCTGCATGATTAGTGGCTTGTGGAGATGAGAATGAACAATATTGTTGAATCAGTTTTGCAAGATTGGAAAATGAATACAAGGCATTGGTGATTAGTTGTGCATGAAGTTCCTTAACGTTGTTGATGTGTTTGAGTTTGAGGTTTAATAGAGAAAGACAGGCCACTCTAGGTAGTGGATGCATGCAGATGAAAACCAAATGATTGTTAAAAATTAAAATACTATGTTTGCTGATGACGGTTATAAATAGGATACGGTTTTATGAGACTGGTTCCATGGGAAATTGTCCATTCGCATCAACAAAAGGATTTCTCTTCTTTGCTGAAAAGTTAAAAAATATAAGGGCCCAACCGGGTTCGAACCGGTGACCTATTGATCTGCAGTCAATTGCTCTACCACTGAGCTATGGACCCATTTGTGTTGATGATTGTTGGATAAATAAATTTCATCATAATAGGGTTTTATATCAAAATAGCCACTCATTTCATCAAAAAATCTCACTTGACCCACCCAAAAAATTACGGACTCATTTAAGCCACTATAAACCAAATATATATCATTTTACCCACTTTATTATTCATACCTTCTTACTTAATTATTTATAAAAAAAATTAAACGTTTATTTTTTTACTACAAAACCACTTCGAGTACTTTCATAATAGTCCCTAATATTTATTAAAATAATTTGGGAATTTCTAAAGCAACATAGCCATGTAGTTAAAAAAATATATAGTTATAGATATAGTTATATGATTATCCTATCTATGTTGCTTTAGGAATTCCCAAATTATTTTGATAAATACTAAGGACTATTATCAAAATACTCGAAGTGGTTTTGTAGTGAAAAAACAAACGGTTGATTTTTTATAATTGTTTAAGTAAAGAGTTATGAATAATGATGATATATATTTTGTTTACAGTGACTTACATGAGTCCGAAATTTTTTGGATGGGTCAGCTGAGATTTTTTGACGAAATGGGTGGTCAGTTTTATATAAAATCCCATCATAATAGCATGCACTTGACTCGGTAAAAAACATAAATATTACACGTGACACAGTTTCTGCGGTGAATTAGTTTCTTTGTTTTGGACATAATGAAATTAGTATATGAAAAGAAAAACAGAAAGCTTGGGGATCAGAACAAAAAAAAATTGGCCAACTTTTTCTTAATTCACGGTTGTCAAGGCTCCAAGACTCTAGTAATGGCAAAAGAAAAGGGGCTATTACTCTATTAGAGTTGATGTGCAAATGTTTAGGGGTCTTCTCTTGCACAAACGTAATACTATCATCGTTTTGCGACTCTCTGTTTGTTTGTTACTATTGTATGAGCAAGTACAGAATCACCCAAAACTACCACAAGCACTAGCTACTGTCGGTGGCGAGTGGCAACCGAAGTTTCACTTTTATACTTTGCTCAGCCTCCTTCTTGGCATCTCTGCAACATCTAGATCTAGACTACGATGTTTTTTAGCCTTTTATTGCCCAATACTTGCACCCTTTTTTTTCGAAGTTAAATATATTAACCAAAAACTATAGAAAAAATACCCCTCCATACTAGGCTACATAATTGTCTTGAAATAGAAAGCAAACTTTATGCACTGTCCAAACAATGTTTAACGCGGTTTCGTTTTAGTGTGATTAAAATCCAATTGAAATTTAATGAGTATATTTTATTTTATTCTATTCATTTTTATTATTTTCAAAAACAGTTTATCCAATTCGAATTAGGTTCTTATAAAATCCAAATTAGCATACCTGTTTTAATAAAAGTATTTTATTAGTAATCTTTTAAATTTTTGTAAAAGTTCTAATATATAATTAAGTAATAATATATTATTTAGATTCTGCATCATGCTACATACTTTAATATAATATAGTAACATTATATTAAATTTAGAAAAAAATCAAAATATTTAATATAATCTCAATTAAATTATATGAATTCAATACAATATTTTATTGAAATGACCTCAATAATATTATATTGAATATTATATCACAATTACTTTATGTTTATAGTCTTAGAAGCTGCTCAGCGTATCGTTTGGTGGAATTAAGGTACTGTAGGAATTATAGACTCAATCAAACCTGATCATAACCACCGAGTATAATCACATTGTAACAATTTTTCAATTTATGTTAGCCCCCCCCTTCCAGCAACTCTTAATTTAACCAAAAAATTGTCTACTTTAGTACTATAGTACGGAAATAGAGGTAATCTACCAACTAAAATTGGAACTAAAAGACAATCTACCAGCTAAAAATAATTGTTGGTAGCAAGTCTTCCAGCAAAAAATAGTGGCCGAAGCAAAATCTTTCTTCCCACAATCCAGCAGCTGAAATTAGTTGACCGGATAAAAAGCTCCCCGCCAGAGATCAGCTCCCATTTTGTATTTACATATTTTCGTTTCTACTATCCATACTATCAGGTCAACAAGAAGGCCAATTTTGAGGGGGTGTAATTTTATTTTTTTTAGTCCTGGTTAAATCCATGCAACAAATATACCAAAAAATCATATAAGCACGATATATCGCATGATATCAAAATTCACAACCATAAATCTGCCCTTTATATAACTTCAAAAACATTACAAGCATGACAGTCAACTAAACATCAAACTTAGAAGTGTCTTACCTGTGCTTCTCCCACAAAACTAAACCATTGCTCGTGAAAGCAAAACAGATTTAATAGACAATGATTTCTCACTGGAACTAGGAGCTAAACAATTTAAGTTAACCAACCCTGCAAATTTGTGTACTGTCATTTATAGATTTGGCATCAGAGGCTTCTAGCAATTCTTTCATACAAGTCTTGAGGCCAATTTCTATTCAAATTGTTTGCAAGGAAATTTGCAATCTGCATGGTACCAAATAAAAGTCTATTATTGAACGAAAATGGTACTAAATGCAGATTAAGAATTAATCAAAACACACACACACAACATTTCATAGATAATGACTCTAATATCATCACAGCTTAATCATCTTTCATAAATGATCATGAACATATTCCGAATATATGTATCTGTGTTTAGCAACAGCTATAAATATCAGTTTGCTTGTCAACTTGCCCCTTTGAAACAATAATAATAGCTTTATACATTAGGCCTCAAACCCTCGTTAAACAAAGAACATACGCTACACAGAATAAAACCAGAAATGATTCCTGTATAATGTTATAAGCAAAATGAGGCAAGTTGTAAAACCCAACAGTGTGCTAGCATGCTGTTAGTGTTAGATCTATGATGTTTTCCTTGTATAGTAATATAACAAAAAGGTAAACCCAAACCATCTCAATTGCCAATACTAAAGCCACGAAAAAACAGATTTCGCTGGTGTTAAGTTATAGTAAACCTCTTTTAAAACATGCATTTTCCTGCAGTGAACTTTACATCCTCCGTACAAATTTAACCTTGACCTCACTTGCACTCTTTCCTGCTTTATACTAAGTAGCTTAATAGTCAATATTGCCAAAGTCACAGGACTCAAGATGTCACAAACAAAGCCGGGATTCTTCATGTGTTTAAAAAAATTACAAATTTTATCATATCAAAAAAGTTATTATTTGTAGTCATAATGTGACAACCGGGGTTAAATCCCGATTTTTTTCCCTAAAATCAGGTATAACCCCAAATCCCAATAACACTATATGCTCCCAAAAATATCATTCAATGTTGGCATACTTAAGAGTGTAACTGGCGCTTATTAGCTGAACAAAGAGTCTCATTATTCTCGACATGGGCACGTGCGTGAGGTGAACATATATCCATATGGTTCATGCTTGATGCAACCAGAAGAGACACACATACCAACATTATTCATATTTCGTAACTTCTAAAGGAAAACTAGTTACTAGAACCAAATGGGCCACAAAAATAGATGTTGAAATAGAGCTTAAATATCTATATTAAATATAGCTTGCCATACCTTGGTTCGCAAAGCACGAAGTGATCCATCAGTATCAATTGCATTGTCCAAACAATGAAGAGCGGCTTTAAGAAGGTCAGGCACACAAGCTTGGACATGAGGAGATAACCTCTGAAACACGTCAACATTAACATCTGGTGCACGTGGATCAAGAGGCAGAAACGGAAGTCTTGCCACCTCCCTCAGAGCATCTATATGATTACCCAGTCTGGACAGCTTATGGATTGATAGAATGGTCTCAAGTTGTCTTAACACCATTTGCTGCTCCAGAACTTGTTCTCTTTCTTGAAGACTGAACAAAAGACAAGATAATTAGAAAATATGAACAGAAGAAAAGAACACATACTTCATCAAGAAGAGCAAGCATTAAGCAAGATAAAAGGCAGGTTGATGAAATGTGCTGCCATTCTGATACATAAAAACATCAAGATTCTTTGGCTTTTATATGTTGCAAAAGATATATACTTTCAGATCGTATAAAATTAAAAATTAGCAAAGCTTGCAAAATAGAACTGGGCTAGCCTCAACATAGGTTCACTTGAACATTGATAACATTTTTAATCAAGCCATAACACGCCAATAGAAAGAATATATAGCAACATAAAAGAAATCAGTAAACAACCTGACTTCAGGATAATATTTAAAAGTCTCCACAAGCTCATTTCCAGAGTGGATGAGCCCAGCAGTACGACTCTCACCATCCAATCTTCCCCGTGATAGAGCACCGATTGCTTCTGAAAGACATTTGTTTATCGTATCCAAAGCAGCAGAGAATGCCCCAACCCTTTTCTGAATCTCAATAGACTGGATTTTAAATCAAACAAAAGGAGAGTTAGAGATATTAGACAAACGCAAATCACCAAGCTAGAATTCACATAAAAGTTACAAATTGTCGCTGAGAGGTTATAAAAAAGGCAACCCGTTTGTTAGTATGAAGGAAAAAAAATTAATAAAATCCAAGGATTTAAGGGTTGCAAGTATAGTAAATAAGCAATTAATTTGATTTATAGCACATTTAGATGAAGGAATTCATCCACAAACCATCTTGTTTCAAAGATATCAAGAAAGGATCAGAATAGTTGGATTATTTAAAGTAAATGTGTTGTAAAACTTTAAAAAGGCGTTAATTATTTGGCCGCTGATAGTAACTTCTAAGGGATTATAACTTATCTCATCCACTACCAGAAAAACACTTGGGGGAGCAACGCAGAGAGATATTAAAGTAAATGAATCACATATGAAGTATATGAATACACGTGACGAGAGCTAGGAGAAAGAAAGGAGAGTCTATAGGTACACTTAGATATTAAACCAATGCTAAGGTCTACTCCACACACCTTACATACTAGCAACAAGTAATTTACAGTAATACCTGAAGTTATATTTTTTAAGATTAGAAGATGTAATTGATTGAGGGTATAAGAATTTTTTTTCCTGCGAGATTTTCACTAAAACCCAGGCCTTGGAGAAAGTGAAGGAGTTGATGTTCACATTATTAAGACCATAAGGCATGGACCTAAGCTCAGCTAGTTCATAGCTGTTCGGTTCCTGTCTCTAATAAGCCAGAATGCCTTGTGTTAGTTAATTGGCCAGAAAAATGCCTTGTGCCAATGTCCATGAAAAGATCAATCAAGGACTCTAAGGAGTGATTCAATCAGCGCAAGTGCTCAGCACAAAACATAATGAAGCAAGGAACGTTAAACTAAAGTGATATATGGCAAATATCAGAAGAGCAGACAGGATAACAAAATTAGGGTCCATATGTGCACTGCAAACATATAATTTTGCCATCAAAAGGAATAAGGAAATGGGAGTAATTACTTTTTCATACAGTCCAGCTTCCTGACACTGGCGAGCAGCTTCAAGCAAAAACTGTTGTCTTGATTTTCCATCTGTCAAAAATCTTCCAAGCTCACCTTCTTCCCCTGCACCCCTTGAACCGAGCAAAAGATGTATTCCACCATCACGTAACAACAGCTCCATCAGAAGTTGCTTTAGCATTGATGTTCTCTGCCATTGCTGATCTGCACTTCCTCTTCCAGTCCATGACAGCTGCCCTCCACCCATTGTCGCAGCAGCTTGTGCATAATATTCCAGTGCCATTAAAAGATCGTCATGTTGTAAATAAAGTGCCCCGTACTGCCTAATCAAACTAGATGCCTCTGCAAAAGCATCCATCATCCCTAGTGTCTGACCAGCTCCAAAACCTTCAGCAAGTATTCCATGGTCCCCCACCACAATTGAAATATGAACAGCATCTATATTATACGCTTCATTTCCCATATCCTTGTACAGGTACAAAATAGCGGGTAGTAACTGTATACTCAATAGCAAAACATAGGGATACACCAGCGGGTCCTTTCCATTCTTTGTATAGTATGATGGCTCAAACTTATTCAAGTAAGCTTGCAAATCAGTTAAAGTGTAAGGAGACGACCCATCATTAAGGACAAAGGAGGATCCACCTGGTTGGTCTCGTACAGCACACAATTTGAACCACAAGAAATCCTCAATAGTATTGAAAAGAGTAGGCAGTTCTCTAAGCAATCGATCAATCTGCCTCCGAGAACCAGAGACAATTGCATATAGGAGCAACTTCTTTTTGTCATATGCAGTTCGCCCTACTCGATCACCCATTCTTAACATTTTTTCACATTCTTCTGCAGCAGAAGCAGCAGTCTCAGCTGATACCATGCCTCCAGAAGAAATCCACTCTTTAAGCTGTTAACATGGGAGAATATATAACAAAGGATGAAAGAAGAAATTATGGATCACAAGTGCTGAAAACTCACTACCTGGGAAGCAAACTGTTGAGATACACGAGAGGATGATGCAACATCTTTAGCTTCATCATAGTACCCAGTTCTTAAGCAGAAATATATCTGTCATCACAGGGAAGAGCAAAAGTTTTTTAATAGTAATTCTGCCAAAGATATCCAAATTTAATTAAATCAAGGAGATACAGATGATACAATCATACAGATACATGTATATAATATCTAATTTTGTATCAGGAGAATGTGAGAAAGAGCCAAAACTATAAACACTTGTGGAAAAGATGTTCAAGGAAAGTCAACAACACAACAGCAGCTGAGCTGAAAAAACATGCAAAAAGGTGTATGTGGTAGTCTTTCTATGATATATTTTTCTCAGCTTTGCCTTTTATTTCCAGCAACTGAATAAAGGCCCTTTCGGCATTGCCATTGCATGCAGCAACAACAGTTTTTTTTTTCTTAAAAGCAAGTAAAAATCTGTTTGGTAAATCTAAAAACAGCTTTTCTAAACAACAGCTTTTGGCTACTTTTAGAGAAAGCAGGTCCCCCCATGCTTTTGAAAAAAGCTGTTGTTCAGCTTTCTTGGGAAGTTGTCACATAATTCTCTATCAAACCTTACCCAAATCATTATTTTTTATATTAAACCCCAAAACATGCGAATATTAAATATATTACCAAACAGTTGTCTGATTTCTGTAGCACTTTTTTTTTTTACCAGCACAACAGTTTTGAACAACACTCTCAAACAGACCCTAATTCACTGTCAAAAAAGTCCCACTCCACTAATTTTTTTAATATATAAGAAAAGGAAGGGAAGTACAATTTCAGCATAACAGCATTTGGTTAAAATTTGGCTTTGTGTCAGCAGCTAACAATATATTCAAATAGTTTGATCAGGAAAGGTATAAGCACTAATAAGCCATGAGTTATGGGGGTAAAAAAGAAAAATCACAACTAATGGGTAAATGCAAGTGAAGTGACAGTATAAGAAATGATCTACGTTGAGAGGCTACTGCCCAGAATCTTGGCAGCCACATCTTACAACTCTAATAACAAACTCAGGGAAAAAATTCTGAGAATGAGAAAATAACCTATTTATAGAAAAAATTAGCAATACAAGGATATAGATACAATATCAATTATCAAGCCAGTTCTTGTTCAGCCCACGACATTCATTTACATGGCCTCCAATCAAGAATTGTCAAGCCAGTTCTTGTTCAGCCCACGACATTCATTTACATGGCCTCCAATCATGAATTGCTTAGAGCTATACTACTATATAAAACTAGATAACAAGTGCCAGGACCATCAATAAAAGACTCCAAACTGATAAGTTCATAGACTTAACTTAATTTCCCCTTCAATCCTCGCCTTAGTGTCTAATATACATAAATATATTGTGGGGACCATCTTTCCTCTTCTCATTTCTTGATCTCTGATTTCCATTATTACTTTTGTTATGCTAATAGCTTCATTTTTTCTCCTCGTCTTATCCTGTATGTTTACTAATGTCCCTTCATTCTCTCCGTTTCCCGATTTTTTTTTATAAAACCCACTCTTTTATATTCTGGTTAGAGGTTTTTTTTTTATTGAACCCACACACACCACTTTTGCCTGATAGGCGGCTTGAACCCTCAATCTGTTGGTAAATAATGGCAAAGGTAGTCAAAACAAGAGAGATTTGGTTTTCCTGACAAGCTTTACTACAAAAGGATGTGAGTATATAAACAGTTCAGAATGCTATATCACCGTGATCAAACTGGAGATCATCATTTAGAATTCCCTTTTTTGAAAAAATAATAATAATAACAGGGAAAATATGTAAAGTTTACATTCTCGATGAAAACATTATCTTCTAGAACTAAAGTCCTTAATTGCCCCAACAAGTTTTGCCATAAAAGGGTTTTGAGTCGATAAGCAGCTCAATAAGCTACAGAGACATGATAGAACCATATTCAGATTTGGAATTCACTTTTAGAACCAAAATAAAAAGGTGATAAACTTATAGTGTAAGGTGTAGGTTCTTGATGGATAGTGGATACCGTGTTCTCAAGAACTAGTGTCAACAAAACAATTTTCGAGGAAGAAAAAGGTTAAGGACCTACATCATAAGATAGCATATTCACCGTTGAAATGTAAAAACATGTACATATCTCGACAGCTTGTAATTAAAATTAAAAAGACTTGCTGCAGTAGTGACCTGCTGCCAAGTAGTATCAACAGGAGGCTGCCTACGAGTATCGCCAGCATCAAAATCAAGCACACCATAGTCCCTCAACCTAATCTGCACACAGGGAACCCCACAAATATTCAGAAAAAGATACATATATGTTTCTGAAACATCATATGTAACAAGTGAAAGTTACATATAAGAATATATGCTGCCACAAGTCCCATAACTTGCGCATGCTAGTTTATAAATAACTGAGACATACCCGTAGAAAGGCATGAATTCGTTGCAATTTTCCAACGGCTCCACCCAGAGCAGCCTATAATGAAATCAGTATATGATGAATCAAAGGGAATATATGTTTGTTTAAATAATCATATTAACAATGCTAACACTGCCGAATGCCCTAGCAGTGAGAGCAGAAAAGTTCTGCAGCAAGATTTTGAGCGAAACATATCTGAAGAGTAAGACCAATTACTTACCTGAGCAGGATGACTTTGTATCGTTTCAGTGACATGTTTCTCATGCCCCCATTCAAGGTGACGCCTTGCACCAATTATCAGTGACATTTTCTTTGAAACATTTTGTTGAGGATATGAATCCTCACCCATCATCATCTGTAATGGTTAAACACATTAACTATTTTTTGAACAACCCTACACAGAACTTTAAACTTTACCTTAATAAGTATCCATATTACTTCAATACCTGAATTAGGTGCCATATTTTCTGCATGCTTACTGATTTACCACCAGAAGTATCCAGATTTAAACTATCATAGGCACTCTTGAAAGCTGTGGCAGGCTAACAAGAAAGATAAGATTATAATGTATCCATGCTACCAAAAGTCGATTACAATTAGATGAGTTGTACTCAATTTGATCATTGATAACATCTATTAATATATTTAATACCATCATGGTGTCTGACTATATGACTAAAAAAGCTTAGAAAGGTGAAGTAAACTATTTTAACCATGAGATTAAATTTTCATAAATTTCTAACCTCACCAAAAAAACCAGATTACCACCACTTTTGGCCTTCTCCGAAAGACCATTATTTGCATTAAGCAGAAAGTCAAAATAATGTGTGTTCTTTTGTATCCCTTCAATTTCTTAATTCCTTCTATGTTGACTCGATAAATGCCATACGGGAAAAAAAATCAATTTGTATACAGAACTACAGACATATATTAAAGGGAATCCCAGAAAGCATATTATTAAGAGGCAAAGTCCTCAGTGCATTCTACTATTGGGAGAGATGATTTTCATAAGAACTGTTTAATAGCAGAGTGGAACAACAAATTAACTACTGAAGTATCAATAGTTCTGCATTATAAAGGAATCGTACATGTACCAGAAAAGTGAAAAAATAAATTAGGAGTCGTTATTTTACAAGCATGGAGAAAGTATGCAGGCGTAGAAAAATCAGCTTTATAGATAGAAAAAAGAATTTTAAGTTCACTAAAACAATTTGAAAGACCCTTACTTTAAATGGTAAGCCGCACTCCCTAGCATCGTTCAAGGTCTTGACAGTTTGAGCATACACTGCAGCTTTTTTCTCAGCAACGGACTTATCAGCTGGAGGTGCTAGCTCCATCCGAGATGACATAGGTGAAAGATGGGGCTTAGAAACGGATACCATTTGATTGTGATGACCACTGGCGGGACTTGAACCACCCACATTTGTCCTAGGTAATGATGTGATGCGACTTAAACTCTGAAGGAAGTCCCGTTTTTCCTTTTGCCAGTCCTCCTGACAGAGTGGACAAAGATAGAGCAAGTATAAATGAAAACAGAAGCAACAACATACTTGACTTGTATTATATTAAATGGGCATAAGATTAATGATCCGAATCAAAAGCAGCTTTAGGTAGCAATTAGGGTAGTATTATAGCACTTCTCAGATAGCTACTGCTTCCTCTTTGCTCCTAAAAGTTAGAGATCTGCATTGAAAGCAATACACTGGAAGGGCAATATTACAAGGTTGCAGCATGGCATAAGAAGTCACCCCTTTAGAAACTTAAACTTGCATAAACTTTCATACTATAATCAATACCAATAATTAAATGATAGGTATCAACCTTAAGTTCTGTTGATGGGGCAACTTTTGATATTTGTCAGATTTTTGCAAGTCAGGTGTCTACAACACCATAACTCTAGGCACTACACTCCGCAAAGGTTGGTGGTGAAAATTTGGCACCCTGATATTGATTTTAACTATCCAGCTCAAATTGCAATGAAACTACATTTAATCACAATAACCATACGAGGGACACCATGAGAAATGAGACTGTGCTGAATTCTCATTTAGTTTGTATAAATAAATAAAAAAACATAGATGGCATTTTAAAGAAGATAATGAATTTTTAGATCAGCTTATTGGCAATAATTAGTTTCCAAAAACTGTTTGTCCCAATTTCCCACCTCAGAGACTCAAAAAGGGAAGCACAAACATTATTACCTAGTTTGCAACTAAAAAAGCAAAAGTTTCTGCCAGCATTTAAGAAAAAGCAGCTGAACACCAAATGTAGAGTTGAACTGGAAGATCTCTCATCCAATAAGATGAAAAACACCAGCACGCACTTTTCAACAAGGGAAAAGGGTTTTTTTTTTAAAGAAATCTATTTAAAAATCATACTTAAAATACATCCCACGGTAATTTGCACATATATACGCAAGTTGAAATAGAGAACTCCAATAATAAACATGTAAAAATAACACGTCACGTTAGCATTGTACTAAAAAAAGAGGAACATAGTATATACACACACAACTATGCTCCTTGGGCTCGGGTACGAGTGTGGGACTTGAGTGCAAATTCAAGTGTCAGATTCTTATATTTAACAAAATCCATAGACATATGTCCGGAAGTTGACACCGGTCCGCCAATGGGGTTTGGCATGTACATGTGACACATAATATCATATATGTTGAGTATCAATTCTCATATAACCTTAAGGTGCTAGCGGTTAGGAGGAGGCCTTAATTGGAATACATTATATCCAACACTATCTCTAACTTCAACGAGTGGAAATGGACAAATAAACTTATATATTGTGCCTGAAAGGGTTCGAACTTGAGACATCTCATTGAACTGGAATACCATATTAGGTAACCAACTCTCTCAAAATCTAAAGGAATAATATCAACCCATAAATCAATGATTCAAAAATGTATCATGACATGCTGCTATATACAAACAGCCAACAGGCTTTACAGAAATATATAGGGATGATAATGACAAGTACAATAGTGCTAACCTCCAATACTGTCATCATATAATCATTAAAGCTCCTAACGTTATCTTTCTGGGCTTCCTGGACAGCAGATACCATTGCCATTTCATGGACCTGGTGCACCATCAAAGAACATCACAGGTAAGACACCCGCTACAATTTTGAAATAAATGAAGCTATGAATTAATGTTATGACATGCAAAGACCATTCAAGAGTCAGTCATCTGTATATGAAGATTTTTAATTCTTAAGCTAAGTGGACTTCAACAAACCTGTTGCAGGTATTCTTCAACACTTGTTGCTTCGGCGGGAAAAACATCTTCAAATGTAGTCTTCAATCATTGAACAAAACTGTATTAGGACTGATACAATGACCATTGATAGCACAAGAAGTTACAATAACAATTAAGGCAAGAGACGCAATTTAAACAACTCATATAAGATATTATTACGAATGTGCAATGTATGTGTGGGACATTAACGCCTATTAAGCAGTGGCGGATGCATGTGTTGCCCCCTGGGGTCACATGCCCCCATTAAAAAAAATAATAAAGTAGTAATTTATTTTTTTTATTATTTTGTATACAAAGTGCCCCCATAGAAAATTATAACAAGTGCAGATACCATATTTTAGAAGAGAGAAGAGATCGACTAAAGCTTTATTTTTGGGTATACTTCAATTATTATTGTTCTGTTTTAGTTTTACGGCTTCTCTTTCAGGTTTTTCCTCTTATTTTAAACCTTCAATTTTATCATTCTGTTTTAGTTTTTACATTTACACATCTTTGTTACACTTACAGTTAAAAAAAATTATAGTGCCCCCATGAACAAAATGTTCTGCATCCGCCACTGCTATAAAGGCAACATTTTAAGTCAAAAACATTAGCCATATATCATATATGTCTTCCATATATAACTTCCATTGTGGATGTGGAATTTTTCTGTGTTTTTCTCCACCATGCAAGTCAAGTTAGAAGCCATTATTTTCTATTAGTGTATTATATATAGTAATGAAATTTTAACAAACTGTGTAAATGCATAATATCACTGAGCACTGCCAATGGCCCACAAATTTTGTGTTCCTAAAGACATGAATGTTCCAATGGCATCCAAAAAAAAGATTGCCAAGTGTGCAGTTGCATCTCCAGTTACACTTACTGTCATAATACATTGTTTCACAGGTCTGAGTAAAATGTAATTATAGTTACTAGCCACATAGTGAAATTTCTTACCTTCAGTTCGAACGACTTAAGATCTCGAGCAAGCTGCTCGGCATTTAACCCCTCTCGTGCAAGAAGCCTGCAACAAACATAACAAATTAAAACAACAAATCAAATTACTACTCATTCGAAACAACTCATGTCCTATACAACACCTCACAATTAGCCATGCCTAGTAGCTCAACTAAGAAGCCATACACGAATATATAAAACCTCCGAGTTCAAAACTTAAAAAGAAGAATTATCAAACACACACGTAAACTTGCATATATTACCTAGTAGCAGCAATGGACTGCGAGGGAGCTTCGGTTCGCAATGTTTTCGATTTAAGCTTCTTCGACAATGCTTCTAATTGATCCAAATTCCTCTAAAACGCTCAAAATAAACAATTTCAACAAATAATATAACAGAAATCAGAAAAAATATATCAGACTGTTGAAAAGAGATTGAGAACGAGCGTACGGACCTGAAGAGGCGGAAATTGAGCGGAAGGAGCGGCTTGTTCGACGAGTTTTGATGAAGAATGGAGAAGATCGGTCCAGCTACTCATGTCTGCTTCGTTCGCCATGCTCGAATTATAGATACAATGTACACACACAGTGTTTGTACGAGCTTCGTTAGGGTTTTTCAATATTTTGCAGAGCTTAAAATGAACCCTAATTTTGAGCGGTAAAGTGGGAATTGGATGGGGGGATTGAGTGTTGTAGCGTGCACGGTGTGGGATGCGTCTCACTGTACTGTTTTTTGGTCAAGTCGGGCTCCAGGCGTGGTACCGGGTTTGAAACGATGAATCGGGACCAAAGTATCGGTATGGCTTTGATTGTATCTGATTTTCTAACCCGATAATTTAACACGTAACATGTTAATACGATATGAAAAAAATATGTGAGCTTTGATTTTTGATATACGAAAATACACGAATACAAAATTACATGATAGATTTCGTGTTGGGAACGAGTTTTCATATTGGGTACACGAAAATACATAAAGATATTTGTACACAGTTTTGGTTATACTTATACATATGTAATTCTTTGTTTCAAAAAAAAAATTGTTATTCTGTAAAATCCATACGGTTTTCATCTTTAGGTACACGAAAATATATGAAACGAAACGATCACCACCTCTGTCTGACTAGGTATGAATTTAGTGTATGAATTTAGTATATTTAGAGATCGTTGTTTCAAAAAAAAAAAAAGTAAAATAAAGAAGTGAAGTATAATTGATAGCTAAATTGATAGTTTTAAATTATTAAAGTGTTTGAAAAATATGTATATTTTTATATACAAAAATTAGTATTTTCGACTTTCAACTTCTTTTACACGCTTTTTAAAAATATTACAAATTTGTTAACACAAACGGGCCAACAAAGATATAAGTGAAAAATAAGTGCAACTTATGTGGCCTAAACAAGGGTTTTATTTGAAAATTTTAGATTTAATTTGAAATAACAAAAATAATTTTAAAAAATCATTCTTATACAAAACATATTAATTTATTGCATTAATCTGACATTTATAATTTATATTTAATTAATT
This sequence comes from Daucus carota subsp. sativus, assembly GCF_001625215.2. Classification (NCBI taxonomy): domain Eukaryota; kingdom Viridiplantae; phylum Streptophyta; class Magnoliopsida; order Apiales; family Apiaceae; genus Daucus; species Daucus carota. The sequence continues at coordinate 34,992,406 of NC_030386.2, read as the reverse complement.
ATATATTAATAAAAGTATGAAAAATACAATTTATTTAAATTTCACTTCTTTATACTCATATGTCCCTTTAACATAATATACTCATATTTTAGGAATATGAGAAATTTAATTTTATAACACACCGAACCGAACTCCTTAAAATCAATCTTAAAATAAGAAATCTAGTACGTAAATATAATTCCTCAATTTTTAACAAAGATTCATAAGTATATTATATTATTGAAAGCAGATATGTAAATCTTTGATCATTTATATATGTATTATACGATTAAAAGTAAATATGTAAAATTCTGTTCATTATTTATATTATCACAATGTACTCTTTCATTTCATATCGAAAAATCTTTAATTCACAGTTTTTTTTAAAACAAGCATGTAAATTTTTTTACTCCAAATACATTTTTTCACCGTCTAATAGGCCCTCACATTAACAAATTCTCTTCAAAATTATAATAAAAAATATTATTTATTATCAAACTAAATTAATATATTTTATTTATAATAATTTTAAACAGAAATGCCGTATTATTCCTTAAATATAACTAATCATTATAGTCAATTCCACTAGGTACCCAACAAGCTAGCAAATTGTATTTCATATATTTTAGCTAATCATTTTAGTAGCATAGTCGAAGATGGTTTCATAACCGTTAAATCACTTAAATCAATTTGATTATATGTTATATAAAATTTATATCATATTCCCTCCGTTCCATTTAATTCTATACGTTTCTTTTACACTGCTCGATACGCACTTCAATGCTCTTATAAAAGATAGTTCTATAACTTATTTTCAAAATTTTCTTTTTCTGAATAAAAATATAACATTCAAACTTTTATTCAGAAAAAAAAATCTTAAAAATACGCTGCGGAACTATACTTTACAGGAGTATTAAAGTCCGTGCCGCTCTCCCGTCCTCTAATGTATATAATTCAGGGGGACGGAGGGAGTATTAACTATAATTTAGATCAGTTTTACATTAAATTTTAGTTACTTTGAATTTTCTTTAGGGTTTGTCTAGTGCTCCAGATTTCATAAGTATAGTGGAGTTTGATTGGTGGCAAACAATCAAAATCAATCAAATTTATAAATTTTGGTGTTTAGCACGTGTCCTGAGTAGAAACCAGAAAAACCGTTTTCTTTAAGCTAGTTCCAACTTGGGTTAACTGCAAAACTACAGGGCCTCTCGTTATTAAACGGTGAATTCATTCATATTAATTTGGGCTGTGTTTTGGGCCGTGGTCAATTTTGTGATTTTCGCCCCACCCCAATTCGCTCAAATTTTGATTTGTTACCAACACCATCACAAATTCCAATCCCAAGCAGCTTTGTTGGAGAGTAAAAGCAGGGAGATATAAAAATGCCTCGGGTAACAACAGCAATTATGAAGCTAAGTCGAAAATGTAATTCAAATCTCCTCAAGATTTTGCAGTCCGAGTCATCTCACGAGCTTTCCTCCAACCGATTCAAGGTCCTCTTATTTCCCTCTTGTTCATTTTTCAGATACACACTTATATATCTAATTCAATATACCGTGTGTCATTCTAGCATTTAGGTATTTTAAATTTTAATTTGCTCTTAACAGCGAATATGTTAATTGTTTGATTGTTCGATTGCCGAAAACATGGGTGAATTGTGGGTTATAAAGTTATTTACGCGGACAGAAGGTACATTAAGTTTTTAGGTTTTATAGTCGAGGAGGAGCTGACACCTGACTTTGAGTTTGACTAGTAGCTTGGTTTTCATCGATATATACATATAGGAATTTGCTTTGCAGAAAGCGATGGAGTTGGTTACTGATGAGTATTGGAATTAGCAGGGGCGGGGGCGGCGGGGTGGGGGCAATTATTCAGACATGTATATATATATTCAGACCTCAGTAGTTTCTTCAGTATTTCCTATGCCTGGTCCCCTGGTTAAGGTACTCTACTATTTTTCCCGGATTTGGTTTGAAAGATGCAATGTCATACTAGACCAGAGGACACGTTCAGAAATAAAAATACTCCTTTGATATTTTATTTTTTTTTAAAATTAAGTCCTGAATTTCTAAGTTCACAGATTAGATCATGTACTTTTTCTCTCGAATTCAAGTCTCAACATATTTTCTTTAAGTAATGTTTAGATATATTTAATTAAGAATTAAAAGAGTACAAGATGAATTTTGCTAACATAAGAAAGAATGTGAGGATTATGAAGTTTAAACTTGTTAAGAGCATCTCCAATAGACTCTTAGAATCACTCTTAAATATAATATAAATTATTAGCTCTTAGCAATTTAGTGTACATGTACTCCAACAATGTTCTTTATATCCACTCTTTATTTATTTTTATATTATTAAAAGTACATTGAATTCATAAAAAGACAAAAGAAAGTGGAAAGAAAGAGAGTAAGTGGAACAAACTTATAATAAAATATTAGTTAAGAGCTATCTAGTGGCTCCTACAATTGAGGAGAGAGAAGAGCCTCTTAAGCTTTTAAAGAGCCTCTAAGAGTCTCTTGGAGCTCAAAATTTGACATGGCTTTTTATTTTTTAATATAAGAGCTCAAATAAAGAGTTTATTGGAGATGCTCTAAGTTTAGAATTAAGAGAGTATGAGATGAAATTTGCTAACATGAGAAAGAATGTGAGGATTATGAAATTTAAACTTGTGCACAAACACACATTGATATATGGTCATCTATGTGTTCTTTTATGCTTATTGATTGAATGTATTCTTATTAAACTTGTGATGTGTTTGTGGTGTTTCCGTCTTCAAGCCTTTTGACTGCATTGTACTCGTTAATAAGTAAAACGAAGTCAGATTACATATAAAAAAAAAAGAAGTCAAAAGGCTTGTTGAAAGCAAAATGAGAAGTCACACAAGTTATCATCTTATTCTCATTCATCACTATATAGATAGACTTTAGTGCTGGCATAATTAGGTATTAATCTTAAAAAATTATGTGTTTTAGAATTATATAAACATGGATCAATGTACATGTGCGCTAATGTTCTTAATCTTGGTCGACAATGGAAAATCCGGAATTTGAATATATCTTTATCAATACCATTGAGGTTTTTTGCCCATGCCACTTTAAAGTTATCTTAAGTGGACACTATCAATTTCTATACCATTTTGTTATGCATTGGTATTAGTATATGCTTATTACCGGACCTGGCAATTCGTGTATGTCGGGTACTTTAGTGTTTTGGGTACTGAACGTTAAGCCCAAGCACGACCTATTTAGAGTTTGTGTACCTTCATGTCATGTACTTTATGTGTCGTGTTATCGCGTGTCACTATATAATAACAAAAATATAATGTATATTTTTATTAATTTACATTAATATACATGTTTACATTATATTTACATATAATATTGTAAAAATATGTATATTTATACAAAGAAAATACATATAGCTATTATAACTTAAAATATTTAAATTAGTTTATGCAGTGTACTTCTGTGTGGTGTACTTTTATGTCGTATTGTCGTGTACTCAAAAATATAAAAACAGACACTAAGTTTCTTGTCGTGTACAAAATTGCTGGGTCTATATATTACTGATTTTTACTTTGCTAAAATTCTGAATGTTCTAAAATTTGGACATGAATGCAGAATGATAAAACTGAACCATTGGGAGATTTTGTGGTGGACTGGGATTCTCCTCGTTCTGAAGATGTGGTTTTGAGAAAGACGTGCAATTCAGGTGAGGAACTTGCTGTTACTGCTTTGCTTGGTGAAGAAACCATTGAAGACGATGATAGGCTTCCCAGGGAAGCTTTGATGAAGGTATGCATTAAAAAGCCTGGATTAAGCTCTATATTGCAATTTGACTGTGGAGTTTTCAGTAAAGGTGAAGATGGCATTGAGTTTAATATCCGTCATGCTCACTATCTCCCGTCAACAAGCAGTTTGGGGTCTTCACTTTATAGAGGTCCCTTATTTAGGTAAGCTTTTTTTGTTAAAAAGGACACAGACTGACTTTGTTTTGTCTCTCTTACATTTAGTCCTTATTAGCTCATTAAATGAATCCGTGAAACTGAAGTTAGTGAAGGCATATTCTGTTGTTTTATCTTCCATCCTCCCATTCAATTATGTTCTTTTTTTAAATATACAGAGATTACATGAGTGATGACTGCTGACTGCTTGAAACAATTTTATATTGTATGGATTATCATTTTCCTTTATCTTAGAGAGGTGTTGATGAGTTTTCCTTGAACTTATACAAATTTGATGGTACAGGAAATTACCAAGATATGAGTATATGCATCTTATGATATGGAATAATATAAGAAAATAAGTGTCATGAGGCTATATGATTAGAAGTAAATAATATTTTTGTTTTTGTACTCAATTAATTCTTTTTGTAATGGTATCTCAAACAGTAGTCATATATATCCCAAGTTTGTTATTAGCTACACACTCCACAGAGATATAGAGCGAAATTGATATATATAGATAAAAGTTCTATGGAGACCGCAGAGACCATGTAAGTTTTTCAATTAAAATATTGAAAAATTTATTCTTTCACTCAACATGTTATATTCTATGAGCAGAACATGTTTTTTAACTTGTAAAACATGTTTTGTAGAAAAATACATTTTGCAATATTTTACTTGCAAAAATTACATAATTCTCAAGGTATTTTATAAATTGTTGTCTCCACAGAACTTAACACACACGCACGCATATGAGTTATGAAAAGTATGTATGTATATGTGTATAGTTTTGGGTATTAAGCTAATTTTAATTTGAGCATTGAGGGTAGTAGGGAACCATGAACATGTTAGGACAATACTAGATATGTGCATGCGAGCAAGATTGCGAAAGTTGAGACCGAGGAGTATCTCTTGGGTGTAAGTTATTTGCTTACGGCATTGCTATGACAGCTGAAAATTGAGAAGAGAAAAAGGTCAACACTGAGTTGGAATAGTGGAGGGTTGTGTTGGTAACACGAGGCTTGTACATTAGTCATTTGAAAACTAGATAACTTGCAACTTTGGAAGAAATACGGGTAGAAAATCAGTATTGGGCTTTACTTCCAAATTATAGCATATGTTCTTCGCTCTTGGTACTTCAAATCGTGGTTAATAGAAATTACCTTTCTTTTTGCAGTACTTTGGATCCCCAGTTGCAGGATGAACTCAAGCAATATTTAGTGACAAAGGGGATTGGAAAAAGCCTCACCAACTTCCTCCTCCTGCACCTACATAAGAAGGAACAAAATCAGTATGAGAACTGGCTGGAGAAATTGAAAGCTTATATAGCTCAAGGCCAAGAGACTGATTCTTAGGCAATTTAGAGGATTAGATTAATGTGCTCATGTTGCTTCTACATGCACAATGTACTATTGTTGGACAAAACTTTGACATTGATTGTGAGGCGGTTTGGCTCATATTAAATTGTGACTTGTGACCTCTGACTTAACGTTAACTTAGGGCATCTCTAACCATCACTCTAAATTTCATATTTCTTCACTTTTAACTTTATAAATAGAGTAATCCATCTCCAATCATCCATTACTCTATCTTTATATATAAAGTCATGCACTATCCTACTATATATATAAAGTTACTTGAAGATAAAGCACAAATTGCTTTATTTATAAAATGAAGTAATGGTTGGAGATGGAATAAAGATATAAAGTGAAAAATGTGAAAATGAAGATGAAATTGCTTTATTTATAAAATTATGATTGAAGATGGTATTGGATTCAGATTTTAAAGGATTATTCTTCATTTATGAAATTCGAGGGTATTCAATTGTGATTATTTGAAATTCATTAAAATTTTGAGGTGTTTAATGGGGTTTTTAAATTATGCTTTAATTCGATGATATTTAATTGAGATTGTTTAAAATCCATTAAAATGTATCCCTCGTAATTCTTTATTTGTAATTTTTTTTTGAGTTTAAACACATGTATTAATTATTTTTTAACTAATATACAAGTATAGTTATATATGTATTTGTAAAACAAAATTATGTTTAACATATATAATAAAAAACACGAGTAAGTCTTGGCACACATCCTTATACACTACAAATACACTACTAGTATTAAAAGAATGTCACTGGCGGGTCCATTTTAAGAAAATAAAAAGAAAAACAGTTATTTATAGTGCAATATAGTATATACTAGTCTTATAATTTAGGTAGTGAGTTTGTAGTGTTTAAGGATGTGTATCAAGATTTATTCTAAAAAACACACAGAACAGTTAATATAAATTAGTTCATAGTCTAACATAAATTATAGAGGTAATTGCATATCACACCTCCTAAGTATCGTTCAAAAACGATAGAGTACCTATACTTTGAGAAACTCAACTCGCACCCCTTATCTTTATCTTTAGTGTTCAAGCCCGAGATGCACCCCCTGCCGTTAACTTCCGTTAACTCTTTGCACTCCGTAATTGCAATTCGGACCCCCTAACTTACGTTCAAAAACGATATTATGCCCATATTTTTGGAAACTCTAATTGCACCACCTATCTTTACATCTCAGAAACGATACGCACACCCTCTGTTGAATTTCGTTAACTTTCGTTAAAATACACCTCCGTCTCAATTTATATGTTCCTTTTGTTTTTTGAGGAGTCAAATTGACTAATTTTTGACCAACTATTTGAAAATATGTATTTATTATTTTAGAAAATAGAAAGTTACATATTAAAAATAGATTGGATTTAATTTTTATTGATATTTTTTTAAATTTTTTTTGTTCAATTTTTCCAAACAAAATAATTAAAATTTATATATTTTAATCAATATATAAATTTATGTATTATTTATAATAAATATCACATAATATTTATTTTTTATATATAAAATAGTGTATATTTTAAGTACTTAATACACATGTCACTAAAAATTTAAAATCATTATTTGCGAAATTCGGACCTTCTATTATTTGCGAAAACAAATAGATTAGATTTACTTTTTGATGTTTTTTTTTAAAATTTTTGCTTAATTAACTTATCCCCAAGTCAAAATGATTTTACATATTGAATGATTTTAAATTTTTAGTGACATATGTATTAAGTACTTAAAATATACACTATTTTAAATATAAAAATAAATATTATGTGATATATATTATGAATAATACATAAATTTTATATTGATTAAAATATATAAATTTTAATTATTTTGTTTGAAAAAATTGATCAAAAAAATATCAATAAAAATTAAATCTAGTCTATTTTAATATGTAATTTTCTATTTTTTAAAATAATAAATACATATTTTCAAATAGTTGGTCAAAAATTAGTCAGTTTGACTCCTCAAAAAGCAAAACGGACATATAAATTGAGACGGATGTGTATTTTAACGGAAGTTAATGAAATTCAACGGAGGGTGTGCGTATCGTTTCTGAGATGTAATGATAGGTGGTGCGATTTGGGTTTCCAAAAATATGGGCACAACATCGTTTTTGAACGTAACTTAGGGGGTCCGAATTGCAATTATATGTATAGTGACTTAACGCAGTGCAATGAGTTAACGGCAGGGGATGCATCTCGGGCTTGAATACTAAAGATAAGAAGTGCGAGTTGAATTTCTCAAAATATAGGTATTCTATCATTTTTTGATAATACTGGGGGGTGCGATATGCAATTACCTCTAGATTATATGGTCCATCAAGGGGCACCTCTCAAAGGAGGAAACTTTGAATTCGAATATTGGATGCATACTGGATGTGCGTGTGCCTGTGGGGTGGTGGTCGTTGGTTGACTACCGTGCACAGGAGACTTGCTTGGTGCAGAATAATAGTACTATACAGAATAATGAATTGAAAAGGAAAGCATCAATAAAATAAAAAAGGTGGCGGCGATGAAAAAGGAGTAAATTACTAGAAAATCGACAGATAAATATATATCGGAAGCCCATTTTCCCCTCGCATCTACCATCGTGCTCTTTATATATTCATTTTGCTTTTCTCGAACAGTTTAATCGTATCTTCCTTTTCATCATCTTTTCCGTTTTATACATTCCAGTGCTCCACTCAGAATTAATTTAAAATATTTGTTTAAAAGTTCATATAAAGGAACTTTAGATCTCGATTAGATTTTAAACTTTTGAGAATGCAGATTAATTTGAACATGAAATCATGTACTGCTGCTGACAGAAGTTTCTTGACAGGCTAGAAATTAAAACTGCAATATAAATGTAAAGTTTGAAAATATCATGACAGAAACAGGGGAATAGGGGATGCATATAGCATATGTCAAAGATTACGCTGTTTTTTTTTTTCGAATCCAGTTTATTGACATACAATCATACTAGTAGTACATAGGAAGGTAAAATGAGTCAAAAATTTTAGTTTAAAATATTCACATTGACATCTTAATTTTATTAGATATTTATTATTCGATAATTTTTGTCGAATAATTTGAGTGTGAGTTTCATGATGAATTAAGGAATATACATTATACTGCGATTGAATTTGATTTTTATTAATTAAAAATCACTAAATTAGTTAAATTAATTTAATTAGAATTTTGTTTCTATTTACAGAATTAATATGTATAAAATATATCATTCCGACCTAATTTTATGAGTTGAGTTAAATTCGAAATAACAGAGAAAAAGTAAACTTAATAAAAACAACCTAATAAAAACACAGAGAAAAGTCCTGGCTGATACTTTACATCTAAAAAATAATGATAATTTATGAACGTTGAATATTGGGAGATCAGGACACGTCAAATCAACAAACACACACTGGCCACTGCCCCCGACTTTTACGGTTTAAATAACCACAAACACGGCGTTCAATATATTTGCTCTCTTCTGCTCTGCTTCACCACCTCTACTTACATAAATACATATAAATCCATGTCTCTATAGCACCATAGCTGCTCATACCAGGAGAAATTTGAGTATTAAGTAACAAAGATGGAGAATTATCTCAAGGACTTTGATATTCCGGCGAAGCATGCGCCGGAGGAAGCGCAGCTCCGGTGGAGAAACGCCGTCGGGATAGTGAAGAATCGCCGCCGTCGATTCCGTCACATTGTCGATCTGGCGAAACGCAACGAGCAGAAGCTCAAGGTTCAAAAGATTCAGGTACTGGTGTGTGGTGTTAAAAGGCCGATATATTAAAATATTGGTACAAATACAGATAATATTATGTTATTGTATTGATTTGATATTTTGTGAAAAATACGCGTAGTTCTTAAGTGAAACCCTAGGTACAGTTCTTAAATTTTTGTGGCTATTTTAACTGCTACTATAATTTATTTATGAATAAATGATAATAATATTTAAATATTATATTGTATTTATAATTTTTAGTGGTCCAGCGAAACATAGCAATTAGTTTAAAATTTAATTAATTAAGCTATGAAATGGAACTGGGAATATTGGTACTGGGCTTCACTATTATCTCGGCTAGGCTCTGCCTTGCCGGGTGAGTATGTTGTATGCTGTATGTTCACCAATGTTCTGGAAGGCAAAGAAGTGGTCATAACCTGGAATGAAGTACTTAACTATCTATGTATTGCTTAAACATAAGCCTGAAAACGTTTTTGGCCAGGATTGATCCTAAAACAACCCACTTAATCAATTTAATTTGATGGTATTCATGTCACCATGGATGTGTTGCTCAGATCCAAACAATCATTTTCCCTCGGATATTATATGAATTATAGGGTATCATGCTTATATGTTTCTGGTATTCGAGGAGTTCTAAATCTCGAAAAACATCTATGATGTTATTAGCTCTTTAGGGCAACTTGCCCTACAGAGCTAATAACATTCATTGAGATTGATCAAATACTAAGCTTACAATTATTATTAGTCTCTCAATCAAATGGTCTTACAGCTCTCTCAATTTGCATTAGAGTTTACTTAGTGTGGATGGGAGTATCCCTTGATGATTATGAGACAATTAAACGAATATAATATGTAGTTGTCTCCTGGAATTGAAAATGAAAATGTTGTTGGTTAATTTTGAATTACATTTAACACCAGGGAAAATTATGCAAAATGCTGTTGAGATTAAATTTGGGAGGTGATTAATTTTAGGTAGATTATGGTGGTTATTGACTTTAGGTCTTTTATGGAAAGCTTTTGCAGAAGCTCATATGTGCTAGAAACTCTGGTGGACATTTTTTTTTAAATGTATGGAAATTGACTTCAACTTTCATTCTTTTAGTTTCTCTATATTCATAAAAAATGGTAACTAGGTTTTGACAGAATTTGATCAAATATAGTTATGTTAATAACATTATTATAGATTTCTTTAGAACCATCCTTACAATTTTGTTATGGATATAAGTCTGATTTTTTTTTTTTTTTTAATATCAATATATACCAGGAAGATCTGCGACTTGTTGTTACAACAATTAAGGCAGCATACAAGTTTATCGAAGGTAAGTGTTTAATTTATATATACTTGTATTAGGGTAGAACTGTAAGATGATTTATGGTCTTGGATGCCACATAAGTACTTATGTGTATCCTTTTTGTTTATTAGTTTTTTTTTCTTTTGCAGCCTTAAAGCCCTCCAAAGAGGCTATAGATGCAGGTTATAATATTAATCCTGATAAGATTGCAAAGATTATCAGAAGCCGTAACAATAAAGTCTTGGAAGAGCACCAGGGAGTAAGTGGAGTGGCAGCTGAATTAAATGTCTCACTGGATGAGGGAGTAGAGACAACTGACTTGCCTAAACGGCAAAAGTTCTTGGGCGTCAACAGATATACTGAAAAACCATCTAAAAGTTTTTGGCTGTTTGTCTGGGAGGCTTTACATGATTTGACCCTTATTATCCTTATTGTTTGTGCTGTGGTTTCTATAGGTGTAGGACTTGCCACTGAAGGGTTGCCAAAAGGCATATATGATGGGTTAGGAATCATACTTAGTATTTTTCTGGTAGTCATGGTGACTGCAATTAGTGATTATAATCAATCCTTGCAGTTTAAAGATCTGGACAAGGAGAAGAAGAAAATATCTGTTCATGTAACAAGAGATGGAACTAGACAAAAGGTGTCCATATTTGACCTGGTTGTTGGGGATGTTGTCCACTTATCGATTGGAGATCAAGTTCCAGCTGATGGATTGTTTATATCAGGATACAGCTTGTTAATTGACGAGTCAAGCTTGTCTGGGGAGAGTGAGCCAGTGAATATAAATGAGAAAAATCCTTTTCTACTTGCAGGGACCAAGGTGCAAGATGGTTCAGGTAAGATGCTGGTGACCACTGTTGGTATGCGAACTGAATGGGGCAAGTTGATGGAAACATTGAGTGAAGGAGGTGAAGATGAGACTCCACTACAGGTGAAGCTGAATGGTGTTGCTACAATCATAGGCAAGATTGGCTTGATTTTTGCTGTGCTGACATTCTCTGTTCTGACAGTAAGATTCTTGGTGGAGAAAGCAATTCACCATGAGTTCACCAGTTGGACTTCAGTTGATGCTATGAAGCTTTTGAATTACTTTGCTACTGCAGTGACCATAATTGTTGTTGCTGTTCCAGAAGGACTACCTCTGGCAGTGACATTGAGCCTTGCTTTTGCAATGAAGAAGTTAATGAATGACAAGGCACTTGTGAGGCATCTTTCCGCATGTGAGACAATGGGTTCTGCTACTTGCATATGCACAGATAAAACAGGAACACTAACTACAAACCATATGGTAGTTGATAAGATATGGGTATGTGGGAAACCTGAAGAGATGAAAGATGGTGAAAATCATAATACTAATCATTCTGATGTATCAGAAAATGTATTACCCTTTCTCTTGCAGGCTATATTTCAGAATACTGCTTCAGAGGTTGTCAAAAATAAAGATGGAAAAACTTCTGTACTAGGTACACCAACAGAATCAGCACTTGTAGAATACGGATTGCTACTGGGTGGTGATTTTGATGCACAGCGTCGAGAAATCAAGATGCTAAAAGTCGAACCCTTCAATTCTGTTAAAAAGACGATGTCTGTTCTTGTGGCTCTTCCAGATGGTAGAACTAGAGCTTTCTGCAAAGGCGCATCAGAGATTGTATTAGGAATGTGTGATAAGGTAATTGATTACAACGGGGAAACAGTTGACCTGTCGGAGGAATTCGTACAAAACATCACAGATGTCATCAATGGTTTTGCCTGTGATGCTTTAAGAACAATCTGTTTGGCATTTAAGGATACTGACAACAATTGTGATGGGATCGGTTTGCCTGATAGTAGTTATACATTGATTGCAGTAGTTGGTATTAAAGATCCTGTACGCCCAGGGGTCAAGGATGCTGTTCGAACTTGTTTAGCTGCTGGAATAACTGTGCGTATGGTCACTGGTGACAACATTAACACAGCGAAGGCCATTGCAAAAGAATGTGGAATACTCACTGAAGGTGGTTTGGCCATTGAAGGACCAGATTTTCGCAACAAAAGTCCAGATGAATTGATGGCGATAGTACCACATATTCAGGTGGTTAATTAACCGCAATAGTATTTGTTATCTATGCGAAGATGCAGTTGATTTGAATATGCTTGTTTATAGGTAATGGCTCGATCTTTGCCTTTGGACAAGCACAAGCTGGTAACCAATTTAAGGAGCATCCATAAAGAGGTGGTTGCTGTAACTGGTGATGGAACAAATGATGCTCCTGCTTTGCACGAAGCAGACATTGGACTTGCAATGGGTATAGCTGGAACAGAGGTCTGATTATGTCATCTACTATGAGAATTCTTTTCTCTGCTTATATAGAATGATACTGTTTACCTTTTCCCCAGTCTAACATCTACTCTCAGTCCGTTTTAGTATTATAAGAACCTAAGCCTTGTTAGTAGACATTTAGTAGTAAGTATTGATATTTTGATTTAGCATGCTTTTCATCACTTCTAATCCTTAAGCTCTCACGATTTGAACATGCAGGTTGCCAAAGAAAATGCTGATGTCATTATATTGGATGACAACTTTTCAACAATAGTAAATGTTGCCAAATGGGGGCGTGCTGTATACATTAACATCCAAAAGTTTGTTCAGTTTCAGCTTACTGTTAATATTGTTGCTCTTATGATCAATTTCATTTCAGCATGCATCTCTGGTCCGTTTCTCCTTTGAGCTTAAACTATTTATTTCCTTTATTTTAACAATTAACTGATTGAGTATTCATTTTAGTGGTAAATTTTACATTTCATTTTCAGGATCTGCTCCCCTCACTGCTGTGCAGTTGCTTTGGGTCAATCTGATTATGGACACATTAGGTGCATTGGCACTGGCTACCGAACCAGCACATGAAGGATTGATGAATAGGCCCCCAGTGGGGAGGGGTGTGAGTTTTATAACCAGAGCAATGTGGAGGAATATAGCAGGTCAGAGTATTTACCAAATGGTCGTTCTGTTCGTGTTCAATTTTGCAGGGAAGCAAATTCTGGGACTCAATGGTTCAGATGCTACCATTATTGTCAATACCTTCATATTTAATACCTTTGTATTCTGCCAGGTACTGTTCGGGATTTGAATTTATATTTTGCTGGCAGTTTTTATAATCATTTAAGGCTATATTACCTCCTTATTCCTAGTTTAGCACCATCTTTGCTATGTGGCCACCTATAGTTGTCAATAGTTCCAGGTACTCATCTGAATTTTGGTCTGTAATCATTTAAGGCTATATTACCTCCTTAGCCCTAGTTTAGCACCATGTTTTTTAAGCGGTGTAACTTTATGTTTTGAGCAGATTATGATAAGGGACCAAATTGGAAATAAACAAGTATATTAAATATCCAGAATATTATTTTATTTAATAGTTACGTACGCTTTAGTTATTAGTTTATTTGTTATAAGCCCCATAGTCTGTAGGCCTGTGGTTACAGTTGCAGTATTTATAATTTACGTTGTGTCCCTATCTCTCCTTTCTTGGGTGGATAATCCTTCGAAGCTTATCTTGTTCTAGTTTTAATTGTTTTGGAGTTCTGTCCTGCATCACATTTACATTAAGCCTCAACATAACCTATATACAGATTACTCATTCCTGTCCAAAATGGCCTGGGCCAACTCATGTGCTAGGGTACTAAGCCAGTTATAGAAATATATTACAAGCAGAACTTGTGGTTAAAGAGATGTATCTTCGCCTTAGTTTTTAGCAAATGCATGTAAACCCACAAACACATTTCTGGAACATAACTTTATTTTGGGTCATCTTGATCCACAAAGGGGTCCTCTGGAGTATCTCATGTAGCATCAAGGTTCTTAAGTACAAACATAATTTGTGGGTGCAATCCAAATATCATGTGTGATTGTAGTAGGAAATGCTTTAAGTTGTCTTCTGGAACTGGCATTATGCTCTAGTTTGGTCAGTTGAATTTTTGAGGGCAGAATGATTGTTTCATGATTCTTTTTTCTCTTTTTACTTCCTTAATAGAGTACATGATAGAGAAAATCACTCGCAGCTAAATAATAATAATATCTTGCTCACTATTTTTATTTTCAGGTCTTTAACGAGATAAACAGCCGAGATATTGAAAAGATCAATATTTTCCGTGGCATGTTCAGTAGCTGGATATTTATTGGTGTCATGTTGGCCACAGTGATATTTCAAGTTATAATAGTCGAGTTCCTAGGGGCCTTCGCAAGCACTGTGCCGCTGAGTTGGCAGTTGTGGTTACTGAGCATCCTAATTGGATTTGTAGGCATGCCTATTGCAGTTGTTTTGAAGTGCATTCCTGTTGAAAGAAGAGTTCCCAAGCACCATGATGGTTATGATCGGCTCGCCACGGGACCAGAAGCTGTATGATATGAAGAGAAATAAGTACTCTTCTTCTGGGAAAAAATAACACGGGTCTACCACAATATCAAATACTGGACCGTACGAACTAATCTTTTAATGTTAACTTGACCAAACCACTGTATGTTTTCTTTGGATAGATCCACTGTTCAGCAAGTATTGAGCAAAGTTGCAAAGTACTTTTGTTCTACGAACTTGAGGTGGTTTTCTTATAAGCTGGTTTTGTAGTTCATGAGCACTGTGTAGAGGCTAAATTTGTATACATGTCTACCTTTTCTTTATTTATAATTGTTTTATGCCAATTCAGGCTTTCTGTATGGCTGAACGAGTTTTATTCTCCTGAAAATGCGACACCTCCTAGTTCCTACATAGATGGGAACATAGGAACTTATTATTGGTGACAGTTCGTCTGACTTATTCTATTTTTCAAAATAAGTGATTAATTTCTAGAGAAAATTACATAAGTATGTGTTTTTTCCTGAAAATAACTATTTATTTATGCAAATAAGAAACGTGTTTAAAAGATTTTTATTTTCTTGAAATAAGTCATTATACAGGTAAAAATCAGTGGTATAGGTGAATGTAGGTATAAAATAATAAAGCCCATTTGATCTGTGCAGAGTGAAAGAGAAGTTGAATATTACAAGATTAGCTCCTACAACTGGATGCAAGACTTTGGTATAATATACAGGACATCACATGAAACTAATTGTCTTGTCCCAAAGATATCTGGAAGCACCAGAACCAGAATCTAACTCACTAAAGCCTACTATATTAGGGCAAGGAAAATATGTTTGTACAGAAGAATGCCGGTGCATGGACTGAGGATTATTTGTATCTTCTTTTAGCTTCTCCATAAGCAACCACTCCCATAACAGTCATTGAATAACCAGCTATTCCCTGAAAGGTGACAGGATTTCGGAACAACAGTATAGAGATAACAACAGCTACTGCGCCTTTTGCATTGCCCAGTACCTGACAACTCACACATTCAGGCATTCAGCCGAGATGGACTCAAACGAACACATCACATGCAAGCTTAAATTTTACAGTGGATCGTGCAGTGTGATTAAATTGCTAGTGTGTGAGAGGGATAATACCTGGAGTGTTAGAGCACTCGTATGCTTGGTCACCAAGAAGTTGGTTAAGTTGGCTGAATAAGCCATTACTGAATTGAGAAAAAGAAGCAGCCACATAAATGTATGTTTTAATCCAAGTGTTACTGTGACTTCTACCACATCTGGTTCCATGAAAAGTGCTGCAGGCAACAAAACTACAACAGCAATTGGGGCCATATAAAGCATCAAATTCATTGAGTTCAGCTTCTCCCTGAAATAATGATTGAAATAAAACAGGCTGTGTCACAATTAATGTTAAGTTGCGGACAAGTTAATATGAACTTATAATTAGATATTGCTATGGAGATTGATTGTCAAATGAATTATTGAAAGTTTCCTCCTGTGCTTCTGCATTATTAACTTCATTTTTACTATATTTTCTTACAATAGGGGTTTAAAAAGACTTTCTTTTGCACAGGGAATTCATATAAATAGTTGGTAAGGCTGTCTACGAGGGGACTTTGTTGACGCAGGAGTCTTATGGACGGGGTACTAGCTTTATACAACTTTATACTAGAAGATATGCATGTGTTGATGGCGATATCATACATGTAAGCATAAGAAATTACCCTTCTGAAGAAAGCAAAATTCCCTGAAGAACAGACTTAAAGGCCCTGGCAGCAGTTGCACTGATGCACATGATGAATCCATACAAGTGAAAGCTTGGCTCCCCCTGATAGCAACCGATCGAAACATTAATATGCATTTGTTCATAATTAATTTATCGTAACTAGAGACACTGGGCTGTCAGAAGACAACAGAAGATAAGATACATGAACGTTTATTGAATTTACAGCTTTGAAGTATCTATCATTCATAAATAAAGGTCATGTGTGATGAATATGCGCGAGCCCACAGCCATGTTGGAAATGTAAATAACTAAAGGGTCTTCACTCTTTCTGGTGTATGCCCATAGGTCTTGGTGACGATTTTTGTTATTAATGGAATTAGAGATTTAACTAAAAAGTCGTTGTCAGTATGTGTCTATGGTAACTCGCTAGAAAATCCGATGATTAAATCACATAATTTTGAATCCGAGAAAAACATACCCCGCTTGCAATGACAACACCAGCAACAACTGGTATAAGAGCAACATAAGTAACCCAAGCTTCCCTCTTGAAGGTCATAAAATAAGCAAACATGGCTGTAAAAAAAGGCGTGGTGGCGCCGACAGCCTGATTAAACGACACAGGCAGATACCTAAGTGATATATTCCCCCCAACAACAGAGGCACAGAAAACAACGCTCAGCGTAGCGATCCTTAAAAACTGAGACTTAGATTTGATCCTCTGAAACGGCACGATTTTCAAGAACACGATGGACAAATAACTCAGGACAGCACAAGCTGTCATGTGACACATTGTCAAGAATATCGGAAATCGAAATCCATAATTCGACAACAAAAATTTGTTCAGGAGAAGAACGCCGATATTCGATGAGTACCATAACACGATCAAGGATGATATGAAAAGGGCTTGTTTCTTTGCTGCATTTCCTGTATTTGGTGCCATTTTTTCTTGTAAAATTTGCAGGATTGTGATAAATATGTCGAGGTAAGTTTCATTGAAGATTTAATGAGGGCATGGGTTTGTTTAATTTTGCGTTGTTGTAAGGGGTAAATGGAATTAATCATGCACTCAAGTTTTGTTGAATTAATGTGTGGCCTTGATGGATGAATGTAAGAATGGCTGTCCGCTATGTATGCAATCAAACCCAAATAGTAAAGTTTTACCGGCAACTTCTTGATTTATTTTTATAGTCTTCTGTAATACTCCTTCTCACTTATTTTGTATGATTTTTTTCATTATATACGTATCTTAAATTTTATAAAATTTAGTTCAATAACTTATTTTTCAAATTTTTTACTTTTGAATAGAAGGAAAAATATTAAAAATATTTTAAAAAAAATATAAAACATTAGAAAGCATTACCGAACCTCCATCCGAGAATATAATTATCATCTGATGCACATTATTTAATTAGGTTCACATTTTTAAGGATCAAAATAGGGCGAGTATAAAGGTTTAATGTGTCAGTGGTGTCCTGGATTCAATTCTCTTGTATTCGAGAATTATTGGAATAAATACTACATTATATAAGATGAAAAAGTAAAGAAGCCCATGTGTTCAGAGCTCGGCAAAACCATAGAAAAACTGAAGTAAAAAAAAATCATACATTGAATTTGAATGGCACAATTATATACTACTACACCAAATCCATATGTTCTAAAGGCCATGAAATATGAATGCCACTGCACAAATATCCCCTCCCCATGTACACAACCTTAACTTTGATTTGAGTCTAGAAGGTTCACAACCATATATTTTTCGATCATTGCAGAAAATCTATTTATTGCAGCATAAGTGAATAATATATCTCGTTGCAGAAGAATGATGACTGGTTGATTCTGTCAGTTGTTCTTTGCAGTGATGGTTTTGCCTTCAACCTGCCCAAGAAGTGATGGCCTGTAGAATGCATGGCTTTGAGCAATCTCAATGCGGTCTCGAGGATCATTCATTGTTTCGTCTCTCAGGGCTTGAAGAATACCACAAGGCTGTTGTTCCCTGAAATCATAATTAAATAAATAACTAGAAGAAATTTGGTAGTATGTACTTGAACAATGTAAACAAATATGAAAAACGATGAAGCTCCACCTCTTTATAAGTATTTTATACAACGTCTTCAAGATGGGGCATAGTTCGACTGGAGCAACAGGCTTGTTTTCTTCAGGATGTTGCACGCTTAAACTGAACTGACTCAGAAGTTCATAGAATGCTTCTACAGCTGATACTCCCTAGAAAGAAAAATATTAACAAGGTAGAGTTATATCCAAATGACTTGATGAATCTTTTGCTCTTAAGTGGAGGGCTTGAAGTGATCCTCTTATGATTCTCAATGTTGGCCATAGGTTTTTAATGGAACTTTTAAGGAAATTGATACTGCTCTAGAGCTATAAATATATTGGAGATCGCATACTGCAAATTTTGATCAAACAAAATACTGTACTTTGTTAGTACCTGAATCATCCCCTTTCCTGTGATGCTATCTCCCATATCAAGACTCAGCTCCCCTTTAGCTATCATCTGTCCATACCATGCATTACGACCTTTTAGCAATGTCACGTAAGTATCAGCAAGCAAAGGGCCAGCAAGCTTCTCAGGTTCTTCTGTCAACAGATGAGTGATAAAAATCATCTCTGATGTACAATGAGCAAAATATACTGATTTACTGGTAGCACTTTCCTTGGTCAAAGCTGCCACCATTCCTGAAAAATAGATCAACTATAAGACTCAAGTTTGAGGTAAAAGATGTTCATTTGCAGTTAAATTTTCCTTGCTAAAAAGTTTTTTTTTTTTTTGAATAATGTGGTGCAAGGTGTTGTGTTATATGCATTTATACAGCTTAATTATTTAAACTTGCCAGCTCCTATTGCATAGACATTCTTCAAGCCTCCCATAACTTCATGAGTGACAAGGTCGCTGTTGTCCCATACAATGAAATGTGGCTGCCTTAAAAACTTTGCAACTGCTTTTCTCCACTTTCCAGCCCCACAAATCCGAGCATTAGCATACTCCTTGTTATAAATTTCTGCTGCAATATTTGGTCCACCGAGATAAAGAATGTTCTCTAATGGTACTCCAGCTGGCAAAATACAATTTTAGTGAAACAACTTAACTTTCTCATAATAATACAGAAGAGGGGGATATGAATCACAGTAAAAGTTTCTTATACCAAAACTCTAATTTCCTTAATTAGTTAATTGTAAAAGATTTTCAACACTTCGATCAAAATAGACAAAGTAGTGGAAGATGGATTTTGGGGTTAACACGCAATTGCAGTTCATTACTACATAGTATTTTTATGTAAAGTATAAAAGAAAAGGATTATATGCAATTTGTGGCAAAAATTAGTTAAACTTGAAGTAAGTCAGTGCCAGAGTTTCCAAATCTTGAAGAAGTATGTAGATGACTGCAGGTATCTTGATAGAAAACTGGAGAATAAGAACCAAGTAAATAATTAAAAAAGAAGAAGACTTACTTGCCCATTAATCATTTGTGTGGGAGTAATTATATGGGGAACAGGGTCCAAGGCAGCCTCTATACCCTTTGACAAGGAGATGATAACAGGTGAGCTGATCCTTTCTTTCCAGTACTTGCTAATCTCTTCAAAAATCTCGCGTGTTTCAGTTGAAGGCAAGCCATTGACCACAATGTCAGCATCCCAAACTGCCTCCTGCAAGTTAGTCACAACTTTTAAGGGACAAAGAGGTGTATCAATCATGTTCAGGCAGAATCCGTCCTTCAAAATTTCATCTGCATACAGTGTCCGATCCCCCAATCTTGCTTCCACATACTTCAAATAAGCGCAGCGCCTAATCAACCTCCTCAACACATCCTCCCTCGAATTGATAACTTCAAACAAATTTCTGCAGTAGCTCTATCAACAGCTCTTCCGGGCCTCCTCCATATTCTGATTTGTACCTTATCCCGGAATTGACCATAACTATCTTGGAGCAAAGCTGCAAAGACACTGCCCCATGCACCTGCTCCAACACCAACAATTTCAGCAGATCACCATCAGCCTTACCTAGAACTCGTCGAAATTCATCAAGCTTTTCTTCCAAGCCATTGTAGCTACTAATAGTCCCATTCGAGTGCGAATTGCGAGTCATCACCTCAATACTGCCCACCATCTTCAACTTCAATACCCAGGTAGCCCAAACTATCCTAAATTGCAGCATGATTTCCACCCCCACATAAAAAGGCCTCTCTCTCTCTCTCTCTCCTCTCTCTCTCTCTCTCTCTCGCTCTCTCTCTCCTCTCTCTCTCTCTCTCTCTCGCTCTCTCTCCTCTCTCTCTCTCTCTCTCTCTCTCTCTCTCTCTCTCATCTCTCTCTCTCGCTCTCTCTCTCTTCCCCTCCTCCTCGCTCGTCTCTCCTCTCTCTCTCTCTCTCTCTCTCCTCTCTCTCACCTCGCCTCTCTCTCTATCTCTTCTCTCTCTCTCTCTCCTCTCTCTCTCTCGCTCTCTCCTCTCGCTCTCTCTCCTCGTCTCTCTCTCTCTCTCTTCTCTCGCGTCTCTCTCTCTCTCTCTCTCTCTCTCTATCTCTCTCTCTCTCTCTCTCTGCTCTCTCTCTCTCTCTCTCTCTCTCTCTCTCCCTCCGCTCTCCTCCTTCTCCTCTCCCCCCTTACCTCCCTCTCTTTCCTCTCTCCCTTTCTCTCTCGTCCTCCCACTCTCTCTTCCTCTCCCTCCTCTCTCTCTCTCTCTCTTCTCCCTCCCCCTCCCCTCCTCTC